>NC_073698.1:80232267-81487267 GCF_023634085.1 Falco cherrug
TGAGTCAGCTGTTCTGTCTGCAGAAGTGCCAGCCTTGCAGCAACCACTGCAACTTCAGGCAGATGGGTGTCAAGATATGAAATCGGCAGCACAGATGGATTTGCCAGATCCTGTAAAATGTAAAACAGATACCTCTGAGGAGACTTGTACGACCAAGTAGCAGCACTAGGCGTGTTGGAAACTATCCGAACATAATGTGTGAGGCTAATGAGAGGGATTGCACCACAGCTCTGCACTCGAAATTCAGTCTCCTTCACCATGGCAGCAGACAGGTGAAGGTAAACTGGCAACACTTGCATGAAAATGGCAGTTTTGATGTAAAGAAAAACCCCTGCCTTAAAAGATTTCCACAGCCACACCGACCCACACTGTGCCATTGGCATTAATTATTATTAAAATCGGTCATAGTGACTGGGAATGAATACACAAACCTCTTCTCCACCCCACGATTAGATCCATTATGGCCGAGCCCAGTCAGTGGGACACTGGGGCACTTAGATTGGTCTTCAACCCAGCCTTGTGAATAACTCCCATAAATCAGCACATCACTACCAATTGCATAAGTGGAGCCACTTCATCTATTTCCTGTGATCTGACAATGTTTAAGATTATTTTTCACCCAAGGAACAAGAGGAGTTGCAGTGAAGGTTGGTATACAATAAAAACTATTTGATCATTGTAGTGGCAATGTGACGCTGAGTGGAATATTAGCACAGAAATAAACAGCATGTTTAAGATCAGCAAGCAGAGAATGTTGTTTCTTGTATCCGTGATGACTAGACATGCTGAAGACTGAAAGGTCGAGGAGTGAGATCCCTTGGACAAGTGCAATCACTGATCAAAGGGAGGGAGAAAAAAAGTAAATGCTGTTGTAGGATCTCTGAAGCAGGAACATCAGGTGGAGGAGGCTTTTTGTGTGCAACTAATGAAGTTGCCCAAAGAACCAATGGTGCTTTGGTGGCAGCCAGAGCCCTTTTGGGAAGGGAGAGCACAAGGCTATGGCACAAGCTCCCAAGGCAGAAAAAGCAGCCCAAGAAGAGCCACTCCATATTTTAATTGCATGGCAGAGACTGCAAACAATTTGGAGGACAGAATCATAGTTCAGAATGATCTTTGACAGACTGGAGAAATAAGGAAGTAAAATAGGAAGCTGGTCAATAAGGACATGCAAAATTTTACAGCCAGGCAGGCGCAGTTCACTGGTCGAGTAGCCACTACCTGGACAGTAGTTGTGTAGAGTGGAAGGTATGACTATAGTGCCGTGCAAACTCAGTGTGAGTCAACAAGGCCCTGCTGTTGTGAAAAAAGCAAACATCGTACAGGGTCATGCAAACAGGAATACAGCCTGCAGGACACATGGCACTCTTGGCACTGGTGCACTTTTTTGAGGTACCACATCCCATCTGGAATGCTGTATTTCAAAAAAGATGTGGCCCACGTGGGACATGGCCTGAGTAATACAAGAAGGTGTAGAGAGAAACATGGCCCAGGAGTAAAGACTGAAAGAAGTGGAGTTTTTTGGAGAAGAGAAAACTGAAAAAAGGCAGAACTCTCTTCATTTAGCTGAAGGGCAGTGAAGAAGGGGATAAACCATTTTTCATGTTCCTTTAGAGAAGGAGAAAGTGGAAAAGGTCAAAGTTACAGCAATGAGGATTTAGGCTAAACATCTACACCACAATATTGCTCAGGCTGGAAGGGACCTTGGGACATCTGCAGCCCAGTCTCCTGCTCAAAGCAGCGTTCACCTAGAGGTCAGCCCAGGTTGCTCAGGCCTTGTCCAGTCAGGTCTCCAGGAAGGCCTCCCAGGAGACAGACTGTGCAGCTAGTCCAGTGCCTGACTATCCTCAAAGGGAAAATGTTTTCCCTAGACCCAGCTGGAACTTCACCTCTTTCAGTTTATGACCTGAGTAAAGATCCTGACTTTTCCTCTTGCTGACCTCCCTGTAGGCACAGGGAGGTGTCTATTAGATTCCCCCAAAGTCACCCCTCTCCCAGGCTAAGCAAGCCCTCCTCACCTGGCTTGTCCTCACAGGGCCACCACTCCAGCCCCTGACTGTCTTGGAGGCCCTCTCCCCCACCCTGAGCTCACTTCCAACTTCCCAATGTCTTTTCCATACTGGGGGCCCAGAACAATAGCCAGTATTGGATGTGATCTAATGGGTGCCAAGTAGAGGAGGATAATCACTTCCCTCAGTGTGTTCATTGTCCCTGCTCATCCCACCAAGGATGCAGTTGGCCCTCTTTGCTCCCAGGATAATCGTGGCCTCATGTCCAACATGCTGCCCACCATGACTCCCAGGGCCTTACCTGCAGAGCTACTCCCCTACCTCGCAGTCCCCAGCCCATGCCCTGCCAAGGGTTGGTCCACCCAAGAAGTAGGACTTTGTCCTTGCTGAATTTCATGATGTTCCTTCTGGCCCATCTCTCCAGCTTGTCCAGGTCATTGTGGATGACTATCTCACCCTCTTGTGTGTCAGGTGCACCACCCCAGTTTAGCATCATCCACAAACTTGAGGAGGACACACACGTTTTCTCCTCTAAGTCATGGATAAAAATATTAAAACAGGACAGATACCAGCACAGACCCATATGGTACTCCCAGCTGGTCTCCAGGGAGGGTATGAACCGTCTGCCCTCTTAAGCCCAGTGGTCACTGCCCTCTTAAGCCCAGTGATGCAGGCAGTTTTTCTTCCATCTGACAAGCCACCTATGCAGACTGTAATAACCCAGCTTGGATACCAGGGTGGAGTGAGAGACTGTCAGAAATCTTGCTTGAGTCATCTACTAGTACTACAAGGAGGATGTAATCTGCTCCCTCTTCACTACAGAGCTATTCCCTTTGCTGAAGATATTTTTTCCTGTAAGGTGTTACAGCTAACACCACACATGTTTAAGAATCACAGAATTCTCCCAAAGACCATAGGCTTGCCTCCTTGGAGGCAGATCAAGAAGGGCAATTAAATGTCTCTGTTGTGGTCAACATGGTCACATGAAAGGATCAAAAATAATGAGTCAAACCCCTCTGAAATGACAAGACTAGCCCAGGCATTAATGAGACTATTACTTGGTCAGATTTTGGCCTCTCTTAGACTTTGGAATTTCCCTCGCCCATCCCCAGTCCCGCAATGCAACAATTAATGTTGCATGCAATCCCAAAATCAGTAAGGCAATCTGCTCACTTTCCACTTGTGCTTTATCCAGAAATCAGTTCTTTGTGTCCTGCCTCAGAGTTCCTTTATCAAGTCTCTTCCTCCTACTGCTCCAGGACTTGCCTCCACAACACAAGAAGCAGTAGAGGAAGCATCCTTTGTGATCACTAGAGAGGAAAGAAATGATGGAAGATGCAGGACTGTCTTGATCCGTGAAGCTTTCTCTCATCTTTCCCTTGACATGAGCAGTATTAGCTCTCAAGGGAAATGGGTGGGTAGAAAAGGGAGGAGCGGTTGCTCCCGCTGGCTCTTCCCAAAAGCTCTCAGCCCAGGAGGCAGACTGGTGCACAGGCAGCTCCCTCCCTCCCTCTGCCTGGCAGGAATCCCAGACAGCTCCAGGAAGAAAGATCTGAAACACGTCCAATGTTCAGCTGCATAGGTAGCAAGACTTGAAATCAAGCCAGGTGCTGGCAAAAGCACAGCAGGCCCAAGCCTGGTAGACTATAGGCTTCCCTGTGAAAAACAGAGGCAGGAAAACCAGCTTGATCGCTGTCTGCTACCTTTCTCCCAACTTATCTTGCAGCTCACTGAAACCAGAGCAGAAACTATTTCCCACCACCACCCCCCTCCAGACCTAACCAACATGCAATTTTGGAAACCAAGAGCTGGAAGTGGCCTACAGCACACTGATTTCACAGTGCTCAGGAAAAAAAAGTGCTGTACATACCTTTGTCAAAAATGCATGGGTTTGTCCCAAATGGAACACCTGAATCGTATTAATTTTCTCTTCCTAGCGGGAACAACTTGTATAGCTCTGAATATTTTTAAGGTACTGGATCAAATGGGCAACCATACTCACGCAAGCTGCTACAGGGCTCCGGCTCACCCGAGAAGTTGCTGCCCCCTGCCTCACTTGCATCCCACCATTTCATCAGGAGTTACCGCCTTTCTGCTCTGCTGATGTATGAATGCAAGCAACTTGCCTTTGGTCCTGTCAAAACAATCTGTCAGAAAGCAAACACCAACACTGAAATTATGAAAAAGTAGTGAACCTGGTGGCTATCAGAGCACTGCTAAGCAGCAGGCATTTGCATCTCTAACAGATACATGCAAACTGGGAAGGGGAAGGGTGTGCTTATGTTGAAATGAAGCCACTAGCTACTGGAGCTGGTCTGTTGGCAGCAGGTCTGGTTTCTTACATTCCATTATTCAACCCGATTCCACAAATCCAATTTACAGTTGAAACTTTAGATCAATTAAATTAACACTTTTTTTTGGCAGTAACCTCCAGCAGGAGAACAGGAGCCTCCTGAAGTGGTTCTGCCACTGCCGCTGACATACTACAGGGACTGTGGTATAGGTTCTTCTTGCTGAAGGTTATAATTTTATAAGGAATAAAACGTGAAATGCATTAACAGGGGATTAGATGTTTGTGACTGATAAGCACATCGCTGACAAGAAAGGACTGTCCACAGGGTTCAGGAGACACGCTCCATTTTCCATTCATGTGGATTTAACAAAATGAGTATCGCAAAAAGTAAAATAATTTGGAGACATTTGTGAAAAAAGTTACATTGGCTGATTGGATGATTTCAGAAATACCTGTGCATAGTTTTAGAATGAATCATGGGGTGGTGGGGTTTTTTTAGTTGAAGACTTACTCCACCAGCTCTACATATACAGAAGGCAAGGAATCACTCCCAAAATAGCTCAAGACAAGAGCTAAGAATTTGAAATTCGCAGTCTACATCCTCATTAGTCATTTAGAAAAACAGCATCCAATCTAAAGGAAAGGGATAATTTTTGTCAGATTCTTATAAAAAAAGGCTTTATTTTGAACAAGTTTTCTCCATTTGGTTTTACAGTCTCAACATACATCATATTAATGGACAAGCAGCATTTTCACAGAATAAGAGCCTAATACAAAGAAGAGGAAGCCACTTGGGATTAACAGTTTCAACCAAATTGACTCAGACTTCAGAAAATACTGTATGCTGTCACTTATTTGAGGTAAAGGAATTCCATAAATTAAGATCCACTGTTTAACAGAAGAGTCAACGATGAAATATTTGTGAGAAGTAGGTACCTTGGGGAGGAGGGGAAAAAAACCTCAAACCTTACTCTTAAGACATTGTGAGCAACAGAAGGGGGAGGTAGGATTTTTCACGTGGTTTGTATCAGTCACCCAATACAGTTGACTACCATGTTTAAATGTTCAACCAAGTTTGTACAGTTTAATTTCAAATTTGATGAATTTTACTGCTAGTATACAGTCTTAAAAGGTGGACCTAACTGAAGATATGTCATGAGCTTAGTTTATATGCTGAATGCTGTCACTAAGTAATCATTACACAATCAGGTAACGATCAATGCACGAGTTTTTTTCCTTCAATGATCCAGTAAAATCCATTACTTTCAGTGCCCATTATGACATATTCCAGTTACATGGTTAATTTTTGTGCAGCTGTGCAATCAGACCACAAGATGATGCATGTGGTGGAATTCAAGGGTGCTTTCTTAAGAAAAATTGCACTGGGGGGAGGGGGGAAATCAACATTCTGCTATGTGTTCACACAAAATTATACCTGCAGTTTAAGAGGCTTTAGATAAAACAGATGAAAGCTATTACAGGGACACATTTATACTAGTTTAAAACTGACTTGTTTATGGAACGTATCAGTTTGTGTCATTAATCTGTGTAAAAATGATCTTAAACCTTTTAAAACAGCATCCACATTGTACTAGATCCCTTTTTTAAAAAAATAAACGGGAAGACTAGCCTCACCTTTTTTGATCTAGAGCTTGAAATTAGCTCACTAACAATCCTAAATCTCACTGAAGAGGAAATGGAACTGGATTAATACCCTGTAAACTGCAAGAACTAAATAATCAATGTTAAATTCCTAATGCCTAGCAGAAATACCACAGGTTTCAATTCAGCCATTTATTGCCACGCACTGCTCAATTTCTTCCAGTGAAAAGAAAGCATACTTTGATTTATGTACTTGCAACAAAACCTAAGCAGTGAAGCCATCTTCACATAGAGTGATGCATTTTTTCAAAAAGCTTACTGGCAAAGTTCCACAGTCTGGTTGGCTAAACCATCCAGTGCCATTAAATTGGTGCAAGAATTTAGTTGTAAGAAGCAAAGCAGACTCATTTAGAAAAGCTAATTTTTCAGTGCTGTTTGCCCACTCCAAGTTCCAGTGAGCAAAATGGTTTTACACTTATTTTGGAGGCAGAGAAGCTGGTTTGTTAATCTAGGTATGTAATGCTTCCATATTCTTTTATTTCTTTTTTTTTTTTTTTTTTAATAATAGAGATTTAAATAATCACATTTATCATTTAGCAAGTTACCCGACTTGGAACTAAAAAAGCAATAGTGAATTCTCTCCCCCATTGGAAAGCTATATAGTATTATGTAGCTCACATACATGAAGTTGTATCTTGCAGAAATACAACCACTGACCAAAATTTCTTACAGCTACACTTTAAATAAAAGCAGACATGAATGAAGTTAAACTGCAAGTCAGCCATTGTACAAATTGCCTCTCAAGATGTTCTAGCAATGCTTCAATTAGAGCTTTAACTCCTTAAGGGATGCACAACCTACGATACATAGCTATCGTGCAATTAACTCAGACAAAAAAATATAGTTTATGAAGAAACTGCCATCTATCCATGAGCTTTTATTGCACAACAGACTATCAAAAAGCAAGTAAAGGTGGGAAAAAAAATATTTTCCACTAGCATCTGATTAGTTTCCTATGACCTTGAACACTAACAAAATGCTTTTCAATAAATGACAGCTAAGATAACATGGGGTAGAGGGTAGGAAATCAGTCTGTTAAGAAATTTGGTCCTTGTATTTAGGACCTTGCACTTCCTTCAATAGATCCTATGTATCATGTTGCACGGGGCATAAGGTTTCTTTAAAAAACTCACTTGCCTATTATGAATTGCAATAAAAATACTACTTTTTTTCCACACTGCAATAGGCAACTTTCTTTCCAGCCAAAGACAAGGAATTTAGTCAACAATCATAAAAAAAATATTGAACTATCAACTCTGGCACAGCCAGGAGTAGCAATTCAACTACTCCAGAGTGCTTAGAAAAAAGGCTTTAGATTTTACACCAAGAAATTGGATTTATTGTAAATGCCACAGTCACATTGATAGACAGAGCACAGACTTCTGGTAACAAACAAACATACATTTTTGTAACTAAGCGTTTCTACTTGGTAAATAAATGCATTTTGCACAGCCTTCCTTTTAAATGTGCCTAAACTAACCTAAATAAGCAGACAGCATAGCAGAAAAGGGAAACTTATGTGAGTAACTGTTTCTTAAGCAGTATATTATTTTTACTATGTATATAATATTTTATATTATATACACACACATTTTCATCAACAGTTCAAATTATACCCGAATAAAAGAAAAAAACCAAAAACAAAACCAAAACTGGCGCTCCTCCAATACATTTACCAGCTTTCCCTCAGGCATAGTTAATCCAGGTATTTGTCAAGGTAGAGGAATGACAGTTAAAAAGACTCCCCCCACAAGAAACAAGTTACACAAAGAATACTGTATCACTACAAATTTTTTATTCAGAAGCCCATCTTTAAAAAAAATCTCATTATGAACTTGTTTGGTCAAACTACAACACTTTCTAGCAGACATACAGTAAAAATGGCATGGCTCAGAATCGACCAGATCTTTCACGATCTCTTGACCGCCTCCTATCACGTTCACGTCCTCCTCCTCCTCCACCACCTCCACGACCACGATCTCTGGATCTAGATCGACGTTCACGGGACCTCGACCTGGATCTATGCCTTCAAAGAAAGTTTGAACATTTTATTGTTTCATTACACTCCGCAATTTACTTGTAGTACCACACAGTGGAACTCTTAAGCACGTAAGTAATGAGGCAGAAGAAAGACAACGTGGCATTAGAAGGATTGGCAGATTGGTACTCAGGCTGCAAAACCATGTATTTACAAACTGAACAAACTCAGTACTGGGGAGTCAACACATGCTGTTAAAAGGCTCCACTATTCGCTGCCAGTCACCCATTAGAACAGATGTGCAAAACTCAAGGAAAGGCATGTAGAGGAACCAAATGCACTGTTACACAGCTGTTAAAGAAGCAAGAGAAGGGGACACCTGCTTTTGCAATTATGACTAGCTCTTAACAACACACAGCAAAATCCTACAGCTGTTTGTAAGTCCACTCCTATTAAATCAACTGCATTAATTCGTAATTGCAACTCAGTTATCTTTCTTTTCTATTTTTTTTTCCTATCTCTCCCCCCTTCCAGAAGCCATCAGCATTTGTAAATAATCTTCCCTGCCACTGAGGTCAATGACTTAAATTCGGGAAGAAAGCTAAAACCACCGAGAACGTACTGCTAACACAGCTACTATGCATTTACTGCTTATACGGCACTTGCCAAGGAAAAGAGTGGTTTGAACGTTTTTAAGCATTTTAGAAAAGTCAATTCTATAAAACAGGTAAACAGTACAGTTTTAAATAGGTGTAGAAATTACAAGAGAGCTAAAAAGCTCACGGAAACAAATGCCACAAGTCTTAAGTTTGCAGAATACTGTTCCACGGCAAGATGTCTTGGGGTTGGAGTGTGTGTGGCAACAAATTTTACTGTAACAAGAGACACATACGTAACTCTTGCATACCACTGAGCTGTCCAGAATTACTAGATTAACCTATTGCTCAAAAATTCTGGTTTACCCTCCTTTTTTCTACTCAAAAGACTACGATGTATTTCATTCTGTGTAGAAATACTTTCAGCTCAGTCTAGTTTATACAATCTACTTGTAAAACCCCACTGACATGAGAACTGAATATCATTTTTTTTTATACCAAGCCCTACTGCTAACCTGTGACAGCTTTAGCTGCACGAAGAGTTTAAACAGGGCCAATAAACACAGAATGGATGGAGGATTCAGCTATTTTATTTGTGTTACCACAGACTGAAATTGGACTATGAGTAAAACAATCATAGTCCAAAGCCAAACACACAAGTCTGATCTTTCTTGCAGTAAAAGGTAGTAACTTTTAATTAGCGTTACTAAGTCAGATATCCAGATTCAGATTCATAAAAATGATGAAAAGGCTAATACAAGAGCATACTTTGTCTTTTTCATAAATCATTCAGACATCTTAAAAGCTTACATTTAAGTTTAAATTAATATTAATTGGGATATCTTAGGAAAGTATTTAGGCACAAATACATGTGCCTAAGCAACACAATCTGTATTTTCCCAAGTTCAGTTCATCCTCACAAATTCTAAGACACTGCCAATTAGAGACATTTGTAGGAAAAACATGTTCATAATCTCAGGCTCCTTCTGTGATGGGAAGAAACCTACAAAATTATGCTCTATATAAAAGGAAGCTCAAAAATGTTATATGCCTAGCCTGAATAGCAAGGTCCTAAAAGCAAGCAGATTGAATCCAGCTCAAAGTGGCCCATCCACAAGACAGGTATCACAGTAACAACGATATACGCCCTTCTACAAGGTACCTTAATAAATGTAAAAAAAATACATAATAAAATGTATTTATCACAATCTTTTTTTGCCATTAAGCAAAATTACTATTCCTTTGCCCTAGTAAGAATTCCTATCAAGGGTCACATTGTGAGGCTAGTGTTAATAAAAAGTGAGCTCAATACAGTGACTGCCTGTTACTAAGGAATGAATACAGGCTAGAAAAATCAGCTATTAACTGTTAAAAACAAATAAGGTTGGGTCTTGAATATAATCTACAGATACGCTTGATTGTGCATAATATGCTGGAAGTGGCCAATCTGATCCTGCCAAAATGCCCAATAGCCAAGTACCCTGCTTCTAAAAGAGGCCATAAGCAAATACATTTAGAAGAGAATAAAATAGAGAAGAGGCGTAAAGCAGTACTTCTCCCACATAATGGCCACCTGTAACAGTTTGCAGCTTGGAGATCTGAACCACAGGTAGGTCCTATGCACTTAGTAACTCAGTGAATATTCTTCTTGAACCCTGCCTTCTCTTAAAGCCACATCAACTTTCAGCATACACAGCGCTGCACAGCAAGAATCACTGTAACTTTTTTTTTAAACAAAGACCTATTCCTTTGTTCTAAACTGGCCAACTCCTAGCTTTACTTGATGCCTTTTCATTGGTGTGTCAGAACTGCATTAGAAAAAACAAGAGGACTTTGGTTTAAAGATTTGCCTTCAGAATTTTCACCAATTAATCCTCAATTTCCCTGTTTCAATTTTACTTAAAAGCAAACTTACTTTTTACGACGACGTCCATACAACTCACGCCTTAACTCTCGAGAAATGGGCTTCAAATGCATAAAGTTGCAGAAACCTCCTCGTGTACACTCTCTGCAACAGAATTAAAGACGCACAGTTAAAATTCTGAGCTCTACACTCTGTCCTAAGCCCTAGTGAACCTCTAGCCATCTAAAAGTTAACCACCTCCAACATTAAAACCAGTATACTGGTACTGACTCATTTCTAGATCAAAATCCTAAATAGATGGCAAAAGTAGAGAGGGTCACTGCAGGCCCTCCATATTAACATTACCTGAAGTGGTTTTCTTCTCACACTAAGCTACACATAAAAGCCACACCTAAGCAATCACCCGGTCTGTGCAAACATGTCAAAGATACTGTCATAGGCAAAGAGGAAGCCACTTTTTACCCCATTTCATATTGACGGCAACAGGCCTCTCTGAAGTCAGTCACAGGTGAAAGCTCAGCATGAATGGGCTGTCCATTAAACCAGCGATTGTTCAGGTCAATCACAGCCTTTTCCGCATCTTCTTCACGGCGAAACTAAAAGCAAAATTAACATTTTCTCATGTTACAGAGAAGCAACAGAAGGAGATTGAAGATTCCCATCAAATCAGTTGTGTGGCATCTGAGGCTTAGACTCATAATCAAGCTAGAAGCTACTTCAGAGTTCCTAGGACAGTCTATCAAAGCAAGGAAAAAAGTGCCAGCTTTTCATTAATCAAGACTCTGAGCTAATCAAAACATTGCTATTTTCTCTTCAGAGAAAGACCTATTTGGTCTTCCAGGTCAGAAAGTTAGTCAATAGAAGATACTGTGTTTTCTTAGTACAGCTGTAAAAGAATGCTTAAGAGTACTTTCTAGAACACTAATGGCTCCAGATTAAGGATTTTTTCAAACATTTGAAAGAAATCTGCAGGAGAACTGAAGCTCTCACTCATTTAGATTAGAATTCACAAAAAACTGATCCTGTTTTATGATGAATGTAAAACTTAAATTTGAAATTCCTTTTCACAGCCAACAACTTGAAAATTTTTAAAAACAACTTTTATTTCTGATTATGACATTACAGTTGAGAATTTTAGTGTAAAAAATATACTTTCCAGTTAAGGGAATGTAGAGGAAAAATATTCATATTCTCTCACATCACAACACTGTGTACACGCAACAAAATTTCTGCAGGTGACAACTCTGTACTCGTTATTCAAGAGATACCAATGACTTAAGAGCTAAACCTAAGTGTTCCAGTTTGTACCTTACACCATCCAGCTAATGCTAGAAGTAACTTGGTTACAAGATGTTCTGTTTAGCTGTGAAGTTAGAAAATAAATGCACCTAATGAAAATAAACACACCTGTTGCAAATAAACCTCTACTCATAACGATGTGTTTAAAAGCAATTGTGATGGGAAGGCAGATCCCAAATTAATCCTGGTAAACAAAAGAGTCCAGGAGTGCTGACTGTGTTTATAAGACTGTACAAACCCAAAGTGCTAATCTTTTAAAAAACGACACAGACTTTGACTATCAAGAAAGCTTATATTCTCTTAAAATTTCTTTCAGACTCCATTCACATTCTCACTTTCTACTTTGTATTATGAAGTTTGATATAAGTTTATATCCTGAAGAGCTACTCTTGCAAAAATCTACAAGCATAGTAGCTTTTGAAGTTACAAATCAACAAACACCATCCCTACTGTTTATACAAACATGTGTCTATCCTACCTTTACATATACATTTCCAACTAGATGATCTCCAAGGTTATCACAAACGTTCATCTCCTCAACTTCACCGTATTTTTCTTCCATTTCTGTGAAGACCTCCTAAGCACAAAGCAACCAAATAAAAGTTTGCAGCACGTTAGTTATAAGTACAAGTACTGCATTTAGCTGTAAGCACAAAAGAAGGCTTTCCTTAAAAAAAGGAAAACAAAAGCCCTTTTACAGTTTTGATTTTAAGATTAGTACTTGCTTGGCCTGTACTGTGTCCATCTGCAAGGACAGCACTAACAGGATACCATAAAAAGCTATGGGAAACATACAGTATTATAGAATACATAGAATACATAAGATGCACTGAAAACACTACAAGTAAGCCTTGATGCTATAGTTTCACTTAATTTGCTTCTATACAAGTAATAAAGTGTATTTTAAATTTACAGAAAAGAAGATAATTATGGAATCAAAATGCTACATCACTTAGGTTGTTGATTTAAGCCTATTATAAACAGTAAAGTTAAAGCTGAACTAACCACAGGTTATACCAGAAAATATTTAGCACTGAAAGTTTTTAGTTTTAGATGAACACCTGAGGAAAAAAGCGCTTTTCTCTGAATCCATCTAATTGTGCTATATACTGAATCCACTTAACTCATATGAGCTGACAAATCCATGAACACTTTAATGCATTTTTACATACCTCAAAGAATTCATCATAATGTTCCTGCATCTCAACATCGCTCACAGCACCTGTAAAAAAAATAATCAAGAGTCATGTCGATTAGAGCCTACAAATAAGGAAGAAAAGATTTTGATCATACTAAAAAATAATCTAGAGAGGCCACCTGGAGCGTAAAAGACACCATATAGCATGGAGCTAACTAATAGGAATATTAAAAATAAGTATGTGTGAAGAGCTTTGAATCCCCAAAGTATATGTCAAAACGTTATATTGACATGATCAAATCAAAGCAAGTTTTAATCAGAGCCAAACTTGTATGAGACAAATTTAAAGGAAGGGGGAAGGAATTACTTTGAAATATCACTTAAATTTAATGTACAGTCCCACCCTACATCTACTAAAACTTTTACCTAAACAGAAGGCAAGTGCTTTGTTACATTTTCATTATTTTAAAGCATGATTACAATTTAGTGTTCCTCTTCCTACAGGCAGAATTTAATTTTTACAGGTCCACCTCTCCAGCATATACACTAAAATTTGAAAGTTCACAACGTAGCATAGCTCAGAATTATTCTTTTTTAAAAATTTTCTCGAAATAGTTATTAAAATGACAGTTTTCTCAGTGCCCTCGAAGAAGGGTACCATAATGCTTTGCAATAGAGAGCAAATTTCTAGCTTAATTTTGAGTATCACTTCATTTTTTATGTAGTCCTGCAGAACGCTTTTAGTGCAAGACAAGCCAGCCTTATTTTCAGGTTGGATCATTTTCATGCTCCAAGTTGGACTCTACAAATGAGCGCTGCTTGCCTGCTGCTATAAAAAACAACGTTAAGTTTGGTTGATTTTTCAAAGCATTGAGAATATAAAAAAGAATTTCATTTATTTCTTCCAGTCTACAGCATTTTTAAACTACATTAAGCTGTATACATTAAAGCCTAATGCATCAGCTCTTTAGCAGTTAGAGTGGTTTATTAAGATCAAGCAGAAGAGTTTTAAAATAAACCCTGCATTTTACACTAGAAAAATATTCTAGCCTTCAAATTACAAACACTACTGTTTTAGTTCACAGAATGTGAAAGACCAGAAACTGAGCCAACAAAGCTGAGTTTATTCACTTCAGGCTGCTATGAAAAAAGACACTCTTTGGGCTCAGCCATTTTTGGCTAGTATTACCATTTGGATGAACTTTTAAGTTTTTCTTCAAAGGCTCTATACACTTTCTGGAACTATCATTACTTTTCTTCCACCCAGCTCACCTCCTGAAGAAGGCTAAGGGGCTTACATATATTATAACTTACATTATAATATTATAAATATAATATAATTTATATTATAGTTAGGCTAACAATGCTTCTGCATTTGAAACATGTTTGCTTTTAAGAACTTTCTTCCCCATGGTCATATAGCAAATTAAGGAATATCAAACATTAAACCGGTATTTCTAGACAGTTTAATACTTAACTGTATTCCCACAGTTCTGCCAACAACACTGATAACAGCTTACTACCTAAGGATATTTTTTTTTTTAAAAAAAGATTAGACAGGGGCTCAGTGAGCCACACTGGAATAACTACTTTTTACCAGATGGACAAGTGCTAAAAACTTATAAGGAGATTCCATTGTCAAATCAGATCACAAGTAACAGTTAATGACTACTTGATTGTCCTTCTAAAGTGGGAAACATACATATGCATACACTTTACAAGCATTCATATTTCAGGGCTACTGGTATCTGAACCTTGAGAAGCCCATTTACTAATTAAAATACTCAATAAAACTAGTGCTGTTCAAAACTAAGGTTAATCCTCTACGACGGCAATAGAAAGGAAGACAGTTAAGCAACAACAACAAAAGCATTAAATAGCTACCCAAGTTACCCATTTAAAATACATGCAGTACTTAAGTAGGGACAAGTATCAAAAAACCAGGGAGCCAGGAGTTTCAGCAAACCTACTGATAACAGAGCTCCAGCTCTACCGCAGCAGGTACAGTTAGGCTCTGTTAAATAGCTACCCACTTGTCAAGGCAAACTAGAGTTGGATACCAGCATTTAGAACACTACAGAATCTGTTCCACTCTTGCAGCTGTACAATCTAAACAGCTCCACAGACCAAACTGCTGTAACTCTGTGCAAATTAGTTACCAGCGCATTGAGAATTTAGGGACAGAGCAGAAATACCCAACAGCAAATTTTTTTGGTTTACTGAAACAGTGTTAACTACCAAGCATCTGCAACAAGAAAGCCTACAAACCAATAGATCCATTTAAGCATCCAGACAAACTTACACAGCTCATTATGTATCTAGCTTGATTGTGTGACAAAACTCTCAAGTTACTTAATTGGGCCATTATTACTTTTAGAAGCAAAAAAGACAATGTTGACTTTTAAGTTAGTGGCTGATTTCACAAAGCATGTCTAATCAAATGCTGGTAACTAATCTGAACTAGTCTATAATCCAACAGTCAAAAAAAAGGAACAGCCAGACAAAGCTTTATTACCACACAGTCAATATCCACTTCAACAAGAAATATTAGTGAGAAAATAACACCGATCCTTTTTGGTTCTAGAACTTTTTTTTTTTTTAAATTGTATTCTAATATTGATGATTCAATCATATTGATATATCAGTAATCGCCGATCATCAATCCTGGTCATTTAACTTCTGCCAGTCTCACAGTAGGTGTGTTTTCTTATGCCCATTCCTACCTCATGAGGAGTCATTAAATTAGTTCATGACCATACCCAAATGCCTTCCCCCTCTCAAAGTACTTTTAAAAATGTGTTTTCCTATGTAAGTATGCAACTTGGTTTTGGAATTTGAATTTTCAAAGCATGGAAAGAATTTTAGGCATGCATCTGTCCAAAAAAGGACAGCTGCCAGAACGGAAAAGTTTGTCAGTGTATTCTTCCAATGTACACTCTAAATGGAAGCTGCATTAACCTAGGACAAATTTCTGCATGCAAAATGAAAAGTTTCCAATTCAAGTTCTCTTAAAATTTACAGAGCAGGAGATTTGTTCTGGATGAAGTCAATGTGTCATTATCCTGCTCTTTTAGACAGCGGACCCTAACTGATAGCACAAAACATACAGAAAAGCATTCCTAGGATGCAGGCAACTGGCAGGGAGAAAGGCAGAGGGAAGACAGCAGTGCAACCAAGACTGCTTTACAGGGGAAGTACAATTTCAACTCTTTTTGATTTGATAGATGGTATTCAGATTCCCCTCATAGTTTTGGGAGTAGGGAGGAAGGTGAGTGGGACAAAAAAAGGGATTTCTTTTTGTTTGGGGTTGGGTTTTTTTTGTGTGTGTGTTTGTTTTGGACACATTTAATGAAACGTGGTCAGTTTGATCTGTTAAACTAAAATGGTAGACCAGCTTAAGTCGACACTGAGCTCTGACAATCAAGCCCAGGGAACCAGTGAAGGAACTTGTATGAACTTACAGCGCAAACCGTCAGCAGACTGGGAAGAGTTTTGAGGGTTACGGTAAATGTTCAAGAGGGCAATGGTCTGAAATACAAAACGCAACAACTTTATATTATGGAAAATAATTTTAACAAGAAACCGGTTTCCTTTAGGGTCGCTTTAGCCGAGTCTGTGCTGAAAGAGAGGTGGTTATTCTCTCCCAAGAAGGAGAACTTAGCTGGTGACCTTTCTGAATCAACCTAACACTGTAAAGTAATAGAGATCTCATGATACTGCATTATTGTATTTTTATTTATTTTACTCACCAATATTACTATAGAGGGGTTTCACATGATTTCAGGCAGATGTGTTAACAGATGGCATCCAAACACAGTATTCAAATTACAAGCATAATAATTTGTTTGAATTTGGTTTTACCAAATGTTTTTTTAGTAGCAAAATCCCAGGAAAGGAAGTAATACAATAATTACAGCATGACATGAAATCTCCATTTTCCTAAAAAAGTTAAGATGAAAGAAAACCCAGTTTTGGGAAACTTACCGTGTATCACATATATACCTATTCTTATTGTTATTTTTTTGTTAAATCAAGAATTTGAGAAATGTCTGCAGTTTAACCCTTTAAGAATGCAGTGTTACTGAGCAATCAAGTTCCACTTTGCAGTGCCAAAGAGAACCTGCATCAGTCCAATTTATGCAGTCAATTTGCATTCTGAATTGCACACATTTGACAAGTTCTTGATCTATGCGCAAGAAGAGTTCCGTCACTTGTCCTGTTTGCAACAGCTTTATGTCAGCAGCTCAGAAGCCAACATTATTTTCTCATAATTAGGAGTGGGCTCTTTAACACCATTCTTTAAAAAAATTTCTCCAACTGTGGGACTTACAGTGTGAGCCGTCAGCCGTCTGTGCACTGTTTTGGGGGTTACGATAGATGTTTTGAATCAAGATGGTCTGCGGGGAAAAAAAATAAAAAGGGGAATTCTACTGGCTGCTGTGCATATAATAGACAATTGCAAAGAGACAACTTGTTTGCAAACAGCTAAAAGTAATATCTTATTTTTAAGACTTTCTTTTGTATTTGCAGAGTATCTTCCAAAATTGCATCCAGACCATCATATTATGAAAACAGTTTTAATTAACCACCAAGAAAGAGCTGCATTTGTCTCAACAGCTATCCTCAAAATGGGAGTTGTCAGGCACGGTAACCTAAAACATCAAACTACACGATATTATGGAGATGCCTAGCGTTCAAGACCAGATTCATTATTTAAGTCTAGGGAGGTGGGGTGGGGGGGAAAAAAAGTTGTGCACAGCATATAATACATAATGTCACAGAGTCTAAAATGTTACACCAGACAGTAAGGTTTAGGCAAGAGCTATGTCTCATTTTGTGCATCAGGAATTTCTTGGTGGAATTTCTGTTTAAATAATATAATAGCATCATAGGTTCACATGTTTCCGATCCTTCAAATAAGGACAATATCCTTTTAGCCCTTCTGCTTTTTACTTGAAGAATTAGCCCAGGCAGACTTGAAACCTTACATTTGTACCGTTCTTCTTAAAATCAAGTTGTCTGAAAAAACAAACCATGTTTAAGTTAGTAAACTAATATTACAAAAAAATTCCAAACGTCCATATCACTGTAAGCAGCTCAAAAATTGAAATCTGATTACTTAAAATACAAGCTCAATGTTAGTTAGTATGAATCGCAATCCCCAAATAATTTTAGCTTACACATTATTATTAGTCACAGTAAGAATTCAGAGTTTAAAGAAGTCACAGGATCAGCAATGTCATACCTACATATGCTGCCCACTTAACGTGTAAAAAAAAAAACCACAACTGTAACATCACATTTAAAAATCACACACTTGTTTTATAATGGATATGGTAATACCAACCAAGGCTTTGTGCTTCCATGGCCCAGGTTTAAAATAACTATGTTTTAGCCTACAATTGGAGAGAGCCAGAAACATGCATATAGTTACAGTGTTTCTGCTGATTTGCGGTAATTTGATCACCCTGGATTGCACGACCTTTCCTAACACAGCTCTTCCATAAAGTAGCTGTACCAGCAATAGCACACAAGATAAAAATATTGTGCTAGTTACTTCCCATTAGGATGATATCTGCTCTATTTTCTATCACAGCTGATTATCAATCTGCATACAAATAGTTTTCTGTAGCAAACCCTACACATCTGCCAGGCATGTCAGAGAAGTTACAATGCAGCACGTCTACCAGGTGCAATGCTACAGCAGCCCCAGACACAACCAGATGAATCTGATAGGCCCTGCTGACCTGCTTCAGCAGGCTTTGCTAATCACGGTTTCTAATGCAAAGCTACAGGCTGCACTGACAGAGGAAGCCATTGCTGCACACCAAGTTTTTTTTGTAAAACAAAGCAAACAAAAAAGTAGAGGTTTATTGTTTTGGTGGTTTTTTTCTTTTTTTTTCTTTTTTATTTTTTTTAAAGACAGCTACTGTGAAGTTGTTCGATTTAGAAATATTTTCTAGTAGCCAACGACCTAAATTCAGGTCTCTAGGTAACCAAGTACATTTCAGCATGCTCTCCATGTAGGTCAGTAACACGGCAGTAGTTTTGAAAATGAATGATATTATTTTTGAGATACAATATTTACATTAAAAATTATTATATTCCCAGAGGCAGAAAACTTTTTATAGATGAAGTACCAGGAGTGGTTCCTATTGCTCAGTAACCTAGACAGTCCTCCCTAGAGCTCCCCCTGCCCACTCACACACTTGCAAAGTTTAACTTCACAAGAACCATCACTGAACTCCAGTCACGTGGCTAGTACTTCCCTCCCTAATTCTCCCCAAACCAACACCAGCCCACCATACTCATCAATTCTGCTCCAAGTCAGCTAAAATGAACCTGCAGAGGACTCCACCGCTACGTGAACTTTACCTTTGTGAGTAAAAGTGCTGATAATGCAAGAACTTTCATGGGCAGTACTTATCCTATACAGTACTCCCAAAGAGATCTGTTTACCTGTATACCTTGACAATCAGCAGTGATAGAAAGAGGCAAAGCGTACAATTTTCCAGGACTTTAATTTCTAAAACCTATAAAGGTCATAATAATAATAAACCGATCACCCACTGGATCTTTTCTTTTTTTCTCTCCTCTCTTTCTGGCAGACATACACACATCATGTCTCTAACAATATTCACATAGCCAAAGATTAAATATCTGTCAAGTCATCTGACATATATATACACCCTCAGCAACCAGGCAAGTTGTTTTCAAGAAAGTCTTTCACATTCAAAGGAAGTACGCAAGTTACTCTTGAAACTTAAGAGCCTGGGTCAGAGAGCAAATGTAATGACAGAGGAGTCACTTGTATTTATTAATTAGTTTTCTTCTATTATATGCATGAAAGACTTAAGTTCACACCTTTGAGACAGGTGGAACATGCTGCCATTGTCTGTGATTAAAAAAAACCTGGGATCGTTTAAGTGCCTAAACACCACTGAGAAGGCACACTCACCTGAAAGTTAGCACTGGTTGGTCTCTACTACAGGCAAGCTTACAACAGCATCGCTTCCTGCAGCCATTAAGGGTGACAGGAGATAATTAGAAATGCTGGGAGAAGTAAATGGAATACCCCCAAAAAGAAAAAACCCATATAAACTGGGGCCAAAAGTGAACTAGTTAATCTGGAGCTCGGTAATTATTCACTTGTATCTGAGAATCTATTGTAATTATTCACTTGTATCTGAGAATTTTAAAGAAGCTAAAATATACTTCTACAAGAAAGAGAAAACAAAAGGAAAACAAACCTGGCTAAATGTTGGTTTGTTGTGCAACCGAGAACATCTGTCTCCATGACGACAAGCTCCAATTTTGAAATAAAATGAACAGTTGACTCTGCAAGTAAAAAAACCCAAGCAGTTACATATTGGCAGAGAAAACATTAATATGCAATTCCTATAAAACATATACCCTAAATGCCTTTATCTTGATGTGGAAAAGTAACATGGGGAAAAAATCAAAACAGTATTACAACAAACCTGTTTATATTCATTCCTCTTTACCCCTAATTTACAGTAAGTAACCTAATCACTTTCACCCACTACTCACACCCAAAGTGCATTCATGACACCACCACGGACAGAAGCGATCACTACCGTTTTACCCTTCTGGTTCTCCATTCATTCTAGCCTTTATATGAGTTTCACTGGGTCATGGGAAATAGTGTGAGAAACAGTCTGAAAAGCTACACCATGAGCTATATGGTTGTGTCTTAGTTCATGCAACTACCTAGTTTCGGCAACATAACCTGGCTTTAAAGCTGACACAATTGCACCTACGTAATGTTTATTAACCACCTGTTTAAAGTTATACTGTAAGGATAACTCAGACTGCTGCCAACACAGTACTTTAAAAAATTCAGGTAAGATAAAAACCACGTTACAGAGAGAATACACATAAGCAAATCAAATTCATTTATTTAAGCCATTTCCATGAATGTAATTAATAATTTAAAAAGAAGCATTTATTTTTTTCTTTAAACCACAAGCTTTTCTTAAATCATCATCTCGTGTCACCTTTGAAACTGTGCTGGTTTAAAAATGCCAGTAAGATTCTCACACAGAAGTGTAATTCACATGGAACGATGAAATAAAACCATAAGGAGTTTAGTTACCTTTACTGGGAAAACAATGCAAAATTCTGACGGGCAACAAAACTATTATGGGCTATATATGGGTAAGTGAAATGTAAGAATTCTCCTGGAAGAAAGATTATTATTCCCATGCTCATAGTTAACAACAATTCTTTCCATAATCCTTTGTAACCAACGTCAACTCATAGAAGGGAGAAATATTAAAGTACTAAAGCACATCCGATCACTAGCAAAAAACCCCACATTCTAATGTAAAACTGTAACACGCTTACTCTTCATCATGTTTTTGGAAATATATACTTAGCATTACAATATACTTACTGTATTTTTTGAACTTTGCCCTGAAACAAAAAAAATACCTAACTAAAATTTCCAATAGCGCCTCCAACTTCACACTTTCTGGAGAGTTCTGCTTGCTTTTTCAATAGAAAATAAGGCCAGTACAAAAATTTCACGCCTGCTCTATTGGCATATACTAGTACTATTAAATTGCAATGCATCACATCAGGAAGGACGCTACAGTAACAGAGCTCAAGAGAGGCTGCCGATATTGTTTTTCTGACAGATGAGCGAATTGGAACTGGCATGTAGCGCTACAAAGTAGAAGGAAAACAGAAGCCTCACGGCCAGGGGATGACAAGAGTAATTTAGTCCAGCAGCACATCGATGCCCCCTTTCATTTTTACGAGTGGAAAAACACGCTGGTTTGGTCAGGCCGACGGTGACCAAATTTTCGTTAGGAGGGCTTTGTAAGTACGCTTCCAACAACCAAACTAGAGGCGTTCCCGACGCGTGGAAGGCTGCAGGCAGAAGCCTGAGGATCAGGATGCAGCAGTCGGGCAAATCCTCCGCACCCTGGGGAGGGGGGAGAAATAACCAGTCGCTGTCCTTGCAGCAGAGCGGAAGCGCCGGGGCTGCTGCGAGGCGCAGGGACGCGAACAAAAGGGGAAGCAGAGGCCCTCCATGGCAGGCGGCGGCGGGAAGCTCGGCACCCGGCGGCCCGGCCGCTCCCGGCCGCCGCCAGAACGGCGCTGCCGCCGGGGGGAGGGCGGACGGGGACGGCCACGCGCCACGAGGCGCCGGCACACCCGCGGGGCGGGGGGAGTCCCCGAGGAGCGCAGTCCCGGCCCGGGGCGGGGGGGGTGGGGGGGGGCGGGGGAGGGGAAGCGCATGGGCGGGGCCGGCGGCGCGGGCACGCGCAGGCCCCACGCGGCGAGAGGCGCGCGCGCCCCCTCCCTGTCCCTGGCGGCGCGCGCACGCGCGCTCCAGCGAAGGGGGGGAGGGGAACAGGGCCGCAGCCGCGGGCCTGGGGGAGGCGGGGTGGGGGTGGGGGTGAGGGAGCGCGCCCGCCTCGCTTCCTCTTCCCTCCGCGGCCGCGCGCCGCCACGTTCCAGCGCGCGGCGGGGGAGGGGATCTCCCGGGCGCGCGCTCCGGCCCCGGGGGTGCCGCAGGCCCCTAAGGCGTGAGTGGAAGAAACGGGCCGGGTCCCCCCGCGGGGGAGGGAGGAAGGGCTGACCGCCACGGCCGGGACAGGCCACCCGGGCGGGCGCCGCGCGTCCCCGCGCCCCCGCGCCCCGCGGAACCCGCTACCGGCCTCCGGCCTCCCTCGAGCTCCCCCCCCAGGGCGCCGAGGTCGCGGGAGCGGCACGGGAAGGGGGGATGGGCCACTCACTTGTCTTTCTCTGTTCCGAAGATGGAGGCCAGATACTCCGCCATCTCCCACCGCCCGCCCGCCCGCCGGACAGCCCGGCGCCGATCGCGGACGTCACAGCCGCCGCGCCGGAAACACTTCTACCGAGCCCAGCGGGCGGGGGTGGGGGGCACGGCCCTGTGCGCCTGCGCGCGGCGCCGCCGGCCCCTCATTGGGGGAGCGGCGTGGGCCTCTGCCCCTCGCCCCCTCCGGCAGGGCGGGCCGGGCGCGCGGGGCCCGCTCGCGCCACGCGGTGCCGCGACTGCTGCGCATGCGCAGGGCCCGCCGCAGTGGCGGCGGGGCGGGCTCGAACGCGGCACGAGCCCCGGGCCCGGCCCCCGGGCGCGAGCGCTGCCTCGGCCGGGGTCGGGGGCGGAGCGGTGCCCCTCGCCCTCCGCGGCCGCCCGCCGGCGGCTGAGCGGCCTGCGGCGGGACGGGGGCTGCCCTGGGGGCCGCAGGCCTCGGCAGCGGCTGGCGTGTGGCTCGTCAGGAGCGTCGCGTCAGGCGTAACGCACGTTGTGCTGCCAGCGGCTCAGCTGGGGGGGTTGCTGAAGCGTGCTGTGCCTCCGTGTGTGCCCAGGTGGCCTGTTCACCCACACCCATCCCGTTCTGCAGTGTGGTGTGGCCATCGAGGTGTTGTACCCCAACTTCTGAGCCAGTCTGAGCGCCGCCAGAGTTAGCTCAGAGCGGAAGAAAGGCGGCTTAAGCAGTGGCTTGAGGGAATTGAGAAGCCTCTGACTGTTACTGAAGCACGTGGCCAAAGGCTGTGACAACTGAAGAGGTGGCAGTCTGAGAAAAAAAATAATGATCGAACATGGGGAGGAAGGGCTTGCCGGGGCACTGCGTTAAGAGAAGTTTGTATGACACTAGAGGAGATAAGGATCCTGCTTAGAAGCTAGAGTCTTCCTGCAATTAGTCATCAGTATAAAGGATGCTGACAAGAAACCTGAATTAGACCTCTGTTACCATGTTTTCAAGTGCTGGAATAAAACTAATTCCTCAAAGGCAGGATGGTGCAGGTTTTGAATGAGTTTAAATAAAAGCTGGATAAGCTGCAAAGAAAAACGTACATTTTAATTAAAAGCAGAGTGGAGGGTAGGACTGAATTGTTTCTCATTGTTTTGGGAATTATGGGCCAAAACCTGTAAATTTGAACAAAGTAAACTAAAATTTTTGAAATGGAATAGTAATGCATGGAGAAGACTATGCTGCTACATAGCCAGATCAACATTTGCAACAAAAAAAGGTATTCCAGTCTGAAAACAATGGCAGGAAAGCTAACTTACTCATTTTGTTGATGCAGAAAACAAGATGAACACTTGGTGTACTACAAGTAACATTTGTCTCTTAGATGTTTTGGAATTCCCTGAAACATTTACAGACATGCTTTATTTCACATAATGTTCACAGCCCCAGCTGTAGTCTATAGGACTGTTTGCAAGCACAAGTACTTGCTGTGTTGTGCCCTAACACAATACAGCTGAAACTTAACAGCAAGTCCAGTTCTGAGGAAGTAAGCTGAATGTTTATTTTTCTGTCAGATTCCAAGAGATTTTTAAAATGCATGTGTTTTAAGAATGGAATGATAATTTTAGTAACGTTTCACTACTTTTGACAATAGTTATACCCAATGAAGGGAGTCTAGCTGCTTTCTATGATACCCTGGGATTCCTCGGTTGGTCTGAGCTGATTAAAAGGTGCTGTGACCTGTCACAGGACAAGGACAGTCCTCTTGGCACGGCTGTATGTCCTGCCATGTTCTTTCCATATGTATTCTGCTCTCCACTGCTCCTTACTGAGATGACAAAAACTTTCCGCTAGAACTTCTGCCACATACAGACAGATTAACTTCACTCCTTCTTCCTGCACTCCCTGACTTCACTTCAAATTCACAACTGTGATCCAGGTGTTAGAAGCAAAAATTCCTGGCAAAGTCATAAGGTCTTGTTACCACAGAACAGGTGCTGCTGCTTAGCTTTGCCTTGCATCGTATGTGTTGTGTTAGAGGATGCACTTTCTTTGCCCCAGTTGCTCACTGATTGTCTGCCTCCCACTTAGACTTACCACTGTGGTTTAAACTCAGTAAACCAGCAGAAGCCAAACCCTGCGAATAAAAGTGATTTGCTGCTCATCTCGTGAACTCAACTGGCTCACTGAGCAGTTCGATGAGTCCCAGAGCTAGCATAAGGGAAGATCAGGACTGCTGTAGCTTGGAGCAAGGCTGATGAAGGAATGGGACAGCCCCTTTCAATAGCAGCATGCTGCTGGATCAGCTCAGTCACCTGGTGGGAACTTGCTGTGAGTCTTGACCTAGCCCAAGTCATCAAGGGAATGAACAGCTGCGCTGAAGTCTGCTGGTCTTGGGATTCATGGTTCACAGACAATAGGTTGACCTGGAGATGCTATTAGAAAATTATCAGAAAACCAAAACAGTTGCCTCCATGTTGGAAATACACCTTTGTACGTGCCAAGCAGAAATATTATGTTGCCTCCAGTGGAAGTAGATGCCTAAACTCGCTAGGAGTACAAGCTGAAAGAGAAAATTGCATGTAGCTCTGCTTTGTGGCTTCTGTAATCATTACGGTGCTGGTAATGGTTGGCTGGGTAAAAAGTGCTTGACTAACAATATCTTTTCTCAGTTTTGTGAGACAGTAGTCCTAGGACCAGGTCTACACCTTACAGGTCATAGAACTACTGAAAAATAAACCCACTCATATTTTGCTTTTCATTTTCTATGCAGTTTTCTGTACTGGGGGGGGGGGGGGCTTACACTGAGGACAGTGGAGTCCATCCCCACCAGAACTTTATAATCCTCTGCCTGGCTGTGCATGTGCCGACAAGACTGTCACCTCAGCACACCAGAGCAGGAGGGTGCTGAGCCTGCAGGGTACCTGCAGTGTGTCGGGGGAGGGATCTCTGTGCTTTGCATAGTAATAGCAGCCAGTCTTTTCACACATTTTTCCTTCCAGGTATCTAGGAATGAATGGAGAAATGAAACAAAACATCTTTGTGTGTGTGAGTTCATGAGGCGTCAATGAGCTTGTAATTAATCCAGCATCAAAGAGGGGTTAGCAGATTGTGACTGATTATCTGAGAAGTGGGATATCTTCCCCTTGTGTCAATGTAACCAAACCATTGTTGGAAGAAAGAGATGCTGCAGTGCATCTGCCTAAGGGAAGGGCAGCAGGGTGGACAGAGCCTACAGACCCTGGAGACAGCATCCTGTGGACATGTCACGGTGAGGATAAAAGGCTCCTTCTCAGCTTCCTTACATACAGGGCCAAGCTCAGAAGAAAGAAGGGACCTGGGACAGAAACTAGGGACTGTGAGAAGAGAGGGAAGAAGACCCATTGAAATTAATCTTGACAACACAGTTAGAAAAGCGGGAGGGAAGACGGGAACCAGCAAAGTAAAGGAAACATGAAGGAAAGGTCTCCAGAGAAAAGCAGGAATCAAAGACAGAGTTCCATGTAACTAATTATTACTGCATATTTTATTTTTCCCAAATCTAGTTGAGGACACTTGCAGGACTCAAGAGTGAGAAACACAGCCTGGATGCACTCCTGGGCTTTACACACGCTCTGCCACTACAGGTTACTCCTCCACCCCAACTTGCTTAGATCTATTGGGTCAAGTACTGCCACAAACCCTCTTCTATTTTGGTCTGCCTCTTAAGCCCAGTGTCATCACTGGATACCAGCTAACACATGGTGAGGAGAAAATGGTGCCACCCAGATCTGGTTTGGTGATAAAGAGGTGAGAGAAAAAATAAGGTGGTAGGGAAGCAGCAAGTTTTAAGAGAGGCAGAGCAAGGAGGAAAGGGGAAGAAAAATTGGTTCTGAAACAAAAGACAGCAATGCTTGGATATGGAAAAAAGAGATTAAAACAAACAGAAACATCCTGGGGGTCAGTACATAAAGTGCTTAATGCATTCAATGGAAAATAGCACTCTCTTGTTTGCTTGTGTTAATTAAAGAAGTACTTGGAGTTCCAGGCCAGTGCACAGGTCTTGGTTTCTCAGGTTAAAGGTTTCTCAGGTATTTTGCTAACAGTGCGTGTGTAGGAATAATTAGTAACCCACAGCCTGCAAGCCCTTTGAACAATTTTACCAGCTCTCTGCTTGACACATCTTGGAACAAGACACAACTGTGAGGAAAGAGAACCAATTTAAGATGTAACATCAAAA
Source organism: Falco cherrug (assembly GCF_023634085.1). Taxonomy (NCBI): domain Eukaryota; kingdom Metazoa; phylum Chordata; class Aves; order Falconiformes; family Falconidae; genus Falco; species Falco cherrug. The sequence continues at coordinate 80,259,075 of NC_073698.1, forward strand.
TATTAATCAGAAAAGGCAACTCATGTACATGAACAGAGCTGCAGCTAGTAATCTCATCTAATCTACTTCCATGCCTATATTTCACTAATCACCATGGTTATGTAAGCAGGTCTTATCAAAGATCCTTAATTATAGCAACCCCAGTGAACTGCTACACAGTACAGCAGAGAAAGGCGAGGTCTTCATAGCCGTATTCTCCATATGGGTCTGGGGGAGGAGTGCGTCTGTGTGAACTGGCTTTGGCTTTGGTGCATCTGTTGGGGTGACATACACAGGCATGAAGGACCCTGCCCCTGAGTGCGTGGGGACAGACTCTCTCAGGCCTCCAGGTCACTCACAGTTGAGCGCTAATCACCATCAGTGATGTGAGGGCACTGCTTTGATGCTGTGAGTGAAGGTAACTTTAAGTAGTCTGATATGAGGGGCAGTCAGTGGGGTAGGGTGAGTGGCAAGAGGAGAGGAAATGCTGAGTTGAGGAACGATATTAGAGAAGCAACGGTGCAGGGACTACAGAGCATGATGAGAGATTTGGGTCTTATGGAAGCTTTTCCTTGGAGCATTTTTGAAACCCAACTCCTTATTAGAAGCACTGCTGATTTGTTAGCTATTGCTATTAGGGAATGTCTTACAATTGAAAAACAGGAAAATTAATAAAGCTGTAGGACTTTTAAGTTCAACACATTATTTGATGTTGTGTTTAGCACTTTGGTCCAGCAAGCTGCTGTGCTGTCTGGGGTCAAGACCCTAATTATGCTGGTTCTTTAGTATAAAGGGCCCTCTCTCCCTGCCCAGAGGAGCTTACAAGCTAGACAAAAATGCCACCCTCCTTCCTTTACAGAGGAGGTATAGAATTCAGGTGATTTTCCAAACAGCAAGATGGACAGGAGATGTTCAGGAGTCAGGATAAGAATTTAGGAACAGCCTTGGAGGTCCAGATGGAGGGTCCACCAAGGTCAGGCTCACAGGGAGGGAGGTTTTACATCCAGCCCCTCCATCTCCAAAGGGTGCTGTGAAGGCATTCTCCACACTCACGCTGCACTCACTCTGTCTCCTCACTCACACACAGAGGGGCAAGACCTCTTAGATGGCAGTGAGGGTGAAGTACCCTGGCAAGGGGCACAGACCTGGCCCCACGGGCTAGGGGCAAAGGGGGGAACATTCTGCACACAGCGGTGAGCACCGGTGTGTTTGTGGCCGCCCTCATTCATCCAAGAGGGAGACCTCAGCACACAAGTACATCCAGTGCCCAAGGCTGCAGCCTCACCTCTGGCTCCTCCAGAGTGATGTACCCCACCGTTTACACTCTCCTTATCTGCATGCAAACCACTTGGTTTCTCCCTGTTTTCTTTCCCCATAGCCCTCTAGCCCCACCCCCCCTCCCCCCACCCCCCACCCTCGCTAGGCGGGGATTCATGGTTTTTTCAGGTGTCCTAGCCTGACCCTGAAGAGAAGTCAATAGAGACAGTAGCAGTACTGACCTGGCAGGAGAGCTCTACGGCCAGGAGGGTGGTTTTTCCAGGGTGAGCCTTATCCCTTGTGCTCTCGCTGCACTGGCTCCCATGCTTTCCCCAAGAAAAAGGAGTAGAGAAACTTTTATCTTCCACTTTCAGTGCCTGCCCCTGTAAGTGTAATCCTGGCTCACACCTCTTTTCCCAACTTTGTGAAGTGCTGCCCCAGGGATGTCCCTGATCCACTCGCCCCTTTCACACACTCCAAGGGCCAAAAGGATTGACTAGAAAGTAATCAAAATCCACCTGACAAGCAAATCCAGCTGCCCCTTTGAGGGAAATTCCTCTCTGTGCTTTCCTGGGCAGTTTGGATGGAGCATTTTGTAGGAGAAGCTGATCTCTTTGGAGTACTCTTGGAAAACCTCTCCAGGTATTGCTTGCTCGATGCCCTAAGTACTTTGCAGCAGTCAGAGGACTGGGAGGACAGCAAGGCAGTGAAAGCAGAGTTTGGTGGAAACCTTGGCAAATTTGGAGGGAGCCCAGCCAGTCATGCTGCTGTGGTCTGTGGTGGGGAGCCCACCACAACAGTTGGCTGATCTGGCCTTGGCTGGAGCACTGGGGGCCCTACCAGCTGCCTGGCTGTTGGAAGCAGTCCATTGAGGTGACGCACTTGGGTGTGCAGCACGAGCTTGCCGATAAGGCCTTGGGGACTGATGTGTACATGTTCAGAGGCTGCTTCCAGCTCAGTGCGGGTGCCTGTGCTGCCAGCAGCAGCAGAGAAACGTCTGCTGGTCCCCCTGCCAGTAGCTGTTGCAGCGTGGTGTCTGGTGCACACTCTTCTGTGGCTGCATGGTTATCAGGAGGGATAAGTCAGTCTGCTTTGAAAATGGTCAGAATCCCTTCCCCGTCTGGAGGAGGACGTGCTGCCTTCTGGCGGGAGAGAGCAGATCACTAGGCAGTGTGTCTGCCCAGTGAAGGAAAAGGCATATCCAGGAGAAAGAGGAAGAGCAGGGTATGCATATATGAGCTGCCCTGTCTCCCCAGGTACATTCCCAGCACCAACTTTTTTTCAGCTCAAGGGACCTCCTGAGCCTTTAGGGGGTCAGTTTAGCACCCGTTACTATGTCTGTCCTCCAAGGACTTGTCTAGGGCCTCTTGAGCCTATGCAAGTTCCTTGCATACGCTGTCCTCTGGAAAGCAGCTTGCAGATCTGCTATCCCCATTGCATCATTTTGTTTGTTTTCAGCCTGGCTCCAGCTGGCTTCGTTTGATTATGGTTTCCTGATACAGCAGGAGCTTAGCTAACATTAGCTCAGCCACAGTGTGAGGGGCAGGTTTCCCTCCACCCCTCCCAGTGCTTGTTTTGTCATTGCATCTCTCATACTTGCCTAACTGCATGGTGAGCGGATTGAACTTGCTCAAATGGCTGGGTTAATAAGCTGAATCATTTTATCTTGCAGTCAGAATTTGCAAGGGGAAATGAGGCTGCACTGCACAGATGGGAGCGCAAGGTGGGAGGAGGGAAGGACAGCAGGAAGGATAGGGTAGAAGGAAGAAGACAGCGTGTAAGGCTTCTCCCTTTCTGTAGCAGCAAAGTTGTTCAGCTCATGTCTGTCATGGGACTGTACCCACACAGTGGAGCTTTTTTATCAGCAAACACTAGACCTAAAAATAGCAGGTATTTCTGCTAGTGAACTAGAGCAGGAATATCAGAGCAAGCTGTTGTAGGTGTGAGGGGGGGAACCTCCTGCACATTCCCTTTGCTATCTGCAGCTCAACTCTGCTCACGGCTCCACATTCACAAAAAAAGGAGTGTGCCTGATTTACCCTGAAATACATTTATGGAAGATGTTTTGTTTAGGAAAAGAGACCAGTCATAACAGCCTGCAGAAAGGCAAAGCACTGTACACCTACAACAAGCTTCATGCTGCTTCCTTGAGTCAGACAAACCTCCCACAAAATCCAGTGGGAGTTGGGAGTTCTCCTGGGCCACACGTGGGTAAGAAGTGCAGGTGAACAGGCTGTTCCCATTACCCTGTGGTACATGTCCTCATGGGTGCTCTAGGGCTTTTCTGCGCCACCGTGCCCTGTGGTCTAGTAAAGAAGCAGACTGATGTGTGGTGATGGACACCTCCTGACAGCAGACGAGATGTTCTCCGTTTGCTTTCTGTGACACGCCTCCCGTCCCCGTCCCCCCCAAAAAAATAAAAAAAATCCTCTGAGTTCAAAGGGCCTGGGGATGACCTGGTGAAAGCAAGCCACGGCTCTAGGTGATGGATGCAGAAGCTCCTGCGAGCCTTCATTTGCTTTGCTGGGGCTCCCTCCGGTGGCCTTCAGCTAGAAGAGCTCACCCCACCCGGCGCCGCAGACCCTCGGCAGAGGTTGAGCTGGATGTAATCCAGGGCAGCGTTTCCCACGAAGACCCTGCGGACGGCATGGCTCGGGATGGGCGTCGAGGGGCCGGCAGAGCATGTCACTTGGCCCAGCGCAGGTTGGCGAGTGACCCCTGCGCGCCAGATGCAGGAGAGTTGCTTCAACCAGGTGGTGGGCCCCTCCTGCAAGACCCAGCAGCCTGGGCAGGAGACCCAGGCAGCCCCAGCACTACCACAATAAGCATGCAGGTTGTTGGAAGGAGGGTTCGCTGGAGTCAAGAAGACGCTCAATATGAGTTATGCATCTTGCTCAACTTTATTAAGTTTCTAACACTACTTATATAGAACCGATACACATGCATATTCGTAAAGCAGAAATATAGTTGGTTAGTAGTCTCTAAACGCGCACGGTTCTCACACCCCTAATTATCATGACTAAAATAAGCACTCTATCCATGTAGCTAATTGTGTTGCTGTGCTTCAGCCTTGTAGTTTGTTACTCCCTGTTTTCCCATACCGGTCCCTATGTTTCTTGGCCCTGCACCTGCTTTCCCAGCAGCTGTATCTTGTTACAGCCACAGCCTGTTGGCACAACATAATTACTTGGTCTCAGGATTCAAGAATAGCTCAAGGCTACCTTTCTTGTTAACTTCAGCACAGCAACTTCAGTACAATTCTAATTGCAGGCCTATTCTAATACCAGGCCTGGATTGTGCAGATCTTCAGAGATTCTAAGGCCATGCTTCTGCAGCCATTCTTCTACAATTCCCCCTTTTTCTTTTGCACAAGCCGGGCCTGATTGGTTATGTTAAAAACTACTCTCTTTAAACAAGAAAAAACACAGCTAAAAACTAAAAGCATTACAATAATGATTATAACAAAGCGTATTCCTTCCATCAATAATGTCTTTAACCAACCTGTTATGCCCAATCCTCTCAACCATTCATCAAAGGGTTTATCATCAACAAGAATATATGCTTCATGTTTCCCTGCAGTTGTGACAGCTTCTTGTGGATAGATATGGAATGATCGGAAAGGTCCACACAACACATCCCTTCAAAATCCTCACAACCGTGTCCATGTGCTAATAACAAAAAAACTACTGCAGCTCTATTTTATAATGTAGCATGCCTAACACTATCTACGTCAAGTGATAACGAACTTAAAATCTGTGATGTAAGATTAAATTGCTTCTCTCCCCAACACGCTAACCTTCGTATATTCTTAGCGTTTAATGCAGTCATTGCTCCTGGCATAAATATGGAGGCTAAGACATTTGTTGTTACAGACTGCAGATCGACTCGGTCATTACATGTTTCATCAAAGGTGCGCAGTGCCCTCCGTGATCTATGAAATTGTGGAGTCACTTTCAATAAGTCTTTCATACGTGGAGCAAAGTTAAACGCCCTAAATAACATGGTCCACCGACAGGATTCAATGGAGTCCCTGGCCATGCTCTATCTCCACCTATCAAAAAGACTCCTGGTGGCAACTGATAGCCCCCTGATACATTTACATGTAAGCCTCCAGCTTTCAGTTCACCCCAATTAGGTGAACGGGTTAAATTTTGAAACTTTGTATCAAACTCCGATTCACCTTGTCGTGCTAGCCACAATCGCCACGGTTCACCAAACCAAATTACTCCAGTGCCATTTACAGGTTGAAGTGGTGGTACCGTGTCCTTGCATACTGGCATTCCCATTGCAGTCATGTTAATGTATTTAACGGGCATAAGGCTACCTAATAGGTCTAACTCCTGCAATGGCAAATGATATGGTCGCTTCAAATTCTCAATAACCGTTTTCTGCCACACTGCATTACGCATAGAAGGCCAAACAAATTGCCCATTCGGACTCATACATGTACCATTCTGATTGGAAGTCAGATCCACTGTTTTAACACTTCAAAAAAACATCAAAATTTGTTTCATTCTCTTGCAGGGGAATACCAATTAAACAAGTTCTAAAGGGGTTGTCTGCTTGCTGCAAACATAAACAAAAGTCTGTTACCCCCGTGATATTTGCCCATGTCACCCATATGTTTGTTCTAGGCAAGATGTCAAAAATACTTTGGCCAATGGGTAAAAAATTCATCAAGACCGTAAACCAAGTCCACCAGTTAAACATGTTTAGTCCTACAATTTCTACCTTTTTTTTTTTTCTTGTCATTCCACCCCACAAATCTGTGCTTTCACTGATTCTGATGATGTATACTGTCTCCAATCAGCATGGTATTACACTAGTCGTATGCTTTCTCTTGTTTCATGCCCAGTTACTAATCAAACACATACTCTTTACACCATTTACATTTAAGCTTTGGCTTACAGAACCGTTTTACCCCACAAAGCATACATTGGCACAATACCCACGGGTTAGATCCCTTACAACATAGACAGTTTATTCCATCTGCTCGCTCTGAGTCTTCTCTTCTGTCTTCTGATCTTGACATACAGGTCACACAAACTTGCTAGGGACCCATATAGATCCTTTATCTGTGGAGATACAAAAATAACCTCTACTGATAAATAACACTGGATTAGGTCCTTCCCATACACCTGAAGCCATATTTTTATACAGAACATTCAAAGCAGGAACTGTAGTTGTTTGGTTCCCTCGTGCTGTTTGGTGATGTATAACAACAGGTGGTCCCTCTCTATCCTCCGTAAGGGAGAGATAGTTTAAGGTAAACAACACCTTAGTCAACCGTTCAGTTACATCTATGTCCTGCGATACGTTCTGTCTCTGAAGATAATCCTTCAGGGTAGGGTTTGCCCTTTCAACAACTGCTTTCAGTTCTAAGGTTTGAAGGTTGTCCCGTGGTTCACCAGTGATCACTTGTTTCTGCCATTGATTATCGGATTGCCAAACACACGCAGCCTTCTTCATCTTTCGTCCTGCATCTGCAAACACCGTTGGCCCTTCAGCTGGTCTTTTTGAGCGTAACGGTCTTGCAATCCACTGATAATGTTCTAACATCTTCCAGAGAGGTCCTTTTGTCCAGTTGTTGTGTACAACACCTGTATAACCCATCAAGGCTTCCTGTATGGCTGTTGAATGTCTCAGAAGCCATTCATAATCATCACCACGGACTGGAATACTGATATCTGCTGGTTCAGTCCCATCAATTTCAACAATCCTGTGTCTTCCTTTTCTCACCAAGGCCGCTACTGCTTCAGGGTGACTTAAAATACGATGTCTGGGTTGCAATGACAAAAACAACCACTCTAAAATGATCTCCGTATTTCCCCCCTTTTTCTTTTGCCATTGCAAAATAAGGGCAAAAGGTGAAGTGGCAACATTACAAACCAAAAGAAGATAACGGATGATTTGGCATTCGGTGACCACACCAGCCAGTCTGAATCTTGCGGGATACAACTTTCAGGGCTGCCCGCTGTTCTGGTGAACAAGTTCAAGGACTGTTGGCTTCGGTGCCATGCAACCAGGATCGGAATGGTTGCAAATCATCATTAGTGAGTCTCTTTGTGTGTCATCAGGGTGTAAGGGAATCGTGAAAAAGACAGAACAGTCTTTCAAGTCTATCACAACAATTTGCCAAATCTGAGGGATCATCATAAAAGGTGGAAGAGCAGGTTGCAACACTCCCATTGCTAAAAACTGATCATTAATCTTCCATAAATCATGTCCCAATTATGTGCATCAAGATTATTAATCAGTACTAGACAAGCTGACGAGCTTGGTCACCTGCCATTCTCCCTCCAAAATGGCATCACGAATAACACCAGACCAACACTGTAGAATTGGATCTTTTCTTGAGTTCAGCATTGGTGGGGTAGTTGGGCTAACTGGAGGAATTACAGGTATTGAAGTAGTAGGCAGGTTCATTTTAACTCGCTTTTCCAGGTTTCTTAATTTATCTATTACCTCCTGTAAGGATTTCTCTGTATTGTTATCACAAGGTTTCTCCCCGCCTTCTTCCTCAAACCTGTCCGATGATGTTTCAGGATGAGGAGGAACTTTTGGTTTGTCCGCTGTCTTATCTAAAAGCTCCGGCACTGTCGAACACGCAGGGGCGGACATACCCTTCATAGGACGAGTATGCCCAACTCCGAAAAGTAGAAGGCTTAGGTGAATCACCCTTCTGCTCCACTGGCTTTTCTACACATCTCTCCCCAAGCTTCTATGGCTGCCGCCGCTACTTTTTTATTTTTTTTTTTTCCCCGCTTTCATAATTTCCAGAGTGTTAACTATCGACCGCCACCCCAGAGGCAATTTCCCACTTCTCTCCATTCCGCAATACTAAACAATAACGCGGGCTCAGGGATCTTATCCTTTTTTCGTGCCCAGCGAACTAAGGTCTCCACTTCTGTCTCTTTAACGCCCTCCCCTCTCTTAAGGAGGATGCCAGTTAACAGTTTAATTGCCGCGTCTAATTCCATCGCGGTCTTCTCAGAGCTCTCCCCTTTCACAGAAAGGATATCAGCGTGGAGAAGCCCTGCCGCGATTTACTCGTCATGGCCTTCTGTAGTGCCCCCCCCCTCCTCTCACAGAGAGGAATTTAGCATAGAGTCCTGCTGCAATTTACTCTACGCGGTCTTACCACCGGCAGGGGTGCGATCTGCAGCTCCACACCGAACTCTGGACTCCCCTTTTCGCCAGCAGCTGGGGGGATCCGTGGCGGTGGGTGGGCGGGCGAGTGGGGGGAGCCGCGGGGCACGGCACGGCACGGCACGGCACGCTGGCGGGGCGTGGGGAACTGTGCTGGTGTAAGAAGCAATCTGGCTAGCGAGGTACAGTCACTGGTTGTCATGATTTCAGAGTCAAACAGATAAGTCAACAAGTGTTTGGTTCAGATTGTAATCCATATCATGTAACGGCTTGTCGCAGCTGCTGCATAAATTTCCAATCAAAAGGTTTCCACAGAGCGGCTGCTGAACCAGCAGGTAAAGCAGTAGTCCGCACTGGACAAGCAACAGCAGAAGCAGCTTCCCACTCTCCCTCCAATATAGCGTCTCTTACAACCCCAGACCAACGACTTTCGGGAGCGGCAGGGTGGAGGATAACACCTTCCTGGGTCAGGATCTGAACATCACGACCAGCAGTAGGCAGATGGCATTCAGTCAATTGCTGCTGCAAGCAGTTTAGGGTCTGGTCGGAGGGTTTGGTTCGGAGACGGGGGATCGGGGCAGGTGCAGGTGGGGTGGGTTCATTTTCTTTATCAGACTCTGCATTCTCATTCAGAGGCGCACTCGGACCCGCCGTAGTACCCTCATCCTCATCTAACAGGGGGGGCGGCTCTCGGTAGCTGTCAGGGCGGCGTGGAGCACCCGTTGCGGTGGCACCCTCCGGCGGGTGTAATAGCTCTGTCGCAGATTTTTTAATGGGAACAATTATGCCTTTTGCAGATGGAGCGCCGAGACCAAATAATTGGGTAGACTGCGACTCGGTTTCCTGACCGAGGAGGTCTGAGGCATCCATAGCCATTTTTTTCTCCGCAACCAGGGATCGTAAATGGTTTATGACCTCCCGGCAGGCAGTCCCCAAGTCCTTGGCCGACTTGCTACCACTAAGGATCGCATCGCAAAGGGAATCCCCGACCTCTCGCCACTCAGTTACACTAAACAGCAATTGCGGGTCTTTTAAGTGTCTGTTTTCAGCCACCCACCTACAGAGCTCATGGAGCTTCTTAGTGCTCACGCTAGCCTCTCGCTTAGCAAGAATATCAGTTAATAGCGTGAGTGCCGCTTCTCTTTCCATCATCGAGGAAAAAATGGTCTTACCGGTGCAGGTCCGCGCACAACGTCAATGACGGATTCAGATGCCTTTACTCCTTACGGACGCCTTCCTGCTCGAACTCTTCACAGCGACTCTCAATTTTGCAAAGCCCACCATTGCGATGCAAAGGCAGAGTTTTTCCAGCAATTACCAGCTTTCCCGTCGTTCGGGCGCCAATTGTTGGAAGAAGGGTTCGCCAGAGTCAGGAAGACACTCAATATGAGTTATGCATCTTGCTCAACTTTATTAAGTTTCTAACACTACTTATATAGAACCGATACACATGCATATTCGTAAAGCAGAAATATAGTTGGTTAGTAGTCTCTAAACGCGCACGGTTCTCACACCCCTAATTATCATGACTAAAATAAGCACTCTATCCATGTAGCTAATTGTGTTGCTGTGCTTCAGCCTTGTAGTTTGTTACTCCCTATTTTCCCATACCGGTCCCTATGTTTCTTGGCCCTGCACCTGCTTTCCCAGCAGCTGTATCTTGTTACAGCCACAGCCTGTTGGCACAACATAATTACTTGGTCTCAGGATTCAAGAATAGCTCAAGGCTACCTTTCTTGTTAACTTCAGCACAGTTCTGATTACAGGCCTATTCTAATACCAGGCCGGGATTGTGCAGATCTTCAGAGATTCTAAGGCCATGCTTCTGCAGCCATTCTTCTACAGCAGGTCACTCCTTTGGAGTCTGCTTCTCCCTCTCCTGCAGCATGGCCTCTCCCCAGTGTGGCTGCAATGCTGGTGCTGCTGCCCTGTCCCCACCTGGGACACTGAGCGGCTGGGAGCCCCCAGCAATGTGTGGCACACGGCAGAGGTTCCCTTCCCTTCCCTTCCCTTCCCTTCCCTTCCCTTCCCTTCCCTTCCCTTCCCTTCCCTTCCCTTCCCTTCCCTTCCCTTCCCTTCCCTTCCCTTCCCTTCCCTTCCCTTCCCTTCCCTTCCCTTCCCTTCCCTTCCCTTCCCTTCCCTTCCCTTCCCTTCCCTTCCCTTCCCTTCCCTTCCCTTCCCTTCCCTTCCCCCTTACCTTACCTTACCGTCCCAGCTCTGCTGATGTGTGAAACAAGGTGCCAAGGGCTGTGTCGCCTGCATTCACCTGAGTACATAGTTGCAGGGTGATGGCAGGGGAGCCTGATGTATCATTTGGGAGGCGTGGAGATCTTGGGGGAACAGAAAGATGCCTGTGAGGGGACTCAAATGTGGGATCCACTTTGGGAGAGAGAGGGGTAATTTGGGAAAGGCTGCCTGATGTTACAACGGCATGGGAGGACTTAGGAAAATGTTACTGGACCAGCTTGACTTGTGAGGTGACATCTCTGGGGAAGCTGTTGGTGCAGAGAGAGGCGCAGGACATTGCAGGGAGGCCTTGAGAAGGGCTGCAGATATGACACCTGAGGAGCTCATGGGAGAAAAACAGGAGCCCCTTGCCTTGTGCAGTGTGCCTGGCCAAAAGAGGCTGTGGTGTGTGAGCTCTGCTTGCCCAGCTCCCTGCAGAGTCTTGCGGCAGCAGGCAGCCCCCCCAGAGGCCAGTGGACTGCAATGAGCCTGCTTGCAACCCCTCTTGCCTCCCCAGGGGGCCAGAGCTGGGCAAGGGAGGCTGTGGGTTTGCCATGAGGTTTTGCTCAGCTCCCAGGGGTTTGCTTTGCCCTACACAGCTGCACTGTCCGGGTATCCATGCTGTGGTGTGCCCATCCTGCCTTCACACAAATTGTTGCCTGATGTGAGCCAGAGGTGGAAGCCAACCCTGGTCAGTCTGTCCCTGTCTGAAGTGAATGTGTGGGTATGTCATGTGGAAGGCAGACAAGCCTGCATGTGGGGCTGTGTTTGTGGCCTTCATCAGAGAGCCCTAATTACTATAGGTGAAGAGGCACAGGAGGAGAAACACCCTGCAAAAGCAATTGCAGTAGAAACCTGCCAGCCAGCAGGTTCAGAGATGCAGTGTGAAGTGAAGCCCGAGCCCAAACTATCATTTCTCCACTGCCACCATCACCCTTCAGAGGCCAGGTAAGCTGCCACGGGTCTGATGACCTGTGCTGAAATTGGGCTCTGCTTTTTGCATCATATAGGTGCCTTGGAAAATTTTACACAAAGCCAAGCTGCTTATTTTCAAAGCAAAGAAGCTCTAATCCTGTGAAAATATTATTTTCCGATTATGACTTGCAGAATGGCTGATGCAGATCTAATCGATCTGTTTAATCAGTCCTGTGAAAGCACAAGCATCAAAGCTGCTGGCTTTGATGCAGCTGAAGAGCTGTGTTGCCTCGTGTGAATTCTTCTCATTGTTGTTTTAGCCCTTAAGTTCAGGGCAGTAACTGCAACAGCAGACTTCTCTGCTACCACCTGACTAAGGAACCAATGAGGTTTAGAAAAAAAGGTCAGTATTGTTAATGCAAAGCTATATGCTCTTAAAGAATTTCCCTGGAGCTTAGCAAGAAATAGATGTTCACAACATCCAGCAGAACTGGATTTTTTCAGGCCAGGATCGATAGTATTTACAGTGCTACTTTTAGCACTGTAAAGTGGCTTTAGCTGAAAAAACACTAGCTCAGTTGCACTGGGGGTATACATCTGCTGCAGGAAAGCTATGTAACACTGGATAGCTGTTGGAAGGTCCTTTGGCTGTAGCACAACCAGAATCATGGAAAGGACCCACCTTCTCTTCTTGGATTAGCAAAAGACAAAGGGAGCTTCCCAGGAGGCCAGGTTTAGAGTTAATTTTCAGAGCTGAGTGATACTGAATGCTGGAGTAATACTAGACAACTATTTTCCCATAATATTAAAATCTATTTAAAACAACCACAGCAAGAACATCAGTTTTTGCTAACTTTGTTGGTACGGGCTAGTAAAGAGAGCTGGGAGGTGACAGTGTCATGACCTCTGCTAGGACAGGGCAGCTGAAGCTATGGTATAGCTCAGTAGCTCCTCAACTGGCACGAGGCTACTCAGGCATTTAGCTGATCTTAAATTAAAGAGGCTTCCCTATCCCTTCACTGATGCTGCTGAAAAGTTTTTTACCAGTGCACCTCCTGTCACCTGGAACAGCTTCCCTGCAGTCCCTGGCATTTGTTAGGCTCAGATGTATGCTGCTACTTTCAGTTCTCTAGCCCGTATTGCCTCTTGTCCTGAAGAGCTAAAAGCCTCCCTGTGGACCTGGCAGAGGAGCCCGGGCAGCTGCTGGCGGTGGACTGGCAGCTGCAAAGGGACCTTGGGTGTCCCTCACCTCAGCCACCCATGCCTTGCTCCCCCCAGCTTCCAATCTGCCCATACCCTCCAGCCTGATCTCAGAGAGACTGCAGAGGTGGGCCAGGAGCACACTGCAGCCCTCAGGAGACTTTACAGCCATGGTGTTGCAGTCTCAATGAGCTGGTCTCACAGGCCCCAGTGATTTTCTGCGTCTCACCTGCTACAAAAAAGACCTGAATTATATTCCTTTACTCTGCTTAAGAAAACAAGAGAAAAAAATCACTGTTCATGCTTGAAGATGTCCCTAGATTGGAGGGAGCCTACAGCAAGGGGCTCACAGGCTCCACCTGACTCCTTGGCTCTGCCTGGGACCCCTCTGTGGGCCTGATGCACCTCTAGGGAAGAGGTTATTATCCAGAGGTTGAAAGTGGTTGGCTGTAACCCAACCTGACGTGGGACATTTGAAATTATTTGGCTGAAAATATATGAAATATATGAAAATATATGAAAATATAATGGCTGAATTGTTGGCCCAAGAAGTGCACACACTTGCTACAGTTTTTGAAATAACAGTGTGAAAAAAGTTATTTATTTTGAAGCAAATGGCATTTGTGGTGTGTAATCAGGGTGTTCACCACCTTGAAGTGGATGTTGAGGGAGGCATCTCCATGAGATGAAGACGGATTACTGGTCTACCTTTGTAACAGTCATTTAAATGGACCACTGCCATCTTTGCAGTGCCCGAAAGGCAGCAGATACCCATCCAAGCCCATCTCTGTGCACTTTTTCATGCATGCTCTCTCTGCCCTTTGTCTCTCTCAACGAATCAGCAGCTACAATGAGCACCCTAAGGCAAGATACATGGCACTTTAATCAGCATGCCAATGCCTACAAAAGAGCCTGCTTGTGTTTTTCCCCCTATAAAGTGCTTTCCTAAGCAGTTGTCTTCACTGGAATGTCATGGGAATTTTGCTGCACTGTGTTTCTAGACCAGAAATGGTTTTAAAGTCACAGCTGTAAAAAATGTCCTGTTAGCAGTGCTTGCTTATTGAGCAGGTATATTGATGCAGGCTCAATAACAGCTGCTACTGACTTCTACGTTCTACTAAATAGCTGGATTAGCAAGGTCAAATCATACAGCTGTCATTCTTCACTCTGTTTTGATGTGGTAGATATTGAGCACTCCTACAGTCCAGCTAAAGCTGGGGAAGAAAATAGAAATTGCTTCTCAGTTCATCTTTCCTGGTGATTCCCCATCCTCAGTCTATCACTAACCGCGACAAGTCAAGCACAGAGTGCCATCTCCAGCATGTGTCACTGGGTGGGGGTGGAGCAGACTTGCAAATATAGGTCTCTTATTAGGGGTTTTTCTGATTATGGTATGCCAGTCCCTCTTCCAGCACCGAGTCCCTGGCGCATTGCCCAAAAGTGCACTCCTTGCCTGTAGACAGTAGAAGTCTGTGCAGCAATGAAGAGCTGATACAGCCCCCTTCATGCAAAGGCACGATGCTGGATACAGCACGGGGCATGTGTGCTGCTTCTGGGCTAGCGGAGGACTTGGTGCAAAGGTCAGGAGATGCCACATGAGAGGCCAGGAGAACAGGAGCCTCCCTGGCCATGGATGCAGCAGCTGTGCCTGGAGAGCTGAGGAGGGCTCAAGCTACACACTTCAGCTCTGGATTTTATACAACGTAGGGCCTTTATACTGAGGGCCACATAACATGGCCTTGCTCTGGCGTCAAGCTTCCCTTTGCAGTTGGAAGGGTTTCTCTTTGGCTGTTTGGGCCAGGGAAATACACTCAGCTTGAGAAGTAGGTATGCAGAGGCAAGTGCTTACCTCCAAAGACTACTGTTATCTGGAAGATAGCAAGCTAAAGAGGTGTGAAACTAGGCAGCAGCAGCTGTGAAGCCTCAGCAGTTTCCTTTGCACCTTCTTTTGTCTGGCTGGTAACACCACTTCCCTCCTCTTGCCTATCTGTGTAGGCCAGATATTAGTTGAATATGACACACTGCCTAGGGGCTGCTTGGGAAAATCTAGTTTTCTGTGGCCCAGAATGAGCTGGAGAAAACTTTGAAAATGAACTTTAAAAATCAGATCCTGGTTTAAGGGTGAAAATGAAAGCTAATCTCATTTGAAAATGAGCATCTCTGTCTGTTGTTAGAGCAAGCTGATGGGATGGATGAGATTCCTGACTCAGGTAATCTTGTAGGCAGTTTGGGTGTTGGTACTTTTCAGAGGTTCAAAAAAGTCTTTTACATGTGGCTGGGAACAGTAACAATGACCCTGTTCAACCCCTTCCAGAGTTGCTCAAATTTTCAGACCCTAGAGCACGTTTTTGCCAAAGTGCTTTGTAAAGGAAAAGCCAACCTTGCAGTGTGGCAACCTATGGGAATAGATGTTAAATGGATGTAGGCACATTGTGATCTCAACTGAAGACTGCACATTGCTTCAGATATGCTGTGAAGACACTGGAAAAATTGCCAGCGCTATAGTTTATGGAGATGAAAAGCACTTGCCAACTACAGCAAGCCACAGAGCGGCCACGTCAAAACCCTTGCAGTAACATTCACTGAAGAAGGGCAGTTTTTTTCAGGGCAAAGTCTCTTCTGCTTTGTATGAAGACATTTATTACATGGTGTTACAAGGCCTGCACTTTTACTTAACATGGCCTGAAATTCTTGGGCTCTGGGAATCCCAAAGAGGAGGAGCAGTTTTCAGGAAAGCTGTCCTCATTTTCTCATATATATATGCCAATCTTTTTTCATGCCTTTATTGATTACAGCAGGTAGTCTCTTTTCTGATTGTTTACTTCTTCAACCAAGCTGGGTCCTTGCAGGTCAAGATAATCCAGCCCCCTGGATCAGGGCAGGGGGGTTGAAACGAAGTGGCGCAACCGCAGCAGCGCGCAGTGGCTGAAGGACTGGCCTGTTCACAGCTGCAGCCTCTTGAAACTCTTGTCTTCAGGAAAAAGAAATGCCCACATTCCAGAAGAAGTAGTGCAAGGGAGGAGGAGCAGAGTGCACAGGGACTGGCATGATGGCTGGTGTAGTGGTATGGGTTGGAAGAACAGGGGGAAGGGTGCTATGTGCCAGGCTCTTGGAAACACTTTTCACTGAAGGGAACATCCCTTTGCCTTCTGCGGATACTTTCTTTACACCCATTCGGGGGTGGGGGTGGAGGGGAGCACAGTGGGCCGTAAGCAGGTCCAGTCCTATAGCCAATGTGGTTGTGCGTGGTTCCCCATTTTCCCTTTCCAGGGTAATTAGTGCTGATATCTGCATGTCTCTTTGCAGGTAAGGCCCTCCCAGCTGGGAAGTATGGCCCATCCTAGACAGGAGCAAGCTGATGGAGCCCCCAGGACCACATTTTGTCACCACAGAGATTTAGTGTCTGCCTCTTGCTCTTATCCCTCTTATCCTCAGGTCATCCCTGGGCTGGGAGCAAGCTTCCAACCATAGGCTGGGACACTGAAAGAGGAATGGCCACAATAGGGCTGTAAAAGCACTCAGATCCTCATGCCCTTCAGAGGATGATGGCCTGCTTTTTGCTGAGGTGTTGTGAAGAGCAAGCAGCTCTTTGGAAGTAACAACTTTTTTAGGTACCCTGGAACAGGACTGTAAAGCAACACAGATCCAGAGGAAGACTGAACATCATTGACAGAAGGTTGTAATCACTCAGCAGCACAGGAATACACAGAGGTATCCTGATGAATAAAACTGGGGAGTCAGAGAGGAAAGCTGGACAAGACTTCAGAGTGAGAAGGAAAGGTTGGATGCACTCAGTCAGCAGCAAAACAGCACGTAGCACTGGAAGAGGCACTTTTCAGGTAGCTCAGAGAAGTTAGAAAGCATTCCTCTTGTCATGCAGTAGGTGGGGAAAGAACACCAAGTGTTGGGCAGCATTACTTAGTGCTATTTTCTATTTCTTCATCTGCCCGAATGCTATCAGAAGCCTCCAGAACTGCTCTCCTACATCCACAGCTGCTCATAAAGGGCATTATTAAACATTTATGGCTGAGAGCACCCTCACTGGGTCACAGAAAAGCTCCTCTGTGATCTACAGGTCATTGTGTCACCCTTGTAAGTGAGAAATGTTATGCAAGGACTTCTGTGTTTGCATGCTGTGAGTTTAGATTTGAGGCCCTGCATTTAAAAATTATTGCTCTAAATTTCCCTCCTATTATTGCAGCCACAGCTGCAGCTCCCCTTCTCTGCACCGCTCTTCCCAGCTGTAACATGCAAAATTCTGCATTTCTTTTACTCAACAGCTGCAGCAAGGATTTTTCTGTTTGCTTGTTTTCCCTCACTGTATTCGGTCCCCTAGCTATGAACTTTTGGCAAAATATGAAGAGAAAAAGAAGAAAGGGAAAAGAGGCGTTGTTTTAGGCTGGAGATGCTGTGACAGATCTTTGTCATTTAACCTTAATTATACACAGCAGAGCCACTGTTGTCAGTGTTGCATCAACTATCTGAAGTCTTACCCCATCTGCTGCACCTGAGCTTAACACGTCGCTATGGGCTAAAGTCTGGGAAATGCGATGCTCTTCAGCTTGATTATCCCTTAGTTTGTGGTCTTCTCCCCAAGTGTGTGCTCTAGTCCCCAGCCTGTGTGCTCTATTTACCTTGCAAGATAAGAGACATCAAGGGGATGGCTGGCTCACACTGCCTCCTTCCCCTCCTCTGGTGATGCAACGCAGCCATAAACCTGCCGTGCGTAACAGCAGAGAAGAACTGCTGAGAGCAGGCCCTGGCGTTGTTAGTGCGTACACACAGTGACGCACGCAGAGCCAGTCTCAGCATTTTGTTCGCCAGCCTATTGCGCTAATCTTTTTGCCGCTAACCTCCACCACCCTCATACTAATGCTCATCCTCACATGAGTGCACATAAACCCAGCAAGAGGATTTGGGAGCAGCTTAGACAAATGGTTTATTAGGGTCTTTCTCTGCCAAGTGATGTTTTTTCCTAAGGTTCCCATCACCAAGCTACTGTAAAAATAAATTCTCCAAGTCACCAGACAGCTGCCACCGTAACAGACTCATCTGGCATCCAGGCATAAGGGACGGGGACCATTATCCCATCAAGAGCTAGCTTTTTTTCTCTCAGTGAGGCTGCTGGATGAACAGAGTGGATCCTTTTGAGCCAGATGAAAGCTGTGATTATTTTGTGTTTCTCCTCAGCACAGGGAGATTTGTAGGTCCTGTGGTGCTGCACAGGTACTTCTGAGCCCAGTGGAGGTTCAGAGAGGTTCACCCCCGTGGTTGCCAGTTGAAGGACGGGCTCCCTGCAGTAGGATCTGGATGCTGTTTGTGTTGTGCAGTTGCGGTAGGCTATCTAGGTTAAATTTAAATAACCTAATTGTACAGGTAGCCTGTGTACACACAGTACCTGTTGGAGAATTGTGCTTGTTTCAGCCTCTGCAGTACCAACAGGTCCCTCAATGCCTCTTACTCTCTAAACTGAATCGATAATGTGACTTGTCTGCCCAAACCCCCTTTCATCAGTGTCCCTTTTACATCTGATACTGCCTTCTTGTCCTGTCAACCTCCTGTCTTCTCCATGAGCCAACCTCCACGGTCGCTCTAACACCAACAAACAACTCAATTCCCAGTGCCGTGTTACACCTGAGCACTAAACAACTACTGCAGCATCACCTGCAATTAGGCACTTTTCTGAGCTTTCCTGGGTGGTTTAACAATTCATGCAATGACATCTGCCTTCAGTGTCTAGTGTTTTCTCCCCAAGCCCTGCTCAGACAGCGAGAGGCAGACTCAAACCAGGACTGTGTACTTCACTGCAGAATTACCAAGTGGCTGCAGGGTTTGTAAATGCCCTTTACAGAGCTGCTTGTCCTGATCAGACCACCTTCCTTCCATGAGATCATCTTTTCTCTGCTGTTTTCTTCCAGTGCTCCTACAGACCTCCTCCTCCTGCCTCTCCTTCCCCGCTACATCAGCACCGCTCGTTCAGTTTCCCTCTTTCCCTGGACCAGCTGATAAAGCCACTTTTCTTCCTGGCTAACCCCTCTTGCAATCACTTTTCCCCTCTCCAGACACTGCCCCTAGTCTTGTCTGCTCCCCAAGCCTTCCACATTGCCTGTTTGCCAAGTGAATATCCACGGTAGAGCATTCCCCGTGATACCCCTGCTCCTCCCGCTGTTCCATACCTTCCCAGTGCAGAGGCTGGGTATCAGTCCTCTGGAGAAAAAAAAAAAATCTACAGGGTCATTCTGCTATAGGCTCTGTAGGATGATCTGCCCAATGCAGGAATGCTCATGTTGGCCATGCAGAAATAACTCACATCTAAACTGTCAAGAGTAAAAAATTGTATATAGTCAAAGAACCATATAGCAAGATTTTATTTTATTTTTTTAAAAAAGGTCTCAATCTGAAGATATCTCTTATTTATTTATTTATTTATTTATTTGGTAGAAGTTCATACCAAAAAGCAATGGACATAATTTCTCCTTTTCTCTGAAAAGTAGTCAAGGTTTTAATTCCTCAAACTGTTATAGCGCTTAGCATAATTATTTGTTTTAGATGAGTAAATATCATGTCACAAAACAACTCTACCCTCTCAAATTCTCTGGTCTGAAAAAAATGGGTGTAAATTCCAGAGCAAAGGGAATATTTTATACTGCAGGAAGAGGGGCCAATGGAAAGCCCATGGAGATGAGATCTGATTGCAAAGTAGCGGGACTCTCAGCAGCAAGCTCTGTGGAGTTGCGAGAGAAGGGGTTTTATTCACAGAAAAGGCTAGGGGAGTGAAAAGGGCTCAAATTGCACCTCTGCCTTTCTGGGTGAGAGGTTATTTTACTTGTTCCCAGTCACCATGATGATACCTACCTCCTCTGGAAAGTGCTCTGAGATCTACAGATGGGGAGAAGCATCATTGCTGTAAATTTCCAAACCTGCTCCTCTTCTAGTTCTCCCGCTCTCCAGGCGTGCTAGATGCTCTCCTCACATCTCCCACTCTCTGGGTGTGCTGCTGCAGACTGGGAAGCAGAGAGCATCTCTCATTCCCTATGCAAATCCATTGATGAATACATAAAATGCATTGTGCTGCTAAAACTTGCTGAGCTTGTTTGAAAAAATGCCAAGGATTAACAGCACGTAAATTCACCATTGATTTGACAACAATGATGTTATGTGCCCTAAACACTGATGGGATTTGTTCAGTGTTTAGGATGTGGGCTCTGAGGTGGAAAAAAGGGATTGCTAGTAATTTTTTAAGCCTCTTTGGCTGCACCAAGGCAGACTGTTGGTATTATATAAATACTTTAGATAAAATAAATATCAGTGTTTGTATGAGGAGAGTGGATATTTAACTTTTCCAGTATACAGCTGAATAATAAATCTGACTGTGGATCGCTATAAGCCAAGAAATAAAAATTGCCCCATCCCTCTAAAACAGGGAGGAAGGAGATGTTGGAGTGGAAAAAGAATCCCAAAGGCCAGCAGTAGAACAGAGGGGTGTGCCTTAAAAGCAATGGGACACAGAGTTATAAAATAAAATTAGGTAGAAAACATCACCTCCACAACTTGTTCTGTCTGTGATTGCTCTCTCCCTGCCTCTGGTGTTCTGCAACATTACAACCACGGTCCCTGTGAGACAAAAAACTGTTGTGACCAAAAGTGGGGGCCACTTGGGACAAAACTTGTGGTACAGGGATTGACCATTCATTAAGCAAGAGTTGCAGAGGCGAGGGAAGAGACTGTGTGATGACTTACACCAGGAAAGGCTCGGTCCCTCACTCTCTAAGCCAGGCTGTTGGGAGTTGCATTGGCTCACCTGCTCCCAGCTGGGCAGGTGATGGCTGTTTGGGAGGCACGGGAATTTGCATAATTCTGTAGGGGCATGCTGACCTCTCTTTAAAAGAAAAGCAAACCAAGTTGGTGTGGGTTGTTGGGTTTTTTTTTTGATACACTTGCTGTAAGTTAGGCTCCCAGATCTATATTTAAACTTGTTAATACATGGCCTGATTTTCAAAGGTGCTCAGCACGTATCAACCCTCCCACTAACAGGCTTCCTTCTTGCTATGAACTATCCTCAAAGAGGGGTTTTCAAGTGTTTTCTTTGCTTTTAACAAGAAACACTTATTCATCTAATAAAAAAAATATAACATCTGCCTTCTTTCATGTCAGCCCTCCCACAGCGTTAGCCCTGCAGCCCCAGCCACAGTTAAGCCTGGTGTGCAAATGGCGCTGGTCCTCACCTCCCATGCATGATAAACTTTAGCAAGATATCAACAGCATTCAAAATCGGCAGAAATCACTACTTCAGTGCTTCCTGTGATGTTCGGTGGGCGTTGAGTGCAGAACAAAATGCTTCTAGCTGCAGTTATAATCAGTTGCTCCTTCCGCCATCAGAATCCCAGACATGGTGGAAAGGTTTGGAGCTCCTGGCCATGGCACTGCCCTGGGTGGTTTTGCTGTTTGAGGAACAGATAATGAGTCTTCTGAAGAAAGGACTCTGCCCTTAAAAGGAAAGAAATAAGTGCTCTGTGTTCATTTCTCGGGAGAGCTTTTAGTAAGTGCTTAGCAGCTCAGGAGCCAAAACTGATAATGCTGGCTCCCCAGTGAGCCTGCCCCTTTAGCTTGACTGCTTGCGTACTGTGTCGACTTCTTTCGTCCTTTCCAAAGCTAGGTCTGTGTGAGATTAGGAAAAGCAGGGTCGTTTTTTCTCCCTCACCAGTTTCCTCACACACGTTACTTACTATTTTCCACTACAGCAAGGCTGATAGGAAGAAAACTTGCAACAAAATCATGTTATTACCTGTCCTGGCTCTGTGCGACTGTCATAAACTTTTTGTACCTCATAGAAATGTCCCTTAAATGAAGCCTTAGTCTGATTAGCATGCTGCAATAATTTTATTATTAAATTTTTTAATTGGAATTGTTGGAAGTTGGAAGAGGTTATTCCTTCCCTTATATTTGCACTAAATAGTTTACATCTAAATGCTGAGGACCATCTAAATGAGTACAGTTGTACCTTTTTGGGTTGACGGGTCTAGTGGAAAGAAAAAGCACCAGAACTCATTCCTGTTTTCTGTAAGAACTCTCCGAAGAGTTGCACCCTCTGCCCATTAACAGAGACCACCTGGCTCCACAGACATGCAGACCAGAGCAGAGAGGCTGCCTTTCTTGGCTCTCCTGGGGCTGCGACACAGTAATCCCACTTACAATAGCCGTTCAGAATCCTATACTAACAGTTACACCTGACCACTGGAACACTTGCTTTTCTCTTTACATTGGGCTTGTACATAGCTTGGCAGGGGGGTTGGAAACAGTGCTGGACTCGCCTGGAAATTGGCAGGTGAGAGTCATTCCTGTGAACAGAGTAGCAGCTAAGTACAAGCAAGGGCTGTGCTTGATCACTGGTGCCCGCTTGACTCGGAAATATGGTCTAGGATTTATGCAGCTTGTTCTGTGTGACATCCTTCACTAAATGTCTCATGTGCTGGCAATTGTGCATGACAGTTTAGGAAAGGGGCTCTTTCAAAGGTAAGCTAGAGAGCAGATCCTACTGGAAGGCCTTTTGGGTTGGACTTGCATTCTAAATTTGCAGTGAGGCACTGGGAAAACCTGCCTGGATTCATTGCTTATGGGTGTGCTCGTGAGCATGTGCGCTAATTTTTCTTCCTTTTGTAGGAACACCAACATATCTCACTGCTTTTGCCCAGTAGGTGATAATGATGCCCAAATGTTGTGCATCCAGTGAGAAGTCTGGTCCCCTGAACTGGTGCAAAATGATTGCTTTCTCCTCTCATACTGATATCCCACTGTATGGGATTCATCTCACCAGCTCTGCTTGTCCAGAAGGAGGTTAGAATTAGAATCGCCTCCCTTAAGGCAGCAGTTCAGGCTCCCTCCTTAGTCAGTCAAGGTGTAGGTACTGCTGAAAGGGGTCTCATTTCACCTTTCCTACCCACCTACATCATAACGTGAGCCATCTGGAGGCATCTGTCTCCCCCCACTGACTGGACAGGGAGTCTGGACAACTCATTTGGACTGGACAGCTAAATTTTAGACTGTTGGAAATCAGATGTGATGACTCTCAGGAGACTGTTTGTTGCCCAGACGCATGCAGGCAGTGTGAAGTCTGTATCAGAAAAAAACCTTCTGTAAATAGAATTTACATTTCAGTGAAATATTTTGCCCATAAAAGACAAAAATTTCTGTCACAGATAAAATGGTTATGATTAATTTTAGGGAGAGCCATGAAAATGTGAGTCCAGAGGAAACTAAAGTATAAAACCATAAAGTCAGCTGCCACTTTTCAAGTATTTGAATGTGTGTAACTATACATTATTTTAGATTAATTTCAGGTGAAGGCATATCAGATGAAGGCATATTTGTTGTTTTTCTCTCAGCAGCCCATTCCCATCATCCCACTGAACATACAGGGTGCTCTGATCACATGTTGAACACAGACATGCTCGGATCTGGGAGCAAGCTTCAGGCTGTGGGTAGATAATGGATTTTGTTGGGCTTCCCTGTGAGAGAAGTGGTGGGTGTGTGGGCAAGCGTCTGCTTACCTGGTGCCTAAGAGCATCTATGTGCTGCTGGTCAGTGTAGCTGAGAGAGGTATGACCCACCTGGGATCTTTTCTTCCTCCTCACCCCAATAACCCACCCCCATTCCTGCACAGGGAACACGTTGGAGGTCAGGGCTCAAGGATTTGGCAGTTTCTTAAAGACTGAAAGATGCCCAGAGAGGTGCCTGCCATTGTGTGCATTGCTCCCTGTGCTCCTGGCATAACCCTTGGCTTGGGAAACAGAAAGGGGATGTTCCCAACACACTGCAGGGATTGCATCCACCCCTCATGCATGGCTGGGGCCCAAACGGTATGTCAGACCCCCAAATCTGTCTCGCACTCTGTGTCAGGGCACAGTTCCCATCTGCTCCTCTACCAGCCAAATAGTTTGCCTTATGTGCTCCAGTGAGTGGCTTGGGATTTGAACCTCTTCTTGTATCTCTCCTTTTGTTCTCCATGTGTCAGGTCACTGCTGCCATCTGGTTAAATACAGGTTAGCAGGTCTCTGGTACTGGGTGGCTGAAGAGACATTTTCTTCTGTCCTGGGGCAAAGACCCAAATTTCATAGAGCTCTTGAAAAAATATCTTTGAGTTCTTTATGACTTTTGTTTGCTTCCCCTTCATTTTCTCAAGCAGAGATGACAGATTTGGGAAAAATGACAGATTTAGGACAGTAGGACTGAGTTAGGGGTTAGATCTGTTGTGCTTTTTCCCTCCACGTCTTCAGGAGGGATTGATCTCATTTTGGCAGCTGGTTTTAAAAAAGCCTTCGTGCTGGAGAGCCATGGCCAGACCACAGGGCCTTTTATTGCTGGAATTAGATGAGGTTGAACCTAAACTCCTGTCTGTCTTCTTTGTGGTCTCTACTGCCTTTCTGGGTGTTTTTCTGCTCAACCTTTTGCTTTCCATGAAGGAAAGTCTCTGTAATGGTTCCCTTTTTTCCTTCCCTGCCTCCATGCAGTGTGGGGAGGAGTCATGTGTGGGAGTCAAGGCCAAGGATTTTCCAAGACCACGTAGCACCTAGATGCCAGGTGATGTTCAGCTGAATGTTAGTTTGCCTCAGTGCTTTTCTTTTTCCCTCTGGCCTGGCCTGATCCCATTTCTCCCAAAGCATGGATGCCAGAATCTCAGCCACCCTCGGTTTATTTAATCCCTGGCACCATGAGAGGATAATTCAGCCCCTCAGCTCTGAAGTGCCTTTTGGAGGTGCCCTCTCCTCTCTCTCCCTCACTCTGCTGACTGCAGAAGGTGCTGAGATGCGCAAGACTCCTGATGTAGGTGCTTCTGCTGGCCAGAAGGCCCCTAGAAAGCAGTCCATGCATCACTGGCTCCAGTGGAACTGGGGTTTTGGCTGTCACCGCAGCCTCGTGCCGAGCCTTGCTGTGGAGCTGGGCAGCCTCACTGCCCTTTTGCCGCCCAGTGCCCTCAGGTCCCTAGCAGAGTTTGCTGTCCACGTGCCCCTTCCCCAGTCTGTCCAGGCCGGCAGATGACCCCTAAAAAGTGGCTTTAAGTCAAACAGAAATGCAAAACAGCTGTAACCATAAATGCATGTTATGCAGGATCTGTGTCATGACACCGGGAAATAAATGAATCTCCCATAACACGCCTAAATCAAAACAGGGACACGCTCAAGAGCAGCTTTGGGACTGCTGTTACAGTCAGTGATCAAACTTATTTTTCCTTCTTTCTTTTGGCAAAGTATTTGTTTGTTAAAAACATTTGTTTTGTCAAACCCATGTTCATGCTCTGCATCATGCGTTAGTCCTGCTTCCCTGTCAGTCCCACCAGGATCCCTGTGCCCGGGGTGTCAGGCCCCTCTCAAGTGGTGGAGACACTTTACAGCATGTCACAAAAAAGGCATCCCTTTCTTCAACCTGAATCAAACTCTTTTTTCCTCACTTGGAAGAAGGCTGTTTCATTTATTTGGAAGAGATTTTGTGTCTCTGTTTCAAGGAGAGGCAGAAACAGAAGCAAATTATCAAAAAGACAAGGGCGGGTTACAAAGACCCACAGAGCAGACCTCCTTCACAGGCATCCTTGAGATGCTCAGTGGGGTGTCCTGTTGAGCCATCTTGACCCCGTTGAAGATCTGCCAGTACCACTGGGCACCCTGTGCCTCACAGCCTGCAGCCTGGCATTGTCCCTCTGGGAGATCTGGCACCAATTCCAAACAGACTGTCATTTCCAGGTCAGTCTCCGCATTTCTGCTGACCACGTTGCCTCCATCATGAGATCATGTCTTTCCAGAGAAATCCCGCTAATGCCTTCATTCTGCGAGACCAGTATATATAGGGGGAGCTTCCCTGGGGCTGCACTGCGCAGTCCAGCCAAGGCATCGCTGTCTTCCCAGCGACTGCACTGTCCCCACTGCTCTCCCCTTGCAGCCACAGGTCGCAGCAGCAGCAAGCATGGACATTACCATCCAGCACCCCTGGTTCAAGCGTGCTCTGGGACCCCTCATTCCAAGCCGTTTGTTTGACCAGTTTTTTGGAGAGGGTCTCCTTGAGTATGATCTCCTGCCTTTGTTCTCTTCCACTATCAGCCCCTACTACAGGCAGTCCCTCTTCCGCAGCGTGCTGGAGTCGGGCATTTCAGAGGTAAGGGACCTTTGGCTTCCTTTCTTATCCTTCCTCTCCCTCCTTACACCTCCACCTGCTCCTCCCCACCCACAGCTCGCTGGTGGGGGCTGGTGGCTGTAGCCCCATGCTGGGGTGCAAGGAGGACCTCCAACCCACTGCTGAGCACAGCCCGTCTGCCTCTTCTTGAGCATGGAGGGAAACCCTCACTAAGGAGGAGGCTTCCCTTTGAGAAACTGAAACCATTCTGGCTCCTGACGGTTGTTGCTGACACGTAAAAGGCTGCCTTTGCTGCCCTTGCACCCGCTGGCCATATGGCAAGGGAAGAGCTAGGGCTGCTCTTGGAGCCAGAGCCTGAGAGGGCAGCTCGGCGTGGGAGAGGACCCCGGTGAGCGGGAGCTTCCTCTGGCCCCCTTTCTGCCTCGGGAGCTTGGTGGGTTTTGCAAGTCCACACTGGAAGACCCAGGAGCAGTTCTGTGAAGGCAGTGTGTAGGAAGAGTGCATAGCCATGGGGGCTGTGGTCCAAATTCAGGGACCGGTGTTTTCTCGAGCCCTCTCTTAGTGGCTTCCTCCCAGAGCTGAGACCACAAAAAAACCCCATAAATTGCTGAAAGGACAAAACGTGTGCTGTCAGAGAATATCATACTGGTTTCCATCCCCTCTGGCTGCTGAGTATAAATGCCCGGTGCATCTGGCAGATTGCTGAGTGCAAAGGGGTCCCCAGCACAAAAGTGGCGGTGAGAAGTGATGCCTCAGAGAAATAGCAATGGTGCAGACATCTGCCGTGGTCTCCCGGTGTCCCTGGGTCCCTGTGACTGGGAAGAAGACCCCAGCTGAGGCCCATAGTCACAGAAGGAGAAACTGTGCCACTGCTAGGCCACCCCGTCTCCGGCTTTTAAGCTGCCTTGACGCTGGTGCTGCCTCCACGCTTAGAGCTTGGGTCTTACTGTCTAACAATGCTTGTTTCAGGTGAGGTCTGACCGGGACAAGTTTACAATCATGCTGGATGTAAAACACTTCTCTCCCGAAGACCTGAGTGTGAAGATTATCGATGACTTTGTGGAAATCCATGGCAAGCACAGTGAAAGACAGGTAAGTGGAAGTGATGGTGAAGCAACTGAGGAGTCGAGCTCTATTTTCTTTCTTTCCAATGGTCCTCATCTGAAGGAAAAAAAAAAAAAGAATATATCAGAAGAAGGGGTTATTTATCGATTGTCATTATTGGCATGGCCTGTTCCCATAGAGCCTCAACCTGCTATCTGACAATGAGCTAATCCACTCGTCTTTTGCTTATTTTCAATCATCATTTTCCATAACCATCAGATGACGATGTCCATTGTTCACTAATAACACTGGACCAGACAAAGAACATCATCTGGCGCTGCCGAAGCATGGCTGAGTTTTCATAAGCCAGAATTGTTAGTGAAAACAGAGTTTTCATATGCTGATCTGGGAGAGAAAAGCAAGAGCAAACAAAACAAAAGAAAACCAACTGAGTGCCTTAGGCTTGGAAACTTTTAACGCGTATGTCATGGAAATATCTGTGGGGGTCAAAAAGTGAATTATACCAGCAGGGGTTTAATTCTTCTCATACACTTTTTTGGCCAGACAAAGCTCTAGCCTGGAAGCAGTATGTATTTTTTAATATAGCTATTTTATCCAGAGGAAGAAAGCAGCCGTTTTCATGGCTGACTTAAAAAAAAATAATTGTGTTTTTCATTCTTTTGGCCAAAAAATAAGGGGGCCAGGTTTGTGTACTTTGGCTGACACTGCATCGCTGCCTAGTAAGGGAATACATGGGTGCACACACACACATTGCTTATACCTTCACAGAACCCCAGACTTTCCAAGCATCCTTTGAAACTGGAAGCTGAGGCAGGGCACCCATCCAAATCAGTTCCCAATGTATAATACAGCCAAAATCACACCCTGC
This sequence comes from Falco cherrug, assembly GCF_023634085.1. NCBI lineage: Eukaryota > Metazoa > Chordata > Aves > Falconiformes > Falconidae > Falco > Falco cherrug. The sequence continues at coordinate 80,286,856 of NC_073698.1, forward strand.
TGCTCTGCTTAGCTCTTGCAGCCTCAGGGGCATTGTGGGGGGACACCTGCCCCTACAGATCTGTAAAATAGAATAAAAAAGCAGAGATGCACCTGGCCATACTGGCAGCACAGTGTCACGATAAGCCAGGGGGAATGTCGACCCCACTCCAACGGATCCGGGGGATCACGTGGAGGGAGGCATAGCGTGGTGCCAGGGGAGTTCTGACGGGCCTTCTCCCCTTTCCCCACTGCCTCTCAGGACGACCACGGCTACATCTCCCGTGAATTTCACCGCCGGTACCGTCTGCCTGCCAATGTGGACCAGGCTGCCATCACCTGCTCCCTATCCAATGACGGCATGCTGACCTTCTCAGGCCCCAAGGTCCCCTCCAACATGGACGCCGGCCACAGCGAGCGGCCCATCCCTGTGTCCCGGGAGGAGAAGCCCACCTCTGCGCCTTCCTCCTAAGCCCGCCTGCTGCTGCAGTATGTGGGCTGCCACCGTCTGCAGGTCTCATTCCCAGAGCCATTGCATAGATATCACTGAATATCTAGAGGGGTTTATTTTGTTGGTTCCCCCCCCTCCCCACCCTTTGTTTCTCTTTTTTTCCCTTTTCCCTTGGATGGGACGAAGGGGCTGGGTGAGCAGCTGGTGGACTCTGAAGCTTAAACCTGTGAGCTGTGCTGTGGGGATGGCATGGATGGCACATGCTGCCATGCCGTTGTACTTGCTGAAAGTGTCTTTGCCTGGTGCTGTAGTCCATAGCCACCATCAGGCAGGAGGGAGTGCACAAGTAACACTGGCTCCTAGTGCACCAAGTCTTGAGGCCAGGCTTGGAGCAGGGGAAAAGCCCTGCAGACTTGCTCTACCCCACTCCGAGTTAAACTGGTTACTCTTAAAAAAAAGCAACAGGGCCAAGCCCCACGCCTGAGACCCTGCATATGTGTGATGAATGTGCCACGAATTTCTTGCAACCTAGGAGAAATAACAATATCTTACCTTCGGGGGTTGCAACATATATTTTTTTTCAGCAAAGTGTTTAAGTGTCTCTGTTCACACCACTACCCTGTCATTTCCCTTAGGGACAACTGACACAAGGACAAGCACGTCTTTCCACTGTCTTAGTAGGCCCTTGGGGGAGAGAAGGGGGCTCACCGCTGTGCAGAGGCTTCACATCCCCAGCCAGCTCTCCCCAGCCTGTGTGTAACACACCGTCTCCCTTGCTCTCGCTGTAATTGTAGGGTAGCTCCACCTCTTCCACTGATATCTGGCACTCAACCTGAGAATGTGGTCAGTGGCGGTCAATAAAGAGATATAGGAAACACGCAATTGGCTTTGGGGGTTTCATTTGTTCCTTTCTAAAGCTTTTGAAGTTGGAAGATTAGCGCGGTGCATCTCACCGCCTGGAGGACACAGTTTCCACCGCTGGAAGTACATCTTGTGATGATGATTTGTCCTTTCTGTCACGTTCCTGTTATCCTTCATGCAAGCAAAACAAAAGGATCGAAAAAGAACAAAATTCAACAGCCCAACTACCACGCCATTTCTTAAGCTTGTTGCGTCAGTAACGACAGCGATGCAGACCTCATTTGTGTGATACGATGTGAAGGATTTAATCTGAAATGAATGATTAAAGCTGTTTGATGGCAGGGTGGGTAGGGCGTAGGTACTAGCTGTCCCTGCAGCTGCCACACATGAAATCCATGTCTTCCAAGCCTGTGTAGATGTGAGCACTCAAGACTGAAGGTTTCAGCACTCATGCTTAACTCAAGTAGTTTTCCACACAGATGGAAATCCAGGGTGTTTAGCAAAAGGATAGCGTCACTGATAACCCCACATCCCCATAATTAACCCCATAGGTAAAATCAGCTTGGACAGTGAGTGCTTTTCCTCTTGGTAGAGATCTTCATATCCAAGACCTGCAGTTGTGAGTTGGAGCTTCTGAGGTCCACCTTGGGTCTTAAGTAGAGAAGCTCTCTGCTTCCCCAGAAGCAGACTTAAGTTTGTCTCAATCAACATGTCTCTGGATGCTCCCAGGTCATGCCTACAAAACAAGGCAGGGTGACAACAAAACAAGCGCATCCTTCCCAGGAAAGAGCACAGATCTGTGCCCTCATTGTGGGGTGAGGACAGTGGGAGAAAGAGTGTTTGCTCTGCCAAAAAGATAAGTGCATATCCCTTTGCTGCTGATTAGCTGTGAAAAAGTGAAAAAATATATGCAGGGTTTTTTTTTTCTCATGGCATGGGTTTAAATATTAATATGAACCATAAACACAGAAGCTCTAGGCCTATTTAAAATTAAAAAGCACTTTCTTCAGCCACATCTAGTCCAAACCCCAGGGAGGCTTGGCAGTTAGGAGCAAGGACATGGCCCCTTATCTGGAGAAAGCATGTGCCCCAGGGCTCAGCCCTGTCCCCAGCCTGACCCCCCTGTGGCCAGGGGGGCTGGGAGTTACTGGGACCAACATCGCAGGGTCTGCAAAGGAGCCTGTGGGTACAGGGCGGCTGGGGGAGAGCCAGGGAGATGGGCAAGGCTGCAGGAGGGGAGGAGTGCTGCAGAAGCAGGGGTGAGAGGGAAAGGAAGGAAATTACTCTCTGGTAATTAGAAAGCAAGGAATCCCCTCGGCGCCTGACACTATTTTAAACCTATTTTGTACTGAGATTAATTATTGGGCAATCCCAAAGCTTTCTACCAAAAAATGTGCAGCCTGTTGCATTTTCATCTCCAGGGGAAAGGAGTGAATGAGCGTGTTTGGGGAAAGGGCAATTCCGTACCAGGAGGGAGCTGTTACTACAGGCATGGAAAGGGCATTTTGACAGAGGCTGTCTCTTGCTGTTTTGCCTGGCGCTAACAGGCCCCTGGCCTCTGCCCCTTTCCCCTTGGAGGCATCTCTTCGCTGGAGCCTAGTCGCCTCCCCACCATGTGCTGACATCTCTCCTGACACAAACTTGGCAAAGCCAGGAGGAAAAAAAAACCCCAAACCCAGCCCCAAACATTCAGCCCCCGTTCAAACCTCTTAGAGATTTGAAAACAGGGAAACAGATTTTGAGCGTGATCTATGTGAAGATGTTACCTGCAGGTGTTGGAGCAGTGTGTGTTTCTGTCTGTCCCATGAAATGACAGGTGAAGCATTTTTGGGCCCCTTTTCCTGTCTGGATGGCAGAAAGTGAAAGTTTTAATGATAGAAAATCAGGGCAAGTTTGGGGTAAGCCAGGAGCCATGCTGAGGGGGCAGCAGCTCTTGCAGCAGCTTTGGTGCTGCAATGCAGCAGGTGCCGAAGGACCCCACAGCCCCTTGCTTCTGGGGCAAATTCTCGGGACACCAGACCTTGACAGTCTTGCTGCCCTGAGAAGGGCTGATTTTAAAAGTCCTTTGCAATCCATCAGCTAATTAAAAACATAAGCTGCTGCTAAAAGCCTCTGCGTGAGGACACTCCGGGCAGCTGGTGGTGTTTTGTGTGTGAGAGGGAACGTGTTGCTGAAGGCTTCCCTGCCTGTCCCCGGGCCCAGAGACACCCCGGCCCCGGGGGTTTTGTCCACTTGCAAAAGAGCTTAAGCATGGGCAATCACCCACCCTGCTTATCAGTGTCTGTGTGTCACTCAAAATATTTCACATTTTTCACCCTGAAGTCTTCCTAGTCACATTGCTCTGGGATACTCCTCCTCTTCTGTGCGCTTGGCTCTGCAAAAATTGTTTCCCTTTGCTGAGGTTAATTTTCATTTAAAGAAAGCCTTGTCATTCATAGCCTGTGATCACAGTTTCAAGAAGGAGCTCTTCACCACAGCTTTCCGCAAAATTCACCTGTTAATAAGGTCCTGTTAACATTCTTCAAGGATTAAAAAATTTTCTTGGATGTCTTTTGGTTAGCAACTCGGTCGATTTTATCGTGGAGAGAGGTCCCTGCCCACAGGGCACTGATGGTACTTCCAGCATCTGGGCAGTTTGTGACCAGGGGGTTTTGCTCAGGCTGACTATTCACCCTTCTTGCACTGTGTTCTTATTACCTGCTGTCTGTTTTCACTCAGAGTGCTAACCTTGCTTGCCTACAGCAAAGCAGAAATTACTTTAGCTTCCCCTCTGGGGAAATTGTTAAAGGGTTCTGAGGGGGATGCATCAGATGGTGGTCCAGGGACATGCATCCTTCTGAGGCACTACAAGTCCCAGTGACTGTGGTGGTGGCAGCAACATGGGGGATACCATCAGCTCCTGGTGCTGTACCTGCCCCCTCCTGTCCTCAGCACTGCACTGCTTGGGCAGGGTATGTCACCTCTGCTGGGATCCCATTTCCTCCAAGAAAAAGCTGGGAGCAAAGTCTGGCAGGATCTGACCTGCAGGCCACCAGCCGGGAAGCTGTCCCTGAGCATCTTGGGCCAGGGATGTCCCCTTGTCAACTCGTGGCAGGTGGATAAAGAGGACCCTCCTCATCCTTTTCAGGAAAAGGCACACGGAGTTCACACAGCCCTTGCTGCAAGGGCTCCGGCAATCAGCACATGCCACGTTCCCCTCTCTCACCCCCAGTTTATCCATTAGTTTTGGACTTTTGTCCCCTGGCTTCTGGCAGAAGGACAGCCCGCCCGAAAGAGGGGGAGGAATTTCCCAGCAAAGCCATGTCCCCATAGGGCCTTTCCTGCCCTCTGGCACACCAAAGGACTCCCTTCCCCCGCAGCTGAGTTTTGGCATCTCCCCAGGGAGATGGGAACCCAGGGCACAAGGCAAGCAGGCACATGGACCCAATGCGGATTGCACAACTCCAGCATTTCTTGTCTTCTGATGAATTTGCAAGTTAGCCAGCATTACAAAAAGATTGGGAGTAGTCTGAAAGTTTATTAGCAAATCCCCCTTTTTTTTTCTTAAAGCAAATTCTGTTACGTGCAACCACTATAACCCCTCATCTCCTTGGCATCATCATCATCATCAAGATCTGGGCTCTGTCACAGAGGTCTCTTATGATCTCAGGCTAAAAAAAGCAGTAACTGCTCCTGTTGGCAACAAAAAGGGCTCCAAACACATCCAACCCCCCCCCCCCCCCCATTCTCTCAAAAGTGTGTAGCACTGGTACAGTGGGCACACCTCTGCAGTTTATCACCGCTGTGTCAGGCGCATAGATTTGGGAGACAGAGGAGACTGCGATGACATGGGCTCTGCTCCCCCATAACCCAGAATTTGTGTCCCTGGTGTGACCTCTTGTCAGGACTGGCTTGGAAAACCACCAGCTCGCATGAGAAGAGCAGGTAACTGCCACGTCCCTCACTTCCCATCCTGATCCAGCTGTGGGGCTTCTCCCAGGGGAAGCGCAGTCGGGTTTGTACACAGCCCACACAGCAGGGCTGGAGCTGGGTTACGTGGCTGGCACTTAGCTTGTAATTAACTAGCACTTTTAAGGACAAATGTGAGGCTGGGATATGGCACAGATGTTTGTGGTATATCTCAGAGCGCAGCACAAGTGGGGTAAAAATGAAATCTCAGTCAGAGGCTGAGGCAAGATGATGGAGTGATGTAAGTTGACCAAAACTCAGAGGACTTGTCTCTGTCTCAAAGGCCATCCTCCAGCTACCTTGCAGAGATCTACCACGTGCCATCAGGGCCTCAGCAGAGGTCCTGGTGGCTGGGCAGGGTCTCGGCAAAACCTGGTGCTGCTGGGGAATCCCTGCCAGCCGCCACGCGTCGCCCCGTGGCTCTGCCTGACGCCCTGCTCAGCTTGCCCTTTTGCAGCCCACATTCGCCCGGATCACTGCGGGGATGGGGTGCCAGCAGTGCCGGGGAGCCTGTAAATCGGGGCAGTGCCACTGCGGGAGGGGGCAGGCTGGGGGCCACACACCACCCACCAGTTCAAGGCCACTGGGAGAACCATTGGCCACTTCCTACAGATGTCTGGCATGCCTGGTGGGGTGGCTGCCACCTCCAGTGTGCTGTGGAGCACACAGCTATAGGAGATGTATCTCCTTGGCCGGGCAGGCGCAGAAATTGAGGGAGGCTTTAGCACAGGAGCAATTTGAGATCTGACACAAAGGAGCAGTGCTTCCTGCTGTGCCCATTCCTTGCTCTCAAACCACAGCGTGCAACGAGGTGGTCTGCCCAAACTGCAGTGACAGTAATGATGCGATCCGTGGGCTAGTGCATGTCAGGCGGCTGCTTTGGGGCCATGGGAGAGACACAGCTAGCCCCGGGGCACAGGCAGAGGCTGATCTGCAAGGCCCTGGGGACAAGCGCAGGGACTTTGTCCTCCTTGCAAAGCACTCATTGCTTCGAGTGTGCTGCCATATCTTGCTGGGGCTATTTTGGGATGGTTACTCAGCCTGTGTAAGGGCCCAGAGGCAGGGAGGCTGTGGGTGTGGGGTAGGTTCAGCACGAGACCTCTTGAGGGGCTCATGCACAGCATGCCATTGCCTGGGGTGGACTGGTATGTCCCAGGGGAGCCAGTGGCCCAGCTGGCAGTTGGCTCCCTGTTGGGAAAAAGGGAATTTCATGCTTTCCTTGCAGTGCTTTCCCTGGGAGGAGTTCATAGCTGATCCATCATTTTATTAGGGTCTCATCAGGGAAAAAAACATGCAGCTTAATTCGGAGTCTCTGCTCTGCCTTTAAGGACGTCAATGTAGTAATCTAAACACATATGTATATCAGCATACACAAAACTTTGCATACCTACCATAACATTTGCACACAGACCGTTTTATGTCCTTGACACTTCGAAGGCTGTGCTCAGAGGTGCCGTACCAAAGGGTTTGCGCATACTCATCCAACCATCCCTGCTCGCTTTCAAAAAACCGGCGCTGGCCTCGCATCTCGGCCCTTCCTCGGCGGGCTGATGCTCTCCCTCCCTCTCGGTACCGGGCCCCGCTCCGCGCCCCGGCGCGCCGGGAGGTGGCAGCAGCCCCTCGGCTGTGGGACCGAACGTGTCCCCCCCCCCCGGGAGCACCCAGACGAACGGTCACGCTCGGTGTTCTGCTGAGCGTCCCCTGCATGTTCCTCCAGAGATTTTTTTTTTTTTCTTTTTCTCTCCCCCCCTATCCCAGCAGTAATTATTTCGATTTTCTTTTTCCTTTCTTCTTTGACAATGAGCTCAAAAGGAAGCAAAGCAGCACCGTTGTCCACGCTGTCTCGGTTTTCCACCCACTCAAGCTGATGTCAGCCCCTCACCACAGGACTTAATGCACCACTGTCTGCCCTCCAAATTGCTAATTGCAACGCGGGTTGGGTTTTTTTTTTCGTTTGGTTTTTTTTTGTTGTTGTTGGTTTTTTTTGAGAAGTTGCTTAGAGCCAAAGTCCTGCTGCCACCTTTAACAGTCCTTTTCCTCCCTGTGCCGAGCCATGCCAGCGCCTGGAGGATGGGGTGGCCCTGCCACCGAGCCACCAGTGTGGAAACAAGGGGGAGCCAAGGGGAAAAATGCCCCCCAAAGTGTTTTGCTCTTCCCCCCAAACATTTTGGAGGCCATCGGGGGTCCCTGGTCAAAAGGGTCCCTTTCAGTCCACCCTTGTCCCTTGCATGAGCCTGGGATGCCTGGCTGAGGTCTCACACCAGAGCGGCGTTTGGCACTGATGGTGTTTATGTTGAGATAACTCACTAGGCGTCTGTCGCCAGAGCTCAGAGCTGGGCTATAAAGACCTTCGAAAGAAGCCTGCTTCATAGTTTTCTCTGCTGAGTAAGGAAGGTCTGGGGTTTAATTTCCTGCTTTTTTTGTTGTTGTTTGTTTTTACTTAAGGAGAAATATTTGGGATGGCTAGCCTTGTCTTCGCTGGTTTTGCTGGAAGGCTCCTTGGGTGTTTCAGAGGATTTGTATGTTGAACTCTCTCTCACTGTAAACAAAGCGTGTCAAATCCTTCCCAAAGATGCTGATTTTCCAAAGCAGTCATTAAGAGCCTGACCTTTCTTCTGCAATAATTTATGAACTACTTCCAAATGGTCCACAAAACAGTAATGCAAAATGCCTGACTTATTTATGTGCTTCAGCAGGCCATAGGGGTAAGAAAAGCTATACATAGCTTTGTTTCAGTCTCTGGATATGTCATTATTTCCTTTGCGAGGTTCACGACTCCAGAATATATGACCCTGTCCAGGGGACTGAAACCAGGAAGCCCAACAAGCTGATGCAGCCTCTGTAGCATTTTGGCTTCCCCTGATGATTTCTGCTTCTCAATGTTTTCCAGCATCAGCTCAAAGTTTCACCTGAATTTAATGCAAAACAAATACCCTGTCACATCAACACAGAGAAAGTGGAATACAATGAACTTAATTAACAATGGCAGGTTGATTCAGTGGAGCCTGGGAAAGGACTTTGTAAAGGAAAGCGATGGTTCACAATTTTTTGTTAGGCGGTAGTTTATCTAGCAGTACACGCCAGAGATGACTTGTAAGCCTGCCAGACTGGCTTTTGTCTTCCAGGCACTACTAATTCCCTGTCATTTTAACTTATTAAGAAAGTGAGCATGGAGTAAGAAAAGTATAGATTGGGATGCATGGAAGACCCAAACAAGAAATGGTACTGATGAGTGAACCGGTGAAGTTAGCTGTAACAAAGATTTCGATCTTCCTCGGAAACAGCAGCTCAGCCACACTCTGGCTTCTTCCCTGGGGAGCAGGCTGGTAACTCAGAGGAAAAGTCTCTGGCTAAAGTACTAAGTATAGATCAACTCATTTATGGTTCAGTAACACAAACTTTTTAAAAAAACAGAACCACAACACAGGCTATATACGCATTTTTCATCTGGTTCCTCCTTTGATAGGATAAAGTGCAGGAGCCACCCCAGCATCTGAAATACTTGTAAATGGTCTCCAGCAGAGTACAGCAGAAATCAGAGGCAAGTTGCAGAAGGTAGCTTGACCATGCAACTTGCATATTTAGATCATTAACCAAGCAGCTGAAAATTTAACTGAGAGATTAAAAAATCCAAAACCCCCAAACCAAAACATAAAACCAAGACAGCCGAGTCTGAAGGCATTTTACCTGTAAATTTAGGAGTAAGACCGCGTGAATGGAAGGAAAACTCCATATCCATAGCATTTGTGGTTTCGTTTGTACTGGCCTTTCATCACCAGCCCTTGCAGGAGAGGTTTGTATGCAGGGATGCTTTGGCAAGAGGGAGTCAATCTGAGCTGAGCAGTTACTGTGGCAAAACCCCCTCTCCCTGTGACCCCCACAGCACTCAGGGCACCAAGGAGTTACTCACCATGTGTTTACAGCACAGACTAAACTCCCCCAATAAATTAGATGTGAACTCACGTTTCTCTAGTTTTTGAGGTGAAATGCTCTCTTTACCTTGGAAGAGAACCAGACTCCAAGATCTCCAGCATATTTTGCTGTAGCTGCAATGTCTCAGGATACAGCCAGGTCAAAGGGTTGTAGACAGAGGGAATATTTTTCATTATATCTGCTAGCAGAGCTGGAAAAATTACAGGAGGTTTTGGGCGCTATAGCCGATCAATAAGCCAGTGAAGGCTTTGAGAGATGAGTCTTGACCACGGTTGTTACAGTGGATTAGGCATTACCCGTTTCCACTGTTGCACCCTCTGGTCTGCAGCACTTGCCTCTGCAGAGGGCAGAGTGGCACGTGGAGGGACAGCCAGAGCAGTGAGATTTGCCAGGCTATCTGCCAAATTTTTCCTGTGCAATGCCTACACTTCAGCTCTTCCATGGTTTCAGAAGCACTGTCGTCACTCAGGTAACACAAGGTAAACTCCACCAGTAAAGGGGAGCAGAATTCGAAGGCGGTGCACCAGTAGCAAAAATCTGGTTGAATATCTTCTTCTTTGATAAGCTCACTTCTCTGACAAATCTTAAGGAAAGAGAAGATGTAAGTCTGGAGAATACAGAAGGGAAAAAAACACTGCTATGATACACTTAAACTGCGTTATTTCTTATCATAAGATAAGCATGAAAATTAGGTGTCATTTTTCATATTAAAAAGTGCCTTGTAGATGTACAGTATACAGGTGCTGGAGAGGAAATTCTTCTTGTACATGGGGTTGCTTTAAACCTGAGTGCTCTGGGTACAGAAACTGCATGAAGTGCTTCTGCTCAGGTGGCTCTGGGCAGAGAGATTAGAGGAGTTCAGGCAGCTGCAAGGCAGGGGCGAGCTGGGGAGAGGGGATTATTGAGCCCCTTGACAGCAGGGACCAAAGCTTAAGCGCGACAAGATTTAAGAAGCCAGTGGAGGGGTGGAAGAGGAGTTGCATGAACAAGAACATGGGAAGTGCAGGGGCTCCTGGCAGCTGCGTTTTCTTTTACAGGGCCAATCTGCGAGTTAGCTCTTGCCAAGGGCACCCAGTGTCCAGGAAGGTACCAGAGATGGGAAACAGTGATTTGGTTACCAGGACCCAGGAGGATATTAAGGAAAAAGACCAGCTGCGCTGAAGTTCCTCCGATTACCTTCATTAGCACCAACAGCAGCTGGCAATGCTTGCAGGGGTTTGCTGTGCCTACATGAGCCAGGCACATCTGTGCCCGGAGGATGGCTTTCATGGTGTTTTGGACCTGGTGGGTGAGTGCCCCGGGTGAAAGTGTGGGTGTTGTTACTCCCGTTACAGTTAGCCTTTTGGCAGCATCTGCTCACACAAGGTGGGAAAAATTCAGACGTGTCCTGATGAGGAGAAAAAGTTCCCAGAGAAAGTCCCTGTGGCCAGCAATTCAGACGCTCCCTGGGAAAACCCCAAACTATCCCTAGCGTGAGGTGGTGGTGAAGACGCCTCAGGGGAGAAGGCAAAGTTGTGCATCGGTGGAAACCCCCCTACCCACCCCAAGGGAAGGGCCCAGGGCCTGACTTTGGGCTGGGTTTGCACGTGAGGGTACAGTGATGCTACCTGGGGCATCTCTGGGGCATTAGCTGGGCTCCGCTAGAAAGAGCACAACGAGAGGGAACAACAGCCACTTTTTTATTATTATGTGCTGTGTGCTCCATAGCAAAGCACCAACTTCACCTGCTCCAGAGACGCTCAGAGGGTTTTTTTACTGGGTTCCCTTTGAACCTTTCTACTGGCCAGTGTCTTCCCCCTAAGGGACACTGCCTTATGATCCGCTCACCAGTCCCTGGTACTGCCCTGCACCCAGACCGGTGCAGCCTTTCTGACTCCAGCTCTCACTCTGCCTCCGCATCACCTCCCTTCTTGCAGCCAGCTCCCAGCTGCTCTCCAGCAGCTCACTCCTCCTCACCTGGTGGTATTAATTCCTGATGTCGCACCCCTGGGGCGACTGCTCCACAGGATGAATTCAACAGCAGTGCTTTCAAAAAACCAGAGCCTTTCCTTCTGAGCTGGGAAGGAAAGATGGCAAGCAATGAACAGACACATCTGCTGTGTATAATGGAAGGCACTAATCTGTATGTTGTACACATGCAGTGGGGAGGCTACAGAAGTCACAGAAATAGCATGAATGTACCTACATGTGTATGCAATACATTTCCATTCTGCATTGGTGGCCATCAGGGTTGCATCTCCAGGGGAAACCCATGGTCTTGCCTCCCTCTGGCCCGCCAAGGGCTCACATTCTGCCCGGCCATGATTGCTTTGTGCCTATGCAGCAGATCACTTATAAATCACTGCCAGGTCCAGGAGGCAAGGCTAGCTTTAGCCATGTATTTGTCCTTCTGCAGAGCCCTGCCCAGCCCTAGTTTCTCCAGGCATTCCTTGCAATGCCTTTGCAGGTCCCCTGAGCACCTCTGTCAGACCAGAGCTCACACAAAAAGCCTGCCTGCAAGTGCAGCCAGGGCTCCAGCTCTCTGCACATGGGGTTAACACGGTACCCGTGGTGGGACCACCCTGCCAGGACAGAGGCACACACTGATGGGGTGGAGGAGTACAGAAGCGATGCAAAATAGGAGGATGGTGAATAGCAGCAGGCCTCGTGTTAATCCAAACTGAGTCAAGGCAAGAAAACAGACCTGCAGACAGTGTGGTTTATTAAAGGCTCCAATATAGAAGAAATTCTTTCAGGTTGCAAATAGAAACTAAGAAACATGTCCCCTCTAGGAAGAAGAGTGATACGGTGGTCTTTTAGAGGGCCATTTTGATATGCCTGTCAGATTAAAATCTTGCTTGTTGTTGGCCATTAACCATACAAGGCATCCAGCTCTTCCTTTTCCTTGCATCTTAGAGACAGTATCTCTCCGTCAAACCAATAAGGAGTTTTCCCCCCCGTTTCTTTCCTCTCTCCAAGTCACTGGGCTCAGCGGGTTCTCAGGATGCATCCCTGCCGACTGTGGAAGAACAACAAAGCCGTATTGTATTTCAGCTGAGGAAAGAGCAAAGACTGCACCTACACCAAGTGCCAGACTGCTGACATTCATCAAGCTATCACTTTACCCTTGTTTGTGTGGACGTAGTGACACTACCACGCCGGGAGGACTGTGGGAACCAGCAGGCATGGGCAATTCAGCTAAGCCTTGCAAATGCCAGAGCCTCTGTTCAGAGTTCCCCCTTTTCAGCTAAAATCCACTGCTGAAAATAACCCTCCCTTCCAAAGGGTGGCCCTGTTTGAGTACTTGGTGTGCCCATGGTGCATGACAAGGGGGTTATTTATTGCCAGCATGCTGAGAATAGGAGTTTACAGGAAGAGGGAGGGTGGCAACGCCTATTCCTGAGCAAGCCGGGACTTTTTAACACCTGTTACTGAGGTAACCGTTGCATACATGTGCAGCAGAGATGTCCGGAGTCATCAAGGTCTTTTGTAACACTTGCAAGCAGCATCCTTCCCAAGCCTGCAAACTCACTGTCTGCCACCGACACACTGGCTGGCATTTAGTGCTCCCCTTGGACCCTGACTGTACATTTATTCTGCTTGCAGTCCGTTCTTGCTTGCAACAAAGCTCCCCCATGCTTAGAGGAGGCCATCAGTAACATGAAATTTCCCTTGCTTGTCCTTTAAGAATCAAAGCCAGAGGCAAAACCCAGGAGTTAGTTGCATGTCAATAGGGCAGGCAAACTGGAGGTTGCCAAGATGCTGACCTGTCCTACTGGTGCACTAAGGAATGTTGGTGGGGAAGTGACCACCTGGGTCACCCCATCCAGTCCCCTGCTGTTACAAGCAACCACATAAAAGCCTGTCCTGCCCAGCACAATTCACAAAACATTTTCTTCCCATGCCACAATGTACCCTAGACCACGAAGCACTTTCTGACCATCCTTCAGCCAGCTTAGATCGATATGGCAAAAGATCAAAAGCCACAAACTCTGCTGCACTACAGGGGGATGACAGGCAAACTTAAGGGCCTTGCCAGCATCCCAGCATCTTGGCAGGAGAGGGATGCTTGTGAGATGAGAACGCAGCGAGGAGTCTGCAGAGGAAGAATCCTGGGAAACTTGCTTTCAGCTTGCTTACTCTTTTAGGAAGTCTGTAGGAAGTGTGGAGAAGCTCGGACTGCATGTGCAATACACAGCTGAGAAAGGGCTTGGGGTCAGGTTGTGAATGGGAAGCCCTGCCACCCATCCAATTCCCAACGCTATTGCTTGCTTTTCTTTAAGCTGCAGGGATAGGATTCAGCTCACCTAACTTCAGAGGCCTGTCTACAGAGCAGACATCTCAGTCTGAGCTCATTGTCCTTTTCTCCCTGGGTAAACAATGGAAAGAAACAGACTCCATGGGCACATGCCATCTAATTCATCTCCGTCAGAGAGGTATTGCTGTCAGAATGAGCTGTGTCCATTGGCTGAGCAAGCTCAGAAGAAGACATATAATTTTAAGTCTACGTCTAAGCAGATGAATCTTATTCAAAACACCCGCCTTGTGCTTGGGAAGAACTGAGTTTAGAAGACCTGCTAGAGGACTGGGCTGGAGCATACTTTGCTGAACCCCTTGAACCCTTCCTGTGGATTGAGGGAGAGCTGGGCTCTCCCTTTCATCCCTTAGCATCCTGGAGCTCAGCCGAAAAGTGTATCCAAACATAGCCTCATGTGGAGCCCATGTGACGGTAGACAAAGTTGTGATAGAAATGTAGAGACTGCTATGAAAGGAGAATGAATGGGAATATAGGTATGCAAAACTCCAAAAGGAGTAACTGACAGGAGGGGGACAGGAGGGATGGCAGCTGTTGGCACCACCTGGGCTAGCAGGTCTTTGAGAAGTTCATCTAGGCGCAGCTTCCCAGAACACCCAGATAAGGAGACAAAGGACTTAGCAGACAAAATCCTGATGACTCACTGAGAGGTGTGGCAGGATGGAGAGACTCATCGTTGTCAGCTCTGAGTAAGTAAAAAACAGCATATCTGAACCTGGACAGTGTCACTCAGGAGACTTAGTGGGGACTGGGTAGCCAGTGTTCTTGGTCCCCTGTACCAGCATGAAGAATCCTGGCCAGATCAGGAGGATACACACTTCTCAGTGCTCAGGGTTATGTGGGTATGACAGTATGAGGGAGTGACATTTTGTTTTAAAATAAATCGTTCTTCTTCTTTTATCAGGTCTGGTATTGAACTTTGATGCATTTTTATTCATATTGCAGCACTATTTCCTACAGCAGAGAAACAAGTCTGGACTTGGAAATGGTGTGGGACACATTCTTCTGGTCTTGAAAGGGTCTCAAAGCAACCTGGTGGATTTGGACTTATAATGCCTCTTTTGTTAGCTCTATCGAGTCTAAGGTTACCCTGCAGTTTCCAAGTGAAAGGCATTGGCTCAGGTTTGCTTGAGACTTGGCCTTGGCTTGACTGAAAGATCTGTGAACCTCCACAAACCATCAGTTTTGACTCACTCATTTTATAGGCTTATGATGAAGTACAAGATATTCACTGCTGCATTGATGTGCATGCTCATGTATGCCAGCACAGTTGTTGCAAGAGTGGATTTCCAATGCTTGGGCTGTTGTGGAAGTATTGTGCAGCCCATTTGTCTGTGATGCCCGTCCCTATGGAGAGCCTGGCTCTGAGTTTCCAGTTTTTACTTGAATCTCTTTTTCCTTGAGAGTTTAAAGCACAAATTTCCATAGGAAAGTTGCCTCCCTTCTTTGATCTGAAGCTGGCTCAACTTTTTCTATGGGATGACCTGGACACAAACCCACAGTTTCCCAAGGTAGAAAAGAGAGGGGAACTGTAGGAAACTGGATTAGACCAACTACAGTTCTCTTCAAGGAAGCAAAGAGCAGATTGGAAGCTGAGGGCAATGCAGCTGAACACACAGCTGGGACCCTGTGTCCATGGAGAATTTGTTCAGGGGAGGATGGGAGACATTTGTACTTTTGAGGGGAGCTCTGGATCCTGCCACCACAGGACAACTCAGAGTAACTCGTGCGTTTGCAGTCAATGCCAGGGCACAGGAATTAGTTTCTCCCAGGGGATATACTTAACCAGCATGTCCTTGACCAGGAGTGCTCATTTTCAAAGTCCTGCTGAAGGGCATCCTGTAAAGGTTTCAGATGCTCTTGGCTTATTGATATTGCCAGGGTCTCTGCAAGATGGGATGAACAAGCCGGTGTAATTTATGCTCAGTATGTACTCCATGGCTGAAGTTTCTGTTTCAGTGGTCTATTAAAATCCTGCCCAATTAGTTGCACACCTTTATTATTAACAGTGTTGCCATATTTTAAACAGCATTCTCCATATGGGGTTATAAGAAACCTCTAAGTTTCTGAGTATTCCCCAAGCGTTTCTCAATTTTTTAACACACATGCACTTTAAAAGTGGAGAAAAGAGGCCCAGAGTGATCAGACCTAGACTGGCTGCACCACTTAGGCATTCAGTTCAACACAACCTTTATGTGCAAAGACCAGGCACAAAGACGGGTTTGCAAAAATCTTATCAAACAAAACCTCAAAGCAGTAGGATTAGTTTCCAGACTTTGTTCTTGCTTGTTCACCTCACCTGCCACATGGTGCAAGGATCAAAGACTTTTGATATATCTCAGTCATACCTGGAAACAGGCTTAAAGGGTGGTGAGTCTTGGTTCTTGTAAAGCCTGAAAACCAGAGGGCTCTTTGATCAGGGCTCTTTTCACCCAACTGCTGGCAAGATCCAGGAGGAGGCAGGTGGACTCTTTGGCCCACTTGCAGGTGTGGTGAGGAACATTGTGTCTTCGTGCCTCCCACAGAGGCCAGAAAGACCTCTTGAGACGTTGCATTAATTCCCTCAAATGGCTTTGGCAGACAGGGGTCGAATGACTTAAAATGAGGTGCCTCTAAATAAATGAGGCAGGATGCCATCCCTACAGAGCTGCATTTAAATGGTGGGCAGCCCAAATGTGGCGAAGAACCAACACGTAAGTGGGGAAAGAGACATGTGCGTTAGACTGGTTTAAAGGAGCACAATCTAGGCTTAATATATCTTTGTACACACATGGGAAGAATCTGTATCGCTGTTAAAATAGGAATTGCTGCTTTGTCAAGACATTATCACATTGGCTCTGGAGAGGTGAGGTGCATGCTGTAATAGACTTGGGAGGTTTATTCCGTGGCTTGCAGATGAGGGACTACTGACACAAACCTAGAATTGGTACCTCTTTTAGAAAATTGCCATTATGAGAAGACTCATCAGAGATAATATTCTCATTCCCTTTCTGGCAGCAGTCTGCTAACTAAAATAAACAGTAGGATGCTTTTCAGTGATAGGAGGAGATCTATTCCTGTTTTGCAATCTAAAGGGGTAAAATAGATTCATTTTTCGAAGCAGCACAGGTAATTTATCTGCATTGTGGCTTTAGCATAGGCAAGATTGTATTTAGCGTGTTTCCACAGCACAGCCTTAGGTCTTGATGGGAGTCTTTGAGTGGACAGGCTGAAGCTTTTGTTTCAGTTTTGAGCCATGGTCTGCAAGAGTCCCCAAGTTTCAGGTCTACTTACTAACCCTGGCGTCCCTTAGCCTTACCAAAGGGTTGGCGCATAAAGGTTAAGTAAGCCTGAGATGAGAATCATATAAGTCTGGGCCAAGTTCAAAAAAACTCCCTGGTTCTTAGGAAAGCAATATTACCTTGGGTCAAGCCAGGCAAAAGGTCCATAACTGTTTCTGACCGAGACAAAGTGAACTGCGAGGGATGTGTGCCAAGTCACAATGCCCGTTGCCTGTGTTTTGTACAGCTTTGGTTGCTGCAGTCCATCTCAAAATGAGAATGTTTACTTCTCAATGGTGTAACTCAGCTTTGCCAATGGGATTTTGGAGAGACTTTAGAGGACTAAAGCTTCTTCCTTGGCCAGCAATCCCTTCAGCCTGGCTTTGGCCCAGGACAACTCTTTTCTTGTCCCAGTTAGAAAATTGCTTTGCCCTAAGGGGAGAGATGCTTTCATTGCTTTCCTTGGGCTGCGGTGCCCTGAGAGCGCAGGTAATGAGATAACATTGTGTTCACATTAAAAAAATGCCCCTAACTCCTGGTGCTGCAAATTTGTGACAACTCACCAGCGAGCATGTGCTCTTTGGAAAAGAAAACAGCGCTGACCCTGGCTCCGGAGCAGGAGCCCAGCTCCTGTCACCAGCCATTGAAAGCTGGGAGTAGCTAGCACTTCTTGAGTTGCCCATGCAAGCAGGACTTGGGTCCCTGGGGACCCACCACCGGCTGTTTCCACCCCTGGTCATCCAGGCTTGGCACTGCTGAGGTCTGCCAGTGTGGCCAGGGGTGGCTGCCTGTTGAATACCACCTCCTTGCCTGGGAAGGGCAGCAGTATGTGGTCACGGGTGAGTACTGAGCAAACCACGTTGCTGTCATTTTGTGTTTGACATGGGTCACTTAATCCAGGTGTTTATGGGCACAAATATCACATGGGACAGCCTGGAGGTTCCTCTGGCTCAAGGTCATGGGCAAGGTCAGCTCAGTTAAGGTCAGTGAGTTTAAGCACACCAAAAGCAGGGCTTGCCTTTTCTCTGAAGGACCGAAGTTGCAGCAAGACAATTCTTGGAGAAGCAAGGCAGCCCCTGCTCGCCACGCTCTCTCATGCCTGTTGAACTGGGTGACAGTAGGTCTGGCTGAAGCAACCAAGAAAAAATATTTCCAGCTTAAAAACACCTGTGCTCAGAAATATGCAGGCTCCTTATTCCCCACCAAAATCAAAGCAGGAAAAATACGTGCATCTGGGGCTTCCCAACTGAAATGTTTGGAGCCTCACCCCACCCTAAGCACATGTACAATTGCAAGTGGAGGCTGGTAGCTCCCAGTATAAAGGCAAGGATGCCTTACACCGTGAGCCGCCTGGCTCTGGAGGTGCTGTGTGGGCTCAGTGCTTGCACGCTGCTGGAGTGGGGCTGGAGCCCCAAGCCCCAGGACGCTGCCACGTCTTCTGCCTACCCTTTGCTAAGACAAGACTTTCAAGATAATGTGGGGAAGAAGTTTTGGCCAGGTGGAGGTAAAAGTCCTCGGGATTTTTCTTCCTTGAGAGAGAGATTCCTCTTAAATGTGTTCCTACCCAGGATCCTTTTCTTTGTTTAAAGAAGGTATTTGAAACAAATGAGGGTTCCTGCTTTGCTTCATCTAGCTGACAGATCTCATCCTCTCTCATCCTCCCCAGGGAACCATGCTGGCCCTCCTGTAGTGAGCTTGGCTGTGGCCTCCTTCCCAGCCGTGCTTTTAACTGGGGCCACAACTCGCTGGAAGCCTTTATAAGGATTCCCATGAAGAATAAATCAAAACAACAGAACTGAACTGAAAATTAATTGCTTTTCCATCTGCTGAAAGTTAAAAAACCCTCAGCATCCCCTTTCATTAATCAGTCTGTTTTCTATCTGCTTTGACTCTCACCTGGTTTATTTAAAAATAAAATACAGGCAAGTGTTTTGATTATCTATTGTTGGGAAACTATTAATTCAAGGAAATGTTTGCAGTGGAAGGAAATTTAAGTCAAGTAAGATTTAATCTTGGAATAGTGCTGGGAGCCGTGGGAGCATCTGCAGGGCTGGCGGCGCAGGACATGATGGCCATGACACCCTCCTCTGCTTCTGGGGTGAGCTACACCCTGGTCCAACATGCCACAGGAGGTGACGGGAGGGGAATGAGTTGCCTGTGAAATACCCAGTTATCCCTGCTCACCATCGAGCCAGAAATCCGGTGGGAAAAGTTCCCTTTCTGGCTGATTTGGGGTTGTTGCTCAGGTCCAAAAGAGAACAAGGAGTGACCCGCTGCTCCACAACTTTATACAGGGTAGAAGCATTTTCTGATTTGCAAAGCGGTTTTATCATGAGCCGTGTTTCCCCAGTGGGGGTCTGAAAGCAACTGATTCTTCAGATTTTCTCTGCTAATGTCTGATATATGGTGCTAGTAGATCCAGATGGCAAATACGGCAGTGCAAGGTAGGATCGGAGTCCAGGGTTTTGATCCACCTCAACAGTATTATAATGACAGAGGTCATTTGGTTAACTCAAGCCTGAGCCAGATGCCACCACAGTCATCAATGGTCAAGCATATTCATATCCACACAACAGGACCATCTTCAAAATTCATGCCCATGTCTTGAGACAGGCCCCTCCCTCCCAACAACCGGAGTCCTAGCTCTGTAGCGCCTGGGGTGACAAAAAGCAGAGAGAAGTTATCCTCAAATGCTTTCTCAACTCGTAATCTGGCATAGATGGATTAAAATAATAGTGACAGTAACTATAAATAATGGTGTAAACAACAACAACGATAATAGACATGAGGGGGAAAATCCTATCTCTTTAACCTGATAAAGGCAGTTTCTGCCTAGAGCAATCTGAAGTCTTGCTTATGGAAAACTACTGCAAGGTATCTGTTAGTTTAAGTGCTCCAACACCAACAGGAACCGAGTGAGAAAAGCAAGCAGGAGAGCAAGGCAGAGCAGGAGCTGATGTGACAGCAAAGATTGAACTGATTTTAATTTACCTAGACAGTCCTGACATCCTTGCCTGTCCAAAGGATGCTGTTACTAATGGGTTGGGTGGCGCACTGCAGCAGGTCCTGAACGTGGGCTCTCAGCCTAGGGAAGCAGCATGCATCCCTCCCCTGGGAGAAACTCCACGTCCACCCCAGAACGTGGGTCATGCATCTGCGGGGCTGAACAGCTCAGCGGGGTAAATGGGAAGGGGGAGTGGAATGAGGTGGAGGACAAGAAGGGACCAGGTGCTCCCAGGCTGGAGGAAGCTGAGGAACATTGCTGGCCTGCCCACCCTCACGTGCTAGAAGCTCCTTTAAGACCTGTATGGTGCAGGTTAGAGTTTTAAGGAGGTAAGCAACAATGGCTATGGGGCCCAGGAGAAACATGCATCTGCAGGACTGCAGATGCCAAACTCCGAGTGGTAACTTTCCCTGCTCTTCTGTCACTGGCCCTATTCATCTGTGTGCTCTCCAAAGGCAGGAGGAGACAAGGACCAGCACACCCTCTATTCCTCCTGGAAACATCTCCTTTCCTGAGCACAGCCCTGGGGGAGATGCTCAGCCTGAGTTGAGGTGCAGGTACCCTCTGTTCAAAGGTTTTCAGAAAAAGCAAATGCCACAGCCTTCCTACTAGCCTGTTTT
The DNA here is from genome assembly GCF_023634085.1 of Falco cherrug. Lineage (NCBI taxonomy): Eukaryota > Metazoa > Chordata > Aves > Falconiformes > Falconidae > Falco > Falco cherrug. Next base: position 80,307,205 of record NC_073698.1, read on the forward strand.
ACTCACTCAGGTTCCCTCCTTCCCCACTCTCCCAGCTATAATTAGTGCTGAGCACAGACACGGGAAGACACTCCAAAAAAATTCTGCAATCCAAAAATCTCTACCTGGGCTGATTGCTCAAGTTGCCTTATTAGCATCACACCTGCTTTAAGCACCAACGCTGCCAAATTAGATGGAAAAACATGCAAATGCTGTGTAGCTTTCTGGCAGATTAGCATGTTAGCTGCACAAAGGTGAAGATTACTTGGAAGGGGAGAAGTACTAACATCATTTGGTTAATTATTGAAGCAAGCAAATTAGGAGAAAGGATGACTAAAAAAAATGTGTAAGTATCAATCCAATCATATAGGCTAACTGCCATAAGGATGACACAAAAAGTAGCTCTTCTGTATGGCCACTGGTATCAGTGAGGAGGCTACTTACATCCCAGCTGGCTAATGAGACTGTTTTAGTTTTCTGCTTTAATATACAGAAGGGAAGCTTTGGCTGTTCCTGGTGGAAAGGGGGACATGAGATTCCAGGGATAGGCACAAAAATGGTGTTAAGAGAAAACTGACAGCATCAGCAATGTGAATAGTGGGACATGCCACATCTACGCTTGCCTGTGTGACCACAAAGTTTAGCCCTTTGAGTATGTATTCTAAACATATAAAGATGGGTAAAAATTTTAGGTACTCATAGAAATAAGCCTGTTTCATAAAGTGCACATAGAAGGAGGCTGTGCAGGCAGCCTTCACCCTGCCTACCTTCAGAGTAGTCGGTTTTGCAATCTAAACAACATTTTTTTCATTGTTATTTGACTGAAAATTCCCAAGGTTTCTATTGCTCTTTTTTTCCTTAAGGTAAAGTTACAGCTTGTTAGAAGGAGCACCAGGGGGAGAAGAGAAACAGCAACTTTTGAGCAGTGGCTGTCTCAGCGAAACCCGACAAGGCTTGCTGCAGCACTGGGGATCTCCTGCTACTCTCCCAAACGAATGGCACACCAAGCCCCATTGGCTTTCAGGGTGCCCCATCCCTCTGGGACCAGCATCCTTCAGCTCTCCAGCCTCTGAGGGCATCTCTTCTGTCCCCAGTGGCATCACGTGCCCCATAAATGCATAGGGCCATCTTCTCCCCCCCTGCTGCATCTTCAAAGGAGGCTCTCATCTGAAAACTTAGATACCCTTCTTAGAAAGCCACAGCTGGTTACCTTCAAACCATCTGATTACTTTAAACAAATGGAGACATTTAGTTCTGCTAGAAACTGAGCATTGCAGGGTCCTAGCCGTTTCCTCTGTTATCTTTCAGGGGCATCCCAATGAGCTTCTGCCTGGGGAGCTGGCTACACTGCCTTGCCCTGCGCCCTCCCCGTAGCTCCTGCTGCACGCCTCTGCTGAGACCACCAGAAATGGGAGAGTGAGTGTGCAAGAAGCAATGGGCATCGTTCCTTGAGGAAGTGCTTCCTGAGCTTACACGAGTTGAGAAATATATGTGCCTAACTTCTGGGGCCAAACATACGGACCTCCTTCTCCCTTCAAGAAGAATTTTGTCCTATCTGGAAGTGGAGGGTGCTGGCCAAAAGAACTACACAATATACTTACTTAGAAATGACTACCTGTCTGCTCCCTTTATTCGGGATGAAATGGTCTGACTTTTATCACCGAGTAATACTGCATTCTGCTGTCTGAAAATGCTCCCCTTTCTTTGGGATGGCCTCAATTTTCATGCCTGCTTGCTGGAGCCTTAAAAGCTTGTTTTCAGTTGCTTTTGCTTGCAAAGTGCAATTAGCACTTTGCACATATTTGATCAGGTGCTAATTTAACTCAGGGGACAATTTACCTTCCTAAATATGCGCTAATAGTTCTCTTCAAGAGAAAAAGAGAAAAAAAGGGGGGAGAGGGGAGGGGCAGAACAGAGAGAGCACCAGACAAATTATTTTTAACTGCATGAAAATGATGAGATTCATTTTCCTACTCATACCTGGCTGAGTCATGCAAATCATGAACAGGAGGATATGCAGCAAGGACAGCAGCAAGCAGCCTGGAGAAAGCCGGGCTGGAGGAGCACCCTGGGATCTGCACGTCCTCGGGTGGCTGCCCTCTCTGGGCAGAGCCCTGTGCCTCCCAAGCCCTTCCTTCCTTCCCCACTGCTGAGCACCCAGTGGGTTGGCCATGGCATGGGCTCGTGGGGCAGGTGTCACACTGCATGACCTAACCCCAAAATACAAAATTCTCTGGGGCATTTATACATGTTTCTTCTAACCGAGGGCATTCAATGGACATGCAAACTGTTGCACTGGGGCAACTGAAGGTCAACAATGTGCCCTTGGTTTGGACAAGTGGGACATAACAGCATCTCTTATATCAGCCTTGCCAGGGACGTGTTGTAACCAGCAATGCAGCCTCATCCTTTTCTCAAATGGCTTTATTTATTTATTTATTTTTACAAAAGCTGTGGTCAGGGCTTGGCAATTAGCTGCTGAACCCTTGGTGCCCAATATCTAGCACATGGAGGGACTTGCTTCTCACAGGTCTGCTGTAATTGGGAAAATAAACTCAAGTTTCTAAAAAAAGGGTTCTTGGAAGGAAGCCCTCCCAAATCTGAGGAGTGTGAACATCATCGGTCAATTTCAAAAGCTTTTGCCACTATTGTAACTCCCATTGCCGAGCACAGCAGAGCCCCTGCTGAGCTTGGGATTTATAGAAACTCCATAAAAAAGTCAAGGTCTTTTTTTCCATCCTCGTTTTGTATGACTTAGGTTGTAGCAATTCCATCACTGCCTCAAATGATTATTCAACAACTGAAAAATTTCCCTGCCAGAGATATTTCCAATCCAATAACATATTTCACATCACCTTTTGTTCTGTGCAGGATTAAAAAAAAAAAACCAAAAAAACCCCAAACCTTTATGAGCATTGAGATTGAGTTTAGCAGTTCCCCTTCCATTTTTCCCTCTGTGATGCCATCCTTCAGAAACTCTCCTTTACCCCTGCTAACCAATTTACTCTCTGTGGTGGGGGAGGGGGGAGTAATAAAACCTGCCAGATTATCACTGTAACGCAGGGCGAAAGGGCAACAGGATCTACATAATTCTCCTTGGAACAGCAAAATGCTTTCATTCCTGTGGTCCAGGGGCCATGTGGGATGCCAGCAAGTACGTGCTCTGGCGCTTAATGTTAGCAAACCAAAGAGAGAGCTTCACGGCGCCGATGGTGGTGCGATGCTCTCTCTTTGGTTTGCTAACATTAAAGTCGCTTTAGTCAAGGTTACCAGGGGGTCCGAATTTCTGTTGGGCCCTGGGCTGGGAAGACAGGCTCAAGGCTAGTAGTTTTCATGGGGTTTTCCTTCCTCTGATTTTAGTTTGGTATAGCTCAAGTATTCGTGGCTTCATAATTTTCTTGAAAATGGCGGGGTTATCTGGGGTAGGTGACAGGGACCGTATGCACAACATGGAGAGTGAAATGAAGAGTGATGCCAGGCAGGGAGATGCCTGTGGCAGTGCAGGGAGCATCCTGGGATCTGTGGGGAATGGTGAGCCCTGCCAGAGAGTGGGAAGTGTGGCGGGACCAGGTCACCTCTCACTGGGTGATGGCACCCTTTGGAGGCTGTGGGACTCTGCTCAGGTCGGAGTACCTCTGCAGTTGCCATTTCCGAGGGCAGCAGTGGAAAAGCGAGTGTATGCTCCTTTTGCGTAACTTCTAGCCATCCCACAAATGCATTCTTTTACATACTTTATCTAGCTTTCCATAACTATTTCCACATATTTTCCTTACTCTGTTCAAATTGCTTTTACACTGTGTCTAATACCCCACAGGTCCCTTCAATTCACAGCTGCTGTTATTTAGTGAAATGTTTTCCCTAGGTCAACAGACTTTCATTTCAGGGTAGATAATCCTCAGTATATCCCCTGCGGGAGGTAGGGTTCTGCTCTGCAACTGAGAGACTCTTTGTCAGGGTAATAAACTCAAAGCAGGATTTAGAAGAAATTACCTAGAAATGGAGTCCTTTGCTATAGCTTTTTATTCTTTCTTCAAGTTATGTTTTCCTAAAGGCTCTTCAAAAATAGGGATCAGGAATATGTATTATTTTTGCAGAACCAAACAAAGGCAGCAGACAGATTAGTCTGCTGGCCATGAAGGAAGGTTGGTAGAGAAGAATATACGTGCAAAGACCACCACAAAGACAAGGAAGGTTCTACCTTTAAGTAAAGGTGAAAGAGTTATGTTGGGAGTTTGTTGTCTTTCATATCAAAATGTGCACTTGAAAGCATGGTTTATTTGTCTGGTTTTTTAATTTCCACATGGCTTTCCTAGAAAAATAAAGTTCTCTACTATAGAATCACCATAGAAAAATATGATTCATTACCTTGCTTAGCTTGTGACAGCAATGGATTTGAGTTTGAGTGTCTTTCCTTAAAAGGCCATTCTTGGCTTAGTAGTACTGACCTCTAGTTTTCTTGTTGCTCTCTCGTTTCAAAGGCAGGCATTTTAAGCAACGACAAAGTGTCTGATTTCCGTCTTCCCCATTCACACACTCTCTTTAAAAAGTAAGGTAGTTCTCCTGGTCTCTTTTTCCCTTCTACACCATTATGGCACTTGCTAGTGTCTGGTTATCTCTTACAAAGAGAGCAAACCCAGTTCTTAGGCAAAATATGACCACTCAGCAAGGTCATTTCTGTTTGTGAAAATAGCTATGAATCAAGGAAGCTCTTCCCTGACAGTCAATCCAGAAATGCTGAGGCTCTGCAAAGATGAATGACCTTTGACTCTTATGGGTTTTGCTGCCTTCTGTTGACTGAACCCAGAACACAACATCCTTCTGAAAACCTCAGCAGTGCAAAGCTTTTAAGACCGCGCATTGTGGGCACTAAGCAGAATTTAATAATGGATTAACAAGTATTTTTACAGGCTCTGAGGACCATCATGATTTTGCGTGTCAGAGGCACATACAAAGCACAGAGGTGAAAGGAACTCCTGGGTCACTGATTCATGTCCCTGCGGCGGCACATAGCCAAGTTGTATAAGCCTATACATAAATTTACCATCTTGCAGCCTACAGATGCTGGGGGGCATGTGTGTGCACCTGTGTCTTACTGCCTCTCTTGCACTTTGGAAAATGTTCTAGGACCTCCTCAGTCTTCAAAACTAACTTCTAGCTTACATGTTTTTCTGATTATCTTAACTCGTTCACTTCAGAAAATAAGGCTGACACATGGAGATCTTTTTTTTCTTTGTATTCAGTGTGAAGATGTAGAAAAAGCCACGAGCTCAGGTCTTTCAGTCTCCTCCTGTGAGTAGGTTGCTGTAAAAGTCTGTTGTGTGCCGGTGCCAGAGTTGTCACTTCACTGGAAGACTGGCAGCAAGCCCTGTATGTTCCTGTTGAACTCTGAGAAGTGACTGGTACAACAGCATTGGCTGTTTTGCCTTCCTGTAATGGAAATGTCATTTTAGGATAGGCCTAAAAACATTTTAAGATCAGTTAATTTTGTGACAGATGGAGGTTAGCTTGATCCTGTGGATGACTGTCAGCTGACCCATGTATCTTCTTTTTTTACTACCATGTATCTACTTTTTTTACTGTTTTTCTGAAACAATTACTCTGAGCCCATGTGTAACTGAGATCAGTTTAATGCACCTGTAATTTCCCCGTTCTTGTCCCTGTCTTTACTATGCAAGCCATTATCCAGCATCTCTACAACATGTATTACACAAGCTATTCCCCAATGATCTCCGTCTACAGGCTGGTCAGTCTCACCTCAGTGCTCAGTAAGATCATGGAGCAGATTCTCCTGGAAACTATGCTAAGGCACATGCAAAATAAGGAGGCAATTGGTGACAGCCAACATGGTTTCATTAAGGGCAAATTGTGCCTGACAAATCTGGTGGTCTTCTACGAGGAGTTACAGCATTGATGGATGAGGGAAGAGCAACTGACGTCATCTTCCTGGACTTGTGCAAAGCTTTTGACACTGTCACATGTTATATCCTTGTCTCTAAACTGGAGAGACATGGATTTGACAGAGGGGCCACTTGGTGGATAAGGAATTGACTGGATGGTCACACTCAAAGAGTGGTGTTCAACGACTCGATGTCTGAGTGGAATATGGCAATGAGTGGTGTTCCTCAGGGTTCTGTACTGGGAATGGTGCAGTTCAACATCTTTGTTGGTGACATGGACAGTGAGATTGAATGCACCCTCAGCAAGTTTGTCAACGACACCAAGCTGAGTGGTGCGGGTGACACAGTGGAGGAAAGGGATGCCATCCAGAGGGACATTGACAGGCTTGAGAGGTGGGCCTGTGAGAACCTCATAAAATTCAGCAAAGCCAAATTCAAAGTTCTGCACCTGGGTCATGGCAACCCCCAGTAGCAATACAGTCTGGGTGGAGAATGGATTGAGAGCAGCCCTGTGGAGAAGGATTTGGGGGTGCTGGTGAATGCAAAGATCAGCATGGCTTAGCAATGTGTGCTTGCAGCCCAGAAACCCAATGGAATCCTGGGCTGCATCAGAAGAAGTGTGGCCAGCAGGTCGAGGGAGGTGATTCTTTCCCTCTACTCTGCTCTTGCGAGACCCCACCTGGAGCACTGTGGTCAGCTCTGGGAGCCCCAACATAAAAAAGACATGGACCTGATGGAACGACTCCAGAGGAGGGCCACAAAAATGATCAGAGGGCTGGAGCACCTCTCCTGTGAGGACAGGTTGAGAATGTTGGGGTTGTTCAGCCTGGAGAAAATAGGGCTTTGGGAAGACTTTATAGCAGCCTTTCAGTACTTAAAGAGGTCTTATAAGAAAGATGGAGACAGATTTTCTGGTAGGGGCTGTAGTGGTAGGACAAAAGGTAATGGTTTTGAACTAAAAGAGGGTAGATTTAGATTAAATATTAGGAAGAAATTCTTCACTACTAGTAGGGTAAGACACTGGAACAGGTTGCCCAGAGCAGCTGTGGATGCCACATCCCTGACAGTGTTCAAGGCCAGGCTGGATGGGGCTTTGAGCAACCTGGTCAAGTGGAAGGTGTCCCTGCCCATTGCAGGGAGGTTGGAACTAGATGTTATTTAAGGTCCCTTCCAACCCAAGCCATTATATGATGCCATGATTCTATGATCCATGTGATGCTGGTCTTTGATGAAGAACACCCCTTGCCTGGTGGGTTTCAGTTCTTTGCTGGAGTGCCTATGTGTTACTTTGATAGAGGGAGTCAGGCACGATGCTGTGCACTTGACATGCCATCGTTAACACACATATTCACTGGCAGCTGTGGTTTTTTAATGCTATATATAATTTCCCAGAAGTCAGGCGACACAAGCTGAAGTAAGTGTTTAACAATATTTATGTTTCATGCCCACCATCTGATTTGTCTTCCTGTCAGTCTTGCCTCTGCCAACATCATCTGAAGATAATTTTCCATTTCGGTGAGAAGCTAATCTGTGAAAAGGAAGGGAGGAGGAGACCGGGAGAACTGGAGTCTCTAGACGAGAGCTGTCTCAGTGAAAACGCAGGCAGTGATTTCTTACCTGTTATCATAATGAGAAAACGAAAGTCAATACAAAGCAGGGGAAAGTCAAATGTTGTGAGATTGCCTGCGTGTTTCTCAGTCAATAGCCAAACCTTTCACCTTTGATATTTCACCCGAGGCAATAGCTGTTTGGATGCTGCCTGCCGGCCTGCTCCAAGGCCAGGTATGAGTCAGAGCTGATGGCTGCCAAGACTTGGGCTTGGCAATGGGGCAGGAGGGGAGCAAGGGGGCGGGGGGGGAGCCTCACACCCTACTGAGCCCACCGCTCCCATGAGTTATTAGATAAAATTTATTAGATAAAAGGAACATTGTTATCTGCAAAATAAGGAGATTAAGTGAGAAAGAGACTGCTACTGGAACAAGATGAATCAAACCTCAAGAAAATTCATGGGATGGTCAAGAAAATTGTGGGTAACTATCCTGAGCACAGACATATTGCTGCCCTTGGCTGGTTGAAGTGGGGGGAGCAGCAAAGGGCTCCCTTAAACATTGTGCTACCTGGCACAGCCCTCTCCACCCTTGTGCCAGTGGTGTCATGAGCCCCAAAAGCAGTATCTGGAGTTGCATTCAGCTTTCACGAGGGTGATCAACTCCCTTCCTGAAGAGACATTGCGAAGGATTTCCCCATGGCCTCGTCCCCAGCTCCCAAAGAGTTTCCAAGAGCAAAGGGCCTCTTGTGAAAGTCCAGAACAACCTTGGCCTCATCTGGATCAACCTGTCAGGAGTTTCCCTGCTCTATTTGGGAAGCTGGACCCACAGTGAGCGTAGCTTTCACCACCAGGACTGGGGTACATTTAGGTGCTGGTTGTTCCCATTGATCATCCTCTTCTGCATGGTTCCCATATTCTACTGGCCAGTTTATCAGAACATGGGTGTTTCCAGCCACCTTTTTGCACAAACTTGTCTCAGACAGGAGACTTGACTTGTTCCTTACTTCACAGACACAGTGATCTTCCCAGCTGGCAAGGGAACAAGAGGAATGAACAAGACTGTGGCAGTGTCACTGGCAAGTGGGGACAGGCCACATGGAAAGTCATGTCAGAGGTGTGTAAGAAACAAGTCTAAACCCTGAGAGGCCTCAGCTGAACCTGATCCATTAAACTTCTTATTCTGGTGGTGCTGATATTCATTTATTCTGTGAGAGCTGCCTTAGCTCTTGAGTCTCGGTTCAGTTTGCTGCCAAAATACCAGTTCTTAGAGGAAATTTACTGTGCTCAAGACCACCACTGGTTGGAAGTCTCCACAGGTAAAATTGGTGTAGTTCCAAGCACGGTGTGTGGCCACCTTGACAGGAACATAGAGTATGTAGGGGAGCAGGGAGAGAAGTGCTTTTGTCCTTGCTCTCTCCCAGGACCTGGTGCTTGTCCTGCTGGGTCCCTGCTAGCAGCCCTCCAGGGGCAGGACACTGCTCTGAGAGAAAGGCTAGAGCCAGTCAGGTGGGGAGATGCTATGCACGGATTGGATTCCCTCAGCATGGCATTTTGTCCTTCCTGTCATGCTGCTACCAAGGCCCAAAACATTGGGCTACGGGGTACACCTCTGCCACGCTACTGCAAAACTGGATGTCAGGGCACCTTGAGGATGAAGGTGACTCCACACACACACACTCAGCAACATCACCCAACTTTCTTGTGGCATTGTGCAGCTCCTCTCTGCCCTGCTCATGAGGAGCATGAGAGCTTCTTGCCTTTGCTTTTGAAAGAGCAGCTCCCCATGCTTCTCTGGAGGCTGCCTGCAGTGCAGTGAAAACTATCTGTAGGGAAGTTTTAATGTTTGAATTTTTTTAAATGAAACAGTTTTTCAATCCCACGTCCTGCAAAGCCATCTGACTTAGTCATCCTGGGTTCCAAATGTGCATGGCTTACTGGGCGATGGCAGCCATCACACAAGTGCTATAAAATGAATTACACACTACAGCAGCCTCTGACATCTTTGGTCCTCCTGAGGCCAAAAGTGAGTGCCAGGTCCTTATGCTGAGATATTTCCCTTTCCAGCAGTACAAAGTTCCCAGGTCACACCTGCTGATACAACATGGGGTAAAGCCACACTGAAGTCAATGATAAAATTCCCACAGATTGTGGTGCAGACCTGGACCATACCAAGGAGTTTTGTTTATCCCTGCTGTTTATCTTACAGGTCTTGTCCTTTTGCATATGCACACATCCAGATATGGACACGCAGAGTATAAAATAGAGTTATTTTATTACCTGTTTATTTGATAACAGAAGAGGCTGACTCCAAATCAAGAATCCTTTATTTTCAGGTTCCTAGCTAGTTTTACTGGGGTGTGGGGTTCCTTACCTTTTGCCAGATACGCTGACACATGAGTTATCACTAACATTTCTGATAACAGATTACAGGCAGAAATATTTTCTTTACTCTCAGTCTGATAAATAAGGAGGGAGAAACTGCGTGCCTGTGAGGAGAAAATGAACAGCTGGGCATTTTTGCTCCATTGGGGCATGCAGAAAACTCATGTCTTCACTTTGTTCACTTTGGATGTGGCACTCAAAAAAAAGTGCAACTGTGCACATGGTGGGCAGGGTGCCAGTGGCCACATGTCACCTGCATTTCTAGGCTGCTGCCCCCGAGATCCCAGCACTTACATGGGCACAAGGCACCCAGTCCCTTGCCTAAATGCTCAAAAGTATGGAAAGTTTGGCCACAGAATTTCTCCTCACCCTCAGCAACTGTGCACGGAGCATACCAAGAGCACACAAACAGCTCTCAAACAGCTGCTTGCAGCCAATGGTAATGACCCACCGATACCAACAGCCAAGCATCAATCATGTGTGGCTGTCCTTGCGGTGACACAGAACCAGGGGTATTAATGCTGCAGCCAAGGCATTTCAATACACAGTTTTATATGGGCTTCATACCTCCCCTTTGGCTTATCATCAAAGAAACAGCACTCATTTTGTGCCTGACTGCTGCAAGTCCCCAGAGGATAACATTGTCCCAGCCAGCCAGGGAAAAACCTTACCATGTGCCCAGCCCTTGGAGGAAAGCCTGGGTAGGCAGCAAGTGAGTGGCGGTCAAGTGAGACGTCCACTAAAACCATTCAAGCCCTGATGGTGGAGTGGTGTCTCTCACTCCTCCAGCCAGCTGTCCAACGAGGCAGCAAGGAGATACTGCTAGCTCCAGTAGAAGAGGTGGGACGTGAGGCTTGGAAATACTTCTAAACGAGTTTTCTTCTGGTAATGATATCATGAAATAAATCAGGATGGAGCATCTCATTCTTGAATCACTGTGGAGCCCACCTGTGACATGACTCATGGCCTTGATGACTTATTTAGAATGACTGAACCCCATGAGGGGCCGGTGATTAAGCAGCCACCAGTGCTTGTGAAGTGCCCTGACTTGTCAGAGCCCCAAATATAGAAGGTTTTGGTCAGGCCAGAGGAAAGTTTTGATGAATAAAGATTTCCATGGGAGTCCACGCTCACCAACAGCAGGAAGAACAGTGATTTTTTGAAGTGATGCTCCCAGGCCAAATTGGGCCCTAATTTAGCTAGAAGGAAGATAATCTAAGCACTTGCAGCATGAGTGCTGATGTAAACACCCTCACCATCTGTTTCATTTGCACGCACGCACACACACACTCTCAGTTCATGGAATGCCAGTTCTCCCCTGATGCTTTTGCAAGTTGCACATCCCACTGCAATGGGAGAAGCAGAGCAGCTGGGGCCAGGGCTGTCCCAGGCACAGGTCCTGACTGCAGGTGTCCTGTGCCCGTGCTGCATCAGGTGCCAGGATGCCACCTGCTCTCTGCTTTCACTGGGGAAACCACGGTTTGATGAACTGGGGTGCGAGGCAGTGCTGGCTGCGTGCCCCCCATCCCTGCCCTGACCTCCAAGGGGGTTCTCAGACCCGCTCTCTGCCCTGGCCATCAGGGTTGAACTGGGGGGAGCCAGCGCAAGCAGGTGACACTCCCAGGTGGCTCTGGCCATTTCTGCAGTGCCAGATCCTGGCATGGCCAGGAGTCACGCTAGGATGTCCCAGCCCCAAGCCCTGCTCCAGCTCCAAGCCTCCACCAGCCCATGTGCTGGAGGGATTAAGATGCACTTCACACATATTTCAGCATGACTGCAGAAAGCGGTGTCCTTTAGCAAATGGTAAATAATTGACACTTTACTCTGCTGGCAGCCAGCATCTCCACAGGCAGCTGGGTTTGTCATTTTGCATCCCCTTGGTGGCTCTAATTTCAAATTTGCAGTAACATATGCCCCGAGAGCTGCCGGCCTTCTCCCAGCATCACAAATGCTTACTCCCTGCTGCCCTGCACTGTGATGGGTGAGGAGTGAGTGACATCTCCACTTCTGCCACAGGTCTTCTCTTGACCTCCTGTGGTGGCAGAACAGAACCTTTTTGTTCCTTCTCCTCTGTTTGTTTTTTGGTTTTTTTTTATATATTATTATTTAGACTGGGCAGCTGGGGACCAGGGTATTTCCAGCATGCTTATTTAGCTGCATGACTCCCATTAATGTAAATGACAATTGCACAGCTAAAACTGTGCAGATCCTGTTGAAGATTTACCCCCAGGGTTATCATTTTACAGAGATTTCCCCCTCCCCCTTGCAGAGCCTTTGCTGCAATCATTGCATGGAAAGAAAATTGGAAGTCTCTGCACAAGACAAATGAGCGGCTCGCTTAGGAAATGGAAATTTGCATCAGGCAAGTGTTATGGAGGGACAGGCAGTGACGGGAGGGAGGAGCCTGACTTCCCCTCTCCAGTCTCGCTGTACCATCCCAAGGTATATGACATTTGCTGAGATGCTGCAGATCCTTGTGCTGTGAAAGTATTAAAACAGGATTGGCAGAAGACTTTTTTTTTTTTAAACCTCATTTGCAAAACAAAATCTGCCTAAAAGATAAGCAGAACATTTATCATCCCTTTCCTTCTGACAACTCATGTTCCTGGTTTCAACAAGGGCTTTGGGTCACGTAGGACTCTCTCCCTCTGTAAGCCCGGAGATGGGGGCTGTGTCCCCATGTTGCTACCCAGCACAGCGTTAGCAGCCGCCATGCTTCTGCTGTGCTGCCACGCAGGACAGACGGGGACATCTGGGCAGCATTTCTGCCATGCTCTCCTTGATGATGGCCATGCCCCAGGAGCTCTCTCTCCAGCAGTGCTCGCTGGAGGAGTTATTTGTCCCTCTGACACCAGCCATAAATTTCAAGGCCAGAAGGAGCCATTACGGTTGGCTAGCATGACCCCTGATATAACACAGAGCATGATTTGTGCGTCAAGCCCAGGACTTTCTTTGGAGATCTAATAAATCTTTGGGAAAGGCAGTCAGTCCTGATTTAAAGGCTGCAGGCCATTGTGCCGTGTCCCTGGGTAAGCTGTTGAAGTTGTTAATTATCCTCACGGTGTGAATGCATGCCTTTATGCCTGATCTGAGCTGGCCTGCCCCGGCACTTGGGCACATGCGCACCCAGAGCATCGCACTGTGCCTCTTCTCGCCAGAGCGATGGATCCGCTGGGCACACAGCTCTTCCTGGGGGGATTGTCAGCTATGGTCGAGCCACCTCCTGACTTTCCTTCTGACAAGCCAAACAAATTTAATTTCTCTAGACTGATTGATCAGCTCACTTCTGAGAGGTGTAATGCAGCTACAAGGATTTTTTTTTTCCCATGCAGTGTGTCTCCTGCATCAGAATGTCTGAGTCTAACGTAAAGTGGAAGAGGGATCAGGAGCTTTGCCAGTCACCCTGTGCCAGCACTCATGTTCTCAGGTGGGTGCCCAAGCCCACCTGCAATTGTCTGTGAATTAAATGCACTCCCCACGGGCAGAAGAGAAGCATTCCCTCTGGTTAACTTTCTGGCCCAAGCAGGGAGAGCAGAGAGTATTTCTGAAAATCACAGCTGGGAGGGCAGGCCGTGAATGGGCAAAGGATAAAAGACCCTCTGGCAGATCGCTCTTTCCCAGATAAAACACATGAAAAAGGTTAAAGCCTCTTCGATGGCTGCATGAGCTAAATGACCCCCACCCTGGCTGCAGGGATGGGGCTCCTGCCCCAGAGGTGGGTGCTCATGGCCTGGGAAGGATCTGACACCCATCCTGTGCAGATTAACAGTGAAACCCAAGGCACCCTCCAGGCAACACAAGCTGGGACACAGAGAGCACGGCACATTCCCCTCTGTCCCTGGCAGGTCTGTATGGACTGGGGCACTTCATCTCTCATCTTGGGGAAGCTGTGTCACACGCTGATGCTGACGTCTGATGGCTTTGCAGGAGCATCTGCATAGCTTTGGTTTTGGTAGGCAGGGGGCTGGATCTCCCACACATCTTGCCTTCTGCTTGCCACCCCGAAGCTCCCCTAGGGCAAAAGGCACTGGCCGAGTTTTTGGTCCACCCTGTTACTGCCACCCAGTTCCTCTCCACCTTGCTGGCCAGAGCTCAGGATGAACAAAACAGGGTGTGCTGGGCTGGGGAGAGCCAGAGCCCAGATCAGCCTCTCCTCCTTGGCAGCTTTCCTTTGCTTAGGACATGAGGCAACAAAGTTTGTGTCCCTGCTCAGATGCGGGTCCAGACACCGGTGTCCCACATGTCAGGCAGAAGCTCTCAGCAGGGGACCATCAGCCTTTCTGAGAGAAGGCCAAAGCCTATCTGGACTAAAAAACCCCAGTATAGTCTCAATCAGTGAATACCCTTCACTGGAAAGCCGCAGACCTGGCAAGCTGGCATTTGCTGCATGCCATATCACAATTTCCAGGTTCTCCTGGTGTGAGCAAGGGGCCGGCTCTGAGATCCACAGCCCAGTCACCTCTGGGAAAGCAGAGTGACCCTGGCCCATTCCCCAAACCAGCCCACCCCAAGCTGTGCAAGTCCTTCTGCCATGGGAGGAGAGGAGCCGGCTACCAAGGAAGTTATTGCTTCCTCCAGCCAGGTTAGCGGGGCCAGAGCCTGTCAACAGTTTATTCAGAACCGCTCTCATTTCCTGAGCGAGGATCAAGGGGTTTGATTTTCTTTTGTTTGGCAGAAGATAAACTTCTGAAGAGAGTGTTACTTCAGTCTGCCAGGCTGATCTGCCAGGAGCCAGAGGAGTCTGCCTTGCACTGGGGAGGGCAGGAGGTGAACTTAAGTGGGGGATTCTCACAGGGCCGGTGCTTTAAAAGCAATCTAGAAACCAGAGTGAATTGGCTGCTAAATTTTAGATTGATGCTTCCACTCTTGAGGGAAAAAAACCAAATTCCTCTAAAAGGGTCAAAGATAGTGGAGTTAGTCTGCATCTTTTCACTGGAGGTCATCATTGCATCTTCCCAGCTGCCACAGGATGAAGTGCTGTGGGTACTTCAGCAGCTGATGCTTCATCACCCACACTTCAGGTTTAATGCTAGACAGAGGGTCTAAGAAGTTCTCCTGCCTCTTGTTCCTGTACTCCAGTCTGACCTGCCCCCTGCAGTGAGTCAACAAGGAAAAAAGATTGCCAGGGTGGGTACATCTTACAGTGGTGGGCTGTCACATCAGCAAGCACCCCTCAAAGAACGAGACATGGTAGGAGAGGGAAAGGATCAGTGAGGAATTTAACCAGATGCCTGGTCTCACTCCCCTGGAGAAAAAAGGCTTGGGGAACTGGAGGTCTGCTCAGGCAAGTCCCCAATGCCACTTGGTCCCTGAAAAGAGGGACTGGTGGCTTTGTCAGCCTGTGCAATGAGGATGGGCCTGAGGGTGGTAGGTCTCTGCAGAGGAGGTGTCAGTGCAGCCTGGGTCTGCAGTGCCTGGGGGATAGAGCATCTATACACACACCTTTGCTGTCGGGTATCGTGAGACAGGGTACAGAGAATAACTGCAGCAGGGCTGGGTGATCTGGGATGTGACAGTATGGAGGGAGGGAATCAGGTGGGAGATTATTTAGCATTACTTTTGGTCTTATGCCGCACTCTACAGCTGAAGTACTCAGAGCAGCACTGCTGCGTGCATACAGGAGGCTTCAGGGGCGCCCAATGCTCTTTCTGTCAAGCCCAGGTTTCCATACCTCTGCAGACAAAAAGAAGTGTACATCTTGGTGTGACTGAAAAGTCATTCTTTGTAGGGGCCTTAATGTTCTACAGCATAGAGACCCAAGGCATCCGTGAACCCATGATGTGCTTTCATGCCAAAAGCTCTATTTGCTGTTAACTCCAGAGAGTACCTAAGAGACAGGAGTAAAATGCAGTCCCCAGGAAAAAGGTGATCATCTCCTGCATGTTATTTCCTGCAATTACTCTCCATTTATTCTTCCTTCTGATGGCCCTCTTGTCACTGTCAGGCTAAAAAACTAAATCACGTATTTGTCGGAGGACAGATAAAGCTTTCTAAAATTCAATATGCATCACAGAAAAAGTCAACTGCTATTTTCAGTGCAATCACAAATCCCAGGATTTCTCCTATGCCGGTCCCCAGCATCCCCTCATGTTTGTCCTCCTGGTCTACTGTACAGGTCATCTTGACCATCAGGACACCCTTGGGGAAGGTGAGGTGCAGGAGGGAACTGAGGGAAGAAGATCCCCTCTCAGTACCTTCTACCCTTTGACATTAGTGCTATGGATGAAGCAAATGACAGAGGCAGGAGGAGCCTTTTTAAATTAAACAAAATGAACAAAAGAGGTAGCAAGTCCCAGCCCTAACAGTACAGTGAAGGTGAAAGGAAATCTCCTTCTTGGCCTAAGCCACCCTCTAAACATACTGCCACATGCAAGCCTGAAGGACGCTGTGACCCCTGTGGTGAAGACACCTGCTCTGTAACTATAGGTATTACCAACATCCTCTAGGGATGTCAGTGCCTATGCTGCAGCCTGGAGACCCTATACCTTTACACAAATCTTATTCTGATTCCTTTAGTATTCCAACCCTTTTTTCAGGTGGCCATTTCCCTTACCTGTACACGTGCCAAAGGTGCCAATGGCATCCCACACAGCATCAAAAATGGCCCTTGCTGCTCTCTGGCTTACCTGGATCCCATTCTGCCCCAAAAACTCCAACCCTGGTGATAGCACCATAGTTCTTGAGATGTTCCCCTTGCTACGGACCTGCTTGGGACCTCCAGCCACCACTGATCTTGAGAGGTGACCATTTTGCTTGCCTTGACACACATTGGCCTTCCCAACCCATTCACAGGGCATGCAGTGATGGGTAAAACTGTTCACTGTCCTTTTGGTCATGCCTTTTAGTCATTTTAATTACAAAGGGTGTGATAGGAACATCTACGGTTTTCAATTGACTTCAGTTGCACACCATGAAAATTTGTTTAGGTAAATTCTTGTTATGGCTTGATTTGTTGTCCACTTATATAACTAATGAGCTGGAGTAAGTGGATGGGCTGGTTTGGGGCTTTCTGGTCTGTGGGACAGCTGGCACAGGTAAGAGCTGTGTCTGTCCCAGTATTGCCTTTTTTTGAGCACGTTAGAGATCTGCACTGCCCTTCAAAGGAGGCATTTTGGTTCAATGGCTTTGTCTATCTTGGCTTCCTTTTCTTGCTTTGCTCTGGAGACTCTAAATTCTCAGGTCATGAGTGGGGCTTTCCAAGACAAGTCTGAAATAAACCATACCTTGTTTATTTGCCCCAAAGTACTGGCCATGATTCATCTGCAGATTTAATACCAGTGCCTAGCTGGATGCCCTTGTTTTATTGATTTCTATAGCTGTGCTTACAGATAATGAGTTTAAAAATCATGAGATCGGGCAGGTTCTCCCGGGTTGTTGTGTCACATCTTCTCCTGTCACACATAGTTATGTTATGCAACCCCCTTCATAGGCTTGCAATGCTCCAGCTAAAACTAGGCAGCGCTTTGCTCCTAGGATTCCTGCAGGAAAGCTTTTGCAGAATTTTGTTCCTCCAGCAGTCATTAATTCTGTCATTTCTTGTCTGAACATAGTCAGGAATAGTTTAGAGGCATTTGCTCTATGGCTAGCATTATCCTCAAGCTTAAATAACTCATCTTCCTTCTTAGAGGACAAGTTGGAAAAAGAAGTGGCTATGGAAAGTGGCCACATCCCCATGCAGCCCCCCAAGATGCAAGGAGCTGCCAGGGTCCATCAGGGTGCAGGGCAGAGGGTTGAGCTGGCACAAGGAGATATCCCCAGCAGCTCAGTCATGGTCCCAAGCACTGCTGAGGTCTCAGCAGGTCCTCATCCCCTGGCACTGCTCTCTCCAGGCCCTTCTGGAAATACTCTGATGGTGCCTCTGTTTGCCTTTTCTTAGCCCTGAGATGCTCGTGGCTCAGAGCCATCTCATGCCTGAGTGATCTCTCTCTGCTTTGTGGATAAGCTGCCAGCATATAGCAGAAATTCTTGTTCCTAGTGTCCAAGTACACGACAGTGCATTTTTTACTGCTAAATTGCATCCCATTTGTCTCAGTCTCATCCTTAAGGGCACCCAGCTCCTCCTACATAATATTCCAACCCTTATCAGCACTAGCAGGGACTCCTAACTTCATGTCATTCCTGCTTTCTCTGCTAGGGTCATTTAAAGAAAATATGGATTAAGATAGCATCCAAGACAGCTCCTCGATGAACTTTACCAGGAACCGGCTGCCAGATTTTAATTCCCCGTTCAGCACAGCCTGTTTTCTACCCATTGGCTGATTCTTGACCCAGACTAAATCTCTTTCAGGACACCACATCTTAACGAGCACATTCCTGCCTGGCAATAGTGAATCAGGCAGACCTGCTCTCCCCTTTGTCCTGACTCAAGCAAGTCAGGCACAGACTGTGGCTGGGAAACCTGTCCCCTCCTTTGTTCCATTTATCATGTACCGTCTTGTATTTCTCCATCTTTCCTGCAGAGTTTGTCCCAACACCTTTCTCCTGCAGAGACCAGATGACTACCTGCATGGCTACCCCCACTACATTCCCCAGTCCCTTCTCCTTCCTTGTTCCCAGCCATGATGTTGACTCTTCTCCCATCCCCTCCCACACTCACTGGCTTGGTGGTTTCATGAAAAGCCATAGCTATCAACCTTACAATTGCAAGTGGTGGTCCCTTCCACATACCAGGCTGGAAATATCCTTGCCCCCTTGACCTGATGGGCTCTTTATTTCCACTTCCTTGCTGGCTTATCAATCCCAGGCATTTGCACCCATTTCCCTTTGCCCCATGCTGTCCCCGATGGCTGCTGCTGACAAGCGGTTCATGTTGGGGTGACAAAGTATTTAGTTCAGGTTGGGCTGATGCCTAGAGTACTTGAGCTAAGCCACATATTTTCATGTGTTTCCACCTGCCAGGTTCTCCTTTACTGCTCTCCCTTTTGCTCCCTGTTGGTCCCCTCTGCATTTTTAATACTGCTGCTGTTAAAGTTTTATATGCTTGGGCTGCCATTTTTATGGGTGTAATATTCTTACAGTTCAGAATGTTTTTGCAATATTATGTTTATTTTTTCCTACACTCAGAACTCCTTCAGGTGGCACAATGGAGGTAGCTTTAAAACTTTAAGCAAGGGAAAAAAATCTGCCTTCCTTCTCCTCCCCATTTTGGAGCTCTGAAACTTTTTTATGACAGAGCGTGCTTGTGAATTTGAGTGCAAAGAAAGCAGGGAAACAGAGGAAAAGCAATAGATGACTAATATTGCTGGGAAATGAACTCTGTACCACTCATTTCATCTGTTCTGGCCCTCCTGAACTTGTTTTGGAGTTACTTAAAGCCAGTTGCTCTTTCTTGTTGCGTTGTGGGAAGCTGAGAGGCACCAGCTTTTCCAAGCTCCGAGCTGGATGTGTCCTGCAGTCACCAAGGTGACTGCCACTTGCAGCCTGGGAAAAATCAACTGTGCCAAGTATGGTGCACAAACTCTACAGCAAAAGAGGTGGGTGCTGGCAGGGGTGAGTGGATAGGGGTCCTAAAGGTTGTGCTTCAAGCTCCATCTGCCCCCATAAAACATCCACCCAGGGATGACGCTGGGTGGAGAAACAGATTGGCTGTGGTGGGACAGGCAGCCAGGTCACCTGCTTGAGAAAAGGATCGTGTGAGATGTCTTTAAAAACCCCATCTTTTGGCTTTTTTGGCCCATCACATTGCTCCCAGGCTGAGTGTGATTTAAAAAATAAAAAGAAGCGCCGTGGTGAATGTTTTTGCTGTTATGGATTAGATCTCCTAATATATGTTTTCTTTGCAGAGTAGATCACACATCAGTCATCCGGATGCACAGGGCCCCAGGAACCGACCAGAATTTGTGGGCTGCAGGGGAACACCCCTGAGGTGCACAAGGAGTGCCATTAGATAGAATAAATATATGGCAATCTCTTTCTACCCATTTTGTAGGAAGCAATCACAGAGCTTTTGTAGTGTATGGGTAAGTACACCTGTGCTCACTCACCCAACAAATCCTTTTTTCACCGTTGAGGCAGCTCAAATCCTATGCTTTAAAGGGCCCCTACATTATGAAAGTCCATTTTTCTTGTCCTGCACCATTTCCAGCCAGCCTGAGGTGCCCAGCTTTCAAATAATTTCAGTACTGGTTTCTCTCTAGAATGCTAGCACAGCTTCTTAAACTACCTTACTAGTAACTGCCAGGTTAGCTTGCAGCAGATCTGGGTGATGATGAGTGGTGCTATTCCAGAAAATGAGACACAGTGAGTTACATGACTGGCACAAGGTCATGCAGAAGGACTGTAGCAGAGCAGCACTTGCCCACACACTAATTCTGAGCTTTTGCCTAGTCAACATAACAAAATGCAATCAGCCACTGCCTAAACATTTACCTCTGGGCAGATTTTTGTACCCTTAGGATTGGCTGACATTCCTGCAAAGCACCAGTCCTATGGCTCTTTGCAGTTCTGCATACTCTTGGCAGGAGATGGGTTAAAACTAAGTAGAACAGATTGCTCGGTTAGAAAGATGGGAAAGACAGTTTCTGTGACTTCCAATTTTCAGTAGTGTCTACTTCACTTTCACTTGAGGGACTTACCTCAGCAATTAAACCTTCACTTAGCCACTGCATGGCACCACAACACATACTTCCCACACTGCCTTCATGTGAATACACCCTTCAGAGCCTCTTACAAAACACAGCACGAGCTGGTGTTGTTTGCTACCATAAAACACTAGCAAAGCTACTTTTTAAGCACCATTTTTCCATGATGCAATATGCATCTAGCTTACAGATGTTTGCTGCATGTGTGTTAACAGGAGCAAACTACTGTGTACAGGCAGATAGAAAAAGGTCTTGTGTTTGCCTTAAGCAGGATGCCAGCCAGCCTGGTGCTTTGGCACGTGTCTGTGTGCTCTCTGAAGAGGCAAAACATCTCTCTGGACTGGCACAGATGGGGTGGGATTGAGAGCAGGGCCATGACCTCATGACCACATGTCTCCACAGCCTTACCTACTTGTGGACAAGGAGCGGTGATGCATTCAGGGGATGCTCCTAGTTCCCCTGCAGAGATCAGATTTACATGAATGCAAGGCTGAGATGAATAGAAGGAGTCTTTGTTTCTCTACAGTCATAGATCTGGTGGGAACAACTTGCTTTTGATCTGGTTCACCTGAAAAGCTCCACGTCTCTCTTCTTGGTGCTTTGACAGCTAGTAGTGCTCGGAACACGGAGGGTCCATGGCTTCCTGGGGGCTGTGCAGCCCTTGAGCTTGTGATGGACACCTCTGAGCTCCCCACAGACTTATGGCTATGGCTTGAGCTATCCTTGATTCCCAGGGCTTTTTTCTCCCTCCCAGGGCACCTTTTGATCTGATTGAGGGAAAAAAGCCCATTTCATTAGGAGAAAACTTGATGAGTAGCTTCATACATTTTCAGCCAATTAGCACTGGTTAAAACGAATCATCAGAAAACCAGACATGGATTTGAAGCCTACATAGGCACATTTACAACAGCCAATACTCTATAAATACAGCTACAGCTTCCATACACATGGTGGTAGTAATACAGGTTGTGCACAGTATTTAGTAGAAAGTGGTTACTTGTTACACTGGTGTGTACTGCAGATGCTTGTGCAAAAGCTTTGTGCCTCCTAAGTAGCTGGAGGAAGATCATGAAGCCTTGAAAATGTTCCCGGGCTCCTTTGGGCTGGTGTCCTGCCTCAGGTCTCATTCTGTCCATCTTGCCAGAGATATCCGGTGACTGAATCCCACTTGCTCATGCAATTCACATCTGGAGGAGGTGATCTCCAGCTGTGCCAGTGGGGTACCTTTTAGCGCAAGTGTGTCCCACCTCAGACATCTCCATGACCCTCAGTTCTGGCATCCAGTCATCAGGTGGACTGGGGCAGCTGCTCCGTTCCCACCAGCGACAGCAAGAGCAGTCAGAGCTACCTCTCACAGACAGGACAAGCTGGCATCCTTCCCCTGATGGTGACCAGCTCCAGTGGTGCAGATTTGCTGCTTTCTCTATGTCCAGCCCCTTGTGCCTTTCCAGAAGAAACTGGGGCAGGAGGCTTCTGCTTTGTATCTGTAAGTGGCTTCCACCTTGGCAGAGGATGAGACATGGTCTGATTTCCTATTTATCTGAGCCCAGATGTGTTTTCTCAGTTGCATGATGTTGGACAGGAAAGTGCTGTTGCACATCTGTAGCCCAGGAGTCAAGCTGTGAAAGGGTCAGCCACAGGGCTGGAAGTCATGGCATGGATGCAGACCTTGCTTGCATGGTCACCTGTAAGGGCCAGGGGATGAGGTGCGCCTTGCCTCTGGCTATGGGGTTGGACACCCTTGCTTTGGAGCTCAGCACAGGAGGACTTCATGGCCAAGGACTCCCCCTTTCCTTGGCTCTTCCTGCCTGCCCCATGGGAAGCATCGGAGGGCCCTCCTGGCCTACCACCAAGCAGGAATGCCATGGGCCAAAGCTGGAAAACTAACTTTTTCCTCCTCCAACCCTGAGCAGGTGCAGCCCACCCCATGTAACATGAGCGGGATTATTACTGGATTAGATCAAGGGTCTAACCCTGAACCCCTGGCCCTGAGTGGGCTCCTGGGGCTTTTACCAGGGCTTTGCTCTGGCTTTCCTCACCCTTGATGTCTCATGGCTTTGAGCCAGAGGCTGCTCCACAGCCTCAGGCAGCAGTCAGCATCCCCAGCAGCACATAGCCAGCTGGAGGTGAGTGACTTGCAGCTGATGGCTCCGGCTCCTTACGCAAGCTCTCGGCCACAATATTTCTCTCCTTTATAAGAGCAGGATGATGCTCTGGAGGACAGCTCTGCTTATCTAAAGCAGGATTGGAGCAGGACAGCCTGTGGTCTGGCCGCGCCTCAGCTGCCCTTGGGAACCTCATGAGGATCCTGCCAGGGGCTGATAAATGCCAACAAAAGGATGTCAAGCACGAGCAGTTGCTCCCAGTTTTGTTTATTCCTCTGATTTCTAGAGGCACACAAAGAGTCCGCACGCAATCTGCACAGAGTGCTCTTTATAAAAATAAATAAAAAGGCCCTTGCTGTTCAAAAGCAGCTTCCCTCCAGGTCTATTTTAGCCCATCGCCTTAGCAGCAGCTCCTTCAGAAGCCAGGACTCTGCCGATGAGAGTTAGTCACTTTTGTCCCTCAGCAGGCGTCTCGGTAATTTTCCCCAGCCGGTTACGTCAGTGAAGCCCTGCACCAGCAGCGCTCCCTGATTATGCAAGCTACGTTCGCAGATATGCTTGGGGTTGGTCTTTTTAACCTTTATTCACCAGCTCATCGCAGGGAGAGCTGTAATAAAAGCTTTGCTGATAAAGCCCAGTATTGTATTGACAAAAGAAAAGCATGGCATTGGTAATAGATTATATTTGTGAGAAATTGAAAGAAAAAACAAAGAAGCCGATTGCAGCCTATATAGGCACAGCTGAATCTGTAACAGTACTGTCTCTTGAAAAGAAAGACACTTTTTTAGTTCATCCAGGCAAAAGCAGGGACAAAGATTTTATCTGGGGTTTCAGTTTATTAGCCAGATGCTTTACAGTCATGGGTTTTGCAAGGCTGAGCTCTCTCTCCACTCCCAGTGAGGCACCCTAGAGCTTGCTCACAGATGGTGCAGGAACTCCTAAATTACAAGATAGGAGCCTTAGACTTGATTTTTTTTTTTAACCCCCACGTCCTTTTTTTTAAATATCTATGTTAGTTTTATTTTTGTAAACAGCACTGGAAGGGGGAAGATGTAAGCAATTTTCTTCACCGGGGGCTCCTGGAAGTGTTTTTATTCACTCAGCTCCAACATCTCAGTTGTTCAAGCCTGTTCTTAATTCTACAGAAGCATGGCATGGTTTGCATTGGAAAGGACCTTCAAAGATCATCTAGTCCAATCCCCCCCTTCTATGGGCAGGGACATCTTTCATTAGATAATAGGGCATCCACAACTTCTCTGGGCAACTTGTACCCAGCTGATAGAACAGCAGGGGACTGGGATAAAGTCACTTGCCTGGGTCTCCAGATGAAAAAAATCCCCCTTTGACCCTCCTGCCTTGCTGGATGCCAGATCTTCCCTCCTGGTCCTTGGCAAATGCTGGGGAAAGGCTTGGGCCTGACGATCCTTCTGCAGGGATCCTCCTACAGACCCCTGCTGGTGATGGGATCTGCATCCCTCCCCATCCCAGTGCTCTTGTCTGAGGTGTCTCCTACGCCTGCAGCACTGAAGTGCAGGAACAGTTGTGATGCCCTCTCCTCTTTCCTCTTTGCCCCAACATGTCAAAGGATGGGCATGGAGCAGGGGACTGACACATCAAAAACTGGTGCAGTGGGAGGTGTTTTGCTGTGTAGCCCTACCCTAAGTCTGGTTCAAAACGGATCGGTTCATACAGCATGATTCTGCTGACTGTTCCATTCCGGATCAGGCACTAAATCTGACTATTAAAAGAAGTAATTGACTGACTGGTTGGGTTTTTTTAGGGTTGTAAGTATAGAAACTCCCTGCCTGTCAGAGAAAGGTGTAGCAGAGCTGTGTTTGGAGCTAGATCATGTCAGTCATTACAGCAAAGTTTGCAATCGGTGCTCCATGCACCATGTGCTATTGTTTGCCCATGGACAGCAGGATTGCTAAGGTAATGCTAGAAAAAGAAAAAAAACCCAACCCAACACTTACCATCTCCAGCTGTGAGCATCACAGCAGAGTAAATGTTAATATCCATATAACTGAGCTCAAGAGGCTCCTGTTAGCCACGGTGCTCTTGTTGGAGTGATGGGGAGCTGAGCTCGACAGATAAAACTGGTCCACATTTTTCAAATCGTTTATAGGTCCTGAAACCCTGCAGGCCTGGGTTGAAAGAAATTGGCAGTAGATTTGTGCTCCACTGGGCAAATATCCTGCCATGGAAAAATCCAAGCACTTTCTTTTTGACATTTTAAACAAATCTGCTTACTGTTGGGACATTTCAAAATTTCTCCAACCTCACTAAAAAGGAGAAAGAAGAGAAAGTGAAAGATAGAAGTGAAACATTTAATGTAGATTGAATTAAATGTCTTAAGCGACTCAAAGTCATCAGGGTTTTTCATTCGCCAAACTAGGAAGGCAGTCCTTTGCATTCATCTGCAACGACACTGTCTTTCCCTTCTTTGGCTCGGCCAGCAAAGTCCAGCAGCAACACAGCCTGGGACTGTGTGCCCTGAGGGGAGAATATGGAAATAGCAGACTTTGCCAGTATATGCCAGCAAGTCTTGAAACTGCAAGATTTTGAATATGTTATCTGAACCAGTGCTCAGTGCATGGGGAAAAAAACAAAACGATGCAGGGAAAGGGTAGGATGTGCTATAAAGTTTGAGAATTACATGTGTGGTCAAACTGAGGTAAAAGCTGGCTGCTGGTGAGAGGGTCATAGTCTGCCCTGTGCCTCTGAGAAGCTGTTTAGGTCAAATCCCTCTTCTCTTTCTCCCCATGTCACCTGCCTATGGTCCCATCTCTGTCCCCCCACCAGCCTGTAACCTCCCTCCCAGACAGCAGGACAGTAGATAAAGCTGGAAGCTTAAACTGTTCATGCCAAGCCAGTGATTAGCAGGCAGCCTGCCAAGGTTTACAAGAGGGATGAGGACAGCTTACTCTGCAAGCCAACAAGAAGCCACCAAGCCTTGCAGGAAGGATCAGGCCAGAGCTAACATGCCACAGGCTCTGCAACATGCTTAGCCTTTGCTCTGGTGAGCTGGTCGGTATCACACCAGCTCTGTCCATCCACCCCATAGGAGTCTTGGTGGGAAAGGAGGATCCAGGAGAGCTTACTCCTGCCTGAAATCCTGCCAGCACCACAGCAAGACCTAAATGCAGGAGTAATGTGAGACTGGGGGAGTGTGTCTGGGGCTCCAGTCTGCTTCTGAGATGCTCTTCTTGCATGCACAGCGCCTGTCCCAGGGAGCAGCGCTCTCAGGAAAGCTCGCCTTGACCAGGTCCCACACTGGCCCCAAATAATTTTCCTCTTTTGCCACATGATCCCATGTTTTGAGCCCTCTCAACTATTCAGTGTCAAAAGCATCAAGCACTAAATTGCTTTTGAGGTAGCATGTTCCCACGCAGCACTGTGAAATATTTAATATTAGGATGCTGTATTTGGGACAGACAGCATTTTTAACAAATGGGACGTGGTGAAACAGTGCTTTTTTGGCTCATGGAGCAAGCTGTCTGCAAGGAGGTTGATCAGGTACAAAGCAGTGAAAGAGATCTTTATGCCCTTTAACAAACTCCTTGAATTAATAACTAGCACTTACATCCAGTAGCAGACCCAATGTTATTGGGAGGATTAACAGTAGCCAGGCATTTTTCATTAAGCGTGGGGCTGCAAACGGCTCCTGTGGCACGGGTCTCATTACAGAGGATGTGTCTATCTATGTGGGGCTGAAGGCAACAAATAAAACCTGATGGACCTTAGCTCTGGCACCCAACACCTACAACATGGCAACATGGCTTGGCTGCAGACAAAAACAAACTTTTGGGGCCTTGCTACATCATGATGATGTCTCCCATGATTGCTTTGATCCACGTAGAGATCAATCCTGCTGACCCTGGGGTCTGCAATGTGTCACCGCTGGAGCATGAAATCTGAACGTCAATGTAAACTTTCCCCAAATACAGGCTTGGCACTAACTTAGTACTGCTATTGGTCTCCTTTCTAATGAGGACTTTGCCCATGCTTAGTAATGCAATTAGCATACAAGCTCTGTGGTTAATAAACCTGCTTACAGAGCCATGAGCAGCTGCTCTCAAGTGGGGGAGGTGGGGGGATGCATGGACACCAAGGTCCCCTCTGCTCCGTGTATTTCAGCTCACTAATGCCATCACCTCTCTTGCCTCTTCTACGGGGAGTGTTTCTGATGCAGACGCCACCGCCTTGGCCATGACGTGTGTCCTTCACAGAGCGGGAGGAGGAGGTGGGCTGGATGCCGCTGTCACGGAGGTGTAGGGGCACTTCCCGCCTGTCCCACGTGTACTGCAGCCGCTCGTGTGTGACACGCCGGACCCGGGACTTTGTATGTGGCCGCTCCGCAGCACTGCCAGCTGCCCTTCTAATAAGCACTAATTCAATTTTCGGCTTTGCTCCTTGATCCTTTCATGCCGCCTCCTGAGCTGCTTTGCACCGATGTCTGCTGATGTCAGCAGCTGCGGGACTGGGAGAAGGACTGGCTGGCGAGGGGGGGCAGGGGGCTTGCCTCCACGCCGGGGTCTGCTGGGTGGTCCTGGCTGGGGTGCGCAGGGTCCTGGGAGCCTCTGGAATGACAAGAGGGACGTTACGAGGGTGTACTGTGCAGCCATATCTGGGCATGGGATTAAAATTTTGTTGTCAGAGGTATGAGAAGTCGTCTGTCATGCTCCACAGGGAAGATCAGTGAGCTCAAACTCAGCATGAAATTCAGGAAGAAAATCTTATCACATGCCAAAAATTTGTTGCCACGTGCTCTAATCCTCCTGGAAGATGCTGAATAACAGAGCAGCCTGAAGGCGCCCTGCTTAGCTGCCTCAGTCCAGGTGCTGGAGAGCACACCTCTACAAACCTGGCTAATCTGACCCACTTTTAAGCTGTCACCGCCGAGCTGACCAGAGGCCTGATCCAGCACTTGCTGATGTCAGTGAAAACCTGATCCCGGTGGCTGCAGTGCTGGTCACATGCAGGTGGTGGGCATCCTTACCCCTTGCTCCGGGCCCTCCTCCCGCCTTGTCTGAGCTCCCACAGGGAGAAGCAGGAGGGAGGAAAGCTAGACAGACATGGATAGGAACAATAAAACCTCGGCAGACTAGTTTTGAGTGTACTCAAGAGCAAAGATAGCACCAGGAAGCCCAAGGACACAGCCCAGTACTGCCGAACCTCGGCATTCACCTGCCCCGGCTCGCACCGCTGCCAGGGCTCGGCATGCAGCCGGTGCTGCCCAAGGACGGCTGAGCGCTGCTCCAGCTCTGGGGCTGGCCATCCTCCTCCTCCTCCTCCTCTCACCCTGCCCACAGGGATTCCAGGGACCCACAAGTCCTGGAGTAGGACCGGAGCATTAGCTTAGACATATTAATTAATTAGTTAAGTAGTTAATTAATTCATTTGTTCACTCAGACATGAAGTGCCAAAGGTGTGCACCTGGAAACATGCAAACATTCTGCTCTTACGTGTGAATCCATAGCCAATGTTGAACATCTCCAGGCCCCACAGGTCTGGTGTTTCATGTGGCAGTAGGTGGAGGGCTTCTCAGTGACTGCTGCAGTGCTCTCAGACTTGTAGTCCCAGCTTTGATGGCAAAGCCTGAATGTAATGCCCCCCCACCTTGTCATCTGCTCTTCTCTCTCAGGGTTCACATGACTTGCAGCTGAACCCAGCCATACCACTGGCTCGTTCGTCACCCCTGCTGAGACTTGCCTGCTACAAACTGCTCTTTCTGTCACCAGTCAGAAGCAACCAAGTGACAGGGAAATGCAGTATTACAGAAGCCAGAAGCCTTCCACTGTGTACCATGTGCATGCCCAAATGCAGACTCTCAAGCACCTCTTGCTTCAGGACAGCAGCAGGCTACTGGTCAGCCTGGAGAACAGATAAGTCATTACTTAATGCCATGGACAGGCTAAGATCATCACAAAGCTTCACGGTGCTTGTGACAGAGCAAAGGCAACTGGCATTATAAATGATTTAAAACATTTAGAAAACATAAGAAACCAGTTGGGCTGGAGCAATTCGTAAAGCAAAGAGGTTGTGGTTAACCTCCCCAAAGCTGGGAAAAGGGGACACGTTGCCCTCACCTCACTTCTCAGCCCTACCCCAGTTGGCAGCTGTGGCATGCCACTGCAGAAAGGTAACATGGTCCCAGATAGAGCCCTGCCTTTTTGTGTGGATCCCGGGGTTTGTTGGAGGGCTAGAGATGCCTTCCTCATCTCCAGTGCCTCTCCTGCACAAAGACTACAGCTTTTGTACAAGGTAACTAAGAAGAAACTTTGCTTCTGTGTGTAATGAGGTGCAGTAAAAACATTTTGAATTAAGAGGCAAGAGGTAACACAAAGAAAAATCTCTGTGAATGAATCTTCACAGGCAAGAGAGAAAGAGAGCTTACCAAAAAGCCATGAAGCTCTAGCAGGATTTGAGCTTGCCATGCACCCAAAGGAGATGCTTAGCATTTACATCAGCACTGCCCTAATTATGCAAATTGCTCATTGGTTTGTGCACCAAGACACCAGCATTTTGTTTGCTTTGCTCCCAGCCCCCAGCCTGTGGGCCAGCGTTTTGCTCCTTTGTGCTGGGTGTGCAGTATGTCAGCCTGGGACAGCAGGTAGGTTTGCAGAGGCAACTCTTGAATTTCAGAGCTCCCTCTCCCACTGCATGAAAAAGCAGAGCTGGTTTCTAAAGCAAATGGGATGGGACATCTCAGGAAGGTGCTTGTGGTTAATAAATGCATGTCATAACGATTCCCAGCTGTCTCCTGTGTGCTGGGTACCAATGTGAACGTCCCCCAGTACAGTCAACCTGTACTCACAGGCTCACAGGGCAGAGGCATGCTCATCTTCTAACACTGTGTCCGTTCTCTTTCAGGCTGCAAGCAGTGGAAGGTGGTACAGAGACACTGACTCCATCATTCATCCTGTGCCACTGATAGCCTGGGAATTGCCTCACTGCTCGGTGACAGTCATCTTTGCCACAGCTACACATTTTGGTAGATCTGTTGGGAAAGCAGTTTCAGTGGACTGCTCAAGGAAGCAAACTTCCCACATCCATGGACAATACAACATAAGAAAAAATCATCATTTCTTTTCAAGATTCATTTGGGATATAGGAAATTCTACTAATTTCTACTCAGAGTAGTAGAAACTACTCAGAGCCAAGAGCAAAAAATCCTAACAGCTTCCCTCCTGCAAATATATCAAAGACAGCAATAGCACTAGCCATGTTAGATATATACAGCACCTTAACAGAAAAGAAAGGATTGGCTTTTTCTGTAACATGCTTTCAGCTTTTTGCCCTGACCATGCTCCTAGGGACATGCAGGGAAGCTTTTAAACGAGGAACACCCTTAAAGTCTGTCAAAACTGCTTGTAAAACCCCAGTGTGTGCTACAATTCGGTGACAAACTATGCCAGTTTCAACAATTTTTCACTGCAACCTGATCTCAGTAGTCTTCTTGGACTGGACCCTGCCTTCATAAATCCAACAGTAATACTCCAGTTGAATCCAGAGCCCATGGGCTAAGCCTCAGCAATTAGTGCTCACTGATTTATTCACATACATATTCACCACAAGGGTTCAGAACCCTCCGCAGACACTATGCAAATAACGTATAGTAATAAATGTAAATACCTCACTTGAATTTACAGCATCAATATTCATACTCCGAAAATTAAGACCTTCTTTGGTCTGTTGGCATATAGTTATTAACAGCCAGTAAAAAGGGCTGCAGCTGTATACAAACAAACATTTTCTTTTGTAGGAACCACAAAAAGTGCTGCTTCCTGACAGAAAACTGAGCTTTGACAAACCTGCAGGGAGCATGCTTTGTGTGCAAGTACAGAACTTCTGATCTCAAAGTATGTAATTATGTGGGAAAACCACCTTATTATTATTATTATTATTTGGTTTTGCATGTCTGAACTGTTTATTTTTAGATGAACCTTTTTTTCACGGAAAATTTGGCTTGAAAGTCAATAGGGCTGTATCTTCTTTGAAATCCCAGCTTTCAGGCTTTCTAGAGCGTCTGAGAGCTGTGGTCTCATGTGTCCACAACGAGGTGAGTACTCATCCCCAGCAAGGTGAGATGCTGCCCTAGATTTTCTGACAGAGTTGCTATTTCTTGTTGACAAGCTCACTGCCTGTTAAGCCTCCTGGACAAATCAGACAGTGTCACTGCTCCCTAGATGCTGTGAAACTCAGATCTCTTGGAAATGTGCATTTATGGGACTGAGGTATGGACAGTCCTCATAAAATGGCCCACGGACACTGCACTGCCAGACCACCTCATCTGCCACCACCACCAAGGGGGAAGGAAAGGAGAGCAACAGTGGTTGGAAAGCATTATTTTTTTTAGGAGGGAAAACATTTCATAAGAGCCAAGGTGCATCAGTTCCAGGACATGTGATGAGGCTAATTTCTGTCAAGTTTGTTTCCCTTCTCCTCTTTGACACCAAACAAGAAAACCAAAGGATTAACAATATTTATTTGATTACTACCGTAAAATGCAGAATGCCAGAACACTGCCTGGACCTGACACTGGCAGTTCAGCACCCCCAGGAACATGTGGCCTGCTAGCAGGGAATAAACTTTTACTAATCCCCCAGATTAACTGGGATGAGCCCTAGCGTCACCTTTGTTTGCTCAGTCTCCAGGCAATGGAGAGGCTTACTTTTTTCACAGCTTACTCTGGATTTTTAACCTAGTGGGCAGTCAGGATGGTCTGGCATGGTTTACCCTTAGTCAATCCATGCTGGCTGTTGCTAGCCACCTTCTTCTTCCTATGTCCAGAAACATGCTCCAAGAGGACTCCATGATTTTCCCAGGGACTGACATGAGGCTGACTGGGCTAAGGTCTCCTGGATTGTCCTTCTGGCCTTTTCTGAAGATGGGTACAATGTTTGCCTTTCTCCAATTGCTGGGGGTCTCCCCTCATCTCCACAACCTTTCAAACATGATAGAGAGTAGTCTTGCTAGGACAACAGCCACCTCCCTTGGCTACCTTGGGTAGAGCCTGGTGAGTCCTATGTGTGGGATGTTCTCTCAAGCCAAACTTGACTTTACCCTCATCCACTGCTTGTTGCTCTCCCCCTTCAACCCCTTCCCTAAGCACAGAGCCCTGGGAGAACTTGTTGATGAAGACAGAGGCAAAGGAGGCAATGAATGCCTCAGCCATACCTGCCCCTGTTGTCACTAAATCATCTGGCCCATTCAGCAGTGAGCCCTCATTTTCCTTATTCAGCCTTTTACTACTAATGTAGGGGTAGAGGCTCCTCTTGTTGCCCTTGACACCTTTTGCAAGGTGAACTTTAGGTGAGCTTTGTCTTTCCTAGCACTGCCCTACATACCTGGGCAGTGTTTCTATATCGCTTATTCATAGCCTACCCTTGTTTGCACCTCCTGTTACTGCCTTTTTGCATCGGAGGCCGGTGGTGAGTTCCCAGTTCATCAATTATCCATAGCTGTTGCTCTGCTGTGCACAGGGTGGACCCAACAGCTGCCTTTTAATAGAAGAGAGGAAGAGATGCATAACTTGCATAAATTAGCTTCTAAATTAAATTGTAGCCTCATAAAGTAGCACTGCAGCACATAGCTATCTTACAGCCTGGTGAAACCTAGCCAGAAAGCAAGCCAAGTGCTTTTTAGAATGGCACATGAAAAGGGCGCTGAAGGAGATGCAGGAAGATTTGTCCCCCTTTTTCATTTCTCTGTGCTCAGTGCTGCTCTTCTGCCCACCAGCTGAAGTCAGAGATGTCTGATAGGGAACACTGTAAGATGAGATGTAAAGGTGCGCTCCCAGCTAATTTACAGTAACAGGAAAAAAGCACATTACATCTGATTCAAAACGCTGACTCTGCCTGCCCTGCAGAGCCTCTTCAGCTATATAATTACAGATCAAATATCATGTTCATTCAGATCTTACTGGACCAATAGCCTACGGCCTCCCTTTGCAACTTCACTCCTACACCTGAGCCTAAAACAAGCTGATCAGTCCTTCTTCCGTGACCTGAAGCATTGAAGGGTCCTGAAGGAGGATCAAAGGCAGGGCATAACAGCTCAGAGGCAAGAGGATGACCAGCATCCAGGGATGAAAATCCATTTGTTAAAATGCCCTATTAAAAAAGCAATCAAACCCAAAGCAAACACTAAGCAAAAAGCAAGCAAACGACCCTTTCCCCTTAACCCTGAGCAACAACAATTTCAGATACTCCAGACTCTTCTCTGGCAGGTAGTTTCTCTAGCAGGACACAGTGCACACACATCACAGCTCTTGTTACAGCAACAAAAAGTCTCTCAGGCGATGTTATAATGTAGAGGAGTCTGAGCCTAGGACCTTTTTCTATTGCCCTTTATTCTGCAAGAAGATTACTTGTGGGAATAAAGCTGGGTGAGCGAAGAGGGAGGACTAGCTGCAAAAGCAACTTTGTGTAAATAGTGTTCCTGTACTTGCTGGCTGGGGGAAAATTTCTGTGCCAAAGTGTTTTGACCTCCAAGTAAAATGATACAGGTTTGGAAGGGAGTTGTTGAACCTGGCCAGTGAGTTGAGCCCAGGTACACAGGGAGAGGCACAACTGATGGGATCGGAGTAAGGTGGCTTGCTGGGGAAAAATCACAATGTGCCCTTGAAGCCAGCACGTCAGGTAAACCCCAACTATTTTAACATGCAGTAGAGTTTCTCTAAGAGAAAGTGAAGCCATTGCACGCAGGGCTCCCAAAAACCTGAAAGTGGAGGTGCTCCAGGCCTCTAGGAGGGGCCTTAGGGCTAAAGGACCCCCCTGGAGCCTGCCGGAGAGGCAGCTGGGGAAGAGCTCACTGGGAATTGGTGCATGTAAGAGACTTTCCTAGCACAAAATTAACCATGAATTTTGGCTCCAGTCCTCCATGGGAGCACATCAGCAGGTTCATGTGGGAGCTGAGTGTCCAGGGGTCTCCTCTGGTCACAGTCCTGATTTAGCAACGAGCCCCAGGGAATTCAGGTGTTGGGGAAGGCTTGCCAAGCCGCCGCAGCTTGGCTGAACACAGGGGCGAGGGAAGGTAAAGCTGAGAGGCCCTGCCACTGGCACTGGTCTGACCACCACAGTGTTTTCATGACATGACATGTTCAACAAAAAAAGCCTGTTAATCCTCATGCAAGACCTCTCTAAGAGTAATCCCCATCCCCATGCTGTAACACACCACCCCCAACTCTTGCCAGGACCATGCTCTACAGGGCCATGTTATGGAGCTCCAGGAAGTGAAACCAACAAAAAAAAAACCCACCCCAAAACCAAAACTGGTAAATGAAAGTGCCATCAGTCCTCTGATCTGGCTTGTGGTGCAGCCCCATAGGTGCCAGCAGGGCATCCCCTCGCAGAGGTGGGAGCACTGCAGCGCAGGGCCAGAGCAGTGAGCGAGCTCCTGGCATGTATTATTGCCACTGAACGCTTTGCCTTGCAAAACCACAGCCAGAGGGTATAATTTGGCCAGCTGCTCCTCCATTATAGGTGATAATGCAGGAGATGGAATGATCCCAGATTGCCTGTTGGAGCCCAGGGCAGGTTTGCCAAGCTGGCAGCAAGAGCCAAGCCTCCCTTCCTGCATGCTGCTTCTCCTCTGTGCAAGCTGAGCAGGTCTGGGAGCCAGGGAAACACCCCATCTCTGGGGGCCCTCTCCTGCCACGGTCCCTTCATGGGCAGCACCACTTTTGCCACAGAAAACTGCATGTTTGCTGGTCACCTTTTACAGCAAGCTAGTGCTTTAGAAATATTTTTCTTTTCACAAACGACTTGCAGAGTAGCATTCTGGCTTGGAGGATGACAGGCTGTATTAAAGGGACCCCAGCATCCCTTCAGTGTCTGGTTCTTACTTTCCCTCCAACGGTGTCACTCAATCCTGTTCAAAACATGGCTCAGGAGAGATTATGTGACGACAGACGTCATCACTGCTCACAATTGCGCATACTGCTTTGTGCTTTTTCCCCTCCTTTTTTTTTCTGCCAAGTTATCCTAAGAGAAGCAGTTTCTGACTGGTGGTGTGAAATGTTACCTTTATCACTTCTCCACAGCACCAGCAGTATTATAGGTTGCCAGTCTAAAAAAAGCAGCATTGTTTGACTGCGCAGAGCAAGCGTTGCAACAGCAGCACACAGGCTTGCCACATCAGGATCCAGAGGTGGAAAGGGCTCCATTAGGTGTTGATATGAATGCAGTGTGGTTTGCTCTGGACAACTCTTGCGAGGCTGAGCCTGTTCAGATGTTAAATGTATAAATA
This sequence comes from Falco cherrug, assembly GCF_023634085.1. Taxonomy (NCBI): domain Eukaryota; kingdom Metazoa; phylum Chordata; class Aves; order Falconiformes; family Falconidae; genus Falco; species Falco cherrug. The sequence goes on from NC_073698.1 coordinate 80,341,949, forward strand.
TAGATCCACGCAAAGGCAATGCTGTTCAGCCAGGACCCACATGCACAACCCCCACCTAGGACATGAGCAGAAAAGTGGAGGGAGATCACTCAGTGCTGAAACATCACCAGTGACGCAGATCTCTAAGTGGGGCAGATGGAAAAGTGGTGTTAATGAGTTTACATGAGAAGCCTGGAAAAAAAGCCCATCCAGTGGTGAAGGTGAAGACAAAGCCAGGGGTTTTTTAGTATGCTGGGCTAGGGACTGAGCAATATGGTACAAGCCTTTCTTCCCTCCCTCCGATGTGAGCTTTTTTATTTCTTTGCTACAGATATGAAACAGATGGGGAGAAAGGGAGGACAGGTCCTGTTGGGGATTATTTAAAAGCAGCAACAACTGAAAAGTTTCCATAATGAAATTTGATTCTTGGGGGAAGCATGTGTGTTGACTATCTCAGGGCAATCAGCTGAGTGCATGGCACACTTGTTATCTCCACACAAGCCTCCCCTTTGCTGAAATGCCATTGAACAGAGGCGCAGAATTCCAGGAGCAACACAGAAGGCAGTATCTGGATTTATGGCTGACATATTTCACAGCTGTATGAGAAGTGCTAGTGGTTTCAAATGACTTCTCTGCAAAATGAAGCAAACTGGAGGCACTGATGTTAGTATCCCCATCTGTCATCTTAAAAAGACAGAGCTACTGCCCACCCATCTTCTTTTCAGCAATAGGCCACACTGAATATTGTCAAAAGCAATCATTTCCCCTGCTAAATCTTTCCTTTGGACTATAACATTTCTGTCTGTGAAGAATACGGGAGAGGCTAAATAAACCATATAACAATAAAGAGCCACAGAGTGGGAACTGTGACCATCACCTAGTTCACCCCTACCCTGCCCTGAAAGCAGGGCTATAGCCAACACGAGGTCAGCTCAGCCATGGCTACCGGCATCTTTAAACCTTCAAGGAGACTGACTTTCCTGGGCAGCTTGTTTGACTAAGCCACCAAATAAAAAAATGGATCAACCTGTTTAGTGGACCAGAAGGGTGTTCTGGGTCAAGGCAGAGATGATGCCATAACCACTGAAGAGTGGTGGGAAGTGTTTGGCTCATCAGGTCTTGTGAGAACTGTGTCACTTGGGTATCTCCAAGGTACAGGGAGGTCTGGTGCCTTCCAGGTCTGGTCAAAGTGCAGTGGCCCTGCAAGCAGCCTGGTCTCCATTGCAACTCCATGCTCTGGCTGTTCCCCATCTCCACACCCTGAGCAGCCAGGCTCAGTTTTGGAGAGATATCAAGGGTGATGTCTGGGGTCAGAAAGTGCAAGAGAGGCCATGCACTGAGCTGCAAATAAGGCAGCTCTGGTTTTGAGGGAGCAATGGTCAGGACAGATGTACAGGTCTTGAGGTTGCTGAGTGGGAATTCACAGCTCTGCAGAGGAAGGAACAGGCAGCATCTGTTCCAACGAACAACCCTGATGTTAGTGGGAAAGGGATGAAAAGAAGGAGGGCTGGAGGCAATACTAACTGCAGCCTGACATCAACCCACAGACCAAGTCCTGCTCCCAGGGAGGGAGCATGTCCCCTCAAGAAGAGAATTTCATCAGAGGAAGCCCATACCAGAATCTGCACCACCATGCTGCCTGTCCTTTCCAGACTGGACACAGCATGCAAAACACTGCAAAGTCACAGCTATGTCTTTGCAGACAGCAGTGTGTTATTGCAGAGCCCCCCCAGGCTGTCCCAGGCAATTCCAAAGGCTTTGCTGCTGCACCTGCCTGCCTGGACTTGCCTCAGCAATATAGCTTAGCCCCAGCTCGTGCATACCCACGAGGTGCTGCGGTTGATACAGATGTGACCCATCTGTAACAGTGCTGCCTAGTGATTTTTGCCATGCTGTGCATATACACAAGCACTCCTTGAAGCTGGGGAATATCTGCCCAAGGAATCTGGAAGATGCCTGCAGTTTTGTGTAAGCCCAGAAATGCCATCTGAAAAGCAAATGAAATCAGTGCCTTTCTGAAGGGGAGAGTGCTGACTCACCCAGTATTTTTTCCCCTGCGCTCTTCCCCTGCAGACTACCTAACAGCAGTTCCTTTCCATTCTTTGTGAGTGCTCTGGGGTCTCCTTCACCTCCTTTGCCAGTCTCCAGCTGCATGGGCGCATCGTTCCCCTTTCCACAGCACCCACATGCAAGCGCTGAGTGCTCATCAGTGACAGCGTAGCCCACATCCCAGGGATGGAGGTGGCCCAGTTAACTGGTGCCTCTGCACCCCGTTCAATGACTTATGGCAGGGCCTCTGATGCCTGCTTCCAGTGCCACCATTGCTGGGGAGATAAGGGGGACAAGCATCCTTTATGCTAAACCTGGACCATTTGAGTCTTGTAGACATACAGTTGAAGGTTGCTGCCTAGCCATGGACCCAAACACCACGTGGAACTCTGAGAGAGAGCCATTTCCAGTGATGTCTCTGAGGGATAAAGTTATCAGTTGACTGGAGGGGGGGGGGGGGGGGGGCGGGGGGAGGGGTGGAAGTCACAGTTTCACAGTTAAATTTCAAGAGATATTTGAGAGCAGACACTCTTAAGTAGGACTGGTGGCAAGTGCCCCAGTAAGAATCTCATTATGTCCAGTAAGTTACTCACTGAAAAGCTCCCAGAGCTCTTCTTATCTCTGGAGTGATACGCACAAGTGGTTTGATCTCTTGTAGAGCTTACAGAAGGATTCAGCTCTTTGTTTCAGATTAATTACCTTTCTGAAAAGAAAATTCGTATCAGAAGCCAGGGAAAAAGTAGACAGTAAATACCCAGTGAAAGTGGTGTAAAATTAGGGTAAAATCCTATCACACCACTGTTTGCAGTAGGAGGACTCTAGCTTTATACTGGCTGAAATCAAAGAAAAATTCTCTATCTCACCTTGCAGGGAAAGACCCCCTTCCAGCAGACATCTTGGCTGGATTAAAATTTTAACTAAGAACCTTTTCTGAGGAAGGAGAATAATAACTTCATAAATGTATGTACCTTACATCTGAAATCTCATTGGCTTTGAATTAGCCATGCATTTGCAAACCTTTTCAGTCTGACACTCTTTTGTGTGAGATTATTTATTTTATTCCTATTTCTAAGAAGCTTTGTGTAATAAGGTGTTAAGCTCAAGATAGTTTAAACTAATATTTGATTGTGGAAAAGGGTAATATCACTGAATAAGGTTAAAAGTGAGTGCTTATAAAATTAAAAATTGTTCCTGCTCTGCTTTGGCAGATTAGACCTGTGAAACTATAATAGGATTTCTCTCCCTCTTTCTCTTGGGCTTTAGCTTTTCCCTCAGAGGAGCAGAGACAGGCGACAGACAGCATACTCGGTCTAATGTCCAAACACTGGAGAAGTGTGCATGAGACTTGGGATCAAAAATCCCTCAGGATGGCTTCCTGCTTTGGCTGTAAAGAGCAAACAAGCGGGAGCCCCAGCTAAGCCCACTGACAGGCTTACAAACTGAAGCACTAGGGCCTGAGCGTCAAGGTACAGAGCATGCAGCTGTTGTGAGTACTGCAGCCTGCCCAAATGTGCCTGGTAAAGTGAATTACCATTTCCAAACGCACTGGTTGAGCACGAGCTGCGATGTAAATGAAAACTTGGATGAGTTATTCAGAGACCACGTTTTTGAGAGCCAGAGCCCCAGCTGGGAACAGAGGAGTGATTGTTCCCCCCAGGCACGATTACCTGCTCACCTCTCCTCTCCTCCTTAGGATCGGAAGCTGCCCAGCACACACCGCTGCAGGAGAGAGCTGCTCCTTCCGATTCCACCTCGGTTGCTGTGGCAGGGAAACAGACCCTGACCCCTGGCTGGTCCCCTGCACCATGCACAGCTGGCTGTGGGCACCCAGCAGCCCAGCTACAATGGACTCAGCCTGCCTCCATCCCAAAAAGCAGCCTCCCTATGCATCTGCTGTTCCCTTCTGTAACAGGGGAACAAGGTAAGAGAAGCAGGGAAGTGACAAGATATTATTATCCCTGCTTCAGCACCATATCAAAGCAAAGCAAGCCCTTTTCTTTGGAGAAGTGAACTCAGGTGCTTATTTTGTGAGACAACAGCATTTAGAGTTCAAACTGAATGGCGTGGAGTCTTGACAGTGTCTTTCTACAGTGTTATTTGCCTGCCCAGTACTAGTCAGTGGAAATAATCTAAGATGTCTAGTACTGCCCTGACCATGTTTTTTCTGAAGAAAATTAGTACATCAGATATAACTCCCAGTTTCAAAAGTGCCTGCAGCCATCAGTGAGAAGGCAGGCAGGCTGGCTGCCTTCCTGAAGCACCTTCCTCCTTAAAATACATGCCAGTGCTTTGCAGTGTTATTGTGTCTCCAGTGACAACTCCCAGTGACAGGGACAGCAGGGCAAGAGCAGCATGACATGGAGACCAGAGTGAGGTCCACGCATCCATGGCTGACCACCTCGCTTTCAGTGGACGGAGCAGGCAGCTCAAGCTGGTGCTGAGGGTTCAGCGGCAGCATCAGGGAGTAGCGCAGGAAAACAACCTTGCAGTGCAAGTCCTGAGTGGTGAATGCAGCGTGTTTGTATGGGAGATTTTATTGTTACGCAATGCTTCTGAAGTGGCGGGTAGCGTGATGGGACAGGTGATGCCGTGTCTCATATTAGCAAAGTCCAGGGGGAATGACCAGCATTAAAGTCTCCAGGTAATGCTCTGGTTTCTGCTTCCTCCCCAGCTCTCTGATTACTGAGATTTGGTAGAAAGACATGGAAGGCGTTTAAAGCAGCTGCTGGTCCTGGCTCCTTAACCTGCTCTAGAGTACCAGACCCCATGCCAGGCAAAGCAAGGAGTCGGATATTTTTCTGGATGCCAATGGGCAGGCAGGACTACCCAATGGACTCTGGAGACTGCCAGGCCTTGCTTCAGCTCAGCTTTCAGTACATGCCACCCATGATAACCAACATCTCCTGAAACCCTGGGAGGGTTAAAAAGAAGTCTGATCCCAAAAATCCTTCCTTTAGAAAGGAGTGACCTTAGTGAATAATGCCAATGGGAAGACGTGCAGGCAACATCAAGTAAAATGCTATAAAAATTATGATGGCTGAGAAGGGTCCAGAACAGGCAAGTGCTGAAGATAGTAAAGCAAACAAGAACATTTCAGGCACACAGGAAGCATGACGCTTGCCAGAGCTGAACTACAGGTCTGTAAATGAGCTGACAGGGCAATTTAAAAGGCTAAGGGACACTGTAGAGAAAAGGATCTCTTTGGGTTGTTGCAGATGATGTTTGGAGAGGTGTTTGCATGCCAGATATATGATTTTCAGGTTAAAAAAGACTAAGGCTTCATCAGGAACTGAGGTTCCAAAAGAAGGGTAACTGGCCCAAACTAATATATTGAATAACAAGTTGCAAGGACCCAAACTTTTAAAAGTGTCCTCCAGAAACTCGATACTGTGTTACATCTATAAATTGGACCTATGAAAAAATGATACATGGTTAAGTTTTTGCAAAGGGATAAATAAATGTAACAGCTAATCTGATAGCAAAATATGCAATCTCTCTTTAAAGTATGCTATTTTATCAGAGAACCAGAAAGTAAAATAATATCTTGCGCTCATCCATAGAAAGGACGCCAGTGTGACTACACAGCCTAGTGAATCTTAGTGCAGGCTCAGGAAAACTGGGTGAAAGTGTATTTAAAGTATAGTTATTAACAACTTATACTGGTTCAACACAAATGAACAGGCAGAGTTTCAGTGTGTCTGAATTTGTTCACCAGACGAACCATGAGTAGCTAAAGAAAAGTACATGACAAGGCCAAGCTGAATTTTAGAAGGCCCCTTCCTGAGATCCCAGGGAGAAAACCTTGGTATACCAAGGTAATGGTGAGGTGAAAGGTGGGTTAGTAACATGGACCAGAACCAGAGTGATGTGATGGGATGCGTGGCAAAGGCACAAGGTTTAATGGGATCACCAGTATGGAGGGGCACTGACATCTGAGGAGGAGGCAAAGGAAATTGATGGATTCAGTTGACTAGTAAACTCCATCCCAAACTACTAGGAAAGCAGGCACTTGAGATTATCCGCCTGGCAGCTAGTTTGGGATGATTCTGTGCAAGCAAGCAGGGGCCACAAGGCTGGATAACAGCTGAGGCTGCACATTTCAAAGATGGTGCAGGAGGAGAGAAATTAATCCAGGAAATAATTGATCTGTTAGATTAACCTCAGGAGTATGACAGGCATTTCACTAATTTTGAAGGGAGGAATAATGAAAGATGTAGAGTCTAATAGGAAATGGTATAAAATGCAACAAGGAGGTTACCAAATATAGATCTGACCTGACTAAGTCAATGTATTTTTTGATTAAAATAGCTGAGGTTCCAGAAAAGAAAACACGATGAATTTCATTTGTCTGGCCCCCTCTCTGGTAATTAGTGGAGGAGTGGGTTAGTAAGAATTATGAGGGTAAGGAGTAGGCCAAGGATGAGATGCCTACAGATTGTACTTAAAGGCCTCTCCATTAGCAATTATAGTTTTACACTCAAATGAAGACCTTCCATCCACTTCCATGTGGATGCTCGTCTCGGTGGGAATCAGATGTGCTGCTTTGCATCTGGCTGTGTGGCCACCCATCTCTTGCAAACTCGTAGCCTGTCATGTCCCTGGCTGTGGCATCAGGGACCTCTGCAACCACCTCATCCAACCTCCTACAACCTTTGGTCCACAGGAGGGATCACTTTGCAGACACGTTATCACTGGGTAAGAAAATATCCGATGGCTAATTAAAATTTCCTATATATAAATAAATCCACACCAACTCCTCTTGTTCCAATGGTTATTAATTAATCTCACCATTACCGTGGCAGGGCTTCAGTTGCTGCCTTTTCACCAGATGCCTGCAAAATGCAACCTTTGCTCTGCCACCAAGGGGAAAGGTGAGCTTTTACCTGCCAGGCAAACCTGTGCCGTGCCATTGGCGTTGGGGCTCTCACCCGCTGCTGTGGGGAGAAGCACTTGCTGGGGGCTGGCAGCTGGCTGGGCTTGGCAGTAGGACATCAGGCTGAAGTGAGAACTGCCAGCACCCAGGCTGAGAAATTGGTCTGGCATCAAATGGGTCAGCAGCTCTCCATGCCTGGCTAGGCGCTTCCTCTGACATCCTCTCCTCTCCCCTTCCTCTCCAACAGGTTTCCCTGCGCACATGAGTAGCAGCCGTCGTTCCACCCTGCCTTGGGATTGATTATTTCTCTCTGGCCTCAGCTATTAATGACGCACATCGATTCAAATGCCGCTGCTTTTTACTTCTCTCTCTCTCTCTCTCTCTTTTCCCCTATTCCCCCTATTTTTATGACGCACGAAGTCAAGGTTGTCATTATTCTATATTTGCATGGATTAAGCTGCCTTCATCATCTATTAGATTCCAAGTGATAAGAGCGCACATACAGGCTCCCTCGTTATGTATGCTGCCTCTGCCCGCTGTCCCTGATTACTGCTGGCCCATATTCTAGCTCTGGGAGCCAAACGGCTGTCTCATGCAGAAATGCCTCAAAAATGATTTTTTTTAAGATGTTCTTTTCAGAAGAGGAGATGTGTTTTCTTCCACGTTTGTCTGTCTTGGCTGTATCTTTCTGTGTTGCCAAACTGTTCAGACTTCCTCTCAATTTGTCACGTTTTCCTTTTTGGCCGTTTATAGTAAAATAGTTATATGTGAGGTGAAACAACCTGATCTATCTGTTGATTTCCTCCTTTTATTTGCATGCCTAACATCTCAGATACCTGGGGCGGCGTGGGGGGGATGGTTGTCATTCCCAAGTCTTTTACAGTAATTCATGTCCTATCTTCCCACTTAAAAATACTTCTTGTTATTTACTCTGCTTGTTGGTTTAAAGTAAGATCAAAAAAGGGGAAAAAAATAGACTACCCTGAAAGAGGAGTTAGAGAGATCGAGAAACCAAGGAAAACAGAGAGAGATTATTGATTGAAAAGGTTTTCCTCCCCTTCCCTTAGCTCCTGGGGTGCCATGGATTTGTCCACATTAGAGAAGCTGCTGTGTATGAACACAGTTGTATAGCCAGTAACCAGCAAACCTGGCAATATTCATGAAGTTTGTAACAGCCACGGTTTGACTGACCAGTCAAAAAGCTATCTGATAACTGAGGTGAGAGGATGACTTACCAGAAAAACGTTCTCAGCCGTGCCACAAGGGACACAGCCCGTTATCGGGCTCATGCGTGCCTGGGGAAGGCAGGAGAGGCTGGAGCCCACCAAAGATACCCACAGGGTATGTTTTCCCTGCCTCCTCACCAGTTTTGAGGTGAAGCTGCCTGGCTGGGTGTAGTGTTGCCTGGTGGGCTGGAAATCCAGTAGGGAGTTCGCAAGACCTCAGTATCAAACAGAGGTTGCTAGTGGTTTTCTCATCAAATCCTGGTCTGCTGTTGCTTCCATTTATGGGTATTTTATGCATGCAACTAAATGATGGCTTTGAAGTTGATAATAAAACAGCTTCCCCTTTCCTTTGCTGCACGTACAAATCAGTAAATGCCAATCCACTGAATTTCATCAGCCAGCCAATGCCACTCAGACCTGGAGGAAAACAGCAAGTGGCAGGTAGCAAAAGTCTGGGGCTAACAAGCAAAGGGGGTGAAAATATTTCCTTTATACTCCCTGAGTCTGGTGTCTGCACACAACTGTGCTGCCTTCTGCCCTGGGCTGCCCTGGGCTGTCTCAGTCCTCTGGGGCAGAACTCACCCTCAGGGAGGTCCAAGGACCACAAAAGAGTCCAAAGAGCCACAAAAGGGGGGTAGAGCATCTGCTGTCTGGGGGGAGTGGGGGGGGTGAGGGTGGTGTCAGGGGCAGGGACTTTATTTATCCAGCTGGGGGTGGGAAGGAGTATAAAAGCATATTCACAATGTAGAGTGAACTAGCAATGCACTGTTTTGCTAGACCTGGAGGGGAGGCGAGAGCAGTTCAGGCACAGCAACGTGCTAGCATGAGGATGTTCTGCCTGGAAGTTGCCGTGTATTATGTTTCTGGAATGAACGAATTACTCCCTGAAAAAAAGGGCACTTTGGGTTAAACGAAACCCTTTTCAAGTTTAAACCAAAGAAGTGCAGAGTTTCTCTGCTAAAACAATCCAGAAGGAAAAAAAAATAAATCAGAGCTACAAGACCTCAAAGCATTTCTGGGTACTTTCAAAATTAAACATCTGACTTCTCATTTTCCAGTCACGTTTTGTTCATCAAATGTGATTAAACCATGACTTAAAGGTTATTAAGACATAAATAAAACCCCTAAAACGGCTTCCCCAACCAAAGCCTTTCTTTGCCTGAGAAAGTGGGAGCAGGCAGCTCAGTCCCTGTCACAGCTGTACCCACATATACCTAGTGACTGCAGGTGAGAGCCAAAGAGGCTGTCTTTGCTTTTTGGGGTGTCAGGCAGGCACAGATAGGCTCACCCTGCCGACACCCTGAGCTTTCCTTTCTCTGTTTGGGGTTTAGGCACTGTACTATAGTTACTGCAGCCTGCTGACTAGGGCCAGCTCATGTGTGTGCAGTCAGTACACAGACATCCCCACTGAGCCAGGAAGAATGTGCATCTTCCCCCAGTTCCCACAGCACTGCCTCTGTCATTCGTAAAAATATCTGTACCCCATGGGGATAAAATCCCCTAGGAAAAGGCAAATGGACTTGAGCACTCTGGGATAACGAGGTCTCTGTGTCAGGGACAACAAGATGGAAATGACCTTGGAGCATTTCAAGATCCCTATTCTGCTGACACTGCAAACCTGAGGGGATTGAAAGGGCACCAGGACTGATGGATAGTGAGGAAATAAGGATGGAGGGAAAGCATTCAAGGTTTCAGCTGCAGAAAGCACTGGGCTGAGCAGGATGTTTTTCCCCGTGCTCCCTGAAAAACACTTGTCCTTTGAAGCAGGTCTTTGGACGTGAGGAGTCCCTTGCAGCCCCACTCCACCCCATCCCAGGCCCCCCTTGCAGCCCTGTCCCTCCCTGCAGGCAGCTGGGGGAAAATCTGTGACTGTCGCTTCTAACGGCACCTGAGGAGCAGTTAATGGAAATATGTTTTGCATGGAGCAAGCACTACGGGACCCAGTCTCTATGTCTGACATGCTGCAGCAATTACATATGTTGTCATTTTTAAGTGTTACAAATGGCTCAAAGCGTGGCTAAGAGTTTTGCCATGTAATTCATGACATGAAGTAGCCAAGTCCCTGCATTTCTGAGGGAAGGCAGCCACTCGGGGTGGAGAGCACTGCTCAGGCATCAGAGAAGTGCTGTGTAGCTCTTCCTGATCCTCCCAAGAGCTGGACTCATGACATGTAGAAATAGTGGAAGCCCAGCTTCCAAAACAGCAGTGGGTGGCACCAAGCATCCTCCTAGCACCCATGTTTTCCTTGCAGGCTCATGCAGTTCAGGCCAATGCACAGCTGCAGCAGATGGGCCCCTGGCTGCCAATGGAAAGGGGCTGGGAGCAAATGAGCCCTATGGTTTGTGGCTCTGCCACCCACTGCAGACAAAGGATTTGGAAATAGCATACAGGTGCCTTGCAAAGAGGCTGGAGCCTGCACTGCTAAGAAGGTGGCAAAGCAACAGGGTAAGACAAAAGGTGATACCAGTATGGACAGCAGACTGGGAAGGTGCTGCTCTACCAGAAGGGTGAAGCAGTGATCCTCTTCCATGTGTGGGCTGCCGTACCACAGCAAGCAGCAATCCTTTCTGCAGGTGGTCATGCAGGGACAGGAGGCAGGCAGGCGGGCTCTTCTCCTGGGCTGGTGTGGTTTTGGGGTACACAGCAGGTCGAGTGCAGGAGAGACCCAGGGCTGAGACCTGCCTCAGCTGGGACCAGTACAAGGACCAGTACAAGACCTTGTGCAGCCTGTGGGTCTCACCCAGGGCACAGGTCCCCATTGCTCTCCTGCTCCTTGCAGCAGTCATCAGCTTACAGCTAAGCCATACACAGCAGCATTGCCCTTGCTGGTGGTGCTGGCTCCCACCCTGTGTTGCTCCCCTGCCAGTGAAGAGCTTTTGGGCAGGTGCTCACATGCACTCCACTGCCTCCACACCATGGGGCTTCCTGCACAGAGAAGCTGTTTCCTTGTCCTCTCCTTGCTGCTGGCTGTGGAGCCCTCCTTGACAAAGTCCCTTCCCTCCTCTTCTTCCTAAAACACAGTGCCCGGGTGTTTCTGTAGCTCTCCCATTCCCCATCCTTTCACGTCCCTGTTCCCACCAGTGCTAGAGAGGGACACAAACTCATCTTGTTTTGAGCTGCCATTTTTGCTGCATCTCCCTGCAAAGCCTCTCTCTCATTTGTTTCTCCACAAGAGGGGGGTGAAAGGGAAGATATCTGTGACTGGAAACAGCTTTGAATCAAAATGGTTTGCCAGATCTCCATACCAGTGCAACAGCAGAGAGCTGGCTGGACAGGCTGGAACTGGCAGGACCTAATACAGATAAAACACACACCTGACTTCAGCATAAAAACTCTTCTAGAAACTTTAGAAAGACAACCAAAATGCATTTGGCATTTTTTTTTTTTTAAATTTGGCTCTCATTTCTAGAGAGGACCAAAAATCTGAAAAGCATTTGCTGAATGCAAATGCTGATATTCTGGGGTCTGAAAGTTTCCTAAAAGATAAAAAACTAGACAGCAAATCAATCTGGAATATAGTAGCCAAACTCACATCAATTTCTTGTATATTGAATTCAGTGGGACCAAGACTTTTCTCTCTTACTGTAAAACTTTCTTCTGCTTTTAGGTCTAGAAACGGGTGCCCTATATGGGCCAGCAGGTAAAACACCAGTAGCCTGTGATGCTACTTCAGCTCCTGCCAGCTGAGCGGTCCCCAGGGTGCGATGCCTGGTGGGAAGGAGGGAGGGAGGGAGGAGAGGGGCTGTGAGGACCTCCTCACTGTTTCCGCTGCATCCAGTGCCATGTTTTAATGCTGGGGATTAACACAGGGCTGTGACCAGCAGGAGTGCTTTTGCATATTGGTGACTGCCTGGGTGAAGCGCTGCATGGACTCTGTGCTGCTGCTGAGGACGGTGGGCAATTAGATTGTGGCTTATCAGAAGTAAAAGTCAGTTTCCAGATAAGCAGAGTGTAGCATGTGGATTACAGTTGTCAGTTAATTAAAGAGGCCAGGGTTTATGCTGCGGATAGGGCTGTGTTTAGTGAAGTAATACTAAAAGAGATAGCGCACCGTTCTGATGAGCCGGGAGGAGGATAGCATGGTGCAGGGTGTAGAGATGCTGAGTTAATTACCAAAACTAATTACACAATGTCTGAGGGCTCCAGGCCAGGCTCCAAGTCTGTGCATTGTGGAGCAGACACTGAGGGGCAGACCTTGGATTCGGGGCAGATCTTCTTCCTGTTCGGGTGTTGATCAGGCTCGCTGCAAGCAGTGATGGAGCAACTAACACAGACCTGAAAGCTTGGCACGGCACCTTCTCTAACCCTAGAGAAAGCAATGGCTTGGTGAATTGACAGGCCTTCCAAGTGGAGATAACACATTTTATTTGCAACCTAATTGTCCTTTGTATCTTTTTAATGAGCAGGAAATTTCTGCCACAACAGGCAGCTAGCTCTGGGGCAGAGCTGGCAGCGTGCCTGCCTGGCAGGGGTAGCAGACCTCTGGAGTGGACAGCCACATGCACCATCTCCGTGGAGAACAAGAAAGACAAACAGCAATATTTTATCCACCTGGTGTAGAAAGAAACCCTTGGGGAGCCCTGATTTGCACTGGATGGCAACCTCAGTTCACACATCAGAGCTGTTCAGCATTTCGTTGTAGTTTTGCATTCTTTAAATGAGAGATCTGTGTGAGGCACACCAAAAAAGGCAGACACCACTTTGAACAGCTCACATTTGAAGGCAGGATCTCCTGACTCATCCACACACATTGTACCTAGGTGTACTTTAAATCTCATGGCATTTCTTGCACAAAACCAGCATATTCCTCAGTTGCACCCATGGGCAGGCAGTGCAATTAATTTTAAAATTAATAAATAAAAACAGATTCCCAATTCTCACTGCTCCTAGATGGCAGTGGATGATCCAAAATGAGGTTAAGTTTCTTTCCAGTGTTCTTTTACAGCAGATTTCTCACAGCAGGGCAACAGCTCAGGCAAACGACAGTGCACAGCAGTACCCTCCAGGATGAGTCACAGCAGCTCTGGCTCTGAAGGAGGTGTAACTCTGTGCTGGGAGTAAAAGAGGTTGTAAACTTCAGAGAGTGAGAGTGGAGGATTTAAATAAAGGTCAAGTCAGATAAAATTCACCTTCCTTTCAATTAGATCATGAAAGACTCAAGCACCCTGCCAAGTGTCCCTTGGCTTGCTCCCCTTGCTCTTCTCTAGAACTGAGAGCTCTTCCAAGCCGCCCTACAGCCCATGGAGTAATACATTACTTCTGAGACTGGCTGTAGGGAAAAGCCAAGATGGAATTAATGAACATAAAAAAAATTGTTTATTTTGAGCTAAGTATCAAAGAATAATTTAAGTTGGAAAGGTCTTCTGGAGGTCATCTGGTCCCAGTCCCACAGAGCAGAGCCAGCTTTCTCAGTTAGATCAAGCTGCTCAGGGCCTCGTTCTCCTCATTTGTGACTGTCTCCAAGGATGAAGATCTCCCAGCCTTTTCGGACAGCCTCTCCCTGTGATGAGCCACTCTCAGGTAACTGGAATTTTCCCTCATGCATCTTGTGCCCGTTGTCCCCCACTGCTGTGGACATTCAGAAAGGGCCTGGCTCCATCCTCGGCACAAGTCCACACCAGGGGCCCTTGTTACCACCAGATCCCCCAGATCCTTTCCTGTAAAATTGTTTTCCTCACCATTGGGCCCACCCTGCTGCGTGGGACTCACCCATCCTGCCTGCAGGAGTTTGTACTTGGCTTCAGGGAGCCTCACGATGGTCCTGGAAGCACCTGTCCGCAGCCTGCCCAGGTGGCTCTGAGGAGCAGCCCTGGCCTTCGGTGTCCCACCACCCCTCCATTGTATCTTGGCCTCACACCTGTTGAGGTGCCTTCTGCCCTGCTGCCCACGGTGGGTGATGAGGAGGCCCATATTGACCCCAGCCTCTAGCTGATTCCCAGGAAGACATGACCCCTGGAGGACGTCAAAGCCCTCCTGGTGCCGGTTGTGCCACCACAGCCCTCCCTGTGCTTGTGTAGGGGTCTGCAGAGTATCTCTCCTCCTGGGTAGCTCTCCAGCTGGGGCTGCACAGCGCATGGCAAACCAAGCCTTTAGCAGGGCCTGGCTGGTATTTCTCCTGCGCTTGCACTGCAAAGATCTCAGTGCCTGTTACGAGCGTTACAGTGAAACCAGTCTGAGGGTGAAAGCTTCAAGAGGCTGCCTGCCTAGTCCTCCTGGCTGGAACACTCCTGAAGACAGAAAATTAACTCTGTGCCTCCAGAGAGATTTTAAATGTATCGCCAAGACTAAAGACTAACCCCAGAAACTCCAGTCTTATATCAAATGTAGACAGATATGTGGTACTGATGTTGATCTGTCTGGGGGGAAAATGGAGTAGGAAATGGATACTAAACTTTTCCAGCTCCACTTCCCTGTCATTTAATGTTCTTTTTCTGTGTCCTTTACTGTACATTTCAACATATCTCTATTGCAAACTGAGACCAGTAACTGCCTGTGAGGGCACTGAAAGGCTAACAGGGGGAGCACAGCAGTAGCAGAGAATTGTACTGCTGCTGTGGGGAGATTATAGATTTATGAGGCCCTTTTGAAATATTAATCAATCAGGACAATCACTCTTCCTCACTCAGGTAGACATTATGATTTTAATTTCAAAACCAGAGGAAGCTAGGAAACATAGAACTTCTAAAAAATTATTCACCAAGACAGGGGAAGACCTGGTAAAGCTGGGAAGGGGGTTTGGCTCTCAGCTCCCAGGCATTGCCTGGACTGGTTGGGATTGCCCACCTCCACGCAGAGCAGAAAGGGGCAATGTAAGTCAGCATGAACACAGAGGAAAGGTCTGAGCAAACTCTCCCGTGGTGGTCAGCGGAAAATTTTCTCCTTTGTTATTTGCTACATAGGCTTATTCTTTAAATGGACTGTGTTCATGAATGTTGTGCAATGGGAGTTACAACAATTCTAAGGGGAAGTGGGAGAAGGAACAGCCGGTATTACAGAGATTTCAACCTGCCTGGGAGACCATTAAACAACCTGAAGAAACAGTCCACATAAAGAAAGGTAAAAGATTACCATAAATGGCTATGGGAGGAGTAGGAAGCGAGTAATTATTTTTTATGTCTGGTTACTACTGTAAAGAAGAGTGAAAGAGAAAATATTGAAATCAAACTGAGTTTGCTTTTCCAGTCACATACAAAAAATGAAAAAAATAATTTGGAGTCGTTGCAAAATGCTTCACTGCATCCAAATTAGGATATTTCATTTGTGGAATGATGTCACCCTTTTTAACCCTTTAAAAGGTGGCCTACTTTTGAACAAATATTAACACACAAAAAATTCTTCAATCTGTGTTTTCCAGCATGTTTGTTGTATTCTCCCCAAAATGTAATTCTCAGCTCTACTCAACAAAGGCCTGGGGAGTGGGGCGAAAACATCATTTTGTGGATATTTGACACAACCAGTTTTTAACACCCTGTGTCAAGTGCCCAAAACTGAAGCTGCTGAAGGAAGAGAGAACATAGTAGGTCGTGCTTCAGAGCCATGAAGTCATGGGGCTCATTTCCAAGATGCACTGTGCTCTAGCAGGTCTCTGAAGCATGTACTGAGAAACTTTATGTGAACTTAATAATACTGCAGTGATTTAGTTGGAGACAGAGTAAGGAGAGGAAATGCCTGTGTCACTGTCCACTTTCAGTACGGATGAGTGTGCCAGAGACTCCTTCCAGTCCAAGTTTTATCTTGACAGATGTCTAAAATATGCAAGAGCTAAACTTAGCTTCCCCCATGCGGTATGGTAATTTATGGGAGTTCAGGTTTCTTGGATTAGTATGCAGCAACAAATAATGCAGTGAAACAGCAAGTACTTTGGGGCTGGGGGCCTCAGGGACAGAAGTGGTTAAGATGTGTAAGGCATGAGAAAATAAACAACTTTTATTTTTGTTTTCTGTTGCAAAAGGGGAAAAAATGGCAGTTAGAAATTGTTAATATTGATATGTCAATGAGATTAACAAAGGAAAACCAGCCACGTCACTGGCACTTGGGCAATCAAACTGGGGAAAGCTTGAAAGAAAAAGTCCCTGGGGAAAGGTAGGTGGAAGGATGGGAAAAGTGGGAGAGTGGGATTTGTGTGTGCTTATCCTCAGGCCCATCTCCTGTCCATCCAGATGCACTGGGACAGGAGAGTCCCCTGTCTGTGACTTGGCAGGGAGTCTGGAAAGGATGTATTTAATTTTGTTACAACTCTTTCCCCTCCTCCCCCCCAGATGCTACAGGCTCTGTGTACTACTCTGTGTACTGTTTTCTCAGAGTTGCATTTTTTGTTAGTTGGCTAAACTGTTGCAGTTGCTAAAAACCAGTCAATAACAGATGGGGGAAAGAGTCCCCAATAAAACAAAGAAAGAAACTATAGGGAAATGTCAAAAAACAACAGACAGAAAGCACAAATGCGTTCCCAACCTGTCACAGCATGGGAGAGACCTCCTGGCACAAGACCTGCCTTCAGCATCCTCACCATCCCTGTGCACCTCTTTCTGCTTGGTGGCCAGTTGTGACCCCCAAGATCTACCTCGAGCTGAGTCTAAAACCCAGGGTGACTCCCTGGGGTGACGTGATTACCCACAAAGTGTGGAGGAGGAGCGTGCAAGGCATGCGAGAGGATTACGTCACCAGCCTCTGAAGAGCAAGGGCACCAGCAGTCATGCTGCTGCTGTTCTGCAGTAGGAGGTATCCAGTACATGCATTTGCATCTCAGCCATGGCTACTGTCCAACATAATGTAATGGTCTCCTTTGTTTCAGTTTCCAGATCATAATGGACCTTAGACTAATAAATGAAGAAAAATGAAAACACATTAGCAAAAATGGATGCAGAATGAAAATCCTGAAAAATAGCTTTATGGGGATAAACTGAATCCCAGAGTCCCTCGATGTCTTTGATACCACCCTGCAGCATGATGGGGAAGAAGTGATGTAGCTGTGCCTGCAGGTTTGTTTGCTTCAAAAGCTTCTATGCGTTATTAGTCGCTCATTTGTGAGACTGGCATGTTAACTGACACAGAACCAAAACACCCTGCCTCGCTGCTCTTTTCCTCCAAGGAATGGAAAAGTGACTGGATGCCTGGAGCCAGGCACAGCTGGTGTCTAGTTTCTTTTTTCCCCAGCTCTTTGGCCTGATGAACTTGGGTTAGGTCACCTAACATATCTCACATTTTCCTGGTGTGCTTTGGCAAGACTGTCAGACTCAGCTGGCACAGGATAGAAACCAAGAAGGTGCAGGGAACCTGCCCCAAGAAGCCAGGCTCTCCAGACACAGTCACAAGAGAAGGACCTATGAAGGAAAACAAGTAAGTGTTTAGATCAGAAACTACAGTTTTACCCCAAAGCATGCCCCAGCAGCACATGCAGTCAGCCAGTTCCAGGCGCTTGCACCCTGCCCATTTGGAGAGGGACCGTCCTCTGCATCAGGGACTTGGTTTCCCTTTGCACTTGCCCCTCTGTGCAGCTCCAGCTCCATTCCCAGCCACACAAGGGCTGAGGTTCACCTGGGGCTTTTCTTCTCTGGCCCTCCCACGGAGGACCCACTCCTCGCCTGCTTCTGAAAATGCTGTTTTGTAAACAGTAACCTCAGCAGCTGCTTTTCCACTGCTCTTTGAACCAGTGTAGCACTGGCAGGAAAGAAGACAGTGGTGGTTAATCTATCCAGAATTATTCTGGCACTCCACGGTTGCTGGTATGGTTAAAACAGAGGCTGCTGCTCCTTCACAGTTATACCAGTGTAAAAGTCCTTCCAACAAACACTGCTCATTTCTGCTTAGGAAAGAATAACCTACCAGCAGGTAGCAACTTTCTTTATGCTTGTGGTGTTTGGATTTTCATTGAGACAGTGACCCCTGCAGAAAGCCCACCTGAACCATTTTAGCTCACAGGCTTCAAAGGCTAATGGTAACTCTGGCAAGCTGCACAGCGAGCTTTTTGAGGATAATCTGCTGGTGACACACAGACCTTTGCTCACCTCTGGCACTCTCTGAAGTCACTGTCCTTTTGTGGTGATGGTGGTACTGTGCACCCCCCCTCAGAGAGCTGAGGGGTGAGAAGGCTGTGGGCAGTCTCTGAGCATCAGTGTGGTTGAGCAAAGTGATGAATGAAGCCTTTGATAAAACTTGGGTTGTGGGTAGGTGCAGGCAAGGGGTGGGTTTGAGAAAGGTGGGGAGCAGCTCCATGGGGAAAGGGAGGAAGGTCCCGCTGCAGAGGACAGGTAGTTGCCGGGGCAGTGAAGTATTAACTTGTGCAAACCTATGCCACCATCTCCCTTAACTCGGGCACGCAAAATTTCTGGGGGAAGATCCCACCGTGCAGGGAGGGCTCACCTCTGCTGTTTGTCACTACTAACTGAGAAAACACGCTTGTCCCATATAGGACAGTACATAAAAGTGACAGTCCCTGTAGACCTGACACCACTGTAGAGGGAGGCTGCTCTCTTGCCCACTTGGCTTGGAGCAGCCACCCCCCCGTCCCACCAGCCCCAGGGTGGCACGCAGGAGGATGCGCTCGCTCTCTGCCCCGCTCCCAGGCCAGCGGGCTTTTCCTTACAGAGTTAACCAGGATTTTTAAAGTTCCAAACAGACAAATTGCTTTTGGAAGACAAGCGCGGTAGTTGGTTGTCAGTGACTAATCGTTGCCTGATTACAGAGTAGCGGTTGCACAGGTATGAATCAGAACCTGCAATTGTCAGCCCGCCACCTGAAACCTCCCCCAAAACAGGGGCTTTTTCTTTTCCGGTTTGATAAAGTCAAGCCATTGTGTATCAGTGACAGTTCGCTCCTTACATTCATTGAAAGAAAATATAATTACGGTACATTCAGGGGAAGGAAAAAAGGATCAATATACAGAAAAAGAAATAATTATATACAAATGCACAACCCCTGTGAAGAGAGACGTTTGGGAAATTTCAGGGAGGAGGGGAAGAACAGGCCATTTCTTTTTCATAAATCTGTCTCTGATATCAGCATCTACAAATGTGCTTCTATCATGGAGCAAAACTGTCTCCAGATGAAGCCCCTTAAAAGGGGGTGCCTTTCTCCCTGGTCCAGGGATCCACCAAGGAGCATGAAGTCACCAGGGGCTTCAGAGCATCTTCTCTTCCTCCACAGGGCAGTTTCACTGCCCCTTCCTTATTCTTGGCACTGTGCTGGAAGGGCAGAGGGTGCCAACCCAGCACTTCCTTGACAGCACGTATCCAATTGTCCGAAGACAGTGGGCTCTGGCTTCCTGCTGGGGCTGCAGGGCACGGGAAGAGTGGCCTCCAGCAGTCACCCCACAGAGCGGCTCGGTGACTGCCTGGCACCCATCCAGGGAAACCAAACCCAGCCCTGGCCACCGCAGGCACTGACAGGCAAAGCTCAGGTTCTGCCTACCCTGGGAGGGGGGCCCAGAGGGAAGCAGGGCGCCGGCCCCCAGGGAGCAAAAGTCACCTCCCCATCCAGCCAGCTCCTGCCTCCACTTTGGGAGCTGGGGAAGCTGGCACAGGAGGCAAACAGGAGCGGTAATGGCTTGGTCTTTTGGGGGATGTTGCCCCCCTAAAAGGGGGAGAGGAATAGTCAGCGTCGTCTAGTTTCCCATGTAGATACAGAGAAAGTGATACTCCAAAGAGGCCTAAAATGTATCTCGTGAGTAGGTAGAGCCGGATATTTGAGCACTAACTGGACTTCTTTAGGACTTCTGCAAATGCACAGAGAAGAGACAGCCAGTGGGGATGTTTACTGTAAAATGTATTTTAGGAACACTTTCCCAATTGGACATTAACTATGAAAGCTAAAATGAATGTGATAGCTCCCTGCTTTATATTTTTAAATCACACAAACTGTTCTCCACTTGGAAGAAATAAAGCCATTGTGTATCCTCATTTGCAGGTCTTTGCGCTTGCCATCCTGGAATTACCATGCAGGAGCTCTGCAATAGCTAATGAAATGTTAATCCCCCAGTACTCAGCACATATGTACACAATGAATGTTTGCACATAGATGTGACTCTGTCACCTGAAAGTAGCAACACTCAGCTCCTATGCTCACCGTAGGTGTTAGTCAGTGCTATGACTTATTGCCTTGGGCCATTATATGGTGTCCATACTCCAGATCCAAGTTGTGTGACTTGTAAATTGACAGACTTGGGGATCAGACAAGTTGGTGCTTTGTCACGCAGCCTCATGTGCCCTCAGCATATGGTGCTTCATAATGTACTGCTAATATTCCCACCAAAATCCATATGTAGTTCCTCTCTCTGTCTCGGAGTGACCAGCCCCATAGCTAGCACTTCAATACTTTCCCTGCCGACAAGCAAGAGGAGAATTTTATAGTTGAGTTTAAACTGGTGGTTTTTTTACTTCATGGAAGTTCTTGTTTTGTGCAAGTTGGTTCCTTCTTCCTATACTTAGGGCCTTGATAACATTTTTTTCATGTGTGGAGGCCTAAAACTTTAGGGCTTTAAAACTACATTTGGTATCTTAAAATAAGTAAACTGTTTTTCTTAATACCTCAGTCCTGGGGAACTTCTGTTGAAGCTGTCGGATGTATGTCCAAAATTCAGATAATTTATTAGGCAATGGAGCTAATGAAGGCTGGCTTCCAGTGGCTCTTGTCTCACACCTCCTTGCCTCACACCTCCTGCCAAAATAATCACAGTTCACCCTTAGCCCTACCTCTCATCTAAGTCTCTGTCCTTAGCACAGCATACTTGGCCAAAGGCAGGTGTGTTTTTTCAGAGCAACATATGCATGGGCTGATTGGTGAGATCTGGGTGCCAAACAGCACATACACCAGCATCACCTACATTGCTTCACTTTGCCAGTGGCCCCACTTTGAGGACCTCTCTTGTCCACACAGCTACAGACCTTCCTAAAGCATGTAGGACCTTCATTCCTTCATTCCCGGCACTTCTGCCAGCTTTGACTGAAGTTGGTTGATGAGTTAAAGTAGGGACGGAGACAGTCTGGTCAGTATAACCCTTTTTTTCTTTGGAAACTCGTCAAAATCCTGGCACTTGTTGATGTAAACTGGGCTCAGCTTCTGCCATGCAAGAGCACAAAGAAACATGGGAGCCAGCTGTCACTCATCAGCTGGAGTATGACAGGAGATGTCACTTAGTCCCCTTGGTAGCCCAAGAAGATTACACAATTTTTTACAAAAATTAACATCCAAGCAGGCACATGTGAACGCAATGTTAATGATGGCAGAAGTTCTAGCAAACTCCTCGCTGAAACAAGGTGAGCAATAAGTCCAGACTAATGGCAGAAGCCTCTGCTTCTTCACTGATGCAGAGTTTATTCTCTCCTGAAGATCTCACGCTGTTTAGTTCAGTGTGTGTTTCTTGTCTATCCCCTCTCCCTTATAGGGCAGTTCAGTGATGTGAGCAGAAATCAGAGATCAATGGACTTCACCTCATTTTTTCACATCTGAAAACAAATCTGAAACAAAGTTTCCTGGAGCAGTTCCCTCTCCTTATCAGTCCACAGGAGCCAGACAGCTTCGAAATACAGGACAGTGCACGCTGTCATAGAGGCATCATGAGTGGGGAACTTAAACCTCGCTTGGTTCAGAAGATGCAGAATTGCAGACTGAAAGAGGTGTGCAACTCTGAAAATGTCCTTAAAACAATAACTTCCAAATCAGGCAGCAATAATATGTTTTCCCACTCTAGGGCCTCTGAGGAGTTATTAAATGCAATTTTCCAGAGTCATTCAAATGTCAACTCATTACAGCCTGTGCAAATAGGAAGGCAGACCATGGGATTTGGGTTTTTGTTATAACTATTTTTATATTAAATCTATAAAGTGTGTGAAGGAGCAGTAAGTCCTGATACTCACTCTTTTTGTTTTCTTTTTTTTCCCCCCCTGTAGCTGCCCAACCTCTTTTTGAAAAGGATCATTCAAAAGCAGCCAAATAATAAAGGCTGGATGAAGACATTCCGATCCCTCCTTATCCACTTAAAAATACAGTGTTTCAAAGGCAATTCTGGAGTGCATCTTTTGGCAGCTATAACTGGAGCCACGGTCGAAACCTTGCAGTGGGTCAGCCTGATGGATGGCCTCTTACATCAGTGAGCCAGCTGTCCCCATTACGAGTGGGGATCATCTGAGCAGCCCAAGGAGACTTTAAAGGAACATATATCATATAAAGGAAAAAAGGTATCTTGCTTGTACAGCTCTTTGCAGCAGCAGGTCTCAGAAGGCCTGCAGAGAAGAAGTCATTTTTATTAGGCATGGAGAAGTGGAGACCCCTCCAGTCCAGAAGGGCTTGCTGAAAGTCCCCCCATGGTCTGAGCAACAGAGCTTGGGACTAAGGCACTCAAATTCCGATTTGGTGCTAGCCTTGTTTTATCATCAATATCCTCCTCCTCCTTGACCCTCCTCATCCTCCTTCTGCCCATTCCCTGTGGAGTCACAATAATTAACTGAAGACATGAACTTGCATTTATTTCTCCCTTTTCCACAGCCACTTATTTTCCAAGCATTTTTGAGTGGTGATTCTGCCAGCTGGCAGCAAATGTCCTTTTGATGAGTTTGTTGGACCGCCAGGGCTGTGGAGACACCTCCAGCATCCTCAGCTCTCCCTCCCTGTCCTTTCTCTTCGTGTGCTGTTCCCCACCGAGCCATCCATGTGTGCACCACCTCCACTACCGGAGCTACTGCTGGCTTTTCTCTCCCAGATACTCCAGGGCTAGCTCCACTTCTACATGCCCCCCACACGAGACCACCACAAGGTCTCATGCAGTCTCACCACCTTTACTGAAATTCCAGGCAGCAGCCAACATCAGTCTATTCCAGGGGGCAAAAGGGCATTTTGTTTTATTTGTAAGGCTTTCACCACCTTGAAAACAGATGAGCAGATTTCATATAGAATGGTAAAACCTGATTTCGCTGCTGAGGGAGAACAAGCAACTGGAACTTTTCAGTTGAAAAGTAAACCACTGAGGAAGTCCTTACTGAACAAAAATGGCCTTGACTGGAAACAAATGCCTAAGTTCTTGCAAGTCCAAAGGACTTGAAGGAGTCCCTGGGGGTTTGAATTCCTCAGTTTCTCAGAAGTCCTTGGTTTTTAAAAAAAGTACAGTAGCAGATAAATGGGATTAGGGACTTTAAGAACAGATTTACAAACCTTTCCAGGACTACCCAGGCTGTGCCCACTAGATGGTTCCTAGAAAATTAGTCTCCCTTAAGATATCCCGGCTGGGTACAGACTTAAAATTTAATTTTCTTTAATAACAATCCCACAGAGTAATTGTTTGCACATGCATGGACATGCTGAGATGGATGTGGTTATTTGGCTCATTTAATTGTCTTTGTGCCAGGGATCTGGCAAGAGGACCTGCTGTGTCAAGCGGTGTCTAATCTCCCATAAAACATAACACTCCTGGCACAAACACTCAAGCTCACAAGCTTTAAGCACCCTTCCTTGCCAGTTGTACAAGCATCGTGTGATCTTCCGCATGCTTGCAAAAAAAGCCTGTGAGTTGTCTGACCAGCTCTGTCCTACCAGCACCTGCCCTGCCACCCTGCATGGACCTCAAGCAACACTGACAGAGCTTGGCAATGCAAGCGTGGGGCTCCTTGCATCTGGCGGCTTTCTCCAAACTCCATTCATTGTGTTTTTTAAGTGTGGATCTCAGGTTTCACTGGTTTAAAAAATAAATAAATAATGGATTGGGATAGAAAGTCTTTCTGATGGCAGAGAAAAGCTTGAAAATAATGATGCTGTAATATCTGAAGGCAAATAAAATCAACTCAGAAATACGTACTTCTAAAAGTTCATAACTTGTGACTCATGATTCTGGGGGTCAGATTTGTGCTTAAAAGCTCTTTGAGAGTGTTGAAGTCTATGTGCCCAAATAACGCATCACTTGACCTTGCTGCTGTCTTGTAGGGTTGTAACTGACCATGCAGATACAGCCTAGTGCCTACTTTTGTGCTATCGCTTCTTCTCTTCCCAGCCTTAAGAAGAGCTCTGTGAGAAGGGGGAGTTTCACCATCTCTAAAACATGCAGGAAAAAAGCTAAAAGATGTAGTTTGAAGACCAATTTGTGCTGATTTAAGTCTGAAATGCTGCAGAAAAATGTGGCCTTGCCTTCAGGCACCTGATCTCATTGAAAACCAATGTTTGCTGGGGAGATGAGGACTGGTTTTCTAAAACAGGTTGCTGGGCTGGTTTTCTGCCTAGGCTTGCCAAAGGCTGGGTGAGTGCTATTGCTGGCACGATGGACAGAAAAGCAGCATGTGGCTGGAAAGGTGGACAGAGCTGCTCTTTTTTCCAGCAGCGGGGACTGTGATGCTGCAGGGATGGTCAACCAGCTTCAACGGCTGGTTGCAGCCACAGGCAGAGAAGTCAGCTTTGGTGTCCAGACCCCAAGAACAGCCCCTAAACCACAGGCCATCACTCTCATCAACCTGGGACATGAGCACAGGTCAGAGGGAAAAGCAGCCTTTGTGCCTTCTCTCCCGATTTCTCCAAGTTCCAAGCTAAGTAATTAGAAATAAATAAATGAATTAATTAATATCTCGAGGCTCTTCTGTTCTTAGCTATGTAAACAATAAAATGCTGCATCTTTCCCCACTGATGAGCATTTAAATGTTCTGTCCCCTAGCTGCAGCCTGCTAATAGGGATCATGAGGCCCGACTGTGCTGCCAAGAAGAAAGCTCCAGCATTGCTTTTCCAAATCTCCATAGGCGCCTGATCTGTGTGCAAATGCTTTCTGGATTGTTTTTTAATGTTCTGTTTTGTTAGGTTTTGCACTTCCAGATCATAATCCTGCCGACCAGATGACCACATGTTGGCCCTTAAAGGCAGGAGGGTCATCAGCAGGAGATCTGGATGCTCTTCCATTGCCCCCTACCAAATTGGGTTGGGAGGGAGCTAAACAGTCTTCCTGATCTAGCTTTGTGAGTTAGGTTTTTTCAGGTTTTCATTTACAAGCCAGAATGAATTAACATATTTTTCTCTCCTTTTATGTGGCTGGTGCTAATTATTCTATTAGTTGCAAGAACAAACCAAATTTGTGATTATTAATGTCAGTAGAAATCTCAGTGTGCTCACAGACATACTTGGGAGGTTTTATGCTATTTTTTAAGGTAAGAAGCAAGTGACTACAGCAGCGATTATGACTATCATTTTAATCTTTCACACAGCTGGAGAGTTCATTGTCCACAGCTGTGGTCTCATTCTCCTCTTTCGCTGCTGAAAGTTCTTCCAGTTCAGTACGTTTCAGTGGGAACTGGGACAATGAGTTCATGTCTCTCCAAAGGTTAAGATGTCCAGTGTTTCTTTTATGTACGCAGTATTGTTACTCTGATTTCACAATCAGTCAGACACAAAAATGTTAGGTAGCTTGCCAGGGGAAGAAAGGGAATAGAAAGGAGGACAAGAAACCCAGGTAATTTAAAAAAGATTAAACAAGGAAATACGCAAGATGAAGGACAATATATCACTAAGTGTATTCAAAAAAGCAGGGAATGGCCAGTTGTTAAATGTCACCTGTAGTTCTCACATATGAGTTATACCTAAGCTCTGTCCTCATCTGTAAATAGAGGCAAAAGACAAAAATCTTAAATTCATATACATCCTTTCTATACAGTCAGGACCTGACTTATC
Source organism: Falco cherrug (assembly GCF_023634085.1). NCBI lineage: Eukaryota > Metazoa > Chordata > Aves > Falconiformes > Falconidae > Falco > Falco cherrug. Next base: position 80,367,705 of record NC_073698.1, read on the forward strand.
CCAGTGAAGTTTAGCCAGTGGGCAAAGATGCCCAACGCACATGTCTAAAGGGTGAAAGTTTATAGTATGGCTGAAGCCATGGCAGGGACTCACTGAAGCAGTAAGGATGGGTCAGCTGCCTTCTGTGTCCTGTCCCGCTGCCCTTGCCCATCTCATCCCAACTCACATTCAAATGAACCCAGAGGAGAAGACACAGTTGCCGTTGGTTTCATGAGCTGAACTGGTTCTCCAAGGGGTCAAGCCAGTGCCAGCGCTGATGTACGAGGAGGAGGTTGGGAGGGTGCAGGTGTGGGCAGGGGATGGTGCTGGCAAGGTGCTGTCCCTCTGCAGGTGCAGCTGCATTGAGCTGATGCATCAGCGGGGCTGCATCACCCACCCTTGCTCTAGTGTCAGCAATGAAGGAGGACACAGACACCCCCAGAGGGCATTCGGCCCACCTCTGTTCCCTCCTGTGAGTGCCTGTGCCTTTTCTCCACTGCTCTTATAAGGCAGACCAAGTGACCTCCAGCACTAGCTCTGGCACTACAGTGGAGGGCCTGGAGAGATGCTGGCTCAGTCTGTTCACAGCAAGAGCACCCTGTTGCAGTACAACCTCAAGTGATAGCAGGCACGCTTCAGTAATCTGAAAATCAACCACTTCTTCCACAATGAGACATTTGCAATGCAATTAGGCACAAACAGACCATCAGAAGCGGACATGGGCAATTCAGTCTGACTACCCTCATATGCACTCTGGAATCAGTTACCTTGTGTCTGTATCAAAGATGTTGAAATAGAGGTTCTTAAGGGGAAAAAGGTTGCATCAACTCAACTTCGTGTCCTAAACTGATATACATCCTGTCTGCCTAGACGAGACTGAAGGATCTCCCATGACTTATGCCTGTGCTGAGAGGGAGAACGTGCTGCATGCAGGTTTGTCTTTGGTGCAATGACATGCCAAATGTGGCAATATAACCACTCTACTTACTGAGGAGCTGCCCCGCCCCCCCCCCCCCCCTTAATACGAAACCTTGGTTCACAATCTCCATGAAGTTGTTTCAAGTCCCTCTAACTGAAGCCTGGTGCAGGCATGAAGTGCTGCACATGCATTGGAGATGCCTGCGTGAACATGTCTGGATAACACAGAAAAAGCTGATGCCAAGAGCCATCCAGTTTCAGATTCCCAGACTTCCCTACTCGTAACTCCAGAGAAAAACAAAGGGAGGAGAAAGAAAAGGTAAAGAGAAGGAGGGCTCTTTATTAGCAGCGTTAACTTTCACAATGATTTTATCACAGAACAGAAACCACACGGCGGTCATTAGGTGGCTGTGAGTTAAGACAATTTTGGGCTCAACCTTCAGCTAATTAAGTTCTTGGAAAACCACAACTGCAGGAAGGCAGACATTTGTTAAACAGATTATGTTTTTCTTTGGTCATGTATTTTTGATACTTGTCATCTCCATTTCCACCTAAGACACTCACCTTTTCTTTTCCATTTCTCAGCATATGGACCATTCAGATACACAACAGATCTTACCAGCAAAAAGCCTCCACCAAGCAGGGTACAATGACCATTAGGCCCTTTGTAAATAATTTAAGATTTTTCTTCAGGAATGCTATCCTGTTACTTGTACATGGAAGGTATTTTTCAAAGAGAGTGAATCTCTGTGGCTGCTGGTGGCTCCTGCTGTGCTGAGGATGGTACACGGCACCTCACAGACAAACACCCAGCCATCACGGAGGAAAGCTGGGCTCAGCACAGAACAGACCCCAGGGACTGGCCAGGACAGGTTTTCCCCGACCAGCAGCCCAGCATGTCTCCAGCCTCCACGTGCTGCCTCCCACAACACCCAGGACACATGGGTATTTGCCGTGCGGGTGCACAACCCCCCCCGGCTTGTGAAGTGAAGCTGCTGCAAGGTCTGCTGGTGCCCAGCCAGCAAAGCTTAGCTGGACACTAAGGTCCAAGTGGTCCCTTCCCTTTTTGGCAGAGAACAGTGAAACTCTTGGCTTGCAGCCTGAAGGCCAGTGCTGGCCCAGCTTAGGGCCACAAGTTCAGAACACCTTCCAAGTGTCTGTGTGTGCCATGGGGTGCCCGTGCTGGGCAGGTAAAAGGCAGCACAGGTGGGGGCACCTCCAGCACCTCCAAAATACACGTGCAGCTCTGCACCACTGCAAACAGACTGCTCCTGAAAGCAGAACTATATACAAGCATCACACAAATGTTTAAGTTAGCAGTCTCTTGCTACCTGAGCTGGAGATCCGGTCTAGTGCTTGGGTGGAAAACCACGTGCCTATAACACCACGACTCTCATGGGTTGTTTTCTGAGGTCTTTGTTCATCATGTACAACTTGAGGAGCTCTGCATTTCAGCAGCAGCAGCAGCAGCAGTAGCAGACCAAATCTCAAGGGGCTATTGCCTCCCAAGGTCTATTAACATACTGCAAAACCCTTTTGCCACAGCTGATATGGTTGAGATGCAACTAACATCTGATGCCAGCAGCTGTTCAGAGGAGTTTCAGAAGATGTGTTTCCTCTCCCTAACAGGAAAAAGAAAAAGGTTTCTGTTAGATTGCTGAGAAAAGCCTTCCCCGGCCAGCTGCACCCTGCAGAGCTCTGTTTGGTACACATAATTATCTGCTTTGTAATGCATATTTACTGCAAATGCCACGGTGTGCTCTGTTTATAAAATACCTGCGAAAGGCCACACCCGAGCACACCTGTGTGCAGCCATGCCGAGCGCCTGCTAGGAGGTGACTGCTGTGCCGGCTGCCCTGTGGCTCCCCCGGGCCCCTGACCTATTTTGGCAGTGATAAGCCATTCCTCCATTATTACTGCTGTTTCACAGGCGCCAAAACATAACAGTGGATGGTCCCATGCTGGCGAGGAGCTGCAGCAGAGCAGCTTTGCATAATGACGGCAGAAGGTGCACATACGGAAAGGATAATTGGTGATGGGAGTCAACACAACCAAAGCAGGTGACACCCTCAAAGCCCACGGTGAGCACAGCAAGGACAGACATGATGGGTATCTGGCTCTGCAGTGTCTTAGGTTTTGCTGGGTACTGCTTACGGCCAGCACAAGACCTAACACATAGTCATCTGTATGCAAAACTGAGGCTGGGTTTAGGAGAAACAAAGGAAGCAGCTGTGCAGTGCAGCAGGCTGTCTAAGTGGTAAAACCCCAGATGGTGAGGGGAGAGGGGTCTCGTGCATGCACTGCACACCAGCAGGCGGGGTTGGCAAGGAGGAAGAGGTAGGTGGATTTTGCTTGCCCCTCCAAGAAACGGCGGGTGCCCTGCACAACATACCCCTTACACAGCACAAGGGAAAGACAGGACAGCGAGGGCATGTGTGGCTTTTTTTAACCTGGGTTTGAATGCTTAGTGTGCAAACCATGTTGCTGCCACAGCTTCAGCAAGAGCAGCTTGCCAAGCCATACCCCTGAAATTTGGTTCACCTGCACCCTTTTCCTGCATAGCCATCTGAGGCACAGAAAGGGTTAAATTAGCAGGAGATTTGGGACATTTTGTCTATCTATCTGCAAGTGGATCGAGAGGGTGTTCTTCCAGGGTAAGAAGGTCCGTGAAGTGCCCTGAGGAGTTCAGTAGGGGCTCTGAGCACAAGCTGCGGGGTACCTGGGCCCCTCCCCCTCAGATGACACTGCTGCTCACATCCAGACCAAGTCTGGTGATGTTTAGATCTAGAATTTGGGTTCAGTCCCATCTCCGGTTCATCCATGTGTGCCCTGTTGCACAGACGTGGCGGCGAGCCAAAGGCCTGGAGCACGCGCTGCTCTGGGAGCACGTGGCCTTAATTTCCTGATGCAGGGGTTGCTCTGGGGGGGGGGGGGCTTTTGTACTGGGGTCCTGCATCTGGCACTAAGACAAATGATGCTGTGTGCTTTACAGACCCTGATAGACAAAGCAGGAGTATTTATGTGTTTCTGAGGCAACAGCTGGGTAACCAGCAGCCTCTGGAAAATGCCCTTCTGGTACTTAACTACCTTGCTGCTCATCTCTTTGTGACATGGACACAGTCCTTAGGCACCCTTAGGATACTCTCCCAGCAGAGGCAGCGGCAGCTCAAACCATTTGCCAAGCCTCTGCGACACACTCCGCTTTATCTGCTCCATACAGTACTTTCTTTACGAAAAGGTACATGAGGCCAAGAAGTTTTTCGTGCTCCACATGGCAGATAGCAATGATCAGGCCACATGAGTGAAACTGTTTGCATCCAGCTGAGGTAGATTAGTAAAGGCTTGTGCAAATAAAGGGTCACCAGGCTTGGCTGGATGGGGACAAGGCTGCCAGTCTCTTTGCAAGTCTCTATCAGTGCAGCCCCATTCAAACCTGATGATAGATGGTGTGGGCTCATGGTATATTCACAGAATGTTGTATGAGTTTGATACATGTGATTTGTATCATTACGAGTTTGTTAGCAATTGTATTCCTGCCTAGATGGGCGAGATAAAGGAGTGGTTTCTGCCGAAACTCCAGGCGGCAAAGAATAATTAATGCAGATCTTCAGCACCGAAACACCACGGGCAGCAGCCGCTGGGAAACTGCAGGCCTCCATCCCAGATGGGCAGAGTCCCATCTCACTCACTTAAAGTCCCTGTCAGATGAGAGACCTGAAGCTATATAGCACTGGGGCTGAGCAAGATCTGTCACCCTGGGAGCGACAGGCACTGGGCTGTGGCCAGCAGATGGGCTCCAAAAGGGGCTGCACAAGAGGCCTGAGCTGCCTGGTCCCCAGGGATGTGACAGCCTGGGGAAGGTTGTCTTTTAAACGCAGGCAGAAGAGGTACAGCACAGTCCCTGGGGGGACATGAAGCCAGGCTCCCCAAACGGCCAGTACTTCTTAAGAATATAGATCCAAAGGGAGGTAGCACATGCGGAATATTTGGAAAACATTCATACTGCCTTGAAGGGTACAATGTAACAAGTCATTTTTTAGATTGTCACTTAAAAATTGGATTTCATTTTATGTCATTTAAAAACTGTATTTCTTCTACAGTGAGTAAGCAGGCATGACTTACCAGGACAAGCGAGTCCAAACTCCTGTCATTAAGATCTTACAGAAACAGTCAAAGTTTAAAACAAATGAATGAAGTCAAATACATGCACTCACTACTCGCAAATCCCCTAAAATATCATGCATATTTCTTTTTCTCAACTCTGTTTTTCCTTTGAATGCTTTCTCTTTCCAGCAGTAACCCATCTTGTTTGTTAGCTTATTAGTATTTTTTTCTGAGCAAAACCAGTTTGCTAGGATTTCTTTGTCTTCATTACAGAGGGGGTGTATGTAATGTAGAAAAGCTGTGGTAGTGTAAAATGGTAGAAAAGTATACTCTTAAAAGTAGGTTCTTTAGCTGATTATTTTAATGAGGGGTATTATTTTTAAAGGGTGGAAGACTGTCCATAGGCTTCAGCTTATGCCCAACTATTTAGTCATAAGTTTTAAAAAGAGAACACCAACCACTCACCTTGCTTGATTTTTTCTCACTTTTTAAAATAATCTGTTTAAAATATTTGACAATAGCTGATTCTGGAGGAAATAATGAATGCATTTAGCATGACATACAGTTGCAGCTTTAAGCAAGAAACAGCTATCGACAAATCTTTGCACACATCTGTAATCCATTTTACTACATTTCATGTGAACAAAACCCAAATAACAAAAAAACTCAAAAAAACCCCAACCACCCCAAAAAAGCCATTCACCCAGAGCAGGATTGCAAAGTCTTTAGCTACACCGGGGAAGGGCTAATAGTTCATCCATCTGAGCTGTTCAAGCCACAACTGCGACTGCCTTTTCCAAACTTCAGTGTTCTGAAAAGAGGTCTAGACCGAGGAGAGAAAACCAGGTTAACGCAACAAGGATTTTCTCAAATTTGATCTGTTCCTGTCCCTTAGCATGAATTACTAAGAGAAGCCAGTAGCAATGGAGGCACGAGAGTGCTTGGCATCCCCCAGCCATCTGGGAGAGAGGAGCACCAACACCTCCTGTTTCCCAGCCCTGTTTCACCTTGCTGGACCATGCTGCTCCCCTAATAAGGGGGTAGCTACAATATTTGGCAGGACACTGACCCCCAGGAAGGACTGGTGTGCTCTTGGCAGCTGATCTAGGGGTGCAGAGCCATCAGCCAAGACATGCTAGCACCTGTTCTGATAGACACCACAGTGCTGGGAGTGGGAGCTGCAAGTAGAAGCAAGACATCCTTGCCATACTGGAGGTAATGAACAAGACAAACATGGTCTTCACAGGGATCTGCCAAGGCAGGTGCTATGCTCCCAAGGATGACAAAGAAGATATGAAGCAAGGCAGGAGCAGAAGGAGACATGGACTGCCAGCAAGGGGGAGGCTGGAAGATGCAGACCTCCAGCAATAGATGGTTCCTCCTTTGTGGATGGCAAAAGTGACTGTGGTGACCAGATTGATCCCAGGAGACATGAGTGTGCAGGGCTGCTAACCGAAGTACAGTTCTACCAGTGGGTCTGAAAGCACCAGGGCATTCTTGCAAAACACAGCAGGCACTTCATATGTCAGGAGATGTTGTTTGGTTGCAGTCTGGGGGAACTTCAAGGTGCTAGATAAGCTGCATCACAGCACTCCCTCTTCTTCCTGCCTCTTCTCCCTCCAAAATGGCATAAAACACCTCAAGCAGAGAATATAAAGGCACCGAGGACTCTAGACTGCTCTTTCTGCCTGCGTCAGCCCTCCCAGGCACCATTTGGTTTTTAAGCAGCTCAGATCCTGACCTGAACTGGTAAGTTTTGAAATCTTTTTCCTGTTGCTGCTTCCCTTTGGGAGGCATGCAGAGCACAACTCATTAAGCTAGCACCAGTTTCCATGGACAAGCCATCTGCTGGGGAATCATCATGCCCGTGTCCCGTTCTTTCTGCTCAGGGGGAGACAGGCTTCCCTCTGCCTTTATCGTTTCACTTGGCTTCAGTCAACAGGAGTGTCGGCTTTACAACAGGCTTCATGGCTTGGGCCATGCTGGGCCAGATGGCAGACACCCCCTAACTCCGTTTTCATTTCCAAGTTACTTTTGACCATTCTCAGAAATGCAGCAGAGAACAAGCCTTGCTATGGGGCTGTGGGGCAATCTCCTTTCCACTCTTTGTCAGTTGGGTAGCAAAGGCATTTCTAGCTGATGCTTTTTAGGTACCACCATGTCCTGGTTTCAGCTGGGATAGAATTAATTTTCTTCTCAGTAGCTGGTACAGTGCTGTGTTTTGGATTTAGTATGAGAATAACGTTGATTACACACTGATGTTTTAGTTCTTGCTAAGTAGTGCTTACTCTAAATCAAGGACTTTTCAAGTTTCCCGTGCTCAGTGAGGAGGTGCACAAGAAGCTGGGAGGGAGCAGAACCAGGACAGCTGACCCGAACTAGCCAAAGGGATATTCCATACCCTAGAATGTCATGCTTAGTATATAAACTGGGGGAAGTTGTCTGGGGGCCACCAGTCACTGCTGGGGGACTGGCTGGGCATCACTCAGCAGGTGGTGAGCAATTGTATTGTGCATCACTTCCCCCGCCCCGCCCCCCCTTTTTTTTCCCACTTGGGCTTAATTTCTCTCTCTCTCCTTTTCATTACAGTTGTTGCTGCTGTTGTTGTTATTATTTAACTTATATTTTACTTTATTTTAATTATTAAATTGTTCTAATTTCAAACCATGAGTTTGAAATTAGATTCTCCTTTTTCTGATTCTCCTTGCCATCCCACCAGGGGGTGTGTGTGTGGTGTGTGTGTTGGGGAGTGAGCGAGCAAGCGAGCAGCTGCGTGGTACCTAGTTGTCAGCTGAGGTTAAACCACAACACACCAAGACGTTGTTCTTAGGATTGAGAAATTCATCTGAGTGTCCTTGTTTCTTCAGTTTCCTGAGAATGAGAAAGTTCTGTCTTCTTCCCATGTGGGAAGGCATGGTGGGGACTGGGATTTCTCTCTGACCTGTGAACACCTACAGTTCACACATCCCCGTCTATGTTAATCATTCTTTGCAAGAAAGTGGAGTGAAATGTACGTTTTAAGCTCCACACACCCAGTCTACTCTGATTTTTCTTAAGAGTATGGTGAGCTGTGTCAACATTTTGGCTTAGGTTCACCCATCGGCTCTCCAAATGTTCTGAATTCTTGATGCTGCCACCAGTGGTTTCACTTGAATGCCTTCTCCTCAAGAAAATATTTGACCAAGAGCTATTGCCATGACTGAGAAATGCAAAATATGCAGGGGCATCTGAGCTGGACAAGGCTGTTGTGGGTATCTTGGGAAGGTTTGCTCCCAGCCTCAGTGGTGCTGACCTCAGTGATGAGCAGCTGCACATGCCTTTGCCCTGCTGGGAGACCTGAAGTGGCATAAGGGAGTGCTGGGGAGGCTGTCGACGCTGCTTACTGGTGGCAGAAACACCTTACAGCAATTTTTCTTGCAGAGAAACCCATGTGTCTGGTTCCTGGCAGCTCTAACGCAAACGTGGCCACCTTCTGCAAGGCTGGGACCTGGGCAAGACCTTGGGGCACCAGGGAGCCCAGGTTCGTGTGTGGCTCCAGTCTGCCTTGGAGAAAGCAGGGTATGTTGAAGCTGAGGAAAAATGCATCTTCCTTTTCCCTGCATTCCCACATGTTTTTCTTGCGGCAGAGAGGGCTGGGTGAATAATCCTGATTTGCCACACTGGAATCACTCATCTCTTGAGCAAAACGGAAGATGGGAGCAGGGTGCTCTTTCAGTCCCTGTATTGCCACCAGGAAAGTCAACTTTTCTTCTTCTTCCTCTCCCCCCTAGCCCATATCATGCTACCACCACATGGGAGAAAAGCATCACTTCTTACAAACCCTCCATCAGGTAAAGCACCTGCTTCAAGGAAATCTCTGGTCACTTTCATTGGCTTAATGTAGTGAGTGCTGGGGAGCTCAGAGGCAGCATTGTGCTCCCCTACCATGGCTCTCCCCGCACTGAGCAAGGCTGCCAAGGTGCTCGCAGGATAAGGCAGGTCCAGCACCCAGTGATGATCATTTCTGTTCTCTCCACCTTGTCCCGACACTTGGGGCTATTCAAAATCCATGCTACCCGATGCAGTTTCTGCACATTCACTAGAGAAACACTGCTTCCAAGTCTCTCCTCCTCCAGGAATGAATGCAGCACTTGACCTTAATCCAAAAGTAAGGTGTTACAAAGGAGGCTTAAAAGGAGTGGAAGGGATGATATGGAAGCCTTCAATAACAAAAAGTTGAGAATTATAATAGTTGGATATTTCCAAACTTGAAAATTTCCATCTTATTTTACTGTGGTATGTTCCCTGTCACATCTCCATATAAAGGCTGAACTCCAGTTCCAGATTAATTGTCTCGCCATGCTTGTAAACTGAACTTAATCACAAACACAGTCCTGGAAGGAACACACAGCTTTAAATGAAACTTTTATTTGAAACAAAAACAAAAACCAGACCCAGAACTTCATCGCTACAGACAGAGTGATGATCCTGTATTACAGGCTTTAGGATTTCGGAGTTTTCATTTTGTTAGGGGAGTTCTTGTGTGACCAGGCACAAGACACTCATCTTAAAGCCTCAAACCCTGTGACATGGGATGCAGTTTGCCATGGGACATACAAACATGGGACAGACCTTTCTGTCTAGCAGGAGTGTTGTAGGGCAGGACACACCAATACCTTGAATAAGACCAGAGTCATGATGGTGATGGGTGCTGGAGAAGTGCAAAGTTTCTCACTCATGGCTTTCATTTTGTGCAATCAGATCTTTGCAAAAGGGCTGTATTGCAGCTGCAGGGTACAAATTCTTTATCTTGGTGATGATACTAAACTGGGAGGAGTGGCTGATACACCAGAAGTCTGTGCTGCTGTTCAGAGGGACCTGGACAGGCTGGAGAGTTTGGCAGAGAGGAATCTAATGAAGTTCAACAAAGGCAAGTGTAAGGTCCTGCACCTAAGGAGGAACAATCCCATGCAACAGTACAGGCTGGGAGCTGACCTGCTGGAAAGAAGGACCTGGAAGTCCTGGTGGACACAGCAAGTTGCCCATAAGCCAGCAGTGTGCCCTTGGGGCCAAGAAGGCCAATGGGATCCTGGGGTGCATTAGGAGGAGCATGGCCAACAGGTCGGTTATCCTCCCCTCTACTCTGTGCTGGTGAGGCCCCATCTGGAGTACTGTGTCCAGTTCTGGGCTCCCCAGTTGAAGAGAGACAGGGACTGGACTGGAGAGGGTCCAGTGGAGGGCTGCAAAGGCCATTAAGGGACTGGAACATCTCCCTTATGAAGAAAGGCTGAGAGAGCTGGGCCTCTAGATATACAAACACCTTAAAGGCACATGTCAAGAGGATGGGACCAGACTCTCTGGGCAACAGGCACAAACTGAAACACAGGCAGTTCCATTTGAATACGAGGAAGAACTTCTTTGAGGGTGACAGAGCACTGGAACAGGCTGCCCAGGGAGGTCGTAGAGTCTCTTTCCTTGGAGACATTCAAAACCCACCTGGATGTGATCCTGTGCAACCTGCTGTAGGTGAGCCTGCTTTAGCAGGGGGTTGGACTAGATGATCTCCAGAGGTCCCTTCCAACCCTGACCATTCTGTGATCCTGTGATTGTGTGACCTATAGCAATGGAGATTCACATAGGGTGAATACCTGCAGACTGCATCTACTTGGAGGCCAAGCGTACATGCTGAGGCTTGTGACCCCTGGCACAGCTATCTATGTTAAAACTAGACAGGTGTATCTTTAGCCTTGTGTCTCAGCGTAGCACAGACACAACCCAAAGGTTGCATACCCAGTGAGAAGTCTTTGTACAGGATACACTGCATAAAGCATGGGGAATTAGCTCAGTGTGAAAAGAGAGAGTGAAATGAATACCAAATTTTCAATGTATATGTGCATGTGTATCCATATAATAAAGTGACAATACAACAAGAAGGGGTCACCATAATGTTCTCTCACGCTCTTTGGGAAATAAGTGACCTTTCAGCAGGCAGCTTTATACTAGCTGATTTCTTAGGTATGCAAGTTATCTAAAAACAGTTGCTCCCTAATCTGCTCTCATCAGCTCCAGGTTATGGGAGTTCATAAATCCATGTACATTTGACGCTAATGGAAAATCTGCATCGTGACTCCCTGGGGTGACCCAAGTGTGTGACAGTAACAAGTGAGCTATGCATTGCTTCGTTTGCCCACAAAAATACAAATTAAGAGGAATAAAAGAGAGACAAAGGAAAGGGCTCGGTGAGATGGCAGCATTTATATTTGTTCTGCCTGAAGCAGCTTTCACTTCCCAGAAGCAGACTCTCCTTTCAAAGTCCCCGCCGACACCAACCACAGTTACTGGGGGACTCTCCTCATTTGTTGCAATGCTCTGGCTGAGCAAGAAAGTGCAATTTCGGACAGCTGGAATTGCAAAGACCTGAGGGGATGTGAAGTATTTGCTTTAATACGTCTAATTTATCATCTTCTCCCCCCCACTGCAAGAGAGGGAGAGAGATACTGAACAGATCAGTCCAGAAGCATAATGAAACACGGCAGATGAAGTGGGACATGGCGCAGTTCACTGTTCCCACAGACTGGCACATATGTGGAAACAAGCTGTTTCCAAGAACTCCAGTTTGGAAACTGTCTTCAGTCTTTTCCCAAACTCTGGCTTCAAATGGTTGGAGAGAAATGGAAGGAAATCAGGAACAGCATGGGGAAGGAAATCAGGGACAGCATGGAAAGGAGAGCTCTTTTGTTCTTCAAATTTGCAACTTCTACCACAGCTTTATGTTGGGAAGCACAAGAACAGGACATCCTTGTGACACCCAAGTTAACTGAAAACATGATCAATAGCAAGTTTTGCCAAGCAAGTGAGGTCCGCTGAGCAGAACCTGTGTGCTGCTTGGCTGTGCTTGTGCAGAAGGCTGTCTGTTATTTCTGGGGAGGAGGAGGAGAAAGTCTGTACAAAGTCCAAAAGGTCGCTGTGCCAGGTTAGTTTGTAAATGGTGAGACAGGACAGCTGGGATATGTCAATAAGCAGGCCAAGGAAGGAAAAAAAAAACCCACCACAAACAAAAATCTTTTTACAAAGTGTTCATACTCTGCACAACTATGGAACCATTTGGAAAAGCATCTCTAAGGGCTTCATAAACATCAGTCTCTCTCTCTAATGGGAGAAACATCTTTTAGGTTACTGGATGGAAAGCTGAGGGGAGGAGGTGAGTGATTACTGGATAGGGGGTACCAACAACAACTGTAATAGGAGTGGTAACATTGGTTCTGGAACTGAAGTAGCTGCTTTCACCCTGTACAGTGGCTAAGCCACTAAACCCCATCTTTCAGCCTGGCTCGGATGCTGCAGTGCAGAAAGGGTGGCTTGAGAGTGTCAGACCTTGGGCAGGTTACTGAAGAGGTGTGAGCCCTCCCCAGAGTGGGGTGACATTAGGTTAGGGACCTTTACAGCACATCAGGCAGTCACAGTGAACCTGTCTCGTATGTAGCTTTGGGCATCTGTCCCAACTTGTGCACAACCAGTGCCCCCCTCAGTGACAATTGCTTTGCTAAGGTGTTTCAGGCCCCAAAAGATGATGGTGTCTACAGTCTAGCTCAAATGCCCAGCCATCCAGTCCTGTGCAGGGGTGCTGAGGAACAGTTTTTTAATGTATAATGGACACAGATGTTTCCCATCTGCCAACTATGGCATAAGGAACAAGATTGCCCAGCTGAGGCCATCTGAAATGCTTCTCGCATGCCCCAGAGCCGTGCCCAGATACACAGCAGTGACTGGCAGCTCAGACTGAGCAAGAGGGTGTGATGGAAACTGTCAACAGGTATCAAGTGCCCCTGACATAAGACAGCAGGCTGAGAGGAAGTGACGGAGGGGTCAGAAAAACAGAAGTGGTGATGCAGTGGTAAGAAAACCAGCACCTAAGTCACTCAGACTTACTTATCAGGGTTTGGGGTTTGTTTTTGGTTTGGTTTTTTTTTTTTTTTTTTTTTTGGGGGGTGGGGGTTCATGGGTGCAAATCTTTCAAGCTAAAGCCTTGAACAAGTCAGAGCTAGTTCACGCACACGCACACACACACACACATATCCAGTGCAGAAATCACTCCTCTTAACACCCCAGTGTATGTTTAGACTAGTATTTTATTAGAAAGGGGGGAATGGAGAGACAGGGAGGGAAGTTAATGGCACCCTGGATGGAAGAGATCCCATTAAGACCCCCTGCTGTATAAAGTGTTGAAACTGCGCTGGGATGAGGGCTTCCTGAGCTGCTTCTATTAATACAACTGCACTTGAGAGAAAAATAAATGGGTTTTTGACTGGATGGTCTCAGAGGGCTGGATGGTCTCAGAGCAGAGCATTTCAAGCCTGTGTTAACAATAAGGACAGTATATGCTATCGGACTTATTATTCAGCCATCTGTGGCATAAATGGTTGCACACCCTTCTCACCCCAGTGTTGGGGTTAAGGAGAAGTTACTTCACTTCCTCCTGTGGACTGGGGTTGTTGAGTTGCCTTTGCCCCTCCCACACTTCTGCTGCTGTCTTTAACATCTTTTCAGTCAGCTACTGCCTTTTCCTTTGCTCACAACTCCTCTCCATTTTATTTTCTCCTTTATTGTGCTACTTCTCCTCCAGTACTTTTCACCTTAACGTTGGCACTGTTGCCACTGAACATTCAAGCAAAGCCGGTATTCATCTAAAAACATAAAATAAAATACATTTGGGGGGGTTTGTTGGCTCCCAGCAAAACGCTTAAAGTACCAGACAGTCTCTGGGAGGCAAGAAACCAGAAGAAAGATGGGGCATTTTCTTTGCAACATTTGGGATTTTGCAACAGTTCTCATGAATTGAATGCCAATTTTCTCCTACTGGTTCATGACCCAAGCATTGTAATGAAAACAATGGCTGTCACTGGTGCCAGTGTGTGTTCCTGGTCCATAACCTGAATGTCAAAGCAGCAGTTATGGGATAAAAGGCAAAATGGCACAGCTGACTGAAATTTCCTAAAGGGCAATAGGAAAAAGTATCAGAATAAACCATGACTTTCTTACTTAATTCAGAGAAACTGATCAGATCTATCACAGTTTAAAGGCTCTTACAGAGGGACAAGCAATATTTTCTTATTCTTGCTCTTTCCTTCCTTCCTTCCTTCCTTCCTTCCTTCCTCCCTCCCTCCCTCCCTCCCTTCCTTCTTCCTCCTTTCCTTTCTTCTCTGCTTATTTTATGTAACTAGTTTTCATTCCACAAGCATTTCAGTGAGCCATCTGCTCCCTTTGTGCTACCTTCCTCTGCTCCTCCAGATATGCCCTGATATGTGGCAGTACTCCCTCCCAAAGATAAAATTTCCTTCTTTGTGACAACATTGGTATCAGTGCATGCAAAAGAGGAAACGGCAGATTCGTGGATGACACCCTGATTTTTTCCTGTCTCATACCATTTCTCTAAGCACACAGGATTGCCTGACAAGAGATTAAAAGGGACCTCTGGTCTCCCCTGCCTAGTTGCTCTCCTCCTCTGAGCTGGTTGTTTCCATTCAGGCTCTGGAAGCAGAATCTGTCCCAGGAAAAGCCTTCTGAACAGTGAAACTGAGATGGGTAAAATGTGGGGAGGAAACTGCAGGGCATAACACATTTGAGAGTGCCATTGTTTTTCATTGCCAGGATATTAATCCTTATTTCACTCGTAAATTCTGATACACAACCAAAATTAGCTTAGCTTCTTGACATCATCACAGCCTGGCCAACTGAGCACCCCAAGAACATGAGATAAACAAGTTGAACAGACCCTGTGTTTAAAAAGGTCTCTTCTGTTCTTCAACCCCCAACCACAAAAAGCAGCCTGTACAGTGCTCAGTGAGATGTGAGACACAAGGAAGACAGTCCCTTCTGAGCCTGCGGCCTGTTTGCCCACAAAGCCTGGGCATGCATCTCCTCCTGGAAAGGACGTCATTCCCACATGGGGTCAGGGCCAACTGTTAGGTCAAGCTTAATGACATGCTGGCTTGCCAGCTTCTCTCTTTGCCGTTTCCTCCAGTGTGACAACTGGTTTTAAGTAAGTCGCCTTTCTTCTTCCTCCTTGTCCCTCACAGATGCCTGTCATCTCGGTAGCCTCATGCCACAATGGAGGGAGACATTTGCTGTATCTCTGCTGTTCAGGGAAAGCCCTTCCCACACTAAACTTCAGGTTGGGTCCAGACACCACGTCACAAGCCCTGTCCATGCTCAGCTGCCTCCCAGTCTTTCCCTCAAGCGATGCCTGCCTCTCTATACAATGCAGAAGGGTTCGGTGGCAATTTGGGGATAAGTGGTCAAAAAGAAATATGCTGTCACTCATTCAACGATGCCTGAAAATTAATTCAGCCATCATTTTTACTTCATCACAGCCCCCAGAAGAGTGCACAAAGTAGTAATCTCCAGAAAATGGGCTGGGCTTTGGGCAGAAAAGGGGTGAGAGGGCTGGTGTTGAGGGGTTACAGGGTGAGGAGAGGGTGTTTCTTGGCTAAGATTCTTCTGAAGATATTAAAGATAATTCCTTATACTGCAAAATCTTTCTATAGATTTTGTAAACTAGAGCCAGTTGCTTTAGTAAGGAAGGCAAGACTGTGTCATGGCTGACAACTCAATTAATTGCCACGGGTACTTAGTAAATCACAAATGTTTAGGTTTTTCTACAGCCAGTATTAATCGAAAGCATTTTTCCAGGTCTGTGGTGTACTGCAAGCTAAAAGAAGTTGTACTATGGGTGTGCTTTAGGATCTGTGGCTCATTTCAGTGCTTTCATAGATTTCTTTAACCTGTCCAAAATTGCAGGTTTCAAGTAACCTTTAGTATTTGAGCCAGACACCTCCAATTAACTCTGCTCCTTTAGCTGAACATACCAGGGAGGCCCAAGGCATTAAAATGAGTTGCATGAAGAAACCTACCCAGAATAAATATAATTACAACCTAAGTTTATTGTTCACAATGGTCTGACCTCCAGATGGTAACTCACACAATTAAAATGCTTTTATTTTTTCAAGAAAAGAGACAGGGAGAGGGGGAGGAGGGAGAAAGGAGAAGAAAAAGAAAAGCCACACACGAAGTGACTCTCTCAGTTTTCCTCTTGGGTCCAGCAACCCAGCCCTGCCACTTACTGCTGGGCTACTCATCCTCTTCTGGATTTGGCAGCTCACATTCCCTGTGAGAGACCCAGGCACCAGGGGCATGAAGTGGCATCAGCCTGAATGCTGACCCAGACGGGTGGCTGCTGGCTGGGGGCTGAAGCCCTGGGGAGCACTTGTGCTGCTCCAGTAGGACCTGGTCTTTGAGATAGCAGTTCCCATTCTGACTGCAGGCAGCCTAGCATGCCCAGCGCCTGCCTGGGTCGAGGACATGCTGTTCTTGCCTGCTGCTGGAGAGATAAAGGCTGCACTGGCCAAGGGCTTGGTGCTTTCTGCAGCTGGGCTGCTCCTTGCCCACATGGTGAGGGCGGCGGGCTGCGCTGGCAAGCGGGACACCTGCCTCTGGAGCCTTGGCTGCTGGGTCAAGCCTGCGGGGTCTTGAAAGGCAAAGGGTTTCGGTGGGTGCACAGCGAGGGGTGATATTGGAGGATGGCAGGGAGGGGGAGCCCTAGAAATTGCAGAGTTTTAGCATAAATGAGTTTCAAAGCTAGGCTGGGTTCATCTGGCTGTCTGTGCGTGCATACGACAGCTATGGATGGCTGGGCTGCGCCAGCCCTCCAGCTCAAAGGTAAAATTTAAAAGGGGAGAGTTGGAAAAAAACCCAAAACCCAGGCAACAGGATTTGCAAGAATGAAATGCTTAAGTAAAAACTGCACATTTTGTCACTTTGTCTCTGTACTATTCTGTCCTCTCTTTTGGTTAAATTGGGAACTGTTTATCATAGCAATACCCAGTACTGGCATCACAGCCTGGGATGGAAGTACAGCTTTTTCATTAGGTTTGTAAGTCAGCTGGTGGAAATGGCTAGAATAAAAAAAAAAATAGTATATATACAGTTTCCCTTTTCTTCTTTCTCTCAGGTATTGGACACTTTTGGTTGGGCAACACACAATGAACCCCTTTTCATTCACACTCTGTAAGGAAAAAATCCCACAGATGCACACTTCAGTATTCTGCCACTGTCTGAACCAAGGGCAGTGGCTCTTTTTTCTAACTTTCAGCAGAAACATAACTTGCAATGCAAGATGATGAAATTACGGTCATGCAGATGAAGGTCTTTGTATACCCACAGAACAGTTATATCACGAGGAAAGCTGCACCCATCAGAGAAGTATTAGCTTTTGCTCTAGACTGACCTGATTTGCAGGCTCTGCCCCCAGCAATGAGGGCCATTTCTATGTGCTCATTTATTTGCTGTGACAACTTTCAAGGGTACCACATGCATAATAATAGCTACTTTCTCCCTCCTATTGCTGGCAGATGTCCTGTGAGATTCTTGCCAGCAATACAGACCCAGAAGAAGGAGGAGAAGCCTGGAGAAGACACCTTTTTGGCTGTACATGAACCATACCTATCCTTTACCCCGTGGAAGGGGAATTGCATGTTTGCTAGTGCTTTCACTGATCAAAGCCCTGAGGTCAGTGCTGTGTGCACACAAATCCAGGCTGGAACAGGCTCAGGGAGGAGAAAATACCTCAAATTCTGTACTCTGCATGCCCCACGTAATTAGCTGTAGCTATGTGCCACCCAGGGTTTCTAGTAGAAGGACTCAAATCCCAACCTCCCATCACATCTGGGGGTGGCCCCACCACACACAGCAGCAAAGGAGCAGGGGAACAGGCCATAATGCCGGCTTGCTGGAGGGCTCAATAGTTTCTCTCCTGCCCCAGTGCTGTGCAGCACTGATGACTTTGCCTCCAGGGCTATGGCAGGGAAATGTCTGCTGGAGAAAGGTGTGCTGGGGCTGAAGCTTCTCTGCCTTCTCCTGTATGACCTCTCTCTTTTCCACACTCCTGGGAGGAACTGAAGCATGATGCACAGTCAAGACATAGCACTTACACCCACTTCCCTGCCACTTGCAATCCCCCCTCCCTCCATACCCAATCCCCTTTTCCAGCCCCTCAGTTTCTCATCCTTTCTCTTCCCAGCATGGCTGGTTGTTTCTAGTGGAAATACTAGAAATGTTTTGACTGAACCCAGAAGGGATACCCAGTGTGGGCAATTGCAGTCCAAACCGTTCACTTCTGGTGAGTTGAGATGTAGCTCAAATGAAGTCTGTGATGGAACGAGCCAAGGAAGCAGCCAGAGGCTAGACTCTGCCTGTTACGGGGAGGAGAGCTGAATTCTGCCAGCTGGGACTGATGGGAACAGACCACATATGGCATGCACCAGCTCCAGCACAGCAGACCGGAATAAAACCAGTGAGCACCGGAATGGGAGAGAGGGGAGGAAAGGGATTCTACCTTCTGAGATGCTCTCAGAGCTACTTGTAGTCCTTACAAACTGACAGGCATGAGCCACTAACTTTCAGAGAGCAAAGGAGAGGTCCCAATGCTCATGGCAGCTCTTTCAGCAAAGAAGAAAAAGATTTAGACTGTGTTGTGGGTTTCTCTCTCCCTCTGTCTTTCTTCTCCCCTGCTGCCCTTTTCCCTCCAAGGTTAAATATCTGCAGCTGCCAGTTCAGGTTGTGCAGGGTGCAATTTTGCTGCCTTGTGACCAGAGATGGCAAAACCCAATTGCCCAGTGTTCCTCAGCCCAAGGAGAGGGGAATAGAAGGATGATTCAGCAGAGAACAGGGCGCACACTGCCCAGCTCAGGGGATTGCTCTGCGCCAGGGAAACACATCCCACTTGCACTGCCCTGCTAGTAGAAACATCCTCCATGGAGGTGTTTGCAGAGGACACAACAAGCTCACAGCTACAGCGATGCTGATGAGGGTAGTGCTGTGAATCCTCCTGGGGAGGTACTCCGCTCCCCAGCTTTCCAGTGTGGCCACCTGCAAGACTTTCATGCACAGACCTGGATCTAAGCTGCAACAACAATGAACTCATAAGCTTCTTATTAAATAACACAAGACCTGCTGCTGATGGTGTCAATAGATGTATTTCTCCTCTGACACAGGTTCAAGGCTCAAGCTCTGGCACTTACCATCTTAGGCATACCAGCGCTAAGCAGTGTCACTTACCCTAGAAGACAAAAGATACCAATAGCTCCATAATAGCCCTTCAATGCCTGAAACAGCCCACAACTGCATTTAAAAGTGAAAAGCGTATGCTTGCATGCAACAGAATTGAGAAATGACCTATTTCTGGTCATCTTGTGTCCTTAAGAGAGAAATCGGGATCATGGAGGCAACTGTTTCAAAACTGCAGCACAAATTTTCACCAGTCTGAACATTTTTGAAATGTCAGAGGGAAAAAGGAGACAGACGAAATCCAAAGCCACTGAGGGAAAGTCAAAATGCTTGGTAGGAAGCTGTGGTTGTTGGCTCAGCAGTCCCGTAATGCCACATTATCTTCCCTGAGCCCACTCTTGTTTCAGGCGAGGAGCCTCGCACAGGAGCCTCTGTGCAGACGCTGACTCCGGCAACAGCGGTTTGCTGCCAAGCAGCAACTTTCCTCTTTCCAAACCCAAAACTCTCAGTTTGCTTACAGCAAAAAAGTAATACCCCAGCTCACCAAAGAACCCGACCATCCACAGGAGGTGAGAACAGTTGAACTTTGGGCTTCGTCTAGCCAGGGGAGGCATCAACTTTGTCCTTGAAAGCATCTGTCACTGCATGGAGTTGGGTGAAAAGCCAGCAGAAGCAGCAAGAAGGGAGAGCTATCCGAGGGAATTAGCTCAGACAAAACTGACTAAACTCACGCAGCCAAGGCTTACTGTTCGCTGGAGAGAATTTGGCAGGCCCACCTTGTTTTTTAACATTTTCTAGCGATTGTAAAAATAATCCTGTCATGCTCTGCAAAGGCAATCTCTGGAAGACTAGCAGATGAAGAGCGTAAGTTCTTGACTCAAAATTTGACAAGGAGATGTGCTGAGCCATACTTTTTGGCTGAGGGAGCACTGATTCATGAAGTTGGGAAAAGAAGGGAATGGCTCTGCAGCTAAAGCAATGGGAGCTGAGATGTGGCAGACAGACCTTGCTGGCAACTGTAGCTTGCACAGAACAGCACTGTCCCCTCACATCAGTGTGGACTAATATCTGGGCTGGACCCTCACAGTTGTTGTGCAGAAGGCTTGGTATGACAGAGCCCTGATCTCATTGGCACCTGTGAGCATAACCATGTTGCAAGCACACAGCCATCTTCTGAAATGCTGAGCACCCTCTGCCCTCCCTGGCCCTTCATGCCCTGAAGCGTTCTAACAATAGCTAGCAGGTTTGCATCTGACGGGTATAGATGCGTATATTGAGACCAGGGTAGGTATGTGCATATATATACAAATATATGCATATATATATATGAATTAAGCCATTTTATTCAGACTCCTCAAAATGCATGTCCAGGCTTACCACGGTTTTCCCTGGGCATGACAGCAGCAATGGGCTCCCTGCCGGGCCCGATGAGTGGGGCAGCCCTGCCCCACCACCCTGCTCCCCCAGGGATGGGCCAGGGTATTTATGAGGGGCTTTTCAGTGTAAAACCATGGTGGAGTGCCATCTGCTGGGCACGTCCAGGGCTCTCCTGGCACAGGAGAGGAAGAAAACGAAGAGGAACACCAGAGAAACAGGCTGTGTCTGCGCTGGGACGTTAAACTTCCCTGAGACCCTTCCCCAGCCAGCTGGCAGGGAGCAGCCCACAGCCAGGCTGGTTCACCCTGCAACTCAGCATGGTCTCTGCAAAATGCCCATTGGAAATGGTCACTGGCTCCCACCCCCTCCCAAACCACCCAGGAGAGTTTCTGGGGAGAAGTCCAGCAGTTCCAGTCCAAAAGCATGCCAGGCACCATCCTGACAGTGAGGATGTACCAGCAGCAGAGATGCTGCAGCAGCACCCATTGCCTAGGGATATCCCTTGGTACTAATCAATTTGTTTGCATAGATATCGTCTTTGTTTGATATGCATGTGATGGACCAGGCCAGTGCCAGGGAGGAGGGGGATGAGCAGGTTTTGTATCTTGCAACCTTAAACTGTCTTGCACAGCAGCTTTGAATCACATCTGGAGGTATCTGCTTCTGGCCATCAGCTACTCGGGGAGCTTGCCCCGCAAAATGTACAGGCACCCCATCTGACCGCCTAAAGTAGGCTGTGTGAACCCCTCATGCTTAAAATCTCTAAAGGGAAAATCACCTCCTCTTGAGCCATTCCTCCCTGCTGCATCTTCTCTGATTCATCACAGATGGTGGCAGTTATTGAAACCTGAATCACAGTTGCATTATGTTAACCCACCTCTGATTACAGCACGAAGGAGGAATACAAAAGGGGGAGGAGAAGAATAAGGGGAGAGCAGGAGGCAATCTGCAAATTAAAGGCAAATCGCAAGGTTGGTTTAAGCTGTTGCGTAAATGGGGATGGCTCAGGTTTCCACCATGCTAAGAAACATGAAAAGAGACATACCACAGTGTCAAAGACCAAGGATCTTCAGGATAACAGCTATTAAGATCTCTACTTTTTGTCCTATTAGAGATCCAACAGCCTCATGCATTTCTGTACAGCCGCAGCATGTTTCTGTCCCACCACCAAGGATCCTGGGAACCAATGGAAAAATATAAGGGGACAAACTTTGTCAAGGGCTCTCAGAAAATGGTTATAAAAGGACTGAATCTAAATCCATAAATGCTTTGCCAGCATGCAGTAACTACTAATTCTAGTTTCCTCCATGAAATACGTCAAAAGTAAGCTTTGTCTCCATCAATCAATCGCCTCCCAAAAGTAGGAAAGAGACATGGACGGGAAGGAATGGTTAAACCGAACAAGCAAAAAGTAACACGTCCATCAAAACAAGCACATACTTTCCTGACTGTAGGGTTTTATTCATGTCCTTCCAGCCCACTCCAAACACAAACTTATCACCCTTGGCTTTTTGTGCCAAATCAATAACAGCTTGTGCGGGGATTGTGGAATGCTGCATCTGAAAGCCTCTCAAACACTTTGCTGAAGTAAAGGACTGATAATAATTAATAGCTGCCAAGGACATTCAGCCTCGTTGAGTGGTTGTTAGCATGGTTTCCCCCTGAACACAGTTTAGACTGAGACTTTTCAATTTTCCTGGACAGTGTCTGGAGGCCAGGAGATTTCTCTGCGGTTTTGTGCACAGTCCCCGGCAGAAGGTGAAGAGAACATACCATGAAGCGCGTGGACTGAAAACCTTGCTGACGTACTGGGTCTGCACCACTTCTAAAATCTTTTCCTGTGCAGCAGGGCTGTTGAGCTGCACTAGGAAGGCAGGGCTTTCCCACCCATAAGGACGTCTGGGCTTTGGGTAGGTGAAGTAGCTCTGGACAGGCTTTCAGGTCACAGGGGAGTATCAAGACAACTGTGTGCCAGAGGCTGAAGGATTCCTTCCAGATGCTTTCTGCCTCTTGCTCTCGTTATTCAACTGCTCTGATAGGGTTAGAAACCTTAGGAATTATGCCTGGATCGTAAGCTGCCTTTGTTTCACAGTCATTCTGGAGCTGATCCTAAAAATGATACTTCTGGGAGCAACAAGTCTAATAACATCACTCAACACAGTAGCTAAAGGAAGCAAGAGAGCTGAAAGGAAACGTTCAGCTCCTGGCTCTGCAGCTGACTTTTGTCAGCTCTTCTCAGAGAAGGGGAAGCAAGTTTCTGAAATCTCCCCATTTCTTTCTTTTTTCCTTTGGTCAGCTGGACCCAGGAGAGCTGCAGAGCCAGCAGGCACCAAGCACCTCAAAGGCAGCAGTCTTGCAGAAGGAGGGCAACCTGGTGCACAGCCAGGAAAACAAACGACCGTGGTTCTGAATGCCTCACAGGTAAATCAGGGTGCTGTAATGTTTCTCGACAGGCAGGTGTTTCCACTTCATCACTTCAGCTTCAGTTGCTACTTCTATTTTTCATCAGAAATGCTTGTGACAGCATGGGGGACACCTCAGCAGGGTGCAGTACAGAGCAACACTTCAGCATCTGCCATTTTCTTTGTGGTTTCCCCTCTAATAAGACACAGGTGCTCTTTTGAAGGTGCTGGTGCTTATGCTTGGGCAGCCCGAGCGTTGGCCTTCAAACAGGCTGCACACCTTGATTCTCCCAGAGATGTGTGGTCATCTCCAAGCTGTAGAATCAAGACATGGGATCAGACCAAGGTCTGGCTAAGTGTGACCAACGAGGAAACTATAATGGGAAATGCATGCCCAGTAGCCAGAGCATGCTGGCAGGGCGCAACAACTCTAGTCCCTGAATGAGTTACTGGGAGAGATAGCTGCTTATGGCAGGGACTAATCTAGTTCTTATTCCCAGCAGTCAGGGAGGCCAAAAATCCAGTCTAATCAAATGCAATTTAGTCCATTAGCAGACATCAGAGAAGCTACCTGCCTCGACAAAACCCAGTTATGTTTCTAATTAAGCAAGGATGGCTCACAGTCTCTGTTCCAGCCACTGTGGCTACATTCCCAAATTCCCACAACAAATTACCTACACTTCTCACTGTTAACAGAATTACCTATTTATCTAACATCGTCGGCCAAACGCTGGAGCACGTCCTCACACAGAAGTGTTATTGTAGCTGTCACCTGAGATTTGTTTGAGCCAGGGTTGTGGGTTTTGGTCCTTTGGCATAAGAGTCTGCTTACAGCCTGAAGGGCAGGAGTTTCTTTTTAAGGGCAAACAAAGAGAGGCCGGTGGGGGCTTAGGCTTCCCTCTCCTTGTATCTCTTTGCTCATCATGGTACCTGCACTTAGACTCTTTTTTGCTTCTAGTTGACTGGCAGAAGTGAAGGAAACCATATCCTCTCATGCAGGCCATCTTGCAAATTGGCTAAGGCAGCTATTTTATCCAGGGCTGCAAACGAAAGTTGCTTTACCTCAGCTGGATCATCCTGATTGTTTGTGCTATAACTGAAGCAGTAATACATAATACCCAGGCTGGTGTTAAACCACCTAGCCTGGGTATGAGCCACAGTGGAGCCGCAGCAACAGAGCGCTCATTGCCAAGCTCACTGGAGAGCCAGGTAGTACTCAGGTGGCTGCTCCCGCTGGGCTTCCTGCTGTTCAGGTCCCACCACACCGTGCTGTGGACCTGTCTTTGGTTTTCCTCACAAGCAAGTAGGACAGAAAGAACAGCCCATTTCTCCCCTGGCTGCTTTTTGAAACCCCTCCCATGGTTCCCATTCAGCCACTGCAGCAGTGGGTGATGGCTCCAGGAAAGTGGCATCTGACTGGTCTGACCTTCCCTCTCCTGCAGGCAGAAGTGGAGGGCAATTGGTCTGCAAGGGGGAGTGGAGGAAGAGTAAAAGGAGAGTAAATCCTGATCTGCTCAATCTCAGGTGGATAATGCTGTGAAACAGTAACATTACATTCCTGGGATGCCAAAACACAGGACAGCACCTCATCTACGGGAGACGTGGAGACAGTACTATTCCTTTCTGCTTAGTTTTAAAAATAAGCATGCTTGCCCTCTGCAGCAGTGACTGCAGGTCAGGGTTCACTTGCTTCGCGGCTGTCCAGTTTCACCCTTGCTGGCAGGCAGAGGGATAATCCTGCTGTCATCTGTGCTGCTGGCACTTCACCCCCTGCCGTCACAGAGCTCCCTGCCTGTCCAGGCATGCCCTGAGCTGCTGCACGATGGGGTCCTCAGGGCCACGGTGCCCCTTCCACCAGCACCCAGAGGAAAGAGGGGGGCAGATGCTTTCCCAGGACCCCTGCTTGATGCAGGGTCCCTAGGGTCCATGCAAAAAAGTGGCTTGTGAATTGAGAGGCAGCTATCTCCACCTTTGACTGCAGGGATGGCTGGATCGGAGTTGCCTGGGTGCAGGGCTAAGCCTAGCACCCTTGCTCCATGGCTCCTTGCAGAAGTCAAGGGGGGAACAACTGTCTGCTGTCTGCTGGGTCAAAGACAGACATGCAGGCAGCACAAGCTCATGGATCGGGAAGAGTCTTAGATGTATTCATCCTTGGCTAAGGCTTGGCATGGGTGCCTGTAAGAGAAAGCCACGTGTTGCTACAGCAGGTAGTGGAGCTGGCAGAACAGGTGATGGCCATCTTCCTCTGGGTCAGTCATACTGGCAGATGTCAGTCACTGCAGTGACAGGTACACCTGAAGGACTGAAGGAACTGAAATCCCAGCTAGAACACCACATACCAGCAGACCTGGGTTTCTGCAGCTCTCTGCAACAGGGAAAACGTGCCACCTATTCACAGCTTGGAAACCTGGAGGCACAAGGGATTTGGAGGGTCTGCAGGAGGTGGAGGGGGCTTGAGGAGGAAGGGACAGAGCAGCAGGGACATGGACCAGCTGAAAGAAATGAGGCAGAGCAGGCAGGGCTAGGTCCTGGCAGGGATGTGGCCTGGGGTTGGTGGAGGTGCTGGGCTGGAGGAGGCTGAGGATGCAGGAAGGAAGGATGGATAAGGACAGAGGAGACAGTGGATGAGGGGACAGAGTAGAAATGGTAAGCAGGGCACAGTGAGGGACTTCAGGCAAGGGCTGGGTCCTGGAGAGGGGGAAGGCTGGGTGCAGGGAAGGACAAAGACTGGGCAGGAGGTGAAAGAAGATGTGCAATGGGGAAAAGGAAAAGCACTGAGGAAAATAAGCCTTACCCTTACGAAGAATGTAACTGGGTTGGGATTTTTTCTGTTAAAACTTTTTTATTTTAATTGCAGCTATTCTCTTTTTCTCCTAGCTTGCTTTGCCCATTCTTTCCCTCCTGGTATTTGACCCTGTATTGGTAATTCCCCCTCAGTGTTTGCTAATTTTCTGTCTGTTGCTCTGCCAGTACAACTGTCGTCGCATGCATTGTGCTGTGTCCTCTGTGAAAGGAAGTACAGATAGCAAACAGTCTGCACATACAATACAAAGGCTGTTCTTACCTCTGCTTAGTCTCCCTGCCTCCAACTATCCTTTTGGTTCTTCTCTTCATCCTCTTCTGTTCCTCAGATCTTGATTTTTCCCCTGTGTTTCCTGCAGTCTGGCCTCTTGCCATCTTTGCTTCCCCACCTCAGGCTGAATCTATCCCTACTCCTGCCGTTGGTATCACTTCAAGCATTTCTCTCCCTTGCTCAGACCAGCCTTGCTGAGACAGCTGGAAGGGAGTGGTGTAACAAAAGAGGACTTGAAAAGCATCTACTGCAGATCTCTGTGGTCATGGCTAAGGTCAAAGAGCCAAACATTTATGGGTTGTGCGTGGGTGTTATGTAAACAACAGCAATTATTCATTGTCAAAACTTCGTAACTCAGCCAAAACTCTAACATTTTTGCTGCTCACAGAGGCTGCTACTTCTAAAGACTCACTTGCAGTCACACTTTAGCCTTCCTCTCCCAGCTGCAGAACTACGTTACTACTATTAAAGAAGTCACTGTCACAGTTATAGTGAACTTCCCACCTCACCCTCTTCTGTCAAGAGAGATGTGATCCTGCTGGGTATGGCCCCAAAAAACATATTCTCTTATTTTTGTGAATATGTGGATTTGTGAATTTTTCAGCTTGTTACAAAGCAGCAACAGTGTCCTGAAAGTGCGTGACCACAAAAGGGCATCACTTCTGGCCTGTTCAGTGCATTTGAAGGACTCCCACTAAAATGAAGGGAAGCACCTTCCCATTAACTCAGCAGGTTTTAGAGCCTCTTGCACTGAGGTGTGTCAGCCTCTATGTACTGCTCATGCTTTTGTTTACGAAATCTTGTATGGATGGGAAGTTGCATTCCTATAAAGGAAGAAGTGGCCAAATTGTATAAGTTGTTCCAGCAATGATACAAAGATGGCCTCATCTTCTTTTTGACTAGAGATTTGGAAATGGCATCGGCTCTCTGAAAGTCAATGAAACCTGGCAGTAGTTAGGTCAAAGCAGCAAGTACTTCAAAGGGTGACAGAAAGCCATCAGGACTTTAACATACATGAGATGGCTTCTGATGACCTTTCACTTGCCCTTTTAGAGGCCCCAGGTGTAAGGCAGAGGGTGGAGTTTCTTCGTTATACCTAGATCCCCAAGAAAATCCCTTAGTAATCCTCATCCTTACACCCCTGGCAAGAATGCTCCTCCATCCTCCTTCTGCCATCACATGCAGAGTAATCCTCCTTTTCCTGCGTCACCCGTCCAGTGATCCTTCTTACTCTGCAAGATCACATGCGTTGCATACAGCGAACTTGCTCTCACACTCACAAGGTGAGCACTGAGCTGGGAAGAAAAAACCCTCCCCTTCTCCTACATGTTGCAAAGAAAGCCTCCCTTTTTCCCCATTCCCCCCCCCAAGACCCAGGCGGTTCAGATCCCCTTTCTTCCCCCTTGACGCCACAAGACCACTCTTCTCTGAGCAGTACCAACTGCAAAGGTGGTGTTTATTGTTAGCTTCTGCCATCCGTTTCTCTTTGCTGTGATAACCTTTCCCACCCACCCTCCTGCTCCTCCAAGGCCGTGAGCAAGGCAACACCGTGCTGATGTTTTCTCTTCTGTCATAGCAGTGGGACATGCTGAAAGAACAGACTGGCACTAGGCTACCCTGCCAGCTCCCCTGTGTACTTATGCCCTTGCAGCACACAGAAAGCATTGTATTGCAAACCAGGGTGCTGCTTACTCACAAGGGAAGCCTGTGCTAGCTTGTAGTCTCAGGTAAAAAGAGATGCATTTTTTCAGTGTGAGAAACAGCGCGTGAAATGAAGAAAAAATGCCCTGTGAAATAGCCTCCCTTGGTACGTGCAATCCCAAAGTGTCAGGGTTTGCACACGCTCTTGCTGCAGTGTCACAAACCCCACTGCAGCCAGCACAAATCCTGAGCGCCCAAGGAAATAATTCTGTACATTAACCATGCAGCTGACCAGAGGAGAGTTAGTGGGCTCAAAAGCTGCTGGTTTCTAGATTACTGTCATCATGTGATTCCAATGGAGCAGCAAAATTGGGATGGAGATTATAAGATCCAAAAGCAACAGTGACTTGCCTACCTTTCCCTTCCTCTCCCCAACACCTGTACAAGAGCTTGGCTGTGCCTCTCCCAAGGCAGCCTCTCTCTTATTCGGTGGAGATGACTTAATCCAGAAAGGGTGATGAGAAGGAGAAAGATTTAAATCAAACCCGATTACTGGGGCTTGATAGGCTTCCCTGGCAAGCTGTTCTGGGACTGACCCAAAAGTTGTCAGCTCACTGCTGGCACCCTTGACGACACTGCTCGGATGGCTCAAAATGCAGCCATCCTCTCAAAACTCTTTTCAGCCTCACATATCAGACTCTTCTTACCCCTGGCAAGGGGCAGGAGTGTGCTGAGGGTCATCAGGAGGCTGAGCAGCATGTGGTTTTTAAGTAGCCCTTTGGCTATCAGTGGGCACACAGATGGAGAAACAGCCCTGTAAGCGCTTTGTCTGAGACTCTTGAAATGGCATGTTCTCGCTGTGGCTTTGGGAGTAATCCACCTAAGAAATTACTCTGGCGTGGCTGCGAGATAATCCTGCCAAGCCATTGCATGTGCTCAGCCACCATCCCCTAGATGCCAGGGCTGTGCCCGGGCCTCTCCCAGGCCACGTGAATGGCCCCTGATGGCCACGGGGACCTCAGGACAGGCACCAGGCAGGACCCAATCCACAGCTACTCCTCACCCTGGGGAGTGGAGAGGTGCATGCCAGCCCATGGCTGGGAACAGGGAGAAGGTGTCATCACATCAGTGGTGGTGGCCATTGCAGGCACCAGCCTTCCAGGCAGGTAGGTGCCTCCTGGCAGGGGTGGGAAGCAAGTCTCTAACTCTGGAGCTCACAAAGTTTATGGAAATTGTTGTAGAAGATGGTCATGACTGTAGCAGAGACCTGAACTCAGTGGCCATGGAGATCCCATCCAGTCTTATGTGGGGAAGGAGGGGAACAGATGACTACCACAGGCGAGTGGTAGAAGGACAAGCGCAGGGGAGTTGCAGCGTGCTGCAGCAGGAAAGCTTGCTGTCCTGGACCAAGCTATGGCAAGGTCAGCTAACACTGGCCAACACCTGAACCCCCCAGGGGGATGCAGGCCATTAAAAGTGGTGGAGAAACATTTCAGAAGCGAATCTGAAATGAGCCAAATGCATCCATTTTTTCCCTCAATTCAGTCATAAATGCAGCTATTAAAACAGATTGGTTTATAAATAATAATAATAAAAAAACCTGGACCAAAGCAGCATGAGTGGTTTATTTTTATTAAAAAATGGAGAGTAATAAAGTAAAGCTGTAATAATAATATGAAAACGTTGACTAATATCTGTGAAAAACTTGGAGAGCTGTAGAGGGAATGAGCTATTGTGTTTTGTGG
The DNA here is from genome assembly GCF_023634085.1 of Falco cherrug. Lineage (NCBI taxonomy): Eukaryota > Metazoa > Chordata > Aves > Falconiformes > Falconidae > Falco > Falco cherrug. The sequence continues at coordinate 80,396,984 of NC_073698.1, forward strand.
CGGGTGGGGTGCTGGTGAAGTGTTTGTGGTTAGGACAAAGGCATTGAATTTTGCAAGCAGAGCTGATGAGTTTTAGGGTTTGCTTTCTGGAGACTCCCTGCACCAGTGAGGAAATTGCTCATGCTCGAGGAAGGCAGAATAGCCAGGCTTTTATTGAACTAGCCAGAGTCTTATTTGAGGGTCTTTTTCTCCTCTTTCTTTCTCCCCCTTCCACTACCTAGTGCCATTGGCAAAATATGCTTCTATATTGAGAAAGAAAAGAAGTGACAGACAAAGAGCTCCTTGGTTTTGAGCTGTATCAAACCTATTACTGCAAACCCAGCACCACCTGCCATTTTACCTTGCTGAGCTGGCTTTGTGGATGGGAGCTGGTGGGACCTGGCTGAGGAAAGGCTGCATCTGTAAAAAATTCAGTGAAGTAAAAGTTCAAAGGAAGAGAAGGGAATGGGAGATAAGAGAGCTTCGAATCTTCATTTAAAAAGGAAAGAAAATCTGATGAAGATGTGCTGGCTAACTCAAAACATATGAGCCTGAACATCAAAAGGTTTGTAATTCGTACACGTGCTGTAGATAATTATCAGTTTAACTCGATACTTCCTACAGCGACAGAGCTGACGTCAGACCGCTTCAGCAACTGACTTTCAAACCAGCCTCTGACATTGAGCGAGGGCCCCGCTGCTAACATGCTGTTCCTCCCCTCGCTCCTCATACTCCTGTGTACACATGCATGCTAGAAATTTGCTCAACCCCCCTGTTGGCTGCCCAGAGCCTGAGACCAGGTGAGTCTGAGAGAGGAGGTGAGTGGCTCCCAGGCAGCTCTGGATGTGTCCTGTTGCAGAAGCCCTCTGGTAGATCCCCTGTCCTGCAGCATGCTCCGCAAGGGACAATGAGATGAAACCTAATTTCAGTGAGAATCCTGAGCCTCTGTCAAAACATGGCCTAGAAAATAAATGTCAGGCTCTGCTTCCTCCAGTCCACTGCAGCCTGGGGATGGCTGCTAGCTGGCTCCTCCAGTGCTGCAAAAATCACTACTGTGCCGTAAACCAGCAAGGTACGCGAGGGAGCTGGTGGCACATTCCTGCCCTGGCTCTCCTCACCCTGCTTGGCCAAGGGCTGCCGGCACTGAGGCAGAGCTACTGGGGCAGTGCAGGCAAGGACAGGGTCGAGGTCACCAGGAGCCATGCACACAACCTGTCTGCCTCTCAGCCAGCTGCAGTTTCATGTCACAATTTGGCCGCGGGAGCTAATCTTGAAACTCTGCATATTTCCAAAGCCAGAAGGTTAGGGCAGAAGGCAGGTAATGAATCCCAGACCTTCCAAGAGAGCCGTGTAGCATGAACATAAGAATAATGTGACTTTAGGGAATGGCAAAGCAAAGCATTTTCCTTCCGTGTCCAAGAGACTTCTGTTCAGTACCAAAATCTCCCCAAGAGCTGAAATGACCTTCCGACTGCCTGTCCACAGGAGAGAGAGGCAGACAGAGACAGCGTGTAGGCAGAGGGGAGGTCATGTTTTTGTTAGAGGGAAAAAAAAAATTGAAAGCCTGCTGATGAAATAATCCTAATCCCTATGACTCTTTGTATGATGGAGCTGGGAATTTTCTCTCTCTCTCTACCCATGCATAGCCCCATGACAGTTTTCTTTCATGAAGACCTCCTCGCACTTCATCCAAGACCCCAAGACCACCTTCTCTACATTCTTTTTTAATTTAAGGATTTTATTGCTTTGAGGGAGGAGTGGGGAAGTGCAAACAATTACAGCTAAGTCCCCCACTGAGCACTCTGTCATTACCCCATCCTTGGGGAATATGCTTTTTTCTTTTACGTACTTAATAATTCATTTAATGGATAACCAACTCATGTGAAGCTTCAAGGTCTATAAAGAATGAAACTTAACCTGCAAGATGCTCTGGTGAGGCACATGTTTACAGTAAGCACAGCAATCCATCCAACTCCTTCTGAAGACTCCTGAAGAACAGCTTGAGGCCAATAAGATAGTCTGGACTTTTTGGGGGGCATGTGGAAAAATATACCTATAAATAATCCTTCCTGTCTGTGCCAAGTCTGAAATGCAGGCATCTAATAGCACGGAGAGCAAGCCAGCTCACTTTATAGTAAAGTGGATTCACACTCTGCTGAATATTAGACACACACCGACTGATTGACCTCCCCTGGAAGCTCAGTGCTGTCCCACTCAGCAATCAATTGCACCGCTCCAAACAGCACAAAGCATCATGTGTTTATTTCAGTAAAAGGAACTCCAGCTACAGAACTTAAACCTATTCCTACAATGGTGCTTTAATTACCAAAAAAAGGCTGACAATAAATTTACGTTTAATTAAGAGTAATGAATTATGCATGATTGTGTAGAACTTTCTGTGTAGCTAGCAGATGAGCATAGAGAAAGGTATGGTATATGTTGCAGGAATTTATCCTGACAGTACAGGGGAAAAGCCATTTTGTTTGCAATTGCAGACCATTTAGGAAAAAGGCCACTCCAGCTAGGCAGCAAAATGGGAAACTGGTCCTGCTGCACTCGTGCAGTTCTGCTACAGGCTCCATGTTGTGTGATGATGCGTGAGAACTGAGTCCAACTTCTCCCTGTCATGACAACGCAACAGTTGAAAATCACATCACTAGAAGTTTACCCCTTCCGAATGCATTAGGACTGTATACATAGGAAGAGTGATGGCAAAATATCTCCCATCCTCAGCAGGAATGCGGAAACACCAGCGTGACTGTTGGTGCTGCAGACTCCCATGATTTTGCCACATTTTGTCAGCTCATCTGTCACAAGTGTCACTCATCCCCACATAAAACCATAGCATCTGGGTAGGAAGAAAAGGGAGGAAGTTAGGTCTTCTGGATGCATAAAACAGTATGCAAATATGAGTATATGCCAACAGAGATCCTGAAAAACAAAACCACCTCTGGCCCTCCAATGGATGTCTGAACTGTGACTTTGGGGATTTTTTACATTGAGAGTTCTTACCATTAGGAATGGGCAACAGAGCATGGCTATGAAATTTTTTGAGATTTCACTACCAGTTCTGACTTTGAGAGCTTTGACCTTTGAAACAGTTTATGCTTCCAAGAAAAAAGATGTGAAAGGCAGGAAAAAAATTAGAGCCACTAAGGGAAAAAAAAAAGAAATGTGTTTGATTGGCACCATCCTTGTCCTTATGTCAAACTCTAATTTGACTGAGTTCCTTGACTTTCATATTTTAGCTGCTTGCTTTGGCATCACAATAGTAATTTCCTTCTTTAACTGCAGTGTGATCAGTGCTCCAGCCCTTCTCTGCATGTTACTGGAGACACCACCCTTTCATACCCTTGTCTGAAGGGAGGTATCACCTTGGGGAGCAAGGCAGTGGCACTTTGGCGTCACGGTAAGGAGCCACTGTGAACTTGGCATGGGTGAAAATCTGAGTTTTGCAGCAGCTGTCAAGGCTGGTGGGGAGCTGACAGGGTCTCAGGGCTGATCAAACAGAGCTGAGCTAAAGCCCACAGTTCTGCAAAGGATGGCATGGTATGAAGCGGGCCAGGGTGCAGCTCTCCTGTCTGACCATGAGAGCTCCTGGCCAGGGCCTTATGAATCCCAACAGCCTTCAGTTAAAGCAAGGGGCAAATTGTTAATGTTAGTAGGAGTCTCACAGGGACTATTTCTGAGCTGAATGACGATGTCTGGGTCAAGGACTGGCTATACAAGGCATCTTGTTCCTGCTGGAGCAGGTATCAGACTGTAGCTACAGCAACAAAGTATAGTAGATCTTTGTTTTATTTCCAGTGTTGCCAAAAGTGAATAATAGAAACATTTCCAGGAACAAACTGAGATTTAATAATAATAAAGCAATTCTACAAGCCTCTCACTGGCAGCCAGGAGGTGCGTTTGTTACCATATATTACCACTTCAGTCAACCGTGGATTTTGAGTATCTTGTTGATGAATATACATGATCACAAATTAAACCAGGCACAACAGCTTTACTCTCTTCTTTCACCCTGCTTTACAGAAATGGAAGATTTGATAGGTCCGGTTTTGGTCTGCCTTTGCATTGTCACTGATATTAATGGCATGTGTAACTTCTATTAGCCAAAGCCAACTAAACCCACACAAACAAATACTGTTGTATGGACGTTGGGGAAGTATTTTAAAATAAGTAAAAATATTGGTAAAAGCCAAAACTGAATGCTACTGACACTTTAACCTTTAATACAGTGAACTCAGCAAAAACAGAGCTCAGCACCACAGGACTCATCTGAGTTCTGATGGAATCTGATGCACCAGGAGCTCTTGCTTCTCCCCATCTAAAGGTACAGAACATAAAGCAGCTGTATCTTTCCAGACAAGGTGTTCTCAGTTAGCTGTATTATGGAAGACAGCTGTAGTATGGAAGCCAAGCATTTGGCTGCTGTTGCTCTCTTATGGCACGTTTAAAGTTAGAGCTGCATGTAATGGTAGTCATGCCCTACTGGAAAAAATTAATATTTTATTTTGATATGTTGCAAACATGCAAAAGATCCTTTGCCAACATCTCTGTCCTAAAGCTCTACGATCCAACTCCAACAAACGGGACATGAGTTCAGGAGTAAAGAGGTATGAATACATGATCATTTAATAAATTACTACAAAGGACGTCAGTGAACTTTGTTATTCATTTCCACATGCACCAGCTCATCAACAATTGTAATAGTTTTATTTGGGGATATTTTTTACTAAGCATACAGCGGTTATCTAGTTAAATTAAATGGCTACAAGAGACTATCAATTTACTTCACATAGGTCACTGAACAGCCACCAATAAAAATTAGTAGCTGTTGCTAACCTTATCTGAAGTCAAACTTGTGACCTTGAAACACAGCAATATAATACCATTACCAATCCCTGTAAACTAACCTGTTCCCTAGGTGGGACTCTGCCTTTATTTCTCCTTTCCTCCTTGACTTTTCCTTTTTTGTGTGTGTGCTCCTGGTGACATTGAAGGGTAATTTTATTGGTTCAGCCAACAGAAAGCACCTAATGTCCCTTTTGAATGATTGTTCTCACTGAAGCTGGGTATGAAAAAAACATGTGGAAAGAAACCTGCTGAAGTCTTCGATGATGGAAGTGGTGGGAGGTTTCAGCATCTCTTTGCTTCTCCACAGACCTCCAGGTGCTATGTTACTTTTTGATCTCAGTCAGAGTCTGCTGGGCTTTTGCCATGAAGAAAGCAAAAAACTACCCGCTTTCAGAGGCTGATGTTTTTGCTCTTCAGCTGAGCTCTCCAGCACCAGAGGGGGACGTTTGACTCACACTAAGTGTGCCCTTGCTTTTCACACAGCAAGGTCCATTTAGTTGCTGTAGCTGTGCTTGAAGCCAGTCATGGGGAAGATTTAAGCTCCTTCAGAGGCATGCAAAAGCCTTACAGTCCAGGCAGGCTTAGTCAAAGAGAGAGAAGACCATCTGTCTCCTTCTGTGCAATGCTAAGTGTGGAGGTAGCCTGCAAGAGTCTCAATAGTGGGACACTGTTCTCACGACCCATGACCTTCCCAAACCTTTTAATCCTGAAATGACAAATAAGATGCCCAGATGAACTGGGTTTTCAACCAAAAAAGATAGCATTTCCCCTCCACAAACGCACCCCTACACACATTGGGTGCTGGAAAATCACACGTTCTCTGGTTCAGTGGAGGGCCCAGCTGAGCCAAGTGCAGAGAACTGATAAAGGCAGGCCAAGATGCAGGTTTTGTACAGGACTCACGGTTTGGTTGTGTCAGGTGAGTACAAACCCAAATGGCAGGTTTTCCCCCAGGCTGGACAGGACATGTTAGTTTGGGCATAATGCTGCCTGCAGAGTCACACTGTTTCTAGGCTGGACATACCTTGCACTTGAATGACACAGTGTAAGTGAAACAAGTTTCAGTCTGCTTTTAGCTGCCCATGAAGCGCTGTCCTAAGAAACTCAAAGACACCAAAAGACAATGTGGATGCCCTATCACTGGAAGTATTCAAGGTCAGGCTGGATGGGGCTGACAGCAACCCAATTTAGAGAAAGATGTCCCTGCCTGTGGCAGGAGGGCTGGACTAGATAATTTTTAAAAGTCCACTTCAACCCAAAGCATTCTATGATTCTATGAATGAGTCATGCTTCCATGACTGGGGAAGGAGTACAAGAAGATAAACAGATAATAAGAGAATCTGGAAGAAGACAGAGATTTGTAATGGAGCCAGACAAAAAGATAACTGGGTTGACGTGAAAGGCATTTCAGATGTCTGGGTTTATTAAAAAGCAAGTACTCAGTGGAGAAGGTATGGCCAGAACAGTTGAAGAACTACAGGACATACTTTCAGCTACAGGGAAATTCTCAACTGAACAAAACTGAAAGTACCCAAATGTCTGAGATAGTTATACCTATGGCTGAGAGAGACTGAAAGAAAATATTTGAGAATTGACCCAAACTGTGGGGTTGGTACAAATACACTTATTGGTTGGGGCACATCCCACCCTCCCCACCCCCAAATCCTTCATGGAAGTATAAGCACAACCTAATATGCTCTGTAATCTTTTAAATGAAGCCATTTCCATGGGGAAACAAAGCTCATACCCATTTTTTGTGTGCTGTGTGCTACAGCAAGCTGGGAAGAAGTCCGAGGCATTTGACTTGCCACACATGCCACAGATATTAGATCACATCAGAGAAAGATTATAGTTAGAATAACAGAAGAAAATGAAACATAGATTTTCTCATAGATTTCTTATGAAAAAGCTGCATTTATTCCAGGATACAGTCTTAACTTTGCAGAGGCAGCCCCACCAGCAGCCCCAGTTAAGCAGGTGGCTCTCAGACCTGTTTCTGGCAGTTGTGGTGTGCCAGGCAGAGCCGTTCCCAACCAGCCACACCGGTGCAGGCAGCCTGCTGAGCACTTCTACTGTACGCATTTCAATGTTTTGGTTGAAAACAATTTTAGGGTAAGGAAGCTCTGCTGGAAAGGTTGATGGGGCCAGATACGGATCCTCATCTGACATCACAGAAAAGACCCAGGACTGGGTTGTTGCTGCATAAAACCCTGTTAGAGATGCCAAGATTTCAGGTCCTTCTGGGACCTTCAACACGGCCACCATACCCTCCCCCCCTCCACCCCCATCCTGGTGCAGGAGACCCATGGGGAGCTTTATGGTCCCTGCCAGCCGCTGGAGCTTTGCTTGCTGGGGAAGGAGCGATGCACAGACCCTGTGGAGGAGGAGAGCCCAGCACTCAGCCCTGCTGCTGGGCCCACCTCTGCCACAAGGTACAGCCCCACGCACCCGCAGCTGGCGAGCAGGGCCCAGAGACTGGTGCCCACCATGGTCACCTATCTCCTCCACCCTAGGCCCCATGAGCCTGGCACAGCTGGCATCGCACTTTGTGCTGGCCACATGCCATTGCCCCCACTGCCATTTTGTCCCCTGCTGGCTGGCACAGCTGGCTGGCACCTGGGTGCAACACTCACAAGGCAGGTTTCGTCCTGCTGGTGGGTGAGGTGCGAACACACTAAGCCTGTGGCTGAAACACCACCAGCTCTCTTCTTCCTGCTCCGAGCCCAGCAAGGAGAGCACGAAACTGGACGTGGGCAACTTGTCTTTTCCCAGGTCATCCTGGGTTTTTTCACCAGGTACCTCCTGCTACGTGGCCACAGGATGCTGGTCTCACCTGCCCCAGACCTGCCATCCCCCATCTCCCTCCATGTTCCCCTATATCCCCCCACATTCCTCCATGTCCCTCCGCATCCCTCCAAGTGCCTCCATGTCCCTCCACATTCCTAGGCTGTGACACCCTGGGAAAAAAAGGGAGCATTAAATCAACTGTTCTGCTGGGACAGGTGCAAAATGTATGTCTTTTATCTTTTCCTTTCTGCAGGGATTGGGGAGAAATGCCAGGAACAGCTAGTGCCACACAAACACAGGCTGTCCCTCTTGCCACTGGAGGCAGGGTACACTCCCTTCCTGCTGTTTCTTGAGCTTAGTCTGCGTCAGCTCCCCGGCAGGATCATTCCTTACAGATCCTGGCACTGAGACCTGTTCCCGTTCTGGGTCTCTAAATATTAATAATGCTGTGTACATGTACGTGCACCACAGTAATGACAAGGAGCTGGAAGGTGGAGTGCAGGGCACGCTGATGTGAAGTGATTAGCACGTTGGGAAAGAGAGCATAGGCTTAAACGACAGTGTGTCGGCTCATGGGAGACACAGCTCAGTCTGTGAAAATCAGATGCAAAATAACTGATTTAGGAAGAGACAACTGAACAGACGAGTGTGCAGTGAGGACAGACTGATCAGGCAGCACAGCCCCACTGCAATGCCCAGAGTCTGAGGAGAGACATCTGACAAGAGTTGCACTACACTGTGTACCCCATGTAGAGTGACTTAAGTAGTCATCCTAGTACTCATCAGCTTCTCCCTGTCCTCTTAAAGCACTGGACAAACTGGAAGTGAACCAACAAAGGAGGCAAGAAATCTGTGGAAAAGGAAAAGGAGCACAGGGGTGGTCACAGAGCTACTCCTCCAGGCTGCAAACGAAGCACTCAAGAAATGGTTGCCCACAGATGCAGGTCCTGCTATTCTCTGTCCATAGCCAGTAAAGTTAGTTACAGCAGGGACAGTGGGGATCCAGTGTGCAAGGAAAGGAAAGGCACTGCGTTACTTAACAGGATTACCCTCCACAGGGAAGGAGTTCATCAGCCAAACCCTGCTACAAGGCACACATTGGGGCTTCTGCTTCCTTCTCCCAGACACTGCTTCAGTTCCCTCCTGGTGCAACTTCACCAGTTTTGCCAGCCCTGCAGTGGCTGCAAAAAAGGCACAGTGGGTCTGGGAACCACAGCAGACATGAGGCAACATGAAGAGTAAGTGGAAAGACTGAAAGAAGCCACAACATTTATAAAATCCAAAATTATTCCTTCAAGGCGTCTTAGGGGTGGGATTTTTTTTTTTTCCTGCAAACTGAAGATGCCATTTATCAGTGGAAAGATGATGCAGGCTGGAGACCAGGAGCAGCTAAAACCCTGCCCTCCTGCTGGTGCACAAGGTGAAAATGCAGCTCTGACTCTTCAAGCAGTGTCGAAGGCACAGCTGGGTTCAATGTCACCACCCTGATCACAGAGGGTGTAAGAGCTCTTGACTAGTCTGATAGTAACTGTGAAACAAAAAACCTTTCCGATAGCTACCAGGGAGCTGAATGGATACTGTACCATCCCTCTCTCCTCCTTCCCACCCCCTACCCAGTTCCCCTCCATTTTTGTGCTAACATTTACAGGAAAGAAATTGCATTGTGTAACCTAGAGTTGCGCTCTGAATAAGAAGTGGAACATTTCAAGGAAATTCAAGGATGGAGGGACAGAGCAGAGAGAGCTCCTGAGATGCTCAGGAACTGAAAAATCAGAATTGCACGGTTTCTGGGAGCACCACAGTATGAACAGGACTACTGGGAAAGCCCAGCAGCCACCCACTGTCTCTGAGAGCTGCCTGCACACTGTAGGCCCCTGTAAGGGACTGATAAATATGAGCCTTTTCAATGCTGTGGGTCTCCTACTTTCCAGACAGTGGCTGGGGGAGTCCTCTCAGTCCAGGTGTAAAATCCACAGACAACCCAAGCCCAGCTCGGATTCCAGACTGGGAGAAAGGGTGCTGCCCCTCACCTGGTTGTCTCAGACTACACATCTTCAATACCAGACCCAAGCCCTGGAAGAAGTGGCAAGCATCAGCAGTGCGAGGGGTCTGAGCTCAAGGGAGGACTCCCAAGGCTCCTCCTAGGGACCCTGCTCCTTCAGTATTTCGCTGCTTAGCTGAGGTTGTTCAAGACTTCGGTGGTACAAGGTCTCTCCCTGCACCATTAAAACCCTCCCTGTGCCAAGTGCCTTCAGATCGCAGACTTTATCACCAGGCTTGAGGAGTTCCCATCAACTCCACAGCTTAAGTGCTGCAACAGGGGAGTTTGTCACCAGCCAGCCCAAGATCCCAGGCACACAGATTGGCAGCAGACCTACCACCCTGCCCAAAAGCTGGTATCATCCACATCCTTTGCCCTGTTGGTACATGCACTATCCAGACTGTCCTGACTGCAGTGTAGACGTCCTTTTAATCATGTTGGGGAAATTTTTCACCGCCACATCACTGTTTTCTTCTGAGGCATTTGAGCTCTCCTGCCTAATCCCCAGGGAAGTGTAGAATGAAAAGGGACAGAAGTCATGAGGGGAGCCTAAACACCTCTCATGTAAGAATGGAGGGGTAGATAAAATATCCCAATACTGAGATGGAAGAGAATGAAAAGAAGACAGAGAGAGGAACAAAGATGAGCACACAAAGCTGTCAGATGAGCAGAAACAAAGAGGCACCAGGTGTGGGATGGGAGAAGCAGGAAGCAAAAGTGGCTTTGGTGAGGGGAGCTGGCAGGACCCTCGAGAGCAGGGAGGAGCAGGCAGGTGGTGTACAAGAAGCTTGTGTGGGGAAGGCATCCCTGGTGTGGGTAGGCAGCTAGGTCTGCAACAAAGAGCGATACACATAGACTTGTCCAGGACACACACAGGCAAATAACAGCCAACAGAGAGGAGTGTCAGTGTAGAGAAGTCCCTCAGAGTTTTGCAGTTGAGCTCAAGAGGGACCAGAGCTGGATCTTCCTCATATCTTTGCAGGAATTTTCAGCCTTCCTTTAGGCTAGAGCCCCCTGTGCAGAGTAAATGGGGTGGGGGGTGGCTGTTGCTTTATTGCTTTAAACTAGGAGCAGTTCCAACAGTACAGAGTCTGGTGCAGACAACAGAAATGCAAGGTCTTACAAAGAGGGAGGGAGTTTGTTGGGACAGATGGAGGCACTTAAAGTCTTACAAGAGGTAACTGATGCATGCTGTTGGACTGAGACGGGGAGATGAGAAAGGCGTTGGTTCTGTGCTGCCTCCTGCAGTGAATCTACAAAAGGATATGGTGAAAAAGGCTCTGGAAACAGCTTCCGCCAGTAAGGTGGCAAATCCTAAGCGGGCCTTTCTGACAGGGTCACACAAGCTGTCCTTGCTCTTCTATGTCAGTATTGGAAGAAGCATTGCACAACCTTCTCCCCAGGCCTTGCTCCCCCACCCTGGCCTCTCTAAGCTGCCGGCGTGGCACACTGTCGGGGAGGCAGCTAGCCCAGCTCGTGAGCCCGGTACCATGCAGCACGGCACTTTCCAGTCAGACAAGCCCCAACCCGACAGTAGGCTGCTTTCACTTTGCAAATTACTCATGGCATTTCCTGTAAACACCATCAACATCACCTATGGACTCTGAGCAGAGAAACATAGTGACATTATAAAATGTCTCCTGAAAGGGTAGGCTGCCTCATTTTTTCCATTATTTCCCAGTTCCCGTGTTTGGGAGAGCTAGAAATTGGGGCAGGGAGTGAATTTTGGGGAAATCCAACGTTGCTTGAGAGGAGGACAGCCTTAGAACCTCAGAATGGTACTTTCCAAAGCTGTCTGAAGCCTTGGCGTGGAGCAGGTCTTTCCCTAGAAAACTTTGGGTGAAAAAAGATGAGGAGTGCTCTGACTGCTTGCCAGTTTCCCATCCAACTTCAATACTCACTGTGCCTGAGGATACCACAAGGACACCTGTGGTCTAATGTCAGGTGAGAGAGCAAGTGTGAAGAGGACATATAGGCAAACAGAGCTGCAATCTAAGTAAGACAGAACCAGTCTCACATACTCAAAAGTTCCTGATTTGGGCTTCCCCAAACTGTGACATTGGATTAAAGGGCAACTTAAGTTTTGTGCTTGGAAAAGGACAAGAAAATAGGCAAAGAAAGAAACCTCAGCCTACCTGGAGGTCTATTTGTCTTCTGATATCTTTGTCTTCAGGTTCACCGGGCAGGGACTTAACCATCTCCCTATGACCATGAGACCTAGAAACAGCATAAAAATTGGCATCTCCAATTCTCATGTGACCACAAACATGAAGGCATTTAGAAAGCAAAAAATATCACAAGATTCATCACATGAATGAGGAACCATCACCAAATCTACCACTAACACAAAGCAAAGCAGGCTGACAGTGTCACCTTACACTGGCATATACTAATGAATTCCTGTAAGAACGGGCTTCAAGGACTTTTTGAAGTCAAGCTTATTTTCCCCTTGTTTGTTTTACGCTGCCATTTGCCGACACCTCAGTCAGGATAAGGAAGGTCACCTTGCCAGGAGCTTTATAAAGACCCAGGTTATATTCCTCAGGGGCTCACAATCCAGCGTGTGATGGTGTCCAGTAAAGGAACTGGCAGGACTAAAGCAATAAGCCAAGAAGATCCATAAGGACTGGACCTAAATTCTTGCTTTGGTCTAGATAGAGAAAAAGACACAATAATAATCTGCATGATGCACTATCACAAAAATATGAAATAAAGTTAAATAGACACAGGCAACTGATGCAGCCTGGCAAGTTCCATGGATTTACTGGCGCTACACCAGAAGGATTGGTGCCATCTGGTCTGCAGCCATGCTGGAGGCTTTGATTAGATGAGGAGCAGTGATTGATGGATGAAAGTGCACAGATGCAGGGCAGGTGGAAGGGGCAAGAGAAGGGGAGACAGTGCAAGACAGAGCCAGCCAGGTGGCAGCATGTTGGAATTATCTTGAAATTAAATCTCCAAGGCTTAATTTTATTGCAGATTTTTGAGCCCACTTCCACCAAGTTCTGTCCTTTTCCAAGAACGGTCAAAACCCTTTTTCTGCTGCTTACAAGGCCTTCATGTCACAAGGGAGTGCGGTCTCTTACAAGAATCCCAACACTCTTCTTGAGATCAGAGCAATTTGAGACTGTCCCAGGAAAACTTTCTCATACTTTCTCTGCTCCTGCAGATTAACCTGGAAAAGGGGAAGAGACCTGTGGAAAGAAAAACTAGTTAGTCTGTGTTTCTGAACCTCCAAGAACCCGAATCTATTTTGACTCTGCAGGATCAAAATAGCTGTAACTAGGGAGGTTGGATTTTCAGCCCAAGCCTCCCCCTTCCCCTCCAAAACCACTCTGCTCCCACGCACAGAGTTTTGTGGAGGATGTTTCTTTGCTGCTTTCAGTGTCATCTGAAACCATTACCCCAAGTTACATATTGACCCACAGTGTTATGCCCAGTGAGCAGGAAAACTGGCAAACAGGCAGGCATTGTGCATGGCCTGCCAGGTACACCTTCTCAGCATGGTCAGCAGGTCTCTCAAACTCTCATGGAGAACTTTGCAAAGCCTTTTGCCTCATGGCAGCAAATCCTCCAGGGGAGCTGGCAAAGCAAGGGGCTGGATCATAGCAAGAACATAGCATCATCCAGCTAGTGAAGCAGAGAAGGGTTCCTCTGTCTTCCTCTCCTGAAAAGAGTGAGGATGTCCCAGATACCCCAACCTGCATGAAGAAGTTTGCTCAGCAGGTACCAGGACAAGCAGTTCTGCTTAAGGATGGAGTTCCAAAGCACCCATAACAAAACTCAGAGGAGTTTTGTGTCACCTACCATTGCAACAGAAGATGTCAGGATGAAGAGAAAGCTGGCTGCTCCCTAGAAGATGGGCAGCTGGGTGAAAGGGTGACCCCGGCATTGGCCATGTCCTCGATGACTGGCACCACCTGGGAGGATCCAAACATGACAGACAGACCTGCGTGGTCTTCTGAGAGCCCCCAACAGAGGGAGGGGATGAGCCAGGGCCAGGGTCCATCCAGGGGATCCAATCATGAGCTGAAGGAGATGAAACGCTGAGGACAGAGCTGGAGACAAGCTACCTACAGCACAGACCTCCAGGCCATTCAAGAGACAGGGCTGGAGACAGCCACAGCTAAATCACAGGTCAGGAAGCCCCAGGCCAAACTGAAATGGTGCTCCTGGGCCCAAGGCCAGGGGGTGAGGGGAGGCCCCAGGTGAGACTGGTCAGGGCCATTAAGGATTGTTAGGGCCCTCAGGGCTCTGACAGATGAAAATGCATTGTTAAGAAGAGTTCATCTTTAAAAACAAGTCCTCTCCCTTTCCTTAGCCTACATCCTGAAGGGCACCTGACATGAGCTGAAGCATCAGCTCCTTAACCCGTGTCTGCAGGCTTGCCTGTACGAGGCACGTCTGCGGAGTGGTCCTTCATGCAAAGTCTACCCTCATACCAGAGAAATCTTGTTTGTACAGCTGACGTACGTTCCTCAGAATCAGTAATAAACCCCTTAAAAACAACGTTAATGGAGGTCCAGAGTCCGAAGTTAGGAAATGCTATGATTAAAGCCACCTGTGCAGCCTTACGTCATGATCCTTGCGTGTCTGCATTGGGAAATAATCTCTAATTGCCTGCTCCACAATGGCCTACCTCATTCAGCACACAAGATGGGCAGCACACCGCTGTGTAATCTCTGGCCTGTTCTGTACCCACTGACATAGGGCCGCAGGCTTTGTGTGCTGCACACTGCTGCAGCCCTGCTCGGAAAATGATTATTTCACAGCTTTTTCCAAATTCCCCATCATTAACATATCAGCACATTTGCCATGGGGGCTCACCCAGCTTCACAAAATCCATTTGAAGGTGGAAAAGTCAGGCAAGAGAGGAAGCGAATTAATGTACCATTTTTGGTACTGAAACTGGGAGTGTGAAACTCTCAGGGCCCAAACCTTTCTAGTACTCAGTATTATACAGTGCTCAGTATCTTTAAGGACAGAAACCACTAAGTTCATCTAATTAAAAAACCCGCAGCATTTGTGGCAGTCAAATCCCAATGCTTCCACTTATAGACAAACTGAAGGAACTCTCGGTTTCAGTCACTTTTTTGCCATCGTAACAAGAGCTTTGCAGAATAGACTGCAAGAGTTCAGTCACTAAAACATCATCTTAGACATTTAAGATTCAGACCGGTTCCTTTAAGAGAAAAAATGCATTTATACTTCAAGATACACTGTAAGATACACTACAAGATATATGTATTTTGTGCATCCCCAGTACCAAGTTATACATTAAATTAGCCAGCACTTTTCAGAAAGCTGTCAACACAGCTTTCTTCTGTGTTGAAGAGTGTTATCCTCTCAAGGCAGTACGTGGTTTTCTATACGCTCTCTGCAAGTTTGACAACCTGAAGTTAGGAAGAAGAGTAAGAGGTCAGGAAGCATCTTTGTTCCAGCTGCATCATCTTCTCCCTCTTAGCTCCCTGGCTATCCTTTCTGGTGATGAGCTGAATTTCCTCATCATTCCAGCCACCCTTTCCCCAGCCAGAGCCATCAGCCTTGCAGTTGGCTTCACTCAGTCTTTCTAGCATCTAAGGTCTAACAGGCTCAGACAGCTGAGGACTAACAGCTCAATTCACTGTGCACAACACAACCCACACCAGGTGCCCTGCTCTGACAGGCACCAGCCTGCTTCCCCGTGCCCAAGCCCTGCCTCCATCCAGCTGGTGCCTGGTTCCTTCCTAGTCTTTGATTATGCTCTTCTTTTGACTCTTCAACTTGTTTAGCCTTGTAACCCCCCGGAGACAAGCCAACCTTTGTGTTACTGCTAGACCCTGCCACTCACGTGCCGCTGAAGATCCTGCAATACCAGTCTAAATCGCTGCTTCCTTGGATAACTCTTCTCACTGTACTCTACAGATTTGATCCTCATCTCTCCTCAGCCTTTTCTCTCAAAGTCTTGGGGGAAACCTCAGCTCTCTCCTAGTGATTCCATCTCCACTTCCCTGCCTAGACATCTGCTCCTCCATCCTTTCTTTGAGTCAGACCAGCCTTTCTGCCTTCCCTCCATGAACTCTGCTTCCTAATACCTGTACCCTTTCCTCCCCTGCTCGTGCTCCACTACCTAATCTCCCCAGGTTTCTCCCAGGCCTCACTCTGCTCTCTTTACAGCTTCCACCATCTTCTTGTCCAATTTCCCCTCTTCACCTGTCTGGCTTCCTCCTTATGTGCAATTCATGAGACGGTTCATAGCCTGGGTTTTCCATAGGAAGGGGGGAAAATCACATAGTATAACCCAGATGTATGTTCATTTATGATCTTACATACCACCCAGGCAGTGACACGATGTGCTGACGGTGTCTTTGAAATCATTCTCACACATTTCTGAAAAACTGGACACATGTACAAGATAGGACAGCAAAACCACCCGAACAGTTTACCACAAACTGAGTGCTCTTCCCTTTACTCAGCTATTCTTTTAGCTCAGGAAGGAAATACCACATCTGTATGTGCACAGGACAGGCTACAGGTAGGCGTTTTGTGGTTTTTGTTGTTCACAGGAGCAGGTAGATTTGCATTAAAGGCAGACACAAAGGTAAAATGAGCAGACAGATTAGGTACAACCATGTCAGGTGATGTAGAAATGTCCCTCTTTTTCCCCCACTTTATAAACAGTGACCCATTTAAATGGACATTTGACTAAAATATATAAAAATATCAGCAGTTCTTTGTCTTGGTAGTGTGAAGACAGAGTACAACCAGCTCCCACCCTCTCTAAAATGAGGGTGACCAGAGGTGAATGACTGAATAGCTGAAGAAGTTTCTTCACTGATTGTTATCAATCAGGCCAGCATCATTCAGCACAGCTAATTCCACCCACCACAGGTTTGTTTTGACAGCAAGATGATGCCATTCCTTGTTGTGGATGCACTGTTTAGGCATGTTACAGCATTGCCTAAGCTCAGCAGGAAAGAGAATAACATTGCTAAGGGCAGGTGATATCATTTCTGACTGAGAGCAAGGACATGTCTTTCCCAGCACCTGTGGGGAGTAGATACACTGGCAAAAAGCAGCAGGGAAAGGAGGAACGGCATGGTGGTCCTGATTCAGGAGTTCCCAAGCACATGCCCAATTTCAAGTTCATGAGTAGCCCTTGATTAAGGGTTAGTTCATGAGTAGTCCCCTTTGGTTCTTTGGTTAGGGCCAGGCACACAAGTGCCTCACTGAATCATGGCCATAATAATGGGTAAATACAATGGAAACCCTGTCCTAAAGCTCACCAGGTTCCCAAACAAGGTTTCAGCTGTCTGTTAGAGAGATGAGGATACGAAGGAGCAGACCAGCTGGCAAACAGCGCTATCTGTGATTTGTTTTTGTACAATGTCCTGATCTGTAACAGAATATAAATTCATATTCAACGTGTCAAAGAGACAAAATTCTCCAAGGCAAACAGCATTTTTTTCCAGCTGAAACATAGCTATTACATCAAAATTTGATCACCTGCTTCTTCAAAGCATGCCATGCAATCAAATGGCAACCAGTCACCCAGACTTGGTTTTTTTATACCACACCAGGGAGGGGAGGAAGGCAGACTTAGTCCCATAAGTATCACAGGGCAGAATTCATCTTGCGACCAAGAGTTTTTCCAAAACAATAGTAGATGAGAAGTCTTTTTAAAAAAAGGGAGAGGGCAGAGAGAGAAGGAGGCAATTCCTATTTCCTTTGAAAACAGCTGTGTTTGGGAACAGATAGGAAGCAAACACCTAAAGCAGACATTTACACCTGAGTTAGCTGCTTATGGAAAATGGGGAGAAGCAGGCATTTCTGCAACACAGTTTGTCTCATCCTCATGTAGACATCTAAAAGAGATCAGGTGACTCATGCCATGGGAACTCCTGCTTCTCCTCACTGATGATACAGGGAGCTCGGAGAAACTGGCACAAACAGAGCTGTCTGCAGATGCTTGCAGCTGGATGAGACACCCCATCTGCAGTGTCCCCAAATGGCTGGCAAAGACCTTTCGTAAGAGACTGAGTCACATTAGTTTGATTTAAAAAGATCATACAGAGAGAATTGTCTTCAGGGTCACCTTTTGCTGCATTCAGGCTTTCCTTGGAAAAATCTAGTGACACGGTTGACAGACCTGTGTCTCCTTGTTTTGAGAGGCCAGGCAGAATCACAAGCTCAGCTGGGAAAGGATGGAGACTCAATGGTGACAGTCACACAGATCCCCTCCTTCAGAAAGGAACGGAAAAAACCTTCATGCTTCAGAATTTGCTAACTGAGACTTCTAGCAGTCATTTAAGGGAATCCGTCCATGCTGCTGAATAACCTTTAAGGAGGAAAGCAATGGCTGGCTGAGCTTTCTGACATGCACCAGTAGGTCACTGAGAGAAAGCAGTGTGATTCACGAGCACAGTGAAACCCTGGCACTTTGGGGAACTCCTTTCACTACTACCTTTCATTTCTTAGGGTTTGGGTTTTTTTTTCATTTCTTAGCTTTTGAAAATGACCATCTGGGCTCTCCCTCCTCCTGCCTTCATTTCTAGGGACTTATTTCCCTGGTTCAAAATCCAGGCCAGCACCAAGAAGTCAGGGAGTGGGGTGCAGCAGCTGAAACCTCCATGCTGCTCGAAAAGAAATGCAGTGGCATGATCTAGACAGCTACCGTCATGCCATTTTCCTCATGTTACGATGTTGACTCTTTAAGAGGTCAGGCTCCAGCTGACAAGCCCTCTCCCAGGACCTTGGGAAGCACCCTTTGGGTGCACTTGAGGAGACACAAAAGAGGAAGGTCTTGTTGAACTGATCAGACCTGGCTCCACACCAGGCCGTGTGCTGGTTGTTTCCATGGAGAGCCTTTCAGGTGTCTGGACTCAACATTTACCAGAACTTGTATTATCCAGGACTTTTCCTCCCTATAATCTACTGCATCCTGGCCTTTGTGCATTTGATAATGCTGTTTATATACCTTAGCTAAATACCTTTAGTCAACAGAGTTCTCACCGGCCATGCAGGCATCATACCATTGAACTCTGGCAATTTCCAGCCTGCGCTGCAGCATCACTTCCTTTCTTTGGGTTTTCTAATGAAACATAACAGGTAGCTTTATATCAAGGCATGTGGCCACTTGGAGAGCACACCAAGATGTTCATATATAGACAAACTACAGAAAATGCCAGTCTGAAAGCCCCAGTGGTGGTGTGATTTACTTCAACTCACTGCAGAGAGACTGACAAAAGCTAAGGGACCAGATGTTCAAAGGGAGATCAAGCCTCAGTTGTACCCAGAAACTCTGAATTCATGCTGTCTCAGCCCTAAAAATTAGGAACTGGGTTTTCTAAAGCATTCTTCCTGCTTGCAGAAGTTCCCTCTTTGGCCATAGGTACAATAGCCCAAAGTTCTGCCCTTCTGTAGACACCTAAGTATGTTTTGATATCTACCGAAAGCCTCTGGCTCCTGAGGTGTCTTCATCTGTACTTAGGAGAATCCTCAACATTCTTCAGCCTAAAATATATTTAGCACGGAGGCATGCCTATGTGGACAAGTGGCTGTTGCTTTGACCTACTGCTCAGAGATAGGCTGCCTCCAAGTGAGATCAGTGCAGTGCTGACTTAGAGGCACTCGAAGGCAGCAGGTACATAGCAAACGGACATCGCTATCCAGGGGCACATGAGAGTAAGATTTCCTGCCTTTGGGAAGTGTACAGGCTGTTTATGAGCCTTGATCTACAGCAAGGATGGCTTTTAAAAGAAAGATAACCTTTCTAGTTTATCTGGGGCTTGTGTTTCTGTGTTGCTGTTGCTCTTGTTGCCATAACAAAAAAGAGCTCTCGGTCTTCTAATGTGTGCTGTCCTTGATGAGCTTTTTGCCAGAAAAATCCTGTGAAGTGAGTCCCACAGTCCTCAAGCCTTTCTATTTATTTTAATAGCAAGGAGTTTATCACAATTAGATGTCTATGTTTCTGTCTCCTTTATGATGTTGCTGTGCCTTCTTTTTAACAGGAGCAACTACTGCATTTTTTTTTTTTTAATAAAAGAATCAACATCAAGCATTTTGGAAGCAACATATTATATTACCTCTAGGTAGTCTCAAACCCTCCCACCTGTCAGATTTCTTTTCTTACAGGCCTTTGTAACACACAGTGCAACCTTGAGCCCGGTACCTCTGCTAATGACGCCAGTCTGGATCACACGTCTAAATTATCATGTTTGCCAGCAAGTATTCAAAGGTTATCCTTGAAAAATAAATCATAGGTTTGCAGAACTTAACTAACACAAACAGTTGTAAGCAAAAAGGTGGGAAAAGGCTGTATAAAGAAAGCTAAAAGTTTCACTTATTCTTTGGTAATTTTCGTTTTTCTGCAGGATTATTTATTTTGTACTTAGAGCATAAGACTTCCTATTTACCTTTTAAATGTGTAAATAAGCACTTTTCCCTAGTCTGATGACCAAGCAATTTTCCTGCAATGCTGTAAGCCAGAGGAATTGCTGGATGCTGAATATCAACATTCCATTTGTCCCAGATAAAACATTTTTCTTTTGGGGTACCAGTAAAACAAGCAAGCAAAAGAAGTGAAGAACTGGTTTTCTGGGATGCTTGAGGAGCAGGCACGTTCCATTATCTAACAGCTCAGTGGTCAGATCATTTGTCCAGGACACAGGAGATCTGATATTTTCCTTTTCTCCATGCAAAGGAGTCTGACCCCGCACCTTGTGTCCTTTAGATGACTGTCCTGAATGTATGAGATGACACTCAGGAGCAAAGGGAGCAAGAAGGGCAGAGCTCAGTTTCTCCTGCTGACGTTTCACTCTGCATGACAACTTAAAACCTCCACTTAATCAGAGATGAGCGCTCCCATCCCATCTACCACGCACATATCTGTCACAAGGCTAGAATTTCATCCCTGCCCCTCTGAATGGGGAAGTATGCTGTGCAAAGAAGGAGCCCCAGTTCAAGTCTGCTCTCCACCCAGCTCAGCCTCCAGACTTTCAGCAGGCAAGAGTTGCAAAGCTATGTGGGTTTTTACTCAAACTGCATGAGCCCCACACAGACTGGAGCCATGCATTTGGGCCTGAATTTGAGGGTGTAGATGTATGGTTTAGTACGGAGGTTTTGCCCTAATAGCGCATCACGTTGACACGGCTACACCTCTCCTGAACCTGGGGTTCCCCCAGAGACTTCCCACACAGCACTGCTAGATACTGCGTATGCCTACCCCCAGCTGGTGCAAAGTTGGCTCCCTAGAGGTGTAAATGAGAGCTCTGAAAAGTCCACATTTCTTAATAGCTAAGGCTAAAAAGAAAGGCAAATTTCATACCTTGTTTCCAACAATAGTTCATCTGCAGGTAAATCAGTTCAGAAGAATGAAAATGACAACCAAACCTAGCCAATTTTAAGGAGCTTCCATGAGGAGATCGGTCAACTAACTTAAAAAGGAAACCTGATTGTGTAGCACCTTTGTGCTTCCAGGCCCTGCTGCAGGACATCACTGTTCTTGGCACTTTCATTATCCGTTCAGCCTAGCCAGTGAGACCAAGGTGTATTTCCCTCTTACTGAGTTCTCCAGCCAACACACTAGACTGAAATAGTTTAAGTAAATCAGAGGTGTGCATCTAAGTTTGGGACACTCAGCAGAACAAACTGAGAAACTGAACTTTTGAGGCTCCCCACACACATCCAATGAAACCCAGCAGCGTAGCCTGTGCTGCTGGATGATGCATTAGTTGTTTTTGGCTTTCAATCCAATTTCACTGAATGTTTGTATTTTTACAGTATGTTTGTAAATATCCATGTAGCTGGTAAAAACGTATGCTTTGAAAAGCAGCAGAGGGTTATCTGGGCTTGTTGGGAAAGCTTTCCAAATGTTACTAGTCTTCATGAAGTCAGAAGAGGCAGAAACTGCGTTTCAAAGCCAGATTAGTCTGCCGGTTGCTAACAAGATATCAAATTATCCAGAGTAGGTTTCATGCACAGCTGTACTATAATTGCTGTCTCACATGCACTGTGATTTACAACAGATCCTAAGAAACAAGATAAAAGTCACTGGTGAGTCAAAGCCAAGTGTCTCACTGCACCATCTGCTCTGTGAACTGATATTTTTACCTGGCTTGAGAAAAACCTCACGTAGAAGATGGAAAGGATTGCCAGCAGTGCAATCTGAAGAAAAAAAACCCCAAACCTCACAAACTCCCAATGAAAATGCAGTGGGACCTGCTATGATCCTTTTTCTCCTTCTGTAGGACTGCACCAGAGCCGGAGAGCTTTATCTGAATGCCTAACGTGTGGCTGAGAGAACATAGCCCTCCGTGGTGCTGACTAAGACTCAGGCTCAGTAAAAAAAGAATGCTGTGACCCTTTCTTTGTTAAAGCTACACAGGGTCAGAAGGCAGTAGGACCGTGCTGGACCATTTAAAGTGGTCTGCTAATACACACCTGAAGTATATTACATAGCTGAAAATTTTTGCCCACTTAAGAATTTGAAGTGACCACACCCAGGAATGTCTTAATACTGTTGTAATTAGGGGTGGGACAACCGGTTCAGATAAAATAAAGAACAACTTGAAACTACACCCAAAACCCAAATGCTCCTCTCTCATCCTGTTCAGTCATTTCACCTTTAATCTTTTTTTTCTCCTCCACATACCCTTCCAGTTTTGAACAAAGAAGAAGCAGAAATACTGGCTATAGCATAGCAGGCTCATTTCATTTCAGTAACTGAATCCAGCGTATATTGCAAACCTCATGAAAAGTCAAGACCCTAAATCTCCAGCATGCTTTACACAAATGATCTGTGCTTTATAAAATCCCTCTCAGATACAAATTTCTTAGCGTACCTCCAGGTTTAAACAAAGAAACTTAATTACCATTCACTGATTGTATTTGTGAGCACCTTATGTTTGCAGTTTAAATGATCACACGTTTCTGATGACTGGCTACAACAGCCTGGAAAACACCTCTGCTCCCAGGTGCCTTCCATGTCCCACCTCCTCACACATACAGCTCACCACAGGACACAGGGTAGTCAGGCCAGCATCTTCTCTTGGTTTTGAAAGCCTTTCAGTGTCCTGAAAGGCTACTCTGTCTTGCTTCTGTGCTCAAGGTTAAACTGGTTGTTAGATGTAAAATAAGGAAAGCATGTCCCCCTGTCACCCTCTAGTCAGACTGGAGAGAGGGCAAGGCTCTTGTCCTTCCTTTTTCTGTAGCATGGAGCACCATCCACCTCCTAGGATCCCCTGGGGACTGAAGACTAGCTCTCCTTTTCCTACGTTTCTTGGAGCTCAGAGCGTTTTTGGCTCCTGGGCTGAGGTGCTTCCATCTGCTAGAGCATGAGTTTGTGGAGGAGAGATGTTAGGAGGGAAGGGCTGTTTAGCGGTCACCATGGCCAATAACTTCTTATACATCTGTACAAATCACGTCTAATCTTACCAGGTTACTCCCTGAGGCCTAGCCACAAAAGGAAAAGGAATCATGGCAGAAAAATTAAGAGTGTGTTAAGACATGACTAAGGGAGTCATATTTTTATGATTTATAAAGTAGTCCTGAAAGGTTGGGGTTTTTTTTTATTATTTCATTTATTAAAATTTTTGTTTGTTTTACCTTAATATTATCAGGAATGCCCTAGCTTCCTCTTCACATCTTGTTAGCGGTCTGCCTGGAAAAAAACCAGCTCCAGGGACACAGCTTGAGGCAAGCTCCCAAGGGCTTCAATGAACATCAGCAACAAAGGAGCTGAACCCTTACTACACAGGCTGAGGTTAGTTTGTCTTTTTGCCCCAGCTGTTCTGGTACTTGAGTTACATTATACTAACTGCAGTATAGTAAACTTTAGTCCGACTAAAAATTACTTTCCTTTCAGTTAGGTAGCATTTCTATAATGGCAAGTGTCCTCAGCTTCCTGCATTTCTTTCATGGTCTGTACTCTTTAAATAAACAAATAAAGTCGCAACAGCAAAACCCATGCAGGAAGCAAGCTGTTTACCAAGCTGTTAAAAACCCCACAGAAGAGTTTTACAGGTTTCAGGCACTAAGGGTATGGACCGCTGTGTCACAGGGATTCAAATAAGAGGGTTGTTAAATGGGGTGGGTGCAACAGCGTGGTCACTGACCCCAGCTCTGCACCCCCCACCTGGGTTAGCTCTGGCGAGCTTCAGCTGATACTCCAATTTTGAATGCAAAGAGCAGCCAGGAAACACAAATGGAGACCAGCCCATGGCAACACCATGTACTTACATTTCTAGCTCGTCCCCACACCACCCTGAAAGCCTTCATCCTCCAAGGCCTGAGAGCACCTGGCTTTCAGCAGGTGTAGCCAGGGAGTGCAGGCAGCTAGCCAGGAAACAGCTCGCATATAGCAAACCAACCCAGGCCATAAGCCTCTGCAGCCTTCGTGTGGCCCAGCAGCTGGCTGCAGGGGACGGGGGGATGGAGGAGCAGCGAGGAGGGCTCCCAGGTTTGCCAGGCACTGAATCAGCTCTTCCAACGAGTCCTGTGCTGCATGTAGTTACCAGGACTTTTTAATTTCCATCTCTTATTGCACATTCTTTTCCCCTTTAATTTTTCTTCCTCTCCCCCAGTCCTCCCCCACACGCTATGACCTTGGTGCAAAATGAACATGCTTAATCAAAAGGGAAAGAAAAACAAGTGCAGCCTTGTGCCACCACCTGTAAGCTGTCCTGAATATATTACCTGTACGGTGCCAGACAGTGACGTTCCCAGCCACTGTGAGTGAAGTACAAACACTACCTCACACCAATGGCATGTGCGTAGGAACAAAAAAACAACAACAGAATTCCTGTACACATTACTTCAGTCTTGCAGACTTTCTTTTTTTGATGTTATTTTGCCTTAACATGGGCATTAGAGGCACGCTCTTGATTTATTATATTATTTCTTCAGATCTGCATGCAGTTTGTTGGCTGGTTAAGCTGCTTTCTAAAGCTCTTAACACACTTTAAAACAGCTGAACAATACTGCAAAATTATAGGCAAGGCTTTTTGTTGGTTTAAAACCTAGGAAATATTAGAAGATGGCAAACACCCGGTCATCTCCTTGCCTTCCAGCTTCTGAGCCCTTGAGGTGCGCTATCAAATTGCTAAGCTTCCCCATCATGGTCACAAGGGCTGGAAAACTTGTTTAGCTTTTGTTTTAATCCTGCAGTTTCCCCCTTCTCATCTCAGCAGCTCGGTAGCAGAGCTGGCTGCTTGTTCTGTGAATGAATTGCATGAGAGTTTAAAACACAGGTAGTTTTTAATAGACCAACCAAAGTAGTAGTAGTAACATATTTGGCTTTGACGCCAGGTCTCAGGAAGATAATTTTCTCAACTTATCTAATCGAACATGTGCCTCATGCATGAAGGCAGCTACTGGTTTTGCAGAGACAGAGGTATTTAGCAGTAAGATGGAATTAAGAAACAGCTGAGTTCCAGCTCCTGCATCTTTATTTTCCTGCAGAACAGCAATCCCTCTACAGAAAGTTTCAGCTTTCTGTTATTCAAAAAGCTAGAGCTGCAGCGGGTAACTTTCCTGGGCTGCATTTAAGCTATTGATACTGCAGTAGCCGGTGCCTATCCCTGTTGCGAAACAGGCCACCACTTACAGCTGCAGAAAGGCTTCGAGTCACACCAAAGTTTGGACAGTCCTTTGTGCAGAGGGGCTACGGTGGAGTGGTCCACCCCATGCATCTGCTCTGTTCTCAGCATCCACAAGGGTTGCCTGGGAGGTGGCCAGCATCTCACTGGCAGCTAGCAGGTGGCTCCCATCTATGAAAAGGGCATGATTTATAGCCCAGACCACATCAGCCAGGGATGAGAGATTTGGTATTGCATTTCCATTCCTGGGGCACGCAGGCACCATACTTGCTACTGTTTAGTCTTGCCTCTTGAGGATGTCTGGTAGTTTCAGGTTCAGAGCGGTAATAAATTTAAAGGAAAAAAAGGCACACTTGAATTATAAAACCACCCGGGTTTTTGCTTCACAATTCTAGCTTTTTGTTTTTCAGCGTATTGGTCTTTCAGGGATTATATTTTGCCACGTCTCTGCTATTTCCCAAGCCGAGTTTTGGTCAATGAAACATTAGATCATAATGAAACTACAGCGGTTATATGCTCAGAAATGCAAGCAGCCTTTTTTACTGTGGTTTTGCTCTTATCCAATTTCAAAGATTCACTAGAAGACTTGTGAAACTAACCCACTCTGTGAATCAAAAGCTTGGTTTGAGCTCATAAACAGTGCCTGAGAAGGAAATCTGTCTGTCTTCTATGCTGAGTCAAGCTGTTAACCCACCCAAAACATATGTACAGGGAATTTATGAAGCACCCACTTCTTACCACGTCTTGCCTTGCTCCTGCAAGTCTAACACAGATACCAGTTTCCACCCCCTCTCCTCTCCACCTCCCATTTGTTTTTCTCTAACTCCTTTTCGCACCCCTGCTCTCGTGCAGAGGGGGAAATTCAGCTGCAAGACAGAGGCAGCCCAATGCCCACAGACTCCCCACGTTTAAGTGCTGGTCTTCTGCACAAATTCCTAGTTCCCTAGCCTCAGAATCCTCCCGATCTCTGTACGTAACCCACTGACTCAAGTCACTGCGATCAACCCGCTTCTCCCCAGTGCCTGGTGAGGGTGAGCCCACCACTCAGTTGCTCTCTCAGACTGGGACCCTCCACTCTGCCTGCAACAGCGTCAGCACCGTCCCCTGGGACTCCCACTGCAGCTGGTGCCCAACGGCAGGGGTGCAGAGCAGCAATGGGCTTTGTTGCCTGCAGTGTTGATCTGGCTGCTGCTGCCTCGGTGGGGGATGGGGTGGGGTGGGGAAAGGCAGTGGTAATCATAGCCGGTCAGCAAACCTCCACACTTTTTAGAATTGGATAGAAAATCCCCACTTTTTTGGCCCAAGTTATCACAACTGTGCAAAAGGGGCTTGTTGTTATCAGTCCTTTCCTGAAAGGTCAACATTCAGGGGGTGATTTTCTGTGTTTGACTGAAAACCCCCAAAACATAAAAAATATTTTAAAGATAGGACTTCATAGGGAAAAAAAGCACTTTTTTTTTTTTTTTTTTTTTTTTTTTTTTTTAGTTCCTTTGCATCAGATGAGCTCTGCATAGCATCACATAAGAATAATCAAGTCAGGTCTCGGGGTGAAATTATTTGCTGCAGGTAAGGTGAGGCCAGGCCTCCTATTTTATCTCCTGCTAAGTGGCACAGCACTCCCTACGTGTGCAGTGCAGTACTGTGAGCAGACCACCACAGCTGTGGTCCCAACTACTGATGAGGGCTTGAGCAGCTAGCAGTCAGAGCTGAGCAAAATATTTTTGGGACATGATAAATAATAAGAGTGGAGATGGGAGAGATAAGTATTAAAACATGTAAATAATACTTACTTAAATTTATGTTTGACAAAACAGATTTTAAAAAACAGTTGGCTGAAAAAAAATACAGGAAAGGCATTTATATTTTTAAAATTAGGCAATGTGTTAATTTTAAAATAGAGCTTTTGTTTCAAACTGTGTACGTGTTAAATAGGAAAGGTGTAGGGAAAAACCTTGCCCTGAAGATGAAACAGTCTTGGCCTGAGCTTGACTTTTGCTGACTCAGAACAAAGTAGTGTGTGTGGAGGAGTCATGTTGGAGGAAAATAGAGCAGCCCCCAAAACATTTCACACAGCATTTTGTTCTCGTTTTTTCTTTATTGGAGTTCAGCTACCCGATCAAGAATGTATTACTTACATGTTATTTATACATTTGTAATTAATGGGTATGAACATTACTAGTGACTTCTTGCATCATCAGCACCCCATGCTTTCATATTTAAAGTGTATCCAAGGTCTGGAATAAGTAGGCAAAGTGAAGTTGTTTGTTGTAGCAACAGCTCTTCCATTTTTGCCCAGAAAACTCCTCAAGGCCTCCAGACACTATATAAACTAGAGAAACCACTTCGGAGAAGTAGAACATGCTGATTCAGTCCATCTCCATACTACCACCACCCCCTCCCCTGCTAGAGAATGAAAGGGTGAAAATATCCCGTGGTTATATCACGAAAACACAAAGCACTACATTCAACATCTGAAATGTCCGTTCAATTAGGCTTGAAGGAAGGTAGCTTAGTATTCAAGGGTAATGAGAGTTATTTATAAGGAACTGTCAGTTATATAAATATTCCTGAGGTGTTACACAGACCATTCCCCATTAATCACTGGGTACTCATTCAGCTAACTGCTGCAACTACCCCGTGCTATGGTTCTAGCCATAGACGCATACATTCAGCTACCCGCCGGTTAATCCCATACGTGCATGCTAGCCTCAGCATTTCCTTTGTGCTTTTCCCTGCTGCTCCCATCACCTCATTGCTCGACACACCCTCAGACAGATTTGGTGACGACTGTGTTCCTGCTGCTGCACAGGTATTTCGCCTGTGCTTGTCCTTATGGGGAGAATCCAGCTGTGACTGAAATGTATGAAAGCCTCTGACAACGATGCTAATTTGTGTATACCCTTCATTACTTAATGTAAAACATAAAGCAGCTCATCTGCCTCTAAGAGGTTCCAGCTCCCCTTTCTTGCCCTGCACTGTGCCACACGTGAGCCTGGCATTCTGTGGGACTCCTCAGGCAAGGAGGGAGCTGATGCTTGACATTACTGTGAGAGTTGTAGGTTTGCCTGAAAAAGGAGAAGGCATTTCAAAACCTCCCCTTGTCACCCCAATATATACATTTTACAGAAAGTGCAGACCTGGGAAGGCGAGGGGACTGGCACGCAGCAGTTACCCAATTTTCAGACAAATTTCAGACAGCCAAAATCCTCATCCAGCAGTGACCCGTTTACCTTCAGGCAGAGAGGGAGATCTCGTCAGATACTGTGGTACATCTCGAGACATTTTTTTTTTCCCCTCTGAAAAGCAATCACAGCTTTAGTCAACCGGCCTGGGTGTTCAGAAGCCTTCTGTTGTGAAAGCTGCGTTCTCACCTGCTCCTCTTGCTGTGCTGGGTTTGCACATCGCAGCGCTTCTTTCTACCAGAAAAATCAGTAGTTTTTAGGAAATTTGTCACACCAAAGTAGGCCGATAATCTGTTCAGAACTTAGAAGGCGCTTGTTAAAGCTTTAAGAAAATAAATTTGTTTCAAAAAATCAAAAATATATTAATTAAAAATCAAAAAGCCTTGGGCAGCAAGTTCACCGGGCTGGTGAACAAGCACAGTTTTGTGAGGCCCTTTGTGTAAATATCATTTACCTTCATTTCTGTAAATGTCTATTCCTTTGTTCTTTTGTCACCTTGCCAAAGGATTTCTCCTGCTAAGGGAGCACTTACTTCTAGGTGAACAAATATGCTGCCAGAATTGTGGCAGTGGGGATTTACATGCCAGCAAGCTCTGCTTGGGGAAAAAGGGAGGGAGCACAGGGGGAAAACAAAGTAGCACACCCACTTTGGGAGAGGAATCATGGGAACAAGGAATAATTAACCCTTTAGACTCATTTTAGTAACAAACTAAAGTTTTCCATGGGAGAGAAGCAGAAGATTCAGGCTGCAGGCTGAGCAGGGTGGGTAGCTGGAGAGGAGGGCTGGTACACAGCCCGGCCAGCCCCAGGGACCCGGTGGCAGCTCCACCATCCTCCCTGTGAGCTGCTGTCTACAGCCCCAGCTCCCAAGGCTGCTTTCCAAAGCATCCCCAGCTCCTAAGGCTGCTTCCAAAGCATCCCCTGCATTCTCAACAGCACACTTGGACTCACTAAGCATAAACCCAAAACTTATAAGGAGAACAGGGTTCGTGGCAGCACCAATCGGACAGGAAGAATATGTTGTTCTGCTGCTGTCAACATCCTCATAGTTAGTTTTTAGTCCCTATTCCTTTATAACCTGAAAAGTAAATGATCTCTTTCATGGATGACTTGCAGCCAACTCATACCAAGGATATCTAGCATCCACCAAGCTCCAACAGAGCTCATGAGCTGAGAAACAGTTATTCAGCTATATAACAATTCATCTGATACCAATAAAGTACTGCTGTGTAGCTTGGGATTTAGCAACCAGGAATTTCATATGCTAGTGGTGTGTGTGTATAAGGGGAGTCATTTTCACTGTTTCAAGTGAAGCCCAATAAGCAGCAGAAGTTGGTTTCTGAGACAGTTTAGGTTGAACAGCTTTGCTGCAAATTCAGAGAAGAGACTGCTGGCCAGCAGGAAGTTTGAAATGTTGAAAATTTCATGGTTTTCAGCAGAAATACAAAAGTATCAGTAAAAAAAAATAAAAACCAGATCACTGTACCTGGAGACTTTACTCACCTACCTCAACTACTCAAAATACAAGCAAACTTCAGATGAGGGTTTACCTTGGCAGATCAGTCATTAATCTGAATTCTAATAAAGCTCTGCTGTCCCAGTCACTCAAATCTGTAAAGATGCTTGTTGATCTCCTCTCTGTAGGAATTCATGCTATCAGCTGACTGTAGTCATAAAAATGAAATTAAGAATGAAGCCTTGGGTATTTCTTTTAATTTGGCACGCAGAGAGGAGTACCCTAGAAAGAGTGGGCTGAAATCTGTCCTTCAACTTACACCACAGCAGAACTGCCTACCAAATTCCTCCACAGCAGCCCTGCTCTAGCTCTTCTGAGAGTCTGTGTGGATGATAATGGCTTCTCCAGGTGTCACCAGGAGCCTAATTTAACTAGTGGCACCTTTGTTCTTAACATATGCAAACTGACCTAAAGAAGAGAGGTTCTCATTTTATGCTGAGCCAGAAAAACAGCTACGTAAATACACCTCTATTTTCACTTCTTGCCCAAATGGTATCTACAGAACCATAATTTTCATATCAAAAGTCCCTTTTTTAGAAAAGAACTGAGCCATGAGAACACAGCATGTCTTCAAGCCACTTCCCTAGCTAGAGGACACTCACTTGGGGGTACATTCGTAAAGCATTTAGTTGCCTTTTTATGGTTTTGAACCCAGTTCTGAGATTTTCAGACACACTTCTCCATAGCTCCTTATCTTTTTACGCTCCCACAGTATCCTATTGCTAAAGCACAGTAGGTGCCATAACTGGGCAGCCATTCATATGCACAGCTACCCAAACTCCCTTGGATCCAAGCAGTTTGATAGCTCAGACCTGGCAAGAATCACCCGGTAACTGTTCTTCCACCTGCCTCATCTCATCCGGCAGCACCAGAGCCTAGTAGATGTGGCTCCACACTGACCACATCAGGGAGCAGCTTGAGATCCAAGGCCAGGTCCACCATCTGCCTGACCTAGGAGCAGCGGCCTACCAAAGAGGGAGGGTGTGTATCTTAGCAAAATGATGAAGGTTTCTTCCCAGTACTTTCCATAAACCAGATTATATTCAAAAACATACAGATATTCATTCTTTATGGGCATGCTAGCTTCATCACAGGTTGCTGCAAAGCTCTGAGGGGATCCTCTCCCATGTGAGGTCTGAGGATGCTCCCAGACATCACCTTCAAGAAGTTCCAGACATCCCCGTTGCAGGGTGTTCAAGAGCATCAGTTCCTTTCCATAGAGTTGCCCACCACACCTAAAGCAGGTCAGACATGTTGGTGCACAGAAAACGTTGCTTCTTTTAAACTGAAATTGGTTTCGTGGCCCATTCCAGACTTGTAGTATCAAAACAATTTTCTCCCCTTTTTTAATTTAATTGCCGTGTTTGTGCTGCAGGACAAAGAAGGCTGAGAAAAAACAGCTGGATTTTATCCTGGGCCTTTCATTCAGAGTAAGTTTTTCAACACAAAACAAACAAAAAAAGTCCACTTGAGTCTTGCTCTATGTAATATATACTACTCCTTCCTCCGGACAGTAAGCTCTTTGAGGCAAAGGCTGGTACGTTCTCTGTGTTTGGGCAGCACACGGCATATCTGAAGCTTACCATTTTTAAAATACAAAGAAATCCCAGGCACCTGAGGCAAGCAGCTGCTGTACATGGCCGCGTAAGTGCGGGCAACCGGCAACTCCATAGTAAAACCAGCCAGGTTGATTGGAAACTGGCCAGATGGCAGCTCCTGCAAGCTAAAAGGATTAATTATTTGGGGATCATGCCTGGAGAGCAGGCGTGATGAATGCAATATATAATTCCTTGTCACAACTGTGTGTCAGCGCTGGGAAATAAGGAACAGTCAGTACCCTGGGATTCAATCACGGCCATCTTTGCTCTCTCTGGGGAGGTGGCAGGTTTTTTTATAAGGTCCTGAGGATGAAAAAGGTCTCCCTTTTAGCCTGAAACTCTGCTTGTGAACAGCTATCATCTAGCAGCCTTCACTTTCCTGCGATTACACTGATGTCATACATTCTTATTTATTTTACTATGTATTTCACAACCATAGTGTTAACTATTTTGTTTGGTCTGTGTAATTAACCATGTCATGACTCAAATATCTATAAGGCTGCTTTGTTTTTTTCCCCTTTCAACTTACCACATAAGACTCTATAGCTGCTTTTTCTAACCAGGTATTTCACTAGATAGCCCCAATGCTCCTGGCCAAAAAAACCTGCTAGCCAACCTCTGAGAGTTCCTAAAATTGTCCAGTCTAATTAAAAGCAGTTTGTCTAAGTGGAAAAATCCACTTAGGAGTTTGCTGCCAAATGTCCCCCTCAGGGCTCATCTGGGGTTACCTCTTTTGTGGTTCAAGGCGGTAGGGGTCTGGTGGCCTTCTCCCACCTTGGCCCCACGGGCAGCTGAGGCTGGAGCTGGGGGGGATACGATCCTCCTGACATGCCAAGTGGGGAAATTCCTCTGCACAGAGCAAAAACCCCTCCCTGGCTTTCAATCTATGTATCAGTCTGGAGACAAAGGCAAACCTCCGACACGGCCCGTTCCTCCCACTGGGCAGCGAGGTCCTGGCTGCGCTCCCATTCAAGCGGCACCAGCGACAGCCTGTTTTTGACAGCTATGCATAAGCACAGTTATTTCTAGCACAGTTTCCCTGAGCTGTGCCAGCAGAGAGACTTTTTAAAAAAATGTATTTTCATACCATCTAGACAGAAGTATAGTGTCATGGGCCCTGGCCAAAGCTGTGGGGAGGAGGAAGGATGACCTGAGTTCTCATAAGGCACTTTTACCATAATCTCTGGGGATTTACCCCCCAGGACCTGAGCTTAACCACACGTGGCGAGAGCGCAGTCAGGGCTCGGCCACTTTAGCCCTGCTGTCTGCACCCCTCCTCGTGCAAAGTGCCGCTTTGCTCTTCAGGTGCTGGCACAGTGGGAGCAAAAGCTGTGGCAGAGGGAGATGCTTGCTGGGCAGGACTATGCACAAATGCTTGTCAGGTGTGCCCTGCCTCCATCAAACTGCCCTAACCCATGGCTTTGAAGGGGGTGCGCTAAAAGAAAAGAAATGAAGCTCTGTATTTGGCCAGCTGGCCGAGCTTGCCTTTCCCGCCTGCTGTCTCTGTCCCCAACACCTCATCTGCCATGGCCCTGGGCTCCAGGGCTGCTGCTTGGCTTCTGGGCTCAATAAGGACATCCCCCAACTCTCACATAAACACCCTTTGGGGATCTTTGTGCAGGTACATCCCTAGATGGAATAAAATATCCTCCTTCAATAAAACCACCTCCTTCTGGTTTAGCTCATGATTTTTTAGATCCTTCTTTCAGTGACAAAAGGACGCATCGCTGGATGTCTGTCATTGTGTCATTGCAGGAATTCTGCAGAACAACCCGGATCTGGCTTCAGCCCCCCAGATCAAAGGAGTTTCTGACTGGTCCCATTTTGCTGAGATCTGAGTGCAGGAGAAAGGAGCCCAGATTTCCAGGATGCTTCTGCATTTCTGGGAGCAACCACACAAAGCCCTCCCCTCAGCCCTTCTAGCCCCCTCCCCATTTATTTATGTGTGATTTCTTTAGCTTTAATCTGCCACTTTGCTGTTGTGGAGCTGGAGCCAACATGTAAATAAAGCAAATAAAACAGGGAGAGTCCTCTAATGCCTCCCTGCAGTGTTGCTCCTCAGAGCTGAACTGAATGTTAGGAGCTCGTCTGTGCCCATTGCTGTTTTCTCACCTGAAACTATAATCCCCTCTTTGTGCTTTCAGTCACTTCCATAGCAACCAGTTGTGATGGCTCCGAGGATTATCGCTTCAGGAAAGAAATAAGCAGTGATGGAAGAAAAAAAGACCTGTTTTTGGCTCTGATCCTGCTTTTATGATGGTGGAGCAAATGAGTGCAGATAAAATAAAGCACATTCTTAGCCCTCAGCTGATCTCCAGACAGTCCCCAAGCTGAAAGGGTAGCCAGCTGCAAAGTTGGGTCTGTTTCCTCCTTTTCTATGAGTCGTTGTATTCAGGTCTTCTAGCTGAGCCAAAGCAATATGAGAAACACGCTCACCAAGAGCCTGCTCACCTTGCTTGGCCGACCTGTCCAATTAAATCAGTTCATATGATCAAATTGACTTTCCTCAGGGAGGGCCGCTAGTCTGGCACTAATGCACCACAAATTATTTGTGCAAATTCCTTGGTAATAAAAAAATTATTAGGCAAGGAGATGGATAATACGTGCTCAGTTGTCCCATGGTGGAGCCCAGGAAAATAAACAGAAAAGCCTCCTGAGCTTTTGGCTGGACCAAACTGATAGAAAAGTCCTTTAAGTAACTGTATTAACTCGGGAGACAGACCTTTAGGGATCACGAGGAACATCTCATTTCTCTCCAGTGCCTCAGTCAGATCAAGCAACCCAAATATCTGAAGGCATAAGAGACAACCTGGAGGATACTGCAGGGCAGAAGATGTAGCA
Source organism: Falco cherrug (assembly GCF_023634085.1). Lineage (NCBI taxonomy): Eukaryota > Metazoa > Chordata > Aves > Falconiformes > Falconidae > Falco > Falco cherrug. The sequence continues at coordinate 80,431,360 of NC_073698.1, forward strand.
CAAGCCGATGAGGCAAAGCCTGGCAGAGGGCACGAGCAGTACAGCTCCCTCAGAATGCTGCTGAAACAGAGTTAATGATGTGAGTTACCAGGTCCTGGAGAAACAAATACCAGGGAGAGAGACCCTTCACCAGACAGGGAGGATGGGAAAGTGGGGATAGTGATGGAAGTCAGTAAGTCATCGGGGGGGCTGCATTAGTCTCGGAGCCCCAGAGCCAGTGCTGCTGGTACAGGTAATGCTACCAGGACCCAGAGTTGAACAGGGAAGAAACCTCCTGCTCCTTGAGTGCAGTCCCTCTGCTGCAGACGTGGCCCTGCAGAGCAGCAGCCTGCCCGCTGTCTCCGCAGTTGCTCATGGCCCCCCTTGCAACGCCGGGCACCAGCCACCACCAGATCAGCACAGAGGGGTCTCTGTGCTGCCCTTGCTGTCCTGAAAGGTCTCTGGTAATTTTTATCATTGTTTTCCCAGAAGTGACAGTGTGTTCTGGAGAAATGTGTGTTATTTGAGGTGCTCAGTATGCTGATTTTTGTCATTGCAAGTGCAGCAACAGATGACATGGAAAATAAATTCATTCCTTCAATGAAGTGCTATTAGTGCTAAGCCTGACTAACTACCCTCTGACCGCAGCGGCCAGTCTGCCTGAGGAAGGAGCTCGGAGACAGGAATGGCAGAGCTTGTATCCTCTCCTCGCAGCTGCCTGAGAGTGAGCAGCCCTCATGGAGCCGTGCTCTGCCTGCTCTGGGGGAGCGTGACTGCTCTTGGCCACCCAAGCCTGCTGCCGACTTGCAAAGAAGCCAGCTTCTGCACGAGTCCCCATCAATGAATGCTTCCTGAAGGGCACAGAACATCTCCCAGGGAGGAGCCTCACACCAAATCTGTTGTTCTGGTTCAGGGTTATGGAGAAGGCTTGATTTTCTTTGTCTTTCCTTGCATGGAGGCGGTTTGTTGCTAGGACTTCCTTCCAATGCTAGCCCCATCGGCCACAGCCAGCCTGGCTTCAGGGCTGTGGCATGTGCAGGGAGGGCAGCGAGGTTGGGTCCCTCTCCCCCAGCAGCCTGCTTTCCCGGAGAAGGGCCCCCTCTGCCTGGTGCAGGGGTCTCGAACCCCGCTGCCTTCCCTGGGACCCCTAGAAGTTGGAGGACGTGCTGCCAGCTGGCTCTGGGCTGCCCAGGAAGCCCCATCCCACCATCCTTCCATGTCCACCCATGAGCGGAGCCAGTGGGAAGGCGCTGCTCCATCGCAGCCAAGCGCCGGCACCCCCAGTGCGAACTTGCTGAAAGCATCAGGCTGTTTTGGTGGGGGATGAGAGGAGGAGGGGAGCACAGTGGGTTGATGCCTGCAGCACCACTCACTATTCCATCATGACTACCAGTTTTGGCAGGAAGGTGCCAGCCTGCAGGTGAGGGGTGGCATCACCAGTGTGTTCAGCAGAGGGCATGATGTGTCACCACCCTGGGTGTTTGTGGGTTTGGGCAGAGCTGCTAAGCTGGGTCTGGCCGCTGCATCTGTGCACATTGTGGCTCCGGCCAGGCAGTGCTACACCTCCCCATCGCCCAGAGTGCTGCCACACAAAGCTGACAGCAACAGATTAGGAAAGGTGAGGTGAAGGCTTGTGCAGGTGACCTTGAAAAGTTGGAGAAAAAGCTATTTGCATGTGTGCTTTACTAAATATCTCCAAGGAGCCTAACAAAAGCTCTAATCTCAAACAACCTTCAAGCATGCAGTAATGACAAAGGGAAGCTCAAAACCATGAACAGGGTAATGTGCTGAACTAATACATATTCACCATCGCTCAAGTGGAGGTTGCATCAATCAGATCCGCTTCATTCTTAGTAGCCTGATCCAAGACAGGTCATGCATAATCTTTTTTTTGCACTCAAGTCTGTGCTGGAGACTGGTGGTTACAAGTCGTGTTTACCAGGCTGTGCTGCTGAAATTGTTTAGCTGAGGACTTTGGTGTGGTGTATTAGAAAGGATGAGCTTCTTTGTGGGCATGTGCACATGGACATATAAAATGAAAGTTTTTCTTGTTGAAACCTTCTGGGACAAATCTATGCTAGGCTATATTTAGCAGAAAACCCCAAAGGAACTTTTTTCAGACTTTGTTTTTTTAACTTTTTGCTAAATCTTTTTTTTTTTTTTAGATAAAAGGAAAAGGGAAGAAAGACAAGGTGGGAGAATAAGAAAAAAAAGAAGAGACAACAAAACTTTCCTAGGATTTGTAGGAAGGAAAGCATGCAAACCCAGGACTGCAGGGTCACATAAAAATGAGGCTGGAAGGTTGCCCCGTCCCACAAAGCAGGACCAGCTGGACATAAACCTGCTGTATTGCAGGTCTGAAACAGGCCAAATATGTGGTGAAAACTCTCACTGCTTCCCCTAGCCCCCCTCCCCACAATAACTTGCTTTTTCCAATCACCTTTCTCAGACCCTTCAGTTAGAAGATGTCATAGATTTATGCAGCATAGGTGGAGAAGCACAGAAAGCTTGCAATGCATGCAAAGAAAAGAAAGAAAAGAAGACACAAAAAAAGGCTGATGATGTATGTAGCCAATAACTAAAGCTTTTCACACAAGCTTCATCCTTAATTACTGTATTTAGTACCACTGGTGTAATCAAGAACATAGCACTTGTGACAGTTCAGTCAGTCGTGACAGACCCAGCACAGTGTAACCTCATCCTCACCAAGTTCCCTGAAGCTTTTGCAATAACATTTTTCATTCTCCAACCCTGCAGCCTACAAAATAAGTCAAGGGTGGATGCTGAACTATATCGGTATGCTCTATATGCTGAAATGACTAATGTTAATGTGCCCGCATTATAGTGAATACCTACAAGCCACACAAATCCCTGAAGCTAAAACCGCCCTGGCAGCCATAACTCTGGCTATATTTCCATATTACAGTTCCTTGGGAAGGAGATTTAGCTTAAAAGTTGCCCTCCTGCTCTCCTTTATGCTGCTGTATGTAGAGCTCCCTCCACCCAGCTGTGACCATCTCTGTGTTTGACTAGCTCTGCTCTAAGCTCACTTCGCACAATTATGTCGTTTAAAAATGCGCTTTAAAAAAAAATATCTATATTTTGGAGTTGGTTTTTTGCAAGCTAAGACAATTTAGAACTCATTTCAAGCATGCTCACCAAAACAGTTGGGCTGGGGGATTTACCTTTGGGAGCAGGAGTGGTGGTGAGCTGCTGGGGAAGAAAGGACATGGGCCGCATGGGATGGATGTACAAGCAAAGGGATCAGAGTGTAAATTCCTATTCATCTGTCACTTAGTAAAGTTAAACCTCTACACATCAGGGACGTGTCTGTCTTCTACGTGATGGCCTTTTCCACCACTTTGACAATGTAAAATATCCTTGAGGGGACAAGTGACAATGCTGTTCCCTTTAAATTGAGTGCCTTGGTTGCAGAGGGATCTAGTTCAGCACAAAGAAGGATCAGATAGTAGTTCTCATTATACCATGAAGTACTTGGGCTGTGGAATGATGCCAGGTTCATGTTTTTTGGGAAGCCTCATTGTTATTGCACTCCTTTTTGATTTCCTGACTTCCTGGTGGCTTCTCTTCCAACCTGATCTTTGCATTCTTTTCTCTCTTTCCCATCACTTAGTTATAACTAATGAAAAGGGGAGGGGGTAAATGTTAAAGAAAATTTCAGTACATCAAAATTCCTTACCAATGGTTGTTATTTTTCAGTTTCCACACAAATTTAACAGTGTCACTCTCAAATACCATTGCAGACACATCTCATTCATGCCAAAGCTTAAGGGATTTGTTCAGAATGAAAAGGAGGTGGAAAAAATGTATCTGTGCAGCTAACGCCTCCATTCTGCCCCCTCCAAAGTCCACAGGCATCTACCAGCCCATCCCAGCTGAAGCTGGACTGCACACCCGAGGGAGAGTGTGAGGTGATAAACACCGAGGAGAACAGGACTGGGCAGGGCCATCAAAAATGGGATAATAGGAATTAGCGGAATAAGTAAGAAATAAATGTCCTATTCATACAGTCCTGTTCCTCATCACTGTTCTGCAGAAAGAGTAAATAACTAAATTAAGCAGAAGAACCTTTAGGAGGAATATGACGGGAAACGAAATCCTGACAGCAAGGTCTGTTAGGCTCTGAAATGGTCCCTCAAGGGAAGCAGCTTGAGTCATTTGAACAATAGACTGGACCAAGCGCTGGAAAATATACAGGAGGGAATAAATGTGCATTAGCAGAGGGACGTCTCAGATGACCTAATAGGTTGTTTCCATCCATAAATCTGGAATTCTATGACAAGAGCTTAGCCAGGAGAGGGCTTACGGCAACATCACAAACAGATACACCCATATTATGTACATTGGAGCTTGGAGTGACCGCAGTGACCTATGTGTTATGTGAATGACAACTCATATTTTTGGAACATTTTAGTACATAAACTGCTCTCCATCACCCATAGATTCTGGATCTGACTTGCATATGCATCTTACCACCCAGCCCACATTCTATTTAAATGGTGAGGGGAGAGAGCTGGGACATCTGTGCCTTTTAGTTGTTCTTCATAGTTACAATACTTGGTCTATACCCAGCTCACTGGCTTCTGGGGCCTTCCAGCTCCTCTGGTTTTTTACTTCCAGTGTTTGACTTTTGGGGTACTCCATCTGGGAATTTTTGTGGGAAGAAAGTGCCCACAAGTCTATTGATCTCAATCCAGGAACAACAAAATGTAGGCCTTTCTCCCAGCACCACAAAGACAAAAATTATAGTACAGAAGTAAATAAACAAACAACAAAGATTGAATTATTTAAAACACAGGGATCATCTTGCTTTATAAAAATGCACACAATCCACCTGCTAGATTTTAATACCCTTAGTACCAATGTCATCCCTTCAAGGAATTTATTCTTGAAGAAACCACCATCTTCTCCTCACATGGCAACAATATTAACACGAGGAAGCAGACACCTGTTCCCCAACACATGGGAGAGCTAGCATTAGACATTCCTTTCCTTATCTCCCTAAAAATAAAGCTTTCTTTCATATCCATGCATGTACATGCCTGCACACCATTTCTGATGGCTCAGCCAAAAGTCCATGCTCTAGACAAAAAATGAGGGTTCCAATCCACTGACTACTTCTCTGAGCTCCCACGCCTGCTCTCCCTCGTCTCTCCAAGAAAAAGAGTTGGAGTACCTCACTTCAAGCCTTTCTCTGCTCTGTGTCACCAAAGCTCAGCATCCCTCCTACCCTCCATCCACCTGTAAGCATCAGGAACCACTGGGTGCCAACGGCTGCCCATCACGCCCCAGCAAAGGGCAGCCAGCCTGCCTGCAGTTCCCCCTCCTGTCACTTAGCCCTGCTCGCTCAGTGGCTGAGTCCACCAGGAAAGGTTTCTCTTGCTGTTAATGAGTCCTGAAAAGCCTTATTAACCCCTCGTTACTGGGCACGACTAACAATAGGTAATAATCGATGAGCCGTTTAGGCAAAGAAAGAGCTCCTGAGAGTGCCATTATTAATTCTGGGAATATAATTTTTCTTGGTACTGAGAAATCGCACTGATTCAGGCTCTGAATGCAACACAGGGAGTTCAAAGTACACCATGTACGTGTGTATTCATGCATACAGGTGTGGGTGCGCATGTGCATTCCCTGTCCTGATGCCTATCAGCCAGGGGAAAGGAGGAGAGCTAGTCTGTACCATTCCAGTTTGACTGGGCACATCTACAGCCATAACCACATCTGATCCCTTGTCTTGCCTTGCCAGACACCAGCACTGAACTGAACAGCACGCGATTTCTCAGTACCAAGTACTGCAGTGGCAGCTCTCCTGCTGCAGTCACCTCCTGCCACCAGAACACAAACACCAGTTTGCCCAGGCATCTCAAAACTCAGCCCTTCCCATTGGGCCTGAGGAAATAGCCGAGTTTTCTGCAAGTGTTAGAGAAACAGAAGTGGACATTTAGCAAGGTCTGGAGCCCTTTGGAATTGCACCCCTCACTTGAGTTATCCTGCTCCGAAAATCCCACCTGTCTGCAATTTTAAGAGCTCTGGTCCTTTCAAGAGGTTGTCCCTTCTAGACCAACCATGAGCTTGGCCCCAAGGGTAAGATTCTGGAAGACAAGGATGAGGCTCCCTGGCTTCTGCTCCAGCACAGCCCCTGGTGCTGGCAAACGAGGATGGCAGGAAGAAAAGGGCTCATCTCCACAAAGAGAGGGAAGGCTTCTCTTTAACACTCCAGCCAAGTCTTGTTTCTATGATGCAACTGGGTTTGAGCAGGCAGGGGAGTGACGAGGACCGTCTCGACATGCAAGGTCTTCTGCAGAATGCAATTAGGAGTTGCTGTAATTTCCTCATCACCTTTGGTAACGGCTCGTGTGACGGGAAGAAACTGGCAATGCTGGAAGCTTTTATTCTTTTGGTGAGATTTTATTCCTACAACAAATAGTATCCACCTGAAAGTATGATCTCAGAGATCACAAACCCAGGTGAAAGCCAGCTCAGTTCACAGGCGAGGCTGGGTGGTGGTGTTAGAGGCCATGGGCTGCCACATCAACCTCTCTGCGGTGAGCTCCAAAGCAGCCTGTGTCTGGCCACATGTGCTGAACACCAGGAACAAGATGAATACTAACACAGAGCAGACAAAAAAAAATAAATTTAAAAATAAATATCTCCATCCTGCCCACGTGGCTGTGGCGTGCAGAGCTTTGCACCTCATGGTGCAAAATCCATGGCACTTCAAATTTAGCAGCTGGCTAAGACAGTGGCAGAGATGCTGCTGGGGGACCTGGCTCTTGCTTGCTCTGCTGCATGGAGGATCAGAGAAGCAATCTCTAAGGGCACCTCCTGCCCTGAGGAACTGGTTAATCCCACTCACTGTAGGGATGAATGCAGCCAGTGGCTTGATTGCATTTACGGTGTTAAGCCAGTTATTGAATCCAATTAGTGACTGTTGGCTGCCTGTGGGGTCCTGCACGCAGAGAAATGGATCCACCCAGAGACCAGGAGGGTGCTCAGAGTCTTGCAAAACAGAATCTGTGCTGAAGGATGACTGGGCATTGCTGTACCACACAAGTCCTATGTCTGCTATATGCAGCTGTCTGCGACAGCTCCAGTGGGAGAAAGTGGATTTCGCAGCTTGTGACTAACCCCAAAATGTGCTGAGGAGGGCCTCTGCACAGCGAATCATTCGCTTCCTTCTGAAGACGAAAAGCAAGGCTATGACAAAAGCCCAGTAGCCCCAGGCAATTCCCCCTCACTCCAAAAGGTCCAGCAGCATGCTCAACCTCATAGCCCTGCTGCAACACCACCTCCATCACAAGACACACGGTTCCTCCCCCTGCTGCCTGCGTCCATCCCAGCACCTCCCACCACTTGTGCCGTTCATGACAGGTAGCTGGTGGTAGAAGAGACAGTGGTCTTAAATGCACCAAAGCTGTCCAGAGAGCTGCTTCCACCAACAAGGCACACAAGAGGGAGACTGGGTTTCCCGTTTCCCCCTGCAGCTCTGATGTTCATCTGCCCAGGCTGAAACACAGCTTCTCTTCCCTTCCCTCTGGTGAGCACATCTCCCACCACATGTCAGACTCCTGCTAAACAGGACCTCCTTCCAGCAGTCAGTGTGCAAACTGGGATGAGTGGCCTGAAGTCACCTAGTCCATCAGATCTCCTGTTCCTCTCTGCTTCTTGCTGCTCTCATGGGAACACAACCCACTGGGCCACATCATTTGGATGCCTACCACTCATCGGGTCTGTCATTTGATGATTTAAATAGAGATCTGAGTAATTAAGAATTAAAGGTATATTTCTGTGTCAAAGCCATTATGAAGACATCACTGTAGCCTTTTAAAACCATTTTATTTCAACTAATCCACAGAGAAGCCTTTCCTCCATCCAGAACAGAGATCCACCCTTTCACTGCCATATTAATTGAATTCAAAGTATCCATACCTCCTTTTGCAAAGAGTTATTAAGCCCCTAACCCCAAATTAAGACCAGTATCCCAGTTTTTCTCAGACATACCAATAAAGCAGCATGAGTCATATAAATAACTGCCTGATCTGTCCAGCTTTGCAGTTAATTTGGTGGCTCTGTGTCCCTGTTCCTGTTGTGCTCACTTTCCATGAACAGAAAGCAAAAATGTTCATGGAAAATAGATTTCAAAGGCATAGGCATAAGTGTTCCTGGAAATCTAATTTTACATTTTCAGTAAAAGCATCTGCTACCATAGAAGGGTTGAGCAGGAAAAAACAGTAAGACACTGAGCTGACCACTGCACAACTACCTTCACTCAGTTCAAAGACGAGAAAGTGTGACCATATCCCGGCAAATGTAAGAGTAATACTGTTAAGCAAGCAGGACAAAGCAGCTAAAATCAAATTATTTGCTACTTTTTTTTTTTATGTGACATGAACAGAGGGGCTTAAAGCTCAGTTTTTGCAAGATGTTGCTGGCAGGAGGATATCTGTTTGGAAATCCAGCAGGTGGCTGGGGATAACAGGTGTGAGAGGCCCTAAATACCCCTCTACCTATATTGAGTGTGTAGACAAGCTCACCAAATGATAATTATGTTACTTTACCAGGAAAAGGGAAAGAAAGGATCAGCAAGGATAGGCAAAAAAGCATTTAGCTAGAATTTCTGATATCCCGTCCAGCTCTTTGACTAAGATATTTTTGTTGTCACAGAATAAACCAAGGACTGGTAAAAAAACGGTTGCCCAGGGTAGCGGAAAGGGATGTAAGACAGAGGAGAACTAAAAAAGCACCCCAGCATGATACAGGAAAAGCTCCATCAAAAATAATGAATCTAAATTCACTGCCTCGGTGGCTGAAGAAACAAAGGATGAGATTGTCTGGCTCTGGAGGTCAGAGCCTTAATGTGCTGTTAATAGCATTTATATCATAAAGCAGAGTCACTGCATTAGCTTTGATTTAGCAATGCCAGCTGAGGAAGCAACCCATAAATTCAACTCTGCATCTCTGTAAATACAGAGAGGATGCTAACGAGGGGCCTTCTGGGCTGACCCAGGCTCTCCCCAGTGCTCACCCTGCTGTCACTGCTTTGTCACCTGCTTGTGTGGTGCAAAAGGGACAGCACGTGGTCTGCGTGGCTCAGCCGCAGGCTATGCAGACCCATCCCTCAACCTGTGGTAGTTCTGCTCGATTTCGTGCCCCACTCCAGTGGCTGGCTGCACAAGGAACGAGCCTCAGAAACTCTCCAAAACTCGTGTCAGTAGAAGAGATTTTAGGATAAAACAGTAACAGTACCATTAGCAGATTGCTGGGACCAGACGGTTTCACTCAAGAGCTCTGAGGGAACTCAGACTTGAAACTGCTGACCTATTCAGCACAATACCACAGCAGCTGTTGAAATGGCGAGGCACCACAGGAATGGAAGGTGGCAAATGTTACATTCATTTTTACAAAGGCCTTTTAGAGGCCATCCAGAGACCTGTGGGCTGGAAAGCTGGGCAAGGCGAATTGACAAAAAGAATAACGCAGAGCAGAATGGCTAGATGTGTGATAGAACGGGAAAGAGCAAAGTTTGTGGAGTGAGATCTCAGGCATCGCAAATCCATTCAGATCAAGACGTGGGCAGCTCGTCATATTTGTAAAAGATCCAACTGCAACCAAGTGGAGAGTGATCTCAGAAAACCGAATGACAGGTTGATAAAATGACATATGAAACTCACCAGCAGCAAATACAAAGCAAAGAGCGTGAGGAACACCAACCCTAGCCATATAAAGAACATCAGGGGCTCTAAATTAACATCAGTCAGGAAGGAAACCTCAGAGCCAATGAGTGTGCTGAAAACTCCAGCTAACTGCTCAACAGCTGTCAACAAGGCAAAAAAAGGGCTTTGGAAATGACTACAGAATGAAGAGAGAATGAAGTGACCACTTCTAGGGCACCCCTGCCTCAAACACAGGGTGCAGCTCGGCATATGCCAAGGAGGATGTAGAAGAACCTGTGAAGATACAGATGAGACGGCGGGGAAATGTGCGATGGTTCCTATAGGCCAGGCTAACTACCGTAGCATTCTTCTGCGTGGCCACCTCAACAGAGGAGGGATGTGAGAGAGGTCCCAACAACTCATGAGCAGTGTGGAGGTGTGAACAGGAAAGCATTAGTCATGTCTGCGATCACAAGAGAAAGGCAGCAGAGCCCAATCTATTGGGCTGGAGGTCTAACACAAAGAAAAGGAAGCACTACTTTCACACGACGCAAATTTGAATTATGGCACTCGCTGTCACAGGATGCTGTGAAGGCCAGAATTATAAGAATTTCAAAAGGGGTTAGCCAAATTCTTGGAGGCTTGACCCATCTGCAGCTGTTAAACACAATGACCCAGATGCCAGTCAAAAATTCCCTTAACCGCAGTCTGCTCTCTACTGAGCTGGTAATACCACAGAGGGATTATGCTATGCTTGCTCCGTCCTTCCACCCTTTCCCTAAGAGCCTGCTTCTGAAATGAGCCACCTGGTTAGCTGGACCTTTGGTCTGAGCCACTGCCACTGCAGAACACATTACATAGTATATAAAATGTATATTAAGGAACTAGAATTTATTGCAGGTGAAGATCAAGTGTGTTCACCTCACATGAATATCTTTCTTTGACAGGTGCTGATACCTGATGCCTTGGGAGAAACGCATTTCTGTCCTAAAAATCTGTCTATCTATCATGCCCTTGGCAGTCTGTACCGAAGACTAGCTCTTTCCTGATCTCCCACAGATGCTCTGCTAAATCCATAAACCATGACAGTGGATTACTTTTATCATTGATTTAACTGTCACCACTAAAAGTAGTTAGCAGTCATGAAATAAGCCAGCAACTGTATTTGAAGCGATGTCCTCCCGAGGCACATCTTTCCTTTTATCAGTTCTTAAATTAATTCTCCTTCATTGCATGAAGCGTGCCTTATTCTCACTTTGCAGAATGAGTAAAACAGAAGTACTGATCACTTCTATCTCATGCACCATAATTTTCTACGCTCAACTGCTCTCCCTTCTGCCACTTCTCCTTTCCAGCTGACACAGGCCAAAATTACATGATTTATCCTTTCACCATGAGGAAGTTCTTTCCTCACTGAGGTGTGACTGCTGCTCTGGACGTAGCAAAGGAGAAGGTTGTGGGTCTGGGGACGAGTCACGCCTTGCCTGCCGGAGGGCAGGAGGAGAGGGACAGGTGGGAATCCCTCGCTACCACAGCTGGACTACAGTGGCATCAGAGCGCTCGGCTTGGTGTCTGCACTCGGCTTGCTCCGTGTGAAAACAGCCTGTGTTTTTCATTGCTCCCAGTCTAGCAACTCCTGCCAGCTCCAAGCATTTCCTTTTTTTTAAAAAAAACAAGGCTTGATCATTCACTTTTGAGGCTGTGCTAAACTTGCCAGCATCTGTTCCATCTGAAAGGGGGGAAAACCACCAATCCCAGACTGGGAAAGAAAGGAAAAGGAACTAGGTACCAAGCTGTAACGTGAGAAATGAAGCCAAGAAAAACAGCATCTCAAGAGATATTAAAGACAAAAACAAACATGGTAAACAGGAGCAGACAGATTTCAGAGGAAAGGCAGAAAGACAGTGACTAAAGCACCAAAAGTGAAACAGTGTACACATGAAAACTGAGTCCAGAGTCCCAGGGTTTCTTTGTTCTTGTTTTTCCTACCATTTCACAGAAATCATGATGCTGTCAAGATCCCTCTATACCCAAGGGTCAGTGATGTCAGTGAAAGCTGGTGGAGCTGCACTGATTTATATCCATTAAGAAGCAACTTTCCGAGACTTCCCAGAATTATTGAGGTTTAAAATAATGCCCTGAGAACCCAGATGAAAACAGCAGTTGTGATTATTCTTAAACCAGGTCATACTAAAAGCTAGATTTAAAATAATGATGAATACCTCCGTTATTTTTTAATAGTTGCAAAATTCCTAACTTTGGATGGTCACATTGAAAACACAACCCTGGAAAAACATGTGCAGGACACTTTTCTACCAGTTCAAGAGTCATGGTAAATGCATACAGAGCTCTACAAATTCCAGCTCAGCAAACTCCTTTAGAAAGCAAAATAAGTAAATACTATCTCTGTTGCCCCCAAGCTTTTAAGTTTTTGGCTTTACCTTTCCACCACTCTCCCCTTCCTTCAAAATGCGATAGGTGGATTTGAAAATAAAAACTTCAGAATAAGGATCCAAACTTTTTTCAAAAAACCCACTATTGTTCCTTGGGAAGAAAAAATTCCCCCCCCCCCCCTTTTTTTTTTACTGTGTGCCAGGTTAAACTAGAGGTTGCAAATATTTAGTGGTCCCTTTGCAGGTGAAACCCCTCCCCACCCTCACCCTAACTGCATGTGCAGAATCCAAAGCCTTCTATCGCTCACATCCTGTGTGCGTGCCGGGCCCACACAGCGCAGGACTGTGCGTGGAGTGCAAAGGAAACAGAGCGAAGTAGAACTGCAGAAGAGACTGAGGATGCGGTTCCACAATCTAGAGCGGCACGCTCAGTCTGGTCTTTCACCCTCCAGCGCCACTTGTCGCAGCTCACGGGCGGCCACCCACCCTGCTGGGTGCTGTCGCTGGGGCGCCGCAGCGGGCAGTCACAGCGAGAACCTCAGCTTGTTTCCAGCGAGCCCAGGCACCTCCCCAGCGCAGGGCAGCTGGCGCTGCACACACATTCCCAGGCTAGCTAAGCTTGTAGCTTTCCAGCATTTTTTAAATTCTCACATTATATTTCAAAGAAGAAAAGCCATCACCCCTGGAATCTTTCCCTCCCTCCCTCTTCCCCTTTGCTCATTGCTGCCTTAATCTCAGCTGGGGCCTGTTTCAGATGAAGGTGACACGGATGGAGTGCTCATCCGGTGACGACTAAATGATGCTTGACCATTTTCACTCTGTAGACCTCTCATACTGTCAGATTTTATAACCCGATTACTACAGACTTGGGTTAGATTCAGACAGATTGCCTACCAGCAAAAGGCTCAATATCCCATTATCAGATTTGTGAGCCCACCATTCCTCTTCATTTAGTATGTAACAGAAAGTGTTGTAATGTCCTATGGATTTAGCCTTTAAAATGAGTCTTAACTGTGCAAGTCATATGTATACATCGGGTGAAAACACTCCACAGAATCATATGCAGGACAACAATTGTAAAACATTTTTTATTTAAATATTAAATAAACCACATCAACTAACCATTTTGGTGTACACCTCTCATTTTAACATAAGAAATAAAATGATTGCTCAGTCATGATAAAAAATAAACTATACATCTCAATTAAACCAATCACGTAGTGTCTTTAAATACCCTATTGCATTGCAGTCTGCAGAACAGCACTGTCAAGATATCTACAAAAAACCCCAAACTTTTAAAATGACCTCTTTCTGCTCCAGTAATAATTCCAAAGAGGTTCTACAGCAATTGGAAAAGAAAGAAAAAAAAAAAACCAAAAAACAAACCAAACTGAACTATGAAAGTAAAGTGCTTGTCATTGCTCAGGACAGGAAACAAAAGAAATCTGTCACCTTTTGATCCATGGCATTAAACATAACAAATATTGAAGAGGAAATTCTGCCTTTTAAGTATGTGTGCTACTCCTTACAAAACCGAAGGCAAAGTTGCTGTTTTGTGATGAGCTGGCTTCTTCTTGCCCTCCTCTCTAGCCATCTCCATGGTTTTGGGGTTGGTTTTTTTTTTTGTTGGGTTTTTTTTTTTTTAAACCACTACAAATGAGCATGAGACTTTGGTGTTTTCTCTGCTGCAAGGCACCACTCATTACCAGAAATTCAACTCATGCAATTTTCTCTCACTTTGAAGCTTCCAGACCAGGCAGCAGCAGTGGCAAGCTGGAGATGCACCAATATAGACACACAGATACAACACACAGATAAAGAGGTCATTTATGGAGAGCCACAGACAGAGCCGCGTGACATCTTCAACCCTTCCTACTCCCACCAATTAACCTGGTCGATCTTTGGCTTTTTTCTTTTTTTTAAAAAAAAGCAAAACAAACAAAAAAACAGGTATCTATATTATTTGCAAATGCGTAATACTGCAGGTTGCATGAAGCCAAGGTAACTTGAAGGCACCCTGTGTCACACTAGGGAGATGGGTCCTTTAAGCATTTAGACAGAATGCAGCTATTTTTTGACATTCAGATGGCAGCTTCCAGCCAAGCTGGCTCCCTGTTTGCTCACCTGCTTCCAAAGTTTGCACGCCCTACCTGACTCATTTCTGTAGGAGCACAGTCTGTTCTCCCCTTTGTATCTAAGCTTAACTTCTGTCGATACCGGCAGAAGCTTTGAAAGGGGAGTGGGTTTTTTACCAGAAACACAATATAAGCATATTACAAAATATAAAAAATAACTAGTGTTATATAGTTTTCTGCTTCCTATTTATATACATATACAGCGTTAAAAACCATACGAAAAAACACCTATCTAATCCAAAACCTCGTTTTGCTAATATGCCAAAAACAAACTAACCAAAAACACCCAAAGATTGTGCTGTTTTACTCACTTTTAATACAGTTTTGTTCAGAAATAGCTGTACTCCGTTAGAGTAGAATTCTGTTCTAGCCTATTCCTTTTGTCTTTGTCAGTATATAATTATAACCTCGATATTGCACATTTCCCCAAGAGTCAGTTCTGTTTGGACCCTGATAATGAAATGCATAAAAACATGATTAGCAGCGGAAATAACAACGTGCAGCACTAAGAAATACCCCTCAGGCAACTTTGTAGGCAACCTCCAGGAGGGCTTTTTAAAAAGAAAACCCTTCCCATCACCCCACCAGTACTAATGCTTCCCTCCTCAGTGCCTCTGCAAGAATAAGAAAAAACTTAAGTGTTTATAAAAAGATTCCTACAGATTATTCAGACCGACAAAATATATGCAAGTGTGCACGTGTGCATATGTATATGCACACATACCACCCCCAAACAAACATCCCTGTGAAAGACCAGGCATTATGCAGTTTGGATCCTGATTATCAAGGGACAGATTTTCAATACATGACTTGCTTCTATACTAATTAGAAGGGCTTTTTAAGCTTTTCCAGCTGATGTATCAAGCAAGAAGTTCACAGTTTTCATTTGGAGTATACGTATCCGAGAGGTGTGGAATGGGGATGTTGGTTCCTTTAAATAACATGAGTGTTAAGAGGAGGAAAAAAACCCCCAACAAATGGCAATGCTTCCATTTTTGTCCTCTATGAATGCATAATGCTGCATGCCACTGGTTTTCTGTTTATTTTCTTTAAAAGAGGTAATCATCTTCACAAACCCATAAATGAATATTGTGAAAAAGGGAGGCTCTGGTCCCTTCTTTGAAAAGCCTCTCCCTGCTGTGTCACCACTACGGACAGCTGCTAATCTTGCATAACAGCAGAGCTGTATTGGTCTGACTTGAGTACAGTACCGAAGAGTTCTTCCCCAACCACATCCCTCCCTGTCCCCACAAATGCCCCACCCATCCTCCCCATCATTATTTTTCCTTTAAAAAATTCAGTTTCTATTCATATTTGTTCAGTGCAAGAATAGTAGAAGCAAAAAGACATACATATTGCTTGTTTCAGTTCTATAAAGTTGCTAGCTTTCTGAGCCAGACAGCCTCTTCACATACTTTGAAATTTATTGCTTCTGAGAGTCCCTCGTCCACACGACACCAGCCAGCCATGGACCCGCACACGCCACGGAACAGTGGTGAAAGTTCTTTGCAACAAGAGCAGCGTGAGCTGTAGCAGCCAGGGCTCTCATTTGACCAGGACGAACTTCCCTAGCTGGTTGGAAGTCAGGTCCTCCATCTCACAATCCCCGTGCTGCAGAGTGACAGCGTCATAGCTTGGAGACTGCACAGAGAAACTCTGCTGCTGAGAGAAGGTGGTGCCAACTGGAGAAACATTGCTGCTGATGTACAGGTGTGTGTCTAAAAGGTGAGCTGCTGAGGACACCGGTGACACGCTGACACCAAAGAAATGAGGTTGGAGCAGTTGGCTGTTGCCAGCAAAGGCTAGCTCAAATGAGTTCTCTCTTTGTAGCTCTGACAACAGAAGAGAATTGGATGCTTTGCAGGTACCTACGCTATCAGAGGAGGGGACGCCATTTGTTGCAGAAGTTTGAGCAGTCTGGGGACAAGCTGTCTGGAGTAGCTGGTGATGCTGGAGCTGGAGCATTCTGAACAAAAGCCAAGGGTGGAAGAGGTTAATTTGCACTGCTAGGATGGTTTAATGTTTTTCTTCCTCCTTTCTTGCCCCTAACACTGACCATAACTTTCCCCTTTGTTTCCTCCTCTCTATCAAACCTCTCCTTATCCAGCCAGTACAATTAAAGCAGGCTGACCATGCCAGGTCAACATGTTTTCACTTGGCTTCTCTCACGTTGGAGAGGGCGACTATCACCAGAAAGTTATCTAGTCACCATTTGGCCTGCTAATAATAGATGTTCTAGAGACAACGTGTGCAGATAAACCGGAAACTCGATTTTCCATCTTGCTTCTATGGGAATGAAGAGGTGCCACCACACATGACATTTGAGGCCACTGGAACTGTGCCTCCTTTGTGGGCTGTAACTTTTCCAAATTACAAGGTCTCACTTCCTTGCCATGGGAAAATTACAGGAGGAGGCAGAGGAGGAAAGCAAGCATTCCCAAAACTAACAAAGAAAAACACAGCTTGCAATGGGGAGAAGTAATGTTTTCCCCCACAGTACCAAACTGCTTCTCAATTCAGCAACCTTCAAATATTTGGATGTCGAGATTTTTAAGTGGAACTGCACGTCCTGTGTTATGTATGCCAGTGCAGGAAGCCACAAAAGGAAACCAAGCAGTTTATCTGCTGCCACACAGCAAAGATGGAGGATAGGAATCCCCAGAGACCAAACTCCTCAACTTCTTTTGCTACGTTTACTCCTCCTTGCTTGCCCCTAACCAAAGTAAACCCAACAAAACCAGCAAAACTCCTGGCCAGCTTCTCACCTCTGCTGCTGTAGCACCTCCTCCAGAAGGCTTCTTCCCTCTCTGCTGCTCCCACTGCTGCTGTACATGCAGGTGCTCGGCTGTGTGTGTTGGAAAGGGCTCATGGCACTCCTTGCTGCCCGAGATGAGGAGGACTGACACACCTGCCGAGCAAAGCCTTTGATTTTATTCAAGCCGAGAAAACCCTTGGCTCGAGCGTTCTTCCGCAGCTGCTGCCTAAAAGCCTTCAAGCCTGTGAGACATGAGCAAAAGAAATGCACTTTAATCCTCCTTAGCATTTGCCTAGGAGCCTACTTTACAGATCAGCCTTTCTGGGCAGCTGCCTTCATTTGCGTGAGAACTGTGCTAGAAGAGAGTGTGACTCTTCAGTTCAGTTCACCCCTCTGCCTGATGGACACAGCAAAATTTATGTAATGGAACAGGGTTTGGGACACCTGCATCCTTGCATAGACGGACACATGCACAGCAAAGCAGAAATCTGATAGAAATCATGATGCTGTGCACTCCGTATTTGAGAAGAAAGACGGAGCCTGCCATCCCACTCCTGGCAGCAGAAGTATCTTCATGGGCAGGCTGAATCACCATCCGAGAACGTCTCACCTAAGCACCTTCCTCAGGGCATCCAACCCTCCCTCAGGGACTGTGAATACAAGAGGCAGACTATCCAGGTGGCTGGCCTCAGCATAACACTAACACAGACCTCTGCATGCTACACTTTTCTAGTGGCAGTTGGAAGGGTGCAATTCCCCAGCAATAAAGCAAGGAAGACATTACCTTGAGTTAATGAGGTATCAGATGCTCGTCTTCCTTCTTGGAAACTGACAGGCAGGAGAGAAGCACCTCCCATGCAGCCCTGGGCTTGTAACACCGGAGCATCAGACTGGGAAGCTAGGAAGGGTGACGTCATCCTAGCTGTGGCTGGGCTCCCCGTCATTACTTGACCTGCCAAACAGCCGCTCAGGGCCACCGAGCTGTCATTTGAAGATGAAGTAAGGCAGCTGTCTGAACTAGTTCCCTCTGTGGGGCTTGCAGAAGAGGAAATGACTATACCTACAGAGGGGAAGGAAGGAGAGAAAGAGCATTCCCAAGATGAGTATGGGAAAGAACAAACATGACATCAGAGCCTTCTGCCCACCTACACTGGTACTAATAAGCAGCTGCAAGCTAGAAAGGTGTCTAACAACTTGTGTTGTCGCAGGGCTTGACTCCAGCAGGGGGTCATCAACGAATAACCTAGGTTTGGGCTCCCATCCAGCTGGCAAGGCTCTGCCAGCAACTCCAGCATCACCAGGCTATGCTGGATCAGGCCTACAGTATTGCTTTAGCACAACAGCTCTGACACAGGATTATTGCTTTGTGAACAGTTTTGTTTGCTCGTTTAGTTCACAGGGTCTGGATGTGTACCAAATATAGTCAGTGATAACTTTTTTTTAAGTTCAGATGCCCCCACCCCTACAACGGCAGAAATAAGCAGAAAAGGGTTATGTCCTGCTTATGAGAATGCTCTCCTCTATAGTGATCTAGATCAAATACAACAGTGCAACTTCTCTGCCTTTGGGGCCATGCCTATTTACAGGAAGACAGAACTGGGGAGAGCAGAGTACAGACCTCTTTTCTGGGCTCTCCTATCCCAGTCAAGGTCAAATCAGGCCATGCTCCCCAGGCATTTGTCCACTATGGCAGTCCTCCTCTGTCCTTTTCCTTTAACTATGGAAACACTTCACCTCTCCCAGACTTACTTACATGGAGGGGCACGCTGATAGAAATGAGTGGTCACTTCGGCCAGTGTGTGCCTCCTGCTGGTGTTGCTAGGGATGCGGATAGGGTGGTCATATGCCTTAATTTCATCTTCCAACTCCTTCTCTTGCCTTACTTCTTCACTAATGGTGGTTTCCAGCAGGCTATTGGGGGAGATGGAGCGGTTCCGGAAGAGCCCGTTGAAGTTGGGATCCACAGGAAAAAACAGAGGCTGCAAAACATGTCAGATTACAGATGGAAGGGTCTTTCACTTATTTCTGCACTACCTTTTAATACTCTTCATAGACCTGTCGCATGTCTTCACTAGGCCAATTATTTAAGAGGCTACTACAACAACATGCCCAAATACCAAACAGAAGATTGGAGGGAGAGAATAAGAGTCACAACTCCTATTGGTTTGGACTGGCAGACCAACACAAAAAAAAAAAAAAAATGAACACACAGTTTAGCTGAGAATACCAACCTGTAATGGATTGCTCATGTCACAGTCCATTTCTGCCTGCAAGGATGGCTGAATCAGGCTCTGAGGTTGCTGGTAAAGCAGAGATGATCGCAGGGTTTCACTAGTGAGACTGTCCTGAGGCATCTGGAGGGAAGAGCGCAATGCACAGAAGCCATCACATACACCACAATTCAACATGACTTTTCAGATACTGGAGGCTCAAGGAATTTCAGAGCCACCTTCCACACAAGCTTTCTCCATGTACTTTCTATGAAAATGAACAAAGCCTTTCAATGCCAACACAAACACAGAACTCCTCTTAAACTGGGCAATTTAACTGGAAATACAATTTGAGAGCACATTTTAAAGGGGGTGGGGGCGAGGAAAAGAAAAAGAATGACAGAAAACCACACAAACTCATGTAGTACTTCTGAGAAACCTACGTAGTATGTAATGAAGAAGTGTAACCCATCCATGCCTAAGAGGGCAAATTTCCATGAGAAGCCTAATCTTCTGACTCATTGACCTGCACTGGAGGCAGACTATTTGACCCACAGTCACTTCTTAGGAAACAGGTCATGAGTCTCCTGTTGAGGAATAGTAGGCTGTGTCCTATCAGAGGGCACCAATATCAGAAGTGGTTTTCAGGAGCCTGAGAGCTACCATCTTCTATTCTGCTGTAGCAAGGGGCAGAAAAAAAGACAGCCAACGGAGCTTTCCAGTAAGTGATCCTCTTCCTTACCTCAACATTGCTGATCTCGGAGCTCCTTGGCCTTTGCTGACGGCCAGTTGCTGGACGACTTGATAGCTGGCTGCTTCGATACTCCTTGAGGCGCTCCAAGAGCAGGTAATAAATTGCGGCAAAATGGTTGTAGCTGCTGTTTTGCAGAGACTAGAAGACATTGAAAAGACTTGAGTTACAAGTAACTAAGGATGTAAGCAGCCAAAATTCATCGCTGAGGCCTCATAGAAGCATACTCAAAAAATAAGTAAAAATCTGGAAGGGCAGTGAAGATTTTACTGTACTGTCACACTGGATCAAGGCTAGTCACTGAACGACGTATATATATATGACTGCACCATTGGCATTCTGGCAGTCACAGAAGATGTGTCTACGGGGCAAGAACTTCTCACCTCAACAGTTCTCTGCCTGTCGATGCCAAGTGTCTGCATGATCCCAAGGACCTGCTCATTATAGTCACCCAGGTTGGAGTTGTAGTTTTGCATGGAGAAGGACAAAGACTGCTGCTGTTGAAGAGAGGGGTCAGCTTGCATCCACTTGTGTTGCTTTATTTGGGAAATGGTTATTCGCTTGGTTGGGTCCACAACCAACATCCGTCGGATTAGTGTTTCACAGTCTGGATGACAAAGACAAACTTATGAGCAAGGGGTAAAAATAACAGCCCAGCCCCAGGTCACTGCTAAGAAACCTTCCCAGCAACAGCGTTGATGTCTATGAAAACAGGAATTGAAGGTTTCTGAGCAGCTGATGGCTGATCTGACTACCAGATATTCAAAACAGCACAAGAAACGTCCACATAATTTCACAAAAGCAACACGTCACTGCAGGAAATGAAGCTGTACTGGATACTGGCACTGGTGGCCTTGCACCTTGTAGGAGAGCTAGTTTTGAGTGGATGCAGGTTTAATCATGTTTACATCCACTTAAAATAGGTCAGAATTTAGTACAGAACCCCATCACATGCAACTTCCTGGTCCATATATACTGTTTATTTGTTTATAACCAAGGAGTCACAGCCATTCAGGGCTTTAACTGATAAAGGTCAGACTTGAAAAGATACTCTTCACTTTAAGACAGAGGCACATTCACTTGTTTTCAAACCCAAATCAGAGAGGTGATAATACTCTTCAGTTCCTTTTTCTCACCAGACTGTTGGGAGTGCTCAAGAAACATGCTAAGCCCCACTGTTGCTGCTTTCCTTGACAGCATAGCTGCACTGAAATATACCCCTTCTGCATAGTTGAAATATCTTAGAAGAACTACACCCATCTCAGCACTGCAGGCTAGTCTCATTAAAACCCTGTTTTCACTGTTTTGTGAGTGATTATTTCTCCAGCTAGGGTGTCAAGTATTTTTGTAATCTACAGGGACACTCTAAGGAAGGGAACGACAGCCTTTTAGATGCACCATAAAGCAGATCCCAGAAAAGCAAACATGTGCAACCAGCCCCACAACTATAAGCGCTGCCCTACAGAAATTACTGAATACACGAAGACACAGTGATTACCAGCTGCAAAACCAGTTCCATCCATCATTGCCCCAGGAAGGAACGGGACAGCTACTGCTTTATTTGTAGCCCCTTTTCTAACATTAAGGATCTGAAAAATGTACCTTCGGACATGAAGTAAGGGATGCGGAACCGCCCCTCCAGCACTCTTTGCCTCAGGGTTGGTAAATTGGGTCCATCAAAAGGCAGAGAACCACAGACAAGGACATACAGCACCACCCCAAGGCTCTGTCAATAGAAAACAGCAAGCACGTGTGAGTGACTCCAGTAGAAGCAATGATTTTGACAGCCAATGGACCCTCACAAAGTGTGAAATGCGATTTCTAAGGAATATCAAGCTCACCCATATATCAAGATGAGGTCCTTCATATTCTTTGCCTTCAAAAACTTCTGGAGCTGCATAGGGTGGGCTTCCACACCAAGTGGAG
This sequence comes from Falco cherrug, assembly GCF_023634085.1. Lineage (NCBI taxonomy): Eukaryota > Metazoa > Chordata > Aves > Falconiformes > Falconidae > Falco > Falco cherrug. The sequence goes on from NC_073698.1 coordinate 80,453,183, forward strand.
AGGGGCTCTCCCGACTTGTAGAAGTTTCCAAAGCCAAAGTCTGAAATGAAGGTAAAAGTCCAGGGTAAGACATTATTCATCCACATACTAATATTTCAGAAGTAGCAAAAAATGGAGAAAAGGGAGCAGATATATTGTTTTTTTCTCAGACTATTCATTAAAGTTATTCTCTTTTGTCCTGAGGAAGACCAGTAACACTTGTTTTGTTTTCAGTTACCATAACTACATTTATAGGATCATCCTAGGGAGACTGCATTTGACTACATGTCTAATACTGTTTATAGAGTAACCATGCATTTCTTATTACCTGCTAACTTGATATTCATGTTAGCATCTAGCAGAAGGTTCTCTGTTTTGAGATCCCTGTGCACGATGTGGTGGCTGTGACAATATTCCACGGCTGAAAGAATCTGCCAGAACTTCTTCCGTGCCTCACTTTCACTTAAGTGCCCATTGGAAGTCAGATGATCTGCAAGACAAAATAAAAGAGGGATGAGATTTAGACACACCTGAAAGAAATTTTTCATAATCCTGCAGGTGCTGCACTCACTGTTTGACAGCTGACAATGCCAGCCCTGGATGTTTAATCAGACAATATATGTATTTCTCAGGAATTACAAGAACAAAGCCATGGTTTCTAAATCTAATTAGCTCTGTCAGTGAGGACTTACCAAACATTTCTCCATTCTTTGCAAACTCTGTAACAATGTAAAGCATATCCTTTGTCTCCATAACCTGTGAAGACACCAGAGGACATGCTTTAAAAAAATGCAGACTTCTGTAGTTTCATTCATTCATTTTTCTATGCGTATTGTCAAACACATCAGTTCAATTATTTATTTGCAGCAGCAGCAGCTGATTTTGCACCACAGTGTTCCTTCCATCAAAGTGGTAATGAAAGAGATAAAAAATCAATGCTTATGTGCCTACAATATACAATGGTTCCCATGCCGTTGTTCTTCTCACCGTTACCATGCCACCTAATCTCCATAAGATAACTGACGAGCATTTCAATCATTTCCTACCCTTCCCGGATTTCCTTTTTTGTTAAAATATGTACGTATCATTTAACAATTCATTTGATATATTTTGAACATTCAAAGATACTTAAAAGTTTTTATAAAGTCATCTTTGTTTCAAGGCTGGCAGGTACTCAGATCAGGAGAGATAGTTGCAACTTGGACAAATCAAGAAGTAGTATCAAATACCCCACTCCCATCTGGTCTTGGCTGGGGACATGGCAAGCCTCCCATGCAACTGACAATAGGTTGCTGTTTGTGTAAGCAGCAGTGCTTGATGCACATCAACAACTGTCAATATATTACCCAGTGTTCACCTATCAAACTAGTATCGACTTCCTTTGACACTTGATATTTTTTTCATTTGGAGGAGGAAAAAAAAAAAAAAAAAGAACTAAAACTGAAACAATGAATGAGAAATGCTGAGCATTTCCAAATTATTCTTCAGTTACTATGCACATCTTTCAAATGTTGCATTTCAGTTTTTAAAATACAACTTTCCCCAGGAATTGGACCCTCAAGGAGCAGATTATTTTGTTTTGGAAGCAGAAGGCTCACAACAGGTTAACAATCAAAAAAACATCAATACTACTCCAAAGGCTGTAATTTCCAGGCTCCTAACATGTAACTTTTTTCAAAGACTCTTGTCCCCCCCTCATGACAAGTACACACAGACACGAAATGAAAATAAACAAACAGGGAGCAAAGGAAGAGAGGTTCCCAGTCTAAAAAACTGAAGGAAAGTGTTCTGGGAAAGTTGCCAGCTGGATGAAATTAAGACGCCCTGCTGAAACTAAAACAATGATGAAATAATACAAGAACACACACCCTACATTGGTATGTCATCTAATTCCATCCCTGCTTCTCAGCCTCCACCAAACAGGTAAAGCATCAGTTACAACAACAAAGAAAACTTCACTGAAAAGAAATTATGGTCCACTACCAACGTCATTCACTCCATCAAGTGAAGTGGTTCAACCAGATGGAATTTAACCTGCTTTTCTAAAAGCTTCAAAATAGTATTTTCACCCACATCATTCCACTGAAATGAAATCAACCAAACTGTTAGAATGTTTCTATATATCCTATACTGCCCTATGGGCAACAATGACGTCAGATGTTAACACAGAATAATTTTTGTTATGATGGGTTAATACTATAAATATCAAGCACTTCATGTGTGTCAAGGTCTTTAAAAATAATGCCTTGCCTAACCACCTGCCTTACTGGCTCTTCAGCCTTACACGTTAATTAAACTTTTTTTTCTTTTTTTTTTTTTTTTAAAAGCTAACAAACCCAACGGTAAAATTGCACCTGATAATAGTGTTTACTACTGCATACGGACTTTCAGACCTGCTGCTTCATCAGACCTGCCCTTCTAGATAGGTCCAGACAGACTGCGATACCTCATCTTTTTCTTAAATCCACATGGCACTATTTAAGATGATTAAGAGGAACTTACACCAAATGCTAATTAGATTGAATATTTCGAATTTGCAAAGCAGACCTTACTCACTAAACAGATGTGACCCTGTTTTCTGTACAACACATTAATTTGTTCCTACTGTTAAAAATACCCATCGGCACAGAAACTGAACAAATCTAAACTAAAATTCATGTTGTGAAACTCTACGAGGGGAAAGATATTTAAAATTCACTTTCAAAACTAAACAAACTGGATCAGAGTAAGCAAACAGGTCATTTTTTGATACACTCTAAAATACCAACATTTACCAGCTTTTTCTTTCCTACTTAAGTTAGAATTCTAATTCTTAGATTAGATTTCTACTTAAATTTTTTACTATTTGAAATCCTTTCCATTTATGGCAAACTCAACTTTTGTGCTTTCTTCTCTGCTATCCTACAATGAGTTTAAGTCTTCCTCTTATCAAAAGCACGTTAGAAGTTCCAGTCCTCTAAACTGGAAAAGCAGATGAGCTGGGAAAGGCAAGTTAATCACAGAAGTTGAGATAAACAGTTCCCCGACCTGAAACAAACTCTAGTCTGGTTTTAACTGTAAATTATACAGTGCATTTTGTCAAAAAGTTGTCTAATGTACCAGACTCCTGTTCAGAAAATGATCACTTTTTTTTAAAAAAAGTTTCATTTAAGGGCATTTCAATAAGTATTTCAATATGCATTCTTTGCAAATACTTGATGTAAAATCATGTGCAAGAGAAAAGCACAAACATATTTCATCTGCGTGCTGCACTTCAAAGCTGACCTCTTACCTGATATAGCTTGATAATGTGGGGATGATTCAAAAGCTTCATTATCTGAACTTCTCTATAAATCTTCTCCAAGTTGCTTGGGTCTAACCTTGTTTTGTCTATTATTTTTATTGCAACCTGCAAATTTAAAAAATAATAAAATAAAACAACCCCAGATATTACAAAACAGGTTACTGTCAAGATCTCTCAGAAGAGGAAAAAAAAAAAAAAAAAAGACACATACACCCTGCCGGCACACACACACACACAAGTCACAAAATCCAAGTAAAGTAGCTTTTAAAGTACAGGCTTGACAAAGCTGATTCCCTTTTTCTGAACTGCACAGAAATCACGACACAGAACATTTTCATTTTTGTTTTCTGCGTCAAAGGATTACACATAAAGTAGTGAACAGAACTGCAAAAATTAGCACTGGCCAGGATTTAAATCTTTTAATCCATCCCATGCCAGTGAAAAACAGATTCCTGTAACGGACTATTTTCTGCTGTAGTGACTGATATAATACTGACTTGCACCAGAAATATAAACACGGTTGCATGCCCATTGATAAATTATTTCTGCAAATAACACCGCAACTTCTTTGTTCTTGACACATACACGTTGAATGAAAAAATTAAACCCATCTACGGTCTTCAAAAGACCCTTAATTTGTTGGACTTTTTAGCATACTAAGAAGGCACAATTCAACGACGCCACCGTAACACTCGGAAGTGGTATTTTTTTGTACGTTCACGCTCGGTTTTAATTCTACTTAAACTGTTGAAGCCACCAGGAAAACTTGCAGCTCCCACCAACAGCCGCATCCAGCCCGCCGGACGTTTTTGCAAAGCTGGGCCGCCGCGCCCCGCGCTTCCCGCGCCGGCTTCACCTCACCCAGCGCGCGGCGCCGGCCCGGCGGGCGGGAGGCTCCCGGGTCCCGCTCCCGGCTCCCCGCTCCCCGCTCCCGGCCCGGCAGGCGGGAGGCTCCCGGCTCCCGCTCCCGGCTCCCGCTCCCGGCCCGGCGGGCGGGAGGCTGCCGGGTCCCGCTCCCGGCTCCCCGCTCCCGGCCCGGCGGGCGGGAGGCTCCCGCGTCCCCGCTCCGGCAGCCCCGTCCCCCGCACCCACCTGCGTTTTGGTCACCCTGTGCCTGGCCAGTTTGACCACCGCGAAGTTGCCCTTTCCCAAGGTCCTCTCGATGTCGTAGAAGCCGACTCGCAGGGGCCGCTGCTGGGCTTGCCCGGCCGCGGGCAGGGCGGCGTACTCTGACATGATCACCATGGCTCAGGCGGTGGCGGGCAGCGCACGCCGCGCCTAGGAGGGCAGCATCCGCGCCGCCCCGGGGACGCGGGCACTGCTCGCACCTGCACCGAGACGGCACCGCACCGCGTCAGCCCCGCCCGCCGCCGGGCCCCTCACAACTCGCCGGGCTCTTCCCCGGCCCCGTCCGGCGCCCGCGGCAGCGCCGGCCCCGCTCGCCCACCGCCGGCCGCTGCCTGACGGGCGGAGCGGCCGTGGAGCCGCCGTACCTGGCGGGCGGGCGCTGCGGCTGCCGGCGCCGGGCTCTGCCGCCGCGGCGGGGTGTGCGCGCGAGGCTGTGCGTGAGTGTGCGCGTGTGCGTGTGTGTGTGCGCGCCGGGGGGCAGGCGGGAGCACGCGGGATGTCCCGGCCCCCCCCACCCCCCGCCTCCCCTCCCCGCCCCGCTCCGCCGGCCCCCCGACACGCACACCCCGCCCTCCCTCCCGCCTCTTCCCCCCGCCCACCGCCGAAAGCCGAGACGGGCCCATTGACGTCACTTTGACGCCAGACAGACGCGCGCCCAGGCGCGAGGCTGAAGGAGAGCGAGACACCGGGCCGTTGCCAAGGAACGGGCGGCGCTGACGCGCGCGCTGATGGAGCCGTCGCCCAGGAGACGGAGGGGCGGTGACGTCAGGGCAGAGGGAGGGAGGGGGGCGCTGAGTCCCCGGACCCCCCGTCCGGAGGAGGGGGGGCAAGGCGCGCTCTGGTGTCACGTGACCGCGTCCCTTCTCCCGGCGGGGTCGCCCCCTGCCGGCGTGGCCGGTGCTCGCGTCAGCCTCTGGCGCGCGGAGTGCCGGCAGCCGTTACCCGTCCCGCGGCCGTTCCGCGGCGGGGGGCGAGCCGCGCGCGCCTCCCCTCAGCGCCCCGGGCCACCGGCAGCCCGCAAGCCCGCCCCGGGCCACCCGCAGCCCCCCTGCCCTGCCGGCGGCTCGGCGGAGGCTGCGAGCGCCGCGCTAACCCCGCACAAGCGGGGCTGCCGACCCCGCCGCAAGCGCCTGGCCGGTCCTGGTGACCCCGGCCCTGCCGGCTGGGGTGCCGGGCCCCCGCTACCCCCTCCCAGCCACCAGGCAGCCTTCGCTCCGTGTCGCGGGGCCACCGACGGGGGCTGTCCCGCCGTCAGTAAGGGAAGCGTGGCGGCAGCGCTGCGGGGGGCATTTTGTCCTGCCCTCGGAGCAAGCCGGAGGGCTGTGGCCGCCCACCCGTTGCACCGGTGCCCCCGGCGGTATGCGGCCCCGCCAGCCCCCGGCCAGGCCGCCTCCCTTGCCGGTGCTTCCGGGCCGTGATGGAGGGGAGCTGCCGGGGGCTGCTGACCACCCACCCCCTCGGGCACACGAGGCTGGGGCCAGCCCAGCGTGGGGCCAGCAACCCTCTGAGTCCACCAGCTGCACACAGGCAGGACAGGAAGTAGTAATAGAGAGGCCATATATATGTATATATTTACACACACACGTACGCAGTCCTGCCATACTTTTACAACTTACTCATACATTCTGAATACACCTGGAGAGCTATTACCTCTGGTCGGTCTGGAAGTGAGGCTTGGGAAGTTACTTTTTTGCACACCGAGGCTGAAGGAGGCTGCTTAGGGATTGAACCTCAGCGTTCTGGAAGCTCTCGAGAGGTTCCTCTCAAGGTCAGATGTGAAGCGGCAGAGGCACAGGGTTCAAACATGTAGGTCTTCAGCCTTCACGCAGCAAGTGACCAAAATGTTTGTACATGTAGCCTAGAAAGTAAGTCCTGAATGATGCCTGCCACTTGTTATTCAACTTGTCTTCTCTATTACCGTTTTTTTAGACAAGTAATTCTCCAGTTGGCAGTTGGGCTCCTGAGTGGAAGATGTCCGTCTTAGCCTGAACCCCTAGCCTGACCATCACAGCCAGTCATACCCTGGGCAGCAACCTTTCTCTTCCATCCAGAGGTACCATGTCAATTGGATTTGCCAGACTGCTTGAAATAAGGTGATGCCTTGGGTGGAAGACATACAATTCTGCTGCACACTGGAGATTTAAAAGAAATCAGTACGATCGATTTCACTTGCAGTTGGTGGTCTCGTTAGGGTCTGTGGATGACTTCTAAAGGGCTTAAGAGGGACCCACTACGGGAAGAAAGTACACTTTTTGTCCTTTTAAATTTACACTAAAGACAGGATGAGAAAAATGTGGTGCTCTCTATAAATCAAATTACATGATACATGAGCTGTGTGTCATCAACATATATCAGGAAACCGTAGTGAAGCAAGCAGGACTTCCTCTGCTTCTCTTATCTAATGAACTATATTGCTTGTGTTGCCCCCTGCAGCATGGGTGCTAGCCCTTTGGGAGTCTAGTTACTCTGCAGGCTCTTTCTCCTAGAAACGTGGAGAAGTAACACCTGAAATTAACCCCCAGACTTTGTTTATCTTGACCATTGCACAACATGGGCTGTCCCTGTGCTTGCTTAGTGCGAGCAGGTGGGCTGGCAGTCTGCAGGGCTCAAATGGGGCTGGAAGAGGGCAGCGTCTCGCAGCGCTGGTGGTCAGGAGCTGAAGGACAGGAGCTGCTTACACAGAGGCAGTGGTGTGACCCAGGTCATGGGACTGCTATGCCATTCACTGTAAGAGGGGAATAGCACGCAGCCACCCCGAGCCGTTGTAACATTCAGTTAGTGCTTACATAGTGCCTCGAATAACTCACATGAAAAGCTAGCTTATTATTATTGTTATTATTAAGTTAACAGTATATTCTCTGTGGAGCTCATGAAGAGGAGGTGACGCACAAACAGCACATACAGTAGCAACTGCATGTGAACAGTGCCCCAGGAGTTATAAAGAAAAGAATTACTTTAATAATGGTTCCTCTGCTGTGGTGGGATTTTCCTCCCTTTAATTATGATTGCTCTTTTCATTTGAAATTGATTGTTTTAGGATGGCAAACAGAACTGGTCTTTTTAGAAAGAACACTCAAGACAGACAGCCCCAGTTAGGAGTGTAACATTTTTATTTCTTTTAAAAGGAGTCAGAATTTAGAAGTCCTTTCTTCCCAAATGGGAAGAAGACGACTGCATTTGGTGCTCTCCCTAACATCTCACAATTTTTCCATCCTAAGGTGGACACCTGTGCTATGGAACTGCCTCGAGAGTGTAAGATAGGGGTCCTCAAACTACAGCCCGCGGGCTCGATACGGCCCCCCAGGCTCCTCAGTCCGGCCCCCGGTATTTACAGAACCTCCCTGCCCCCCCCCACTGGGGGTTGGAGGGGGAGGGAAACCAAGCAGCCGCAGATGACTGCCTGCCACTTCATCCGCACGCCAGCCCACTGTTTAAAAAGTTTGAGGACCCCTGGTGTAAGACCTCACCAGAGGGCTACACTGAGGAGAATCCACCGTCCTGATTTTAATTACCTGCATTAGATGGAAGAGGCAAGAAGAACTGGCAAACGTTTCTGCCTGTGGAAGGTACTTACAGACACCTCCAATCTCTAGTCCAGAGGGTGGGGTACATACAGCTTCTGCAGTGGGGGAGGGACCACATAATTTTTAAGAGTTGTAACACTATTGTATGGGGTGTTGAGAGTTAAATTAAAGACCTCCGGCATCTATTATTCTCAGCAACCTTTTGGTATTTCTATTCCGTTTTCACACATATGGGTCACAACAACTTCCAGCAGTGCTGCTGAGAAGTAGCCCTTGCACAATTTTGGTAGTGTCATAATTACATAGTTTTTCTGCCACTTTCACTATAAATTGATACTGTCCAAGCATTACAAACCCCTTACGAGCAATCGCATTTTATTATCGTAGAGGTGCTTCTGCTGGGAAGGTTGATGCTTTTGCAATTTCTGCTTTAACACTTTTGCTGCCCTCTGGTGTTTTGGATATCCTGAACGAGGAATCACCTCAGAGAAACATCCGTGGTCAGGAGGGGAATAATTACAGAGCTAGCTTGAGGGTAGAAAAGTGAAGGAAGTGGAGAGGCACTTCCCAAAGCACGGCCACGAGGATGTTGTTTTGATTTCTCTAGGAAGAGGGAGAAACTGGGAGGACACAGCTGCTAAGTTTTTCCATTGCAGCAGTCCCATGCTCCCTCCCTAAGAATGGCATGGTCTACAGCTGTGAATATGCATGAAGACTGCTGCCTTCTAGAACTCATCTTGCAGATATTTCCAGCAATTCAGTCTTCAGTCATTTCACTCAGCATTTTCTATCGGTTTCAAAACAAACTTAACAACAATACCAACTTTCTTCACTTGGCAAAAAGAAAACAAAACTGAGAAATGAAGGCATTCCTTTCTACCCTATTCACCTTCCATGGCTGAACTCAGCCTGGTATGCAGTGGTAGCTTTTCTGGGGCACTACCTGCAGTATAGTTTAGTTTCTTTCCCCCCCCCCCCCCCCCCCCGAAGACACCAGTGTGATTATTTTGAAAACCAGATTTGTTAGGCTATTTTCAGCATCCCATCATTTAGACAATTTAATTGTGTAAAACCTTGCTGAAGTCAATACCAAGTCAGACTTTGGCCTAGAAAAAAGTAAAATGGAAGGTGTCATGTTCCAAAAGGTATAGTGACATTTAAAATAAAGATGAGACAATTGGTTAAAATACTTGGGGGCTTATTTTAAAGACAAAAGCATTATCTTGAAAAAAATGGTGCAGGATAATTTCTAATATGACTTTGAAGTGTCTTTGAATTTGAAAAAATCCAGACTGCCACTGCAATTTTGGCAAAAATACTTTAGAGCTAGCATATCCTTACTGAGGCAACCCCAGTGGTATTCAGAAATATATTTCAGACCACTGGAATGTCTTTGGTCATAATATTGCATCAGACTTACATAATTATGATCACAACAATGATCTTTTGTCGTTAATGTTTATGACATTTCATAATTAATGAGGCAATGACATTTCACTGACAATACATTGAGCTTCTCTTGCAGAATAAAGGTACATAGGCCTACTTTTCAGCATTCATCCTTATCTAGCGTTATAAGATAGCTTTTTAAAGGGTCACCATGAGGTATGTTAGGGTTCTTTACTTTCTAAATACCATGTGCTACAGAATCTACTGTTCCTACCAAGGCTCTGACTGTTTTTATTTCTATTAAGGGAAGTACAAACACAGAACAAACAAGGTGGTCTATGCCCTTGAGAGTGTCTTTCTTTTATTGTAATAATTTCCCTTCCGTGTTTGTCGCTCTTAATAGTGCTCCACTGTGCTGGGGCATGTGAACCTGACTGACAACTGGTAACAAACATGAAAAGATTATGTAAAAAGAGAAGTGGGCCAGGTTATTTCCATTGCCCAGGATAAACAAAATGCATTAGCTAAACACCCATCATTGAATAATGGCTTTTGAGTTAATTTTTTTAACAATTGTTTAAGCTTAATGACCAAAGGTGGTGATAGTAGGAAAACTGGATGCACACCTGTAATCTAACCATGCCCATTTAAATGTAGCTGAAAGTAATTTTATAGTATGGGCTGATTTTCAGAAAGAGTGAGCATTCACAGTTTCTTTGATTTTAAAGGAAGCTGCTATTGCTCAACATCTCTTAAACCATCCATCTGCAAGGTATCCGTCGAGGTAAAGCATGTATTCTACCAAAAGGCTTTGACTAAAGAGGACTCTAAGAGCCTCTGGGGCTGAGTACATCTGTGTTAAGCTACTGCTACTATTGGCATCAGGATTAGCCAGGTAAGCACCTTCCCGGGGCAGAACCACATGGAGTTCAGATGCCTGTAGACTAATAGTTGGAAATGGCACTTTCCCACCAAGAGCGTATTATCTTCATAGAAAAAATGGACAACAGATAAAGAAAAGATGTAATTTCCCCTGCTTAATATACCTATTTTACTGCTGGGAGGGCAAAAGGACTGCAAGATGGAGTGTCTTGCCCATGGTGGTGATGTGACAAGCCTGTGGCAGAGCTGTGAAATGTATTTGAGTCCTCAGCACAGGCGAAGTGCTTTAACTGCAAGACCATCCTTCACACTGCTATTAAGTGATTAATGTTAATCTTACAGTGGGCAGAAATGAAGCTACGTACATATTTGGTTTAGTACAGTTTATACAATAGGCTGATCTTAGATGTGATTTTTCACATCAGCCTGGACTTTCTGTAAGATTAATACCATTTTGTTTTATTATTTTTAAATTTTTGTATTATGTAATAATTACATATTATTACAGAAAGATTGTAACTTAGTGTTAACCCCCACTTCCAGCTGGAGTGTGAACAGAGGGGCAGGTCAAACAGAGCCAGCTAGCTTTCTGATACTCCCAAAGCTTTATGCCTCTTTGCCAGCAGTGTCTGTTGAGAGTGTGTATGACTTCTCACTGCTCCCTGCAACATTTACACACTGTAGTAGCTCATGTATTGTTTTGTTATTTGGGTTTTTTTAGGCCACACCTGACAGGGAAGTTTAGCAGTGTAAGGTCAGTTAGAAGCTGCCGGCTTCAAAGTGAAAAATAAACGGTAAGTAGACTAGATATGAGAGCAGAGGTGGAAGACATGTCTATGATCCACTTGATAAGGGGCTTCATTCCTGTGAAATTATCCTTCCCCTTCTTTGGCCCAGCATCCTCCCTGCTCACTGCTGTATGCACAGCTGTAATTTGCAGCTATCAGTCTTCCAGGGACCCAGACAGAGCTGGAGGCTGAGAAGGTAGCAAAGGGTCCAGGGCAAAAGAGGCTATGGACAGGGTGAAATGGAAACAGCAAGCAGCAGGCAGCAGCAGGGCAGCAGTGCTGGAAAGCCCTTGCAATGGTAAGGGAAGGAAACCCATTGATATTGCTGCAGGAAAGCTGGTTGTGCAAAAAAGCTGTGCTGGGGCAGAGACAAGCTGCAGAGGCTGCCCTGCATGGGTCCCGAGTTGTCAAACAGGACTTGGGACACTCAGTCACCCCATTGTCCATGCCTAGAGGCTTCACAGCCCCAGGGCACCCCCAGCCTGAGGCAGGGCTCTTGGTGGGAGCTCCACATTCAAGCTCTGAATAAGCCAAAACTCGAGGCCAAACTCCCTTTTGTCCCTTTTCCCTTGCCTTGCCTGGTATCTTTTCTCTTGCATCCCTACAAAAAGATTGGGGCAATTCTGCCAGCGTGATGGAAGTGGTGATAAACCAGCCCCTATTCAAGAAGTTTGGGAACCATCCCATGGGCAGGCCAGAAGACTGTTTCCCTTGGCTTTATGGCTGCTGGGATTGCCATGAGGTGTTCCCACCTGGGCAAGACCTGCCAAGTTATTCTCCAGCCAGTGCAGATGCCTGTGTCCCTGGGGACTGGATGTCTGCCCCTGTGCTGGGCTGGAGGGACAATCTGTGAGGGCAGGAAGGTAATTCAGCCTCATTCCTTTTGGCCTGACCTTCACCAGTGTCCTAGTGCTTTTTACAGAAGCACCATAGGATGCGGAGGTGCCCCAGTGGTGCAGCTGCGGGCGACATGGACACGTGCCCAACAGGAAGTAGCCTGAGACAATGGAATTCATTGCACACGTATGTTCTTTGTTGATGGCTGTGCTGGAAACAAATGTGGCAGTTTTGATGTCCCCTCACTCCACCCTCTGTTCCCCTCCCCTCACTTGTGATTCATGCAGAAATCTACACATCCTTCTCCAGGGACAAAATGAATAAGGACCCCCCTCACCTTTCCTCTGTATTAATTCATTAGTGTCTGTGCTCTTGCTGCAGTTTGAAATGCAGAGGCTATCACTTTCCTGGTGTCCCAAGTAATTGCTTCATCTGCTTGTGTCTGCCTGTACCTCTGCCAGGCAAGGGGGGATGCACTGTCTCCTTTAAAGAGGGTATTAATGGCATTTATCTACTGCATACTGAAAAATAAGGAGCTTCTCCCCTCCCCCTTCCCCTTCTCTACTTCGCTTGCTCTGAAAGAAAACAGAAACAAAATAAAAGTCACATTTGCAGCACAGTGCCGGTGGTACAGTTATTCCACGGGGAAAACCTGATATATCCACCTATTGTCTGAGGCACTACTAAGAGACCTTAGTGAATGAGCAAGTTACGAAAACAGGTATCCTTCCTTAGAGATTAATGCGATATTTGCATCTGATATTTCCTGCCATACAGCATAGATTGTTTGTGCCGATGGACAAGTGAGAAATATGGCTTTCCAGAGGGGGGAAAGGACTGTTGAAACACACCTTTATTGTTCTTCTTTGGAACAGTATATTAAATTCATTTTCCATCCATCCCTGTAAATATATTTCCTATAATTGCTACGATGTCAGATGACTGTAATCTGTCCCCTCCTACGTCAGCTGCATTGTTGTAACCCCCACTCCGATGTCAGGAAAACTGTAATCCTCCTTTTATGTTACATAGGAGCTGCATCTCTGACATTTTCAATTGCATTCACCCAAAGTCAGACAGAGCAGGGACAGAGAATAAAACACCCGTTTCTGGACCATGAATGTAATGAGTTCTCTGGCGTTTTGAGTGCACACGTGGGTGTTTGAAAGTAAGGTCAAATGCATTTTACACACTCAGGAGCTGGCTTTCTCCAGTCACAGACCAGACAAAGGTTACTATTGGCGCTGAACATGAGACGCTCAGTAGAATTTTTTCATGGCATTGAATCATGCATCATACATTCTTACATCCTCGTTCTGCACATCGGCTGTGATGAAGGGGAATAAAATAAATAACATTTCAGAGAACAAAGTGTTAGCAAAATTCTTGCTTCGTAAGCCCCAAATGATGAAATTACTCCAATGAAGGAGTGGGGAAGGTGGGCTGGCTCACGGTTTGAGTGGGACACCATATTTTCAAATACGTACACACACATTACACTTCAGTCCCAGGTGCTGAGTAAGAGCCTATGAACAATAACACACACGCAAGGCAGATTTCTTACATGCAATTCTTGGCACCAGCCAGCTTGAGTTTCCAGGGAAGCAAAGTACAAAGCACGTGGCATCTAAATATATGCAATCATGGATGACAAGACACATGGAAGAACTTTTTGGATGGAGTTGTTAACATCCTGAAAATATCTTTCACAAGACAGATAATGACAAGACAACTCAAAACCAGATGGTTCTCCAGTGACTGTTTCAAAAGAGCTTTGAGTCTGGGGTGGAGTAGGAAGTTTGGGCTACTGGAGAAGATTGACTCCTCAAAAAGGAAACCAGGTGTTCTTATTTCAGCTAGAACTACTCCTCTAATTACACAGCTGATATAACCAGAGAGCACACAACTTTGCCCTCATATTCAGTAGGACATCTTACCTTCAAAAAGTCTACGTAATGCATGTTCTAGATCAGTTTTTGAGTTGGCTCAAACTGTTCCCTTTCTGTCAATAGCCATCACATCTCAGAATATCAATGACATAGATTTTCTTTCCCTGCTCAATTTATGCTTTTCTGTTTGGCATATGGTTCCCCAGTCTTGTGGTACATACCAGGAGAAAATCCTTACAATTAGATCCGCAACTACTAATCTTAGTGGTTAAGGCAGACTGGAGTCTTGGTTTAAAGAGATGCCTTTTTAGCAGGTGTTATGATTATGTGAGTATAGCAAGATCATATTCTATAGGTATTTATTTTGAAGAATAACGCTACTAGATGCATACAACATATGGGGTCGGATGAGGAAGAGATGTAGTTACACAGCAATTGTCACTGCGAGCAAGGCTGAGAAAGTCAGGAAATGAACTTATCTGAAACTTCTGGTCACCTAGGTGCCTGCATAGGAGCTGATCTCTGTGACATGGATCCTTCCAGCCAGCGTGATCCTGCTTTGGTAAGTGACTCATATCAGTGTGGCTTTTTGAGCTGAAAGCCTCTAAATCCTGTTATTTGTAATGGAAGGAGGAAGAGCGTGAAGAAGGAGAACAAATTGGGTATTGATTTGCACTGGGTTCCAGTGAAAAACCCCTTCTGGCAAGTCTGTGTGTGCTGCACAGGCACCCTGTAGCCGCAGATAACACACCCCATCAGGGGTAATGATCTGGGATTGAAAGAACTGGTGGTAATAAAGTGTACAGTCTGGAAGGCCTCCAGAGGCATCTTGTTGCTTCACTGCATGTCAATAAAAACCAATGTGATAGCCAAAACTTTCCATAGACTCATTTGTTATTGACAATAAGAGATACTAGATAAGAAAGTCAATATATTTTCATGGTCATCCCTTTGACAGCATGAAATTATTCTGGTGGTTTGTAATAACAGGTGTAGTCTAACCTGGGATTCAAGGCTTTAACCTACTAGTGATAATGGTAAATATTTTCCTCAGTCAATAAGTAAATTTCTCACATTTGAAATCAAAGTGGTAAGACATAAAGGGATATGTGCTTTCTCTGTTAGTGCTAGAAGGTACTGCTGATGCTTTTGGGGAAGCGGAATAAGCTGCCTTACAGAACACACATTGAAATGGATAAACACAAGCTTGCAGTGTAGTATGGACAAAGTATGGGACAGAGCAACACTCATCACCACCGGCAGGATGGGACTGTGGTGAGAACATACATTACCGCATCTTCACAAGACAGAAAGGTATTATGGAGGAGCCTACAGCAGGCCCCTCTATTTTCAGAATGTCCTTTTATTCTGGCTGTTTTTCATAAACAAGAGGCTTGTTAAATAGCACAGCAGCCACATGAGCATTTAGAGAGAATGCATTCATGCAACAACCTTTATGAAAAGGAAATATTGGTTTGGGAATTAGGGGTTAGAAAAAAAATGCCAAGACCAAACCCACAGAATGAGCAATGAGTATTAAGGCATGAATGGCAATACAGTTCACCAGGCAATCCAGTGCTGGTCACTGAAGCCATTCACTGAGGAATTTCCAGTGATAACAAACTTCCGAAATCTGCATCCAGTTTCATAAACAGACAGAAAGACAATTTCTCTTCAACACATTGTTAATGGCAAATTGTTTGTGGGGCTTTAGAACTAGAGAGCAGGGTGGAGATATGTGGATCATCATCCCTGAAGGGCCTGGGACTTGGAGTCTCTGACTGCTCCCTGAATTTTGAGGAAAACCTGGGAATGAAAGTGAATTGAAGTAGGTTACCACTGGAGCCTGGATGGTGGAAATGTAGTGATAGGAAACAGCAATACTGGACTGGCACTGCAGATTGAGGGGTGTCACAAGCTCCTGAACAGAAAGAAATCTGCAAAAATTTGCTACCTCTCATCAGAGAGATGGCTAGTTGAGGAGAGTATTTGTGGTGATGAAGGTGCACCTTTTCCCAACAAACAAATCAAGGATCCACAAGAATGTGGCAGTCTCTGTAGGACAGGCTACTCCAGCTGGAATCAGCACCCTGAATCACCAGCAGTTCTTTTCACCCAGGGCTTCGCTCTCAGGCCTACCATGTGTGAATAACGTGTGTGTGCAGGTGCATGCCTGTGTCTGGAGAGGATCCCCTCTAAATCATCCTGCTGCTGCACATGGAGGCAATGCACCCAACGCCTGGCATTGCCTACAGCTAACAGACTGCTGCGGCCCATGACAGGGGGTGAAGCACGAGGAGACAGGTGCAGATGCCCCCTGTGTAGAGTATTTCCACATTCTGACAGTTCACATTTCCATTTGGAGTGAACACTCAAAGGATATGTCCTTGCCAACTGCACTGTTGTATCATCATGTCCTGACACAGAGGGACCAGCAGTTCTGCGCTGCCCCAGCAAATGTCACTGGAAAGGACAGGGAAACTTTGCAGAAATATCACTTGCGTAGGCTGCTGGCCTTTACAGTCTCATTGGTGAATTGTTTTACATAAAAGCCGTTAGTGGACACAGTAAAAATGCAGCGAGTCATAAACCAGTCATCCTAATAAACCTAAGGTAAAAGAGGCTGGGTCCTAGCCTGGTAATGGTGGCAACTTTTTGTCACTGGAGTAGCATGAGAAAGCTGGAGACCCGGGTCAGGTATGCAGCGAGGAATACGCTGGAGCAGGGAGCAGCCAAGCCATGCCCCTCTTCTGAAGCTGTGGGTACCAGCTATCCCCCTACCAGGCTGGAAAGACCGAGGAGGGACAGGCTCAGGCACACAAGGATGCTCTGCTGCTCTGCCCTGGCTCCAGCATCTGGCTTACCCAACCCTCATCACAGCCTGTCCTGGCAGCAGTGCCTGGTGCTTAGCATGCTAGTGATTAGTGATCTGCCCCTGGCCTGTATCTTTCCCATCCTGTGCTTGTTACCTGTCCAGGTAGGAGACTACACATGTGCATCTCCCCTACCCCACAGGCAGAGCGGAGCCACTTACTTCCCAGAGTCAGCATCACCCCAGGCCTCTTTGGCAGCCACAACTTTAGAGCAAATGCAGTGAGATCCTCCCTGTGTAACCTACAGTCCCCAGGGAACACAGGAGGAGGTGCTATGTTTGTGTTTCAGAGTGATTCCTTTGGCTTTGCCCCATCTGGGTGCTGAGCCAGCAGGAGAGCAAAGAGCGCAAGTACTCATGCAAGCAGCGAAGAGCAAGCCATCTGCACTGGGATGTCTTGTTTGGATAGGACCTTCACAGCTGGTCCATGGTCCATGGTCCATGAGCTTTGCCGCAACCGCTGCACTGATGGAGAACTAACGTTAAGTGATGCCGCACCTGATCAGGTCCTGCATCTGTCCCACTGGTGCTGGCCCACTACTGGCAGTGTGGCTCAAGGCATCCTTGCCTTAGTGAGAGGACGTTTCCCCATACTCCTAGTTTGCTCCCACAGTGCATTCCTACTCACAACATGGATGTTTTCTTGGTATGACAGACCACCCAAAAAAGGACAGAAGAAGGAAAAAAAAAGCTTTAAAAGAAAGAAAATCATCAGTGACCTCTGCTGGACACAGATACAGGTATATCTTTTGGGATCCCTGCTCACTCCAGTGCCAGTGGTACATGTGGCTGGCTGAAGCCCTTTGGGGGTAAATAGCAATAGTTAGATTAGAAGGGGGGGGGGGGGGAGGGGGCAGGAAAAAAAGTGGAAGAAAGCAAAAATTGCAACATTTCCCTCTCTTTGTGTGTATGCTTCAGTGCTTTATGGAAGGTCACATTTTCCTCTCCACCTCAATTGCAAATTGCCCCCTGTTGCAAGTTTCCCCCCTTCATTGCCTTTCTCTCCCTGCCTTCATTCCCTCGTCTGTAAAGCGTGTAATGGATCTGACCCTCCTGGCAGGAACAGCGTGTCAGTACAGCACAGGGAGAAGCTGGACACACGTAAAGCACCACTGCACACTGTTGGCACAGCCCCTCGTCAGGGGTGTGGGCAGGAAGGCTCTACAGCTGCTCAGGTTTGCTCTGCACAGCAGTCCTGCAGGCATACTACAGCAAAATTGCCTTCTGCCGTTTGCCAGCAAGCATGCTCTGCCCAGCAGCAGGGACCCGCTCCGGGGGAGCCCTTTCCCAGCAGCCTTGACCCTTCCTTGCTGCATACTGTCTCTGTGGGCTCCATTTAGCTCCTGCCAAGGCCAAGCACAGGAAGGTCTATATACCATGCCAGCTCCTTTTCCCAGGAAAAATCCCGGTCCCTTGCCCTCCACTGCTGGATCTCCTAACAGCAGAAGTCTTTGCGTAAGCATTCAGGCTGTACACCTGAGCCAGGAGGCACCCCATGCTCTCACTCCCAGCTTTTAAAGCCAGCTCTGGGTGTCCAGGCAGGAGCAAGCCAGGCTGGCCATGCATCCCATCCTCCATTCTTCCTGGCCCCAGGGGCAGTCTAAGGGGAATAGTTGCTCCCAGCATTCCCAAACGGCTCAGCTTCAGCTCCCAGTGACCCCCTGGCTGATGCAGTTGGTTATCCTTGAAAGCCCTTGCAATTGTCGAGTCTTTCATTTGCTCTGGAGCCAGGACAACTGGTGTACTCCAGGTCCAAAACAGTCAAGACAATTGCATCCTGTCCACCTAAAAAGTCATCCTGAAGATTCTCGCGGATTGCCCCCAGCAGCTGCTCAGTGTTTACACGCACTGTTTAAGAGCTGCATTTCGGAAAGGGAGAAGGGACTCCTGTAACACGTACAGTTGTCTGAACTGCCTTGGAAAGAAACAGCATGCTGTCTGTCCTGGCTTGACTGAAAATGTTCTCAGCCAGTACTAACTGTGCCAAAACCATAATTGCCTCATCTTCCTTGTTCTTCTGGGATAACTGAGAGCTGTTTTTCACAGGCGATAATAGCAGTGCTGCTTCTTTCCCTAACAAGCTCGTGTGAGCTGCTTCTGATATCTCCATTTCTTGAATCTGTCAGTGCAAGCAAAAGAAATCCCCTACCTGCTCTGTAATTGCGTGCTAACTGCCGGGCACAGAGGCAGTATATTCTGCCTGCTCTGAGGCCAATTGGCTTTTGGCTACAGGCATCACCTGGTGTTCAGAGGCAATGGAAGAAGGTGCACGCCACCACCAGAAAACAGATTGTGGTGGTGTGGTCTTAAGTTTCCAAAGCTGTGCTGCCTTTCTGCATAAGCAACCCCACACAGTCAGTAGATCGGTGCATCCTCATTATTCACCCTGTGAAAAATACGAAGCGTCTTCAAAATTTGGCTGAGCACGTACAAAGGATTTGGACATATTCCGGTGGCGCTTCGGGTACCCCCACAGAGTGGATGTGGTGAGTCTGGCAGGGTTGACTGCCCACCCACAAGGTTAGATTTTCTGCTCAGTGACCAGCATTAAGTTTTGACTTTAATTAATCCATGCACAAAAAGAAAAGGGAAAAAAAAGAAAGCCTTTGCATCATGGGCACTTTTTTTCTCTCTAACTGCTGTGATCCGGCATTCACCTTCCTCCTCTCTCCCAGCTCCTGGGGAAAGAACCTTTATATCAAACAGTTGTGTCAGCACAAAGATGTGTTTGCCAAGTCAGTAAACAGCAGTGACATATGAAGCTGCAAACAGGCTGAACTTCTGTTTTAATGGCTAGAGAGTTTGAACAAACACAGGTAAAGAAAAGGATGACCCCTCTGCTTCCATCATCACCCCCAACATCAAAGGCCCTGCTGACTCAAGAGGCCAACACAGATGTCTGTGGGTAGGAACGTCCTTTTTGCAGCCACACCATGAAGGAGCAAGTCATTAAGGAGACAGATTAATGAAGAAGATTTCCCTGACACACAGTCTTTGCAGAAGGAACAATCCCCTTGGTCCTAGGTTCTGTGGAGGAGCCCAATGCAGTCAATGAGCCAGACAGTCACTTGCAGGTAACCTGCATTAGTAAGCAAAGAAGGGCATGTAGATCTGCTTGTCCACACTGGTTAACTGCTAGCTCACTCTACAGGTCTGTTTTGGACTGCTCCAGCTGGTGCTTTCCAACACAGGCCTGCTCAGAAGGGGCCTAATCCTGCACAGTGGGTGGAAAAGTGGGTGAGCAAGTGCTGCACAGGGTCAGTCAGTGCCACCTTCTTATTTACTAGCAGGGTGTGAGTGCCACAAGGGCTTAGGTGCTTTCATTTGCTGAAATCAGTGAGCAACTACCCAGAGGCTCTGGCCCCTAGGATCTGGTGCACAGCCCAGAGAATATGCACACAGATTCCACAGGCACAGGACAAACAATGCTGCCTTCCACCCCCCTGCACATGAGGCGTTTTTAATGTCTACATTGTGTTAAGCAGTGAAAATGAATGCTTCCCTAATAATTGTTCTCAGGAAGAAGTAACATTATAGTCAAGGCACCCTGCAGAAACACCATGAGTCAGAGAAGAGGTAATTCCAAGACAACCTTGCTGTTAGCTGGGGTCCAAGCTATGAAGATTTTGCACAGCTCTGAGCAAACAGATCCCAGTAGGACTGTAATCTTAAGTCTATCATCCTTTATTTTCCCTTTTTTTCTATGAAGATGTGCGTGCTCTGAACCCCAGGCCAGGCTTATTGCGTTGCCTGTGTTTGCAGGGGTAGAAGTATCCTTTGGATACGTGGCTTGCATCATTAGTCACAGGCTTTGATCCTTCTGCTCCCATTTCCTCTGTGGCAAGAGCCCAATCTCTTTCTTTCTGACACCACTCTGCAGGGCTCAGTCCCTTCGCCACTGCAGTGAACGGCACTGCAGTGTTTTCAGTAGCTTCTCAGGAATCCAGTGACCCAGCTGCAGATGGAAGTGCCCAAAATATTCCACTACATATGTGTTAATAACATCCAAATACTGCTGAGCAATAAAATGCAGCAGGGTTTGTGCAATACCCCTGGAGGACTGCAGAACCCTGTCTGGGGGGTAGGCACATGAAACAGCCAGTTCTTTATACCGTGCAAGCTTCACTAATGGGTTAGACATGTCAGATGGGCTGGGCACCAATCCTCATGCATTTAATCTCTCTCTCAAATCGGAAACTTCCCATGCCAGGGGTTGTGTCTCATAGGCAAAGAGTTAAGCATGCTGTTGGCTCTTTGTAATTACCACATTAACAGCTGGAATTCTCAGTGGCCAGAAATTCAAAAGCACAAGCCAAGGAACTGGAGTTCTCTGGGCATAGGGGGGTGCATGGTGGAGATGCACAGGGACAGGACAAGAGGCAACAGAAATGGGTTGCAATAGGGAAATTCTGATTAGGTACTAGAAAAATTTCTTTCCCTGTGAGGGTGGTCATGCACTGGACCAGGCTGACCAGATGCTGTGTAATCTGCAGCCTTGAAGATACTCAGAGCTCAGCTGGACGAACCCCTGAGTCGTCTGATTTATGTGGGCTGTGCTTTGAGCAGGGCCTGGGACCAGACATCATTCAAGGTCCTGCCTGACCTGCACAAGTCACTGGTTTTATGACTCTGTGGCCAGTGTTGGCCAAGGCACAGTGATTCAAGAAGGTACCCTAAGGATGGAGACTGAGCTAAACATTTCTCTGTTTTGTAATTGTTAAACGAGAAGATGCAAAAATCCTCCTGCTCACCTCAGGGACTGTGGGGAGCTAGTCTGCATCAGGGACCCCCCAGATTCCATCTGCTATTGCTTGCCTCTAAGATACAACTTTATTAAGGCAGGATTTCTCTTCTGACTGGTAGCTTATTCACAAGAAACGCAGTTCCAATCAGCCATGGAGCGTGCAGTTCCTGCTCAGCAGCTGACACTTCAGCAGGGATCACAGAGCCACTGGGACCCAGCAGCAGCGTTTTGTGGTCAGGGCACAGAGCTGAGCTGTGGGAAACCCATCTGCCTCTTTCAGACCAAGCAGTGGAAGTGGGATGCCCCACCACACAAGGAAGTCTCTTAACACTCAGGTCATGCTCTCTTTGGCTCCTGACTGTTTAAAGAGCCTGCGGAAAGCGGAACAACTCCAGCACAAGGGACTGAGAGCAACCCACCCCCAGAGAGTGCAGAGACATGGTCAGGATGCTGCAGACGAGGCTGGAGACATGTGTTTCCCTCAAGGGGTGAAGCAGCTGGCTCTGTGTCACCCACATCCTGTGTGACAGCCCTCAGCCCAGGGCATGGAACACCGGCACCACCATGCATCCTGTGCCATCTCCTGCTCCTTCTGCTGCTTCCCCCCCGCTGCTTCCAGGAGCATCCGCAGCAGGAGGGGAGCTGGCGCCTGGGGATGTTTGGAGCTGATCAGACGAGGGGCTCCATCCCCTGCAAAACTTGCTGCTCTGTTTTGCTGCCAGGACGAACCAAACAGTATCCCCAGCAGGAAGGGAGTGGGGCGCATCAACGCCCGACACACCTTAGCCAGAGAGCAAACAAGAGAGAAGGAGGTGAGCAGGATTTATGACTGTGACCCTTGAAGCTTTCGGCTCGTCTTTCTCTGTATAGGGGTAGTTTTCTTTGAATTGCAACACCATAGCAACCTCCTGCACTCAGTAACGGGGTGGGGGGGTGCCTGTACATTTCAAAATGAAGTCAAGCATTAAACTGGTGAGAATTATATTTAAAAAGAAAAAAAGATGTAGAAGAAAAGCAATAATATGAGAACTGAGCATAAGCATTTTCACAGGAACTGTCTGCTCTTTCCCTTTGGGTCAGTGTATTTGCCCAGCACATAAACAACATCGCTCACACAACTCACAAGGAAATCTGACCGGCAGCACAGGCTGCCTGGGTGGGGAGATATTTTTGTCCTAAGGCCCAGAAGAGGAACAAACAATATTGAGCAGAGAGCATAGGTGAAATGCAAGCCGAAGGAAGCTAGCTCCAGGGCAGCATGGGAAGGTGGGCAAGTTGCTTGGCACGTGAAAGCAAGACCCCTCAGGTTCAGAGGGAGCAGCCTGGAGGGATGGGAAGTGGGAGGCAGCAGCAGGAGCCAGAGACAGGGAGAGTGGAAGAAGAGATGAGCCTGTGGTCCTCCCATGAGGAGGGGAAGAGTAGGAGGAAAGGTGAGCTGAAATGTGGGCCAGGCTGCTCAGCCCAGAGTTTTAGGCGTCAGGATGAAGCGCTTGACCAAACGTGGAAGGGGAGTGGTGCGGCAGCGGAGGGAAGAGGCAGCCCCACAAGTAGGGAGGACGCCAGCACCACTGGGCATTGGGGGGGACGGACGTGCCATGCCCAGCATAGGGTGAGTGCAGAACAAGAGGGGAGGAGAGGTGGCAGTGCAGGGCTCCCGGGGTGGGTGGGAGACATCCTGACATCCCTGAGAGGTTCTAGGCACTGTGACGGTGGGAACAAACAGCCCTTTCAGGGACCTCTGCAGCAAACAGGAAGGAGGAGATAAAGCTGCAGCCAGAGAGGCTGCATGCTTGCAGCTAAACGGCCAGGCCTGAGGGAAACACAGCCTGTGGATGAAGGGAAGGCCCCTGCTGACCCCTTGCAGGCAGGCCGCATCGCAGTAGAGTGATGTGGAGGAATGTGGGTGCATGTCCACTTCCTAATGACAGCTTCACCCTGTCTGTCATGCAGGCACCTTCCCCACGCTCAGGTCCTACTGCCACAAGCCTCCCTGATCTCACTCCCCCAGGAGGAGGAACCCCCCTCAGCATTTTGAGATCAGCTTCACACACTTCCCTGCGATGGGCTCCTCCAGAGAGCTACCACGCACATGCAGTGACTCAACCTTGCAAGAGGGCAGTGGCTGCTGGCAATGCCACTCACACCTTGGGCTGGCTTCCAATGCATGCCCAGCCTCTGTCCCATCCCATCCTATCCCATCCCATCCCATCCCACTTCATCCTATCCCATCTTCTTCCACAGCAGCTGTGGGAAGAGCTGGCTGTACTGAAGAAGCAGCAATGCAAAGGAGTTGCAGGAAAACACAAACTGAAGGCCCATCACGAAGACATCAACAGTTGGGGGTGCAAATGCCTGGTCCCAGGGAGCACATCTCCATTGGGTCACATCTCTGACCCTGTCTCCTAGTGCCTCTGTGTGTGGGGCTAGGTAAGGTACAGTAAACAGTGCTATATGACCCAGGGAAGCCATGCTTTAATGGTTTTGAAGAGCCGTCACACATGGACTTACTTTTGAGCTCTTGTCCAGATTTGTTCTCTGACGCTGACAGGGATGGCTGCTGATGGCGTGTCCATCCTGAGCAGCACTGGCAGGAGAGACGGGGCTGCGGGTGCCCTCCTTACGCTGCAGTGCAACCTGACCCAGTGGGGGTAGGAGAGTCCTCCTGTAGCCTTTGCCATACAGCTCTCACCCCTCTGTCAGCAAGCAGTGATAATGGAGGGGAAGTGTTGGGTTTCCAGCACAGATTATTTTCCTAAGGATTCCTATCCCCAGTGAGTCACTGGAGGTTTTCCCGCTGACTGCAAGGAACGAAATCCTAGCACTGAGATATTCAGAAAATGTGTGCAGTGTTCAGGAATGCTGCTTTATCAGCTTTTAGGAAAACATTTGGTTGTAAGATAACTTTGATTAGAGTGGAGATACAGCTAATTACAATTTAAAGGCCACATCTTCAAGTGCAAGATATAGGGATGGCTTTCTCTGTCCGAAAGATCTGTAGTAACCCAAACCAAAGTGCTAACCTGGTACATGTTAGCCCACTGTGGGCTTTATTAAATCCTTTGATCCATGAGAAGCATTTCAAGTCAGGTTTCCGTGCTAGATGACCACAATCCCATCATGAGTTTTTGTACATGGAGGCACTTTTCCCTTTCCCGGGGCTTGCGGTGATGGTGTAATGGCAGCCATAGCACAGAGAGGCACAGAGAGAAACTATGCAGCGCAGTTTCCCTTCCTCCCAGTTTCCCCACATGTCAGCAGTGGAGCACTTCCATCCCACACTGTCAGAATAGCAGGTCAAGATACTCTCAAACAAACAGACACCGAGTAAAAGCAAAGTTCAGGGTTTTAAAAACCAACAATTTGCGTGCCGCTGAAGAAATGCTCTGGGTGGTTACTGCATAGCTTTAAAATAGCTGGTCTGGGGGAAAGGGCTGCACTTACCTACAAATATCCATTTTCCTGCAAAGACAGTGCTTTTTCTGGGCTTTCTCGGAAAGAGCCTTCCAGATGGGATCATCCCAAGCATCGCATGGGAAGGATTTTCAAACCACACTAATGTGCAGCGAGATGGAGACACTAAGTGCTGGTTTAGACCTTTTGGAGGAGTTCAAGACCCGGGTTAACTTCCATTAATGTCAGTCTGGTCACTTTTGATAGTATTGAATAGCAAAGGGAAAAAGAGAAAGATAAAAACAATCCTAAAAGCTTTAAAAAAATACCACATTATTAAAGAAAGCGGCATTTGCTTTGAAGTGGCTTTAAAGGGAAAGAAAGCATGAAAGAACAAGTGTTTCTTCACGGATTCCCAAATTATGGGCTGGGCACAGAGATGACTGAGATGTGATTCAGTACTTGTTGGACACTCAGACTGATGGGGAGTTACCCTTGGCACTGCTGATTTGGCCAGAAGAGACGGTCAGATAACAGTGGGGAGCATGGGGTGGGAAATGTTCCCTGGTCCCCCTGCGCTTTGGGAGCAGCACAGAGTAAGCAGAATGAAAGTCATGCTCTGTGTTGCACAGCAAAGCAAAGGGTCAGAGAGAAAGGCCATAAGAAATGTTTCTTGTCCAGAAGGAAGAGAAACAGTGGTCACAAGCTCAGAGAGACCACAGCTGCTTTCTGCAGCACATGAATGTCACACTGCATTTAAAATACTTGATCAGCCTTCTTCAGCCATGTTGGCTCTGGCAATAAATGCACTGTACTACTTTTTAATGCATTTTCCTCAAAACATCATCTAGCAACAAACATTGTGTTCAAAAGAGCTCTGCAGTTGCAGTTTGGGATTTATTTTAACTTTTCAGAAAAACAAAACTTCAGAAGCAAAACAAAAGGAGTCAGAAGGGACTGCGGGAAACTTTTTCTTAGGTAAAGGTGAAGTGGGATTATTTTGCTCTTTCCACCCTGGCAGGCCTGTTGGGATGCCACCCTGAGAGGACAGAGCATGTGTGGTCTAATGACTAACAAGGCCAGAGGAGTCTGAGTCCAGACATTGCCAACATACAGAAGCACCTCAGGCAAATTGCTAATTGCCTGTGACTTATTTCCATTTATCTGAGGGGCAGCTCAGTCCCAGGAATGTGGTGAGCATTTAATCAATTAGGGCTTGATTGCTGCTTTGAAATCTTGACTTCTGAAACATGTGGGTAATTGCAGAAAGTCCTTTATTATTCCCATCAGCAGGGACCATGCCATGCTCACACACATGGATCAGACCCTTCCCAAGCCTGGCCAGTCCCCCTGCCTATCTGGGTGACCTGCTGATGTAATGGTTCCTGGCTAGAAGAGATGGCTGTGCTGTCCATCACTAGCTACAGCTTTCTTTGAATCCCAGCAGACAGAGCTGTGAGAGGAGGACCGCCAGCAAGCTGAGGACAGGCAACCAAAGGACTATGGCAGTTGTTGCACTGATGAGAGATGACAGTCAATTTGCAGCCCCATCCCTGAGGGGTGGCACTCAAAGGAAGCAGGGGACATGGCTGTGTTCCTGGGAGGAAGGAAGGGACTGGCCTTGGAGATGAAGATGGAGATGGACATGGAGCAGGCTGCAGTGACTGCGATCAATAGAAATATCAGTGGCCTTTAACTGAAGCCCCCCTGTGCTCTGCAGACTGATATGGTCAAAACACTCAGTCAGATGGTGAGCCAGAGGCAGCAGAAAGCTCTGCACCACCCCAGGCCCCTGGCAGCACCCATCCCCTTAGTTGCCTGGTGTGAGGAGCAGGACCACCCACAGGGACCCCTGCTGCCATCCCAGGCTGCAGAGGACTGAGCCTGTGCCCACCATGCAGCCAGTGCCCATGGCAGGAGACAGAGCAGCCAGCACGCAGCCGCAGGGCTGGATGGTGTCGTTCGTCAGCTGCGCGGAAGGAAGCAAGTGACATTTTTGTAGGTGTCTTAGATGAGGAGGTTAATTATTATTACTAGATAAGGCATTTTCCATCTAAGCAGGACATTTTTAAATGCCCCATTCCCAAACAAGCACTTCTGAGAAGCCTGAGCAAAAACAAAGTGTCAGAACCTCTTGGTCTGAGCTCTTCCTGCCGCTGTTTTGACCCCTCCAGCCTTGCTTCCCTCCTTTGCCTTCTTTCAAGAAAGAAAGAAAAAATGTTGAAATTGGAAGGCTGCCAGCAGGACTGAAATTTCATTTTCCAGCAGCCTCAATGGCCACACCAGACTCTGTGGGGCCCTAGTGCCGCGTGAGGGTATGACCCATGGGGATGGTCCTGTGGCACCACAGGGCTGGTGGCTGCAGCTGCGGCTGGCTCTGCTGGGGTCCCAGGGGCTCCTGGAGGTGGCACCAAGTGGGGTGGCATTTCTACCCACCAATGAAGCAGTGGGAGTCGTGGGGACTGGGAGCATGACAGGGAGCATCTTCTTCTGGGGCTTGCTTGCCCTCAAGGGTGTTAGAAGTGAGCCGATGGCTCCAGAGGGGCTCGATCCTTTTTCCCCACGAGTTTTGTGCCATTTGCTCTTGAAATCAATACCCTTGGCTATGTTTTCCCTTCTTCTGTGGGACTGTCGCTCACCTTCAAAGCTAGTGCCCGATCTGCCTGGGGCATCCTCATATTTGGAAAGTGCTCAAGGAGGACGACCCCTCTATCTACTACAAAATGTCTTATGTGACATTTTGCTGTGGCCCGCCATGTCCGGGTGAGACAGCCAGGTTCAGAGGCCACGCTGGTGACTCAGTCCCTTGCTGCAAAATCACCGCAGCTGAAGCTTTTGCAGTGCATCGAAGCGAGGAGCCAAACTTGTGACAGGTCTCCAGACGCAATAGCATCCACGCTCTGCCATGCATGGCTGGGGTCAGCATAAATCAGCCTTTCCCAGGAAGCTGTTGAGCCAGAAGAAAGCAGTGCCTCCTGGGAGCAGGAATAAAGCCTCACTCCTTGCAGCTGAGGTGATGTGATGAGGCACAACTCAGGTGAAGCAAACAAGCTGCAGCTGCCGGCAGTTTTATGGCAGCGACAACTCTTAGACTGTCAGGCAGCGCTGAAACCACACATGCCTTTGAAATGCCATAAATGCCAGGGCCACCTTCTCCACCTTTACCGGGCAAGATGCACAAGCGCAACGACTTCCCGTATTGCAGCACTGTCTTCATGCCAATCCTTGCTCCTGCTGACGTCTGACAAAAGGTTTGTTAGAAAACCCCAGGGGTCAGCCTACGGCCAGGGGAGCAACCAGCATCAGGGCGAGTGCTTGGTCACTCCATCGCCACCCTCAGCACACGCGAATGCGGGAGTGGGGAGATGCCAGTTGAGAAATAGGAGGTCTCATGGAGAACTGCAACGCTGCAATGGCTCCCTGGGGAGCACGCAGCAGGGAAATGTCATTGATTCATGTTTCCTAATGAATGGCATTGCCACACAACTGAAAAAAGGAGAAGCGGAACAGGGTAGAGGCTGTGTCATTACCTGCTCCCCATCTCTTTTCTTCCCCCCACTCTCTCTAGCTCATCCCAGGTCCTGTCTGTTGGGATGCACTTATTTCTCCCTCCCTCTTACCAGGCTGTGGCTGCCACTGTTTCTCATGGTGGAAGAGAGACATTTTAAGATGCCATTTACTCACTGGTGGCTTTAGTGATGATTTCCCAAAGCACAGAGGAACTTTCTCTCGTAACACCCTTTTTTCCAGCAGCCGAGCCGGGACCCCTTCACAGCCACAATGAGCGGCAGGACCCGTCAGAGGGCATCCTCCTGCTGTGACCAATTTGTGTCGTTCCCTCTCCCTCAGCAGACATGTGCCTGGCCCGAGCCCAGCACCCAGGCCTGGGGTGCCCTGGGGGTGGCTGTGCTGGCTTCCCTGGGGAGAGGCACAGCTCCTACGTGAGGGTGGAGGTAGCTGGATTGCCTGGAAAACAGCCGGGGGTTGAACTTCTTCAAAAGGCTGACTTCTGAGAGCTGCTGGTGACCCCCACAAGCTCCAAAGCACCTCCGATGCTGTCTGTCAAAGGGGGGTGATGCAGCCTTGGCCTATTTAACATAATCCAGTGAGCAAAGGGGAAAAATAGTTCAGTGACAGGCAGCAGCTATTGCTATGAATACCTCTGACAAAAATGTCCCCGTGTGACTGCAGTTCTTTGTTTCTCAGTCCCTGCCCTCTCTTGCAGCTCCGTGCTAGCAAACCATCCCGCCTTTTCTGTTTCCTCCTGAAGGATCGCTGGCTGCCTCAGTGGAGAGAGGATTTCATGGATTCTTCTTCTGGAAGAATCCTTTCACTTTTACAGACATACCACAAGCACAACCATATACATGCCGTGTGTATGTATATAAGTCATGCATGCAGCTACCCTTTTCTTTCAGCTGTAAGCTCACTTCTCCCACAGAGTGCCACCTCAGGCTCAAAGGTATAGGAGCTCCCTCACACCTCCTGTCCCCCTTGCAGTCTGCGCAGGCCACCATGCACAGTGTCCCACAGCTTGCCTCCTCACTCGTGTGCTCTGAGATGTTCAGCAGGCTCCAGTGAGACTGAACTGAAATGCTTTTAAAAGCCTATAAGGGGTATCACTCTACAGCCTGCAGCAGAAACGTGGTCTGTGGAGCTAAGGAGCCCAAGTCCTGACTTGTCATCCCCCCATGTAGGTAGCAGGCAACAGAGAGTTGAAAAAGTGGTTATGAAAAGCTCCCTCACAAATCCTACGGTAGTCAACTATGTTATTTTTCATTGGGAAAGGTGCTGCCAGCCCACTATCCAGGGGAGAGGGCATTTACCACCCATGGTAGAAAGTGTGGCTGCCACCCATGCTGGAGATGTCCTCTCCCAGCCAGCACTGAAGGTCATGTCCTGCCCCCTCAGATAACCCGGCTGGAATGGGCCAAGTTTCACTGTGATCCCACCAGGAGATACCGAGGGGAGGAGTCCGCCACCCTCCCTGGGAAGAGGCCATGCTCCCACAGTGCCCAAGTCAGCAGTATAAAGCCGCTCCTCAGGGAAGATTAATAATTTAGGAATAAACTGAAGCCTCTATTGTGTTCTGAGTAGACTGTTGTATTTACTTATCATGACAATGTCTGAGCCCCTTCCGGTAATGCACTCAGCTATCTGATGAATGTTTGGCATGTTTGTTCTCTTGTTCTCTCCCCAAAAAGCACCAGCCTGCCTGCCCGGTTGCTTGGACAGTGGGAGGCAGTTATTGAAGTGCTGAACACCATTTATCAGATAACAAGATAGTCCTATTACAGGCATTCAGGGTAGCATCTAACAACCCACAGCAGTCGTGAACAGGGACCACGGTGAACAGGAACACAAGCCCTTGAAGAAGGGTTGTCACTTAGTTTGGTAGCTGTCCCTGCAGTCTGGGGTGTTTGTTGAATCCACATAGACCACTAGGACCGATTCGGGGTCTTCAGTTTGCCCTCAGTGACTCCTGGAACTATTGGGGGATAACTTTTCCTGGACGAGCCTGTGCGCCAGCACCCCTGTCCCAGAGTACACAGGTGACTCAGTTCATCCGTTTCAGTTGAGGCAAATAGAAGGAGATACTGTGCTTTAAATTCACAGCTGTCACTAGTACCAGATATATTTTCTGTGTGGACAGGCCCCTGTGAAAATCAAGAGGGTCCTGGAAATGGTCATAGTGATCTCGTATTGCAGGCAAAGGGGTAATAAGACACACCACAGTTCAGGAGCAAGACTCAGGCTATGACAGAAGAGCAAGACAAGCTTACATTTCTGTTAGCTAAACCAAGAGGCTGTGGATCCTATGGAAAGTGCTTCGTGAGAAAGGAAAGAGCAATTGAAATCTAACTTAATTTGCATTCGGCATATTTCACGAAACCAGCACACAGAGAGATCCCTTCTGAGAAGCCTTGAAATGGGATGACCTGGAGCCAGCTGGTTTCAGGAACAGGAACACAGCGCATAGCACGGTCTCTCCGTTAGCTGGATGGAGGGAACAGCTTAGTCACTGTTAGGGGAACCGTTCATGGAGAGCTGAAACCTTCAGCTCCTGTTGCAACAGAGGAGTAGTTGTTTTTTTCTTGCCCACCACTTATGTCACCACTTGTGCGTGGCAGACAACTCTCCCCCACTTCCCAGCAAGCTTTCCATGTCACTGAGTCACACCATTGATGTCCCTGTGGGGAGGTACCCAAAAATTAGTATCTCATAGGAACATTGCAAATACCTTGGCTGAACAGCTGCTGCATGGCAAGGGAGTACATATTCATGGGGGCTGGTATTTGGGTAATGCTGCAGTCTCCTACTGAAACTGCAGCTCTTTATAAGAAGCAACAAGGGTCCTCTGGGGGCTTGACTCAGTAGCTATGAGGTAGATGCCTTTCATCAGAGGCCAGCTGAAAAGTTCCCCAAGATCAAAGCAGACTCATGCTGATCCCAGTGGGTTTCCACTTAGGGGTTAAGGGTCTGCGGTTGGGTTTGCAGAAAGATGAAGATATTTCTTCTGTTGATGAGGTGGGTCCATCCTGCCAAAGTCTTCCTGGCAGCAGCACCCTTGTATCCAAGGGTTTGAGAATTAAGACCTCTGAGTAAATGGATTTAAACCCACATTTCCCATCCCATCTGACACTGCATAGCATGCAGGGCCAGAAGAGATGATCTCATTTCCTCCTGCTGAAGCTGTTCCATTTGACATAGATAAATTAAGTATTGATGCAAGTATTGATTACTGTTGTGCTACATATTGGAAAACTTATCCTCATCCTTTAGTGGACTTTTTTCCATCTCACTATAATTAGATGGCCAGGCTGATGCTTTTCCCCTGAGGAAATCAGGCTGGTCCTATAGGTCAAGACTAGGGTGGTGGGCAAGGCAGTAGGAGATGGCACCATCACCTTGGTAAGCAGAGTGAGACCACCGCCCAGGACAAGCAGTGGCTGGCAGCAAGAGCAGTGCCACCAGCAGATCCCACACCTGAGAACTGCGGGTGCTGGCTTGTGTTTAGAAGCTGTGTTTGAAGAGCACAGTGAGCGCAAGGGAGAGGAGGTTCTCTGACAGTGTTACTGATCAACGGAGATCACTGGCTGGGAATGGGAAGACCCCAATTAGGATGTTTCTAAGGAAAAGGCTCCTCTGGCACAGTGACTCTAGGAGCGACTTTTAACAGTGTATATGCAGCCGTTATACGAGGCCATATCTGCAATGGGAGCATTTCACCAACCTGAGTTCAACAATACTGGCAAGGCACATGGTTTGCACTGTGCTTTGGGTCAACATATTAGAGCCAGATGCATCTCCCTGAGCAAAGCCAAGTGAACTATGGCAGCAAATTGGGGGTCACTGTACTTTTGCTTAGGGAGTTTGAAAACTGTCCTGGTAAGAATCACACCTCTTTATACTCCAGCTTAAACTGACAGGTCTGTACTATAGGCATGGTCTGCATTACTTACACCCTCTACCTGCATACAGACACCTTTTGAAAACACCTTAATGCTTTTACATTTTGGAAGCCCCTCATGTGCAGGATGCAAACAGTCAGAGTCCTACAAATACTAAAGCCCTGAAAACAGAGAAAGGCAAAATGTTTCTTCCCACTATGCGGTTTGATATACATCTTTTTCAGATTTTGCTCTGAATCACAAGGTTAATACAGGTCTTACAGCACAGAGACCTTTTCAGTAGAAACTGAGTAGCTTCAATTAAAGGGATATACAAATCCAGTGGTTTCATATCTATAAGGCAAAATTCAAAGGAAATGTGCTTTTGGTCAAAACAGCTGGTGGATATTTTGACCAAAAGTAGATTTTTCCAGTGAGACTGCAATTAAGGTATACCTACACTGGAGGTGAATCTGCCTGGACCATTCCCAAAGCGTAGCAGCAACCTGCCCTGTGGTTCTGACCTGGTGTCATTGATAATCTCTGGGCTTTTTGAGTTAAGTCATGGGGCTGTCTGCCAACAGTGTTGACTGACATAGGGTGCATTCCCTTCAGAAATAGAAAGTAAACAATAGGTCAGATAAGAACTGTCACATGTTATTCACAAACAGTGAAAACAAAACTTAAATAGGCCAGATTTTTGTAACACCATGTAAGCCAAAGCTCTGCTGTCTGTCAATAAATGCATCCTTGAGTATTTCCTGGCACTGAGGGAGACAGCTGAAACATTTTGCAGTTTATCAGCTTCTCTGTAGGGTGAATATTTCACACAGTGGAACTTTTTTCTTTTTTTTTTTTTTTTTCTTTCCCCAAATCAACTGAGAAGTGCATGATTTCTCACTGAAAACACCACTGGTTTCTGCAATTTTGCCAGAATCAATAGATTTCAGCAATGCCTTTGATGTGGAGATATGTTAGTGCAGCAAAGTCACCGCAGTCTGTTTTTAATGCTTTCGGCACGTCTGCTCTCATTGGAGAAGAGTGGAGAGAGGGAGATGAAACAAAAACACAAAACGCATTTTACATGACACCTTATCCCACCCAGGAGCAGAGAAGCACTTAAATCTCACAGTTCCTCTCTGAATGGTGCTTCTGTCAACAGTTTAAAGCAATATTGCCCAGAGTGGCATTTATCTTTGGGGCTATCTATCAGATTCCTTTCTAATTTTGTTACGCTCTGTTTACACTGTACATGGTTAGAGAGAATCTTTGATATTTCTCCAAAGGTTATAGCAAGGTCAGGACTGAGCACAGCACTGTACATCTTTTCACTTCCCAAATAACGGACACTTAATCCCAAAGGCTCTGTCACGGAGGTGGAAATGCACCTACAAGGATACCTTCTCTCCAGTCTGCCTGTAAGGTTACTCTGCACACAAAATCCGGCAGCTGCACAGGACCTCTCTGGAAGCCTGCCCTGAGGTCTGCAGCGTAAGGATGAGTTTACATAGGGTTCCAGGCAGAAATAAGCCAGTTTCTTCCTGCTTTAGAGTTGTGTTTAAAGCTTGGCAAGAAGGGATTTATCTTTGTGCTGATCTATCATGGGGACTTCTGAGACGGGTAAAGCAAATCAGAGCCTGGAGCTGCCTGGGTGGTGGTCTGCACAAGGGACGCACAAGGTGCCCTTGTCAACTCTCAGTGCTTCTCCAGTTCCCCAAAGGGTACCAGGCTGTCTCTTTTGCTGGACATTTTGATAACAACACTCAGTACTTATTCATAATTAATTTGAAGCCCATTAAAATTGGAAGGTGAACCTCTGCTACCTTTGGCTTGTTAGCGGACAAGTGTTGGCTTACCTAAGGTGGTGGCGGGAAGCGTTATGATTTAGGCATTCAATAGTTTCTTTGCTCTGGCCCATCAGGCAACAGTTAGGGCCTTGGTGAACAACATCAACCATTCCTAGTGTGTTACAGGTGTTTGTGTGCCAGGGAGGCTACACCTCCCTTCCCTCCACTGCCCCCAGGAGAAAGGTCCAAGTGCTATGTGGTGTCACAGCAGTACCAGTAAGGTGCCTTAGGAGACAAGTCCCCATCTGCCACTGCTGTTTGAGGGGGACAGCCTCAGTAAGCAGAGCCCCAGCCAGGCTGGGGAAGCGCTTGGCAAAGATGGAGCAAGCCCACCTTCACACCAGCATGCATGGAGCTGGGTCTCTGTGGTCAGTTCATTCTGAGGAAACCCACTGTCTTCTGCCACTGAGAGGCAGAAGACCAAAGAACTGAGCAGGACAAGGGGTAGCTTCCTTCTTTAATGCCCTGATGGGAATTATGTGCACAGAGAAACACTATTTGATGTTGAATGCCATCCCAGGCCTCTTAACCATAATACTGAGATGCACAGAGAACCCCTTCTGTAAGGCTACCTCTCTGCATATGCCCCACTCACCATGCAAAAGCTCAGGCTACAATGAATTGTCAGGATGGGGGAACTGAGTCTAGATTTTGGGGCAAAAGTTACACTTACAATCCTCCAGTTGAGGGCACAGAGGAATAACCCATGTCAACAAAAGAACTGAAGAAACAAATCAAGAGAAAAGGAAAACACCATGCATGGTCAAAAGCCTGCATGTTCCCCAGCTCTCAGAGATTCTCCACCTCCTTGAGGGATCATGAGAGCTTGACTGATTCCTCTCACTGCAGGAGAGGAGGCGATGGGGAACACCATTAAGACCTCCAGCTCCAATCGTTGAGCAGTCGTGGTTTGCAACTCATGAACTTCAGTCGGAGTCTGACAGAAACAGAGGCTCCTTTGCTGTTTACAGTGCACAAACAGCTGTTTGAGAGGAGAAACATCTCTGCAGTGGATAAGTCTGCTGTAAAAGTAATCCCTGGATTTTCAGGAACTTCTGGCAGTTGAATCCCTTCCATACCACAGCTGTCTGAGCAAGGCTGAGTGCAAACGCACCCCCCTCTATCTCAGACAGATGCCTGTAAATCTGATAGAGAAGGCAAAATTAATATCAGGCTAACTGAATTAACTTGAATGGAGTTACTTCTTCTGATTTACACCTGTGTGACCAGAAGACCTGTATGCCGAATCTATTTCCCCATGTCATGGTTTTGTAATGCTAGGCAAGATTAATGAATACACACTAAACCAGGGATGAATGTCTGTGAACAGCTTCATGGATAAACAGTTAAATTCTGGGCTGTTTTGCAGAGATGTAAGTCAAGAGAGACACCATTACCATTGGTGGTACCTCTCCAGCAGAGATCTGCTGGTGTGACATGTTACATATTCACACCAAGGTAAGCTGGAGCAAAAAAGGTCAGCACCATTGGCCAAACAGCAAATGGGCTCAGACATCCCTGCTCCATCCCTGCTCCATCCCTGCTTACGGAGGATAACATTTTCAGCAAATCTGTTTATTCACTCCTGTGCAATGGGCCCCCAAATCTTGTAAGAGCTATTGAAAACTGGCAATGGGCAGTTAACAGGCACCAACAAAATGGGATAACTTATTTTGCAGGGAGAACTAGTAATCCATACATGTCACAGGGAGGAAGAGCAGCCTTTCTCTTACGTGAACAGTCTCACGGGGTTTTTCTCAGCCCTTTGAAATGTCTGTGTGCACGCTGATGTGCCTATGTGGGTGTGTAATCGTGCCTCTGTGCAGTGGGACATAGAGTGAGACACATCTTCCATGAAGACAGGGTCAGTTACGAAGGGATTGGCGTTCTGTTTTTTTTATCTTTCCCTGACCACAGCAAACTTGAAGGGCGGTGAGAACTTCCTTTGCTACTTGTAAGACTGGTAAGGACACACTTCTGAAATAACAACCGCAAGGGAGAATTGCCCCCACCAACAGCCTTGCCTCACCAGCGCTTCCTCCCGCCCCACCAGGGCAGTCTCTGCTGTGGCACTTTTTGGTGATCGGCTTTTGCAGCTTCATTCCCCAGGAAAACCAAGGTAGCATTTTACTGCAAAACCCTGTGTGTGCCTGTGGGTGGATGTGCGCATGTGTGCAGCTGAAGGGGACTTCTTTCTGATGGGAACTCAGAGTAGGATGGGTGCAAAAGCTGCACAGCCACATGCTCGGGGCTTGTAGGAAGGCGAGTGGTGGGAATCAATAAACAGAACAGGAGGATGAATGCACATGTTCACGCTCCCTGAAAATCCCCAGGCTGCCAGTACACCCTGCCTAGGGAAGAGTTAAAAGCAGAGCTCTGGAAAGTTTGGCCAGATGACTTCCTGATGGAGTTTATACAAGTATAGTGTGTGCAGGGACGTATGTGCCTACGTGCCACTTCTCCCGAAGCAGCTTGAGCTGAACAGAGGGAGGGAAGAAAAAAAAAATTATCACAGATGGGTCCAGGCTGAAAACAAGCATCTGATGAATGTGAGAGGTCATCACACCCCTCTGATTACAAACCACCAGACAAATCTGTATGATGCCTCCTCTGCTATGTAGCCCCCTTGCCGCAGAGCAAGAGCACAGAGGGCAGTGGCAGGGGGGAGGCAGGGCAGGGGGGAGGCAGAAAAGGCCATTAGCACGAGGAATTCACAGTATCCCAAACCAGCTGCCAGTTGTTCAGCTCTCAGGACGTTCCCAGCAGTCAGAGAGATAACGCAGTCATCTGCAGTCCCTGGGATGCCAGGGTGATGTAGGGGTGATGCAGAGGTGATGCCAGGGAGATTCCAGGGAGATACCAGGGTGATGCCTGTAAGTGCAGTCTGGCGGTGTGATGGTATGGAGGCACACGCACGACCTAGCCTGGATAGAAATATCAGTGAAACACTAACAGAAGCTTCTTAGCATGGATTGTACAAACCTGTGCAGGACTTTGGTACTCATACTGTCCCCTCTTCCCTGCTATCTGTGCATGTGCTGTCTAGATGGCAAGCCTTCAGGGTTACCTTTATATACTCACATGCATGTCCTGCTGCAGAGTTGTGATAGCCAGAGCTGCTAACCATGAGGGAAATGGGCTTGCATGTGCACAGGAACTTAATTCTTACTCCCACGATTTCTTCCAAGGAAAGATTTACAAAGATGACCAACGATGGCTTTAGTCTTCCTGTATCTAGCTATGCTGCATCCCTTTCAGCCTAGGCTGTACCTAGTACTCTCTCTAGCAGCAGGAATTGGTTGTTGCATCCAAGTGGACAATAGTTTGTGCAGTGATTTACAACAAACTTCTCTTCTAACTCCTTACTCTGATTGTTTTTTTAGAGTTGACTTCAGTATTGCAGCTATATGGAAGTGAAGGTATCTCCTAAGACCTCTCAGTGTGTGTAAGAACAGAGGAGTGCAGAGCTGGCATGGGACCCAAAGCAACACTTGAGATTATCAGCCCCTACTGCCTTGAAACTGTGAGCTTTTACTGCCACGTGCTAAGTAGAAGCCCTTGCTGCCCTCCCAAAAGAGAGGAGTGGGGACAAGGAAGCAGGGACAAATCAAGGGCTATGTGGAGTGCCCTGATTGATAGACTGGCCTGCCTTAGGCAGGTCAGTAAGAAGGCAGACTCCATATTACTCACATTTAGCAGTAGATCAACCTTACTCTTAATTATGTCATTTCTCTAGAGCACATTTGCCTCCTCCTCCTTCAGAGCGGGGTGAGAGGGCACCATCTATGAAAGGATTAAGCATCAGTCCCTTTAGGGATGCTTAGTCAGTGAACCCGTGCTTCTCATTACATACTTTCAACCTGCTGTCATTTGATAATTTTGTGGAAGGGTTTGTAAGTTTGTGCTGTCTCAGAAATTTCTGCTTCTTCATTGCAGCTGTACTCAGAGGGGATGCTATGTGCACAGTAAGTCTCTCAGTGAGACCATGGCTAATTGCATCAGGTCATAAGGAAGGTCTTCTAAAGTGCTACTGTTGCAAATTCTGCCTGCATTCCCAGATTCAAGCCAGGTTGCTTACAGATCCATCATTGGCACCAATAACTAAAAAGCTGCAGATGATAGAATTTACACGATGTGAAGCAAAAATTAAAAAATACAATTGTTTTCCCAACAGTTGTGCTGACTTTGAAAAGTAAGACATGTAAATAGTAGAAATCATCCATCTAAGTAAAAAGAGCATTTTATTACTTGATTTCTTTTAGATCAGAATACTAACACTGAATACTATCATTTGACCATCCAGATTCCAAAAGTCATGTTATTTTATTCAGCTGGCCCCTATTTTTCTTTTTTATTGAGCCCACAAACTTATCTTTGACTGGAACAACTACAAATTCTAAATTCTTAAGTGCAATTCTCTGGAAGGCGGTTTTGAATTTTAACTTACTCTGTCCCTTTTCTGGATATTCCCATCTTTACGTTTCTATCAAAGATCCCTGTCATTTCCATCTTGTTTCTGTAATGCCCAAAGCAAAAGAAACCTGTCGTGTTACAGTCCACAGTGCAGGTAGAGGAATTGGGAGGAAGATATGTTACATTTTGCACAGGTAGCAAGAAGTCTGCTGAAGATGGGAAGCCAGGGAGCTGATTTTTGCAATGGAAGTCAGAGCTGATTTTTCTACCTCTGCGTTTCACCCTCTCCACAGACTAGCAGGCTCAAACCAGGATGATTAGGATTAGGATGAAGTGAGATAGTGTAAAAGAAGTGATCTCATCTCAACGCAAGCACTTCACACTTGTCTCCCACTTGAGCTGTTGTGTTAAAGAACAGAGCTGTTTACCTGTGTGCGGTAAACTTAATTTACAGTGGGTACACAGCCTGCATTGCACTACAAACAGAAGTATCCCGGCTCCTGGATTGCTGCTTGAAACAGGCAGAGAGCAGAGAGCACGGTTCAGACTCCCTACCTGAATGACAGACGCCTAATGCCAGCCACTACAGTAGTTTCCTTGTTTGGATGGGAAGGATGGGCAGCATCAAACAATGGGCAGATTCATATCAGATTTTCTCCAAAACCTAAGAATCAAATCCTCTTTCCTATAAAACAAGCTGCCTTTTCAAAAAGAAGAGTAATTTAAGGTCAAATACTTTCATCCTAAGCAACATAAAATGAAAAATAGCAAAATTCGGTTGGCATCCTGTGTGGTTTACCAGTGGTCCCTCAATCAAGGGGAGGAATGCAATGTCCTGCCTGCATGATGCAAAGGCCAGCAAGCCCTGTCGCAACACCTCGTGCCAGCAGAATGACATCAGGTCACATTACATGGGAGCATGCCATGCAGAAAAGGTCATATGCTGGGCTCCAACCCAGCCTGCCCCACTTGGAAAGCAGTTTCTATACCCGGCACTGGCTGCCTTGTTCTGGAAAATGCCTGCTCATGCTCAGCTTCCCGCAGGGCTGTGGGCAAATGCCACCCAAGCCCCTGACAGCAGCTGATCCCTAGCAGGGAAGTTCTGAGCAAGCACAGGCAGTAGCGAAAAATAAAGGAGTCGAAAGGGAGGGCTTGATTCTAGAAAGAGAAGAGGACCAGGTCACTCTGGGTCTGGTCACCGGTACAGGGTGTTTCACAAACACCAGACCTACGTGAACTGAAGTGGCTGCCGAGAGCTGCCCAGGAATGAACTCGACCCTCTTAGGACAACTGCAGCTGACGGACTCCCTTGCAGGACAACTTCTTCCTTTCTTGCTTCCTTTTGCAGTATTTCCTAAGCTGCTGCAAGCTAAATGTAAACCCACAGGAGCTGGCAGATACCGGCAATGTCTGGCAATGCGCCTGTGGATATAACCAGTCACATCTGTGTCTTCCTTACCTGGTACAAATTACTGTGTGCCACCGTGTCATAAAGCAGCGATCTGTGCCCTTGCAGGCACCAGCTCTCCATGAGATGGCTCCATCCCTTGCCCATCCATTAACCCCTTTGCAACAGCAGCCAGGCTGGTTTCTGCCCAGCCCCACAAACCCCTGGGGAATGGTGGGCAATGTGGTCCCCAAAGTGTGGCTGTGGGGTGTGGGCCAGCATTGTGAACCCAGAATGGTCTCGCACAATCTTGAAGTGAAAACCAACCTTCTTAGGCAGGAACTGTGCTTGATTTTGCATGAGGTATCCAGGCACCCTGTAGCACCCGCAGCAGTGATGGCCACCGGGAGCTGAGCACATGTCCCCCGGTGGTGCCACACTGTGCCTCCCTCTCCTACCCATCCGACCACCGGTACACAGCATTATATATTCCCCCTTAAAGGGACTCCACCCTGCTTAATTTGTTAGTTTTGTACCATCAGAGTCTTACTAAGGGATTGCATCCAAGCTAGGCTCTGGCTTATCCCCATTTATTAAAATGCCTACCAGCTTGGATGCTTGTAGACCTGATGGTCTCGCTGCTGCAGCAGGTTGGAAAGAGAACACATTCTAGATTCGCCTAGTTTTTGGGACATAACAGGGCTTTTGTGGCTAACCATGAGGTCTGGTACATTCACGGAGTGGTGTGGTTCAGTGCTCAAGCTGTAACACTCAAAGCCTGCCTTAGGGCAGGTAAAGGAAATGTAGCCACTAAACCACCCATACTGCCCACCTTTACAAATGACCCATGGTTTGCTTCCCCACACAAGGTGCAACACAGTCATGTGCATCTGTTAGTCAGTGAGGCAGAGAGGGAGGACACTTCTTACAAGGGCATGTTTCTCACCCATTTGGCACCCATGCAAAGGGTGATGCTCTGGCAGAGTGCCAGGCTCAGTGAGTGACCAAGCCATCAAGGAGACACATTGTCAGATGCTGGGATGCTAAAATGAGATACCAGCTCTATAAGGGCCACACGATCTAGCCTCTACTTTCACACACAACCACCTTCCACATCCCCTTTCATCTTTCTTCATGCAGCCACTGTGGCCAGTAAAGCACCTGCACCCCAGCACCCAAAATACATCTGCCTTCCCCATACTGGACATCAAGACTGATACTTGGCTCAACGCTTAGACTGCTTGGGCTGCTCTAGGACTTCAGGTGAAGTCCTGCCTCTATTGAAGTCAACAGCAGTTTTACCTTTGGTTTCAATGGGGAGTTAATTTTGACCTGTACGGTGATGACCTGCTGTTTAGCAGAAACCCTGCAGGACGTCAGGCAGAGTCCACATCCATTCTCATCCCTATTCTGCTCTGAGAAGCAACCTTTTCATGCCTCAGTTTCCTCTTCTGTATCTAAAAGGAAGCCCAAGTTGAAAATGCACCTTCCCCTTCCTTGTGAAGTTCTTTGATAGAGAAATCTAAAATACAAAGTAAGAGCTAACATTGACCTTTACTTTTCTTTACTGTATCCAGACCTATTTAGTGCCTATTTATGGCAACCTGGTCATTAGCACTATAAGAACAAATTCAGCACAAAGAAAGCTTTAAAGCACTGAAGCGGGGTGTGCCGGGCTGTCAGAACAGCTATTGTACAATGCTTTCCTCCTTGCTCTATCAAAAGACAAAAGCTGCATTTGATGATTGAAGACACAAAAACCAGAATAGCAATGGGAGCTCCTCCTGCAAAAAAAAGGAATTCCTTATTTCCTAAACCCCACATTTCTCCTTTCCTCCATGCTGCTGGGCCCTCTTGGATCTCTCCAAAATGGGATGGGAGCAGGACTCTTCCCCTAGCTTCCAGTTCACCTCTT
This sequence comes from Falco cherrug, assembly GCF_023634085.1. NCBI lineage: Eukaryota > Metazoa > Chordata > Aves > Falconiformes > Falconidae > Falco > Falco cherrug. The sequence goes on from NC_073698.1 coordinate 80,494,841, forward strand.
GCAGCCCCTCAAGTCATTCCCAGGCTAAGCTACTCCAGCAGTGTCAGAAAAGCTTGTGATGTCTACATTGTTTTGTCTCACTGGTTTTTCCGATAAACAACAGAGCAGGCAGCTGATGTGACATGTGGACAGTCTCTTTGTCAGGCAGGGAGCTGCTGCCACTTGCTGGCATCCTATCATGTGCAAGTGAAAAGGTTTTCCCTTTTGCATTTCTTCCCATGGAAGGTTTCAAGGGTGAAAACACATTGAAAGGAGATGATGTACCTCCTGCTGAGCCTGGAAGAAATTTTCATTTATGGTTTCAGGTTCCCTCATAGCTCTCTTAGCACCCATGGGCCTTACTAGTGCACATTTCTTTTATTTAATTTTCTCTCTGTCCCTCTTCCTGGAGCAGGGCTGCTCGGTTCTAGTTCTAGAGCCAGGGGAAGACCAGGTGCCTTTGCCTCACTGAAACTCAGAGACAATGAGAAGACCTGAGTTAACCAGATCTTTCACAACTCTCCCTCTGAATTAAATTCAGGCTGGAATGGGATATTCATGTTTAGATGTGAATAACAGTGAGATTGCCTCAGAGAGAAAAAAAGCCTAAGAACCCTGTTGTGAAAACATAATGTCATAGTGGGTTTAGCTTTAAACTAAAACAATTGTGTTAGCAGCCTGATATCCCTTGGAAACTCATGCATAGGCACCCACTGTACATATACCATATATATATATAGTCACTACATCATTTCTTGGTTTTCATTCAATTTTATTTCAGAATGCCCGTCTGGCTTATGTTGCTGGCAACATAGCAAACTCCAGTCTTGATCAGTCCTAGGGATGTACCCACAATTCTGTGTGAACAACGCTGTGGAAGACACAGGTTTCAGTAATATTTTCCAGCTTGGTTATGATGGAAATGGAAATCCAAACCCTCCTCAAAGAGGCACTAGGTTGTGCAAGTGGATGCAGCAAGGAGGGAAATACAAAAATACAAAATAAGCACTTATTTAAAAATACAAAATAAGCACTTTACTTCATGTGTCAGACCCTGTGGATGCTTGAAGGATGCCATGCTGTCCAAACAGACCTCTTCTGGCACCGACATTTCCTGGGAGATTTTATGGTTGACACAAATAAGTTGTAAGGAGGGGGTTCATTCCTCCTAGAAAGTGCACCACAAAATTCCTGGGGAACACCTTTCTGCCCAGAAGGTGAAACTGTGCTGTGAATCATGTAAATGCGAGGCATATCCATCCTGAGAAAGTTCTGTTTGTTTGTTGACTGTCGGTTTAGCTGGAGATTAGATAAAGCTTAATTAATGCAGTCCAGTTATGCTTTCTAGGCTAAATTCTTGACATGCAGATAAAAATTAATACAGAAACTCACAGACTTCCTCCAGCAGAAGTCAAGGGAAGACAGAGCATTTTAACCACTAACTCAAAGGGCCCTTTTTACAAGACAAACCTTATTAGCGAGTTGTTATCTGGTCCATGCTCACAGACTCCTTTGCTTGGCAGACCAAGAGTCTCACCCTGGGAAAAGCCCCAGAAACAATCTCTCAAGCATGCCCTTTTATGACCCCAAATATCAATTTTCTACAGTCATTTGCAAATATTCTGCAACATGTTGGAGTTGCCCTTTTATCATTGGGGGAAATATCAATTCATTTACATGTATGTTCTCAGAATCACGAAGACTTTGCAAAGGTCTTATCAGAAACCTTTAGGGTCACAGTGACCCATAAATAGATGTTAATAGCAGCCTTGTTCACAAAAATTTTACCAAAACCTCTTTACCTTCCAAGCAGATTCTGATCAAACAAATTAGTGCATCACCAGCTTTTCTTGCCTTTCACCCAATTTATAAACACAATGCCATCTGCTAAGTCACAGCAAATAATTCCTGTTTCTGTTACACTGATCAACTGAGTTCCCAATGAACCTCTAGTCCAATTCTCTCTGAAGCCCTTTTAGGAGTCAAATTCCTGCATGGTTATACACTACAGCTAACCAATATTTTTGTATGGTCAAGTGGCAGCCAAATGGAAAAGAAATGGACCAAAACTGGGTTGGTGACCAAGGGAGAGACTAATACTAAGCAGTAAGGATAACTGCCTCAAGCTCTCAAAAAACACCTCTGGAAAGAGGACTAAATGACAAAAAAATACCTTCAAGTTTGAAACACCTCAAGATTATGAACCCGACTAGGTAATGCAAGGGAGAAGAATGGAGCTAGGTGTAACCAAAGGCAGAAGCAGTTTGTTGAGCTTTTCCCCAGAGAAAGCAAAGCCCACAAGCCAGGGCTGAGGAGAGCAAGGCAAAACGCAGCAGAAAGAAGATGAGCAAAAGAAGAGGCTGGGACCAGCTGATATCCAGAGCTATGGCCACAACATCAGTGGGAGCAAGGCCAAAATGATATTAAATCTACAGAAGCATTGTCAAAATTCACCCCCCTGGCTGAAATGCCACAAATTTGAGGGTCAGCTACAGGCCAGCTACTCCAGCCAAGGCAGGCAGATCCCAGGGTGGAACACGTTCCAGCACATCCAGCAGACCTAACTTTGGCTACACCTCCTGTTATCAGGCCCAGCACTATGTCAAACCATCAGACAGGTCTGCACAGCCTTTCAGCAGGACAAGAGGGTCACTGGAAGAGCACGGCTTGCACAGTGTGAGCCACAAGGCATGAGTTAGTACCTGGCAAGCTACTCCTGCTCTAACTGTGCTGCATTTGTAGCCAAGGAGCCAAGCACATCCGTCCCAGGACAGCAAGGCCAGGTGTCCCAAGGAGGAGCAGTTGAGAAGAGTAAGGCGTTCAAAATGACCCGAGGAGGCTGTCTATGCTGCCTGTGGAGCTGGCCAAGGGAGCAGAAAGAGTAAATGCAAAGAAATGATAATCAGTTAAAATATTTGTTTTACACGCGGAAGAGAGGAAAACAGACAGGGAGATAGCATGCTAAGACTGCAAATAGTAATTTCCATTCTTCTTCTATAATACACATCCCCCCTTTCTGCCTGTTTTCCTATGGAAACAACGCACTCTGATCCCCTTCCCCTGACTTTAATAACTTTTGAACTTATTGGACAATTTTGATTAAATTTACTGAGAGGCAATGATATCAATGACAATTTCATTCCTATATGAGTTGCCCTGGCTGAGCAGAGAAGAGAATTTATCCTATTTGAGAGACCAGTATAAACTCACCATTTACCAAGCAAGAGAGGATCCATGTGTGCACATGCCTCTGCAGGGGTGAGGAAGAAAGAGGATGAGAGAGGTGTCCAAACACAGTAACATCTCTGGCCGAGCTCATATCATCTTAGGCATCAATGCCAATCAAGCACTAGACATGTTGCCTCGCTGGTAATGTGTTTGGGAGACATGCTACTTGCAACAGCACAAAACAAGCTCTCCTTTTGCGTGCATGTGCATCACAGATTTCAGATTATACCCTCAGGTATGGTCAGTGCTCGTGCTAAAGTTGGGGGAGCACTGCTCTAGCCCCTAACCACCCACCTGCAGGCACCTGCCTGCCCTTTCTACCAGGGGGCAGAGCTCTTTCCTGCCTCCAAAGGACAAGTGTGAGGCACCCATCTAGAAGTGAGTGGGAGGCCATTCAGCATGGGTGCTCTTCTCCTGCTTTTTGGCTGTCTATAGGCAGTGCTAACACCAACCTGCATAAACCACCGGAATAGGAACAGAAAGCGTAACAGAACAATCATATGCTTGGTAGAAGGCCAAATGCTGACAGCAAAGAAGCCTATACGGGCTTGTTAACCTACTAAAATAACATAACTCTTTCCCCACCGGCACATTCATACATGACTTCTGCCACAACAGGTCAGTATAGAATTATTTACCAGATCTGCAGCACAAAGGAAATGATAGCTGGGCCCTGCTGGGAGGGTGGAGAAAAATGCAGTAAACAACAGAAAACTGTTGTGCTGGTGGTGACTGTAAGTGCTTTGGTGCTTTTCCTCTTGCTGAAACCTCTGATGGCAGCTATAAATCTTTAGCTGTCACTTGCAGTGGGTATTTACTAATTACAGCATCAGCATGTCTTGTCCCAGTCCATGGGTTCTTGGGATAGCCTAGCAAAGGAGCAGAAATAGTTTTGCAATGAAAGTATGTTCAGGGAATGAATGTCTCAGCACTGATCTCTCCACTGCTCTGGCACCAGCACTAGGAAACTAGGGATCACAATACAGAGAACAAGGATGTTAATTCTGCCTAAATAACAGACTGCGTTTCCTTTCCCCGGCTGTTCTGGGGAGCTAATTACACAGATTCCCAAATCAAAGAAAAACAAAACAGTCTGCAAACGATTGCAATGTTGATGTGTTGGCAGTCCAAACCATGACATATGGTCCTTCAGTATGTCATCCTAGAGAACAGGCTCACGAGCAATGCTTCTTACGTAAAATAATGTCGTAAATAACAGAAAGAGGCTGATTTTAGAAATGTACTTGAGGTGGCCTCCCTAGTTCCACAATAAGACAGCCAGTGTTTCACAGAGCTGTTGCCAGCCTGGTGATAGGTTCCCAAACGTACCTCACTTGAGGGGGAAGGAAGGTGAATCATATCCAGACAGGATCCCAGCTTAGTCAATACCCACACACAAACTTTGCTAAAACACCACTAAGGTTGCGAAGTCAAGATTTTGGCCCTAACACTCGCTGAGCACCATGTGCATGTGTGTGTGCCACCAACCCTGTTCCGGGAGTGCCCCGTGGTGGTGCACCAGCCTTCACACCCCTCATCAGCAGGATTCGGACCTCGAAGTTCACCACCCAGACTCCTGCCGCAGTCATTGTGGAGTAAGGGATGGCTGCATGGACCCTCTGTGGCCCAGCAGGGAAGAGAGGTGAGACATGAGTGCTCCAAGGGCTTTCACATGCCTTTGTCCACAGCAGCCACATGGAGGTTCAGCACTCTGTGGTCCAGCTGAGGAGATGAGCATCACTCCTGGTGGCACAGGGCTTCGGCCATTCCCCAAAAGTGAGATGCTTCCTCTCTCCACCTCCTTCATGCTACCCTTGCCCAAGCTCTTCTTCCTTCACCCTGGTAGCACCTCGCTTCATACCTTTGCAACCTGTCCCACTGCCACCACCCCACCTCAGAAGCTGGTCAGCTCCCCAGTTTGTCCTCTATCCCCCACGGGCACCCTGGTATAGCCCAGCTGGCCTTGAGCAGAAACTCTAAGGATCAGACCAATGCTCCTTCTTGGCAAGCACATTAGTGAATTTCACTGTGCAAAGTTTAAGGACAGAGATGATTTATTTTCTCCTTACCCTTGGGCCTATAAAGTTCAGCTGCACAGAGCAGCCAACCTTCATTGAGTGGCTCAGGGCACTGAGATCAAGATTTTGGCCCAGAAGACAGGTAACCCAGGCTCCCCTGCCTGCATCCTCACCCCACCCTCCTTCAGGACCGCAGGGTGGTAGGGAGAAGACCCTTAAGGTCATCATTTTGCTACCTGTAACCCTGGGCAATGGATTATTTTTATGTGCCAAACACCTGCTCTGGACACAAGTAATTTGCTGTGGAGTTTATTATTCCAGGAAAGGCTAAAGGGACACAGTACCACGGCACTTGCCTGCCTTACTGCATGCTGAAATCCCGAATTCTGACACGCCGAGGGCTCCAGGTTGCCTTCCTCTCCCCGTGCCTGCGTTTGGCCTTCAAACGGGCAAATATAACTCCGGTAACGGCATAGAGGAAACCTTGGAGAGGCCACAGGAGCCTTGTGCCTCTTGGGAAGGAGGCAGCAGATAAACAGGATTAGGGAATTTTGCATAGCTCAACCTGCCAATTTCTGTAAAAAGGAAATGTAGGCAGTGCCTGCAGCCGTGATTCAGAGGAGAAGCCTTTGAAATGACTGCCAGGAGAAACGTGTTAAGATACAAGCTGCTTTTCCTCCGCAATAGCTGCAGTACAGGGAACAGCCCTCCTCTGTGGAGCCCACCCTGCACCAGGCACAGTTTGTGGTGCACAGCCGGATGGCAAGAGCCCTGGGAGCCAGGCAAAGCAGGCCTCATCCTGCATCACAGGCTCCAGCTGCTGCTGGCATTCAAACAGGGAGGTCAGCTGCAAGATGTTCTGTTATGGACCAGACCAAAAAATTTCATTAAGAATGCTTTTTCCTGGGAAAATCTTGGGGTTTTATCACCTCTTTTTCTTTTTGTTGTTGAAAAGTGCAGACCTGAAAAGTAAAATATTTAAAACGGGGTAGGAAGGGGTTGGGTTTGGGGTTTCCTTTGGAGAAAGTGTTTGGATTTTCAGGTGAAAATGGTTAGTTTTCAACTTTGCATTGGAAAGGCAGCTATTCCATGAGGACTATAGCATCTGACACCTAGTCTCACAGCAGCAGGCATATTCTGCAGTGGTTAGGACTTCACCCTGCAGGAATGTGATAATAGAGGGGCAACCCTAGCATCACATAACTCTGCCCTTAGGAGTCTCACACCCCCAGGAGGAGATTACATGCCCTGAACTTGCCTCTGCTCTGGGACAAGGGGAGCCACCAGCAACTCTCCCCGAAAGCAGAGCCCCTGGCATCCTCTCCCCACTCTTGGGCACAGCACCAGAGGATGAACACTGACTTTTTCAGTGAACCCTCTATGAGCACGCGCTCAGTGAAGCCCATGAAGGCTCTGCTCATTAAACCCAAGGGGAACATACTGAGAGAAAGGGTAAGACCACTGTAAAACCAAATTGCTGCTGTGTGATCATCTCCATGGTGGTCCAGCCCAGCTGATACAGTGTCACTAGACTGCCTTGTTTGTAATACTTGGCATTATCAGTAGTGGCTGTGCCTTTTTGCCCTTAGATTTGGCTGGGGATGGTGCCTTGAAAGCACAAAGCCAGGCTGGAGCAGTTTAGGGGAGCTGGAGACAGGGGAAGGAAGAAAATCAGAGCAGAAACCACCACAGCATGCCTTGTGGCACACCTGTAGGGGTACTCTGACAGGGACAAGGATCCCTGATAAAACAACAGTAACACTCACCATCCCAGCCAGAGGACAAGAAGCTCTTCCCGCTGCCTCTGCCATGGAACCAGAAATCTTCAGTGAAGAGCTGGGATAGGCATGTGGGGACAGAAACTAGCACAAAATGATGGAGTTGGTCTGGAGCATGGCAAAGCCCAACGCAGGGTTTCTGAGGCAGGGACCAATCCATCTCTCAGAAACACGGACAAAGGGTTGCACTTAGGAGGTCTGCGGCAGCACACGTGACCCCTGGGGAGGCAATGAGGTGACCAGTGTAGGGGCGGTGGTGTAAGGTGGCGGAGATTTCATGTGTGCCTGGGGTGCTTATACTGGATTTGGCCGGCCATGTCTCTACATGTGAAGGGAGCAGTGCAGCCCTCCGGCAGCTGCCAGCAATGGAGCTCCAGGTCGGGGTGGCTGCTCCCGTCTTCACGAGAAGGCTGAGTAGAAGTCTTTGCAAGAAGCCTGAGTCTACAGGCCTTGCACCTACAGGGCCAAATCAAACCCCAGCACATGTAAACACACAAAAAAAGCTGCACTCCTGGAGTACTTAGTTCTAACCAAGGACAGCTAAAATGAAGAAAACGCTAAACTTTTAGTTCATATATACATATATTAATTATTTATTTGCAGGTACTGATTCAGAAAAGCTTTTTTTCAAAGTTGGTCTGACAGCTTTCTGTTAAAAACTACTTTTCTCTTGCAAGTGACACCCACCGCTAGCAAGTTATATGAGCAAAAAATAAAGGGAGGAATCACATCTAGTTTCCCTACATCTACTCTGAATTTGCTCATTTTGCACTGGATGATATTTGTTCTATCCCTCAGGGTACTCCTGTCCTTGGATGAGATTTTATTGTTGCTCTTAAATCCTGTTTGGCTGGACTTCCAGCAAGCCCCAGACAGCTGAAAGCTTGGTTGCACAGCATGTAAAATAGGACCATTTGGTATGTGGTGCACGGAGCAGGCATGAGAAGAACCTGCTTCTTCAGACAAGACCTTACGTGTGGTGGGCAGGTTTCCAAAGCAGCCCACCCATTGCCTGCTCTCCTGGGCCTGCGAGGCTGCAGATAACCTGCTTTGTTGGCCCACTCCACATAGCCCCGTGTCCAGCCACGTCACCCACCTTCAATGGCCAAGCCATCGCAGTGTGTTAAGGCAAGCCCTGTTGGCTCTCAGGAGCCAGCAAGCACAGTGCCAAATCGGCAGAGGTTGGCAATGCCCAGGGCTGGGAGGGAGGTGGAAGACCTGGTGTGGAGGAAGGGATGGTGGCCCCAACTATGCAATACAATGACATGCTTATGGAGATCCTGGCAGCAGCTGTGCTTGCTGGCAGGCCAAGGGATGGCCAAGGTGGTTAGCAAGCTGTGTCCTGTGCTGTCCTGAGCACCAACACATTTCAGTGCTAAATGTTCTTAAATGTTGGACCTGAAGTTTTACCCTGGAATACACCCTGATAAGAAACTCATCTCCCTCTCTGAGTCTTTGTCTCTCAGGTATACTGTATATCCAGTTAGATCTATGCAGAGATTGCTTAGGACATTAGAGACAGGCAAGAGAAGCTGTAAGTAAAAAAAAAAACAAACCTCAAAGAAAAGTTAAAAAATACCAAATATCGCACAGCAGTCCAAAATAATAGCTCAACTCAACTGCTATAAAAGGTGAAATTAAAAGAGGTCAGTCTGTACAGCTGTGTGATTTTATGCCAGATAAAGGATCTAGCTTCTCATCTGCTAGACTATTTCATCATTAGCTTTTCCAAGAATCCATCTCTCTGCTAGTAATGTCAAATAAATCTTCACTAAAATGCAAAAATGTTTATGATTATACCTACTGACCCGTTCTTTTATTAAATGAGGACAACAGGATGATGCCCTGATATTTGCTGATGGGTTACTCCCATCTAACCTTTTCTTGTTCAACCAGATCATTGGTTTTCATTTCATCATACAATAGTTGCCAATAAAATTAAGTCAATTAAATTAAAAGTCTATTATGTTCTTTGAAATCAGGCTGAGACCTTTTTTCCCTCAGTCAATGCTCTGAGAAGACTTTTGATAGGGCAGCTGGGAAATCTGGAGCAGTTTCTCATCTGCTGTAAATTGGTTTAGCTTTTCAAAAATCAATACAGTGGCATCAGCTTACCCCAGCTGAGGGCTTAAACCCTGATGTGTACGAATAAGCCTCAAGCATGATTTGGGGCCAAGATTTAGATCTAGAATTACTCGTTCATGCAATCTCAAAGACCTTGTCTACTTATCAAAGTGGTAGCAGTTACCTATAACATACCTGGTGCAGTTACACCATCATCTCTTCCCTATGTAAATATCCCTATTCCAATATAAAAATGACCTTTTAGATGTAACTTTAAATGTGAGCTATTCCCAAGAGGCATAAGTGAAATCAATAAAAGACTCTAATGTCACATAGTCATGTCTGCATGAAGCTGCCTCCTTTGGTTTTCTGATATAAAATATTTCACCACATTTTTTCCAGTAGACAAGACCTTAATATCTCATTCAGAGATTATTTAAATAAAAAGGCAAACAGAGAAGGAATGTTCTACATCCTAACAAAATCCTAAGCTCTAGCCTTGAAATGCCATTCAAGTATCTTAAGAACTAGTAGTGGATATTACAACTATAAATGGTCTTAATTTGCAGACAAACCATTCACTTTGCAACATCTTTGAAAGCGACTTAACGTTTCTGGGCCAGACTTCCAGTAAATTTTTGCCGAAATCAGCTGCCTCTTAGAAAAGAACATTTAGACATTTAGCTATTTCATCCTGAATGAAAAGACTAAGGCTGATAAGGCAGTGTGCCCACAGTTTATTCCCCTGCCTTACTGTAGGACAAATGTTTTGTGAAGAGCTGAACATGCCCCCGACTGCCCCCAAGATATGTAGGTGAGGGGAGCTCAACCACCTCAAATATACCCAGCGTGACTCGTGGCTGATGTGGTCCCCAGCTCTGTCTCATCTTCTGTTCACCCACAGTGCCTCTGGCACATCTGATCAAAAGACAACGGGGAACAGCCTCTCATGTGGTGGGGCAGGACAGATGCCTCCAGTCAGTCAGTGGGAGATGCTAGGTTCCAGCCAGGAGCTCCAACCCATCCAAGGGAGCACCCTGGGGCAGGACATCTCATAGGAGAAAAATGAATTTGCTTGCTGCCCAAACAGTTACAACTGGTAGGTAAGCCTAGTGGCACTGGAGCCATGGCTTGGCAAGGTCTGGGGGCTGCAGTACGAGGCTGGGCTCTCAGCCACCAGGAAACCTTGGACTGCAGCCTCCAGCAGCAAGACATGGGCTACAGTCCCATAGACTCCTGGTGGAGCGAAGGACACCAGCTGGAAGTGGCCAGGTGGTTTCCTTCAGTCTCATAAGGTGGGGGTGAGATCTGCTTTTCTACAGCCCAAAATGGCAGGCCTGGGAAAGACAAATGGTATCGTATCAGTTTTAGAGGCCCAAGACATTCTGATTAACCCTTTAGATGGCATAGAGAAGTGGGCTTGCTCACATGACCCCAGGATACATTTTCCTTTTTGTGTCCTAGGGTGTTTTTGTGTCTTCTCCATAATAATAAAGAACAACCGCAGATCTTTAAATAAGATGTAAAATTCTTACAGGGCTAGTGAAAACGTCAAGAATAAACTTAACCAGGACAACATCATCTAGCTCAGGTGACTGTCTTGGATGCTTTTTTTCAACTTGAAAGCAGTGAACCTCCCTTAATACTCTCAGAATTCTGTCAGAAGTCATCTGTAAACCCTTAACATCATATCCATACTGCTGTTACATTTGAACCTCCAGCCCTCTGTTAGCAACCATCCTGAAGAGCTGGCACACAAGTAGAAAGTGTTTTAACAGTCTTCCTGCAGATTTGATAGCAAAGGCAGCACAATCCCCACCAAGCCTAGACAAACTGCTGTGAAAGGAAGGCAAATAAAGACCTGGAAGAGCTTTTTCATGTGGATTGAGAGAAGAGGTTTACCCAAAAACTTTAAAGCAAACTTGGGAATTAACACTGAACAGCTTTGTGTGTATTTCCAGGTGAGAGACTTCGTAAGCAAAGCTTTAACTCTCTGCTATCACAAATTCAAACAGTGAAACAGCTCCTAACCCTAATTAACTCAAAATTATTGACTTCTTAGAAAAGCTTTGAAGCACAGAAGGGCTTTCTATCAGCCAAACCTACAGTGCAGACCAGAGGTTTCCCTATTCAAACTTCAAAGTTTTTCAATTCGCATCAGACGTATAAACTACATGCAAATCACACAAGATCTACCAATGTATTTTGCTCCTAGAGAGCATTTTTCTAGGATAAAAGCTTTAAAGTGATCTACAAATTTTTAACGGTAAGCAGAAAATCCCAACTTCTTTTCAGACCCAAGGGACATGAAAATGAATACAAGAGATATGGTCACACTGTCAAAAGGCAAGGCAAAAACGTCCCTTGCATGGTGTTGCAAGGGGCACAGGACAAGAGGTCAGGGTCAGACCTTCCTCTGAGCCTATCTCCTCTCTGCCACTGAGCAAGGAATAGACTGGAGATATCCCAACATTTTTTGCCGCGGCAGTCCCTACTCAGGCTAGAGACTGGAGAAGGGTAGAAAGTCTAACACTCTCTTTCCTCAGAGAATCTTTTCATACATTAATGGGTTTCCAATTCTAAACAGACTCTGAAATGATGTAAACAAGACTCGGTTGCTTGTTGTTAATGACTCTGGTGCGTGCAGTTTCATCAGCCCTGCATAGATCTAATTTTTGCTGAACAATCACTGTTAAGCTGCTGGAAACCCATGTCATCAATTTCAAGAATGGTAAAGGTGAGCTTCCTCCCAGGAGATCCACACCCCTCTTGTAATTGTCAAATTAATGGAATTACGTTGGGGTAAAAGTGATGTAAATGAAGACAACACTTGCTTGGCAATTTATTTGCTGTATCAGGGAAACATCATCGGTTCTGACATATCAGGTGGATTGCCTGTTCACTGACACCTTTGTAACACAACAGTGATTTTGATGACATCCTTAGGTAATGAATACAACAGGAGAGTTACAGCATTGAAAAAAACTACAGCATTTTCCATCTGCGGTACACATCAAATATCAGCCATGATGAGTTCCATGGGGTTACCCCTGTGTAGAAGTGAAGCAGTAGAGCTCAGATGCCTGCATTTTTGTTAAGGCAACACATCGCTTTACAGTTACTTCCAGTTGCTCACACAGAAATAGCATCTTGAGGTGCTTTAGTACATCACGGCTTAGAAAGCAAACAGTGATAGTCACAGGGGTGCGACATGCTTCTCATCATGTGAAACTTGAGAGCCACAGCCAGGACAGCTTGGTGTCAGCAAGAGAGAAAGGGAAGGGGATGCTTATACCTGGTGTGCTCATGGAAGGAACAGGGCTTGACCAACAGAAGCAGCAGTAGAATGACTTCTCCATCTCCAGGTATGCACCATGTCTACGATTCACTGATTCGCTTGGCATGGTGGGTTTTAACAGGAAGCAGAAGAATAAAAGTACAGATTTACTGAACAAGGTACTCTGAGTCTGTATATAGCAACCTTTGCAATCCAGCTACTTTTTCCTTGAAGAAAGTTCTTTCTTTATAAAAACCCGGGGGTTTGCAAATGACGGACATCTGGGCTGATAAGTCACACATGCAGAGAGAGCCTCTGCCGCACAAAATGGCCAGACAGCAAAAGTATACAAGAAAAGCTGTGTCCCATGTGCCTTTCATACAGAACATGGAATTTGACAGTATATTACAGGAAATCTGTGTTGGAAGGGGTGGCTGAGAGGCTTAGCCCTGACTGATGAGTGAGGGGATGTGTGTTGATAAAAACAGTAGAGGTGTGCAGTTCCTGTGCAGGATGGGTCATGCAGCACTGGCTTCCACCAATGGCACATACACCCTGGGGCATCTGTCCACCACCCCACGTTTGCTGAGGAAAGATGATGCAGGGTATCCCTTGCCTCTCCAGTGGGCTCTCTTCAGGCCAGAGCTGCCAGGGAGACCAGCTGCCTATTCTAAGAAGTCTGCCTTGGCTGGTCTCCTCCCCTGTCTGTTGAGGCTCAGTCTGGGCCCTGCTGCATCTGGCTTCTTCTCCCTGAAGGCTTTCTCCTGGAAGACTGGAAAACCACCAGCAGCTCTCAAGCAGGAAAGCACAATTGTTGTAGGAGAAAAGAACAATGAGACAATGCATGAATGGGGGTGGGCAGCAGTGAGAAAGAAGGGCACTCATTTGATAGTCTGATTTACTGAGCAGGGGTTATTTACAATATCCACAGTGCAGTGATGGAGCTGTGGCTTTCATGGGGGTGACATGTTTGAGACCAGTTCTAATAGCCAAGGGGTTCCTGCGTCATAGGTCCTGGCTTTCCTTTCCTGCCAGGTAGACTGGACAACTGGAGTGCTTTTTTCCCCCCTCTTCTTGCTTTCTAATGGGAAGAGGAATTCCATTGCATTAATCTGGGAGCAAAAACTGAGAGAACAAAAAGCAAATATTTCAGGACTTACAAAATCACAAGAGCTGGCAGCACTGTGTAGTTTTGTATGTTATTCATTCTAGAATGATTGGGAGGGACCTAACCAGTCCACTGGCAGAGACAGGGACACGTGGTGGCTTGTAAAACTCAGCAGAGAACAAAGTGAAAAGGTAGTGTAGCACAACTCCCTGCAGATGCAGAATTGCAGCGTGAGAGTCTTGCAGATCTAGTCTGTCTCTGTGAATGCCCTTGTTTCCTGCTGCATCCCCAAATCCCTGCAGATTTCAGCATGAAAAGGTGCTCTTTGAGCCTTTTACCAAACTGCAGGGGAAACAAAGTCCAACAGAGCATGACTTAAGGTAAAGGTCTTATTAACTCCAGGCAGTCGCCAAGTCAATGTGTCTAGACTGCGGGCAGACCAGCTTTGATTGCCACTGCCTTTGGCATTTCAGTGGCCAGCAGTGTTTTGTGGTGTAAGTTCACCCTTACTTCACTCACAGTTCTCTGTGGTTCTCTTGGGACTTGTTTGATATAATGTGATCTTCTCAATGTCATCACAGTAAGGACCTGTGAGCCACATCCTGCACTGCTCACACATTTGATACTTTCAGAGCTACAGAAATATCCACTCTGAGGCTATCATCTCAAAGAAAAACTTAAAGATAACCTTCCAGAAAAATATCATATTCAGACTCTTTACGCCTTCTCTCAAGTCTGGAGCTTCAAAACCAGTTCCCCATATGGAATCACGGTTTAAAGGAGAGCAGCAGTTTGCATTTTGTTTCTAGACAGCCATTTATTAAAAATGCCAAGACAAGCAACTTCCCAGGGGATTACACTACCCCTATTTCTGCCTGTTGAAGGACAGACGTCTTAGCCACCGATCAGACCTTTCCCCATGGAAGCAAGCCTAACATCCTGCAGCATCTCGGTCTCCCCTCTTTCACTCCAGTTTGGGTTAGGAAGCATTGAAAGAGGCTTGACTGAAATAAAACTGCCGGAAACAAGATATTCTTAGACACAGTGGTTATGGTAATGCGGTACCTTTGCAGGACAGAAATAAGACAATTTCTTTTGACAGGAACCAGCAGCCACAGAACCATTGACACTGGCAAAACAGGCTATGGCGAAGGAGTGAGAGACATCTGACAAAGCTAAGTAAATGCACTACAACAACCAAGATAATCCCAACAATGTGGCAGGTAAACAGAACAGGTTTTTCTCTGTCTAGACACACATACACACACACATCTATATATACGCATGCACACATGCAAGTATTTATATTCAGGTAGAAGCATTATTCAGACAGAGGTCTAATTTTAAGCTGATGATGCCCATTAGTGCAAGGCGTAACCAGCAATTTGGAAGCACTTGGAAGTGTTTCCTTTTGTGGGTGTAGAGCTGCTAAATCGCATTGTAGAGGCAGCAATGTCCCTGTCTTAGGAAGACTGTGCTGCACAGCCCCAGAAAGCAGGCTGGTGCCCTTGCTTCCCCATGTGCCTTTCATTGCAAGTCAGAGCTAGGCTGCTAGTAGGATTTTCTGCCTTGTCACCTCCTCCTGCCCCTTTCACTGGAGCCTGAATCTGGCCTGGCTTATTTAAACAAAGCCATCAAAGAAAATGTCACTGTGTTTTCCTAAGCACAAATGGATTTAGAGAGCCTAGCGTAGCAAATGGCAATGTAAAATTCACTTGCTTTACAAGTACAGTCCTGCTGATGTAAACCAAAACACATATGCCAAGGAAAAGTTAATAGTCACCTGGAAAAAACATTAACTGGAGTTACATCTATTTTCTAATGGCATATTGTGTATGTAACAAAACACCCACAAATAATTTTGGGAGCAGGGATGTTCCCCCTTCTAATTGTTTTCATCATGGGGGCCGCCAGGGCTCTTACGTGCGCTTTCGACTGCTGCTGTGAAATATGTTTGTTCTTGTTCTGCCTCTGCAGGAAATCAGAGACTCTGGCTTCCTGTAGGCTGCAGATGCTTTATTCTTTGTATTCCCCAAATAGGAAGTCCTGGGGTCATTCTGCCAAATATATGGAAACTTAATTTCATTTCAACACAGGATTAATCACTAGGAAGTGTCAGGACATTGATGGGCTGATAACAAGACAGTTACAGCAGAAACCTTTTATGGGCACCAGGGCTGAAGCATTTGGCAACACACGTGAAGCTGTAAGCCTGCATCCAATGGGGAAGGAAGGCTACCTGATGAGAATTAACACTGGCAATTGTAATAGCAGTGTTTTTTTCATGCTCTGTAAACCTTACCAAATTTTTAAGCCTTTTTTATATTTTAAGAGGAAGGTAGATTGCTTTTGATGACTAACCCTTGTTTTTGATGACTAAGCTCTCTGTTTTTTCTCTACAAATCATAACAGCCCGCAGTGAACGTCCTCTCACTTACCACAGGCTGGCAATGGCACGCCTCGCTCTGTTGAAGGAAAGGCTTCTGATTTGCACCCTTAGAAGTCAGAGATCAGTCCCTCACTGCCACTGCATGTCACAGGGGGTGCAGATTTCTCAGGCTACTAGATCCAATGGGAACACTGGAAAAACCAAGTGCTAAATCTAAGTCCATAAGCAATTAAATGGAGTTTCACAAGTGTGCTCAGAGTTTCCATTTAAAACTGTTTAAACACAGCCAACACCACACTGCTGTGAGGTAGCAACTGTTATTACACACATTGTAATGGCTGGGAAAAGTGAGATGCAAAGACTGAGAGCTTGGTCCGTGCCCGTAGAGCTGAGTTCTTCATCAGCATTCAGGGACTGACAGCATCAATCTTTATGCTGTGTCCAGCTTTTGCTCAGGGCTCAAGATAGCTTGCAGAAGAGTTGCTCTACCTAGGATCCAGTTTTAACCGATCAAACCCCAACAGCATGACTTTCGTAACAGCTCCTCCTGTATTCCCTTCTGTGTGGGCTAGCTGTTACAGGTCCCGTCTCTCGTACTGCACCCTGCTCATTAGATGGTTTTACAATTTTTTTGAGATCTAGCTTTAGGGACAGGTAAAACACTTTTATCATGACAATGGGCTGTGTTCATCTAGCTGCAACGGGGACAGAAATGCAGCTCTGTAAGGAATTAACATGTTTTATGGCAAACAGTTAAGGACAAGACAGGACTGTGTGAAACATTTCATGAATATAATGTAATCTTGTGCCTTAGAGGAAGAGATCTGTCTAAATCATATGACTTTGTGAAGACAGTATGCTTCTAAAAACATATTCAGTTTAGCATTTTCTGCAAGAAGTAAACAGGGAAGAAGGAATCTCCTTACAGAAAGCAAGAACCCCTTCACAGAGACCAGCAGGCATGTGGTGCCCTGCCCAAACTGCTCTTGCAAGGGATACAAATGGAGCTGTCACCTCCTCCCCTCTACAAACACACTGCAGCAACTGAGTACTTCAGTTTCGATCCTTCTGAGCTTGTGTGAAATCTGCTATGGAAAAACAGTCAGTCAGACCAGCCCACTGTGCTTTGCCTGCCTCCTTCATCTCCTCTGTCTGAAGCCAGAGATGAAAAAACTGGGTGTGTAAAGGGATGCCCTCTGCGTGCCACATGGGATCACCCATCTGCCATCACCCTTCCCACGCAGCAGAACTAAGATGCTCACCAAGGTCTTGAGCAACCCCAGAGGCATTTCACCATGTTCATCATGTTCATCCAACGCTATGAAAATGTCCCTTGACGAGCAAGATTAAAATGTTAACACTGTGCCCTGGGAATAAACTGTTGCATGCATAACTGGAGAAGCAGGGAAGCCTTGGGGCAGGAGTACACTACTATTCTGTCTGAACCCAGCTCAGCAAAGCTCTCCCCTCCTTGTAATTAATCCCCTTCTCATTCAGTCATGTAGTGTGGACATTCACCTAAATCCAATAATAAGCCACGGGATTTGAGCATGAGTTTGATATTAAACTCACAGTTAAATATTCTGCTGAATAGCAATGAAGCCAAAAATTGGCTTACGTGCTTTGCTGAATAGGAACGGCTTGCTGCAGTTCAGTGCCAGTGGAGAAGGGAGATTACTCTGTGAGGATGATTCACTTTGCTCAAGCCCAGACAACCCTGAGCTCCACAAGCCAGATCCCACCCTGCTTGTAAAGGAGACTTGAGAACACGAGAGGCTGGAATCGAGCAGTGATGCATATGATGACTGCCAGAAGACACCCAGGATATGAAAATAACAAATGCAAAAAGGTTCACTGCAGAGCATCACTCCCTTGGGGGGCTACATGAATCTGCAGAAACGCTGCATGAATAAAGTGGTGACCTTACCTAGTGACGTACAGCAATTGAGTCAAACCACCGGCACTTCAGTCAGCTTCACTTAGGAGCACTTCTCTACACTACAGAGCCTTTACCAGCAGCTAAACTGGCTGATTTATGTCAGCAGTGTCTCTTGAAGCAGAATAAGCTTATATTTGGATGGGAGTGATTTGGAAGATATATCTTAATGTCTTCCCCAAATAAAATAAGCTATGTTCTTCTGCTGGTCTAAGTTGTGCTTACTTGGTGGTTTTCCTGATCTACCTAACCTGGTTTGGGAAATAATCTTTTTTCCCCAGAAAACCTTCAGAATATCAGTTTGACTGAGGAGACTGATGCAGTGGCAAACACAGATAAAGGTGGCAGCTGAGAAGAAATTACATATAACGATGACAAGAGGCAGGAAATTTGGGATAAAAAACAGGCAAGGAAAGGAATCCCAATGATAAATCATTTTTGTTACAGACAAAACCCAAAGGAAAAAAGCTAAACAGCTTATCACAGACAGTCATGCTTAAAAGCCTGTCACAGAGAGAGTTTACATTAAGGGACAAACAAAACACATCAGGAAAGGCATAAAACATTGCCCTGAAGGACATGTCCTTTTCAGAAATGGCCAGACTCTGGAGGACAGGGCAATTGGGGATGAGAAGGAAGCTGAGAGACCTAGATTATAGGATCATATAGCACTGTTTAGGTTGGAAAAGACCTGTAAGATCACCAAGTCCAACCATTAACCTAGTACTGCCAAGTCCACCACTAAACCATGTCCCTAAGTGCCACATCTTTTAAATACCTCCAGGGATGGTGACTCAGCTGCTTCCCCCTCCCGGCAGCCTGTTCCAATGCTTGACCACCCTTTCAGTGAAGAAATTCTTCCTAGTATCCAAACTGAACCTCCCCTGGCACAACTTGAGGCCATTTCCTCTTGTCCTGTCCCTTGTTACCTGGCAGAGGAGGCCAATGTGCAGCTGCCTGCAGCCTCCTGGCAGGGAGTTGGACGGAGCCAAAGGTCCCCCTGAGCCTCCTCCTCTCCAGGCTGAACAACCCCAGTTCCCTCAGCTGCTCCTCATAACGCTTGTGCTCCAGACCCTTCACCGGCTGCGTTGCCCTTCTCTGGACACGCTCCGGCACCTCCATGTCTGTCTCTGTTGTAGCAAGGGGCCCAAAACTGAACACAGGGTTTGAGGTGCGGCCTCACCCGAGCCGAGTACAGGGGGACGACCCCTTCCCTGGCCACACTGTTTCTGGTACAAGCCAGGATGCTGTTGGCCTTCTTGGTCACCTTGGCACACTGCTGGCTCGTGTTCAGCCGGCTGTTGATGAACACCCTCAGGTCCTTTCCCACCAGGCAGCTTCCCCGCCACTCTGCCCCCGCCTGTAGCGCTGCGCGGGGTTGTTGTGAGCCCAGTGCAGGACCTGGCGCTTCTCCTTGTTGAACCTCATGCAATTGGCCTCGGCCCATCGGTCCGGCCTGTCCAGATCCCTCTGCAGAGCCTGCCTGCCCTCAAGCACATCCTCACTCCTGACCGACTTGCTGTCACCTGCACACTTACTGAGGGTGCACTCAATGTTCTTGTCCAGGGCACTGATAAAGGTATGAAACAGGGCCGGCCCCAGTACTGAGCCGTGGGGAACACCACTTGGCTGCTAACTGGGTGTAACTCCATCCACCACCACCCTGTGGGCTGGGCTGTCCAGGCAGCTTTTAACGCAGCGTAGAGTGCGCCTGTCCAAGCCATGAGCAGCCAGTTTCTCCAGGAGAATGCTGTGGGAGACAGTGTCAAAGGCTTTACTAAGGTCTAGGTCCAGAGCCTTTCCCTCATCCGCTAGGCAGGTCATCTTGTAGAAGCAGATCAGGTTTGTCAAGCAGGACCTGCCTTTCATAAACCCACGCCGGCTGGGCCTGATCACCTGGTTGTCCTGTATGTGCCATGTGATGGTGCTCAAGGTGATCTGCTCTATAACTGAGGTTAGACTGACAGGTCTGCAGTTCCCTGGATCCTTCTTCTGGCCCTTCCTGTAGATGGGCATCACGTTGGTTAATCTCCAGTCTTCTGGGACCTCCCCAGTTAGCCAGGACTGCTGGTAAATGATGGAGAGCAGCTTGATGAGCTCCTCCATCAGCTCCCTCAGTGCCCTCGGGTGGATCTCATCCAGACCCATAGATCTGTGTGTGTCTTAAGTGGAGCAGCAGGTCACTGATGGTTTCCTCCTGGACTGTTGGGACTTCATTCTGTTCCTCGTCCCTGTCTTCCAGCTCAGGGGTCTGAGTACCCGGAGGGCAAATGGTCTTGCTATCAAAGACTGAGGCAAAAGCATTTGGTGCCTCAGCCTTTTCCTCAGCCTTTGTCAGTATGTTTCCCTCTGGATCCAGTAAAGGGTGGAGTATATCCTTAGTGCTCCTTTTGTTGCTAATGTATTTATAAAAACATTTTAAATTTTCTTTTATGGCAGCAGCCAGCCTGAGTTCTAACTGGGTTTTTTGTTCTAATTTTGTCCCTGCATAACCTCATGACATCCTTATAGTCCTCCTTAGTTGCTTGCTCCCTCTTGCAAAAGTAGTGAACTCTCCTTTTTTCCCTGAGTTGCAGCCAAATCTCTCTGTTCAGCCAGGCTGGTGTTCTCCCCTGCCGGCTTGTCTTTCAGCACTTGGGGATGGCTGGCTCCTGCATCCTGAAGATTTCCTTCTTGAAGAATGCCCAGCCTTCCTGGACCCCTCTGCCCTTCAGGACTGCCTTCCAAGGGATTCTTGTCAACCAACCTCCTCAACAGGCCAAAGCCAGCCCTATGGAAGCCCAAGGTGGCATTTCTGCTGACCCCCCTCCTCAATTCTCTGAGAATCAAAAACTATCATTTCATGATCATGATTAAAGGATCCTGCTGAAATTTTTTGAGATATATGCTTCAGTATTTAAAGTTTGAACTGGAATAGCCCCCGCAAAAGTGAATAACAGCATTTTTTCAATTGAAGGGCTTTACCAGAAGCCCTGTGAACATTTATGTGATGTCTCTGTGTAGCCCAGGGCATGAGCTGGCTACAGCCCCCCGTGGCAGGTGCCAGCGGGCTCCATCCTCTGCACTAGCCAGTTCGAGCTGTGGCAAGTGGAGACCTCCTGAGCATGGGGGCCAGCACCAGTGAGGTGCCTTCAGGGCCAGACCAAGCCCCTGGGGAAGGCTGCTCTTGCCATGTCACTGACATCTTCGTGCAGCTGTGCAGGGACTGGGGAAAAGGGCGAGGGGTCCAGCAGGGGATATGCAGAGAATAAGATGGCCAGTGAGCAAGAACCGCATTTCACAGAAAGAAAAACAAAAAGAAGGATTTCGACACTTGTTCCCCACCCCATGCCAGAGCAAGAACTCAGTTTTGGATGGCCCCAACATTGGAGGGAGGAGAAGGGAGCAAGGGAAAGGGCATGGGGTAAACATGGAGAAAGCCGGAGAGGAGTGCCTCGGCAGCAGGCAGCTTGGGCTGGGGTAGTGCCAGCATGCCTGTCATATGTGAGGAGCACTTAATCCTCAGCATAGCTATTCATTTCCTCACTGTTTAAAAAAATACATGTATTTACAGGACGTCTCAGGGAAGGGAAGTTCTGTGAATCAGTGTCTGACTATTAGCGGCTGACCCAGAGGAAGGCATTAGCAAGTTGGAGCACCCCTTTCATGTCTGGTCCCCAGGCGCCCTGTTAGCTGTGTGCCATTAGAGCTAACCTCACCCGACTTTGCATCACTGTCCTGTTGACATAGCACTAGTAATGTCTCTCATGGACGTAAGCTCACCTTGGGGGCCTTCTCTTCCTGCCTTGAAACTCTTCTTTCAAGTTCCTCAGTTTGCTGAAGTGTAAAATCTTCCAGCTTCATGATAAGAAATTCTTCAAAAGAAGGTACTTTCTCTCTGCCTGCATCACACTATCCTTCAACCTTCTTGCAGCAACCGAGTTCCTATCCTAAGGTCCCTTTGATCATATCATTGCTCTGCAGAGCACCCCAAAACAGATACTGCCACTTCCCAAGAACTATGGATTGCTGAAGGAAACCTTGAAGCTGCTGATGTCCTGCTAGGTGTTAAAGAGGCACTCCTTTACCCCCTCAAGCTGCCATCAGGTTCCGCAGCGCTTCTCCCAGGCTGAAAGGTCACCTCTGATTTCAGCCTCTGTCAATGAGGTCTTTCCTGAACACCACAGCCCTGGCCCCAGGCCAGGGAGAGGTGGTGTTCAGGCAGCGCAGCTGCTGCTGCGGCTTCCCTGAGTTCCTCATCCCTACAAGGAGGGAAACCCTCAGAGGAGAAGGGCCATTTGGAGCCCTTGTGAATTAGGCAAGTCCTAAGTTTTCTGGATGGCATCTTCCAAACTGCCAGCCAAAGGCATCCCCAGGAGGTGAGGACCAGCAGCTCAGCCCAGCCTGTGGAAGCATGGCCACAGGGTAAGGTGATGTTTGGGTCTGTGGAAGTGATAGAGAAACTTCACAATTCAAGTGGTTTCTGGTGAGAATTAGGCACCCAGAGGCACATTTGTAAAGACACCCAGAAGGGTTTTCAAAAGATCCCAATCTTCCTATGCATTTATTTCAATGAAAGATGGGGACAAAGGGGCTTCCCAAAGCCCCACTGCTCCACACCCCCCTCTCCCCCACCACCTGGAGCTCATTGCACATCTGGCCTTTGAGAGCCACTGGCATCATCCACCAGCAGGCTTTTAGCTTTCAGCCCTGAAGGCTGCGGCTCCTCCACCATCACCATCAGCTCTCTGCGCTAGCATATCACCTGGCAGGACCAAGCTGAGCGTGATCAGTGACGCTCACACAGTTGTCTCTCCATTGAATTAGCCACAACACATGGCCCAGTGTCTGTGCAGCTCTACTCTGTCACCCTGGCCTTGTGCCAGCTTCAGGAGGACGTGTAGCACCAGATCTAGCATGAAAATAGCTTTAATAATGTTAACCCATCCAAAACTATGTTGTCTGGTGAATAAAAAGCAGCAAGGGGATTCAAAATAGCTCATGTTTTGTGCTATATGTTTGCAATGGATTTGGGTCAGTGCTAAGTGCCCTGAAAGTTGATTTACTGTTTCACTGAGCCACAGCCTCTGCTACTTGGGAAATTTCAGTAACATTTCCAGAAGTACCTAAGTGTTCCTGATAAATCTGACTGCCAAAAATTAATATCCCTCATTTCCTCTTTTTCCTCCCACTTTCTCCACTTATTCCCATGATTGTTTCAGGAGCAAAGAATTGATGTCAGTGCCACGAATAGCTAGCTCTGAATTCATTTGCTTACAGCTTTGGGCAGGGAGAATTATTTTTTTTTTTCTCATTGGAAGGGTTGATTGAATTGATTCTCTCCTCCTTTCTTGCACCTATGCCTGGCCTCTGCCTCCCTGCACTAGCATTCCAAGGCTCCCCCTTCAGCTGCTCTCATAATGGAGGCATCACTACTGAGTCATCCCTTCACATTCAGTTCCTTGCTAATCCACCTCTTGTTGTTTCCTTAACAAGAGTTGTTCACTTCCTCCTCACATCCATCCCCAGCGGTTTGGTTTGGGCATTTCCACCCTCTGTCATTCCTGTTACCTTCTCTCTGAATTTTCTCTCTCCTTGCTCTGGAGTCTGCATTATTGAAGATGGTGCTCACCCTTTTCCCCTACCTGCTGTCTATTTGAATGCCTTCCTCAAATGTCCTCCCAAGCTTCTGGCCTTCACCCCCAGCCCTGCCATGGAAGCAGCTACCTTATACTCATCTTTACAGACACTGGATGCAGCAGGGATGGGCTTGGCAACCTTCCATTTCGATACTTCTCCATGGGGAATAGCCTTCTTTCCCTGTTCTGTTTTTGCATTTTTTCCTCTGCTTTGGCCACTAGAGTCCTGAGACCTCCTCCTTGTTCTCCTCCTCCTCCTCTTTCAGAGGCAGCTCCAAAGGAAGGAGGCCTGGCCACCCTCAGAGGCTGGCAGTGCAAGGTCAAAGCCTCTCCAAAAGTTCCTCTGTGCCTTGGGTTGTTGAGGTTAACTCAGGAGACAGCTGTAAGCAGACCTTACCTGCTCAAGGTGTGGGAATGGGGAAAGGAGGAGACCATTCCCTCCTTGGTGCTCCCAGACACGCTGCTCAGGTCTGCAGGCAGCTGCCTCCCTTCTCTCCAGCAAGGCAGCTGAGATAGGGCAAAACCCACTGCCCCTAACACCACAGTGCAATCAAAATAATTATTTCCAACTTTATATATGCTATTCAGCACACTGCAACAACTCTATGGGCAAGTTGCTTGTACTTAACCAAAAACCTTGGTTTTCCCACCTCTCCCAGAAAGGAGAGGACGTCACAGCCCTTCAGTATTCTGGGTCCTTCCCTCTCCCCTCCTCTTCCTACAGCCCTCTGCTTGTGAGCCCATCTGTAGTATTGAGGACCCTGAGGGTTTCTTCCTCAAGCTGCCTCTGCTCAAGTGTCTGAGAGCTCAGAAATACCTGGGATGAGTATCACAGAAGGAGGGAATCATACCAAGCGTCTTTCAGAGAGGATCTGGGGCTCCTTTGCAGAGCTTGAGTCCCCACATCAGAAGCTGGTTGTTATTATCACAGATGAAACACACTTCAGAGGAGGCAGCTGCAGACAGAGACAGTGACTGATAGCCAGCAGCTACAACACAGGAGGCTGCATGCTTTTTCACATCAGGGTCAGGAGCTATCATACCATGTCCTCAGGGAACGACTGAGACCACCATCGAGATCAGACCTTTTCTTGTCCAAGCAGCAGCCCTCCAGCACAGTTAAAGCCTCCAGAGTGGGAGAGATGCCTTGTGCAGGAGCACATCAAAACAGGCTGTCACACCATTCAACTTGTACCAGCATCCTCATGGTTGTCATCAAAGTCCAATGTGCAAAATGGAGGTAGAAGACAGACAGGGAACAGGATGCACCCCTCTTCCAGCTCATACAAATAATTTTATTTCAGAGGTATATGAATACAGTCTGTGTAGCAAGGACATCAACTGGCAAAACTCAGTCACCCAAGTGAACAGGAAAGTTATAGGATGTTTTGCCAACAACAAAAAAAGGAGGAAAAACTAGGTTCCAGTGCCAACAAATAATTCAGCCGAAAACAACAACAACCTTTCAGCAGCTTGCTGGCTATTCAGTAGCTTTTGGTGCCATTTTTACTAGCCTTATAGGATGGAGATTATATGATCCTATCCAGGTAACACCGTTAAACCAGAAAAAGATACTACAGCCAAACAGCCTTTTCTGTGGCTTAATTATATGGCCTTGATCCAAACTCCACTGAAGTCAACAAGAATCCTTGCCACTGACTTTAAAGACTTTGTATGACTGAATACTCCCAGCAGGGCTTTAATATGAAAAAAGACTGAAGTTTAAGCTGCAAAATACACGATATAATATGTACAGCAGGAAAGCTGCTGACATACTTCCATGGCATAGGCAACTGTAATTGACAGGAAAAAGGAGATTCTGACCTAAAGGGAGAGCTTTAGGGTTTGCATCTTCATTTTCTATTTATGGACTTAAATAATGTTTTGCGATTTACATCAATATACCAGTGCATAACTATAAAATGTACACTGTCAGAGGGCCAAAATGCATGTCTGTGCATCTGGGAGAGGTAGAATACATTGACACCCAGAGCTTGTTTTCTTACTGTGCCAAATATTGACTAGGTTGATTTGAATGGAAACGCATCCGTGGGCTTCAGAAGGATAGTGACTTAGCTCATTCTCTGGAAAGGGTTGACACCGTGGAAGAAGCACTATTGCACATTCTGAACTGACTGTTTTGCAGAGTCCTTTTTATAGATGCTTCTTGTTTATAAGCAAAAGTACTTACATTAACATTGCAAAACCAAATAGTTTAATGTTTTTACATTTTAAGGGCACATTAACTTGAAAGAGCAGCCAAGTTTGTTGACTAAAATGATTTACACAACTCTAAGGCCACTAAACAAGTATTTCTCAATGTCTCATCAGCAGCTCAAGGGAAAGCAGAAGCTAAAAATTCCACAGCTCAACAAACAGTTGTGTTTTCCTGCTGTTGATAAGTACATCATGTTTCTTTGCAAATAAAAGACTGTCAGGAGTTGCTTTAAGAAAAAAACCCATAACCAACAAACCAACTAGAAATGAATAATTAAATTACAGGAATAATTTCTAAGTACATACTGTCCTCTTTACCCCCTTACATTTCCCACATATAACTCCACTACGACAGCCCCAGCAACTCATCTGCAATACACCCAGGATTCCCTAATTCTTTCAATCAGCTGCTGGCTGGACAAGAGGTAACCCCTAATGTAGGGGTTTCAATGCAACAGCCCTTTGCTTGGCAGGGACAGGAAAGCCCAGGTGCCAGTAAACTCCATTTACACAGGCTGATCATCCAAGGCGCCCAGGCTGCCTGAGAGATGCTGAATGTCCTCCATCAGCAAATATTTTGATGAGGTGAGCATGTTCAGCATCACACAGACACGGTAAGCACCTCACAGGGGCCAGCCCTAAGAGCACAAGCCTACACATGGCCATGGGGCCTTATGCGTAATTCTAGTTTGCAGATGCACCCCCTGATCTGTCAAGTTGCAATAGGAATAGGTCCCCATCAAAGGTTGTCATTGATTAAGAGCTCAGGATTTCTACACAGCATACCAAAGGGAAGTGTCCAGGCACCTTGAAAAGGAAGCACTATACAGTAGAGATGGTTCCTTAATAAAGCAGGCAACGGAGTGCTAAAAAGAGCAGCTGGAAACTGAACTCAGGAAAACATTATGCTACCAGACATCTAATACTGAAAGCAATCGGTCAAGGGACTCATTAGAAAGGCATATCATGCAATCCCTGTTACTTCGTGCCTTTACATCTAGACTGGCAAAATTTTCATAAGAGACACTGTTCAACCAAAAGCTGTTGTGCTTGATATTAGGAACTGGAAGACAAAAGTCAAAGTTCTCCATTGTAAAAAGGTCAAGCAAAGTGATCACAAAGGATTTAAAAACGTTGAAGACTATGAACGCAATAATTTAAAAGATTTGAAAAGTTTTTATCTCTGTCAAAAATGTGAGAGAAGCAGAATGGGAGAGTGTGCTCTGCAGCTGGACTGCAGGCAGGGAAAATATCAAGAAGCACTAAACTGCTCTGTCTGGTTTGGTAATTTCTATGGCCATTGGTTGCCAAACAACAGACTTCCTCACTGATGGGTTGGCTCCAGCAGGCCTAGTGAAGCATGAACATGGCCAGCTTTCACAGCTACAGAAAAAGATGAGAACCAGTTTTTTATGTCATCCAGTCATATAAAACATAAATATGTCCTAGTGTAGGCATGCAAAGCATTTGCCTTACTTCCTCTGCTGTTGCAGTAAAAATGGTCAAACTGCTGAACGTCACATTTGAGGCATACATCTTCTATCATATACAGCCTGTCTTTTCTCTTGGTTTTCCTTCTTTTCTCTGTAAGGTAGCAAGAAAGCTTCACCATAAGTAGACAGACATCTTGCTGACTTGATTCTCACTCAGGTCCTTACCATGCATACTTACTACACTATTCTGCCATAAGACGATGGTTGCTCTTTTGCCTGTGATATGATCATTTGCAAGAAATTGCCTTACATGGAGCAGACAATGAGCCTGTTACCTAGAAAAGTTTTCTGATAATTACGTTCTTTCACCCAGAGCCAAAATGATATAACATCTGTGCTCGCTGTCTGAGACCCGTTTTTCCTGAGCATTTGGTGAACGTTGCAAGACAGAGTGGGAAAACACCACTTTGAGTAACATTGGCAGTATCTCCATGGTGCAGGGAGAAGTCCATGAGCTGAACTCTTTACATAAACACCAATAGGGAATAAGTCAGTACTCTCAAAATTGGTATGTCACCTTATTTCAACATCAAACTAAAGCTTGATGTGAAAGTTCAGTCAGAGCTGATTACACTGATTTATAGTGTTTATTTAACTTAAGAGACAGCATGATAGTAAAATATCTCAGATATCTTTTTAATCTGGATAGTTTATACCCAAAATTACATTTAACTGTTGGAGGATGGGAAGGACAGAGAGTCACAATTTGGACTTGGTTTTATTGAGTGCATTGGGTACTGCCTCTTGGAAGCCAGTCCTGGGGAACAAGACCTAGAGAGTGGCTCCAGATCGGGGATGAACTCTGGCCTTGGAGGCCTTAGGAGAGGAGCAGAGAGGGAAAACACATCTGTACAGAAGGGCAAAGGCACTTGGGATTTCCCCCCCAAATGTATGCTACAGGGCAAGAGGCTCAAATGAGAAAGGCACAGGCCAAACTTGGCACATGAGACAGCTCGACTGAGCCTGCCTCCCCGGGAGGAGGCGGGAATCACTCCACAGGCGACACACACTGCCTGCACTGCTCAGCTTCCTCTCCTGCTCCCTCACTCCGTGCCGAAGGGCACCTTGCATCTCCTCTGCAAGGGATACAGCCCAAAACCCAGAGGCCAAGCTTCAAAACTGAGAACACGTCCTTTACTGCAGGCTGTGAAACGAGGTCCTGCCACCGCAGCTGGCAGAACTGACCCCTGCTTCCAGGGAGGCTGCTGAGGGGCTGGCTGGGCATGGGGGGCACAGAACACACCCAGGGCATTCAGCATCTGGGTATTGAGACACACACAGCCCCTGAGGTACATGTTGCTGTTATTTTGGATTCATTAATGACTGGGGTGAAAGCTGCTTCTGTAAGAATTATATCCAAATCATTTTCAGTTCGGGGGGCAGCAAACGAAATCTCAACAATTTGCAAATTTCCCCTCTGGGACACAGCTATGCATTGGGATTTTTAAATATAAATTTCCATATTATCTATAATATAAACATATATTTACACACATTATTTATACATACAGAAAACTCAAAAGATGTTTAAAAAAGACATTTAAGTGCAGTAGAAAGTTCTCCCACTTCCCTTCAGGCAGGGCACCGAAATGCCTCTTATGGCCAGATGGTATTCCCTGCCTTTCTCCGCAGATGTCTCGACAAAGCAGTGGAGGTTTGTGCTTGCTCAAGAGCTGGAGCCCCTCGGGAACTGCCAAGGAACTCCTCATGTAGGCTTAGCAGGGGATGGACCTGCCATGGGTGAAACCGGGTGAAGCAAGGCCAGATGACCCCCGAGGCAGGAGTGCTCCTGTGTTTTGCACAAAAAAAGTGAGGCTGTTACTCAGAGGGTGCTGCAGCTGAAGCACTTGGGTGCAGTATCAGGGTTGTCAAGTCTCAAAACTGCCACGGGTCCCGACACAGATCTGCTGTGGGGGGCACAGGCACAATGGCACGCTTGGACCAAACCCACATCCACCTACCACTGCCACGTCGAATGGTTCGGTTCATTGGGATGGTGACAAGACCTAGGGAGGCCTGAGGCTCTGCTTTATCTGTTTGCTTGGTCTTAGCCATAGCCAAGTTCTCCTCCAGGACACCGTGACCAATATCTTGTCTAATGGCTCTCCCTGAAAAGCCAGGATTTTCTGCATCCTGAAAACAGCCCTTGCCAGACAGTCTAGGAGGCAGACCCGAGTGATTCAGAGAGCAAATGCCAGAAAGGGGATGATTTCACGACAGTATTGGAAACACATTCGACAGATAAGCCTAACAGCAGGGACCCTGTCTGCAGGCTGACTCCCAGCAATCAGCCACTACTGTAGCTCCTGTCATTCAACTGCACTGCTGCAAATGCGTGAATAAATAAATACTCTCCCATAGCATTTGTGCAATAAGCAGAATATTAGCATGTGGCTCTTGAGACGACCTTTATCAAAGGAAGCAGCATTTTTACTGGATAAACTTATCTAAAAATAAATGATTATCACTCATGTATACATAGAAATACCAAGGGCAAGATATGACTTTCTATAATGTGAAATGACTCATTTTCCCCCTGAAGTTTTAGTGAGTGTCAAAGATATGTACTTCTAAGAGTGAATCACTCCAAATGGCCACTGGGTAACTGGCTGAGTTTGAACTAATCTTGGGGAGGAAAGCTGACGTAAGGGCCAAGGGCCGTGGTACTTGGAATGCATTGGCTATTTGCAGGGCAAGGATGGCAGACATCAGCACTCAGTTGTCACTAGTAAATCTCAGATTGCTTTGACAGGTGGCAGATCGTGAGACGTGAATGGCTGCAGCTTCCAGGGGAACACTTCTTTTCATGGAAAGTGGGATGAGGCCAAGGGAACAGCCCGTATTTCTTCTTTATATGTATGTGCATGCATGCACACACAAATGCATACAGAGCTGTAAAAAACAAAGCACCTCTTTTATGGATCTGTAAACTAACTTGAGCCCTCATTTATACTTGTTAGCTCAACCCCAAAGTAAAAGCTCAAGCATATCTGGATTGCCAGCCTCCAGAACAACCCCAGAAAAGTTCTGGTGAGTTATCAACAAACTTCGTAGGCATGAGAGAATTCAACAGCTCTGCAGATATTCACAGGGGAGCGTGGAGCCTCCTCTCGCTGGGTGCAAACCTCTCCTGGGACAATCAATGACCACAGTATGATGCCTGACATGGTGGTTTTTACAGTTATCCCAGTGAGGTTTGTTCTCTGTGTCATTTCCAGGTGTCCATGTCAGCATGGTCACTGATCAACACCCCAGGAGACTGCACAAGTCCTGGGGAGGGTGGCACCACCTGCCTTCCTGGATGCAGCCAGTCTGGCCAGCATATTAGTTGTGACAGCACCAGGGGAAGAGCTTTCTTCTCTCTTCCCAGTGGCATAGATGGAAATTGAGGGTGGCAGGACTGAGCAGGCATGGCTACAGTGTGCTAATTGGGAACACAACAAATTCCTGACTCAGGAGTGCCTCCCCCGGGACACAGGCATTACATGTACATAAATATCAGCCTCATATTGGAGACATGTCCCAAGGAGGGAAGTGAAAGAAGCAAGCCATGACTTTACAGAATAGCTCACAGCTTTTTGCTTTTCTTTCCCCCCCCCCCCCCCCCCCCCCCCACTTTTAAACAGTGGTTAGAGCAGCCTGGCTGCTGAGGAGGGAAGGAGCCCCAGAAAGCTCTGTCCTTCAGAGGGACTTGGCAGCCTTCGTAAGCAATGTAAGTATAACTGTACTTGGCGATAACACATGCCAGCCATGCAACATGCCACACAGTTCAAATGGGCTGAAGCAACAATGCACTGATGCCTCAGAAAGAGCTGCACATGCAAACTCATATTCTACCATCCACTATGTATAGCCCCCAGCATACAGCCCACTGCCTGATGTGTGTGCAGGTTCGTTACACTCAAGTGAACTCAGCTGAACCAGGGTCCCGCACAGGCTTTACACCTTGCTAAGGGACTGGCTGTCTTTTATTTTCCACTCCCAGAGGGAGAAGTCAACACAACTTGCCCTGCATTTTATAAAGAAGTTAATGAAAACTAGTTATACTGGGGTACAAGTTCTGCTGTGGGCTATAAGAAAAAAATGAAAATCAAACCAAACCAATTCAAGACAAACTTGTGAAAAAATGCTTCCTCAGAGGACAGAACTGTTAGGCAACAGGTCTTTCAAATAACAGGATAAATCTCTTTTGACTAACACAGTCTGCCAGAAAGGATGAAATCCTTCCAGGATTTTGAAAATGAGAGGGAAATACAGATATTTCCAGTACTGCCACAGAGCTTTTGTGTGACCTTGGAACAGTGGTTTAACCCCTGTTTGAACCATAATTTCTCCCTTCCTCCAAAGGCAGAGAGATGACAGGAACACCTGCAGTTCCTCCCACTCTATAAGGGCAACGGTAAGTCTTAACACACTGGACAGGTAGGGATTTTAAGCACATGAATTATTTGCTGTAAACATGCTTTTCCACTTTGCAAATTATTCACATACCTACTTGGATGGCTATAAATTTGTTCATGGTTATTAAACAAGAGGGGGATGCAGCTGTACTTTATCTTGTATGCAAACTCTTTGTACAACAAGGATGGAGTCGGCCCTTGTCCTGCTGCAAGAGCTGTGCAGCTGCACAGCCTCAGCCAGCTGCTGCTAGGGGCGGGAAAAGGGTTGGGATCTCTTAGGCCAGGCTTACACACCTCACACAGGAGTGAAATAGAAGTGCAAACCACCCTTTTCTTTTTTTCTTTTTTTCTTTTTAATTTTTTTCTTTTTTTTCTTTTTTCTTTTTTTCTTTTTTTCTTTTTTTCTTTTTTTCTTTTTTTTTTGCTTCCATGGAGTTATTCAGTTGCACTTCCCAGTCCCATGGCACCTGATAGCCAAAGTCACGAAGAAATGCCAAAGTAACCCAATAAACCCTTCCAAATATTGATATATTTGCATGTTACCTTCTTGAGAACAGTCTCAAAAAAACATACAAACTCCTCAAGTAAGTGGAGTCCTCAATAGGTAGTAACTCATGGTTTGTAACGAAATCAAGCTTTCTGTGTCCTTTTTGGAAGGATTTAAACAGCTCTGCTCTTACAGTGATGCAACTTATCTAGAGGGAAAGATACTGTATAAAAACACACATGAGCTGGTTTCAAATCTCACTGCACCTGGGCTCTCCTCTGTGATTTCTGACAAACCAGGTAAGCATTAACTACGGTATCCATTTTCCACCAGAGGATATTCAAAGGACTGTTACACCAATGACTAAGAAGAGCTCATAAACTACACAGACGAGATCTATAACCATTTGCACAGGTGAGGCAGCAGACTTCAACATAACATGCTTATTTAACAGAGTCAGTTTTTTTCTCATGTAAAAGGCAATAGTTGATACCTGAAGAAGAGATTCTTGCATGAAAAAAATTGTTATGTGTATTCCATTTTCAGTGCCTGAGATTCTCCTTCAGAGAATAATTAAGTATTCAATATATGGTCTAAAACAGCCAGGAAAGAGATTGAAAACACAGAAAATTGAAAGGAAATTATTTCAAACTGGAGTGCTCTGACTCTGAAAACGAAGTTATAAATGCTTTTGAGAACCTGCATTTATTACTTGCAATAAATAACTTTTCTTCCAAACATGCCTTTGTGTGAGAGACAGATTAGCAGTGCAAGTGGAGCATATTTCTGCTGTGCAGAAGTTACTTATTTTAGAATAATGGACGTCACAAATTGGCCCTGCATAGCAACACTCATTGGAAAAAGATCACAGTTCCACTTAACACAAAAGTGCAATCTTGAAGGCCATTGAAACTGAAGTCTCTTCACAGGGCAAACACTGAAGTAGCTCCTCATTTGCGTAAAGCCAGACAATTGCTCCACTTCCATACACAAAAAATTGCTTAGATATCTGCTATGCATGGGGAAAGGCTCATTAATCACATTACAGCAAGTGAACATCCCAAGGTTAAATCCTCCTGCTATGGAGTACTTCAGTGTTTTATAAAGTCATCTGAATGGGATTTATATCTGCAAATCTTCACCGTGCAGTGAAGATACGGAGCTTACCTTTAAACTCAAGGCACTTCTTCTTCCCTCTAAGAAAAGCACCATTCTGAAAAACAAATTTAGATACATACAGTTTGATTCTCCACTACATTAAGCCTGTTTTACAGCTGTGTCACTGCAGTGAAAATTAATGGAATGGCACTGGTGAATAAAAACAACGTAATGACAACTAACTAGCCCAGGCTTTTTAAGAGGCTGTTCGTGTAGCCGTTCCCTCAGGTTTTCAAGTTCATTTTGCTAGCTGCTATGTGGGAGGAGGATGTAGGAAAAGAAGACTGTGAGATGGCAAACCTTTCCACCCTTGTTTGCTTGTTTTGTGGCATTCCTGTCTTTCTGCCTTTGCATCATAACTCTGCTTTCCTTCAAGGAAAAGAAAACAATGAGACCTAGGTTTATCCACACTAAGTGAGCTGCCTTTCCTTTGAGCTTTTTCTGTGAGAAGCAATTACACCTGAATTTGTTCCAGTGCTTCTTACTGCCTGGGAGGATGGCTGGGAGCACGGGCTGCAAGCCAGCGTAGCTCTAAATGGGACCAAGGGAACGGTGCTGATTTACACCCACAGGGGTTCTGTCTCATGAGGTCTGCTATCAGGCATGTTATTTCACTTCTGGAGTCTCCACTGGCAGCCACAAAGTTTCCCGTCAGAAGCCGGCCAAAACTGCTCAAGATCTTGCAGACTACTTCAAAGTCACCTTGAAAGCGCTTGTGAGCAAAAAGAGGGCAGCTCCTCTGCTTGTCACCGATCACATGCATCCTTCCCAGTGACCACTGTCTCCCACCCAGCCCACATCAGCTCTCGCCACACTCCTCCAGGATGCCTTGCATGGGGCCGAATCCAGCCTCACCACTCCGTCCCAGACAGAGCCAGCTGATAAGGCACGTGTGCTGGGGTTTCTCTTCATTCATCATACCAAAAGCTGCCCTTCATGGCTGGGGTCCAGACACAGGAAGTCTGAGTTGGTGTTTCAATTTGCTACAGACTCCCTGCATGACATTAGGGAAGACAGTTGAGCCCTCTCTGTCCCAATTGCCTGTCTCCGATGCCAACACCACAGCTTCTCCTCTCATCCACCCTCTGACCTCTGCATCAGCTTTTGGGGACAGAGGTTTTTTTACATGGTCCCCCCCGGCCCCAGACCTGCTCCATCCCACTTCACTGCATGAAATTCCATTCAGAGCTTAAAAAGTAAAGCTGGGTTGGATACCCGTGCCTGCGTTCTCTTTCTCAGAGCAGACGCTTTTCCAGAGTTGGGACATAATGAGGCCAAGTGGCCGGAGAGCAGGCTGGGTGCTGGGACTCTGCTCAGTGTCAACAAGCCTAGCTGCTGGCTGCAGAGGAGGTTGGCGCAAGACAGCTGGCAGCAAAGAATAATCCAAGTCAGGGGAGCAGTGGAGCAAAAGAAGGTGTGTATGAGCACAAACTTGCTTAAAAGAGGGGGGGGCTTCACCTGGGGCCATGACTCTGGAGAACTGAGAAGGGAAAGGAGATAGGACAACTGAGCAAAATCCTGGGGAAGAGTCAAGAACCATGGAGGCACAGAGCAGCACAACACACCAGCTTGAATTTTTCACACCTCTCTGATTTAGCCAAGAAATGTTATTCCTCTTAAGCACTTTGTGTCACATGGCTGCAGTGCTCTTTCACCCAGGACAAAGTGCTCTAAACTCAGATTTGCCACCTCCCTGGACACATGGCCCCACAGCTGAGGCTGTGTCCATGCTGGCGACAGCCCTGGGGAAGGGGGAGCAAGGGATCGCTGTGCAGCAGGGTGGCTCTTTGATCACATCTCCAATAGGCGCTGCTTCAGCTGCAATGTATATGTGTAACTGGCAGAGCTACATCGCCCTTCATTAGATAAACAACTGATTCAAAGGCCACACAGCTGTCATATCACCCGTCCCATTCCTGGGGTCAGACTGTTTTAATTTTAGCAGCCCCGCATACCTTCAGGGCTACTTACAAGGTTAGAAATGGGAGGTTTCCAAGTGAAAGCCATGGGTAGCCAGACCCACCCAGAGCTTCTTTATTCTGGAAGTGACGTAGCTAGCTGGACACCAGCAACTGGAAGACACAGGCAGCTCCATGAGGTGGCTACAAGTCATCTGCCTGGGGTTTCTGATTTGATTTCCCTTTTTCCGGAGGTGAAAGTGCCATGACTTCCAGTAAAATGACAGAGCACAAAGATGAATTACAGGGATGCAGCCAGTGACAGAGTAATGAATGAGGTAGGGAGGAAACTCTGCCTGGAGGTCCCTTCTGCTAATCTGCAGCTGTATGACTTACTCTAGATAACATGCACACACTGTCCGCTGACAACAAGGTGGGCTTGAGATTTTCTGCAATGTCCAGCAAAGTGTGAGGTTCAGCACTAGTTTGTGGGGATGTGGGGCCAGGTAAAGGAATGAGGTAAGTGACATATCAGAAATAAAACAAGGTAAAAAGTTAGCTTTGTCACTGATGTAGCCAGAAGGAAACACGGGTAAACACAGCTCACCTATTTCTAATTCAGACGCTTCCCTCCTTCATGTATGAGGAAGCAGCCAGACAAGTGAGTTTACCCACCTCTTTCCTTACCAGCTCCCACCAAGCCACACTGTATTATAGTTAGTTGAACAGCCAGCTCTAGCACTGTCCTTTAAAGCACTATAGAATCCTTTGTAACCCCCCTGTAAATAAAAGAGCCTTCTGCCCGAAGGACAGGCAGCTGGAGACACCCAGCTATGCCCATCACAGTGTACCAAACATGCCCAGGTCTGTCCTCTGGCACTAAGGCCAGCCCGCATGAAACGCTGCACTTCCAGGCTATTGAACTTTCTTATCTGCCAAAACAGGGCAGTTTCATCTGAAATGTCTACCAAGAAAGGTCTCCAGGCCCTGCTGGCTTCCAACCCATGCCTGGGAAACATCTGAAGGACCGGACCACAGACCTGCTTCAAACATCCTCACAATTTAACAGTATAGGTGACTCAGTCTTAATGTCTGGGAACGTGCCCTGGCACTACTTAATTAAGTAGCAGAGAAGTAGCTTGAGGTGCTGAAGTACTGGAACTCCAGCTAAAACCAGGGGACGGTTTCAGGCAGCCACTGGCAGCTAACCCTTCAGTGGTCCAAGCTGAGCACCAGCATGGGCAGCAACAAGAACAAAGCAGCTTTCTACACCCTCTTTGTTGTGATTTACTCACTCGAGTAACAGAAGATGTATCAACATCACTGCCCCAGAGCATGTCTTGGATGTCTCTTACCTCCTACCAGAGAATGATGTGGGAGTGAAACATCCTTTCTCTCATCCCCACTGGACCTAACTCCCACACAAAGGAAACTTGAGAGCACAAGCTGAGCTAGACCAGTGTCACAGCTTGTGGAAAATGTAGGTGAAGCTGCAGCAGTCCCGAAGAAGAACTGGGAAACATCCTAAGAGCTCTACTTCTCAGCCTTTTGCTCCAGCTTTCTGGACAGTCATCTTCTGTGGCTAGGTTATGGAATCAACCCTCAGCTTAATTGCACAAATGACAGCATGCAACTTGCTAATTAATGACAGACATGTCAATCTGCTTGCATGGAGCTGCACACATACCATGCATTTTTAACATTGCTTACTAAACAGTGATGATGAAATGTGATAAAGAATGCCAAATGTTTAGCACTGATACAATGCCCAGACAGGTTTGAGTGCCTTTGGCAGACAGGAGAGGGTGAGCTCCTTTTCTTTGCCACCACAATAACCCGGCGGTCTCACTAGAATCGTATCTGCAAGATCTCAGAACTAAGCAGGATGTCCTGTTCATAAATCAAATCCCAGCAGACCTCTCCCTTGACAGGCTTTTCCCTTCCTGGACTGGACTTTCTGGAAACTTAACGTTTAAGATTCTAATCCTGCAAACATTTGTACACATTTTCCTACCTAGAGGCACCATTATTGAAGTTAAATCTATGCACGAATGTTGACAGGACGGGCCCGTGCTTAGGAAGAGATTTTGTAATGTTCCTTTTCAACAAGTTACCTATTTCTAAACAAGTATCTGTATTTTTCCACAAGACCTCAGAACTCTGGGGCAAAAAGAGAACTGTATACACCCACCGAGTGACATTATAATCAGTTGTCTTAGCAGCCTTGCCCTACACCAGATTTGGGATGTGCCCTATGGAGTACCTCAGATATTGCTCAAGTCTGTTGCACTTCCCTCCCTATTATTTAGGCAATAATAGCTGATGGGGAGGGTATTTCCTGAGAGTCATCTGGAGAAAATGAGGTCTCTGCCTTAGGCCCGTAATTCAGCAAGGAATGTACCGCCAGGAAGTCAGTCCCACCCTGTCCCCCTGTGCTGGGCCCATCGCTGTTACAGCAAGCTGGGAAGTGGCTGCTTGGTTTGGGGTTTTCAGGTGTAAAAAATCCATCAGACCTACATTTGTGTTTTATTCAGTGACCTGCTTCCCAGATTTCCAGGGAGACTGGTGATTTTGGAGACACAGAAGGCTGCTCCATTTCCAAAGGGAAATTTTGCCCCAAAGGATCAATGAATCGTGGGATGCCAGGCTGCAAAAAGGGAGATATACAATAGAGAGTATATGCGATAGACAATATATGCAATATACAATAGACAAGATACACAATCAATATATGATTGCTGTCACGTGTCATGTATTGATTGCTACGGCCTTCAAAGGACACACAGGAAGGCTTCACAAGCAGCAGGGGACTCCACTCTGCATTTGAAAAATCTCTTCTTTATATATGGGCAAATTTACTGATCCAGCTACACACCTGGAGCCACAGCTCTGAGCCATTAGCTGCCATCCATAAGCTGGGCTTATGGCTGCACTGAATTTCCAGAAAGCTGCACAGCAATCAGAGCACACAGAAGAATCTGCACAACTATTTTATACCAGCATTTCTTTAAACTGATGTGTTCTTTGCTTTTCATGGAACCGTTTCTTGCTTAAAATTGTTACGACAGCAGGGCTCATTCTTCTCAGCAGTTTTATATATATATATATATATGCACACATACACATTAATATAGTTATATAGGTATACATATTCTTTTTTCCTAACAGAGAAATAAAAATATAAAAACCGCAGGGATTTTAAAAACCTTGTATTCAAACCTGGAAAAATGCCAGTAGTGGATGTGCTGGGGAGAGTTTCGTTAGCTTTATTAATGCGAACTGTGAGAAAATATTTTTTCAGATCTGTACCTGTACTACTACAAAGACTAGCACAGCTCCGGCAGCCTGCAGAACTCATTGCCACAGGACAACAACGTGTTCACAGGCTGGGTAGGATTGATGTGGAGTATTTGGAGCCACAGGGTATTCTCCGGAGTTACTTGCTGCTGCTGCAAATCAGCACACTTCTACCTTTACCAGAGTGCTGTTGCCATCAGCTGAGGTTTTAACTGCAAAGGTTCCTGTGGACATAATAACACCAGGACTAACAGGCTATGGTTTCGCAATCAAAGCCATCAGCAGCATCACCGGCTCAGGCAATTAACATTGCCCTCCTTTCTTGCCCTCTCTTAATCCCCTCAACACTACCTAGCACCGTTGTCTGTGGGGCCATGTTTTGAAATGGCATAGGGGACTGGATCCAGCAGAAAAGTAATTAAAACAAAAACACAACAAAGAGTCTTTGGGTTTTGACTTAGCTCAGGTGTCCCACCTGCTTGACAGTGCTGGCCAAAAGCAGGTGGGCAGCCCAACAGAAGGCAGGTGAGCCCCAGCATGAGGCAGAGGTGCAGAGCTGATGGCATCCACCGCTGAAGCCAGCAGTGCTGCCAAAGATGCGACTGTGCAAAAGCACAGCCTGGCTGAGCTCCCCCTGGCTCTCCATGAACAGGGCAACTACATACGATGCCTCTCCTGAATGCCCTTCCAGCCTACAACCACCTGTGTTTCAGGGATTTCCAGCGCCAGCTGCAGTGTCTATAACCCTTCCGGTGACACTCAGTCGATTTTCCCCCCCAAACTCGGAGCTGCTCCACCACCAGGCCACGGGATGGGATCACCCTGCCATGTGATGGAGGAGGGCCCAGGTATGGAGCATGTGTCTCCTGGCAGCACCCAACAAGGCCCTGCTGAGGGCAACACAGCACGGACCATGGGTCAGGCTGACCCCTCACATCGGGGGTGATGGTAGGGGTTGTTATGGGGCAGGAGTGACACCACAGTGCCTTCTCCTGCCAGAGCATGAGGCAGTGGCCAAGGAACGTCTGGCAAAGGGCAAGGGGCCAGCTCTTGCTTCAGAGTACAGATCAGAGCAAACAGTGGGGCTCAAGAACTGTCCCATCCCTCTCCTCCTCCTATGAAACATACCTATTCCCCAATCTTTCAGCAATTTTTTTGAGAGCATCTGGTGGTGTTCCCTGCTGGAGATGGGATTCTGGATTATTAGTTGTGATTTTGCCCAATATAGCTGCCGCTGCCTTTGCACAGTCCCTG
Organism: Falco cherrug; assembly: GCF_023634085.1. Classification (NCBI taxonomy): domain Eukaryota; kingdom Metazoa; phylum Chordata; class Aves; order Falconiformes; family Falconidae; genus Falco; species Falco cherrug. The sequence goes on from NC_073698.1 coordinate 80,534,440, forward strand.
CCACAGTGGTAACAACCTGCCTGCGGAAGACACAGTCCTTGCTGTTTTTTTAGTGCTGATCAACTACACATTTTGGGCAGGAATGTCTGGATTACTGCTGATGTGAGTTATGGCAGAGTGTCAGGCCATTAAGCACCCAGAAGGTTTCGACATCTTGCACCTGCCACTTGGACAGCAAATCCTGGCATTTCATATTTCCACCAGACAAAATTTTAAGCCCTTTACAGAAGCTGAATTTGCAAAGACACCAAATCCTCTAGCATAACAAAACTGGCATCATTTCTACATTCGTTTTAGTTTGTCTCTCTTTATTTGAAATTGCATCTACACCCTAGCGTGGCTGAAACTCTGGATGTACAAATCAATTGAAACTGAGTCACCAGGCTTGATAAAAGCAAACAGACGTCATCATGATGGGAGTGAAGTCCCACTTCAGGCCTCTACTGCCCTGCTGGGTTACAAGATCAATTAAAGGAATGTATAAAAGTGTAATGAATGAAGTAACCATTAAACACGTTGCTAATATTTAAAGAAACCTGGCCAAAAAGAAAAACTAGCTAGCAGACTAATGTTTACATTGTAAAATAGAAATTTAAAGTGTTAACTTTCTCCAGCATGAACAAATAAATATATTAAGCAAGCAAAAAATATGCACGTACTTTCAGCAAACACTGACATCTTCTTACATTGTGGAAATTCTTGTCATGCTTAACCCAAGTGTGACACAATGCCTTGTAATAATTGCCCATTACTGAAGCTTATCTGGGTTTGCAGATAGCTTGGTGTTCTTGTAGCATATAAAGAAACGTGTATTTCTCTCCATTTATCTTGGACACCAAGCGTTTTTAATCCACCCGCCACTGTAGGAGGCCCAACTGCCTGTATACTCAGCATAAACCAAGAAACACTTGGGTGCTTTGAATGGCTCACTTGGGGCTACAGTCAGTCTCTGGAGAGCTGACTAATCTGTCAGCTCAGATGCCTGAAGTAGGACAGGGTGAATATTTACTAAATCTCCATCTCAGAAGCTGAGGGTCTGGTCTCCCACTTACAGTTTACCAAAGGGAAAGCCACTGTGAGTGACTTCCCACAAATCTTCCAAAAATCACTCAAGAGAGAAGTCAGGTTTCTTTTAAATCTGTGAATCTGTGCTGCCCACAAGCAGATGCTCCAGTACTTCTGGAGAGTGTATCCTGCGCTGAGAATGGGGAGAGGAAGGGTAGATGGTGACAGAGAGGACAAAGCCTCTTCTCTGGGGAACTGGAACACAATATCATGACCTGCTTGCACACACGCGGGGAAAAGCAAAAGAGGTCTTAAGACCACCTTCGTGGACCATTAGGAGTGTGTCAGTGCCCCCATCTGCTTTCATGGTGGGGACACCCTGCCTAGTTGGAATGGACCAATATGGGCCACAGGAGAAGGTTTTACTGACAAAATCAGGCCGTGCACTGAAGTTGTGGTGACATCAGTATTCTGATCTTCAGAGATCCTCTTCAAGGGCAGCTGGAAGACCACCTAAAGGGAAGCCTTTTTCTAGCCTAAATAAAAATGTATCAGTGACCACAAAATACTCAGGGCAAAACGTCAGGCAGATGCTGATGTTCCAGCAGCAGTTGGGCTGGGTGGCCTCTCCCCATCACACCACATAGCAAATGCACCCTGCAAGGCAGAGCTGCTGTGGGGACACAGGAGGGCAAGGGGCTTACAGACTCCTCACATTCCTCTTGTTCCCCCAGTCTAATCCCTAGCAAAGTGAGTATCTATGTGCATTTTTACTGATTTTCCCATCCTAATGCCCATTTGTGTCCACGGGTTCAGGCTTGCCTCCACAAGCAAAACCACTGGCAAACCTGGAAGTCAGTTTGAAGTGTAATTATTGAGGAAACAGACCTGATTCAAGTGATAAAGGTTGTGCCTGTTTCTGCTTTTTTTCATTCAGGAAGCATTTGCATCAGGTCACGCTAGTGGGCCTCTGTCTTTTCTACTGATACGGAGAAGGGATAACACTTCCCACTCACCCCAATTCCTTTTATTGGGAATAGCAGCTAAAAAGTATTATTTACCCTCAGAGCAAAAAACACAGTTATCAAATCTCAGCAGCAGAACCTGAAGTCCTTCAGTTATGCCTTGAGCACTGGTCTGTAGTCTGAGAATTTAAGGATTGTTGAAGAAGTCAAACAACAGATGCATGGGGAGCAATGAGGAGATGGGGAACAAAGCAGAGAAGATAAAAAACTATGTTATACTCTTTTGACTTCCATCAGATCCACATTTTCAAGCCACAGAATGTAATCTTCATGCTGTCTCTAGACGTAAGTGTAAGTGCTCTTCAGGAGCTACTTTCGGTGTTAAACAAATATGACATTTACAGATTGTTTTCTCTCAGTATTTATTTGTTATGTCCTGAGCTAATGACCTTAAAAATTGCTCTCTCTGATGGCATTAGTGCGAGACAATTTCCAAAAAGCATGAAATTGCAATAAACTGTCAAGTTTGCACAGGTGCATTAGAGATTAAGAGATCAGCCACAGAGCCATTAAGATCTATGGCAAAACGCCCAATGGGATCAAGATCAAACCTTCAGAGTGTTTTTTAAAATGTCATCATTAGTAAAGAGATGCCTTGCCTGGCAGTCCCAGGAGGTCAACATAATGTTGGATTTTAACCATAGCCTTCTGCAGTACTCCTCTGAGATGACAGCTGCTGGAATTTCCTATTTATCTCAAAATAGATGAAGCAAATATTAATTCTGCTGGAGCAAAGATCAGTGGAACATCCCCACTGAGATGCTGGTATATACTATGGAAGCCGTCAAATTCCTCCTAACCTGCAGGAAGAGGGCATCTTACAGGTGCAAGAAGCCCACATGCACTCACTGGACAGGGATGTATTTTTACCTACTACAAAAAACTCCAAGGGGGCAGCTCTTGTGAAAGGTCACACTGGCCATCAAAAGGTGGTTTTATGATCAGTAACCATTTTCTCTGCAGTCACGTGAGTTTCATTCTTACCTCACTACCTTTCCACACAGAAGGACTCTGGCCTGGGAAACTTCTTCTAGCTGGTGAGGCCAAGGCCAAAGGTTATGTCCTGAGCTGCCTGGCTGCACAGAGGAGGTGAGGGAAGAAATCAGTGTTGAAAATCTCCCACTGCTTTCCCTGATCTCTTCCTGGAAGGACATACAGGCTTCCTTTTAACTGCCTGGGAAAGAGCTCTAGAGCATCTCAGCCCAATGAGCCAAGAGATACGCTCTAGGCATACACGGGCAAATGCAGAAACCCGTGCTGCAGGAACGCAGGTGGAGATCTGCTTAGCAGTGCTCACACATGGGGTTGACTCCGCATACATGACAGGTAAGGAGGAGAGCATTGGTAATGGCTTGGGATGCTTTCAGTGCTTCTCATCTGAAAAATGACATCACCAATGCTGAGGTTACATTTTGCTTCAGTTCTCTATTGGCAAACTCCCATTTCTGTCCTTTTGTACTGTTGCTTTTGCTCCATATTCTAAGTCTTACCCCACAAAGGAAAACAAAGAGAGAAAGAATAAAAACTAGTTCAACTTTTTTATTGAGACTTTCCGTATTGCTTTTCTCAAGAGAAAACCTGGGATGTTCACGGAAACCCATACCCTGTATTGTACTACTGAGCACATACTTTCAGTTAGTTCTTCAAATACTTTTGTAAGATAGCAAAGTCAAGCAGGAGTTGGGAGATTACTAGATCTGAGTGAACACATGCTTAGCAAGCTGAGTCACCCCTGAATCCAGCCAGCCGCCTGCAGACAGCTCCTCTGCTGCTCAACTGCAAATTAGTTCTGGCCTTGAGCAGAAAATCTGTTAAACAATATGCAATAGGAGCTGATGTTGTCCTTGTCCCCTGCCACCAGGGTGCTGGCACCTGAAGTCCTGCAGTTGATAGCACTATCTGCGTGATACTGAAAGGGTTTTCTGCATGCTCATTCGCACAAGTCCAAATCAGAAAAGTATCAGATGTAGCACTGCTGACAAGAGACAGCTGCATCCCAGCCACTACAGCAGTTTTCAGCCTTTTTCCATACAAAGGCCCATATGCATTTTCTAGTGCTTAATGCCCAGGAGAGGAAAGAGGGCTGAAAGGAAGATGCCTATCTTTGTGGAAAGGAGTAGAAAGAGCAAGAAATCGAAAGATTCCCATCGTCAGTCACAGACACCTACGAGACCTTCTGCCCTGTCCCTGTTGCATCCTTGGCCTTGACTGCTATTCTGAATTCAAGGACAGTGAGATTTTCAAAGCAAAAAAAGCATCCCCTGCAGGGCAGAGGAAGGAAGGGAACCACAGCGAGCTCTTGGGAGAGGGTCAGGATAAACAGAAAGTCACGGCACCTACCTGTCTGTTTTCCTTCCTCTCTCTGCACGTTGTGGCCATGGAGCAGACAGAAGGAGGCACCCTGCTGCAGCTGGGCAGCTCCTGGTGCCCTGGCTCGGTCACTCAAAGCGGGCCAGGTAACTTTATGCAGCACCGGGTCACTGCTGCTGCTGTTTTTCCTTCTCAGTTCTGCTCTATCCCCTGCAGCAATCCCACGCTCATTGCTGATGCAGAGAAGCTGAAATATCAGCCTGCTTGGTTAAGACAGGATTTGCAGCCCCTTTGGGATAGCATCACTGCAGCTACCCTGCTGTCAGCTTATTAGATACATCGTCCGAAGCTACCAGCAGGCTCAGCGGCATGCGGAGCTTGCTCTAAGACCTTGTGAAATGAAGGAAGGAATTTTTTGAGACCTGACAGAGAGACGAGGGCTGCAGGGGCAGCGCTAACACATGCTGTACTTGGCTGAAGGTCTGGGAGATGTGCTGATCCACAGCCAGAATGATGCCATAGACCCAACCAACTTCTCCAGGTTCCCACCAGCAGCGGGAACAAAACAAATGGGACATTTTCCAATTTCCAAGACACATTCCAAGTCTTAGGTTGTCTGCTCCCCAACTGTATCTCTTACTTTCCAAGGAAGTGAGCTCTTCAAGAATGAACAGATTCAATGTGTAAAAAGCATCCTGCCCTGACCCCCCAGGGGAGGGAAGGGAGCCAGGTCTGGCTATGCTGCAGCATGAAGGAGTGCACACACAGGCCTCCTCAAAGCCTGGCCCATGAACAGCAGTGCCCCAGTGCCAAAGGCAATGCAGCCAGACAGTGGTTTCTGCTTCTGGGAGAGAAGCTCCACAGGGAGCAGACCTACCTCTTTGCCCTGCCCCAAAGGACAAGCTTTTGTTAGCAAGCTGCTTCTTCCTCCCCCACGCTAATTTCCTTTCTCACTTCCTCTGTAAACAGAATCTCCTTCTTTCTACGTCACTGTGCTTAAGGGTTGAATCCTTGGAAGCAAATTTCTTTTTTCTCTCCCTCTTGGTGCCAGAACACCCTTTGTCCTTTTGTCTTCCCTCAAAGTATCCAGAAAGGATTGCTTCATTCTCATTTAGGATCTTAGCATCTCATTTAGGATCTTAGAAGCCTCATTTAGGATTATTGCAGTCTCCCATCCAGAGGGGCAGAGGAGCACAGGGCTGGAGCACTTCTCCCTCCCATAACCTATGCCGCTGAGAGCAGGAACACCAGTTTTAGCCCTCCCCACAATACAGGAGCTGCTCCTCTTGGCATCCGTGTCCTGCTTTCATAGCACGAGCCCAGGAGAGCTCACACTGCCCAAATTCAGACTGCTTTGTGCAAGCTGGTCTGCAGACAGGCAGGACCAGCACGCCCAGGGCCGCCTTTTCCACTGAGTTCTCTGTAACCTGGCAGGATCAACATCTCCTGGGATGGAAAGGCCTCGTAGGACTTTGCAAAGATAGCTACTCTTAGCAGCTTGCATGGGTCTCACTAATTACCCATGGGTGGACTATCAGGTTCACAGAGAGGCCATGTCACAGCTACACAACCAGGCCAGGAGCTAGCTGGAAGCTGGCAGCCATACTGGGTATCAACACCTCAGGCTCCCTCTTCTCCTCTCTGCCACCCACCGCATGGACAGCCAAGTACTAGCTGAGCAAGGTAACAGCCCCCTTGTGTCTGCCAGACACTTCAGATACTTATTCCAAAGACTTTTGCAACCCAAATAAAAGTGGTCGGACTAAGGCAGAGAAGAGGGAAGTTAACAGGAAAAGAACCAAAGCAGAAATCTAATCTGGAGGACTGAACCCTCCAGCATACTCCCTCTGAAATTAGGAATGCTCCAACACCAGCTCAGCCTCTCAGCAAATTTGGTCCACATGACTTACCTGAGCACACAGGAGGTCTGTGACTGCACAGGGAACCAAACCCACATGCCCTGAGTCCCAGATAAGCCCAGCAGCTATGCCGTGACCCACCTTGGGAGGCCTGCATCTCAGGGCCCAGCAAGAACAGCAGGAACAATACCTCCTGGCCACCAGTGCAGCACAAGCTGTATATTGTATATCTTGTACCCAAAGAAATGGAAATGCAGCTCTAAGAAACTGTAATTTAGTAGCAGCTGAGCACTAAAATGGAAAGGCTCAGTTTGTGTAGTAACATTTCATTTTTTGTGGCATTATAGCAGTACCTTAGAACATTTTCCATCCTTTCCTCTGTAATCCTCTTGTGACAGCCTTATTGGTGAAAAGGTTGCCAGCGGGCCACCCCCTGCTGTAGACAGCCTGTGCAATAGAAACTACCTATCACTACAGAGCACTCCATTATAATTAAAAAATAATGGCAAATGCACTTTCTCCCTTCATCCATCCTGAAAAACGTGTATCATTCTGAGGCCAAAGGCTTGTGGAACACCAAGCACTTTCCGTTACAGGCTTGGTATGTTGCTCAAAAGCTGCCTCCTCTGTGGCAGCTTCTTGATCGGTTTCACTGTGCTCTCAGGCTTGTAATCTGCCCTAGAAGCCTCCCCCCTCCCTAGGCCACTTACAGCATCACTATTGTTTTTAGCAGCTCATTTTTTCAGCTGACTTTAAGATCCCCAGAGGCAGTCCCTTTTTTTCTGACTGTGTTCCAGGTTGCCATTGGATGCTCATGAAATGACTCCAGCACCTTTTGGTCCCTTGCCATTTATAGCTAAGAGGGTACCACCTTTCCCTTGGCTTCCTTACCAGAGATCTGCCTGCCGCTAGATTAGCTGCCTGGGCACTGGAGACACGGGCTCTGTCTGACAAGCAATCTCTGAAGGTTTCCGGGGCAGTATTACACACTGTCAGCATTGTTAAAGCTGAATAGCTCGGTGGCAGATCGGGGCTGCACAGGACAACATTGCTAGAGAGGCTTCCTGAAGGGGCTTCCTTACTGGAACCAGGGTGACTCACTCCTACTCAGCTGCTCTTGTCTCAGGGAGATTAAGCTTCTGCTGCAACAGGGTAGTAACGATGTTAATGAAAATCACTCTGAAGGAATAAACAGTTACTGCACTAAAAAGAGAAAGGGTACTTTTGGGAAGAACAGCAGTTGCTGTCGGTCCCTTCTCGCTGCTGACCACTTTCCGAGTGCATGGAGAGCTCCGCGTCTCTTTGCGTCAGGCACAGGATGAAGCGTCCACTGCATTTTCCAAAACGCAGCTGCACCCAGCCAAGCTGTTAAATGTAAAAAGCGGTCACAAGAGCATGCGTATTTATGTATGCGCATGCTGGGGATCTTGCAGGCACTATGGCAAGCCTACACGTCAAAAGCAGAGGTAACCACCTGCCCATCTGCCACACTGGCATTGTGACTATGGGCCCATTAGGCATTACAGACCCCCCAGAAGTCCTCCATTTTCCCTGTGAGCAGCTCTGCCCACACACCTCCAGTGCCAGCAAGGTCTGCTGGGGTGGGCAGGGAGGCCAGCAGGAGAGCCTTTGCTTACTGGCGCTCAGGTTTGCAGTGTCTGTGTGTCCTTCAAGTTGGCCACCCTGTCCTTCCCAGGTTTGTTACTCAGGGAAGGCATCCCGCATAATGCTAGCGCCGCTTTCTGGCACAGGCAAGGCCCTAGTGCTTTCAGCCACCCTCCCCAAAGGAAGGCAGCTCAGGAAAATCATTCAGGATCGCATGCGCCAGTGCCCCCCACCTGGGCAGAAACACGCCTGCCACGCTGCTGGGAGAAGAGCCCAGAGCATTGCTCAAATCCCGGGCATGCCTGCCCCCACCCCGCTCAGCTGCTCTGCCCTGCCCTGCCCTGCTGGTCCCCTCCTCGGGGACTTCACTCCCTTATGCTGGCACCCGGCCTGCTTTCAAGCAGCAGGGTCCAGCCACAGGCTGGCGTGCTGTCAGGAGTGCCCGGCTGCTGGCTTCGGGCTCCCCAGGGCTCTGCTGGGCCATTTGAGGCTTGTCTTGATCCTCTTTCATGGCCATCATGCTGTGGAGGCAAGGGATGCTCCGCTTGAAAAGCATCAGGCAGCTCACCCACACGTGAAGCGGTCCTTTCACCACAAAACCTCCCCGATGTCTCCTCTCAGTGCTGTCATCAGTGGCATGGAGGAGCTGCCCTCGGTGCAGCAAAGGCAGCTGACACCTGCTCAGCTTGGCCTGGGACGCTGTCAGCCATGTATAAAGCAGCTGAGGAGGCAGATGGAGACAGAGCGAGGCCCCGTGTGTCTGCAGAGCCACTCATGCCAGCTCCTTGTCACCATGCCACAGCTGCCTCAGCCCTGCAGCAGCTCAGCTCTGCTCCCCACCAGCATGTTGGCTCTGTGGAAACCTCCCTTTCAGAGAAGCTGCCTTCTACCCAAACCCAGTCTCTTCCCCGTTTGCTGCACACCTCATGCCAGGCCAGCGAAGCCCTGCTGGGAGCTCCACAGCCCGTCGGCAGGAACAGCACTGCCTCGCAGGGCCCCAGGCTGCCATGCCCTCAGCACCCTGGTGCTCAGCTCCCCACTTAGCCCAGCCTGAAGACCTGCCTCCCATGTTTCTCTTTGCTTGTCATCACCATGGCACCACCTTGTAGATCTTCCACCTCTAATGAAATGTTCTGGCACGTGCCTAGGAGTACTGACACAAATCCAGTTGCTCCAGACATTGACCTAGAGGACTTGTTACCCTAGCAGGGCATCCTGACTTTCCTTGGTCTCTGAATGCCCACCGCTGTCTTCCCCACGCCAGCAGCTCCTGGAAACCCACAAGGCTGAGAAAATGGCAGAAGTCCTCCTAAAGATCCATCCTTGTGCTGCACCAAAGGCCCAGCGAGCCCTACGACAGCTGTAAATATGCCGGGAACCAGAGCAGCAAGTCCTCTGGTAAAGCTGCAGTACACTGGCAGGCGGCGAGGGGCTGGTTGCATCGATCAGCTTTCGCACACATCATGGCTAAGCCAAAGTACCCTTGAAATTGATTCTGGACACAACAGATCCTGCTCAGGAGGAAGAAGCGCAGACCCAAGAGCTGGGCTTTTTTCCCCTACATTCTCCATTTTCTGTTTTCTGCTAATACAGGGTAACTGCTGCACTTTATTTGACCCTGGTGGCAATACAGCTACAGAAGAAAGGAAGCATTTATCTCTCTGCAGAGAGCGACAAACAGCTTGCTTCCCTAACACCCAACCCATTCCCCTGCTTCGGTTCAAAGTAAGACCCAGGTGGCACGAAAGCCACTTACGCAGCTCAGTTGGACCTGACCTTTCCAATCCACCCAGCAGAACCACCCACATCTGGCCCTTTCCCAGCCCTTGCCGAGGCCCAGACCAGCCTTGCCCTCAGTGATTGCTGCCACTCATGACTGCAGCACAACAGCACACCAAATGAAAACCCCGTGCATTCATTTGACTGAGCACCTGGCATCAGAAGTGCTTTAACTACAGCCACGCCCGCAGTAAAAATTATAGTCCTATAAATTACATGACCTATAATTTGGTCAAAGTCTTTTTAAGGTTTCCGACTGAGCAAGTTATAGGTTGCAAAGGTCATCATAAAGCATCAGAGAAATTAAAATCTGCGTGACATCAGGAGTTTTCTGGTGACTTTTATCAGCTGTGACTTGTAACTCTCATATACGAGAAGCAACTAGCAGTTGCAAAAGTTCCTGCATACAAATCAGGAAATTAGCTACAGAACAACACAGACGCGGCCAGATGTAGCTGCAAATTAGATGCTGTGAAGGGAAGGGGCAGCCATGCTTTGCAGATCCCTTAACTTGTAGCACGTACATGGGGCAGGGATAACAAGAGGAAACAGAGGTTGCTTACTCTCCAGTAAAACTCCTTTCTCCTCATGTCCAGCACCCTTGCAGGGCTGGAAGCAGTAGAGGAGATGAATCACACAACATTTGCAAGACCTGTAAAATCTTACCAATTCTGAAGTCCAATTTGTGCTAATCGGCGCATATCGCAAGCACAAACACTAACCCAAAGGGGCAGCTAAATGAGTGGTGTAACCAGCTGAAACTGAATCATCTGCAAGTTCACTCGTGTCCGTATCACCAAACTGTCACCCTCTCCCATTCCTCCTCCAACTTACTTCCCTCTCTTAAACAACCATAATGGGATGATGTGTCTTGAACTCTAGTTCACCACCATTGTCCCACCTCCTGGGAGTGGGCCAGTGCTGGCATGCAACCAAACAGCAGCTTCCCCCAGGAGCTGGGCAGCTGGTTGCTGTTCTCATCCAAGATCCCACAGGCCCCTTCAGAGATGCCAGGCCACTCATGCTGCTGTGTCTGCCACTCAGCACGGGGCACAGAGCCACCGGGGAAGGTCTGCCTTTCTGGGTCTCCCTGTCTTCTGCTGAGGTTTTCCACTTTCTTTTCAGCCAGCTCATAGTCCAGGCCAAACATCAGCCTAAGATAACACATAAAGAAGCGGTGGGGCAGTACATTATATAGCTAAACTTCTTAAGTCACAGGAAACACATTTAGGGGATCCTAATTTAATTTTCTTTTGCATCTAATTGATCAGCAGCAGCAAATATGGAAAGCCAGCATTTCCGAGGAGTGTTAGCAAGCTGACATAATTTCAGCAGCTCTTTACACAGCATATAAAACTGAATGGACTGAAGTTCAACTGTAAGTGTGCAGCTGATACTGTGAAGTAAACAGGTGCTTTCTTCAAAGGGTTTTTAACACCGGTTTTTCATAGATTTAGACAGAGATTTTGTTTAAAACAGATTTAGCATAAGAGTCAAATTTTGCTTTCAGTTATATGAGTATAAATCTGGAGTAACTCTGATAATCTTAAAGCAACACCAAACTCTCATTTTCCTCTTCACCGAAACTCTGAGATTGTGCAACAGAGCAAACGGCAATGATGGATAAACTCTGGACTTTGAACACGGTTAGTAAAACTAGTGCTTTGACTGTGTGAAACATCTTATCTCCTGCAAGCTAGTAATGCAAGTAATCAATTACTACACAGAAGAATCCCAGACTTTTCCACAGGATCCAGAAAAAGCAACATTCTAAAGCCAGCGTTTTCCAAAGCATAGGCTGAACTCATTTTAAACCAGTAAAGCTTCCTAATGGCCCACAGTTTCAGACCGAAGCAAAACTTCACAGCAAAATAAACCCAGAGATTTATAATGCGTACATTAACCATTCTTTAACTGCAGCAGCAACCTTACAGTGTCACACTGTGTTTCTGTATATCACTCATTGTTCCACTTTGTAAATAAAGCTCTAAGGTTTTGGAGCAGCACCTCTTCTTTAGAGACTTTCTTATACTCATAAACCATCAAAAAAGATGTGCTTCAGGGGAGAGGGAGACTCAAAGGAGATCCACAGTTACTCAAGAGCCCTATTTCTGGCACTAGCCACACGAAGACAAATGAAGACTTTAACCACTCTCCCAAACAAGGATTTCTCAATCTTATCAGCAAACAAGTTTCTAAAAATGCTGCCTGTGAACAATAGGGTAATCTCAAAACTTGCTCTGTATCTATTATTGCAAAATAGACACCAAAAGATAGGATCCATCTCAACTAAACAGTCAGCACTCTTGCATCAGCAGGTCACCGGAGCTTCCTCTCCAGCCAACGGCATAAGGCTCCCACCAATTTTAACATGGAGAAAGAACCAGTAAAGAAGGCATTGATGACGCTGATTGAAAAGTGTAAATCACTGGTTTATGATAGATACCAGGGTCTGGGAGAATCCCAACAGGACGCTATGCATGGGGTATAGCAGGCACCTGTATGGAAAGCTGCAGGCTTCACTCCCACAGCAAAAAGGTTCAATTGATGGCAACACAGCCCTAGACCTGCAGAGGAGCAGGAGGAGGGGGCTGGTCCCTGGCTCCATTAAATGGGGGATGAAGGAACGTGAAAACCAGCAAAAAGATGTAACAGTTCACAATGCAATCTGCAACTAGTAATGTCCAACTTATTTTACTAAAATATTTAAGTATGAGAAGCCTTAATGAAATTCCAAATACTCTGAAATGTTAGAGGGTCAGGCTTATCCCTGGCTTCTATTTGCCTAACTACAGTACAATTTGACTCCAGTGACCCTTTTTAATTTCCAAAACAAAAAGTTTTATGAATTTGCTTCCCTGTGCTAACAAGTTCCACTTAAATTTTTCTTTTCCAGAAACCCAAAGAACTGAAACCACAGCATTAATTGCAAACACCTAGACAAAGTAAATTTAGGGAAAACTTTAAGGCTTTCCTAGGGGCCTGTTTGTCACAGGTTCTCTATAATGCTTCTGGTATTTTTGCTCTTTAGTATTTTTTAAGATACACTGTGTTTCACAGATAAGGTGACTTTCTCTTATTTATCAGTCTTGCATAATGGAACACTTAGTGCAGAAAAAAAAAACTTTCTGAAGGCCAGTGGATCATCGATAGCTTGATTCTAAAGATTCCTGGCAAACCGCATCTGAAAATAAAGTCATCTGGTAGATGTCCAAGGACTAATCATCAGATCTGAGCTGCTTGCTGGGGAAAAACTGCAGTGTCTTGAATCATCTATTTTAGCATGGCTTTTAAGCACTGACCATGCTAGTGGACACACAATTAAAATGAACAGTCCTGTTTATTTCCTGATTTCCTACGAAAATGAGGTGCAATTGCATTGCCACTCCCCCTCGTAACACTGAATCTGTCAGTCATCTCCCAGCAAACTTGGCAGAGGGAGAAGACTTCTAAAAGATAATTAAGCTCCCTCAAGCTCCCAGCTAGGGTAGCAGCAGAGAAGACCTAAATTAGAACCTTTATGAGGGTAAAGCTGGCAGAGCGGCATACACCCTGCTTGGTGGCAACTAACCAGCCCATCACTACAGCTTACCAACCTGCCATGAGCATCCGTGTCACCCTCAGCTCACGCGCTTCATGCTGCCCCTTAGATGGACTTGGTTTCAGTGGGAAGGGCTGGGAAGGACAGCAACATTTTCAAGAAATATCTCAAATCTACAGAACACGAGGCTTCGCCAGCTCTTCTGCTCACAGAACCACTTCTTTTTCTGCTATTTAATGCCTTCCAAAAGTTTGATACAAGACCTTCACAAGCAGATACCAATTAAATGGGAAGTGGATGCCCTTCAGCGTTTCTTAAAATTTAATGCTTTCATGAGTTGATATTCCAGGAAATTACCGATTATCATTTTGATCCCTTTAGGATAAAACTCTAGGAGGTTTAACTAGGACAGCAAGATTAAAAACCAAATCCAAAGCAAGCATGATTGAAAGATTCAATGTAGTGTTGAATCAGACAGGGCAGAACCCACATGCAACCCTTTCACTTACGCGAGATCTGTATCTTAATCTCCATTTTAGACAGTCCCAAATCAGACTGCTACTGTTTGCAGCATTGGAGCCAATCATTTCAAGTAATTTTAAACTGATTTATTACATTTCTAACTCTGAACATTCATCATTCTGCAAACAGCCTAATGGGAGATGACCGATGACTCAACTTACACATTTTACAATGGTTTTCCTCTAAAACTGGCTACCAAGCACAGTATTTAAACCCTACAAAGTTTACTTCATGTTTCTCTGCATTTGGATTAGAAGTCCACATTGTATTTTGTTAATTTGTGAGTTCACAGCTGAGGTACCATAACTTTAGTATGAAAAAGTTGCTACCGCAGCATTGCATTTTTCATTTGCTGGCTGCGTTTCTGTCATCAAAGAAATGGATGCTATTTTTTTTCCTAAAAAAATGTGTAAATTCTACCGATAATAAGCACACAAATGTTTGTATTTACCAGTGAGGTAAGCAAGGTGTACACAGAAACTTCAACAAATACCACAGTTGTGAGAGAATGCAATGCTGCTCACAACAGAGCAGTTCATTTTAGCCTCTTTGGTGCACAGCAAGTTACCACGGACAACAGTAATTAATTTCCTTTTTTCAGGGTTTTTGAAACAACAGTGGCTGTTTCTAGTATGCCTGGCAGCCACTGACTGAGTGGGCTTGCAGTTTGAGTGAATCTGAATGCAAATTTTGAAAGCAGAATCCACTACACGCTACAGAATTTAAGTGTTCTTTTATTAGAATAGAAAGAGGTGAGAAGTAACAACGTAACTGGAACTTGGGATGCATTCTGACACAGAACAGTCATGAAAAGCAACAAGGTTTTCCTCACAGTACAGTAATTCGTAAGGGTGGGCCAAAAGGATTATTTACCACTGCAATAAACTATATGTAATCAGTGAATGACTATTGTACTCCCTATATATGGCAAACAGATGACACAACCTGGATCGTTTTGGAAACCCATTATCAACAAAATCCTACTCAAAGAAATAAAGTCTGTCCCAACTCCACTAGACTACCTAAGATCATCCTGGGGGAGCTAAACGCCAAGATTTCCCAAGTATTATTTCAGTTGGGTTACCTAACTCCCAAAAAAGGATTTTGTCAGAGGAAATTAGGCAGAGGTTTTTTCAGTCAAGCCTATCTCCCACAACTCTTGCAGCACAAAAATATAGGAAAGACGTAAGCAGTTGGTGTCATAGATCTCTTCTATGCTTCATACTCAAGTATTTTAAGATCTTCAAGTAGTTCTTTTGCAAGTGCTTGCAGTTCTGCATTGCGGCTCTTTGACAGTGCAATGATACGCTGAAATGGCAAAGTATCACGCATCTCAGAGGCTGCCTTGGCTAATACTTCTGGCTCCAGAATCACAGATTGGAGGAGCCGCAGAGCATGAAGACAAACTTCTGTATCCGGGTCTAAAAGCGGGGGAGGAAAAAATCCAGTGCTCATTAGAAGCCAGACCAATAAAGCAGCATTAAAGCTCTACAGTGCCATTCCCCACGACCCACCAGGCACGCAGGGAATAACTAAGTTTCGTAATTCACAGCCGCCATTTGGTGCTGGCAGGCTGGCTCTAGAAGGAACCTGAAAACATCATCTTCGCCCTCCTCAGCAGCTTGTGCTCAGCAGTGTTTGGGAGGCAGAGGTAACCAGGAACCTTTCTCCTGTTTTTCAAATGTTGAAAACATTATAAATCAGGGAATTTATCAACTTGAATTTATCCAGTCAGTAGCCAAAATGTACTGTTGGCTGCAATCCAATTTAAGAGCAGGACAAGCTATATCCCGTGACTATTCAGACTTAAAAACAAAACAGACCAACTAATCAAATCAAACCAGGCTTTTTCTTT
Organism: Falco cherrug; assembly: GCF_023634085.1. Taxonomy (NCBI): domain Eukaryota; kingdom Metazoa; phylum Chordata; class Aves; order Falconiformes; family Falconidae; genus Falco; species Falco cherrug. Next base: position 80,549,941 of record NC_073698.1, read on the forward strand.
AATTTCTTTTTATACAAGCCTTCAGATTTCTTCAAAGCTCAATAAAATATTAATCTTTATAAAACTTTCTGGTAACCATGTATCACCCTTCCAAGTGTTTAATTCAGTCTACAAAAACCTGAAATGGGTATTGAAGCTAAGCACTGCACCTTAGGAGTGCGTCAGAGAAATGTAGCAAAGACCTTTGACTGAAGCTAGGAAGACACATAATAACTCTACTTTAAGAACACAGGATGCATTTTTAATTACTAAAACATTAGGAGCATTATATTTTAATCATTCACAACAGTCCATTTGCATTTAGTTGTTTATAGCTTTATCAAAAGCAACTAGTTGAAAGCCCCATTTTTGCATTTCTGTATTCCGCACATTCCAAATTAAAATTTATAATATATTTTTATGGCTGAAGTAGTTATTTATTCCACGTGCTATGCATTTTTTATGTGCTTGTCATTAACATATCTAGTCTTCAGCGAGGTTTTGATAAAGCATTGTGCAGAAATGTTGCAAAAAATTAATTCAGATCACTTTGTGCACAAAATCATCACAGAGACCAAGACCAAAATCTCACTGAAGCAGCATAAATGCAGTGCAGCAATAAACCACACTGTACTGAGTTTGAAGGAAGCGTTTGGTGGGCTGAGGCAAGTTCTTTACTTTCCTGGCTTATTTTAATACATAACACTGGTGACCTGAAAAAGGACTAAAGAGACTTATTCATTAAAATGTAAGGGGAAACACTGAAAGCACCCAGGGGAGAAACCAGAAAGTGATGGACAGCGAAGATGACTATGGCCTTAAGCATGAAACTGACTATCAAGATGGAAATTTTTAAGTAATTCCCACTAGCACATGGCTGAAGCACAATAGTCAAGATTGTGACATCTGATCTACACCCACAAGCCAGGCACTATCTTCTCTTCCTCCATTTTCCATCATAAACGAGATACATAGGTCTTTTCTACCGTAACTTCTTCCCTGTTTAAAATGTAAACTTCTTATGAAAGGAATTCTACTTTCTCCTGGGAAACTAGCAGAATCTACTATAATCTGAGGACACAGGAGTTGTCCAAAACCAAACACTAACAAGCATTTTCTGATTTTCTGTATGATGAGAATCTCAGCTACTGGGCATACTGGACAACTTCAAACATTCAAATCAGCTTTTTTTAAAAAAAGCACCCTGCAGAACTGGCCATACCCATAGCACAGCCACTCCTACTGCTGCCACCTGGGCTGAAGGCTCTAAGGAGTCTCTTTCCATCACCACCTTCAGCAGTACCAGCAGATGCAATTTTCTGACTGATGAGCAGCCATAACTCATGCAGAAACGCTGCAACTCAGCCTCACAGACAGCAAGACTTTATATCCAATTTCTTGGGCAGCAACACTTCAGTGAATCCTTTTGAAAAAACTCTGGGTGCAAGTTTTGGTTTTAAGATTTATTCTGATCTAATCAAAATATGACTAAACACCTTGAATTCTTCCTCCTATTCCTTCCATTTTTGTCTTCATGTCTGCCAGAGGTTTCTTTTAATTCTTTTCTTTTTTTTTTTCCCCAGACATAATGTTCAAGCTCTGCACATATCATCTGCCCCCCTTCCTGGTACTTAGTACTATTCTACACTTACTCACTGGAAATAGCAGCAACAAGACATAGCCCGAACAGGTAAAAAAGAAAGAAGCTTTTGGGAGTGAAATCTATGTAGTTCATTATAGTCTTCCTCTGTGTGACATTATTCTTCCATGAAATAAAGCCATTATTAATGTTAATGGCTTGCACTACTGCTGGGAAGCTTCATATATGTAAGATGTTTTAAATCCCTGGATGAAAAGTGCTTTGCTATTAATACTGTTACAGGCATTTATGTTACCATTATCTGCAAGTGTTTAAAAGGCTGTAGAAAGTAAAGAATTGATCAGGGAAGTGTTAGCAGGGGAGCTAACAAAATTAGGATCTGTAGAAGATCAGGAAATTACTTCCAGCTTGACGAGCAAGAACATTTTCCAGTAAGGGCGAAGAGGTTCTAGGAAGAATCTCCAGCAGCAGCCAGGGAAGGAAGCTGAATGGCTTGAGTCACTCAAATGAAGAACAGATTAGGCACTCAGGCATACAGCAAAGGAAGGAAATGATCCTGCACCAGAAAATTACTTAATATGCATTTAACCTCTGATTGCCATTGTTTTGCATGTATTCTGAGATGCTTCAAGTTAAATACATACATATGCCTTAAAATATACTCCCTTAGGGATTACATGCAGTTTTGAGAATACTACTTATTATGGATAATCATGTTTTCTAAGAGGATTTAAAAAAAAAAAATATTCTAGAAGTCTTTCTCCAGTATCATTAGGGATTTTTTCTAAGAACCCCATCTAAAGAATACTCAGAAGAAATGTAAGGAATCTTCATTATTCAGCATTATATTTATTTCAACAGCTTCCAGATTTAGTCATTTCTACACTAGCTGAGTAACATTTCATTTGTACAAGATAAAAAAAATCCTTTAGTTGTAATCAAATCACCACATTATATCCTCCCAACAACTAGCACACACATCTCTTCAACCAAGATTTCAAAACTATAATCATTATTTCTGGGGAACAGGGGAAGAAATCAAGCTGCTTGCCTCAGTCGGGGATCACAAGCTTAGCGTAAGCCTACTACCATCGTAAAATGCTGATGCAATTTTAACAAGGTGTTGAAACTGCTGGAGTTTGCCAATGTTCTGCTAGCTGCCAGCACTATCGTTTGATGTCACTGGTTTTCAGTCACTGACAAAAGCAACTGATAACGTCGACAGATTTTAGTCACATCTGCCATTAGCACCATGGTCTCAGATGAACTGTTCCCTACAGCAGGGTTTAAGTAATTGCATTACATCAATGCTAAACAGCTTATCTACAATTGGCTGAGTTGTGTGAACTCAATTTACACGTGGCCATACCATTCCCTGGCCACCTGAATACAAGATTTACTATCAGCAAACTGTTTTACAGCTATGCCTGTGTATAAGAGCAGTATTTCAAAAGCTCCTCACTACTGTCATAAATGTCATTCAATTCAATTACTGTTTGATTCTAGCATGAAGGGACACCTGCCACTCCACCCTTCCTTTTTGTGAACCTGTCAAGACTACCTATGTTCACAGCACGTCTAACAGAGACAGTCAGGGCCACAGCTTGCCCCATCTAAGATCTCTTCACATTGCCAATGCTGGCGAAGGTATGCCAGTATCTGGAGCAGCAGTTTTCCAGACATTTTCATAACGCTGATAGGTCTGAGGAGACAAGAAACATTGCAAAAAAGACACTATGAGGGGAAGGAGCAGGGAGAACACTACGGCAGAAAGAAGACTGAGCCTTGCTGCTGCAGTTCTTGTGGACATTGATGCACTTTCTCTCTACGACATATTTGCCCCAGCTCCTGTGTAACAGCTGGGTTTGCTTCAGTCTCCTCCCTGGCCAGGTGGCTGCTCTCACATGGAGTTCAGATAATCAGAACTCCCCTCTCTCCTGCGGACACACTTGTCATGCTTTTATCGGAAATTCTTGAGAGAGGCTCCCAGAGTCCAAATTGAAGCAGCAATTCAGTCCCAGTTTCCCTGACTGCTACTTAGGGGGTGCAAGTGAAAAGGAGCTTGCATAGACATCGCTCTGCAGCTGGCAGATTTGTGGGCGAGCTGTTATGTTGTCCAGCTCCCATCCGTCCTAGCTTGGGCTTCTGAAGATTCCCACAGTAGCTACTGAACAAAAGTAACAATGTAAGAACAAGCCAATGCTTTACAGTGACAGACGCATGTTAAGGTTTCTTACATACATACACAAAAGGAGCAACACTGTGTTCCTCCGGAGAACGTCAGTTTGCATGAGTCTGCTGTGAGGCAGGGCAAGGTTGTAGTCAAGAAACTCCTGCACAGATGGCAAGGACAGCCACACCGCACGCAGCCGGAGCTCCATCTGGGCAAGTATCGTTTGCAGCAGCTGCTTCCAGAAGAGTATGGAAAAGGGCAAGCGATCAGTGAAACTTCCCCCAGCCACTCTTCCAGCCTCTCAGCTAACTGTGGTTCAGGGACTTCCTGCGTCAGAGCTGACATCTTTACATTTAAGAAAATAGATGTGGTCTTAAAGGACAAGAAGGGCAATCCTCTTTTTAAGATTAGTTTCATAGTCTGAAGGGTATGAAACTGTTGAGCACTTGAAAGGCTGGTAACTGAGGTTTTGATTTAAGAACCAAAATTTTTTTTAATACAGACATCAGTTTATAATCAGGGGGGAGTCTGTTAGTTCAGATGTCTTTTAAATAACATGCTGCCATGCAAATAACCTGAATTTTCAAAAACTCTCACAGCCAAAACCAACTCAGACAGAAAAGCAAGGCATTAGAAACGGTCAGGGTTAGTCATGAAAAGCAAATATTGAAGGTTGTAGGCAGCATTAGCAAAATGAGAATGTGCTTCATGCAGGCATTTATAACAGAGACAGTCATTTGCAAAGAATTTGGGTAAACAAGGTTAGATTTCCATGTGGAACTGGGGTGGAGGAAACTGAAGGGCAAGATCTAAAATTAGTCATACTTCTCTTGTAGTCTTTTGTTTAATGAAGTACCTGGAGCAATTTCCCAGCTATAGATGACAAGTGTCACTGACACTGTCTCTCCGAATTCCACACTTTCTCATGTATCCAAGGAGATCATTTTTTTAAGCTGCATTCAAAGAAGAGTACGGAAAACCAAAATAAAGATACAGAATAGCAAAATAAAAATAATAATAATAATAAAAAAAAAAACAAAAAACAAACCAAAACAAAATCCAAAACAAACACCAGAGAAGAACCTAGACCCTTTTTCTCCAGCACCCATGTGTTGGTAGATGTTCTGTACGATCACAAATGAAAAATATAAATCTAATCTTTATTATTAATACCTCAGCTGACTGCATCACATTCTTCAAAAGGTCCTTGGCAAAAAAGCCTCAGTCTACCTCTTTGGGAATTACAGAATGAAAGTCTTATTGCATCTATAGATGTAAAGCACCAAAAAAAATACTGACAAATCTCAGGTGGATTTCTACCCAAAATTATATAACTTCATTTTTTATTGCTGAGGACAGGGCTTCTTAAATCTGAAAGTTATGTGAAACCCTTAGCCATGACATCAGCCCAGGGACAGCAGCTGATGGAGGAAATTAAAGCTGCCAATATTCTCCAAGAAGGGAACAGCTGCTCTGCAAACAAAGGGTGCTCCACAAGAAGAGAATTCTACTGATCCCAGAAGCTGCTCCATGGACAGAAATCTGAGTCATCATTCACGTGTTTTATGCTGGCAGGAGGCTGGGAAGATATAGGTAGGCAAAGCTGATACCTACACAAGAACGCAACACTACATAAGCTATCAGAGTATATTCTTCAGTGATTAGTGTTGCTTATTAAAGGATATCCACATTTTAGACAATTTTAAAAGGTGGAAAAAAATAAAGAAAAATAAATAGCCCACCTCTTAAAGCGCTAAAACTACAGAGATCTGCATTACCTTCAAAAAGTGTGTCAAACTACTGTTTTTCTCCTATTAGCAGTATAGCCTCTAGCAGAACAAGCTATTAAGAATTCTTATTAGTGAGTGTAAAGTCATACCGGCTCATCCAAAATTTCCGAAGACAGTAGGGCAAACAAACCCAGTTTGCTGTTAACATTCTTACTCCAGAGGAAGTTTTTATTAGTTTTTTTTCCTCCTTTCTCTTACAACCAATGTATTCAATGTCAAGGCATAATTCTGTCTCTTCAAAAAGCCTGCTAGACAACCTGAATCAAATCCCTCTTTGATTCAGAGAGGAACAAAGGGGAATAAAGAAAATCAAGTTAATTATTTGCTCCTTTCACTTAATGGCAAGGACATTCTTCTTCAGGGGACAAGAAGACTGGGCACAGACAGAGAATTCAGAGAAATTTGAGGGATTTATCAGCTGTGTACAAGCCAGTGGGAGAAAAATGGCCTTGATGTATAGGCTGAGGTCACAAGACACTTGTAGACTGACAATGGAAAAGCAAACAGGATGATTTTCTGAAAATAAAAAAATCGGAGGATGATTTCTGGGGCCCCTCTTAGTGGGAATGCTGATAAAAGCTTACAGAACTGTGGAATGCTGAATCAATCATCCCATAAACCTTAATCAAAACACTCTTTGAAGAAGCTTCCTGCAGGAAGACAGCATATACAGGATACCCTGCCAGCAGAGTGTAGTGCTCTACTCTCTTGATTGGAAAAAACTGTTAAGAGAGACTTCATACTACAGCAGCTCCAGGTGTTTACAAGCTGAACCACAACCAGCAGAAGCTGAAGATGCTGGCCACAGAAACATGAGAGAAGCAAGAATGAGAGGAATCTACTGAGTTTTGCACATTGAAACACTTAGAAATAGATTAAGTGTAGAGAAAACTACAGAGATCTCATACAAAACAATGGGAACAAGATTGGGTCTTGGATCTGACCTCTCATCTGATACACAAACTAGTCAGTCCTCTCCCCTGACGGTAAGCAAACTTCCTCTGAAGTCAGAAATCTGAACCAGCAGACATGGTTTATCTGAGAATCTTCCTCCTTTGCTATAGCTGGAGAACTTCATTATCAAAAAGTGAAGGAATTAGCCATGCCTATCCTTCCTTCTACAACCCGGCCATACACAATTAACACTTTCAAAATGCAGAGTAGTCTTTCCATTAGCAACTGCAAATGAATTAAAACTGTGCCCCATTTCATCCCCTTACGTAACCTAGGAGCCTTCTTCAAACAACAGACAGCATCAAACGATTAGCTAATTTGTTTTATCACAACATTTAGAACAGCACATGTGGGAACTCACAGTTAGACAGGGGGGTTGAGAGTGTTTGGTTTTTGGTTTTTTTGCTAGAACAACAGCTTACGTGTATACTAGCCAAACATAAAGTAAAAGGAAAATCTCTACTAACATGTTAAATTTCTAAGCACAGCAGAACAAAGGACCATGTATTCAGTGTTCTCTAAGAATACAATTTTGCTTGAACTACAGGGAAAAAAAGTATCTGTAACACTGGTCTTTTCCAACAGTCTTACAAGGATTACTTAATTTTCTGAGATGTCAGAAGCGAGCCTATGGCATTGCAAAACTGGTCATTATTTGGTGAAAAGCATGAGTACCTACATTTTCTGTAAAACAGCTGAGGGAAATATGGGCAAAACCAAGTACCTTCCAGTTCATCAACCCAAATCAAAGCTTTTCCAAAACTTCGATACCAAATTAATTCCTTGAAAAAGCAGGTGCAACCTCTCTCACTTCAGCTGCTGTTAGTATTTACTAGTTGTACTTTACCAGGGTTTTGCACAGCAGTACAGAGTGACAAGATGACCAACTTCCCCAGTCGTATGAACCACACACTAAAATCTTCTCATGGAGAAGCCACAAAAACTTGAGAAAGCCAAGACAGAGCAACTCTAGGAGCAGCTTATAGGTAGGACAGTGTCATGGTTCTGTCCTTACTGCTGTCCTCGCTGTCCCTTACAAGCTGTACGTACAGCTGCCAGCCAAATCCAATGCACACTGGCAACACCAATCTCTGCTGGCTCCTACACAAGGATTCGAAGCCTCTGAAAAAGCAGAGCCTTGATGTCACTTGTACTTGAGAGTGGCAACGGAAGTCCCTGATGTCCTTGAATTCCTGCACTGGCCAAAGGCAAAGCTGGGAATAGTACTCAAGCCTTGCAAGCCCAAATCCTACTACAGCACAAGGCCTCTCTTCAGATGTAGAAAGGGTCATTTTGTCACAGGTGAACATAGTTACAGAGGCTGGCTTCTTTCCCCAAAGTATGTCAGGACGCAATAATGTTTTCTTCTGTAAGTGGTAGTGGACTGATACATAGTTTCCCCTCAGGGTTTATTCTAAAGGTGGCATTTTTTAATCCACTCCATCAAATTTCTCCATTCCCTGTTTTTAAATTTTATGTTAACGGACTATTACATAGAGTGCCAAAAATGTGGAAAATGCAGATCATCTCCCTCTATCTGCCCTTTTAGTTTACTTTTAATGTGGGAAAAGCTAACAGATCTAAATTTCTGGTCTGTTATTTGCAACACTTATTGCCAATCTACAAACCCCAAAGTCATAATTTACAAGGTTTGTAGAGCAACTTACCATTCAATAGCCACCAAAGCAAAGGAATAAAGCCTGGACTTTCACTGATATACTTCAAGCCTCTCAAGTTGATACTCACATTGTAAAGTGACATTAGCATTAGCCTAGAATAGAGAGGAAAAAAAAATGTGATGTCCTTTAAGTTCTTTGCATGTTTTAGCATCTTTTGCTACTTAATGTTAAGCATGTACTGATGCAGAAGCATATTCTAATAATTTTTATTTTGATAAAAGAGACAAATTATATATAAGCAATGTTGTGCAAACCCTTGTTTCTGCTGCTATGTCACATATTTCAAACACACAGAAAAATATTCCAGACGAGAGTAAGAAAGTCTCATCAAACTCCGTGAGATTCATTACCTGAGATGTGCAAAACCAGGACTTGGCTTTACATGACTACACAACCTACAAAACAGAGCTTTTGTGGCGATGATCCCCACTGGGCAGACAACCATCTCAAACAAGCTGTTTGCCTTGACAGATTAAAGGGCCTCTAGGAAACACAGAAAGCAAGATTGTATACTGAGTTCTAGAAACGTCAAAGGAAGCCTCTGCTCCACCAGCTGTACAACGGTGGCCTTCCTGTACACTGACCCTCCAGTCATCCTCTTTCACATATCCTCCTGTTCCTCCTCCAAATGGGAACAGATGTAATAACATAGCCAATATGCAGCAAACACCAATGTAGTCTCTGCTGGCAGGGGAACTTTACTACACCTACAGAAGCATCCGGAAGGAGATGGGCCTGAAGGAGGGGAAAAAGAAGGTACTAGCAGTCCCAGCTCAGCTTAGCACACTCTCTCCTAAGTTCCACTTGTCCCTTCTGCTGTGGGTGCAAGGCTGGCTTGCTCTGCCTGCTCTGCGGCCCCTTGCAGCCAGGCAGGGCCATACTATCTGGGCCATCAACTGAGACCCTGTTGCAAAACAAAACGACTGCTTGTCCCTTAAAATGTCATCAGGGACTTTCCTAATTACTCTGCCTTTCAGAATCCAGATTGATTGTGTTCAACATACTAGTGGAAAATTTGTATTTTTAATATCAATAACACTGGAATTCAATTTGGATGCAAACTGTGCTCTTGTCCTAGAACAGATCAACACCAGATACAGGCCACCCGCACTTCTTCAAAACTGTTTTCAAATAACATCTGGGCTCACGGAAAGCCACTGCCCCCTCCCCCCCCCCAAGAATATAATTCTTTTTGATCTTTTATTACAGTCATTGATGTTGAAGGAGGACAGAACCCACTCCTACCTTACAGGTAACAGAGAAGATCTAGGGCCTGGCAGCTAGAAAACATTTCCTTAATTGAGCATTAAGAAAAAAACAAAGATGACATCTCTGACAAACCAAAACCAAGACTGTCCCTTGCACATCTATGTGTAAACAAGAAAACAAAAATACATGTAGTAAGCACATGGTTAATTTCAGCCACATTTTCAAAGGCTTCCAAACCCAAGATTTCCTAATTTATCAGCCTCCTAAAATAGGAAGTTCATTAGTCATTTTGGGGCTGCATACATCACACATTAAAAATTAAATCAAAGTCTCAATTCTTATACAGAGAGAAAACCAGGTAGGCTGGAGAAGGCTTTGCATTTTAAAAGAACTACTCTAGCCTGCTGATCCCACTAGCTTCTCCCATGGTGGCTCACGCTGAAGTTATTGCAAACATGAAAAGCTTCAGTATGATCAGTAACTTGCAAAATCTGAAAAGCATCAGTGAAAAGGGGTTTGGCTACCAATACTCCCTCAGCCTCAGCCATGACAGAGCTGAGATAATGTTGTAATGTACAGGAGGATGCGTACAGAAATGGCAGCTTTGCCTCTTTATGCAGATAAAGTACCCAGGTCAAAACTTACTGTTAGCTGCTTTTGACTGTCAGACAAGTTGGGGCTCAAAACAAGTCTCCCTTTCCAAAACTATCCAGAACAATAGCTAATAATGCAGAGCACTTCACTGGGATTAAATCTCCTGCAGTTTCCACTGAACAGTAAGTTCTGCTTTCAAACAGTTGATGTTGTTACACTGTCTTTCACAATGCTGATAAAAGTTTTTATGCTTCTGGTAAATAAAACCTTCTTTTTCAGCTAAGCAGAGTCTCAGTGAGCTTAATGCAAATTATTTCAATCTCCCTCTAACTTCCAGTATGATAGGACCTGATACTCAAACGTAGAAAGTGTCCAGAAAAAAATCCCCACTAACATTAACAAGACAAATTAATGCTCAGCCTCTTTTGGAATGAGATCACTGCTTTACTATGGACTTTAAACCAAGAGGCCCCTGATGTTCCTAAAAAAAAAAATCTGTACTCTGGAGTCAGAAGTTGTCTTACAAATTCTTTCACCCTTCTAGCAATGTTCTCCTGTCCTACCTTTTATGCAGATCATCTTTACAGCTCTGGAGTAGCTGGAGGGACAGGGCATTAGTACACTTTATGATGTACTATGATGGATGCTATTACTTTTTATTTTATTTCTTTTCAAAGATGATTAACACACAAGTCAAGCTTCTGGACAGAGAAAAGGAAAGACGAATGAGCAGGGCTCCTATAACATTTATGGAACATGTCATCATACCCACTCACAGCTCAGTGCTCGGTTGCATACAAAACAATTACAGAGAAACAGGAATGGGCTGGGATGTTCTCTGTTGTGGGGCTGGCTTGGCTGCTGCTCTCTCTCATGATTGCAATAAACCTGGAAGTCACTGCACTGCCACTGTTTTCAAACAAAATGAAATAATACTATCCTGAACGGACATCACACCTCACATCCTATTCTCAAACAAGTTCTCATGGCTTAAGCTACTATGCCACCAGCAGACTTTCAGACACTCTGTGCATACCTTCACAAAGCAGGAAAGAAAGTAACCCACTGCAGGCTAAACTGAGCTGTAAGAGACATAACTTATGTGCTGCTCCACTGTGAGTTTGATCACCGAGGCTCTTAAGCATAGCAAGAAGAAACAGTAGATTATTAAATCTACTTGCATTAGTGGCCACTGACAAGCAGTGAGGGGTGTCGTGGAACTGAAATCGCAGCTTGTAAAGCCCATAAGCTTCCTTTCATATAGGCTCTGCAGCTCTTGACTTCCAGAACCCAAGCCCTGACAAAGGAGAACAGCCATAATTACCTATAATCAGCCAGAATTAAAATGATCAATAAACCAGTATCTTATAACGGAAAATATTAACATCTCTTGACAATGTCTTTATCCTTAATTTCCTTGACATTTGCAGTTAGAAATAAAGTGACGTAAAAAGATACTGCTATGTTTGTATTTTTATTTCACTTGTTTGCTTTGTGCAGACAAAAGGGACTGGTGGTGATGATCCAGGGAAGTGCTGTGGTTTTGGAGCATCAGAAGACATAACCCACCCCCACTAATTAAACACACTGACCTGAGCACAACATAGAAGCATTTTGAGGCCATTTAATACCACATTCACATCTAGTACTTGCACATTCTAGTAAGTATTTTTTGCTATAACATTGCAAAAGTGCTTTTGAAGCAAACCTGACACACGTAAGTACTGGATAAACAATCCTTTCTGGTTTTTTTTTCTAATGTGGAGGGCTTTTTAACTATACACTTCTTTGTCTTCCTATTTAGGCAAGCTAAATTTAATTAGCATCTTGTACTACTATAGCTGTCAATGCTTTCTTTAAAATCGTAGAACTAAAAGCACAGCTAAAGCCCCTTCTTGTCTGCTTAATACATAAATGGTACATAAATGTACTGATATGTTCTAAAGTACGTATTTTTACTGGCTACTTTCAACTGCTACAAAAGCAAAGTTAAATACTCCTAACAATATAATTACAGTTATGAAGAACTGTGTGTTTATTGACTGCCTAATGATTACAGGTGTTGAACAAATCCTACACCAATGAGAAGAAAATTCAGTGTCTTTCACACCACTGCTATTTCAGAAAGGCAAAGACATTGATGAGATTTCAGTCTCAGCACTCATGTAGATGCCTTGGACGTATTTATTACCTACTATGGACTACAACGGATGTTGTAGCAATGCTGGAATAAATGACAGCTTTTCCTTGTAAATTTTTTTATTTCTATACTGGTGCAAGTAAAACTCAGGATTGCTAGAACTAGGAAAGGAAAGAGAACTACTCTCTTTATCAGCTTGCTTTGTTTACTGCTCCTGTGTAAAGAATTAGACTCACAGTTTCCCCTGATTCATTATGAAGCACAGAAAAATATTTTTGAAAATAAAAACTCGAAAATAATTGTAAATCAAATTATAAATTAAAACTGAGAAAAGGATAAACATATCCTTGAAAATTATTTTTTTCTTTAATGGACTATATTTTAAGTTGATTAAGTCCTTCCATGTAACACCACGGTGATATTTTGAGAAAACCACATTGCATTTCCAAAATAATGTACATTTTCATCCATGAGGTATAGTTGTAAAAATCTGTCTGTCTGTATGTATATGTGTGTGTAAACATTATTTACAACTGCAGAGTCCATCTATACATAACTTCAAAATTTCACTACAGTTTATGTTACTATCATATCCTTATCTTGTAATTGTCTTTCATTTTGTACTGCCTTATGTTCCTTACAGTAGGGAGAAAAGGGAGTTGGTTCTGACATATCTGCTTATGAAAATGTTAATTATTCAAGATTAACAAGCAGCTATAAAACTTCACATGCAGAGAATAGTTATAAAAACAAACCAACCACCCCACCCCAAACCCCTTCTTTGCTGGGCTGGCAGAGTGTAAAATCCTCAAAAACGACAGGAAAGAGATCTAGTGTAGTAATAGGTTTTAAGAACTGAGCAGTGACAAGACACATAGGGAACTCATAGACAAAAAGGAACCTGAGCATTGACATGAAAGACAAACAGAGCAGGAACATCTTGTGCTAAAACATTTGAGCAAATTAGGACTCCTCATTCCATGACAATGCCATGAAGAAATCTCCTTTCTGACATTTGTTCTAATGTCATAATACACCAATTTTTTTATCAACTAGCAAGTTCAGGGTAAGAAAAAAACTTGCTGGTTCTGTGGAACCTCTGAAAATATTATCACTTCACTGAACTTAAGCTACTGTAACATATGCTTAATATTATCATTTATCAAATACCTTGTTCAACCTCTTTTTAAGCTTCACTCAATTTGTTAGCCTAAGTGGCTGGCCCCTGTTGAATCTCTAGCTGCTTCATGGGATTGTTTTATGTATATTTTTATCAGTATTGCTGTATGGCAGCCGAGTTTATATCACCATATATAATTCTTTTACAAAGCATGCAGATTTTGAAATATAATTTAAAAACCACCAAAAACATCAATTCAAAAGGAAGGCCCTCAAATCCAGTTACATTGTCCAATTACATTAATACAATCTAAAATGATCAAAAATAATTTATCTGGGCCCACAGACTTACATTTGCTTGAAATTCAGAGTGTGTGTGTATGTGTTTAGGAACACCTTCCTCTCCCTCCTCCTTTCAAAATAAAGTCCGCATTTTTTTTTTCTGTATAGATTTTGAAACAGTGTAGGTCCTCTTTCCATGTTGTGGGTTTTTTTGTTGTTATATACATGAAGGCACAAATTACCTTTTCATCCTTAAGCTGGGATTCTCATACAAGTCCTTTAGTTGGGGCTTTGCAAAAAAAACCCAACCAAAACCCCCACCACTGTTGCAAGAGTTAACTACTGTTTTAAGTGCTGATCTTCAACCCAGCACTTGGGAAAAGTAAATGACTGACACCAAAGTATCTAACCACTACCTACAGCACTGGCTATTCAGCTTACCCCTCGCTACCCAGTGGGGAAAGGCAAGCACCTTCAGAGGGCAACTCGTTCCCCCTAACACGGGCTGAGCAAGTGATCATCTGACAGCACCATCCCCTTCCACTGACTGTGGGAAGGAGCCCAGACAGCATATACTTGACATCTAGGTTTCTGACAGCTGAGGTTAGGCAAGATAAAACACATCCAAAGACCATGCCTGATTTCATGCCTATCACATAAAATCTGCCTAAATGTGTGCATGGATGCAGTCAAGCTACTGTGGCTGACAGGTTGCTGTTTGTCAGCGACAGCTGGCTTGAGTATGTATTCTTAAGAGAATCTGTGTGTGTGTGTGTCCCTGTCCCATTTATGGAAAAAAACCAAAAAAACAAAACCACCACAGTTGCTTAAGCCATCTGCCTGAACAAATTAACCAGGTGTACAGGGCAAATGCCCACAGCTTAGCAGATGAGCAACTACTTATCAAGCCACAGTAATTTGTTTGGTCAAGGCCATATATCCTCAGCTTGTAACAGCTCTGAGAAAAACGCAAAGACAATAGTTCATCTCTCTATCAGATGTAAAGTACAATTTTACCAGCATCTGAACTGTGTAACATGGTCTTTTCTTCACAATGCTGTATCATAAAGTCCCTTTATAGGCAGTACCTTTCACAAAGGTAAGTGCATGGTTGCTTTTGCCTACTACGTTGCATAAATTAATTTAATTTTTGCTCTTAGAAGATATATAAATCACTTTCTTCACCAAACAGATATAGCATTTTACAGTTAATACTGGAAGGGAACAAATCAGAGTCCACATTTCCCACATCCTCTTTGTTCTAAAACTTGACCCCACACCTTCCATGAGTCCCTGCTAAGGTAGAAGAGTGCATCCCTGCTCATCTCTACAATATTATGGTGCTTAAGAGACTTCTGAAGAGACACAAGATCTGGATGAAGCTAGCCTTGTAGCCAGGCCCGGTATATCTGCAAGGAATGCTACTGTGAAAATAGCTTCCAAAAATTATGTTTCTTCTCCCAGAAAGGAAATAACGGGACAGCAGGAAAACTACTGTCATCACTACATTGCAAGATAATGCTTTTCATTTGAGAAGGAAAAAAAAAAAAAAAAAAGGCATCATACACTTTAAATTTGGTACAGAGTCCCGGCTTCACATGTCCCAGGAGGTGCATCATTGTGTCCAGTAATTCACGACTTGAATTAACCAAGAACTCACGGCCACATGCCAACGCAGCCACATCTGTGAGAGGACACAAAACATCACCATAAAAATCACATTTTAAAACAAAAGCTAATTATCAGGACCACTGAAAAAGATATGTCAGCTGTGAAGAATGAACTATGACATCTGCATAACCTTCAGACTATATTCATCTACATAGAAAATACTGAAGCAGCAAAATATACTTGTCAAACTCCTCATAATTCCACTTTGGTGATTTAAATATTTATTCAGAGTGGCCACTATCCTAATAGCAACACAGTGAATTATGAAACAAAGGTTGAATTCATCCACAAATAATATAGGCCTGAAGAAAAGCTGACCATTATAGGTTCCACTTTAAAGTAAATCTGCAATCTTGTTTCAATTGCTCAATCCAATATACCTGGCACATTGCACAACCAAAACTCTCATGGATATCTACTCAAAAGTTCTTTTCCTACATCTCTGTAAGCACTGCACTACTCATACACAAACCAAGAGGCAAAAACATTTCCAAAGACTACTGCTCCAAAGCATACTTTCCTTTAGTATTTTCCCTTATGCTTGCCTCATACTTTAGGGCATCCTTATGCGCAAGAGGTATACCTTGAGCCATCCAAGCTTCTTTGTACTGTGCAACTGGCCAAGCCTCCTCCAAATGCATGAGCCGCAGTGTATGTAACTAGCAACACAACTTGGCTCCCTGACCTCCTGTTCAGGGCAAGTGAGGGGATCTACTGCATGATGCAGTTCTTCCACTTCCATGCAGGCTCAGGTGCTCTCTCCTATCCATATACATTATGATACCTTTTTTAATCTCAGAGTAAGCAGAGGTACTATGGACACAGCACATAATTAAAGACTGTTACCGCAATGTTTGTGCGCACTGGCATGTGTTAAGACTGCACTGAAAACTCCATTCTGGTGTTTTCTAACTTCTGAATACTTGGCACTTTACAACTACCTCCTCAGTTCTTTTAATACTGCTTTTTAATTTACAGCATAACTAGGAGGATTAAACTGGTACCTTCTACATCATTCATCTGACTATCCTTTACCACACCTGAGTTTCAGCAACCTCCTTTCCCAAATTACAAGAGACAAATCTTGGTAATAACCAATTCACTGGCAATATTTCAGTCAGCTTCAGTGAAGCAAGATTTTGTTCCACCATCCCGATTCCTCCTCAGGCAGAACCCAAACACACACCTGCCCCTGTCCCCCCCCAACCCCATCCCCATCATTTAAGTATTTTCTTTTTTCAGACTTTACTTTTGCTATGCTATTTCAGGGTTTTTTCAATGAAACGAGAGTGAACTGGATTCTGCCTTGGTACAGTGGCATAATGCATCACATATTGGTTTTTATTACGATCTTCAACGCTACAACACCAAAAAACACACATTCAAAAAAGCTGTTAAAGCAAGATTCACTTATTTGTATAAATACCCACTGTTTCAACTATCTTGCATCATGTCATTGGTGTTATTTTGACAGCTGCACAGTTTCACAAAGATGCAGATGACATATCTACCACACTTCTCACAGCCTTCCAAGCCAAGGGCAGGCATAGTAAGATAGATCTATCATTTTCCATTTATTTTCTGACCCCCAAAAGAAAACATTTAGTATGGAAGTCAGGTTTATTACTTTTTACTTCTCTTAATACTATGGATTCAGGACAGCGAAGGTGAGGTCCATCTGACAGCAACAAAATTTTTAAGCAGTTTCAAAATACTGAACACAAACTTTAATATGGGCCTGATCTACTTGCATCATCTGCAATTCATACATCTTGAAGAAGTTAGCATTACTGATGATTCAGAAAGTAAACTGCTCGACATTTACAAACTAAGGTGAGCATACAAGACTAGCAGAATGGTCCTTGTTTTTCTCCAGACTGAACAGATGTGTTAGGGAATTTCAGAACTGAATGGCTCTTACCTGTCTAATCCTTAAGTACAATGCCTCACAGAAATGTCACTGACAAAATCTAGAATAAAAGACTAGGAAGTCACCCAACATATCAACATGGACTAAATACCCAACTTTGAAAAGCTGTATTTACTGCAGCACATATAACGCAACATAGAAATTCCCAGTACATGTGGAATTCTATTCTGAGAGATAACGTTAACTTACTTGTTACAATCCCTGCCAAAGCTAACACGAACTGATTTTCATCAGAATCCAAATCCTGCTGTTTCATGTCTTCACTTAGTGACTTCACAAAGCTCTCCATGGTCTGTGCAGTCATTGTGAAAAACTTTACTACTTTACTCTGCAAGTGTAAAGAAAAAAACCATGATATACACTACAGCAACTATGATTATTAGATACTACAGTAAACCTGGACAATTTTCAAAATTACTAAAGCATTCAGTAACTTCAAAACCCAACAGAAAATAGCAGGTATACACTATGTGACATGTCTGATCCCCTATTATTTGAAACCGTTACCTCAGAAGAAAATGGAAAATACTCAATGCTACATTTTATAAAACTAAGCCATTGTGTATTTACCTCCTAAACACACAATAATATGTATCAAACAGCAGAATTAAAGCATATTTTCAGAAGCGAGGATATTATCTCATTGCTTTGCTGCACCAGTACTACAGCAGCTTTTGTCGAAACCTCATCCAGCTGTAGACTGCAGAGCAGCCTGACATAGTGATTTGACATGAATTTCCTATGAAAACCAATGAAACACCCAGAAAAAAAGCAGAACTTGATTGGATCCTAACAGGATTCATTAACTGCTCAATACAGGATGGAGAACAATGGACTAGGTAGAATGTCTTTAGAAAAGAAAACAGAGGTCTCTCCTGGGTCACTGGTTGAATTTAAGTTGGCAATGCCACATGAGGATGATCATCACACCAGAGCATATAAACAGGAGTACAGCCCATAATTATGTTATACAGTCTTTTCCCCCCAGCTCAAATACTGCTCTATTTGGGGTATCTTGGTTGAAGAAGCAGCCACCTGGTACAAAGCTCAGGGCAGGTCAAAGAGCCTGGTGAGAGCTGCAGACAGAGCCCACAAAGAAAGATGGCAGGAACTGTTTCTGTTTAATTATGATCTGTAAAACATGTCTGGAACATCATTTCACACAGAGGATGCTGGTTTTCATAACAAAAATAGTGTAGTGGCGAGCCCATAATGCCAGGTTTCCCAGCGTCTTTAATAGTTTTGCCAGTTGCTTCATGAAGCAGCTGAAACTTCCAGCCATTCCCAGCAGCAACCTAATGGGACAGCCCAAGAAATGCCTGAAGTTTTATTAATTTCTCAAAGTGACTGAAAATTTTAATATTTGTCAAAAGTACTGCTTTCAAAAGATGTGCAAAGCTATTCATGATATCTATTTATTCCTCCACTGCAGCACATTCACCACATGAAAGATGTACAGTTCCTGCGGGGTGACTCCAGCAACAGGACATAAAAAGCAGGGTCAACCAATACTCAGCATCTTCACAAATGATACTGTGGTCCCAGAAGGAATTGTGGGGAAAGAGGATGGAAAAAAGTGCACTTCTGCACATATTGGATGCACTTTTTATACTTACATGGACACCACACCTCAAAGATGGCAATTTTAACATAAGCAGTGCATAGTTCAAGCAGCAGAGGGTGTGACAGAAAATGAAGAGAGCCTCCTGTAGCAGACTAGTATAAACCATTACAAAAATATGTATTCACACGGGAATACAGTAAGAATACTAAACAAACCAAGTAGTTGGTATGTGGCTCAGAAAACAAGCAAAATCTTCCATTTGCCAGTCTCCTGAGGTGCCACTGATATCCTCTCTCCTGAACCTTCTTTCCAAATAACCATTTATTAACTAACAGTGAGGTCTGAGGAACTTCAGAGGAGACCAATCAGGTTTATAAATAGTAAACATTACATACTCTGTGCAGTCTCTTACTAGCTTGACAGTATTTTCAAGGGACTGAAGAATGTCTCACCCACAGACACTGAGATAAGGACAGTTCCGAGAGCAGCCATTAAGGTGTTTGAGCTCAGATAGTGCAATGAACCCTGTACTGTCCAAGTAACTCCTGCGCTGAAACATCAGTTAATGTGCAAAACTGCTGCCATAAAATATAAAGCAGTTTGTCACCATAACAGATAACTGAAGTAGCAGACCACCTCGTAGCATTCAAAATTTCTCAAGTTGAAGCCTTGATGTCATTCTGAAATCAAACCTTCGGTCTGTGTTCCCGTGTGAGAGCCCTGTCACATGGATATCGGATTGAAGCTTTTAAAAAAGACATCTAAAAGAATCTCATGGGAATTAATTCTTTTTTGGCACATGCAGGTAGGCACCTTTGCAAACTCTCTCATGCTGCTTCTCTGGATGTTTCTTCCATTTCTCTCCAGAAATGCTACACACATGCAGAAACAACAACAGTAGGCAACTCTCCCCCACTGCCTTGAAAACTACTTGTGTTACATTTCAAGTTTGCTGCTTGAATTTTGACTTTCCCAACCTGCATGGACACAAACGGCATTGGTCCCAAACATTTCAGTCAATCTGCATTACAGAATTGTATGAAGGTCCTACATGCAAAGACTGAAAAAAGCTTGAGCACTGTCCTCCAAGGCATGAAATGATTTTGAATTAATGCAACCCTCCCCACCCCACATATTTAAATGAGCAACAGTTTCAAACGATTCTTTATGTTCTTATACATTTCTGTACTTCAAAGCACCTTCTCAGGGGAAGGGGGAAGATGCTACAAGCTGTACAACTTGCCCAAAAAGAACCCAAACCAAAAATTTTGTATGACAAATCTCCATCATCTTTTAATAACCTGACTCATTGCCAGTTGTAATCTGTGGTTGATGCAATGCCATACTATCTGATTATGTTTTTCCTAGTAGTCTTGTTGCAAACCCAGGCACATTTCTTACCGTGTTATGTGCACCATCACAAGAAAATTATGCCCAAAAATGTTGCTATGACCTTCACCAGAAGTCTGGTATTTCAATCAGCTCTACTGATTGCTGGGAATGACTATAGTAGAAGTATTCTGCTTTTGAAACAAACCTAGAAACAAAAGCATTGCATCTTCACAGCTGGGTTTTTTACCCTCATACAAATCATCAGGTAACTTTTGTTTCTACCTAATTCTACTTAATTTTGATACTTATGACTGCTTTCAACAAGGCTTCTGCTAATTTAACCCTCATCTTGTAGAAACATAGTCATTTTCATCACTACTAGTGTTTTGTTTGTGGGAAACATACCATTTCAATACTGTTTCACAAGTCAAACAACAGCTAGTCACTAAATATTGTTGACTCTTACAGTTATAAACTGTTCTGAAAATACAGAATGGAATTTAATACTGGTTTTGTTGCTATATGTGGGAGCTTTGTGGTACCCACCTGCTCCCCCCCCCCCCTTTTTTTTAACTGCTTAATACAGTGTTTTTACAGGTTTTTGTTTCCTTAGTAACTGCTGCTGCTTGGATCTTGAATCATCAGTTGTCAGCAAAAGGCATCACTGTAAAGCTTTCTAATCTCCAATATAAAGTTATAATTGTATTTTGGTGCACCCAAACTGGAAAACCTCTTACACACACACTAGTTTACCACTTACTGTAATGAACTAATCCTATTCACTCAGCTGTTCATCATGCTGCTGAAAAATCAAGACAGAAGAAACCATGGCATCGTTCACTCAGATTAAATACAATTCCCTCTCATGTTGGCTGTGACAACACTGAAAATCCTGTTTTTATCAGGCCTGTTCCTCTGTTCCCTCCTAATTCCATCAGCTGCACTTGGCAGTGAAACTGTGTTAGTTGTAGTATTACTGTTAACTGTTGTTGTTTTGTTTCAAATAAGCTACCTGTCCACATTTAACACTGAAAATTTAATAAGATTCACTAGCAGCTAGGCTGTCTAAATTTCCAAGAGTCATACAAGTATTATGCTAGCACAGAGATTTAAAGAAGTTGAGAATTGATGAATCTGTCTTCCTTCCATACAAATAGCTCCTCCAAGCTCTCTACAGGCATGGGAACTGGTGCACATGCCCAAGAATTATTTTCTTCTTCTGTTGACTTTTAAAGACATTTACATTGTGCTAGCTGTAGCCTTGCTTCCAGTTCAACTGTGTGTGGTGGAAAACTGATATTCCTTGTTTGGTAACATAAGAATTACTTAACTGCATTTATTCCCAACCTTCTTTGTAACACTTTATAGTTCCAGCACTTCTTAACTGAGAACGGATGGTTCCCAAAGAATACACAATTCAGAAAACATTTCTGCTGTCCAGTCAGTTCTGAAATATATCCTTAAAGCGTGTTACAGAGCAAGGTCCTTATTTTAAAGGCCTAACAGAATTACCACCAGGAAGTATTCACCTGCCATACTTACTCCTCCTAGAATGGTTTTAACAGCTTCCTCATTGCCAGATACACCCCACAACAACGTGCACACAGCTGCACCCATTTCTGTGCAATACTCTGCTTGCTGCAGAAGCTGTTGCTTGGCCTCATTCAGCTGCTGGCGGAGGTCTAGTTTCTCCTGAAATAGCATAAGGAAATGTTGGTTGCACGTTGAATTAGCCAAAGCAAGTTTCTAGGCTAAGGGGCAGAACAAGAAACAACATCACAGCCACGTATAAAATGGAGGGAAGGGGTGGGGTGGGGTCACAAACTCAGAGCAGTTGCAGATACATACTACTTAAATGTAGCTCAGGAGACAAGGTATGTTGTGGAGGCTGACAGTAACCAGAAGCCTGTCCACAAGGTCAGACCACGTGAGCCACCGAGACTGAATGGCACCTAGAGAAGTCTGATAGGGGAGTCTACTTCTCCTAAGCAAACAGCTATGTGTCTCTTTGAGAGACAAGGGATTTCAGTATCAGAGGTCAGCCTTTCCAGACACCTTACAAAAGATACTGGAAACATCTTACAGAAAGGAAGGGTCATTCTGTTTTTCCAGACAGACTTCTGCCTTCACCAGCATGGTAGAGTTGCTGGATATCTAGGATAAATACCATTGTCTCTTTCAGCTTTTTTCTATTGGCACATTCCTGATCACCAGTGGCAAAGTAAAACAGAGTCCCTGGAAAAACACAGCTAAAGTTTGAAGTTTGGAGGGCCTTTCATACCAAGAAAGCCCAGGCACCATTACGTATCCATCACTTGAGTGAGCTGCTCAGTGATCCTTGCCACAAAGCATGAGAGAACAGAGCAATCCATCATGACCAGGACACTATTTCAATTCACCCGTACTTTTTTCCAATCACATGGGAAGTTGGCCAGAAGACTATCGTGAGATTAGGTATGATTCTAGGCCTCGCTGGCTTCCTACCAATTGCCACAGGGGTAGCGAAGCTGCTGCACTTCTCAGCTTAGAGCTAGTGCAGACAGTGAGATCAAGGCAGAGACACCACAGCCTGTGGTCTCTCCGCGTGGGTCGGGGCTCCCTGCTAACTCTGAGTGGGGTGGAATTAGACAGTGCTGCAGGAAAAGCTAAAGGCCAGTCAAGAAAAATTATGCTAACTCAAGTATTAAAAGAGAACATGAGAGAATCACAGATCACAATGTAAAAAGAACAGAAGGATCTTACTCTGCCCATTTTTGTGGGCATGGGGGTTTCAGATTCACTACTAAAAGTGCCCTCCACAGCCCAGCCTCCCCTGGGTACTTAGCTATGAGGATGAAGTATGTGGAAATGAGAAGGAATCTTTTCCATGTCAATTCTAAAAGCAAGTAAACAGAACAAAACTTCCAATCATGTATTGCCATCAAGATTTTTAAATAAACACCTTGTCATTTTTGGGGTTCACCTCAATGGTTTGTGTTGAGGGTTTGGAAAGAACAGAGACACAAACTTATCTGAAAATTTACGTTAACATGATATCAACCAGTACAAAGCTGCTTGTACTCTGTCATCAATTACTTACCTAGCCTCCTGGATCACATCTGACAGCCTGATTTGCATTGCTTTATCATGCTGCTAATGGAACACACAGGCTAGAATTTGTAAAGTTCAAATTAAATTTATCAAGCAGATTTCTGTGCATATTTACTCTCTGGAGTGTCTTTCACCTTATAGTTTAATACAGACAAAAGACTGACATTTGCTGCTGATTCCCTATGAATAGAAGTCCCAAGAAAAGTCTCTTATTTCTTAATACTTCAATCATTTTTAAGCAAGTTAGCCAAATTTTCTCTTTTACATAGCTCACTGCCAGACCTATCAGCTTTTCTGCCAACATGTGCATCAACAAAATGTTCACAGGCATCTTTCTGTCTGACCCCTACATTGTCCCTGTCTTTCTTTACCACACTGTCCTTGTATTAAAATACACATTTTCCTATGACATTTTCTTTGCATTTTGATGCCAATACTGCATAGTAAGATACAAAACTCTGTCACACCAAAGCTAGATCCCCCAACAAGGATGCAAAGCCAGCACAAGAAATGCCAGAATTTTTTAATAGATCAAAAGCAACATCAGAACAAAGGTACGAAGCAAGAAAAACAAAACAGTACATTCAAGAGCCAGGAAAATAAACTGAGCCTTCAAAAGCAAATAACCTAGCTGGAAGCAACACTCCTGAGAGTTCACATCATGAAGCAATCGCTGTGCTACGCAACACCACCATCTTCAGGAAAGGGTCAAGGCACAAGAATACAGCAGTGCTTAAGTACAGAACTATGAGAAGACAAAGACAACATTAGCCAAGAATAACGTGCACTTCAAGTTTTGCTCAGGTTCAGAAAGCACAGCAATTCCCTAATCAGTAATACAGCACTGCACAGAAATGTTGGAACGCATGTTGATTTGTGATCCCCTAAGAAAAGGGCACTGCTCAACCAGAAAATGCATTTATTTTATGTTTGTTTCAGTGAATCGTTCCCTTTTCCTTCAGAAAATGAATATGTAGTAAATAATTCAGAAACTATACACAAGGCTGCCCATACCAGAATAGTAACCAAATGAACAACACCATGCAGAGTGATTAACGGGAACAAAAATTACACATATATGTATGTACACCATTTTCTTTTACCCTGAAGAGCTAAACAATTTCACAACAAACATATGCACAATCCACTCAGACAAATATACCTTTGTGGCATAACAGAAGCCATTTAGACAACCAGTGTACGCTGCACAACAGCAATGATACAAAGAGAACACCTTTGATCAGGAACACCAAGATAACTACTTTTAGTAAACTATCCATGCTTTAAGTAAAACTTCCACCCAAAAGAAATCACAAACCTAAACCACCTGCCATTTATTTTGTAATATTAACAAGAATAAAGGATGGGACCCACTTTATTAATATCTAAAGCAGCAACACTAAATCTTACAGAGATTTTATCTAGATGCTTATACAACCAAACGCCTGGGTGCACAGCGAAACTAACCACATAGCTATTGCAGTTTGGCAATAGGTATCACAGAAGACACTTATTTTGAAGTAGGGAATATTCAGAAGACAACTATGTCATCACACTTCATGTTCATACCAGACTTCATTCCAGAATGACTTGTCCATGCAGATATGCCCTAAAACTGCATGTCTGAACTCTTAATTTATTCCCTTTAATAAATGAAATAGTTTCTGTAGATTCATCTCTCTGTGCAATCCCAAGGCCAGCAGATACTAACTCTAGAACCCCAACAAAGTGAGCTTCTGCTGCCTACTGAAGACAGCGATCAGCTCCAAGGGAATGAACTTTTGCAGCAAATAATCACAACCGATTCTCACACCTCTCAGAAATTAAGCTGCTAGACCAGGGGTCCTCAAACTACGACCCGTGGACTGGATATGGCCCCCCAGGGTCCTCAATCCAGCCCCCC
Source organism: Falco cherrug (assembly GCF_023634085.1). Classification (NCBI taxonomy): domain Eukaryota; kingdom Metazoa; phylum Chordata; class Aves; order Falconiformes; family Falconidae; genus Falco; species Falco cherrug. Next base: position 80,574,950 of record NC_073698.1, read on the forward strand.
GTATTTACAGACCCCCCCCGCCCCGCCAGGGGTTGGGGGGGGAAACCAAGCAGCTGCAGATGACTGCCTGCCACTGCATCCGCGTGACGGCCCCCTGTTTAAAAAGTTTGAGGACCCCTGCGCTAGACTGTGTGGTCCTATTTGAACCCCAATAACTTCATAGAAGACCCACAGTCTGAGAAGTCATGGCCTTTGCTATTCCTTCATTGTCAAGAACCTCCCCTCTCATAATCACTAAATACAATATTGACAGAGCAAAAGGAGCCCTGTAAGTGTTCTTTGACTCACAGCTGTACATGGCAATTGAATCAACAGGTGCACTGAGAAAGACTATTAAAATTAAACAAAGGTACACAGCTTAGAGCACGCCAAAAGGGAGATCAGTTTCATTCTGTACATTATTTTCCATTGTCCTCTTTGAAAATACATTATAATTACATTAAATTCAAAATACCTGATTCTGCAGAGAACCTTCTGATGCCAGTTACACCACAATCTTCCCAAACATCCAATGTTTTACTTGAACATGTTAATATAAACAAAATGCTAATGGTTCATTTTTAACTTTACACACGCTAAAACCAACCCTGCCAAGAAGCCCGTAATGCAACCCCATACAACTGCACCTCATACAGTATGGAAGTTAATAAAGATCTGTACAGTTATGCAAGAGTTATGTACCTAAGTGGGAGACCCACTGTCATTTGGTACCTCTGTTTGTACACACTGAATACTTCTTGGTACTGCATCATATTCTGTTTAATCATAATATTGACTCTTTTGCTCCAGAAATATCAAGGGCAAAACCCCATCAGTTATGAACTTATAGGCAAGTGATTTACCCACCATGTGACTGTATGAATAGAAATCCCAGATTGTTTCTCAGGCTGAGGATGTATTTCGTGATGTGAACATGAGAAACTGATCATTACTGCTTTTGTTCTTAAAGCGCAAGTACATATATACACCAATACTCTGACAGCAAATCTACCTCCTTCTCTCTCATGCAATCTGCCTGGGCTGTTTCCAGACGGGCTCTGAAGTGTTCACAATCCATTTTCAGCTGCTCTATTTCCTCCTCCTTTTTCTCCATGGCTGTGATAGGATAAATCAGGTAAACAAAGTAGTAAGTTACGACCCACGGGCTTGCACTAAAGGAAAAAGAATCCACCAAGTGCAACTTTAATGAGGTGCTTTAACTATTTGCTTGTGTTAGATCACCTCCTCGTGGCTAAACTGGTATCTCGCAATTTGCCGCATTTCTACAGTTCTACAGAAAACTAAACGAACATGATGTTTCTGATTTGTAACAGGGAAAGACAGAAAGTATCACATCTAGCTGTTAAATACTGTGTGCCGATATAATACTATTCTGGAACTAAGCTCTGGACCCTCAGGAATTTTTATAAATTTACTCAATTTTCTACTTTTTTTTGTTTGTTTTCATGATGGTTTTCATGTGTAGTGTGTTTGAAATTCTGTAAGTATAGTGAAAAATCTAAGAAAAAGAACACCAAGATCAGTCAAGACTGAGTGTTTCAATATACAATGTACAAATTGTATGATTAGCAAGAATGAAATGCAACTACTCCAAGCATTTTAAATTAATGAAGCATTGTAAAACATTATGAACTATTTAAACAGTCAGCGACAAGCAAATTTTACAATTACCTTTAAAAAATTATCTCTGATGTTTTGAGAAATATATCCCAATTTAGACACTTTATTTTAGTAAGTGGAAATCAAGCTAAAAGAATTACATTTCACTACCATAATGTCTGTTTCAAAAAAATTGACTTTGAAGGATATTTTTAACAATTGTTGTGTATTGTATTTTACTTTATAAACTATGGTTCTGGATGCTTGGTATTTATACTGAAAAAAAGAAACACATTTAAGTAATTCCAAACAGTAATGTCCAAACAGCGTCCACTGTAATTTTGCTTAGCTTAAAAAACAAGTTACACCCCACTTTGAGCACCATACGCTTCATCATGAGAGTACAGTCAGTGGCTTAACAGACTTCAAATACTTCCCCTTACATGTGGTCAGTATTTTTGAATGCATTTACCAAAAGGCATATAAAATTCAATGATAAAAAGATAACAGTTTAAAAAACCAGCCCCTATTATCCAAAGAGCTTGAGTTCTGGCATTTTATTTGGTAATTCTACGTTATTTTGAAAGATATTTATTTCTGTTTCTGTCCTAATTGACAAAATGTTATAATATCAAATATCTAGACATTGCTTTGAGTAACAGGTATTTAAAAAAAAAAAATAATCTAGCCACAAACACAAACAGCTTGTCTAAAGAGGTGGAACATATTTCCACCTAGCCCTTGTGTGATTCTAAGCCATCAACACTAAGACTTTTCAACAGAAACCAAGGCGACAAGGCAAAGGTGCACTCCTAGGAGACATGTACATGCCAGGGCATGCTCTCTAAGCATTCAGTTCTTTTTAACCTGCAATCCAAAGAAAAAGGATTAAGAGAGATGGATTCATTGAGGTTTTGAGGAATAACTCTGATCAGTGGTAAGAAACTTCCTTTCCTTCCCTCATGTAAAGAAATTTCAGTCCCATGCACCTTCCACTATCTGTCTGTGATCTTAAGTACTCAACAGAAAAACATCTTGAGCATGAGTAGTGTATGCTTTGCTTATCAACAGCAGACCAAGAACCTCCTTATCCTTGCCAGGTAAGTACATACAATGAAAATCTCTCTCACTGCAAGGAAACAAGCTGTCCTGAATGAGAAGAATCCCTTCCAGCCTTTGAGAGGATGGATCCGCCCCGAATCCAACATTAGCATATACAGTGGACACACAGAGATACAACATCCTTCACTGGCAGACTTCAAAGGTCCAGGAACCAAAACTGAGCCAGAAGAAGGGGAATAATACTAACTGAGTGTTAACACAGTTAACCTGTAATATTTTTTTTTAAGTCCTCCAGATAAAAGGAGGATGTGTCAACCTCCTCTAGGGCATCACAATGTCACAATGTTTTATGTTGGGGGGGTTGGGGGGTGGGAAGTAGTACTGGAAGCTGCTGAAGAGAGACCTACTTCTGGCTGTGCCTCATTCATGGAAACTCCCCCTTTTGCACCCACAGTCACCTCTCCCAGCTGTGCATGCCTTTGCTCTGAAGAGAGTTCAAGGTTGCATGCACCAGTTCTGACATTTGACAGCCTCTTGACACATAGCATCAGAATGAGCAGCAGACGTTTTGCTGACACCAAAGACCACAGCTGTGCTGCTCAGTGCTGCGCACCGTGGTCCTGAGCAGCATACAGGGAAGTCTGACAGGTTCTCCCACTGGCTTCAAGTCCCAGCCCCTGGTAAGAAGCTCCTTCGCTCTCGACACTAAAATCTTGAGGCTCAAATTGTCTACCTCCAAGTGAAGAAGCAGTTTTCACTATCAACTTGGATGAGCGAAAAAATATGAGATAGCATCCTTATACAAATAAGAAATACTTAACTTTACCACTGCAGCGATACAACACTCTGGGAAGTGGCATTGGCTCCCGAGATACACAGCAGACTCAAAACCAGAACAAGGCATTGGGCACAACAAAAGGAGGCCCACGTTTCAGGCGTGAGGTGGACTCATTCTCATCAATGCTACAGGTCACATCAGGAGATTTTCTGGACCAGAGATCTCATCTCAAAACTCTGGGAGGTGGAGAACTGAGTACAGTTACGATGAATGCCAACAAGTGTTGGAATTCCAATTCTACTGATCTAAATGCTAGATCAATGTCAAATGCAATTCTTAACATTTCAACAGTGGACAGCGTTCCACCAAACATACACAGAATAATACAAAAAAAATGTTTTAGCTATTTTTCTACGATTCCTGGAGTCAAATGCTCCTCCTAAGAAGGGCAGAAAGAACAAAAGAGACCTTTCTTTTTGAAATGAACAATTACCCTGGCAAACGCCTTAGTGAAGACCCTGGCACCAGCCCAAAATGTAGGTGTTGGCTGCATTGCTAGCTCAGATGGGATGCCCCCACAGCAAATACATATCTACATCAATAGGATAACCAAGTGAAACACACAATTCTCAAAGTTATTTGAGACTCCATCAGTCTCACAACTGAATGGGCCAGAGCTGTTGAATGCCTTGGACTGTAAACTGAACTGCTTGAGGAGCACGAGAACCTGCTAACCACTTCACGTTTACAATACTTAGGAAACTGCAATAGCTGATCAATGTCTAGAGATGTACAAATCGCTCATTAGGCTTCTGTAAGAACAATGTCAAAAAAACATCTCTAGTAGCTGCCAGGACTCCTCGAAGTTTCACAGGCCAACACTAAGAGACTGTATTTTATGAACAGCAGCAGAGAGCTCACCATTTTGAGACTGAAGTCTGCTTGCATCCCTGTGATGTCCAACCTTTTGTGAACTGTATGCTCCAAGGCCTCATCACAGTCTGCCTTATTGCATGCTGCAAAGGTAGGAGCAGATGGGAGCAGCAAAACATCACCACTTGATTTGTCTGTGGTGTTGGGGCAAACAATGGCAGGAGCCTGAATAAATATTCAGATGACCTCATTAACTGCAAGAGAAATCTCCACTGCAAGGATATACTCAAGAGAGTTCAAAGACTGACTCAGCTTCAGGTAGCCCTCCAAAGGACCCAGAGAATGCTGACCAGCTAGTAGAACATTGGAAGGGAAGTCTTACAATCCCCATGTTGATGCCATGAACCTGCTGGTGAAAGGCCCTGACAGCACCTTCTTGATGTCTGGCACAAGGAGCGTAGTAAGGATCATTGAGAGAAATCCTGAGGCTGAGCACTGACAAAAGCAGGCAAAAGAAGGATCTGACTACTTGAGGATCCTGAACACTTAATGCAACTGGAAACAGTCCTTGATGCCTTGCAATAGCATAAAGAAAACATTTCCAGATCCCACGTCAATGACTTCTTGTACAGAGATGACATCTCACCTGGCAGCAGGAGAGGTGGTGGTACAGTCTTCTCATCTGTTAGGATTTGATGGCATCTTTCCAAAGAGTGGTTCACTGAGGCAGCTGGAAGCTCTGCCCCAATATCGGAGACAGACCTTGAAGCTCTTACCCTTTCTTAGCTAGCTGTTGCAAATCAGTTTGCAGTTAATCACTTGATATTCTAGAAGAGATACTCTAGAATCTGTCTCAGTGCTTGTCTCATGTCTTTTCAGATGAAACCAGTTCCTAGTAGAACAGATTAATTGTAGTGCTGCATGTAAGCTACAGGCTAGGGATGGAGCTGACTCAGATTTGGTCCTAATGGCATGTTGGGAGTGGTACAGTTGTTGTAAAAATAAGGCATGGAGAATCGTAAGACTGAAAAACAGGGGAGAGCAGTAAAAAGACCTTTATAACAGAGAGCCTTCAGCTCTTTTTTTTATTATTATTCTGAAATATTTATGGCAATAAAAGCATACAAGCTACAAACCAAGACAGGCTAAATACAATGATATTACCTCTTCTTTCAAATCTAACTTTTTATCCACAGCTATTCACCATGTTTTTTTGCTGTACATCTAAAGTGACATTTTGAAAAAACAGAATGGTTTTGTCTTTTCTCAAAGAGGAATCACTTTTTTCCTGATACAGCTTCCCTTATTGCCTGAACTAAATATATTTTTATCCACAGTAAAATATTTTTAAAGATTAATTTGACATGTCTGATTATTTCTTTGGCAGTTTGTAATTTTCCTCATTACAAACACATTAATTTACTGAAGCAGTCACTGGACATCATACTTTAATATGGAATACCTCCACAAACTCTACAGTTGTTGGCAGAAACTTTAAGAGCTTGTAATAAAGTACTACTCACTTGATTCAATAGCTTCCAGTTTCTGGAACGTCCCCAGGATATCCTCATTTACTATTTTCGGTAAGAAATCCCGCAATTGCATAACCTCAGTTGTCAGCCTTTCCAAATCCCTCCTTCTAACTTTAACAAACTCCTCTTTGGTCTCAGCCTTCTGAAATTAAAAAACAAACAAACCAACAACCAAGCAAAGCCACTGTTACAGCCTTACAATGCTTTTCTGCTTGAATCTCTTCTCTCAGACAAAAATATTCCTTTGTATTACATCATTTCAGAAATTCATGGCCTTTTTAAAAGAGAACTATTCAGTAGTAACTAAACTCAGAAGTCTCCAAGATAGACTCTGACTGTAATCTAATTTTTGCCTAAAGCAGATCATACTACCTCTCTGCATCTGTTTCTTCACCGAAAATATGTGCAATGTATCTCAGAATGTTGTAAAAATTAACATTCACATTTTAAAATGCGAGCAGCTATGTATATGCCAAGCTACTGCTTCAAGACTGTTGTAAAGGATACAATAGCTCAGTTTTTAATTAACTCATGTATTTGCAACATCCTCAGTCACCTTACTAAACTACAACAGCTCTTTTAGATGAAACTATTTTTTCAAAGGAATTAATGTTTGCAACTATTTGCAATCCCATACCACTTAAAAGCAATTTAATCCTGAGTTAAGACAAAAAATGTTCATTAGTTGACTCTTCTGCCAAGCTGTTGGCATAAAATAACTTTAATTCCACAGTCCAAGAGAATGTACATTAATTTTAAAATTATAGAGAAATTTGCCAAAAATCTCCTAACTCCAATTTCTCAAGTATGTACATGCGCACACTGCTATACCTTAAAAAGGTCACCATATACACACAGACATAAAGGTTTAACAACCTTCGCCTAAAACATTAATCATCTAATATGCTTTTCACAAAGCAGAATTATAACATATCTCAGCACTGTTTTGCACTGCATTGAAAATTGTGCAGAAAAAAAATAAGATCCTTTATGTATTACACCTTGTTCCATATGGAAGAAGTCTCTTGTGTTACACAGTACCTATCTCTTCAAAATACAAAACATGCTAACCCCAAAGTCAAATCCAGCTGCCCAAGACAAATGGAAGTCATTACTGCTGGTACAGGCAATGCTATTCTGGCATTTCTATCCTTTTCAACAATTCTCTCTTTCTGCTTCCCTACTTCTCAAGGTTAAACATCTCCTCTCAGTTTTGCTTCCTACTCTGTTTCTTTTCCAGATCTTATTCAAACCCACACTAGTTGTAGGGACGAGACAGAACAGGCCAATTCCAACTTTCCTGGTTCAGAGGCATCAGAGCTGCAATAAAGGTATGGAAGAAAGATTTTGCTTTTAACTTGAGTTGTATGCTCTAAGCTGCATTTAGGAAGTACTTATGACAAAGTTTGCATGGCCAAGTACCACCACATTACATGATTCAAGAAAAATACAATTCATTCAGGTCTCAAGAAGTATGGAATAAAGGCGAGGCAAAAGGCTTCTAGAAGAATACCATCTGCAGGTCAGCAAACAGAAAGGACCGAGAGACAACCCAGTACTGCTCAAAATCATGGAGCATAATTTGGTACAGGCATAAAAATAGCTCTATTCAGTAGCAGAAGCTCAATTCAAATACAGTACTGTAGTACTGGGATTGAACTATGAAATACACAACGGGGAGAAAATTCTCATTTGTAGTTCCCACTGTGAACACAGATCTTTGGAATACTGCAGCTCCAACAGACAAGTTTTATTTTCTCAGCTGAAGTAGCTACTCAACACCTCCCGCCCACTACAAGAGTATGTTAAAAGCAAATACAGACAACGGTGAATAGTAGCTTTCTGTCCAGCCCCTTACAGAAATTGCAAGTGACTGGATGTAGGAAATGTGACTTTGGTCCTCACAGACCTCTTGCACCACAGTCAAGTTCTTTGGTTATGCACCTTACCTCACAACCTGCACGATTCAAATCCCCATTCCCTGCCTGACAGGGGCTGAACAGGGCAGACACCAGCCGGTGAAGAACACCCAGCAGAGAATCACCACCAGCCCTTCCTCCGCTTCCCAGCCCCCGGTGTCCCCTGCACTCCTCTACACAGTTCCACCATGCTCCCTGCTCACAAGGGTGAGGGTCCCTCGCCCTCGCCCACAGGCGCCTTATGAGCCAACACTGCAGGCAGGAGCACACCGGAGCTGTCACCACAGCCCCGGACAACGAGGCCCTGGGGCCGAGCTCCTGCGCCCCTCGCACGGCCACGTCCCCACCGCCAGCCCTGCCCGACACGCCCCGTCCCCCGCGGAGCTCCACTGCGCAGGCCCCGCCAGCGCCTCCTCAGGGCCCCACGAGGCCCAGCGGCCAGCGCCGACCACCACACAGGCCCCGCTTGCCCTCCTTCTCCTCCGCCGGGGACCGACCCGCCGCGGCGGGGTCCCCACACGCCGACCCGCGGCCGGCCAGGGCCGCCCACGCTACCTGCGCGTCGCCTGCGAGGCCGGCGTGGCGCCTCATGGCGCCCCCAGCCCCCGCCAGCCTCGAGAGGGAGCGCGGGCGGGAAGGGCCCGCCCCTGGCGTCACTGACCCCGTCCCTCACGGCAGCCACACCCTCCCCGCGGGCGGGGGGCCGGGGCCGGAGCGGGGCCGGGGGCCCGGAGCAGCCAGGAGCACCAGGGCGGCCCTGGCCGCGGGCTCCCTGGGGACGGGCCGAGACATGAGCCCGGCTCGGCGGCGCCCACGGCCGGGCAAGGCAGGGCAGGGCTGCGGGAGCTGGAGACCGGCCCGGCTGTGGCGCCGCTGGGGCAGGGGCTAACGGCGCCGGTGGGTGGTGCGGGGCCGTAGGCAGGTGAGGGGGCCGCGGGGCCCCGGCAGATGCTTCCCTCGGCTGCTCCCGTCCCGTTTGTACAGCCAAGTTTTCAAGCCGTAGCAGACGGGTTTGGGATGCCCCGGCAGCTGCCCCAGCTACCCGCGGCCACGGCGCCCGCCCCGTGATGACGGCAAAGGCGGGCGACAGGGGTGCCGGTGACGCCATCAGGCGGCGCCCAGCTCTCCGCAGCGCGGCGCGGCCGGGACGGGCCCGGCCGGGACGGGGACGGGGACAGGCCATGGCTCCTGCCGCCGTGCAGCCGCCTGAGATCCAGTTCGCGCAGCGGCTGGCCGCCAACGAGAAGCGCATCCGGGACCGCGCCCTGAAGAAGCTGCGGGGGTACATCAGCGTCCGCACCCAGCGCACGGCCGGTAGGGCGCGGGGCGGCGTGGCCCGGGACGGGGGCGGGGGGCCGGTGGGGGCGGGGGGCCGGTGGGGGGCGGGGGGCCGGCCGGGGCCCAGCGGTGCGGCGCGGGTGGAGCGGGGGGCCGGCAGCTGGCGGCGGTGGGAAGCACGTGTGGCGGGGAGCCGGGGCCGCCCCCTTCCCCGGCCGGGGCCGCCACCTGTGGGTCTTCTGGGTTTTTTTTTTTTATTTATCTATTTTATTTCCTTTTGGGTATTTTTTTCTTATTCTTTCTTTTTGTTTTGCTTTTTTTGGATTGTTTTTAGTTTTTTACTTTTACGCACATATTTCATCAGAGGAAGTATTTGCCTCGGTGATACCGCGAGGGCCGAGCACGCCGTGAGGGAGCAGAGGCCCGTTCGGGTCCGATCCTTGCCCATGGGTTTCCCCGCGGGCAGGCCGGGGCACCGCACCGCCGCCGGGGGCTGGAGGGCTCGGGGAGGATCTGCCTGGTCCGGGGGGTGCAGGGGCCTGGCTGGCAGCAGTAGCGTGGCCGGGATGGAAGCAGTGTAGCTCGCAGGCTCTTATTCCTAGGAAGAGGACAGAAATCCCGACAGATCCCGACTGAGCTCAGCCCAGTATACGGAGCATATAGTTTTATTTTCTGCTGTGCTGCCTAGTGAAGTGGTGGCTGCCTGTTTCCATGACTGATACTCAGGAGCATCGGAGGAAAGCTCAGGAGTGCTTCAGCACTTGTATAATTGCAGTCGATTCTGTTACTCATTCAGATTATCTGGGTTACCTGTTACCTCCACATTCATAGTATCAAAAGCATTTTTCCAACAACATTTGTTGTCCTACTTGGGAGCTGTGTACTGCCACCTTAGAATCAAGGGAAGGAGACTGGTCATGAGCATTTGCCGAACACTGTGTCTAACCTAGTAAACCTTCCCATAGCATTTGGGAAACTGGTACGGAGGTTTATGCATACACACTCATTCGGCTTTGAGGAAGCCAGCCTAGACCTGGCACCCCAGGAGCTAAACTGAAACTGGAATACTGGTTGACCCAGAGATAATTCCTTGAAAAGACTCTGGGGAATAGATGTTGTTTCTTCATTTTACTCTCTTTCCTTTCTGCATAGTATTTGACCCATTAATGCATTTGACGGGGGAAGAGCATGTAAGAACAGCCTTACACGGTCAGGCTAGAGAGCCAAATAGCCCACCGTCCCATTTCTGACAGTTACCGTAGGTGTAAGGGTTGCCTGGGGATTAGTAAGAGCAAGCAAGTGTACACTGTATTCCTCCCAAGTACCATCTGAACCTCCAACTATTTTGAACTCTGGAGGCTTCCTAAGCTGCACATGGTTTCTCTTGTGTTCAGTAGTGCTTTGTGCAGCTTGCTGCAAAGTGCATATTCCTTTAAGTTTATGGAAGTATCCAGATAGAGAGGAGTGCCCTAACTGAGAGAGAAGGTTGGAGGTTAAGCTAATGCCATAAGATAAGATATTAGGAATCCCACCCCCCCTGCCCTGGGCAATTGTCACTTGGGATGTGAACCTTCTGCGTGTCAGTCAGCCCACCATGAAATGCAAATGAGTCAGAAACAAGGGTGACTTAATTTCCAGACCACCTAGATTTACTTACTGCTATGTACTATTCAAGGTGGTAATATTAAAACAGAGGTTAAATTTTTTTGACTTGGAGAGAAAGCATTTTATTCAGGAGTTATTTATTAATTAGCAGTCTTATATCCATCCAGCATTCTGAGGGAGATGAGGTTTACACATTAGACAACCCAGCTAGATACCCTAATTTGAGCAGCTGAGAACATGCTAACTTTGGAAAGGTGTGGTGGAGTTTACCTGACGTTCACCTCAGTCACAACTTTCATAGGTAGACGGAACTGCTCCGTATGATCTGTGCTAAGGCTGAATTATGGATCGTGCTGGGGAAACTTCTTCAAAGAGCTAGAGCTCTTAATTTTCAACAAGAAGTTAAACGCTACATAAGGCATAGAACTACTGAAGTTGTCACGCGTGCAGATGAGCTTGAATGAGCACATTATTCCTTGGAAGTGGTCTTTTGGTTGTTTTTTTTGTTTTGTTTTTTGTGTGCAGGTTTTTTGTTAGCTACCTTGAAAGAGAAGAGCATGCTGTATTGGGCTGATAATAGGATATCTTTATAGAGACATTGGGAAATTAATTGGTGAAAGAATATTAAATAAAAGTAACTTTTAGTAGAAGATAAAAGATTGCTGTGTGGTTTCTTATCTGACAGAGCTGCACTTAACTTGGGCCTGGATCTGTAAGGGATTTATGTAATTTCCACGGAAATGTGGAATCTGGTCCTTGGAAATTATTTAGAATAGGAAAAATACCAACATTTTTAATGATAGCAATGTCAAAACAGCTAACTCCCAAATAAAAAAAGCTTAAAAGGCTTGCATTAAAGTAGTGTGCCTTCAGTGAGTGGTTCTAACAGTATTAATCCAAGCAACCCTGCTGTGCATAGGGAGAGAGTTACAATTCAGACCCTAAACCCAAAATATTTGTCAAGGTAGCTTGAAGGTAAAGGCGGCCTTCAGTTTTGCACACTGTAGTTGCTAATGCAATAGATTCAGGTTTTAAATTAACCTTGCTTGAATGATTATTATTTGCCAGCTGTGGATGGTGACAGCAGGGCACATGAAGTTGAAAAATGGAAAACACAATCTTGAAACAACTTTTTGAGTGACTAGGATAAGAAATTTACTCTAAAACCTTTTGATCAGGGTCAGGACTGCCTAGGACACTTTAAAAAGCCCTCCGTGTATGAAAAGCAACCCCATGGAAGTCTGTATTCCCTAGACAGGGAAGAACTCCTGAGCCATCTTTATAGGTTGCAGCTGACATCCCCTGGACATAAGCTTCAAGTCTGATGCCTCTGTAGAGTTAATGCTGTGTGTGAGGTTAATCCTGCTCCTTACTGCTACATATAATCTATATATAATAGCATATAATTCTGTTCAGAAATGTTATTAATTTTAATATTTCAATGATTATTAAATCAGTGATTTGTTTCATATTTAATCTTAACATTATTACCAAATCTAAGTTAAATTTATAACTAATGCTTAATATTACTAGATACATTTCTTCCTACATAGCATTTTGCGTATTTCCTTCACTCAGCAATACTCCCTTTCTTTTTAACCAAGCATGGCTGTAGGTGATTTAACTAACATGTTTACAATTTTTCGTCTGAGTGGAGAATGATGCAGTAGTGATAATTGCTTTCAAATTACTTGGTCCAAGGAGGAGATAATCAATTTACATCTAGTACTGGCTGTCAGGCTTTTTTGATTGGCAGACCCCTGAACATTTTTCAAAAGTGACAGTGATCTTTTTGGACGAAATTTGAGCTTACTGAAGTTGATTACCTTTTTGACGTGGTTTTTCTTGAAATTACTTGAGAGTACTTAATAGGCCATAGTTTGAAAATAGCTGTAGTAGGTTATTGTAGCTACCTTGTAACAGTATACTGTTACATTTTTACTTCCCAGAAATGTATTTGATGTCATGAATAATCCAGTTTTTAAAATGTTCTTGAGCAACTATTATTGACAGTAAAATTTTATTTTCCATGTAGTACTTTCCTTCTGTAGTATATGATTTTGATTATAATGTGAATTTTTATGGTCAATAGCAAAAATATTCTTTGCTGTTAAAATTCAGGCAATACAGTATCTTAAGGCTAACTGGAATAAAAGTATTTTCATTATAGTTTCTCAGGCTCTTTGATTATATATTTAAATATAGAAATAAGTGTGTTGACTGCTAGAAGTTTATTCTGTCAAAACAAGTCTCTAATAAGGAACAAAACTATTGATAAAGTGAGACTTTTATTTAAAAAAAAAAAAGACAAAAAAAAATTAAACAAACCCAAAAGCCATTTCAGTTATCTCTGAGGATTTGCACATCATCTCTCTTGCAAAATTAGATATGATGCCCTCATTAAAAATGTCTTTCAAACTTGGTGCTAAAAATATGCCCGAGGGTTTTATCAGAATTATCTTAGTATTCATCTTATCCCACCTGTGATTTCTTTGAAATCTTTGTTACTTTGCTACAAGGTAGAAGCTTACAGTGATGGAATCACTGAACTACACCAAGTTGCCTTCCAGTTAGTGTGCTTACAGTAGGAACCAATCTTTACCCAAGGGAATATAACAAAAACAAAGAAGAAAGCAGGGAACAGAGGGAACTGCGTGAAAATATTTTGGTGGAAATACGGGTCTTTTTCATTTTCATTCAGACTTCTTCTCTGTTCTAGGTGGCTTCAGCCAGGAAGAACTGCTAAAAATATGGAAGGGCTTGTTCTATTGTATGTGGATGCAGGATAAACCTTTGCTACAGGTATTGTAACTGGGTTTATATTTGCTTGAGAGGTTCTCTTCTAAAATACACTATAGGGACGTACTAATTTAGAATAGTGAAAATTACCTGATGAGTTGCTCACCTTTTTTTTTCTTCTGCTGCTGCCCATATACAGCAAGTGCAGGTGGGGTGACTGTAACTCAGTGGTACTCACCACATGAACAGAAGCCTAAATGGCACGTTTGGAGTCACCCTCTGAACAGCAGGTGTAGCCATTTACCTTCCAAAACCAGAACTGAAATATATACCATTATGAAGTTCATTAATCTGGTAGAACTAAAGCAGTAACAGCAAGTTCCCCTTAACTGCAACTACAACGTACTTGCAGTCTTTAGTTAGCCTAGTTTGAAAGTTTCACACATCCTTTTCTTTTGTTAGTTTGGTAGCACTTCCTCTACTACCAGATTTGTCTCTACTACTGACTTTTGTCAACTACTACCAGTTTGTCTCCCTACTCTCAAAAGACACCAGTTTTGGATTACCAGATCTTAGTAACCTCACTTAATCAGTTTTCAAATGACTTGTCTGTTTGCATGAACAAGGTTTATCTCACACAGAGTACAGAGAGCTCCACCTACAATTAAGGTATATGAAAACAGTACCCCTAAATTTTTACATCATTTGTTAATTCAAATACATGGTATATTTTTCCCCCTACTTTAATTTTGTCTGCTGTCAGAAAGATGATTTGTGCAGGGATCTGGTGAAACAAACAGAGGTTGATACCGTTGAATCTTCTCTTACAACTGACCTAATCCATGTGGAAGGATAACTGCAGTACTAAAGCAGCTGTTAAAAGAGTATTTTTCATTTTGAAAGATGTTTAATGATATTCATACTTCTTGCTGTTTTCTGATGGAATGTTCAGTGAGGAGACCAAGCTCTGAAATGTGCTATACTATTAACTTTTAGGAGGAACTTGCAGACAATATGTCACAGCTTATCCATGTGATTCAAAATACAGAGGCTCGTAAGTACTATTTCATTGTCTAATGTTTTGTAAGATACTTTCATCTTTGGTGATTTTGAGACCACTATTGTACAGAGACAGCCAGATACGGGTGCTGCTTTCGTTCTTTGCTTTGTGTCTAGCTGGTGTGTGTGATTGCATTAAGGGAAGCATGAGGTGCAGTTTGTTCTGGTTGTTGCAAGGGAAGAGTTGTATATCCAGCATGATAAAGGTGAGACTTTGCAGGATGGGGTAGCAAAGCAAACTTGTCCCCTTACTTTGCTATTCTGCATAGACTGACTTGTTCTGTGTATTTCCCACTCAAAATCAACCCTCTTTCGTGAGCTGTTAAGCACCTAGTATTCAAAATGCACATGAAATAAGAGTGCTCAGTCAATGCCAAAACTTGCATGGATAGAAATGAGTGCAGAATGGGTATTTTTCTCTTAACTTGTGCATATGTAACACAAAATAGATACAAAGCTGTCCCTGTAATTACACTTACCTTTAACAGTGTGCCTTTTCTTGTGTTGTCCTGAAGTTTGACTTGTCCTTGTACCCGTCTCAAGCATGTCTTCCCATAGCTCTATCCCTGTTGCTAGGCTGATCTCTAGGGAAATGCATCCCTTTCTCACGTTGAAGTGATTTCTTGAGATTCTTTTAGGTTAGCAAAATAAACTGTTGTGCCAGACATGCAGATATTTTTTCTTACTCTCTTACAGGACACCTGTTCATTCAGACATTTTGGCAAACTATGAACCGTGAGTGGATTGGGATAGACAGTCTGCGTCTTGATAAGTACTATATGGTAATACAAACTCCTCTGCAGATCTTTTCTTGCTGGGAAGCAGCTTTGTCTGCACATGCATTTATGTATGTTGTAAGAGAAGAGAAGTGACTGTCATCTTGATGCATCGCAAGAGACACTTGTTTTAAAGGCTTTCACTCACCACTGCAAATCTAAAAGCCGTTACGGTTTATGTCATGCTGCAAGTGCTTTCTTGTTTGCCTTCCTTTAGAACTTAGTAATGTTTCTCATTGGTTTCTGTATGGAATACAAATACTGTCTCAGAAGACACTGCATCAATATCAGTTACTTAGACCAGACTGTTTAAAGACTTCTGTGATTCTGTATAAAGTAGTTGTCACTAGAACCCCAACTTTCCATTGCTAAAGTACATTCAGCTACCAGAATTCTTTCTGTAGAAAACACTATATTAAAACAAATAGTAAAATCAATGAGAAAAGAATCTGAAAAGACCTGCCTTTGTAAAGAGGAAATTCACATTAGTCTTCTTTGAAATAAGTTAATTGCAGGCACATACACTGCTGGGTTTTGTTTCTAAATCCTAGCAGAAACAGTTATTTCAGTAAATGGAGTGTTTTGAGCCAGTTTAATGTAGCTGTTTTACATATGTCTGTCTCTTAGTGCAAGTTTTAAGTAAATAAGTTGTTACTGTTATCATCTGCCCTGTATTGTTGTCTCCATTTGAGCTGTGGGGTTTTTTTAGATTTGGCAGCACTTCATGAAGAGCTCAGGGTGATAGAGCAAGAGAAAGCTGTATAGTAGAGATGGTTGTGGAATTTTCTGGACTTAAGATATGAAAATAGTTCATTGTCTTTTGAGCTTCACAGCATCCTTCTGTTGCTTGAAATGATAGGTCTGTCAAAACATTCATATGAGGAAGCTTTCCACTTTATTGTGCTACAAAGAAGTTTATTAAGAAGTCTATTCATATTTCAGTCATAGTAACTCCTTTATCTGTTTCATGAAGAACATGTATAACAAATTTTGTATTTCGCAGCTAATGCGTAGGATTTTGAGGCAATCCTTTGAAGCGCTGAAAAGAAACGAATGGGATGAAAGGTAAACAGATTTCTGAATGTAGTTGCATCATGAAGAAGTTGCCCAATTTACTTTTATCTAATATGTTTTCAGTTTGTAGATCCTTCCTCTCCATAGGTGGTGCTGTCATGAAGTCTTAACACTCAGTCTTACTTGTTCTGAAGATCACTTATGATGTGTAGCTTAGAAAAAAGTTGTGTTATGCTTCATTAAGTTAAAAGCACACTGCAATCAGTAACTCACTTAAGCCATTTATTGTGTTTCACAGAAAAAGATTTGAGAAAGTAATTCATGTATGCTTATGCAAAACCTGAACATAGGAGTTTTTCATGTGGTATTCCAAGCAGTCATGAAATCTGAGGGATCCAGATTTTTCACGGAGTTTGCTAGATCTGACTGATTTAGTCAGGAGAGCTATCAATGGAGTGTGGAGGGATTAGACAGAGAGCCTGCATCCCAGAAAATTAAATTTTTGGGGGTTATGTTGTTTTTCTGATTGGCTGTGACTTTTTATTTTTATTTTTATTTTATTTTACTGTATTTAATCACAGTCTTTTGATAAGATGGAACTCCTTAATTGTAAACTAGCTTTCTGTTTGTTGTACACATCAGTGGTTTTGTTTGTATTTCTTCTATATTCTATTAAATGGGAAGTAAATGCAGTCATCTTGCTCTGTCTAGAGCTCTTGTGGCGCTTCTAAGCTTGCTTTGTGTTTAAACTGATGAAGAACTTTAAGTCTTTTAATTAAAAGCACTTGATAACCTAGTTAGGTTATCCTTTCTCCCTCTTGCCTTCTGAAATGTGGAATGCATATAGGCATATTTTTGTGGAAATAGGAAGGAATGCAAAGCTAAAGTACACCCCATTTCTTCTACCTTAATTTTGCATTGGGTGAATGCCCACAGGTTGAAGAGATGAAAATGTTTATTGACCAGAACAGAAAGTGTGTGAGGAGGTTTGATAAATCTGAACCCCTTCTTCCCCACACACATTCCCATGGCAGAGACATGGTCACCCAAACTGATGCCTGATGCGGTTTGTTATGGCTTTGGTCTCCTTTTTTCCAGCTTCACTGGAAGGATGGCCTGGAGGCTTTTCACCACCAGAGGAAGCAGCATGGGGGGAGACAATCATGATTCCTTTCTTTGCAGAGCAAGGGTGCTCAAGAGCTGCAATTCCCTCCTAGGTGTAGCCTAGAAGCTGCCTAGCATGTTTTCCGTTTATCTTTTCTTTTAAAATGCTTTTAGAAGAGAAGAGTATTAAAGTGAAACTGAAATAATCTTTGTGGGTTTGGAATGCTTTAAATTCTCTTTGGAACTGGAAATGTTTGTTATAAGCAAAATTGCAGGAGGCCCCACAGAACGTCAGGGGAGAACACATGGACTATACATAGCTTCACTTTCCTGAAAGATGATGAGGATAGGCAGAAAAAAAAAGGAAAAGAAGTCCCAAGTGCCGCTCAGATGCAGCAATGACAGCATGTCTCTTTGAGCCATGTCACTCCAGCAGTATTTGTTAGTACTCCAGAAGTCAGTAATTGAACAGAGCCACAGTCCTACATGTACACAGCTCAGTCACTTTTGGCTTGAGCTATTGGGATGGTAATTTTTTTATGCCTACCTTAGGCATTGATCTGTTCTTCAATGTTACCGTTTTGCTTTAAGGGACAGTGGATAACATAGTTTAATGAAGGCAAAATCTGCACAGTTGAAATGAGTTTGAGAAGGATCGGTATTAAATTTAAACCTTGGCTATGCACCAAAATGCAATTTGTCTCATAAAATGGAAGGGTATGAGGTGTTGTCCATCAAGGATAGATGAATGCGACAGCTGTGTCTTCAGAATGCCCTGCTCAAATGCCAGAATCCCTCCTCCTATCCATTAATCATATAGCATAATAAACTTGAGTCCAAATTAAGGTGTGAATTTTAAAACAGTGATTTTCACTGCAGCAAACTGCATTGAGTGGATTGTATGATGCCACAAAATCATCTAGACTGTAAGGACTTCTGATTATGGATGGATATTTTTAAAAAGTTTGCTTTAAAATGTGAAAATTGACCACTGGATTTATTTCTTGTGAGTGTTGGATAGCCATCTTAAAGAACAGATAAAACTGTGAATGGCTAGAGTTTGATTTCAAAGCAAATAGAACATGAGCAATTGGATGTGAATATATTGTTCTCTTTTATTTCTCTCTTTTCTTTTTTTCCCCCGCCAGTCTAATTGAACTATTCCTGCAGCTACTAATGAAGGAAGTTATGGACGCAAGCAGCAATGCTCCCACTGGGATAAAGTTACATTTCATTGATATCTATCTGGATGAATTGGCTAAAGTTGGTGCAGAGGAGGTTAGAAAATA
Source organism: Falco cherrug (assembly GCF_023634085.1). Lineage (NCBI taxonomy): Eukaryota > Metazoa > Chordata > Aves > Falconiformes > Falconidae > Falco > Falco cherrug. The sequence continues at coordinate 80,593,577 of NC_073698.1, forward strand.
CTTTGTCATTTTCCTCCTGATTAATGTTAACTGTAGCATGCAGCATTTTAGAAGAAACAGAATTTTTAGATTATTTATGTTTTAACAGTTTTAAGTGTAATGTAGGAACGTTGAATAACCATGAAGAAAGTGACTTATTACAATTTGTGCTGGTACTTTTACTCATGGCTTGTTATAGACAGTGAGAATATAGTAGTTTCTCTCAAGTTCCTGAGTACTGCTATACTGCTCCAAACTGAGGTTGGAAATAGAAATAGAAAAGTTAAGACTATTCTCATTTGTTTGTTTCAACAGAAGGGAATTAACATATTTTCCCTTGTGTGAACATGTTTGCCAGTCTTTGCTTTTGCAAAAACTGATGTAAAACCTGCTCTTGGCTGATAGTATGACACCTAAATAGAGGAAGAAAGTGAGCTTTCAAAGTTATCTAATATTTGCTAATTGCTGGCTTCAAACCTTGTTGGCTGTCCATTGAGCAAATTTACCTTCTACATCCAGTTGTTTATTTTGCTGGTGAATCTGTCTTTCTCAGCTGTATGTTGCTATTTCAGTTGTCCTTAGTTTTGGTTGATTGTTACAGTGGTCGCTGTATTGGTTACAGTGATGCAGAGTTTTCCAGCAACTGAATGCATGTTCCTGCAGCTGTCACCACTGAACTTCTTCAGAAATACTTCAGAGTATTTCTTCTGTTACTCTACTAGGGTGAGGTGCCCGCTGCCCCACACCTCCTTCCAGACTTCTGCTCATTCACCTCCTCTTGTTTCTGACATCTGGATACGTCTTGCAATGGACAAAGCTGTCAGCAATTTTCCATTTGTATTCTTTGCAGTCAGTATTGAAAGCAATCCTGCCTGCGGTTTTTGTGGTTCTGGATTGTGAAGTGTGAGAGAGAAGGTGCTTGCACAAGTGACTGCACTTGGAGCCCAAATAATTTCTGCAGCTCCACAGGCAGAAAACTGTGACTAAGCCATTCACAGGAAGCATGGGGAATTAGTTCTCTAGACTATGTGTAATCACAGCTGATGCTCATAAATTTAATTTAGGGAAGGATTTTTATCTTTAGTACTACTAAAGTAGCTGACAGTGTTTTGGTCCAAGCAGTCCAGTTAAACCCAGGTCTTACTCACGTCTGCTACAGACCATCTTTGCGAAAGTTACTTGTTTTCTCTGCCTCATGTTTCCATATCTAAAATTAGAAGCTTTTTTATCTTTCTGTACTCGGTAGATGAAAGTCTGCAAAGCAGTCAACATTTTTATAATGCTTCCAGGAAATACCTGGAAGTTAGTGGTAGTAGTCATAACAAAAAGTCACTGGATACTCCTGTCAGTTGGAATTAGATAGTATGCTGAAAAACTCTGACTTAATTTCTTGAAGAAGATCCCCCTACACCAAATATTCAAGGAATTTGAGTGTACACATACAATATTTACTGTACTCATTTTTTTTCTTTCTAATCATACAGCTCACAGCAGACCAGAATCTCAAGTTCATTGAACCTTTCTGCAAAATTGCTGCCAAATCAAAGGAGTAAGTTTAATGAAAGGATAAATATTTTTTTAAGAATTAAGAAATTCTGCATATACCACTCCACATGGTAATAAATGGCTTGAAGAAGAGTCGTAGTATAACTTCAGAATGTAGAGAAAGGATATTTTACTAATGATGTGCACAGTCATTTGAAGAAAACTTGTATTCATCAGAGCTGTAGATAGTGTTTATGGATTTGTGAGAACTATATCAGGCTCTGTTGGTTTTGTCTGGTTATTAATTTTTTTTAAACGTGTATAGAACAGCTAAGCTAATTAGATCCTTTGTTGCTGCAGCGTAATATAGAGCAGCATATAAACACAGTGAAATTTAAGAGGAAAACACTGGTAGGACACTTGATTAAAGGGCTTCTGTTTAGGAAGTAACAGGTTCACTTTCCTCATCTGGAGAGCTAGATGCTTGTCCACTTTCTTACCCATGTTCCCTGTGCCCCTCAAATTTTCTTTTTTTTTTTTAATGTGAGAGGGGAAGGTGTGTATGCTTCTGCCTTTTGACTCTCATCCCTGCTGTCTTGTAACACAGTCGATGTGTGCTGCACGCCATAGCCACTGGTATCTTTGAGATCATTGTGGATCAGTCCCCCTACGCCATTGAGGATCTAATGAGAGAATTGGGTAGCAACAAAGATGAGGATGTGTCTGAAGAAGACAAACAGGAAAATGAAGAGGTGCTTAAAACCAAAGGTGAGGAGAAAGTTTTAAACTGCTTTGGTAACACTTTGTGGGATTTAAAAAATCTGTTTCTTAAAAATACATTTCTGCTCTGAACCAGTCAAACACATGTTCAAGGAGTTGTAAGGATAATTGTGCTTTCCTGTCTTCCCTTCAGATGTGCTTAAACAAAGTGACTCCATAAGAGCATGTCACAAAAATCACTGGTCTCTGTAAAATCAGGCAATACAGTTTTCTGCAACAGTGCTAGATGATAACCCAGTCTGGCTTTTGGCTTGGTTGTCCATAACATTTTTGAACAAGATGAGGTTTTGGCATTCTGTGGGCATTTTAAATTAAAAAAAAAGTAAAATAAATCTGAGCAGGAAGATTTTCAATCCAGGTGTACTCTGGTATAGAGGCAATTTTTTTTAAAAGGCACTCAGATAATGCCACAGTTGTGTATTGCATAATGGTGATGTAAAGTAGTTCAATCAGTCCAGGCTCACAAGATTGCATGAAGAAAAATACATCTGATCTTCTGTCAGAGTGATCAGAGTACCATGTGCTGTCACAGTTTGAGAAAGTGCTACAGGGTTCAACTGTTCTGTTAATGAAGCAACCATCTCAAGCTATGTCAAACAAACTAAACATTAATATTCAGTATTTTTTTTACAATAGCAGAAAGGTGTTTGTCGAGAAAATCAGTGCAGAGCTCTGAAAAAACAGAGGATGTTTCTGAAAATACTGATGATGGTATCGGGCCTGTTCTTCAGGTTTGTGGCTTGTTTGCTTTATTATTGATACTCACCCTTTGTTTTCTTTTTTCCCATCCCTTTCAGGAAGTACAGAAGTAAAGGGTATTAATCAGATAAGCATGTTACAAAATTTTAATCTCCTTCTGCTTTAATGTAAGGTGGTATTTAGTAATGCAGGGGTCCTCAAACTTTTTAAACAGGGGGCCGGCGCGCGGATGAAGTGGCAGGAGGTCACCTGCGGCTGCTTGGTTTCCCCCCCTAACCCCCGGCGCTGGGGGGTTCTGTAAATACCAGGGGCCATATTGAGGACCCTGGGGGCTTGTATCCGGCCCGCGGGCTGTAGTTTGAGGACCCCTGATGTAACGTGTACTCTGTGAACAGTTTATGAGAAAATAAATTCATGTTTCAATTCTGAATTCTTCATTCCTCTCTCCCATACCTTCTTTCTGTGCTCCTCCCTTCCTGTTTCAAGAGTTCAAAAGTGTATGGTAAAAGCCACACATCACTGTGGGTGGTGAAGCAATCAGCTTAGGTTTCATTGACAGTAAGACCAAAAGTAGTGGCCGATGGGATACGTGGGAGAGAGGGTAACATTGCAATCTGGGTTTTTTGTAGACCCACTTCCAGTGCAGTGAAGTGTTTTTGACAGTTTCACCCATCATGCATGCACATGCATGGTAGATACACTTCATGCATCTGTGGATTTTTAGCAAGAATTAGGATACGACATGCTTTAAATCTGATATTTACTTAAATATTTGTAGGAGTTTTGAAGTTGGTTGGCTTCTCTCTTGAGTAAGTATTAAGGTTAGGAATGTTTGAGAAAGTGATACTGAGTTCAACTGTTCTGTTAATGAAGCAACTGGCTGTAAGTCAGTATACATGTGAAGGGGGTGTAAATTTCAACAGAGAGAAAACACTTTGTGTTCAAAGGAGGTGGCTGTTTAAAGGATGTGTATGCTACTTGAAGTATTGGTAACACGAGTCACATTGGGTTCTCCTGCATTAATAAGCTAACTAAGAAAAGCTGTATAATGCTTTCCTCCAACAGTTTGATTATAAGGCTGTTGCTGACAAACTCTTTGAATTGGCGAGCAAGAAAAATACACCTTCCCTTAACCGAAAGCGTCTGTACAAGCTGGTCAAAAAGTGAGTTCTGTTGAAATACACCTTGCATGTGCCACTTTGTCCTAAACATCTTATGCTTTGCTTTTTCTCTACCCTCGCTTGTCCTGGTGACAATGTCACGAGAGCAGGCTTGTCTCACAGCCCCAGATAACACACATAAGGTGCCTGAAGCCTGTGTTACTGTTCATCATAGGTACAGAAAACTGCAGCTAGCTGAGGTGTGTCCGCACTCGGTGGATTTGTACTGCAGGATGTGACATTAGATTGTGCGATACGCAGGTTACAGATGTGGGAGAAGCATTACATTGGTGTTTTCTCAATACTTTCAGTGATTTGGTTTTGAGGTTTTGGATTTCTGAGGCAAATTTCTTCTGGAATTTCTTTGTAACTTCCTATGCAAAGTATGTTGTTCCTATTTTGACAAATCCGTAAGTACAGTGACAAGTGACGCTGTGCTGCTAGTGTAATTATTGGTACTAAACCAGTAATACTGTTTTGTTTTTCCTTCTCTCCTGCCCCACCTCCAGGTTCCAGGACTTAGCAGAAGGTAAGGACTGAGCAGCATACAGAGGCAGTAGTTTCTTTCCATTGAAGGATATATATTGTCCCTGTACAATGTATATTGCTTTTTTTTTTTTTTTTTTTGTTAATATGTTATTCAAGAATACTGTTTTGGGTTGATTTTTTTAAATCTCATTAAGATACATTACGTGTTTTTGGTGAGATGGCCAAATCCCCTTCACAATTTGAGCAACCCTGTACTTTGTCCTTAAATGAAAGGAGATTATTTTTACTTAAACAAGTAGGAATCATTCCTATGATTTTCTTTCAGGTTGAGTGGGGAGCAAGGGGTTGATTTTCTTTCTGTGGGAGTTATGTTGTATATGAACAGCATAACTGTACATAGAAATAGAGCTGGGAGTTTTCAGATCCCTTATACTTCCTCCTCAACAGGAATCTTCCCCCAAGATTTTCCTGAAGATGTTTCTACAGATGAAGATGATGATGAATTCAGCAGGGGAAGGCGAAAGAAAAAAGCTGTCAAGCCATGGGAGAAAAACAATTTGGAAAAAGTGGAAGGTAAAGCAAGATCAACTTCTGGAAGAGAGACAGTCTGCAGTCGCTTGAGTATTTTGTCAAAGTATCAGATAAGCAGTTCTGAAGAAGGCAAACCTGTTGTTCAGGATATGCTGATTTGTATCATGTTGTGATGAAGGTTAAATGTGAGATTAAGGTCTCTTTGAAAGTGGTGGGAATTTTGTCACCAGTTGTGAGGCAAGCATCACCTCAAAAATTTCAGTCAAAAGCAGAACTGGAAGCAGTTGTATACATTGCTCCATTGAGCAGTTCCATTTACTGTAGGAAAACAGAAACATGTCAGCCTTCTTAAAATAGGATGACTGTTAGAATATAGGAGTTTGGGGGTATTTCTGGAAGGTGAAGAGAGTTACTGAGAACCAGGTGCAAGTATCTGTAGCATCATGGCTTATTGGCAAAAGCCCAGTCATACCCCAAAATATGTCACTGAACTACTGAACCCCTGAGTTGCCCTTCTGTTTGGCTTAATGGGTGGGTAATAATTTTTTATAGGAATATTGTTATACTAAATAGGGTTACCACAGCGAATGGCTTAGATATTAGCTGTGACAAGGCAAGATCAGCAAAATATTAGTTAGGCCAGGTGTCAGAGGACTGCAGCGTCCTGACCAGCTATAATAGTAAAGTTGTTGTGCTGACTGGTGGCAGGAAAATGGTATGCCTATTTTAAAAGACAAGAAAAAGAAAGAAAGAAAAAAAAACCACCAAAAAAACCCCATCAGAATTCAGTTGTAAGTACCTTTGTGTTTCACGTCTGTATTATATGGTATTCTTTTTGGAATGGATTTAGAGGATGAACAAGAGATGTCAAGTGTGAAAGAGGCATCAGGTTCCCAGAAGAGGAGAAAAAGGAAGAAGAGGGACAGCCCAAGTGCTGATTCTGGAGCAGCTAATGGAAATCGTGAGGAGGGAATAACTGAAACATCTGGATCTAATGTTTTTGGCCAGGAAAAGGTGCCAGAAAACAACAAGGAAAGGAAGAAAAAGAAATCGCTAGTAAATGAGGCAAATGAGACCACAAATGTAGCAGCTGACACCAGAGAAAATCACAGTATCTCTGCACAGAGCAGTCTGAATGATGCAGAACAGAGTAAAAAGAGTCAAGTGAAGAAAGTGAATCCAAAAGTGCAAAATGTTCTTGTAAAACCAGCATGTCAGAATGGACCAGCTAATGCCAGCGAGGCACAGGATGTCAGCCCATCTGTCACACCGTTAACTCTTAAGGTTGTGAAGAAGAAACAGAAGGTAGGGGCTGTCTTGGTGAATGGGAATACCCTTTTGCAGCAAACTGACGTGAAATCCAACAAGGAGGGCTTGCTGGGGACCCTGCCAGCAGATGCAGACTCTGAATCTGTGCCCTCCAGAAAGGTCAAATTGAAGACAAAGACAAAGCTGGTTGGTTTGGAAGAGATAAAAGCCTCCAGCCAGAAAGCAGCAAACTTGAAAAAGAAGAGAAAAGTAAAAGAGGTGCTAAACTCTGTTGAAGTCAATGGAGTTCTGGACACCGCATGCAAGAAAAGCAGGAAGGAGGTATGTATATCTCATTCTTTTCTCTGCCTTCTTGATGAGCTGCCAGGCTCCTTTTCAAATCTGGCTTTAGCTTTGAGTCTGGGGCTTGATGAGCAGGCTGTGTGCTAATGTCATCATGCATTGTCACCAAAAAAACTCAGTTCCCCAGAAATCCACATCCACCGCCATGGTCTTACGCCCTCGTGCGCAACAACACTAAAGCCTGTGCCAGCTACTTAGCTAAAAGAACTCATCTAGCTGAAACTTGGATTGTTGGGGTACGGGGTTGTCTTTTTTTTTTTGGGGGGGCGGGGGTGTCACTGGGTTAATTATTATTTTGCATTGGGTCTCTGGCTGAGCTTACAGCATGTTCACAGATGGCATATTTTGGCAAAAGGATGAGACTGGGAAGATGGAACTTCCCTTTTTCAGCAGCAGCAGCACACATTTAGATCAGTATAAGCTGCTTGTGCCCTCAGCAATTCCAATAGTGGCTTCTTTTGCTAGCTCATTTCTCCATCTTAAACAAATTGTTAGTGCTGTATGGGGAAAAAGCGAACAGAAAATATGACACTGTGACCTTCAATGTCATCAATGGCTGTATAATCACATTTATGAATGGTCCAGTTTCATACAAAGTCAATACCGTAGGGTTTTTACTAGGAAAGTCTAGTTGTAGTTGTCTTCAAAAATGTGTGTCTTGCAGTTTGGGAACAAGCTAACTTTTCTACCCTTTACCTCCCATATCCATTTTCTTCTTGGCAACAAATAGAATAGGGTTGATTTTGCTCAGCAGTTTGGGAGTTGAGAAGCATTTTGCACTGTGTATTTTTGGTGGCGTGGCTAAGAGAAGAGAGTGCAAGGGTTCTTCCCTCTCCTGCCACTGAAATGCTTTTAACTGCTCATTTCTTGTGTGTGTATTCATCCTAACACATTAAGGGGTTCCATTATATTCTTGGAAGTCTTGCTGACAGTCTCACTTTGGTGGAAAGAAAATTCAGAAAGCATAAATGATATTCAGAGTACAAAACAACTCCGTGTTCCTCTGACTAAAAAGTGCATGTTACCTATCAACTCGCCTCTGTTTGACTTATCATACAGTTTTAAACTTAAGTAGTGCAGCCTAGTATATGAACTTGATATAACTACTCAGTCCTTCAATGGAGAAAAAAATGCATTTTGAAACATTGATTAAATAGTATTAAAATAACTTTGATATTTTAAAATTTTTGATGATAAAGTACTGAGAGGGAAGAACCAAAACATTTCTCTCTCCCCAGTATGCAAGCTGCATTTTTCTCACTGCAGGGCTTCCAAAGTGGGAACTGTTGGCTTTTTCTCCTCTTACCTAAATCCGACATGTTGCATACCTCATCTTTCTTTCTCTATAAAAGCTTGGCTTCTAAGAAAATATTATAAGGTTCAAAGATCTGTGATAGGTTTGAGATGAAGTTCCTGCAGGTTTCATGGAAATTAGTTTTTGGCACAAATTAGTGTAGCCACTGAAGGAAAGACAGCAACATGGCCTCAGCACTTGCCTGTTGGCTGGCTGGCCAGTCAGTGCATGGGCTAGTGGGCCACTCTTGCCATATATAATTCTGAAGAAACTACAGCATTTGCTGGTCCTTGCCTGATCCAGGTAGCTGTGTGTGTATGTGTGTGTTGAGTGGCAGCAGGGGGACAGAGGCAAGGAGAGAAATTTGGGAGTTGAGTCAGGAGGAGAATGATAATGTTGGTATAAGAAAAAAAGAGGGCAAGGTAAAGCTAAAATGTACTAATGTGGAGGAAATTAGGCTTTGCTGATTTTGTTTTCATTGCTTGAGAAATAATATGTTTTATTTCCTGGGTTTAGTTATGTAATACTGGTCCTGTGCCCAGAAATCGTGAGGGGCGTGCTTGGATTCTTGATTTTAAAGGCAACACACACCTCCAAAGAATTGGCTTCAAATGTCAAGGGGGAGAAGGGGAAAACCCAAACAAGTTCAGCATTATTTCTCAGTTGTCTCCAGAATTCAGAAAGAAACGACTTACGCTTTTTCGCTTTATTTAAAGCAGAAGTGATTTTCAAATTGAAAGAAGCCATATCCCCTGGATATTTTCCACAGCGCGGCTGCAGACTGCTCGCCAAATTTCACATCTGTATGTTGACGTGAAGCATAGCTGATCTTCCCCTGACAGTAGCCCACAGATATCTGGGGCCCCTAGACAACAGGTTGGAAAGCTCTGGTGTTTTGCATTTCATTAGTGGCACTGCCAGCACAGGTCCTAAGAATTGCCTTATGCTGGAGGAAAGGATTGCTTTAAATGGCAGTCCTCAGTGTGAATGTGAGGTAGCAAACTAGTGGCAATGTGCAATAGCTGGCTTTCTGAGAGTGTAGACAGGTTTCATACTCCACTTTTTTTTCCTCCATCTAGCGTAAAGCTGGGTTTGTTCATTAGTTGCGTATCTTAATGTGTCCAGAGGTACCACAGAAGAGTTTTTGCTTAAGGGCAAGGAACAAAAAAATCATCAATTGTGTGCAGGAGAGCTGGGTCGGTTGTAAGGCAGCCTTATGCACATGAAGAAGACACATTTGTTTGCAGTCTGACGAGACAGGCAAGTGTTCCTTCTTTGCTTTGCAATGACCTTCCTATTTCTGCACAGAGCTTGCCTTCAACTGCTGTTTTCAGTCATACTAACTGCAAAATTAACTCCTGAGAGGTAACCGTGACACTTAGATTTTATGAGTATCAACTAGCACTCTCTCAGCTGTGACGATATTTACAGAAGCCACCTATGATAAGCTCTGAGCACTGATCACTCTACTAGGTATAGTTAAGTATAGTACTTCTGCACTGAGAGCAATTTTTTCTTTCCTTCCTTTATAGGAAAGCAGTGCTGCTCTATCATCATTAAAGAAAAAGAAAGCAAAACCAGGAAATGATTTTGTAAAATTTGAAAAACTAACTCTACCAAAGCCGGTATTCTTCAGGAAAGCCAGAAGCGCCATCTCCTCCACCAGGGCATCCAATCAGGTAATGGGGTCTCACCTTCTCCCTGAGTCTGGGCACAGGTCTCTTCCCAAGCTGCCTGCCCCAGCAAAGAGCATGACCCACTCATGCTGTCTTTTCCACCCTGCATTAGTCTTCTCATGTGGACAGATAAAACTGGAAATGCTGTTGCGTTTCCTTGTAGGCAGTCACACATGGCTCCAGAGTTTCAGAAAATGAGTTGTATGCATCTTAAAATCTCTTCTTCCCTCGTCCCCACCCCGCTTTCAAAAATGCCCTCTTGTTGAAAGGACACCATTCTGAACCTGCTTATTTTGCAAGAAAGCAAAAGCATAAGCTGACTTTCAGTCTTGCTAAGGACCTGGAGCATCCATTTCTTCCCATTTGTGGAGGGTGGCAACAGTACAGGGCTTCTAAAGACTGCCCTCTTTTTCACAATACACATATAACAAGCCGTCTTTGCACTTTGAGGCCTGACTGCAGTGGGGCCAGTGTATTTAATATACAAATATCTTCTTGTGTGTTGTTGAATTATGTAATGACATTAAGGAGAGCATGTGATTTCTCTACAAATGAAATACATTTGCTTTTGGCTAGAAAAACTGCTGTCTTAGCAGGGGTCAGTGCTAGAGGACTGGGAGTGTTCTAAATCAAATGAAGGAAGGTGCTTTGCATTGGTTTTGATGGGATGCAGGTAAGGTAAAAGATCGCATAGCATTGCCTCAGAAATCTTATTTTACTTCATGTCTTTATTTTGTTTTATAGCTGAACCAGCTACAGTCATCAAGCTCCAAAAAAGTCACGTTTGGCTTGAATAAAAACATGACTGCTGGTGAGTCTAATACATCTGTGTGTCTCCACAATTTCTCTTGTAGTCAAGGAAGGGGGAAGCTGTATGCACTCATCCACACCTATACACTTTGCCTCTCTAGAACAGGATGATTGTGATCCTTTTTTTTATCTCAGTGTTTGCATATACTTTATAAACCATCCTCAAGTTCCTGTCCAGAGGAGGTGGTAAGGTTCAGGACATTTGGCCCGACAGCTAGACTTGCACTGATTCCAGGGTGCTGTTTCACTGACTTGCAGAAGGAGCCTTATGGGTAGAAAACAGTGCAGCAGAGCAAGACTCACCTTCCTGAGCTGCCTGTTCTGCAGGACACCTCTTAGGGAAAAGTGCACTTCACAGTCTTCATTGCTCACTTCTGTTTCCCAGGACAAAGGTGCTGATATGCTGATGAGCTCAGGGTGTATAATAGCAAAGTTTCAGTTTTATCTTGGCTACCTGTGGTTTATTAATGGTAATGAGTAGATAAATGTTACTTCCCTTTTGGATACCCCGTATAAGCAGCAGTGGTTTTCCCTGTTAAATAAACTTCTTCCTCCATAGCATGGAAGTTTATTCCATGTATTCATTTGGCTAATTTTTTTTAACTCTCTGAGTTGTGCTATAGGCTAAATTCAAATTCAGAACAGTGTGTTTAGACACATGTCTTTATGTTAATGTAACACAACTGCACAAAGAGAAAAGAAAAAGTCTACCTGTTGGCAGAAGGGATAACCAAGAGACTCTAGAGCAGTGCTGTTTAACAGTCAGAGCAGAGACACTTCTTACCCACTGTCATCTTTTAAACTGAAGTGTGGTGTTCTTCGGGACAGCTGGACCACTTATTTCAGAGGAGTAGGCCCAGAGTCTCTGGTGGTCTGTGAAACCATGGAGAATGGTTCACAGCCTCTCTGTGGACTGAGCAGACCCCGGTCTCAAAGACTCTGCTAAGAGATGTGCTTCACCACCATCTCCTTTTTTTCCATAGTCTTAGGTTTCTGATCCTTAGTGAAGGACTTGAGGATCTGAGGCAGACTTCCAGGGTTGGGCAGTTCAGCAACCGATTGTCAGGCCCAGTTGTTCCAGGAGTTGTGTTGCTTTTAACTTGTTTGCTTGTTTTTCAACAGAGTTTAAAAAGAATGACAAAAGTATATTAGTGAGCCCAGAAGGACCCTCCCGTGTGGCTTTCAATCCTGAACAGAAACCCCGTCATGGGGTGCTGAAGTCACCCAGTGGCACCCCAGCAGGAGAGCCTCAAACGAAGAAACCTTATACTCTATCAGCTAAGAAGAGACCAACTGCTATGAACTTCTTTTAAACCAACAGATGTGGCCTACTTTTGTACAGGACATTTTGCTAACCTAGAATGTTCTCTGGAGGTATTTTGGAACTTCTTTATTTTTTTAAGTTAATACAAATTGTATATACAAAATTCTGACTGACCTAGGTCATCGCTATTTTGACACCACTTCATCTGTATCTTGAAATACTTGTTTTGTCTATTTACAGAAAAGAAACAAAATTCAATCTCTGCTCAGGTTTGGTCTATAAAAAGTATGGTCTCTGCCCATGTTATTCCCAAGAGACTTGTTCATTTAATTAAGGAATGTTCAGCGTTTGATTGTTCCGGTGATTTTTTTTTTTTTTTTGAGGTTAAAGAAAACTTGGACTTCATGATATTAAACTGGTTTTAATTGCGGGGCTTAAAATGGAAAAAAACAATGTAGACTTTAAACCTACTCATTGCTCATAAATTTTTTAAGTTTACCCCATCGGTTTTCATGTGTGACCTTGGCATTCTGTTAATTCTTCTTCTGGAAGTAATGGTTACCTCGTGTCTCTGTTTAGTAACAGCTGGGCTTGGGTAGCTTTACAGATAGGAAGCAAGCTTTCCCTGGGGTAAGAGACGCCTAGCTGCTCAAGTGGTCACTGTTGCACATAAACCTTCACAGCTGGTTGCCTGCTGAGTTGGGAATAGTCACCACGTTATTTTCAGTAACGCAAGTGCCAAAGCTGGTTCACACTTGTCATATTGTAAGTGGGCTTCTCTTTACTGTACCTGAAGTAATGCTCTTGCAAGAGAAATCTTTGATATTTCCAGGTCTTCCCCCCACCCCACTGCTGTCTTTCCTGAAGCTCTGAGAAGACTTTCGTTTTCTACTTTAGCAGTTGGTGTCACCACATGTTACCAGAACTCAGATTCATTCAGTGAATGAACCTCTGATTGTACTTAAGTGAGCTAGATCGGTGTAGTGCATCTTTGGTTAGGACACACATCTCTCTAAAAGCTTTGGTGCCTCTCAGTACAGGGTAAAACTTTACAGCCCAGGCAGCTTGATTTTGGCTTTGATGTAGAACCAGAATAATTCTTTCTGCAGCATTTCCTTGCGTTAAGTTTTTTGGATATTTTATGGCTACTCTGCATGTTTTGGTTTTTCTAAAGAATGAAGTGTATTTCTGTGAGAGACCATTAAAGTATTCTGAGGGGGAACTGTGAGGAAGGGGAGAGCAAGTGAAAATAAAAACTTGTTTTATACTGTTGGAAGATTTGAAATCTTTCTTTGGAAGTTTTGCTTTTACAAATGAGGCAAAGGCTTTGCAGCAGATCTCTATGTTAGAGCTCAGCTTCAAAGTAAAACCTGGTGCCAGAGCAAAGCTGTTCATGAAGCTTCCCACCAGTTACTTCGGTAATCCTATAAGAGAGAGGGTAGGCCCGCTTCACTATCTTGTCTTGTGATAACTGGTAAACATTTAGCTACTTCAGCCAACAAAATTAAATTTTGTGATATGATATATTTGCATACCTCAATACTGTTTTTTACCAGTTTTTGATGCTGGCTGTCCTCTGCCAGATTACTCCTTGTAAGCAACTGGATTGAAACTGCTTCTTTGTAGCTCATCTAGAATTTCTTCAAAATACTTGTGTACTTGCAGATTGCTGGTTGGTCTCAGTTGCTCAGTTCTAATCTGTGCCCATTCTTGCACTAAGTTTGTGACAGTTCACAGTTTGTGGTACTGCCAGAAAGTCATTTTGCTCTTGTCTTTTCTCATTTAAAGTGAAGGACTGAATTTCATTTGGTTTTGTTTCAGTTTGTATTGGTTTGACTGATCAGTAAAGAACTCTGGAGAATACATCTGATAAAATTAATAATACTTGCTGTTTGAGCAATTATTGTTCTTTTATATTTTAAAAAAACTCATTGTATATTAGCATAATGCATTTTTTTGACAAGGTGATGGTAAGTAGGATTTAACAAAGTGTTTGATATGTTGTACTGTTTATCTTGTACTGTGGGTGAGAAGTCTCTTGTGGAATATGCATAAAAGCATTTGTATGTGCATGGTTGTTAATGCATTATGGTGAAGATGCCACATTCCTCCAAGGATGTAGATTAAAACAATCAGTAGGTAGATCTGGTGTGCACAGAAAAATCCAGAATCAGGACACATTGGGGTTTGGTTTTGGTTTTAATACATATAACTTATTATGGAAGTGTGTTTAAATTGTTGTCTGGATCTTTTTCTATTGGTTGGGGGATCCATTGAACCTGTTGCTTGTCCAAATATTTTGTTGCCCACAGTGCTAATGGAGAAGGCAGAAATGGCAGTCAAGTTGTTATCTAAGATTGTAGTGATGTGGTTGCTTGTTGGGATTCATGCTGTCATGTGAAAAGGGGGAGGAGAGCGGGGGAATCTTCTCAACCCCAGTGTTTGATCTGTCTGTTGGCAGCCCAGGAAAGCTGAGACCCTTGTGCCCGACCAGTCTGTCAGCGTCCCATTATAGGGACCCTTCACTGAACAGTCCCACTGGATCGGAGGGCAATTCAACTGCCTTGTTCAGGGAGACGCACCAATAGCATCAGGGGGACCCCTCAGTGGGTCTGCCCACTTTGTTTAAACGTGTTACCCGCTGCCAGCAGCGGTTAGTGCCCACACTAACAGTTTACGGAATTAACACTCTTTATTATAAAATCGTGACAAGTTAAGATTCGTGATTGTAGGTGACAGGGACTGTCTGCAAAAACAAGTTTGAAATTATACACTACCAAACTATATACAACCAAAACCTTAATTACTAATGACAGGTAGAATGAGTTAGTTATTTAGCATGCATAAGTCAAAGTTCTTACCCAAAAGGCATCCCTATAGGGGAAGAAGACGTGTTCAGGCCATTGACTGATCCCAGAAGTTAGGGTGGAATCTTCCCATCCCGTCTCCCCTCATCTGTCCATTTTTTGTACTTCATAGTACATTGCATATTCATTCATCATACACAGGATTGGTTACAAGTTTCTCTTCTAATGCAAAGTAGTACAGATCCTTAGCACTACTGAAGTTCTCTGTTAACTACGCATGCTCCTCAACTGGGGTTTTGCCCTTTTTCAGGGGGGTTGTTTGAGTTGAAGGTCATGATCTCCCACTACCACTATTATCTTTGTCCTATTTTCAACTAATTTTCTGTCGATGCCAGTGGATTGCAGCATCTTATCATCCTGTTTCCTCTTGTAGCCAGAACTTTCCCCACTTGAAGGCTTCTTTCTGTGTAACTGAGATAATGGTGTTCTTTTCACTATCTGTTCTCATGCTCCCCAAGGCTGACTCCCTTGATTACAAGTCCCTTCATTCATTAACAACTTTAGAGGGAGTCGGATTGACCTAGCTTTGTGAACACTGTATCAGAGTTGGGTAATCCAGGAGTTCAGACAACAATTCCTCCTGCCCTGGACTTATTTCAGTCCAGGACTAGTCCATTTCCATCACATTTAGGTGGAGCTTGAGCAACTCTAGTCATATACATTGTTGTTGCTAACTGGTATTGTGTGCCCAGTGAGGTGTAGTAGTACCTTGGAGGCAGGTAACTTTGGGAGGGAGGTGTGCGTTGGTATTACAATGAGATTATTTCATCTGAGGAAAGTAATTTCACCACAATGATTGGCTCAGCCATGGACATCTCATGGATCCTTTGCGTGACAACTGGCATGCAGCTTATCGGCTGTGTGGTGCCATCAAGTTCCCATTCCTGCAGGGAGCATGACAGAGCCTGGCCGCAAGGTCTCCACTCCGTTCCATCCTCCATCACTCCTATCAGTATGTGCTGAACTGGCAGGATGTGTTGCTTAGGGAACTGTGGTGACGTAGATTCCGTGCGTGCCAACCATCCTGAAGGCAATAGCTGTATTTTACCCTAAAAAGCTTTCCGTAATACTACACTTCTGTTAAGACTCAATTTTCCTCTAATTCCCCTCCTCAAGGTGATTCTCTTGCGCATGCATAATCATCTGTGCCATGAAACTGGTGGAATGTTTTGTAAATACACATATGTAATGTGTATTGTCTTCAGTGGTGTCTGGAATTTCATTCAGGATGACTTTACAAACAAAATGCAAGCACTGTCAGTGCAGTTTAATCAGTAGTGTTGGGTTAAATTGAATACATGAGCCAAAATATTTGGATAATGACAATTCCAATAAACATTTAAGAAAAAAAAAAAGGGTGGGTGGGGGCGTAGGGGAGGGAGAAAGAAATGTAACATCTGGGATATCCACTGAACCGACTGAACAGACACAATGGTACTCTAAGGAGAGATGTATCGATAGGAGAAGAGAATCTGATTTGGTGTTGCTTCGTAGGTTTTTTCATAGTGTTATTCCAACCCTATAGCTGCCAGTCACGTTCTGAGTCAAAGTAACGTAATGTGGCATACATTTTAAAGGACTGTATTTTGTAATGATTGTCTCTGCATTTTTGTTGTGAATCTGGTCAATTTTGTACTTCTCAAGTGCTAATAGTTTATAATTCTTTATAGCTTCAAGAGAACTCAAAAGCACAAAATAAATTCAGCAAGGCAAGTTGAAATTATATTTAAATTATGAAGTACGCAAGATCTTTTATAGTCCATCAAAGCTATGTGACTTGGAAAGCATCAGATGCCCTTTTTGTCATTTATTTCCTGTGCTTAGACTTAATTACAGGCAGAAAAAAAAAATCCATGTCTCATTTCATGTACATCTGCAACAGCTTTGTTAATACAAATACAGCGTCTAAGCATTACATCATTTAGTCTAGTCCAATAAACCATTCTTTTTTGTGGACATTGTATTTGGGGTAAATCTGTAAATTTGGGGGTGGAAATGGGAGGGTAGTATCCAGGCCGGCCACTTAAAAGTACAAAGGAAGCTGTTCTTGTATGCATGCATGTGCGCTCTCTCGCTCTCCCTCTTTCTTTATTGTATAAATAACCAAAACTGATGATGACCCAGACACATGTCAGAAGTGAGTAGGGTCATGATAGGATATGCCTGTTCATACACCTTGAGCTTCTGACCTTTGTAATTGGGCCTTAGAGTAGATACCAGGAGCTGAAAGATTGCTCGGGAGAAACAAGCAGATTATGCCGTCATTCCTTGACAATTAAAATCAGTAATTGAAATGATAATGTGGCAAGATGTGTATTTCAAAATTGTGTAACTGTGCAGTAACTTAACAGTAGGTATGAGATGGACACTCTAAAAGCTGTTTGCTTATTTATTAGCAGCAGCACACCATACATAGTTACATACATGCAAGAATCTTAGAGAGTACTGCGTTTCCACCTTGGGTACTGACAGGCCCTCCAACTGCATGGGATCAATAAAAAAAAAAATCAGTCATCTTTTCTTGACAGGCACAGACTTCTCAGAAATGCAAAAAACTTTATTCAGGCAAGGAAAAGCAACTTATCCACAGCAGTGGCACTAGTAAAATTGAAACGTAAATCCTCAGGTAAAATGAGATTTGCTTCAGAACAGGTTTCTAGATGGTAGTATGTATTGACAGTGTGGAAGACCATAGTGATAGCATTAAATTGCTGCATGTGCTTTTATTACACGTGGTGTCAGGTGGAAGTCCCCATTTGTGGTTTAGTCGTGGGGCTAAGATATGACTTACTGCAGTACCTTATATCACCTTCATGCTGTGTAGGATCTTGCTCACTGTGGTGGAATGCTGTATGGTGAAACCTATAGTGCCTGCCCTGAACGTGCTCCAAGGGACTGTTGTAAGATTTGGTGCCCCTCCATGGTTCCTCGTGGGATCCATGCAAGCATGTTGGACCTGGATTGGCATTTCAGTGATCCATATTGGCTGGTGTTTCCAAGAAAGCAGAAAATGTCTGTTTGCACAACAGTCTGCAAGGTTACACAAGCGTATTTCACATGTTATTCCCACCATGCGTATCAAGGAGAAATGTAGTGCCTCTTTCAAGATTAACACGTGTTGCATATCTAAAAGCTGAACCCTAGAAAAAACCCTTCCTGGAAAAAAGAACTAAAAAAAAAAAAAAAGTATGGATTTTGTTACTTTAATGTAACACTGCAACAGTTGTGATGTTTTGGACAAATACAATGTGACAACTCAGTGATCTCTAAAATAACTTCAGCATATTTGACTAGTCTGCTGCAGTCAGGCATCTGTAATGGTTGTATCCAAAATTAAATTCTCACTCAGGTAAGAGAAGGGCTTCTACAGGTATGTCAGCCAGAAGGTCAGAGAAATCATACCCCCTCCGATAAGCCAGACTAGCAAACTGGTAGCAGACAAGGAGAAGGCTGAGGTACTTACCTTTTTTGCCTCAGTCTTCACTGGCAGCCTCTTTTTCCATACCTCTCAAGTGGATGGACCACAAGATGGGGACTGGGGGAGAAAAGTCCCTCCCACTGTGAGAGAAGATCAGGTTTGTGGCCACCTGAAGAAGCTGAACATATGTAAGTCTGTGGGACCTGATGAGATGCATCTCAGAGTCCTGAGGGAATTGGCTCATGTAGTTGCCAAGCTACTCCCCATGATATTTAAAGTCACGGCAGTCAGGTGACATCCCTGGTGACCGGGAAAAGGGAAACATTACACCCATTTTTAAAAAGGGTAGAAAGGAGGGCCCTGGGAACTACTGACCTGTCAGCCTCACCTCTGTGCCTGGGAAGATCATGGAACACATCCTCCTAGGAGCTGTGCTAAGGCACATGGAGGACGGGGAGGTGATTCAAGATAGCCAGCATGGCTTCACCAAGGGTAGGTCTTACCTGAGCAACATAGTGGCCCTCTGTGATGGAGTGGCTACATCAGTGGACAAGGGAAGAGCTACGGATGTCAACTCTCTGGACTCATTTAGGTCTTTGACACAGTCCCCCACAACATCCTTCTCTCTAAACTGGAGAGGTGCAGATGATGATGACTCTTCAGTGGATGAGGAATTGGTTGGATGGTTGCATCCAGAGGGCAGTGGTCAATGGCTTGATGTCCAGGTGGAGACGGTGCCAAGTGGTGTCCCTCAGGGGCCTGTATTGGGACCAGCACTGCTTAATATCTTCATCGATGGCATAGTGGGATTGAGTGCACCCTTGGAAAGTTTGCAGACAACATCAAGCTGTGTGGTGCAGTTGACACACCTGAGGGAAGGAATGCCATCTAGAGGGACCTGTACAAGCTTGAGAAATGGGCCCATGTGAACCTCACAACAAGGCCAAGTGCAAGGTCCTGCTGCTGGGTCAGGACAGCCCCCAGTATCAATACAAGGCTGGAGTATGGATGGATTGAGAGCAGCCCTGGAGAAGGACTTGGGGGTACTGGTGGATGAAAAGCTGGACATGAGCCGGCAATGTGCACTTGCAGAGCCAACCGTGTCCTGGGCTGCATCAAAAGAAGCGTGGCCAGCAGGTCGAGGGAGGTGATTCTGTTCCTCTACTCTGTGCTGCTGAGACCCCACCTGGAGTGCTGCGTTCAGCTCTGGGGGCCCCAACATAAAAAAGACATGGACCTGTTGGAGCAGGTCCAGAGTTGGGCCACAAAAATTATCAGAGGGCTGGAGCACCTCTCCTGTGAGGACAGGCTGAGAGAGTTGGGATTGTTCAGCCTGGAGAAGAGAGGGCTCCGCAGAGACCTAACTGCGGCCTTTCAGTACTGAAATGGGGCTTATAAGAAAGAGTGGGACAAACCTTTTAGCAGTGCCTGTCACGACAGGAAAAGGAGAAATGGTTTTAAATTAAGAGTGTAGATTTAGACTAGATATAAGGAAGAAATTTTTTATGATGAGGGTGGTGAAACACTGGAGCAGGTTGCCCAGAGAGGTGGTAGATGCCCCATCCTTGGAAACATTTAGGGTCAGGCTGGATGGGTCTCTAAGCAACCTGATCTAGTTGAAGATGTCCCTGCCCATCGCAGGGGAGTTGGGCTGGATGACCTTTAAAGGCCCCTTCCAACCTAAACTATACTACAATTCTAAGGTGAAAGATTTTTTTTTTCCTCTTATCCCTGAAATTACAGCGAGTGTGTATTCTCTATTGTAGAACCAAAAATCAAGCATTTTATATGTGTAAAAGCACCAACCAGTTTGAGGAGGCAAAAATATTTCATCTGTAAAATGCTGCAACATCTTGCAAATAGTACAGTTAATTACTGTAAATAAAATCCAAGAGGTGGTCAAAATACCATTTTAATACCATTTTGTGCAGTGGTTTCCTTAATATAGCCACTTCATTGGCATGTGTTTTAGACACAGGAGAGGAAAAATCTCGGTTTTTAGGAAGCCTTTTAAAAAAGGATTTAAGGAACCTCCAAAACCTGTTTTTAGAAGCATGTTTACATTAATTTCATCTTGGAAGATGCATCATTTTACAGAAATTTACTTTCAAGAAAAGATATGGCTGTTTTCTGTAGAGCTGCTTATATTCCTTATTTCTGAGAGGCAGGCTTCAGGTTTTAGCACCTCTATATTGTCTTTCTGATATTGGCCCCACACCAGAAAAAAATCCAGAAATGTTAAAGGAGGCATTGGTGAGATTATTTTCTACATAAGAAATCTTCTGAACATTTTATCTTGGACAAGAGCTTTAAGGCAGAAGCTCAAAATCTTTCCTACAATCAGTTGTGTGCTGACTTCTTTGGGGGAGTTTAACTTGTTTGTGTAACAGAGCACTTATTAGTAACATCTTTTGTTTAGGATTTTTCTGCCATTCTTCTGAAATATCACAGTGTATTGGATTCAATACTAGCAGACACTAGTCAATTTCAGAGTTGCTTTTTTTAAAAAAAAACAACAAAATCTCCAATGGCTTCAGCACAAGCATTTTACAAGACTCCACATACAATGTGTAGCCCGGTGCAGTTACACAGTTCCTAGGCTAAACTGTTCCTTATTTACATTTCTCTTTCAGATGTTTGTCTTGCATAATCAAAGTAAAGCCCTGGGAGGTTTGCGTTCCGCTCACTGTGTGGTTTTGACTGTGGGTACAAGTTCTGCAGTGTTGGAAACCGTCTCTTGTTTGCATTCCTGCAAGGTCTGTTGGTGAAAAGCTGCTGTTACTGTTTCTATGGTCCACCTTCCCGGAAGACTAAGAGTGCTAACACCATGCTGAATGCAATACTCAGCACAAAAATACACGTACAAGGTCAGAAAGGCAAAGAATTAAATTAAGAGGAAAAAGACTCAAACTGAAGTTCAAGACCTTCTTAATGACAAAAAAAGCCAGACTTCTTCCCAAGGTCCAGTAAGATTTTTGGGTGCACAATTTCTTAGAATCTCCTTCTGCTGTTAAAAGCTTTAGTTTAATGAAGGTTTGGTCAGGCTCCAGCCTGGACCCTTCTCTGTGATCTTGCTCAGAGGATACAGTACTAAAACAGTTCTCTGTGAGGGAATTTTGCTCTTTACAAAGTAGTGGGGATGTGGAGAGAATCCCTGATTACATCCTGAGACAATCCCTGATTACATCCCACCTCTTTGAGACAGATTTGTGAAAAACGTGGAAGCGCCAAGAGTTAGGCTTTCCAGGGAAGTGAATTCCACACGCAGTTTAGGGAGCAGTTCTCATTCAAGCCTCGACCCATGTTTTCATAGGCTTTACCTCTATGGTGAACATCTGGGAGGCATCTGCTACAAAATGAAGGCTGAAACTGTAAACACTTTAATAATCCAGTAATGTGTGCTTGTCTCTGCAGAGTATTGCCACAGAGTAATTGGGTTTCTGAAAAGAAAGCCCTCAAGTCTTCCCCTGTCATTAATCCCTTTGAAAGGAAGAACGGGAATCATTCATTCATCAGTCATCGCTGCCTTCAAATAGACTGGCAGAGAGCAGAGTGCCCACTGTTTCTCCCATAGAAAGCCATACAGGAGCCCTTTATAGCAAGATGGGAAGAAAGTGTTTTTTGATGTCCACAAGCTACCAAGTTAGCTGTTGAGGGCTGAACTCCAACACATTCGCTTGCCAAGAGTAGGAAGTAGTAGATTGCATTCTAATGCCAAGCACAGGAATTTGTCATTGACCACTGGCACTTTTAGGGCTTACATATGATACAGACATTTTTGCTGATTATTTCTAACGAGCTATGGGCAATGATGTGTAACTGGCCAGGGAACTGATGATGATGATAGGCAGCTCACGTATCTGCCAGGACCAGATGGCAACTTTTAGTTTTTGCCCATTTATCTCATGCAATCTTCATATCTTTTCTGTATTGGTTTAGCTTATTTAATTGTAGAGGTGGTTGGTTGTCCTGAAAAAATACCTTTGCTACCAAACCTACCAGTATCTTGCTGGATATTTTTCACTGTGTTGGTTGGCAATTTTTATGTAAAAAGTTCTCTCTTCTCTCCTTCAATTCCAGAATACCAAATTTAGGAAGATGAAAGGTGCTCGTAAGAAATAATCTTGTATAAAGCATCTTGCTTTCACTTAGTTGAGGGACTGAAATGAGTCCAAAACAACGTTCTGTTTTCTGGCCCTCCCTTTCCAGAAGCCTGAATCCAGATACTGTGGCTTGCACACAGTTTCATTGCTCATGTTATGCTAATGGGCTCTAAGTTTTAGGTTCTCATTTTATCCTTTTACTTTTGCTAGAGTTCTGGGGGACTGCCTTTGAATTGTTGCTATTTGTTGAGAGGATCTTAAGCTGGATTCCCAGAAATAACTGTTCATTATTCATGTTCCAAGAATGGAAGCAAATGTTTAATGTTTCTCTGATTTTTTGTAAATCTGGCTATATGTGTGAACTGCAGTTCTGGAGGAGTGGAGATGGGATGGTGTTAGCTCTCTCTCTCTCTCTCTCTCTCTCTCTCTCTCTCTTTAGGTACCTAAACGGGTGCTAAACCAGTAATATACTAGTAAACACTAAATCTAGCAAACCTAGGATCACTCTGAAACTCCTGATGAAAGTGTGGTTTGAAATTCTGGTCCCACTAATGTCTGGTAATTTCATCCTACCATTATACTTTTGTACTAAGAAGGAGACCTTTAGAACTACATAGGTTACGCACCGCTACTAGTCACAATGGTCAAAGCTACAATAGTGGGGAGAACTGTCCCCTAATAACACAGACAAAGGCAAGAGCAAATTGGAAAGAAATGTCCAGCCTGAAACAGAACTAACGTCTCTCAGACTCCTGAAATCTGTCCTGTATCTTCACTATTTTGCTATTTAGTTATAAGACGCTAACTGGAAAAATTACATAGTTTGTTTCTGAACTTCCTGTATTTCATTCAGATTTTTAAAGGTTAATTTAAAGCAGAAAATCTTTTTGTAACCACTGAAGTAAAAGAACAAAATGAAATTACATTACCCAGGTAACAGGACTAGAAATAGATACAGTATTAGTCAACTTCGCATGTACTCCCTGCAGCTTGAACTCAAATGCAAATCTGTTCTGTTCCGAGCACAGCAGCAGCCTGACTTCCCACTGCTTTGTGTGCACATTTCCCCAGGGAATAAGCTGTGTAGCTTTGCCAAGCCGATATCCCTGAGCTGTGGGAGATGAAGCAAGTGACTCATGACTGCAAGACGACAGCATGTGATGCAAGACACACAGAGGACAAACTGCTGAGAGATGCAGTTCATGACTGAGAGGTTTATTCCCACTGCCAGGAAAGGCCTTGTTCTTTTCCAGCTGTTACCATGTTTTACAAAATAAATATACATAGTGAGGCATTTCTGATCCAAAATCTGTATCAAACAGTTGTCAAAATTAAATATTAAAACCCAGACACAGAAGTGTCTGTGCAATCAAAATACTAAAAGCAACGTATAAAAAAAGAAGTAATACTACACCAATTCCTTTACCCTTTCCTCCCAAATGCCTTAAAAATGAAGCAAAAGCAAAATGAAAACATCTGTATGCATTTCTCTAAAGCTCTTATCACGACTGCATGCCACATTGTACTATATTGCACCATAACTGCTTGCATCTCCTACCTCTGCTTAGCAAAACAGGGTATCGGTCTGCTGCTAGAAATACATTGGTTGGCAAAGACTTGTGTGCACTTGCTGTGCTAACTCATTAATGCTGGTGTATGGTTATTCAAGGACAAAAAGGTGTAACTGGGATTAAACTCCTTATAATACTAAGTTACTCTTCCCCAGTACTAGGCAGTAGATACTAAGTGCAATAAGACTGGATCTTGAGGATCCACAGGACAAAACTATAGCACAGGACAAAACTGCAAGTTGATCCTAGGCACTGTAGCTCCCTTAGCCCCCCATAGGAAGCCTTCTGCTTCCTTTTGATTAATATCAACCATTTTGTTAAATGGACACTGGAACCAAAATGTGCAGACATCAGCACTAACCAAAATATTTGCGTACAGTTATTGGGAATTGTAACAGTGTAAGGGGTGTTTTCTCTTAGAATTTCACAGCTGAGTGGTCTTGCATTTTTTACAAAAGAGGTATATTTTTAGGTTTCTAAAGGAGGTGAGGATCAAGAATGCCATGCTATACAGTGCTGTACAACTGTGACACCTGACAGTCATACAGCATTTTAAAAAGAACTACGTTATCGCTGGCCTCTCTCTCAGCCTGACACCTGGCCCCTTGTGTCTTATTCATAGGAGCAGTTCCATTTACTTCAATAAAACAATTGATGTAAGAATTGCAAGAGCAGGCCTGACATTTGGAAACTGATAGGTTGCGTGATCTCCTCCCTGAGGCCCCATTTTGCAAAAATGCTCAGAATATATGGAGCTTCGGCAAGGCAGTGATAGAGAACAGGTTTGAGTCAAAGGTGTAAGAGAGTGAATACCCACTGTTACTCTTCTGATCATGTCATCTCTTAATACATAAAATTACTTTTTTTTTTTTTTAAATGGCTGCAGCAGTAGGCTCCTCTGGGGTGTGGGAAAGATTGTACAGGTCCTTGTTCTGCAAATTTCAAAGGCTATAAGAGAAGGGAGCACCCAGCAGTTTGCATGATTGGATCTGGAGTACGGAATTACACATATCACTTTCATTATTTACTGCCTGTTATGAGGACTGTTTCTCTCAATTCTGTTTAAAGAAGTTGGGGCATCTATGAGTACTGTTCTCTGCATGATAATTGCTAGTGGAGTCAATATGGATTTAAGTCCAACAATTTTTCTGCTGGCTGCTTTTTCACCAAAGCTGACAGCATATCAACCTTGCTAGTTTGCAGTTCTATTTCATGCTAGGTTTTGGAGAAACAGCACTGATGGGTGCTCTTTTTGTACTAGACACAGCAGCCCTACTTGTCTGTCAAAGGGTTTAGAATGGCCTTTCTAATTCCCCCATGCAGAACAGCTTTGATGGCAAGATCAGTTTTCAACAATCTGCTTCCTTTAGCTGAAAAAATGGCTCCTTCACTGCCAGTATTGACAACTCCTGACAAAGTCAATTATTTTAATAAAGGCCAAGTGAAAATTTGCTGCGAAACAAGAATACTGGCCCCCTCTGACCTCTAATACTGCTAATACTTCATTATTATTATTATTACAGTGATAAATTGGTACTTTACATTCTGTCTTAGTGAACATTCAACTGACCAGCAAAAATCAGTACCTTAAATAAACATGGTCTTCTGACTGGAGAGTCCACCATTGGACATTGTCTACCTAGACCTTAGTAAAGCTTTTGACACCGTCTCCCACAGCATTCTCCTGGAGAAACTGGCTGCTCATGGCTTGGACAGGCGCACTCTACGCTGCGTTAAAAGCTGCCTGGACAGCCCAGCCCACAGGGTGGTGGTGGATGGAGTTACACCCAGTTAGCAGCCAAGTGGTGTTCCCCACGGCTCAGTACTGGGGCCGGCCCTGTTTCATACCTTTATCAGTGCCCTGGACAAGAACATTGAGTGCACCCTCAGTAAGTGTGCAGGTGACAGCAAGTCGGTCAGGAGTGAGGATGTGCTTGAGGGCAGGCAGGCTCTGCAGAGGGATCTGGACAGGCCGGACCGATGGGCCGAGGCCAATTGCATGAGGTTCAACAAGGAGAAGCGCCAGGTCCTGCACTGGGCTCACAACAACCCCGCGCAGCGCTACAGGCGGGGGCAGAGTGGCGGGGAAGCTGCCTGGTGGGAAAGGACCTGAGGGTGTTCATCAACAGCCGGCTGAACACGAGCCAGCAGTGTGCCAAGGTGACCAAGAAGGCCAACAGCATCCTGGCTTGTACCAGAAACAGTGTGGCCAGGGAAGGGGTCGTCCCCCTGTACTCGGCTCGGGTGAGGCCGCACCTCAAACCCTGTGTTCAGTTTTGGGCCCCTTGCTACAACAGAGACAGACATGGAGGTGCCGGAGCGTGTCCAGAGAAGGGCAACGCAGCCGGTGAAGGGTCTGGAGCACAAGCGTTATGAGGAGCAGCTGAGGGAACTGGGGCTGTTCAGCCTGGAGAGGAGGAGGCTCAGGGGGACCTTTGGCTCCGTCCAACTCCCTGCCAGGAGGCTGCAGGCAGCTGCACATTGGCCTCCTCTGCCAGGTAACAAGGGACAGGACAAGAGGAAATGGCCTCAAGTTGTGCCAGGGGAGGTTCAGTTTGGATACTAGGAAGAATTTCTTCACTGAAAGGGTGGTCAAGCATTGGAACAGGCTGCCGGGAGGGGGAAGCAGCTGAGTCACCATCCCTGGAGGTATTTAAAAGATGTGGCACTTAGGGACATGGTTTAGTGGTGGACTTGGCAGTACTAGGTTAATGGTTGGACTTGGTGATCTTAAAGTTCTTTTCAAACCTAAACAATTCTATGATTCAATTATTATTCTCTGGTCATCCAATTCTGCCACCTTGAAGACTTGCTGAGAAAAGGAGAGGCTACTCATACAACTTTTACATAACCTTGACCTATTTTCTGTTGATGTCTATGGTTTAAAGAATCCATATACAATCTACAAGATCTGATTTAAGACCCTCTCTCTATGCACCTTTTCTCAAGAGGAGTGTGTCATATTCTTAGCAGCTCCATATCTTTTCTATTGTGCTTATATTGAAGATCTGAACTTCAGGAGACCTTGGTAGTTAACACACTCGGTCCCCTGTTCCAAGACAAACTTAAATACAGCTATCGACATTTACAAAAGTATGTCTTCCACTAGTTATGGAAAAACAAAGAAACTGAAGATAAAAACTCATCACTCTTCCAAAGCAGTCTCTTCCTGCGGTTTTCGTAATCCTCTGTGTAATGGAGGTAAGCCCTTCATTATGGACATCAGTTTATTCCCTTCTGGTCCTTCGTAGCTCCGTGTGATATGTATTTCTAGGCTGTGATTAGAGTTGGGCTTTCATTAAGCTAAAGAAACCATTTCCTCCTAGGTTCTGTCCCCTGAGCCTTGGATCCTTCTTATGGCCTTTTGCATTGTTACATTGCTTCATCTTGAATGAAATGCCATTCCAAAATCTTTGCAGTACTCCACCAGAGATCCTACCAGTGCTGATTATGCTGCAAAGATTACTTCAAATGTCTTGCAGGCTATATTGTTTATGCAGGCCAAAAAGTGATTACCTTTATTGCAGTATTGTGACATTGTTGACCCATGTTAAGCTTGTTACTCACTGTAATCTCACAATTTCTTCATGCATCGTGAGCTGGAATTCCAAAGGGTAACAACGCAGACCTAGGAAGACAACAGCCTGTGCAACACATGACCCATAAAGATCTTTGTCCTGTCCACCCAGGAGCAAAGAAGGTAGGTAAAGATCTGTATCTTCCTGGACTGCTGACTGGCCAACTGTCATGTGTATTATTGCCTCAGGTCTGCCACAGGGTGCATTGCTTTTTGGTGCACTGACAGGCTGAGCAAAGGAGTGGAGGAGATGTGAGAAGGATTTAGGGGAACTGTAGGAGAGCATAGGAGGAACAAAGAACATCTGTGGAAGAAACATTGCTGGTTGTTGATAAACTGGTTTCTCTGACTATCCTCTCTCTTGATCAAATTATGATAATCTTCTACTCATAATTCATGATTTCCAGAAAATATTCTGCTCTGACCAAGGAGAACTGGTTTGAGAGGTCAGGTTACCTTAAAAAATAAATCATAATACTCCATGCACAGTCTAGTGGCAAGGTCAGGAGCTTGAGAAGGTATCATCCCAGTAGTACTACATCATCAGCTGTAGTAGGAAGCTTCTGTATTGCTACATTTGATCTAACCTCCCCTGCCTTTTACTTTTTTCCTAATGAAGTCCTTTGTCATACATTGTTATTCACTCTTTGAATAGTCCTAGTAATCCCCAGATTTCAAGGAGTACCCAGGAGTTAATTTTTTTCAAGCAGAATAGGGCTGAGGATAGCATAATAGAATGCATGATGACTACGTATTTGAAGTCTAGCTTCACTTTTTTCTGAGACACACTCTTTTTTTTTATAAGGAAGGGGCCTGACTTGTTAAAGAATAAATAGGGTGAAGTCTGTAATAAAACACTGCTTAGAAACTGGGTGCTCACATGTAGATGAGCTGCTTTCTGGAAGGAAAGAATTCTTCTATGGCCTTTGTTTTTCTTGTGGCAACTTTTTTAGTGTATAGACATATAGGTTCCCCCACATTTTGAAAAATATTGGGGCTCAATACTGTTGAGTCTTAACCTTACTGTTGAGTCTTATCTTGCTTACTTTTGGTTGTGTATGCAAGTTCTACTCCTTAATCCATGAAAAAGACTTCAAATTTTTCAGCATGTGTTCCCTTGTAACAAATACTCTTTCACTCCCAGCAGCTGCAGAGGAAGGCAGAGCTCTGCATTTTCACCCTTCCTCCCTTCCTGCAAAGGACCTCAGCATTATCATTCTTGCAGACCCAATCACTCTACAGCTACCTGAAAGCAGGTTGTAGCGAGGTGGCTCTTGGTCTCTTCTCTCAAGTAACAAGCAATAGGACAAGATTAAATGGCCTCATGTTGTGTCAGGGGAGGTTCAGTTTGGATTATTAGGAAAAACTCCTTCACTGAAAGGTTTGTCAAGCACTGGAACAGGCTGCCCAGGGAGGTGGTTGAGTCACCATCCCTGGAGGTATTTATAAGTCATGTAGATGTGGCACTTAGGGACATGGTTTAGTGGTGGACTTGGAAATGGAAGGTTAATTGTTGTACTTGACGATCTTAAAGGTCTTTTCCAGCTTAAATGATTCTATGATTGCTACCTATGCTATAGTTTCCTCACTTCAGGTGGACAAGCAGTCTGGTATCAGCTGTGCTCTGCAACGTGAGACTTCCTTGAGCCTATTCCTTGCTCTGCCTATGTGGTCTACTAGCTGCCGGAGTAGCAGCCATACAAAACCTAAGGGCAAGCATTAATAAACTTTTGAGATGTGCTTTCCTTCTTGGGGCAGAAACTTGCTCCAGTGAGAATGTCAGACATGCTTGGGCAATTTTTAGAAAGAACAGCTGTAAATGCCAGAACACTTCCTGGCATCTTCTTTGGACAGTGTATCATTATCAGGAAGGGAAAGATACTGTTGGCATAGGCACTGCAGAGACAAACCATTAATGTCACTGCACTCTGTCTTTACTGAGGCCCAGCCTCACCTGACAACACTGTGAAACACACAAGGTAGATCTTCTTGAGTCATTCCCAAAAGGGACATATGCCAGTATGTATATTATATGCTTAAAAGGTCAAAGTGAAGCATTAAGTCCTATTGCTAGGAAAGGTAGCAAAAGCAGGGAAAAAGGATAAAATTTGTATTTCAACAATTGCCCTCCAAGCTAGAGGAAGGCCAAAAAAACATTTTTCTCCAGTGTATCAAAAGATATGGAAAAACACAGGGTAACAGCACTTCAGAACTTGTTGTGTTGTGTCTGTGGAGGCTTTAAGAGCAGCAAAGTAGAGGCACTGTTCCAAATAATATGCAGTAGCTGCTCCCTTGAAAAGCACAGGACACAAGCAGCAATTGCTATTAAACAGAAAACAGTGGTTGGACTTCAGGCTGAATGAACTAGTTGTAAGTAGGTTTCATGTTAACTGCTTGCTATGTGTATCTTGTACAGGTTATGTATTGCAGAACAGGCTGTGTCCTTTGGATGTGCATCATGGGAACAGCACATGTATGTGGCATACAGCTTACTGCATGTGCAAGTTTTTATTCATAGTGTGTGCATTCTGTACTTGTTTATGTCAAATGTCAAGCATAAACAGGGCTGGAAACTTCTCTTACATGTGCCTAGCACAGGCAATCCCTCCTTCTTCAGGGAAGATTGGCACAAAAAGTTAAGAGATGCAAGGGAATGTGAATGAGGTAGCAGACCTGGCAAGCAGCTTTGGCTCTAAGAATACTAAGATGATGAGAGGAAGAGGAGTAGGACTTGGGACCCTGTAGCTGAGGGATGCAGAGAGTGACTGCGTGGAGAAAAGCAGGCATGGAGCCTGGAGGTGAAGAATGGAGATGGGTGACCAGAAACTGAGGAAGATCACATCCCCAAGATACACCTCTCTCCAATTCTTCTGGCTTACTCTGCCATCCAGACCTGTGCCCCCTTGAGACAACCTCCTTGTGTGAAATGCTGTTTTGTAACGTTTTCCCAGAATGCTGGAGCTGAAGCATACACAGTACAGATGATTCATTGTTCTGGCGCTATATTTCACAGAGATGCACCAATTTCTACAATTCAAGAAAACACCTACATTTATATGTGATGAAGAAACTGTTAGTAGTAAGGCCAGCCTAGAACAAGCCCTAAGTTTTGCAACTGGAGTGATGACAGAAAAGAGAACAGCATGTTCCATCATTTTCCAACAGATTACTCATGAGGAAGAAAATATTCTTTCATGTTGCTGAGAAATAATTGTGCTATTTCGAGAGTCGATTTAAAGCTATCCACAAAGAAGAACAAGAGGCATCGGGCGTAATTTCTTGTTGTGATCTTTGACTGAACCTGTGACAGTCAATAGTGACAAACAGCCAGAGGAAGATGAAATTCCCAAACACATTATGAAGTCCTATCTCGGCTGAGTCTTGATGTATTGTAGCACTTGGCAGCCAACACATACATCTTCTTTTACTCTGGCAGCCCTCCAAAGGGTTGATCTTTTTTTTGTCAATACCATACAATTGCACTCACTTGAAAACCCAGCTGTGAGGGTGGTGCTCTGTCAGGGCACCTGCAGCTTGGGCCAGTGTGCCACCACAGAGCTCTGTGTGGGGCTGTCTCTGGCATCCATAGCTCCACCGGGCTTTCTGAACACTGGAGGGGAAGCTGTAGCACAGGTGGGACACGAGTGCTGCCCTTGGCTTTGCAGCACGCTGTGGGGAAGGTGCGGGTGGCCAGCGCCGCAGGCCAGGCTGTTAGAGGACAGCATGGGAGGCGCAGGAGGACTGGGTGGCCAGTGCTGTGCGCGCAGGCCAACGTCGGGCCAACCTACAGGCACTGGAAGCGTGCTTGAGCGAGGGCACAAGGCAGGTGACGACGGCGGCCGGTGTGATTGCAGGACTGAGCGAAGGGTGTCCATACGAGGGGGCCGTGGGTACCCCACGTGGGTTTTGTTGGAAGGGACGTGGGGCCCAGCACGTGGGAGCACGTCCCAGGTGGCTGCGGTGGCCACCGTACGGGGCCCCCTGTGCCGGGGAGCGCTGGGCGACGTCGCGGCCGTGCCGCTGTGGGCGGGGGCCGCTCTCGCTGCACGATGGCGCCTGGGACACCAGCGCCGCCGAGTGCGGGAGGGGCGGCCGCTGGGGCGCGTGACGGCGCGGGCCGCGTGACGACGACGCGGAGAGGGGCGGGGGGGGGAGCGGAAGCGCGGCGGTACCTGCAGTGAGAGCGCCGCGGGGCGCCGCGCCCCCCGCCCTGCCCCGCCGCGGCGGCCGCCCCCCGCTGAGCTTGGAGACGGCCATTAGGAGCCCGCGCCGATCGCCTGGCGGCCCCGGGGCGGCGGTGGGCCTGTGGGCGGGGGGGTGTGTGTGACAGGAGGGGAGGGCGAGCGCGTGACGCCCTCCGCGCCCCGCCCCCCCGCTCCTGCTCCCGGCGCCGCCACCTCGGCCCGGCCCGGCGCGGGCGGGCGGCGCAGCCATGGAGCCGGAGCGCGAGTGCCGGGTGCTCTCCATCCAGAGCCACGTCGTCCGCGGCTACGTGGGCAACAAGGCGGCCACCTTCCCCCTGCAGGTACCTGGGCGGGTGCGGACGGGCCCGCCGCCGCCGTCCGCTCCGCTCCGCTGCCGCTCCTCTGCGGGGCGGCGCGGGGAGCCGGGCAGGTGGTGTGACGGGGGCGCCGGGCGGGGGGGCCAGGTGGGAGGACGGCCGAGAGCCGGGCGCCCCTCCCGCCCTCCGAGGTGCGGAGCGTGGGGCTGGGGCGGGGGCAGCCGGGGGCAGTGGCCGTCCCGGGTCTCCGCGCTCCCCGGCGAGCCGCGGTCGGTGCGGCCGCGCTTCCCGCCGGCTCCGTACGGCAGGGCCCGCGGCTCCCGCTCACCTCGTTGCATCTGCCCGCCGGCTCGAGGCTGTGGTACGGCGGGCGGGCTTGGAAAGGGCGGGGGGCTGGGGGCGCTGCTGGCGGGCGTGCTCGGCTGCATACTGCGGCGCTCTGCGGGCGCCCTGCCTGTGGCCGCGGCGTGTGCTCCGGCCGTGGCAGGGGGTTGGCACCGCCGCTGTCAGCGGGCGGCCGCAGCGCCGGTGTGGGTGCCCGCCGCCGGGGACGGGGCGCTGGGCTTGGGGGAGCGGTGGCCTTGTGCTGGTGCGGAACGAAGCCCCCCACAAGCCCCCGTGGGTGGTGGAACTGGGTAACCCCCCGCTGCTCGGGCTCTGAGGACCGAGGGAAGCGGTACTAAGTACAAGGACCCTTTAATGACTGCGCACGGCCGGGCCGGAGCAGCTAGCGTGTGTGGGCTGGGGCTCGAGGGTATAACTGGACCTTGGCCCTCGTGGCTGGCGAGTGCTGACTTCAGAGCCGCTTGCTAAGGTCTAGCCGATGGTGGGAAAGGAGAACATCGGGGTGCGCTGGGGCGAGCCTTTGCACGTATTGCTGTTCTCTCTTGCGAAGTGTCTGTGTTGTGAGGGGCTAATTTGGGGCCTTACCATCGAGAGGGCTTTGTTCCTTGACACATGCGTGACTGTACGAAGCTCGCTGTCTAAGAATCTCTTTGCCGGAACGCAGTGTGTTGTGACATTGGTTATCTTGCTACATGCTTGACGAACAATGGTGTAATCTCGCTTGACTAGACACAAGAGATGGTACACTGATAAATGATGCCCTTGAGACCAGGCCTGCAACAAGCCAACATCACCCACCCACCCCCCTTATCACCAGGCAATTATAATGTAACCAAATCTCTTGATAATTAGTTTATGGTAAAGGGCAATGTACATATGAAATCTATGTGCTGTGGAAAAATCTGTGTGTATGGAGACGTGTTCCTGAAAGGTGGTCACGATCTCCAGGCCAACTGTCCCTCCTTTCCTAACTGAATGGTCTCTAAATTGTGGTCCCCCTGCCCCCACCTGCCCCAGCTGTTCTGTGGTAGCAGAAGGGCACACAGTGGTACTTAATTCCAGAATTCTCTTAAAACACTATTTTTATTCATACACATTTTAATTCCATGTCAAAGGTTCTGATTACTCTTCTGTAACTCAACCTTTCAGTGGCATCTGAGGTCCCTGTATGGGGGTCTCGTATGACTTGGCAAATGGGTTCCTATAAAGTGTCTTTAGTTCCTTGTCTGTGATGCTATGCAATACTATTGTAGTTAAAAAGTCCTGTTGATGTTGTAGCTGGGTTCTGTTTAAGGAGGCTATCATACTCACACTGTGTAATGTTCTTCAGTGTATAGCATAACAAGAACTTGCTGGGGTAGGGGGGGGAAAAGATAGCTGGGGAACAACTGAACCCCTATCACTACAGGCTGCGCTTGAAAAACCTGTATGTAGGCAACCCTTAATGAAGCTGTGCTTTCTAGAAAGTTACTTAAACCCTGGTTTTGCTAGAACATCAGACGTAGCAAATTGCCACAAAGTGAAACTCTTTTGCTTTTTTTTTGTTTTTGTGAAACAAGGAAAGGATTTACAAACCTGAGACTCTTTATTTTTTTTTAAATATAGATAAAAATGAAACCTGATGCTAGTCTTGAGGATGGGTGCAAATCTGGTGTGCTTATGTTATTTCCTGTTCTCTTTTATACTTTGGTCTTCTGAACCAAATTCTGAATGGTTAAATGAAGCTTCCTTCTGAGCTCATCAGTATGGAGCTTGCAAGGCAAGATGTATGTAGATATGTGTCTGTGTGCGTGTGTGCATGTGAGGTCTGATGGGCTGAAATCCAGACAGAACAGTTCAGGAATCTGCATTTGGACAGCAACATCCAAATAGAAAACCAGACGTGGTTTCATCTGCTGTTTTAGACTTCTGCAAAAACATAAGTTGTGTTTGAACAACTTAATCTTTTGTGGAAATCTATGATATTATTATTATTTACTAGCAATAGCCAGCGTATCAATGTGCACAGCAGAGAATTCTAATGTCTTTTTTTTTTAACCAGATGGTTTTGCTTTGTCAGGCTTCCATTACACTGAAAGCTGAAGTATTTAAAAAGTAAGCGTGT
This sequence comes from Falco cherrug, assembly GCF_023634085.1. Lineage (NCBI taxonomy): Eukaryota > Metazoa > Chordata > Aves > Falconiformes > Falconidae > Falco > Falco cherrug. The sequence continues at coordinate 80,627,841 of NC_073698.1, forward strand.
GGAAGACTTTCTCTGCGAAGTATGTGGTAAACACTTTCTAGATAGCAAACACAGCAAACAAGAGCTAGGTCATATATTAGAGCAGTTATAATAATGGAAGTAATATAACTGAGTGAGAAATATTAGAACCCTTTACGCCATTTCAGGTTAAAAGACATTAAAGTAGTTTGAGATTCTAGATTAACTAATAGGTCTTAGAGGAAACATGCACCTGGATTTCCCAGGTAGTAAAATGCTGGGAAGTGAACTTTCCTCAGCTGTGCTCTGGATTCTGCCTTGCCAAGGGTTTAAATAGTTTTTACTTGCATGGTTTTACTATCTCTTTGAAAGTTCTGAAGGTAGTTTTGAATTATTTTTAAAATACTCAGAAATTATTTCACAACCATGTAACCTGAGCAGCTTTTGATACCAGGCAAGGGTTTAGAATTTTTCCAGCATTTAAGAGAGGAAGAGCAGTTGGTTGTACATTAATGTAGGGAGCTGCCACTGTCAGTCACATAAATGATTTTAAAACACCAAAGAATGTTTCTCCTACTCAACTAAGAGTTATCACAGTTTTTATGAGATAAGATAAAAATTTATGTTTTCACCATGGTATTCAACATTATGTCCATCGTATGCATTTTCTTTCTTAGAAGGACCTCTTTATTTGTTAATTTTAAATATAATTTTAACTTGCCTTTCCTGCCCCACCTTCTAGGTAGGCAGAATGTGACCATAAATAAAGGGTGCAGTACTGGGAAGCAGAGTTACAGTCCTCCTCAAACCACAGAGTGAATACACAAGGGCAAGCTCATTTCTGTTCTGCAGAGGTACTTAATTCTGACCATCAAGAAAATTTTGGTAGGCAGATGAATTTAAATTCATATACTACACCCATCATAGTATCAGCTTTTGTGAATGAGTATTTTGGTCTGTGTGTTCTGTTCTTTGGGCCTCCATAAGTTTCCAGGAAAGAGGTTTGAAAGTACAAGGGAGGGACGAGAGAGCCCCAGCTGATTTCACCTGGCACTGGACATTAGCATTTGGTTGCCACTGGGCTAGATTATACTCCTGTCTGCAAGACAGAGACTGTTGATCTTTGTTTATGTCTAGATAAAAATGATATCCAGAGAGTTCTGTTCTTACCTTGTTTGATAATGCTAATGGAACATGATTATATTCTGTTGTTCTGTGGGTTGTGGGTTTTTTTTTTTGTCTGCCCTAACACAGAATTTGATAAAATCTTGTCTCTGTTTTTACTGTTTAATTTGTGTCTTCTTTTTATATCTGTTTATCTTGAAGATGGAGCTAAAAGCGTGGATAAAAATACCATTAATTATTTGGGTCTGGAGATTGAAATTGTCTGTTCTGAATTGTAGGATGCTATCATAAATAGCTTCTACAATACAGGACAAGATGGCCTATTGAAATCTGTTCAATGATTTTATTTCTTACCTCACCCCTCTGCCCTGCCACCTCTCCTCCCCACCCCCCCCCACCCCTTACCCCTAGGTGACTGGAAATAGTTGTCTGTTCAGGTATTAAGGGCGGATCATTCTCATTCTTAGATTAGTCCTCATTTATTCTTTCGCAAAATAAACAGGAAGCCTACTTTTTTATCTCCTTCATTGTGAAAAAGATGGGAAAACAATTTTGATCAGCACAGATGGTAATTTCTTTGATGTTTAAGGGTAGTTTTAAACTGCATTGTTTGGCCAAAGGTATAATTTGCTTTCATGTGCTGAGACCAAAACAGTATCAACCTATCTTTAATAATTATCTGCTGCCCTAACAAAAAAGTTTGAGGCTTTTTTCTTTTTGTTTTGAAAAATGTAATCAAACCAATTAAGTATTTTACAGGAAGAGAAGTAGAAAAATAATACCTCTTATTTAAGCTGACTGCTTGCTCTGTTTCAAAACTTACTTCTGTTAATTACATCAGTCAGAGGAAGGATGAATCAATCAAAAGTGTTTACAAAGTAACAGTAAGAAATGTGCCTACTGGGTAGCCCTTATTTTTGTTACAGATCAAAGGCTGACAAAGCCTAACCCTTAAACAGAAAATAAATACAAAGATAAAAGTATTTGTTCTTTGTAATATCCAAAGATTGTCCTAAAGTACATATCTGAATGAAGAATAGTGGCTCTTGATTCATAGTTCAAATGAAGCTTGCGGAAGCATGATTTTCCTCCTTGCCTGTGTTTTTGTTCTTGTGAGAAAGATAAACAAGGGACAGATGAATTTTAAAAAACCCAAAACTCATGACCCCTCTGGGAAGGCTTATTTATAACTATGTAAACAGCATTTTCTTATTATGTGGATGCCAGTATATTTAGATGCAGAAGTTGCAGTGAATACCTTGTGCAAGAAGAGGCCCTGAAAGAGACTTATCCAAAAGGTCCTAGCAAGGTGGTTCTGCACCTGGCAGTTTGGATTTCTAGGGAAAGGCTTTAACAGAACTTTCCAGAAACTGTTGTTCAGGTTGATTCAGGAGCTTAGATGTACTGTGAGAACTTTTTCTGAGAAGATTGTAGGAGATGGATTTTCAACCTGTATGGTAATGTGAAAGGGGAGTGGGTCAGGACTGAGAGACAACAAAGTGGAGTATTTCTCAAAAGACACGCACAAACACACAAAGTGTGTGTGTGTCACTCTTTCAGCTCTTAACACTGCATGAAGACAGACTATACTGAGACAAAGAACTGGGAAAAATACCGGGGTCTTACTTTTACTTTAACAGTACTAGTTTGCATATATGTAGAACGCTAAAGTAAGAGATCTCAAATTTCTTCATAAATTTTTTTTACAGAAATCTGTTCAACAACTAAAGCAAAAGTAATGCAAAATAATCAATTTGAAAAGCTAGAGTAATTTCAACCTGCCTAAAAGAAGTCCAGCTGGGACTGCTGATGTGCAGTGGTCCCTAAATAGCAGGACTGAGCAGAGTCTGTAATAGAGTGTGGGGCTGATTGAACCATCATCATCTGAGATCAATCTAAGTGTGTGACAGTAGTATCCGTAAGTGTTCCTACAAGTCACTTAATTGTGGCAGCTTGTTAAATAAGCTTTTGTAATGAAAAGACAGAAAATGCAGTCATGAAAATACAGAAATTATGGAGATGTTCCCACAGGTTGGTTGTCTTACAGTTGAAAAGCTGAAAAAAGGATTTTAAGATACACTGCAAAATAAATTTTAATGTATGGGGTCAGCTGACTACCAAGCATTTTAAAGTTTTAAAAAATGATGAATATTTAGTGGTCGGTTATTGTTGTTATTTGATAGTACATTGTGAAAATTGGAACTGTGCCAGATGTGTAGAATCATTTAGGTTTGAAAAGACCTGTAAGATCACCAAGTCCAACCATTAACCTAGTACTGCCAAGTCCACCACTAAACCATGTCCCTAAGTGCCACATCTTTTAAATACCTCCAGGGATGGTGACTCAGCTGCTTCCCCCTCCCGGCAGCCTGTTCCAATGCTTGACCACCCTTTCAGTGAAGAAATTCTTCCTAGTATCCAAACTGAACCTCCCCTGGCACAACTTGAGGCCATTTCCTCTTGTCCTGTCCCTTGTTACCTGGCAGAGGAGGCCAATGTGCAGCTGCCTGCAGCCTCCTGGCAGGGAGTTGGACGGAGCCAAAGGTCCCCCTGAGCCTCCTCCTCTCCAGGCTGAACAGCCCCAGTTCCCTCAGCTGCTCCTCATAACGCTTGTGCTCCAGACCCTTCACCGGCTGCGTTGCCCTTCTCTGGACACGCTCCGGCACCTCCATGTCTGTCTCTGTTGTAGCAAGGGGCCCAAAACTGAACACAGGGTTTGAGGTGCGGCCTCACCCGAGCCGAGTACAGGGGGACGACCCCTTCCCTGGCCACACTGTTTCTGGTACAAGCCAGGATGCTGTTGGCCTTCTTGGTCACCTTGGCACACTGCTGGCTCGTGTTCAGCCGGCTGTTGATGAACACCCTCAGGTCCTTTCCCACCAGGCAGCTTCCCCGCCACTCTGCCCCCGCCTGTAGCGCTGCGCGGGGTTGTTGTGAGCCCAGTGCAGGACCTGGCGCTTCTCCTTGTTGAACCTCATGCAATTGGCCTCGGCCCATCGGTCCGGCCTGTCCAGATCCCTCTGCAGAGCCTGCCTGCCCTCAAGCACATCCTCACTCCTGACCGACTTGCTGTCACCTGCACACTTACTGAGGGTGCACTCAATGTTCTTGTCCAGGGCACTGATAAAGGTATGAAACAGGGCCGGCCCCAGTACTGAGCCGTGGGGAACACCACTTGGCTGCTAACTGGGTGTAACTCCATCCACCACCACCCTGTGGGCTGGGCTGTCCAGGCAGCTTTTAACGCAGCGTAGAGTGCGCCTGTCCAAGCCATGAGCAGCCAGTTTCTCCAGGAGAATGCTGTGGGAGACAGTGTCAAAGGCTTTACTAAGGTCTAGGTCCAGAGCCTTTCCCTCATCCGCTAGGCAGGTCATCTTGTAGAAGCAGATCAGGTTTGTCAAGCAGGACCTGCCTTTCATAAACCCACGCTGGCTGGGCCTGATCACCTGGTTGTCCTGTATGTGCCATGTGATGGTGCTCAAGGTGATCTGCTCTATAACTGAGGTTAGACTGACAGGTCTGCAGTTCCCTGGATCCTTCTTCTGGCCCTTCCTGTAGATGGGCATCACGTTGGTTAATCTCCAGTCTTCTGGGACCTCCCCAGTTAGCCAGGACTGCTGGTAAATGATGGAGAGCAGCTTGATGAGCTCCTCCATCAGCTCCCTCAGTGCCCTCGGGTGGATCTCATCCAGACCCATAGATCTGTGTGTGTCTTAAGTGGAGCAGCAGGTCACTGATGGTTTCCTCCTGGACTGTTGGGACTTCATTCTGTTCCTCGTCCCTGTCTTCCAGCTCAGGGGTCTGAGTACCCGGAGGGCAAATGGTCTTGCTATCAAAGACTGAGGCAAAAGCATTTGGTGCCTCAGCCTTTTCCTCAGCCTTTGTCAGTATGTTTCCCTCTGGATCCAGTAAAGGGTGGAGTATATCCTTAGTGCTCCTTTTGTTGCTAATGTATTTATAAAAACATTTTAAATTTTCTTTTATGGCAGCAGCCAGCCTGAGTTCTAACTGGGTTTTTTGTTCTAATTTTGTCCCTGCATAACCTCATGACATTCTCATAGTCCTCCTTAGTTGCCTGCTCCTTCTTCCAAAAGTGGTAAACTCTCTTTTTTTTTTCCCCTGAGTTGCAGCAAGAGGTCTTTGTTCAGCCAGGGCAATCATCTTCCCCACCAGCTTGTCTTTTGGCACATAGGCTGATATTTGACATACCATATAATAGTTACACTGCAGTGTGTACTGTAGTAAAGAGATAGTAGGTTGGGTTGTTTTTTCCCTGCATAAATGTAATCTTTTTATCTAATGCAACACAGCAAAGTGGAACGGTAAAGGAGGATCACATTTGGCATCTACAAGTATGTGCAAATATTTGACATAGGAGCAAGCAGAACTGCCCCTCCCTGATTCACCTGCTTTCTTGGAAAAAAAAAAAAAAGAAAATTGTGTTGTCAAGAAATTGCAAATCCTATTAAAGGACTGGAAAACCTTTCCTAAAGGTGCATTTGCACTGTTTGTGTGAAGAATATCATGTACTCAGAGACTCAGTAGCAAGTGCTCGCTTGCTTAAAGACAGAAAATAAGGCCATTTCCTAATCAAAAAAATGCCTTAAGTCTTAAATTTTATTTTTTTTAAATTCTTGCAGTCGTCATGTCTTATTTCTGCTCGAAATGAAGCAGTTGAGAGAAGTTTTTTTCTCCTGTATAAACAAACAAGGACAGATAACAGAGTCAATAGTGATCAGATTTCTGAAAAAAGAGCTTTACGTTAAAGTTAATTTCACATATATATGAGAATGTGCTGAAACATATTAAAAGTTTAATTTGAAATAATTAATCTTTAATTGTATGTATGAGGATGGTACAAAGCTACACCTAAGAAAAATAGGTGACATACAAAGCTACTGATACTTCTTAAAATCTCCCTTTTACTAAAGTGTTGTGTCTAGCTTTTAATTTTTTCTATTTATATCCAAAAATGATGGTCAGCTTTCCTTAAATAGCAGATTTGGTCATTTTAGATAAGGGGTACAGCATTTTCCATGGCTGACTGCATGCGGGCCAGGCAGGTTTTTTTAGCCTCTTCAGACTGAAAAGATGCAAGTGGAAGTTCCGCTTCAGTTGCTTGTGTTGTGTGGAAAACAGGCTTGAGCTGGTGAAGCAAGATTAATGTGAGGAGTGAGGCATTAGTCCTGGAACATAAAATGTCCATTCTTCTGAAATGTGTGTGATAGAGTATGCAGCTGTATAGTAATCTACGGGGGGGGGGGGTGGGGGATGAGCATAATGTTTGAAACATGGCAAGAAGATCCATGTTGATAGATAATAGGTGCTCCAACAGAAGCCAGATTAGTTCATCATCTTGTGGCTTGGCAGCAATGGGGTAACCTGTGAAACAATATTAGTATGCTGAAATACCTGAATTTTTTCAAGCCTTTGTTCAGGACTCTTATTTGTTGATGTAATTAATCTGTGACACCTCTGAGCTCCAGTTCCCTTAACATCTGGAACGATTACCTATAGAGCAGGAGAGAGAACTGATACCAAAACCTCTGATGTGATTAATTTTAAAAGAACAAAACAAAAGCCTGAAACTAACCCTCACTTCATCTTCTGTCATCCTATATAAATTTTAAGCATATGGACTTAAAGTTTGGGCTGAGGAGAATTTCTTTCGCAGTGATTTAGCTTTACGGAGTGCAAAGCACCTCTTGCCAGAGGGATGTGTGGGGTTGAGGAGGTGCTATGGAACACACTGGAAAGAGGTAAGTCTCTCCCCTGTGGCAGAGCAAAAGCTGGAGAGCCACTTTCTGATCTGTAGATGCAGTGGTTTCCAAAAGCATGAGTAAATGGTTTTCGTGGTCAGCACAACCTTTCCAGTCTGATCACAGCTATTCTCCTCCTCCCTGCTGTGTGGCTCAGTCATGTTTAACCTCTCAGAAGAGGATCTGTCTGGAAGTCTCAAGCAAGGAGAACACAGCTATCAATGACATTGATAAGTTGAAGAGAGGAATCCATTCAAGGATAGCGTTCATTAGATCATCATACTACAAACTGCCAAAGAATTGAAATGCTGTCTGTCCCACAATATCTGAATAAGGCAATTTCTCTTGCTTAACTTGGCAGATTGCTGGCCAGTAAAGTCGAGTATATTTTCTTTCATACTCCCCTTAATGGTTCTCTGTTTATTTATTGTTAACACTAAATTATTTGTTTTCTTCCTGAATTTTATGGTGTTTGTTCATAGCTCCCATACACAGTAATTCCGTGCCCATCTTCTGGAAGAGTAAAGAAAAAGAAAATAAGTTATAATGGAAAAAAAAGTTGGTAAAATTCTCAAAATTTGATACTGTTTTTCCAGAATTATGTGCTGGAATTTATGGTGACGTATATAGTAAAGTTTGGCCTAAATCTTATAAATTAAAATACATATGTATTTTTTATAAATCTATGTATCTTCATGTATTTTACAGCATTTGTTTTGCGTGATGAGTACTACTGAACAAATTTAGGCTGAAGGAGATCTTTCCCCATCTGTCCAGCTCTTCACTGTGGTTACTCTTGCTTTTCTGGCAGAATACACCCCTGCTCTCAAGGGGTGGGCACCCCCTTACTTGTGGAAACCATCGGACTCTCTGAGCAGCTAACAGAAATGGAAAAAAATGTTTGAAACTGAGGCCAGCAGGTGTACTGTTTCCTGCAGTGCATTAATTATTTGTTGTTGCTGTTTGTGGACCAGCACAAGATACAACCTGTGTCACAGCTCATTCCTTTTGTAGTCAAGTATTGCCGGTAGCTTCATATTGGGAATGGTTGTTTCTGGTTTTAGTTAGTGGAAGTAACATTGTGCCTCTGCTCTTTCATAGAAACCAACCAAATATTGGCAACTTAGATGTTCATATTTGAGAGGTTTCCTATTGTCACCTATCCTCTAGGGTATAGCTTCATGATCTGCTGGTTTCAGTAGCAAAGCCAGCTTGAGAAACTCCTGCTCTTTCCTGACCTCCACCAACTAGTTCTTCCACCTGCACTGTTTTGCTTTCCACTTCAACTCTTCAAGGACATTTTGTGAGGCCATGTGGTAAACTGCTCTGAGAGGCCAGCCAGGTTATAAATAACTTGAAAAAGAGGTAAAAGAAGAAAATGTTTGTTTATCTTGTGAGTAGATTTCCTTATCCAGTTCCCTACACAGCCCCACAGACAGCTCTTTTGGCATAACTGAGGGGCCAGAGCAGGAGCAAGCCCCAGGCATCTATACTTGGCATCATCCACTGAAGGAATTATTCCTCAAAGTATGCTCTTATCAGAGACATCTGCTTGCTTTGAAGGAATCAGCGAGACATTTAACTGTTCTCTAGAGGCTTCATTTTTCCCCTGCGGTGGCCTTGGTGTGGTTTTTACAGAACATGGCACCTCTTTCCTGTTCTGTTTTGATGAGTATCAGTTATCTTGCAGTTTAACATCTAAAGCTTTGGTAGGAGAGTGGAATCCATTCATGGTCTGCCCAAGAAGGCCAAATAAAGTGTATGTGCTGGATAAAACTTTTTATTGTAGGATAACTCCACCTTATTATATGTAGATAATGTGTTTGCCATGCATTGCTAATGGACCGGAGGTTAGCGATCTAACTATCCACAACATGAACAGCAAGACTAAAAATAGAAATAAAATAAATATCAGAGGAAAATAATGTGTTGTGGGATTCCCTCATTCCCCCCATTTCATTCACTAAACTAAACAAGATATTAAGTCCATGCCTATTGGACCTATTGCTGCTGTGTATGTCTGCCTCTCCTAATCAGTGTTTGTAAACTTCCTTGTAGCACTGCATGCTTCCAGTTGGCAGGAGTTTGTAGTGACACGTATGGTGTTCTTGTCAAATTACATCCAAGTGTAGAAAGAAGCAGCATGAAGATGATGAATCTGAAATTCGCAGTGAACCTGCAGTTTATGTCTCTTTTGAAGAGTATTAAGTCTGCAACTTTGCCATCTGAAATCAACATCTAAAGTTAGTTACCTAACGGTAATCTGAGTCTCAGGATTGGGGGAAGGAAATGTATTTCTTGGGTGGAAGGCAGTCAGACACCCACAGCACCACCTTGTTCTCCTTTTTTTGTGTATCCTTCGGTGGGAAGAATTAAGGGGGAAGCAGAAGCCGTTATGTCCCTGTCTCTCATTTACCTTAGCCCTTATAAATCAGTGTCTTGAAGATCTGTCACTTAATCCTACCCCAGATGGCAGGAATGACCTTCTGCCCATAGGAAGGTTAATAGAGCAGCTATCCCACAGTTTTTTATAACTCTGCAGTCGGGTCAATCCTGAACTGGTGTAATGCATGGAGTAACAGTGATTACCATGTGCCTCTTGCAGGCACAAGAGGCTGTTTGTTGAGTAGCCTATGAAAAAATGCTGATGATGTAGAACAACGAATTTCTTAGTGCTGAACAAAACAGCTTAGAGGGAATTTTGATAAAATCATCCATTTTATGCCATCTTACTATGATGTGAATAAGCTGTAAATAATATGGTCAAGTTTGTATTCATAAACCAATATTCATTTTAATGCATAAATAAGCTTGTAATTGTATAGCGACAAAGGGGTTAAAATGTCTGAAAGATCATATAGACTGTTCTGGCAAGAAAGTTGCAAATCTCTGCAAGGGGAGCTGCCCTCCTTATCTGCAAAGCAAGCTGCCCTACCAAGGAGGTAACGGGACAGCAGGATGGCCTTGAGTAAAATTACAAGGGGTATTGTAAAAACCCTGGGAAAGATTTCTACAAGTCTGCCAACTCATCACTTTTGAGACCTAAGGTGAAAAGTACACCATGAGGAAGACCTACGGCCTTCCTCCCATAGACCACTGCACACATTCTAAAGACCCCGGCCCACAATTTTTGGAAGAATCTGCACAAGCGTGAAAGACTGATAAGCTAATTAGCATACGAAGCGAGGGTAGGCGGGTTCAGGTAATGAATATGTATAGGCGTTAATGGAATATTCATTGTTTCATTATATAAATATAAGATAATCTGCCCCTCTGGGTGTGTACGATTGGTGGAAGGATCCCCCGTACACCCGGCGCCGACAATAAAGAATACTTAATCACTAAGAAATTCTGAAGACGTTCTTTGAAACAACTGTCTTGCACTGAATAGTTACCAATGCACACTGATCAGTCTCTCAGGATGGAAAGTAGAACTGAATGACCTGGTGGTATTTGCTCTGAAACGTTCCTGCATATCCAGGGCTTATTTGGAGGAACATCTTTAAGGTACTATTATCCTTACCTTTAATTCGGCCTGATTATGTTTCAGATATGTACTTATATTGTGAGCCTTTTCAGAAAAACCAAGGAATAAACTACTTGAGAACAAATTCACTGCAGTCTCGGGCTGTTCTGGTCTTTTCTGTTTAGATAGTCTTGGTCTTACAGCTAGATCAGCCCATCTGCAAATTCTCAGTAAGTACCAATTTTGCCAGAACATTTGAACAAAAATTGCAGTCTGCTCTGGCAGAAGAGAGAGGCATTTTTCTGCTCCAGTCTTTAGTTAATGCCCCCTGTGGTGGCCAGTGCTGAAGTCAGCTTGTAAATCCTGAAAATTGGTGTGCAGTTGATCAGAGGTGAAAAGGCAGTGACACTCAAGAAACGGGCATTGGACTACCTGAGATGATCATCTTGTCTTGTTTCTGCTGTTGTAGGGCTAGTTGTTGTTGGGCCTGAGAACTTCTGGCCATAGAGGGACAATGAAGCATCAAATAAACGTGGCTGCAGCATATATAAAATATCGCAGACTCCTCCACACCTACTTTCCTCTCATGTATGTTCTTTTATAACTTTTGGAAAGCTAAGTTAGGAAGCAAAAAAAAACCCCAGTTCGAGATGCATGGAGTTTGACTTGAGAATACAAGAAGTTGAGGTGAAAGGTAGGTTCAGGTAGGGAAAGGCATGGTCGTTTCCATTTTTTCTGGAATTTTTTTTCTTAGTGTGAGGATGAACAGATCTAACCAAGTAGTTTGTTTGTATGTTCTTTATTTTGGTTTTTTTTGGCTGATTGTGTATTGTTTATATGTCTTCATATAGTATATTTTGTAGATTTTTTAAAAAAGATTATATAGTTATCTTGTTTTTAACAAGTATCAGGTACTATCCAAATACTATTATTTTAACTGTTACAGTCTTTCCTGTGTTTCCTGTCTGTCTTTGTCACTGGTGAAATAACTTTTTTTTCTCAAGGTCATCTGCTGTATGTTTCTATTGTCTGTTTTGTAATTGTCAATTTCTAACCTCAGTATTTGAAGTGGCCCATTTGGTACCTGACTCCAGATTAACGAATCACCAACATTATCTCCAGCATCCCTGTTTCTAAGCTAGTTTATTTGCTCTTGTATTTTTACCCTGGCACAGTATCTCCAGTATCTTAATGATTTTTCTTTGCAGTGCCTTGCCAAACGCTGCACTAAAATACAGCTATATTGTATGTACAGAGCTCTTATTATCTGTTTGGTATGGTTTATTAAAAGCTCAGAAAGAGAAAAAAAGAGACTGGGTTAGTCAACAGCAATTTCAGTTCAGTTTATCAACCCACGCTAGCAATTATGCCTGCTTCACTAATTGCCAGGGCATGCTTTTTTTTTCGCAAGGTCCTTTTCTCAAACTGAATTTGTGTTCTAATTTTCTACATCTAGTACAATGTATGTTTTTTGGTTCAGTATCAAATGGAAGGAGACACAAGTAAGTAAAGAGCTGGCACACAGTGAGAGGTGCAAGCTGCAAAGGGGAAATCCTTTCTCCCCTTCCAAATTAGATTACAGAAGTTCAGCCTTTTTAAATGTTTCTGTTCCATGTCCAGAGGAATAAAGCGGAGCAGTGATGTTCACTGGAGTTACAGTGGTGGCTGTGTCAAAGTTCCAAACTGTAGTACATAAACATCAGCACATATATGCAAACGCCTTGTAATACAATGGAGCGTTTCATGGCCTTATATAGAGACTTTCTTATTGCAAAGTATCGCTGCCATTACTTAGCAAAAAACCCCAAAAAAACTCAATTACCTTGTTTGACAGGGTAATTTTAACTGTGACGTTAAAGTTAATTCTTCTAATGACTTTCAATGAAGCTTGGTTTTAAGATATGTATAAAAAACTTGGAAGGGGTGGAATGGTTTGGGTTTATGTGATATGGTGATTTTGTAGACAAATACAGGTATTTACTGGCTAATTCGGTTTGTGGATTATACAGATGCTTTGCTAAAAATCAGCACTTCGGGGACTTACCACAAGACTTCTTGAAAATTCCTCACAAATTGTGTCTGTTTAAGTCTCTGTAACCCGCTTTGTTTATGTATGGATTTATGCTGTAAAACTGCCTTTGACTGATGCATCTGTCAGTGTTGCATTACTTCAAGAGTAATTTTCCTGTTGATGTAGGGCCTTACCATATGTGCGTCCTGTTAACAGCAATAAAGCCAGCTGTGATCTAAATGTGGACGAGGAGGGGGGTCCTCTGGAAGAAAATATGATCATATAGTGGGGTTCTTTAAGCCTTTGATAGGTTTTGTGTTGCTGTCACATACCCTCAGATAAAGGCCCTCTGAAGTTAACGAGATGTGCCTTGTGCAGACTTGAGCAGGCCAACTGTTTTGCTTTCAGTACATAAGTCCTGGTTCTGGTGGGCTACTTGTTGATGTTTTTGAGATGCTTTCCTTTCCTATGGGGCACCAGACAGGCTCTGTTATGTCTGTCTACTGTTAGCTTCTTTTTTTGGCCCAGATCCATTTATTCAAGTGCCTTATGCCAGCTCACCTTGTTGAATTTCCTTATGTTAACTGTATTTGTGGAGGCAGAGGAGTAAGATTGTAATTGGGCAATTATTAAGGATTTGTTATAAAAATTCATAGTCATAGTTAAGATGTTTGTTGGGATAAACTTAATATATTCTTAAGCTTAATAAAAAACTGTGTGTGTGTACGTTTGTATTTTTTGTTTGAAATGTAGGATTTGCTCTTAAATATTAATTTGTTTTTTAAAATGCTGCTGTATGTATACTTTAAATGATATATTTCAAAGCACTTCCCTATTATATGGAAAGCTGGTCTGACTCTTGAAATTGAGAATATTTTTTTTTCCTTTCTGTAGAGCCCCTGGGCGTGTCATGTCCTTCCATTAATTTTTGAAAATTAAATACTATGTTCTGAGTATATTGGAAAGCTTCCATAAAAAGCATTAATTTATGGAGAAAAATAGAGGCAGTTTGTTGCTGTTGCAGCAGGTGGCATGGTCTGTGTTCTGAAAAACAAAGCACAAGACCACACATACAATATGTAAAGTACAGTACCAGTACAGCAGAGATTGTGGCAGCACGCATATAGGGTACATATAATGCAGTATCACTGATTCTGTGCAGTGTAAGTTCCTTAAGCTCTTCTTTCCTAGCTGTATTCTTACTGTGTATGAGAGGAACAGGATGTTGGCTTTTTACATCAGAGTTCAAGTGATACTAGTTTAAGCACAATGCTTTGCAGAGTTGATGGTCTCCTTTCTTTGTCATTGTTTACTGGTAATATGCTTCCATATGAGCATAACACTTGTCCAGTTCACAGGGCTTTATGAAGGCTTATATTTTTAGTGCTTTTAGGAGGTGAATATTTGAAACAGCATTTATTTTTTACAACTTCTGATACTGAAATCTGTAGTACTGGTGTGTTTAATATAGCAGGATGATAGACCATGTTCTCCAGACGCTTTCCTTCAACTTCTTTAAATGACAGCACGGTGGTGAGAAAAGGTTTGGAAGTACAAAATGATCTGGAGGTCAGACTGTGATGACGTTGTGCTTTAGAACATCCATATCTTGATCAAGTGTGTGGCTAGCTGAGAAATCCTTCAGTAGCAGAATTTGTTTTCAGCAGGAGGATGAGTGCATACACTAAAAGGTTCAAAGGCAGTATACTCTTTTAGAATTGGTTTAAAACAACACCCTAATATCTGTCATGGTTCCTTGCTTCTCAGGCTCTCCGCGAGGACATGTTTTCTCTGCAGAGACAATCGCTTTAAACTCTGGCAAGAGATATTAGTGGAACGTAATAGACAAGCCTGACTGCCTAAGTGAAAGCAGTGAGATCTGCCTGGGGTTTATGACTTGGTGAATCATTCCTAGGCATCACAATTTAGTCATCAAGTAGGAAAGCAGCTGAAATCAGTGGTTGTTTCTGAAAATATACCTGCATGTTGATCTTGCCAGGTAAAGGAAAATGCATCAGTAGCACAGTTGAGGTTACATCTCTAAATCCTTCATTTGGAATTCTGTGCATAATTCACACTGCTGCCTTATTAGACTCTGTCTGGATGGTTTTGATTCACTTGTCTAGTGTGAGTTAACCATCTTTTCAGTATTAATGTTTACTGTTACTTTGCTCTAACTCATCATTCTGTTACCCTCCGTTGGCACAAAGGACATACCTGGCTTGGATGGTTCATCAGTTGAATATTAAATGAAACAGTCTGACTTTACTTACAAAGTGAGTATCTTGCTACAAAGCAGAAGAGTTAAGTGCAAGGAAGGTAAGTGTTGGAACACAGTGCTGCATTTATTTTGGGAGAACTAGAAGCAAGAAAGTCAAATCCTCCTTTCAAAAGTGGAGTCTTAAATGTTCTTTTTCCCTGGTTAGCAGAATCTTGTTCCTTCCTTCTTCTTAGCCAGTGCCCTTTTCTTGTCAAGCTGCCTTTCCCTTGGAGATAAACTCAACTTGTAGAGATGTGAACAAGCAAATTATATAGTGAGATTTTCACCTGTGGCATATTTGTAGCTCAGATCTGGATGTGAAGCTCTAATTACACATACAAGAAATGAGGAACCTTGTGTTCACGATAAAAGGATCTATGTGAATGATTGTCTGAGCTTGATTTGCAACTTCAACCTCTGATACTTTCCCTGCATTTATGGTTTACAAAGTTTGGTTTGTGGGCTCACCTGGAAAAATTTGTTTTGATGTGTTCTGGTACGGTAAAGCCCACATTTTCCAAAACTGAGAACTTTGAAGGAACCGGAGAGTTTGGATGGAGGTCTCAGCTTTGTTTCATGAAATATAGGTAGCAACCTGTGAAAGTGTGTCAGGGGACATGAATACTATGGAAGAATCATGTATGCAGTTTACAAAGTCTGTTTTTATACAATCTTTTTTTTTTTATTATTCACACTACTTTTTTTTTTTTTCTCTCTGCCTTTCACTCATTGTTCCAGATTTTTCCTCTAACTTGAGCTGCAGTACTGCTTTGTGGTTCTGGTTTCAAAATCTTAAAATGAAATGCTACCAGAGGCATAAACCCAGTGCCCAAAGAGGGAAGTATGTAGCGACCATTTTGCAGAATAGAGAGGTATTTTTAATTGAATTTCATTCTTGCAGAAGTAGGTCATTGTTCTCTGAGGTTGTCTAAATTAAGTGCAAACTAAAACAATCTAGTTAAATTGGTTCGCTGACCATTTAACAGCAAAGGACTTACATGTTAGCTTTGCCAGTAAAGATAGTAAACATACCATACTACTGGTTTTTATCCTTGTAACCAGAACTTTAGGATAGGTAGTAGGTGATATTTTTGTGTGGTTTTACACATGGAGTTCTACTAACACTGAGCTTTTTGTATGTAGCAGTATCATCGAATGATGGAGTGACCCAGGCTGGAAGGGGCCTCAGGAGGTCCCCAGTCCAACCTTCTGCTCAAAGCCGGGTCAGCACTATGTTCAGCCTGCGTTGCTCAGGGCTTTGTCCTCCTGGGTTTCGAAAACCTCCAGGGACAGCAATTCCACAGCATCTAAATATTTCTCTAAATATGTAAAATAAAGCCTTGGAAATTTTTGTGGTTTTTTCTAGTGTTTAGTACCTAGGAAAGCAATAAAACACAGTTCAGGTAAGAAGTTAATGTAATTCAAGTGATGGATTTTCTTGCACACTTAGGAGATTTGAGACACACACCACTGACCCCCCAAGCTTTTTTCCCCCCCAAACTGCATACAAGCAAGGAAAAAGGAGGACATCTTGAGTACTGTAATGAAGCTGGAAAAAGCTGCTTCCTAAACAAACTTAACAGTCAGGAAATTGGAACAGGTATTTGTTTGTTCAGCACTGGGCATGAGGGGGATAGTTCCTCCTAGCTCGGCTCTGGTTCTCAAGTTACTTCTTTATATACATTTAGTTGCATCAATATTCAATATATTTCCTAGAACAGGCGGTGCTCATGCAAATTATTTACATCTTGCATAACAGTCTCAATTGCTTATGCACAGTCTCTTTTGGGTGGTTATCCTCAACCTCCTGGTGGTCGATAGGGATGAAGGCCATATGTCTTCCTCATCTGGAACTTTTCACTACTTCCTTGTGCATGCTGTCTACTCATTTTCATTGTTGTTAAACCACAAAACTGGTTAAGGCTGCTTCACATCCCGATGGCTGCTTCACATCCTGACAGCTGCTTTTCTTAAGCTCTCTGCTTGGCTGTTCTTAAAATGTTCTGTAACAAAATGTTGGTTTTTTTCTTTCCTTGTTATCAATAAAGTCTGTGATACTTTTGGAAATTTAATTTTTTCCCTGCAGAAGCATAGTAAAGTTGCAAGACATATTTTAAACGGAAACAGAGTAAATGAGAATGTTTATTAATATTTATTCTGAGGAAGAGCTAATCTTTGAAGTTCAGAGTTTTCTGTCTCAAGTGGTATTAATGATCAAATACCAAACAGGATTACAAGGTAAAAATGAGTACTTTTATTTGTCTCCAGACCATTGGTACATGATGTAGATTACACAAATATGAACATAAAGCTTAGAAATCATTAAAACTGAACTTGAGATGTTGAATTTGCTTCAAAATCTTCCTGTTAACTTCTGTTGCTACACTGAAAGTTTTCCGTAATGTGGAATATTTCTTTCTTGTTTTACAATCCACACGCCGCCCTCCACCTTTTACATAACAGGCACAACTTAGACTGTCCACTTGAAGGAAATGTATGTTTCTAATCTTTCATTTCTAACAATTTTAGGTATTATTTCTTTGCAATGAAGAAATAGCGTGTTTCAGTGTATGTATGATTGAAATGTTTTATGGAAGGGAAAGGATGACAGACTGTAAATTTTAAACAAACCTCTAATTCATTAACACAGTGGCAAAGTCCAAAAGGTTGTATTTTTAAAGGTGAACCGGAACTCAGGTTTAGCTATATTTATAACCTATGTAACTCAAGACATCTTCTGTGTCTCTAGGTCTTTAGGTTGTTCTACTAGTAAAACAATTGGTATCACTTATAAAATTTGAATCTTGAAGGAGATCCATTTTCTGGCTTTTTATTTGTGGCTTGGTGGTTGGGTGTAAGTTTAAATTATTTGTGCTTTTAGGAAAACTAGGCTGTTGGTTCAGTTTTCCAAAAAGAACCAACACCTTTAGCAATTGTCCATGCATTATGAAGTTTCTTCCTTTCTTCTGTGTTGATTTTTCCCTTGAGGACTTGCTAGTTTGAAGATGAGCATTCTGATAAGTTCTGTAGACTAGGTGTCTGCACAGATGATGCACCTTCTTTTTGCAAGGCTGGGATAGCCCTTTCTGCATTGGGAAGAACTGGGTGATGTTTGTCCCTTTCCTTCAGTTATTTGTGATGAAGAGCTAAGTCCAGTTTGATCTCATGCATCCCATTGGAGTGTATGTGTTTCATGCTAGCTGTTTCTTCAAATGCATTCTGCTTCAGTGTATGTATTTTGATTTAATCTCCAAAATACTATTCTGAAATGCATCATTCAGGTCTGCAAGCCATGCTTTCCAAATACAAAACTCTGTTTTTGATGTTTTGTGATTTATTTTTAGAAATGTAACAGTTCTGCTTCCTTTGCTTAAAGATTCACCCATTTTTCTCTGAGACTTCAGTCGCAGTAAATGTCACTATATGATGTGATATAGGCAACCTTAGTTTGGGTATTAAGAACATTGTTTGATATGTGCTTAGAGTGGAGGCTGAGAGATTTAGTCTGAACTCAGTTATCTTCTTCCTTTGAAGAGGGTTTATCATCCTTACCCAAACTGGCTGTGGGTTTAGGTTTGCACAGGATTTGCAGTTCTGTGGACAATTTATACTTATACAGAATGACAGCAGAGGGAGAGCGTGGAAACCAGAAATTGTTCTCTACTGGAGGGCCTGGAAGGGACCAGATCATCCACAACAGGGGGTAGTGGTAATGTAGATGATGTGTCTCCCTGGCAGCTGCAGCCCTGGACACTTGCACAGTATCTGCCATAATAATAATCTCAGTCCTCACACTAATAAAATCTGAAGGCTGTAGTTCTGACATAAGCAAAACTCAAGTGGGAGTGAGTTCCTCCAGTTTATTTACACAGAGGTGCAAGGAACACATCATGCGTACACACACAGAAAAAGGACAGTTTTAACACCCCGAATTGGGTCATTTTGCAAACGTAGCAGACTGATGTGCAAAGAAATTCAGGAGGCAAAGGGAAAACGGTGCATCAGGGAGTATGAGGTGAAGCTGTCATTATCTCAATAAAGGCATTTGCCACACAGGTGGACCTGGCAAAGTGCTACTTGTGGCTTCTGATGTATTTTTTAAGCAAAGCATAGAGACGGCTGTGGATTTCAGTGGACGGTGATAAACCATTACTAGCTTGAATTTGTTCTCTGACTGAATGCCACAAAACTACTGTATAGATCTAACTGTATTTAACTGGCATATATATAACAGTACTTAACTTCAGAAACACGAAGAGGTTTGTTTCTGTATGTAGGAAAAATTGTCAGTAAAATCAGAGTGGACTGATTTTAGATCCATGAATTCAGATAAGTAATTGAAATGTGTTTCATATCAACAACCAAGAAACTTGATGGATATAACTGAGTTTAGTCCTGTTATAAATTTGTACTTTCAATTTTCCAAAGGAAAGGTTGATTTTCACTGGTTTATGACATTGGAAGAATTGTTGATATCCAAATAAGTGCATAATTTTGGGCGATACTCGATACTTTGCAAAATTTTTTTGTATGATTTATGTGTTTCAATACATTTGCTCTGATCTCAGGAGGTAGTTAACTTTCACTTAAGATTTATTTGACATCTGGTTGGGGTAGAAATTTCTAGCTAAATCAATTAAACCTCAAAATTAATGCTTTTAGTTAGCTCTGCCTAACAAATTAAAAATGAGTACATATTCAAAAATTATCGAGGCATCTTTTGAATACAGCTCCCTTTGTAAGCAGGGAAAGCGTTCATCATTCAATGAATCAGAAACTGCTTCTGATATGTATGGTCTTCTAGATATGCAAGGATGATAGTTACTAGTACTGGTTTTTAATTGTTCATTGAAGGAGGAAGATAACATTTCCTTATCCAGTTTAAATGATCAGGTTGTTAAAATGAACTACACAAACTGAAATCAAGACGCAGTTTTCTCTGTAGCCATAGAAATGATTGCTGTCAAAAGCTGCTTCTAGCACTTCAATATACCCTGTTTTCAAGCCGTCTTCCAGTGACTACATTCCATGAGACTCTTCAATGCAGTTTGCTTGGTAGCAAACATGCACTGGCTTAACATGACTTCAGCTTTCTTTTTGATTATTTTAATACTTTATACTAAGCCTAGACCTTAACATCTGTTGGTCTCGTTTCAAAGGTAGTACTAATTAGGGAGTTTAACTGTACTTTGTTTAAATGACATTTAATGTCTTTTAATTACTCTGTTTTGCTAAGAGTCTTTGTAAAAGGGAATTCCTTGGAGTAACTCTGGCTTAATTTGGGGGGTTGAATCAGAACTAGAGAATTTTGTAATTAGGTGTGTTATATGACAGTCATATGCACTTATTCAAAACTAAACTTTAGAGCAAATTAGAAACTGTGACAGAGTAGACTAATGCCAGTAAATGGCTTTAAAGGCTTTTTAGCCTGTTTTGCACTGATAAGAAAAGTGAGAATATCGAGCTCCCTTGTGGACTTTTCCTCAGCTATTCGAAAGCTCTTTAACTCACTTTTTACCAAGCATACAGCTAAGCTAACCTGGCACCTAGCTGTCTCCAAGAACGATGGTCTTCCTTGTATTTTCTCTTCTGCTGGTTGAAGCAGATTAATTGGCCAAAACAAACCAAAATCCCTAATCTTACAGAAAAGTTTGTTGAGGAGTCTAATGATAGCTTGTGCTGGTGGAGACAGTAAAGGAGGACTGTCTTTCTGGTGACCATCAGTTGGTACAGTGCTTATCTGTGTTGTAGAACAGCCCTCCCTACAAGCAGTTGTGTGTGCTTTTCTTCCCTAAAGTGCTAAGTGTAAAACCTGATTAGTTAGTAAATCATAGTGTGTTCTGTAGTGTTAAGTGTTAAATAGTTGGAGAGACGTGATCTAAATATTGCACAGAAATGGATTAAATCTTCATTGTTGCCAAGATGTTTGAAGGAAAGAAGAACTTCTTAGGTCTGTTTATTGCAGGGAGGGGAATCAAATATGGGATGACAGTCTGGTTAGAGGCAGTATTCTGATTTATTTCTTTGAAGAGCCTGTGCAGGCATCAAGGTTAAGGTCATAACAGTATTGCCATGTTCTCACCCCTTTAATTCCTGGGTCTTTAAAATAAAATCTGCCAAGGTGAAACAAGAAACTGGGGTAAGAGTAGAAGCTGAGGTTAATTTTAACTTGATCATGCTGAGACAACCCACCATTCTGTCTATGATTAATGTAAGATTACTTTGCTTTCTGGTTAGGACTAAACATAAATCTTTATTGTATATTGAAAGAAGAGACTTACTCTGTGAATACCTGTGTGGAATCTGAGCTGTGAAATGATAGAAATGCAGCACCTGCAGGCAGAAGAAACTACCTGTTGCAGCACATAGCTCCATGTTGTAACAGCCCAGGGTTTGAAATAAGGGGCTTAACGCTTAATAGCTTTCATGTGCAAAAGTACATGCACAGGGAAAGCCTAATGTCTGGCACCATACACCCAGAGATTTTAATATATGTGAGGGGGATGCCTTTGTGATAAAAAGAGAGAGGCGTGCATCTCAATGAAAAACGTGACTGGCAAAAGCTTCGTTTGTTCACTCTCCCCTCCTCTGCAAATTGCCTGAAAGTGGATCATAAACAGTGATGCATCATTACTATTATCTCCTGGTATGACTCACTGAGCCATACATAGAAGCTTGTCTTTTGAGGAGAATTCTTACTCAGAGCAAGTAGGATGTGGAAACAAATATTAAATGTCAGACTGTTATGTCACTGTTGCATTAGAATTTCTTTCATGGCAGATAAAAATGGGTTGAACAGCAATGCCTGTCTGTATTAAACAGGTATTGTCAGGTTAAAAATCCTCATTAGTTTTCTCCTGATTTAGCGCTCTTATTTTCATAATATTATATCTTTTGGGGCCACAAGAATGCGTTTGTTGATCACACTAGCTAATTCTTGGGTATTTCAATATTTAGATTGCTGGTAATGCAAGGGAGCAAGGTGGCTTTTGGAGCATGCTTTAGGCTTTTTTTACTTTGTGTTTTTAAGAGCTCTCTCCCTTTGATTGACTGATCATGCCCCAAATTAATTCTCTGTGATTTTTTTCTATTCTCTTTTAGTTGTGAAGAAACTGCTTGTGACATCCAAGTATGGCTCATAACATTGATCCCTTTTAAGATTCTTCTGTCCTTCTTTTAGAAAGATTGGCTTTCTGGAATACTTACTGCATCCTCCCTCCACATTTTTCATTAATTTAGTACCTTGCTTTTCTTGACAAGAAAGACTAGCCAAGGCTTTCTTCAGTGTTTCTGCTGGACCAGCCTCTCCATCCTTATCCCCAGCTGAACTCTAGCCTGAGGATCCAGAACTCTGTTTTTCTGGTGCTGTTGCCAGTGTGACGTTTGTTCCATGTCTACCGCTGTAGTGAAGTACTGCGTTGTTTGTTTATATTGCATGTGTGTTGACTCAGCTTTCACTTCAAAACAGTGCTCAAGATTTTTAAATATACACTGGGAAATCAGAATCCTCTCTTGTGTTTTGTGACATTAATAATGTATTAACAAAGCTGTGTTAGTAAAAGTATTCTTGTGTTCTGTTACAGGTTTTGGGATTTGAAGTTGATACAGTGAACTCTGTCCAGTTTTCAAACCACACAGGTAAAATTTTACACGTGTCTTCAGATAACCACTCCACAGTCACTCAGTTCTACTCAACATGTGGCTCACCTCATCACATGACAGTGGAAAGGAGATGGGTCTGATGTTTTCACTCACATTTTCAGGATATAGAGCAGAAACATAATTTTCATGTTTTGATTCCAGTCTCACAGAAGTCTGAATTTGGGATTAGGGCATGATAAGACACAGTAGTGTCCTGTTCTGCTACTTTACAGTGTGAGTTTCTTTTGTTAGGCAGTAATCTAATTAATTCAGACAGTGAAATAACGCAAATACGGCCTTCTACACAGACAGGCATGTGAACTGGGGAGTCTTCAGTACTGTTTTCTGTATGTTACGGCTATATAATGCTCATAATTATGTTACCAACACAAACATCAAAAGAATACGCAGCTAGACATGTTTCCTCTCTTTATGTGCCCACCCAGATGGCTAGCACGTAATCCTCATTCTGGAGGGCGGAAGGGGGTGGTGCACACCAAATACATTTGGGTGTATTTTTACTTAGGTTCTAAGCCTGAGTATCACGCACTCACATAATACTTTCAGACTTTCTAAAACTCACAGTGGTAGAGGACTTTATTTTCCAAAAGAAAGCTTAAATTTATGTGTATTTTAGCAATACCTTTTACCCATAAAGGTAAAAGTGACTTAGTGACTTGCTATTTTTGGATCAATGGAGACACATCTACTGTAGTGGTGGTGGCAGGTTGTTTGAGGGGAGATCTTTAGATAAAGAAATTCTAAGGGTGTCTTAAAAAATAATCCAGGAACAAATTCTGACTTTAACATCTTGGAAAAGAGCTCAAATTGTTTCTGACGAAGAAAAGGGGGGGGGGAAGAAGTCAAAAGTTGTGATACTTTCCTACTATCTCACAAGTACAGCTTTATTAATAAACTACTAATATTTGGACCAGAGAGCAGACCAAGAAGCCTCTGTCCTCTCTTACTATGTTGAACTCCATGCAGCTTTCAAAAAGTTATAAAATATTCCCATCATGGAAGGAGTTTAGTGTCACCCAGAGAAGAAGAAAGGAATGTTTCAAAGGTAGCTAGAAAGCCATCTCTGCTTGTAGAGAAAAGGCATGAAAGAGGTAATAATTAAACAAGGGATGGGGGCCTTTTGTGGCTCAGGCAAAAAGCTGCTTATTATGCTTCTACCCTTTGGCACAGTACAAAGGTTCTGTCGTATTTATAAGAGATACTTAGGTGTGACTTACTTTTCTTTAATGTATTCAGTTTTGGAGTTGGGTATTTTTTGTTGTTTGGTGTTTGATAGCTGGGTAAAACTGTTGTACTTTCCGAAAATTAAGCAATTTTTTCATGTGAAATAACTTAGCACTCAAAATGGATGAGCACTTGTTGTTTGTTGGCTTTCAGTTTCAAGATAAAATCTGCTTTAAAGGGTGTTAAAAGAGTGTAATAGAGGTTTTATTGGATGATAAACTGAATGTGTTTGAAGGTAGGAAAATTACACTACCAACAGGATGACCAGGCTCTTAAAACATCTTAAAAACAAAAAATCCAAACCTTCAATATCTTAAAAAGAAAAAAAAAATGTAATAGTATCACAAGTGGAGAAATGTTACTGGTGCTTCATTTGAAGTTTGGCAATTAAGGTAGCAGAAGGAACAACAAATTAGGGATTTCCATGCCACCCCTACCACTACACTCCCCGCCAAAAAGGCCTAAATGAACATCCCAAAACTAAAAGTGTCTCAGGGATCACAAGTCTTTAAAATACTTGGATCTTTTATTTTGTCTCCTGATGTTTTAGGAGTCACTTTCTTTTTTTTTTCTGTAATCTTGATTGTTTTATAAATGCGCTTAGAAAATCCCAAAGATTGCTGCACTGCACAACCTCATGGCTTTGGGAAACAGACCTTTCAGAAAAAAATTCACAATACTGTGTTTGACACTTGCCAAGCGTGTGTAAAAGGAGATTATACGTAGAAGTGTCGGTCATTTGGTTGGAAGAGTAAGGAATGGCAAAGAAAGGAGGGGCCCATACATATTCCCTTTCATGTCAGGTCTAGTTGTCTAGCACTGCAGTTTTCCTATGAAATCCTTTCTACCCTTTCTTAAATTGAAGGATAGATTCTAAGTCCAGTGGCTTTGAACCTCCTCTTTGGGATAGTCATGTAGGTAGGAACATGTGGTATCCTCATAAGAAGACTTTTCAAAGCTGAGCATGTATGCATGCCTGCACACCAACTAGCACTAGCACCTGGAAATCCATTTACTGCGGCAGGGATTTAGGAACAGAAACTGCCATGCTGGGCTGTGGCTTGTCTGGAACAGTGCTGCAATACACGGGAATAGTGTGCTGGGTGAATTGCTGAAGGTAACTTGATTTTTGTATGAGAACAAGATCTTATGAGACCCTTTTCTGTGGCCATCATTAAAACTGAAGGCCAAATTTCTGCTTCAAAATCTAGCTGTGACCTGTAGTTTCTCAAAGAATGCCACATACCAGAGGGGCACAGGTACGAAATTGTGTGAGGTTTTAGACACAGCATTCTTTCTTTCCCCATCCCCATCTTTAAACCTGATATTGTCAGCAAAAGATAAAATGCAGAGGGAATTTATGACCAACATGCTTTCTTTGGTGAATTATTGCTTTTTTTTTTTTTTTTTTTTGCCTTGTCTTTAAATTAGTAAGATACCACGAGCCTATTTCTGCTGACTCCTGCTCAGAAAATTCAGCTTTCTTCAGTCTCTGATAATCCTGAAATTTGGAAAATGTCTTTTAAATCAGTCCCTCTGGGAGAACAGTTTGTCATGCTGCTTAGTGAAGAACTTTTATGATGAGAGTGTGAGTGTGACTCACCCTTGAATGGCATCTTGCTTCATGCACAAATAAAAGAAGCTGTCATGCAACCTGCAAAGATTCTATGCTAGCTATTATATTTTACTGTGTTGTTTACAGAAGCATTTAGTCCTCTGATGTGCAAAAATGAAAATTAGATATTTTTTTTGTTGATTTTTTTGGGGTGCATTTTTAATTCTTCAGTGATTTGCATTTTTGTTTTTTATTGGTAGGTTAATGGTAAGCATATAATGTACTTACTTTGCCATCCAAATCACACCTTGGAAACTGCTCCAGAGTAAATAGCCTGGTTTTTTTCTTGTTCCTTTTCTTTTTATTCTTAAGCAAAGCAGTTTTGACTTCCACTTAGCGGGTCTGTAGTGGGTGGTTGGGTTGGCAGATAGGTCTGATACATGAGAAATTATAATTCTGTCTAATTTATGTGATTCTCCACAGTCTACCGCCCATATGCAGTCATTCACATCTGTGTAGTGCAGGACAAAAAGAAAAGATCTCTGCTCCTGCCTAACACTGGTAGTATTTTACTCCCACACTGACCAGCTGTAAAAAATCCAATGGAGAATTTGGTACTGTATTTCTGGTTTTGTTGAAGGCCACCTGGTAGCTGAAGATTAAGTCAGATGTTTAGACCAGGTTGTATGCCAGAGTTTACATGTGAATTTTGTGACACAGCTGGGACCAGATTGTCTGCCCATCATGTTCTTAAACACTAGTTCTTTCTTCCTTTTTCCCACGTGAAATACTTGGTTACTGAAGCCACTTGGAATAGATTTGTAGGGAGCAGCACAGGAGCAGCTCAAACCTCAGAACAGAACGTTCTGGTTTGGAAAACAAATCTTACGTGCCCTGCTATACTTAAATGGTAGCTTGTTTTTTGTTTTGTTTTGGGTTGTTCTTTTCTTCTTCTGGTATGCCTGTGTTTTTTATTCTTTTTTCCTTGTTTTTGGAAGTAATTAAGAGGCTTATAAATCCATTCCAGAGGAGGAAAAAATGTGTACCAGTGGAGGCAGGCAAGAAAGAAAAGTATGTAAATTCGTCTTGAGTGCAATATTTGGCTGCCTTTCTTGGCTGCTTTTGGTTTTGGGGTTTTTTTCATGCAGATGAACCAAGACATTTCCTTGGAGACTAATGAACACATTTACCATTTTAGAGGGATGAGTGACAAGAGGCATTGTATCTTACCTGTTTTCATTCCCTTATCTGCTAAAAGCAAATATATAACATTTAATTGCAGTAAAAGGCCATAACACAGATAAGCAGAAGGGGCATAAAGATGTTTAAATGGTCATGTTCATTTTTGTGTTTAAAATTATTATTAATCTGGGAGACTAATACTGTCAGTCTGAGCCAAGTGCAGTTTTGGAGAGCTGTATACTGATTTGCAGTGTTCTCTCTGCTCTCAGTCCAGCACTGAGGGGAATTATTTGGTGGTTTTGCAGCCAAAACAAGGACTTGGCTTCCTTCTTTTTTGCCTTTCCCCTTTCGTAATAGTCCCTCTCCCTGGGACCCCAAGGTATCCATCCTTCAGTTGGAAGTGAAACCTTTTTTGAACATGAATAACTGGGGTTTTCTTCTGTCCCTCTGTAGAAGCTGCTTTTTTGGTTATATATTCTACGAGGAAAGTAAGAGAAATGCAGGGTCATGGGATTTGCCCCTTGTTCATCATGTTACATGAAGTTTAGTCTGGGGAAAGGCCTTAGGGTTGTTTCCATGTTGCTGCCAGTTTTGAATTGGTTTGTTTCTTCTTACTCGAACATAATTCAGTTCCTTGTGAAATCACACTTTTCTGCAGATCCAGTGAAGACATTGCCCCTTTTCTTCTGTCTGAACAGCTGGGGCTTCCCTGAAAACCTCCCTAGGACTTTTTTTTCCCTCCAGTTACTATGATTAGACTTTAGTTTGTATTACGCATGTTATCAGATGATAGAAAAGGTCCTCTAGATATTGTTGGAAGTCATCACTACAGAGTTTGGACAATGTCCCTGTCCCATGTGAATAACTTAAAATTCCTGAGCTAAGCTGGGCTGCTACCTAACATTTTGTTGCTATATTTATTTTCCTCCCTCAGTGGAGGATAGGGGTGGCACAGACCCTGTGCCTTGACTGAGAGGGCTTGAGATAGGAAGGCGAGCTTCTAGATAAACAGTGAATGTGCAGGGTCCCTCTGTAGGAATGTCTCCCCAAAGTATCTAGATTGTCTGGACGATCTATCATAGTTATTTTTACGGCCGTGTGCAAGATGAATGACTGCTCTTTTGCCAGCTGACCTTGATTCTGGGTGAAAACTACACTCAGTTTCATTGACAGGCACAATGGTATAAGAAAGACTCCGTTGTGTGCCTGTATGGACTGGCTTTGCAGTGCTAATAGAAGTAGAGATTTCAGGGAGAGGACTGATTATTTCTATCTGAAGCTGCAGATGTGACAGAGCGAACATCTGCATTGTGTTAAATAAGCCAAACACTTGAGTAAGTTGTAGTTGAGGGTTCCTCATACTTGGGGCTAGACATGTGCCTAGGTGTTGCTGTTCTGAATACCACTATGCTCTGCAATGGAACTGCAGCCCAAACATATGGGAATCCCTCATTTTGTCCGTTTCTTCACAGAGACTTTTTAAAATACATTTGCTAGGGAGAGGATTGTAGTGGCTGATGTGAGTCAGTCCCCCAGCCAGCTGGCAGCAAGTCGTGTTTTAGACCTAGGCCTTTGTGAGCTGAGGAGAACAAAATGACCCATCTGCTCACCCTACTGTGGTGTATTTGCATTCATAAGAAGGAAAACTGAAAAATGTGCTTATCCTAGGCTCTAGGCACCTTTTGGCAGTTACTTAGAGTGATAATCAAAGCCAACTGTTTTTACCACAGAATTTTCTAACTCTTAAGAGCAGAAGTTAAAACAAACAAAATACCATTGCCTTCACACAGGGGTGGTGTGAAAGCAGATGCCTCATTTAACATTTCATTTTTCCTAGTTCCACTTAATAAAAAGATTTTGATAAACTCTGAATTCATGGAGGTTGGAAGGGTTAGATTGTGAGTGCTTCATCTAATATCCTGGAGGAAGCTCTGTTGTTATATACAAGGGAGTGATGGCTGCCATCTACATGGGCAGGCTTTGATGACAAGGTGCAGGATGCATTTACATTTTTCAACAAACATTTAGAGTCTGTCAAGGAAGACTTTTTTTTTTTTTTTTTCTTTTTCTTGAAATTGGCTGCCATGGAGCTTGGTCCTTTTTTTGCTGAAATCAGTCCAACTTCTCCCAAGTAATTTCAGCATCCATCCATGTCTTAGCCAAGAATATTGGCTTGTAATTCTACGACATCGTTCAAGGGTAAGAGTGTATGGATATTATTTGTCTGTTTATAGTGTCTTTCTGATACTCATTTGCCTCCTCCAGGATCCTCAGCATTAAAACTATTTTTGGAAGAAATTCTGCCAGATTACACTGGTATGTTTAAAGAGCATCCATGACAATGTTCTGCTGTGGTCAGTCTATTCGTTACGTGCAGGTCCCCGTGAACACCATATGTGATGGGTGCAGCAGTGCTGCATGCTTGTGTCCAGACAGATCCACAAGCCTATTTAAGCTTGTCATCTAGCTGTCAATGTTTTTCTTTTTTTATAGCATAAAATAACAAAACCAGATTATACTGACACCCTCCCCCAATCAAGTCTAAGCCATACGTTTGTCCCCCTCCACACAGGAAAAGTATGGTTGTATAGGCTCCAGGGTAAATCTTGCAGGAGGTCATGTGTGGGCAGTCTCAATCGCCAATGCAGTCATTCTAGTTCCTTTGGGAAACAGAGGTGCTAAGGAGTTGTTGAGCACAGCAACTGTTCTGCTGACAGCAGCTTTCATTCAGCAACAGTGTTTTACAGAAGAGGAGGTGGCAATGCCTTCTGGTGCCAATATCTGATACGGTCCCTCCATGTGTATCATCTGTGTGATCCTAAATAGAAAATCTAGTTCTTGAAAAATTATCTGGCATTTACTTTGCAGGTTATGCCCACTGGAAGGGTCAGGTGTTAAATTCAGATGAACTTCATGAGCTCTATGAAGGACTTAAGCTGAACAAGGTCAACCGGTATGATTATGTACTCACAGGTAAGAAGCTTGTTCCTTGAACTTCCCATGAGATGTAAACAAAAGTAAAGAAATATAAACCATATCCCTCATTATTCCAAACCAAGCAATTAAGTTTTCCTTCCTTTGAGTCCTTCTGCAGTTTCATCTGTATATTGTCGTCTCAACTGCTCATGCTGTTTAGTTTAAAGCAGCCAGTGTTCTGCCTGAAGGTTTTAATTGATGGGTAAATTGATCCCCCCATATAGTTTACAGACTCATACAGGGCAGTCATGTACAGACTTGATTAATGTTTTGGGAGTGCCTCTACTGAAAAAAGGATGAGGAATTATCAGAGTGTTATTTTAAAATTTATTATGAGTTTAAGTCTTTCTCTTAAATTTGCAGTACTGGCACGCTGCAGTACTGTAGCATGATTTTATAAACAGTTGTCCTTGCTTTTTCTACTTGAACTTTAGGGGGTAGTGCTTTGGATACAGGGCAGAGTATAAGCAGGGTTGGATTTTGGTTTTGACTTTGTAGACTCTCTTGATTATTTTTTTTTGCTGTTGTTACTATGTAGGTCCTCTGAGTGGATACAGTTCTGCAGGACATAAATGACTGTGCAGTGTTTTCCTTTGCCTTGCCACTAGGTGCAAAGTGTTTATAAATATAGCCAAAGAACTTGTAGAATGCTCTATAGAAAGGAGAGATCATATGTGCAGTTTCTATTAAAAACTGCTGCTCATCCAGTTCCTGCTTCTCAAATACAGGTTACTGATCAGGTTTCACTTCAGTAAGAGCTATGCATCTGGTTTAGATTACAGTATCAATATTTATAGAGCAGTGAACTGATATTTTTTAAAGGTAAATAGAAAAATATTGCCAGATTTGATTGATTTCATTACTTAAATTTGTAGGAAAATGTTTTTATACACAGAGAAAACTGGAGACTTAAGTGTATGGATTATAACCCCAAAGCAGTCATTCTGGCTTGAAAGGTGTGGCATTGTCAGTTCCTTTTCAGGGAGTATCTCCAAAGTAAAGACTAAATAGAAATACACTACGCTAAGGTTAAGAAATTACTTTCAGCATAAATGGGTTCCTTGTGATTCAGAAACAAACACCCTTTCTTTCTTCAAAAGAACTCACACAGAGGGCGTTTCCAGGAAAAGCACAGTGTATTGTAGGAGTTTTCAGGAGATGCTATTACCCAAAATTTGTAAATAATGTTGGAGTATTCTTTTAGTGGAAACGTTCCTCTTTTATTTTACTTTTAACGCTTGGGAGAGACCCCAGCTCCTTTGCTCTCACGGTCTTGTACTGGCAAAATGGATGTAAGAGATTAAAAATGGTAGAAGGAAAAATAGAATTCTTCATCAAAAAGAAATTTTGGAGGGAAAAAAGGATCTTTATTAACATGCCTTTTAAAATAGGATTTTTGGGTAGATGGGTCAGTGTGTTGTTCATGTTTGTTTAAAAATCTTATTTGGTGTAGCCATTTTCAGTATGGACAAAAAGAAGGCATGGATAGAAATGACGCTAATTTCTTAAGATCTAATAACACTCTCAGTGTTTTAGTGTTCAGTTGCACTGTGGCTGAACTTAAAACACAGGGTTTTTTCATTCAGGGCCAAATAACAGATTTTTCTCTTCAAACAAGAACAGCCATTCACTATAGCGCACAACTGTAATTTGTACCTGTAACAACCTGGATGTGATTATTTAAACACTGAAAACTAATTTGTCAGCAGATGGGATTTGACTGTAATTGCATGTCTGATGACTGTAGATATCTTAGCTGAGGTGGAAATTATTGTCTTCAGGTTGATTATACAAAATAACATTTCATTAACTTTTGTGACTGTTAGTTACTTGTAGATCTTCATATATTTGTTTCATTTACAATAAAACACTCAAGGTAAAAAATAAACTCCAGTTCAGTGTAATTTTTTAAACACCTCTGTCAATAATGTTAATAATACTTTCTGGGTTTTTTTCAGCAGTTCTACCATCATAGGTCATTTTAAACAAAAATGTTTGCTTGGCTTTTTTGACTGATTATCAGCATTTCATAGAGATAAGACAAAGCATTTTGTTCAAAAATCTTGGAAGCCTTTTCCATTTCTCTGCAACAACTATGACTTGATGAATTTTGTGAGTTAAAAAAAGAAAATCTCCAAAATCTGTTGTTGAATATTTTGGTAGAGTGGACATTTCCAAGCTGTAGGTTTGAAGAAGCTACCTTGCTAAAAATACTGCTACTATGTGAATTAAAATAAATGAAAATAAAATCATTAATTAACAGATGTTGTAAATAAAGTTAATACACAAAATAAATATATAAAGAAGCATCTATAAAATAAAGAAATTAATGATTAAATAAGAATAATTGTGGTGCTAGCATTGTGATTAGGGCCTTAAGATATAATAAAACTTATTTCCACTTATTTCACTGCTAAGCCTAGAAATAGGAATTTGATTGGTATATTGGCATTGCTCTAAAATATTCAAGATTAAGTCTCCATTGCATTAATGTGTTGGACTGTATCAGCAACAATAATAATAATAATTTAAAAAAACCTGCTTCAAACCAGTGTAAGAGCAAAATATATGGAATTTAAAATATTTCTTATTGTTGTGGTTTAACCCCAAGCACCCACGCAGCTGCTCGCTCACTCCCCCTCACCCAGAGGGATGGGGAGGAAAATCAGAAAGGAATGTAAAACATGAGGGTTGAGATAAGAACAATTTAATAGGTAAAGCAAAAGCTGCGCGTGCAAGCAAAGCAAGGAATTCATTCACTGCTTCCCATGGGCAGGCAGGTGTTCGGCCATCCCCAGGAAAGCCGGGCTCCATCAGACGTAATGGTTAGTCAGGAAGGCAAACACCATAATGCCAAATGTCCCCCCCTTCCTCCTTCTTCCCCCAGTTTATATACTCAGCATGACGTCACATGGTATGGAACATGCCTTTGGCTAGTTTGGGTCACCTGTCCTGGCTGTGTCCCCTCCCAGTTCCCCTTGCCCCTCCAGCCCTCTGGCTGGCAGGGCCAAGGAAACCCAAAAGTCCTTTATTTAGTATAAACATCACCCAGCAACAACTAAAAACATCACACCAAATCCAAAACAACACTGCAGCAGCTACTAAGAAGAAAATTAACCCTGTCCCAGCTGAAACCAGGGCACTTATTTACTACGTTATAAATAATACTAATTCAGACTGCTGTTTTGAAGAAAAAGAATGTATTTTTTTTTCTTTCAGCCTGACCTTTTTGTATATATGTTCAAGCATATTGAAGTTGTATGAACCCTACATATGTAACATACTTAGTAAATGCATTTTTAAGGTTGTATTTGTAGTTGTGCAAGAATTTGTTTTCCACCTATTATTCCTGAATAAAATATGCCTTTGTTCTAAAAATGCAATGTTCCAAAGAATGAGAAGCATGCAGCATTCCTATCCAAAATGGGGGGGAAAAAAAGTGTTCATGAAAATAGACTTCAAAAGTGTCTTTTTTTCCCAAGGATATACAAGAGACACATCGTTTCTTGCAATGGTGGTGGATATTGTCCAGGAGTTAAAGCAACAGAATTCTAACCTAGTATATGGTAAGGACATGTATTATAATCCTTTCTACTTCATCACTGTATTGCCCATCTTTTTCTTGTTTTAGGATGAAAACACTGATCTGATGTTATGCAGCATTTCACAATCGTCTTGTGCTCTGAGCAGCTGAGGCTGCAGTGAAATTCTGTTTTGGCTTTGCTTAAGTGTTGAGGGAGTTGGTTTTTTATCTTTCTGATTTTATGCCTTTCAGTATATTTCTTGCATTATGCCGTCCAAAGGAGAACGTGCCTTGAGGACTGATAGTCTGTATCAGAGAAGGGCTTATAAAATCCCAGCTGGCTGCTGCTGTTTGTAGATCAGAGGCATAGGATCTAAGTGCTGATAGCTGAAGCCTCTCCTAGATTTCCAAGTCAGTGAAAAGCAGGATGGACTCTCCTGTGTTGCCCTGCCATGGTTTCAGGTTATATCCCAGAAATGTCTTACTGTGCCTTATAAGCTTCATAATTTAGCTTAAACCTCTGGAGGGCTTTTTTACCTCTGGTGCCCTCCGCTAAGGTTGCCTGGGAGCACTCAAGAGCAACAGACTGTAGCAACAACTGTCTTTAACATGTTGCATCAGGCTTAAACCTGTGAGAAAAGATTCGCCTCTTTTCTTCCTGACTCTTGACTGTTTCAGAACTTGTGAATGTAACCAGCATAGGCTTGAAGTGAGCAAAATGTTTAGAATGACAGGGCAAAGTCAGTGGGGATTTAGTGGGATGAAAAGCTACAAATGATGGTTTGAACCTGTCATCTTTAGGTTCAGTAAACTATGTGGTCAAGAAGCATCTAGAATGGTTTGCAGGGTTTGCAAGGTGTCATACTGTGCAATGTGATATCTGACTTAAAATTAACAAGGCACGGTTATCATTCTGAAAAATGTAGCAGAGAGATCTTCATGAGCTGGTGTTCTGTTGGGTTTTAGCCTTGATTAATACTGTTGCATTGTCGGGTTCTCCAGAGCTTTGTACTGGTAAGTGAAAGCCAAAAACTGTTGGAGCATAAGCAGAAAGAAACATCTAGCTGTACAAAAGGAAGGAAGCAGACAGATGCTGGGAACACAGTTAGGCTTCTAATATCCTTTATATTTAATAAATAGATTATAATGTAAGGAAAGCACTTTTAAAATGTGAAACAAATTATCCTCTTCTTACCCACAGAAACTTCCTTAAATATTGATTTGGCATTGATTTGATAACTTTGGATTTATATTTCTTTTTTACTTTGCTAAAAGCCGTTTTACTACAATGAACAATGTTCCTTTTAAAAGTACAAGGCTAGGCTGTTTCCATCCTCGCCTTAAAACTGAGGGCACTTGGAATATGTTAATCCTGCTGATGATTCAGAACCTATGCCAAAAATGTATTATAAGTAGTAGTATTACACCAACTATGAGCTCATGTACATTGGCATGGTTTTTCTTCTTGTTTCATTGTAATACACCTAATTTTTTTTACGTGCGCACACAGCATTTTGCTGTGTGCGTTTGGCATGTATCTTTTTACGCTAAAGTGAAAATTAGGACTCTTTTCATAGCTATTAGCTTCTCTCGTGTTTTTTCCCCACCATACTACTATTCTGGCATTTTAGGTTGGGGAGTGAAGGGAAGGGTTCTCTGTGCTTTGTACAACAGAAGCCCCTTTACTCTGAGCATTCAGACTCTCTCATCACCTTCAGACATAATAACATGGAAGCAGGAAGAAGAGGGTGACTACAGTCCTCTGACAGTTGTTTAAGATTCATAGCCCACTCTTTCAAAATTGGCAGCCACCACTTAAAAATCTCAGGTTGAGTATGCTGCAAGAGCTGTGAGAGTATATAAGCGATCAGGTGCTCAGTGCTGTTACATAGCCACTACTGTTACCCAAACCTTTTCCCTCCTACCAGGGTCTCTATAACTGTACCCCATTTCTAAAGCTAGATTTATTCTGTTGCAGTATGCGATCCAGTAATGGGTGACAAATGGAATGGAGAAGGCTCTATGGTTAGTACTTACCTGTTTGGATTCTCTCTATAGTGAATATGTACTATATGAAGGTGTATAAAGATTTATTAATTTTTAAACACCAAAACTAAGCTACTTTAAATGTGGTTTTGGATCCCAGCATCAAGTAAGTTTGTACTTTAATTTCCTGTCTTTGAATGAGTTTAGTATCTGGGAAGAATGATGACTACATAGCTCTGTGATTATTTCTAACTCTCTGCTGAGACAACAGGGGGAATACAGAGCCTGTCTACAGGACAATATTCCTCTTCCTTGTCTCACTGAAGTTCCCTCAGCTTCTGTCAAAAGCTGTTTTGGCTGGTAGCCTGGCTGGCATTGTCAGTGATGGCATGAATTGACATACCACTTGAACCTAAATGAAGATGACTGACTTTGTGTGAGATCCAACAGCTGTTAGGTATTGGGCTGTGGTCAGTGACAGAAAGGTTCTATGTGCTAGTACCAGACTGACCAAGAAATGTTCCTTTTTGGGCCAAACTTGCAAATAACTTCAGTAAAAACGTGATGTGGGAAGTCATCAGCAATAATGATATTTTATGTTTTCTTCTGCCTTAAGCTAGTCATGCACTATGAATTCCTCCATGTACTTTTTTACAATTTACCTGCTCATAAAACATCATGAGATAGCACTTTGTAATAAATGTGCCACTGTTTTTGTGCTCTATTCTTTTATTTAAAGTCCATTGCGATATTTATTGTCCATGGCTTTTTCTAACAAGACAGATACATAGCAGCTGTAGACCCACCTTGCAAAGCTTTAGCTCTTGGGAAAAGTCATAACCATGGATCTACCTATGTCTTTTGGGTGGAAGATAAGGTAGATTGAAGAAGAGGAGTCTATTTAATGTGCAACACACCAACTCATTCCTGTCATAAAAAGTAATAAAATCATTATTTAAAATGCCTTGGTTTAGATGTGACCTAGTCTTGCATTTCTGTCTCAAGGCAATGTCCCGGTGTCATCATCACTTCACCACTCCTGCATGAGTGAGCTCTGTATCAGTATGACGGGTATGCTGGTAGCACCTAGTGGTGAACACTGTGGTGGGGTTGTACCTGTTGCTGATACAGTTGGAATGGAAGACAGTAACACATGGGCACATGTATACATGCACCCTGCCCTGCTTAGCTTGAGACTAACAGAGAAGATAAAACATGGACAAAAGGAGGTATCAATCCTGATTTAGCAAATGGGGTTCTGCCAAAGAATATCAGCTACTAGTAAACAATTAATTTTAGTAAAAGGTGTTGTTAAATTGAGTTGCAGCAGGTGAGATGACCCCTGTACCCATCTAACCCAAACTCCCAGCTGAGCTCCAGTGTGTGCCAGAACAGCTTCAGCTTTGAGTCTGAAGAGCGTACAGGCCAGTGGGCTCCTGTTACGTTTTGGTGTATGTCACCTGCTTAGATAGCCAGTCTCCCTTAGCTGATGGGCTGTATTTAGCTAATGAAGGTGGGATAGAGATGGAACAGACAGGCAGAACGGGGAGCATTGGCCCTTATTACTTGAAGAGCTGATTCTGCAGGCAGCAAAGTATGCTAGCGTTTTGTTAGACCTGGGTGCAACACGAGCAAAATATTTTTAACATCCTTACCAGAACTGCTTTATAGATTAAGTTGTACCAAACAAATTACAAATCTGATTCCTCTTCACACACATTGGTGTACAGCACACCCTAGAAATACTGCACTGAAAGAAGGAGGCAAAATAACAGGTAGCACAGGTATTACTTGTTCCTAAGCCCCAAAATGCAACACAATCGAGGTGGGCACGCACTGCTGCAGCAAAAGGCCTCTATGCTGTCAGTACAACAACAACGTATCTTCTTTCCAAGGTAGGGACATGAGAAAGGGTTTCCCATGTTGGGCACGGTATTTCCTCACGCTGTTCTGTCACTTTGAGAGGGAATCCAGAAATTCTTCATCCAGGTACCACGTGCTTTTGATGCTGCCAGTTTAGGCCAGTCTGCTTAGCAGTACTTCCCATTGCCTCCAGTGTAAGAAGGGCTCTTGGTTGTGCTGTCACCAGCTGGAGGATGCGCTGCCCCCTTGTTACTGCTGCATAATAGTACACTGGGAGCTGTCAGGTTACTCAGTGACAGCATGGATGGCAGTTGAGGGAAGAACAGTTGCAGTCCCACCTCTCAGATGCTGCTGATAACACTCGATGCTGTTTCTTCTCCTCTAGTATGTGCCCAAGGATCTCCTCCCAGTCTACAGGGACAAAGTTGTACCTGTTGCTGACATAATTACTCCTAACCAGTTTGAAGCTGAGTAAGTACTTATTTCCTTTTATAGCCAAATAAACTTGGGGGAGTGTGATACCCATTCTTACTTGTCTTGATACACTGCCATATACATGCATGTGTTGGGTTTTAGCTGTTACTTTAAAGCTGTGCTTTTCAGAAAATCTCCAACTGTTCCATATTGAAATCAATAAAAAATCTGGGAGTTATGTGAGGAAAAGATTATTTCATTTTCTCTGGTCTCTCATGATTACTTCTTGTTATCTCCAGAGGCCTGTATCTAGGGCATGTTGAAAAAATACCTCTTTTTCCTTTCCCCATCCTTACCCATTCCTAGGAATATTTTTGTTATATGTCAGAATATCAAAACTGAAATAGTTTGGCTCAGCCCCCCAAAATTAAATTTGGAAATACCACTGTTGCATCACCTCCTAGGAGTTAAGAATTTAAATCCTTCCTGCCTGGCCTGTCTATGTAGCTGTGACTCTTTGGTCAGGAGGTAACCTGTTGTGATACATCACGGGCTGTCCCCCGTATGGGGATGGAACAGCTACGTGGGAGATGGAGGGAAGGCATTTGTGAGGGAGTTCTAGAATACAGGAATCTCTGCAGGAGGCAGATTAGGACTGGTGTGAGTCCACTTCGGAAGCGCTGTGTATCTGTGCACATGCTTTTTAAAGACAGTGGTCTGGCACAGCAGACCATGTAGCTACAAACCATTTAGGCCTGTATGGTGAAGTCCAAGCTTTCCTCCTTCAAAAAGAGTAAATAAAGCAGCGATTGCCTGGAGAACTTGTGGTTTCTTAAGATTTCTGTTTCATTCTCAGGTTACTCACGGGCAGGAAGATTCACACAGAAAAAGAAGCTTTAGAGGTAAGGAGGCAAGGGGCAGGATGTGTAAGGTCTCTTTCTGCGGTCCTGCCTGCAGTGCTGCAGTTTGCCATTTGTCTTTAACCTTGAAGTCACTTTGACCTCTATCCTTTCTCTCTCCATTTATGATCAAAGCTTGTGCACTCCAGGCGCAAAACACTTTCTGTTCTAGTGTCAGACTTCTGAAGAAACCTCCCCAAAGAACTACAGCTAAAGGCATCACGGTGGTAATGAGTAGATCTTTATGAGCTTGTTCTCCTGCGGTGTAAGATGGGGTAGCAGCCGCACCCGCGGCAAGTAACCACACGTTGTCAGCGCTGTGGGAATGCCTGGCTGGGGTGATCCCCCCCGGGTGACCCTGGGCGCTGGGAACTTGCACGACTCGCTCCTTCTGCTGTCCACATGCGAGCCGTGCGACAGCCATGCTGAGCTGTGTCCTCATTCTCCCATACGAGCTGCTTGCAACGAAGAGAGCTTGCTAGCAAACGCTTACAAGGGTTTCTGAATCTCTTCCTGACAGTGGTTGCTGGTGCACTGCTTCTCTTCCTTAAATTGACTTAAAGGGGATGAGACCTGGGATAGATTGCCTAGATGAGAAACCAGGCTGGGAGTGATGGGCTGTGGGTACTTGCTGGTACAAATTCACAGCACTGATAGCTGCTGTCATCACCATATAGAAATGATAGATGGTCTGCGAATACACTGCATCAAGGTGTAAGGATTTATCCTTTTATACAAACTGAAGGAAATAAAAAGCTGCAGGGCTCAGCAGTGAAGGACGAAATAGGAATATGGTTTTATTGGTGTTTTGAGAAGGGCTGAGCTCTTTTTGTTGACAAGTCAAGTGCTTTCGTAATGGACTGATGTTATTTCTTCCAGTTTGATTTTGAACTTGAAAGGAACACAAAGTCTTTAAACAAACATCAGTGGCACCCTGGAGAGTAGCTGGGGTCTGTCCACGCAGATGTTTGGCTTTTTTTCCCTCCAGCAATTTCATGCAACATTGATTGATCACTATGACTTCATGGTGGGAAGCAGCTCCAAAGATCTCAGCTCTTTTCACTCCAGCCCCACCCCTCCCCAGTTTTACATTACCCACCCTGTGCTGCATGAGGGTGATGAACTGTGTGCTTCGTGCCACTAGCTGCTAACTCAGTTCTTCCATTTATCACCATCACCAGTGGAAACACAGTCTTGAGAACAGCACTGTTAGCTGAACAGCCATTAGTTTAGGTTTGCATATCGCAGCAGTAAACATGAGTTGCGTGGACTAAGCAATTTTACAAGTTAGTTTTCTGACAGTCTGTCTGATTCACGTAATAGCTCTTATTTGTGATGGGCTTTAAAAAAGAATCTCTTCTAAAGAGATAGAATTATACTTAGGAATGGAAACATTTTTAAAATAGTAGCTTTCAGGATATTTTAATCTGTCTCTGCCACTGCATATCATACGTAGATCTATCTGTGTGAGTAATAATCCATGCTGGAATGTGTCCCCTTTGGAGGTGGTAGGAATTCTGGCATCACTTTCCATGGTGACATGCTTTCATTCCTTTCTTTAGCAAGACTAGTGACAGCAGTATAGTCATATTAAATATGATGTATTTAAATATGAAATATTAGTGTAGAAAAGGGGCTAAGTCCTACAACTAGAAATACTAGTTCTTGAATTCCATTCTTGGGGATTCTTGGGGAACTGTGACTGAGAAATGAAATTGAGATTAGTGTTACTTCACATGTTGATTATGTCAGCATATGCTGGTGGATTTACTGCTTCTTTAAAACCCAGTTGATG
The DNA here is from genome assembly GCF_023634085.1 of Falco cherrug. Taxonomy (NCBI): domain Eukaryota; kingdom Metazoa; phylum Chordata; class Aves; order Falconiformes; family Falconidae; genus Falco; species Falco cherrug. The sequence continues at coordinate 80,667,499 of NC_073698.1, forward strand.
TCTGTGCAAAGAGGTCTGGCTGTTGAAGAAACCTGGAGTCTTAGACGAGAAAGAAAAGTGATAGAGAATTCAAAAATAGCAGAAATAATTCCTTATCATTCAGCTGCTTGTGAGTCATAGCTAGCCTGAGAGGATTTTTAGTTAAACTCTTCTGGGAGAATTAATATTTTATCTGTGTTTTATGCTAAATTCATTATTGAAGCCATTCTTTCTTCTGTGAAACCAAAATACCTTCTGTAGCAACCAATTGTGATGTCAGAAGTAGAGTATTAATGAGTTTAAGTGGGGAACACGCAGAGTGGAAATACAAAGGTATATAATTTACAGGTGTAATTTGAAGTTTGAAACAGAATGAGAAAAGAAGATTGAGACAGACACACTTGTGCCTCTGATTTAACTCTTTAACTCTTCGTTTTTGCTAACTCTTAAAGTAGTAGGTAAATCAAACTTCATGATCTGGAGTTAGTAGCTTTCTAGCGAGTGTTTCAAGATGCCTGTTTCAAGATGTGTCTGTATATTTGTTCTCTTATTCTTTTGATAATGTGTTCTAAAAACATGATGCAGACAAACATTCTGATCATAGTTGAAACAGAGTATTCTTTTCAGAGGAGTGTCCAAAGATAATAGAGATGCTTGAATATTTTAACAAGTTTGTATGTATGTATGTTTTGATTCCCCTATTTTAAGTTATTTCCCCTAATTAAATTAAATATTTGAGTAGAAACTACTTTTTCTCTTTACAAAAGATGCCAAAAAAAGTTGCTGTCAAAAGTCCTCATTACTATGAATGATGCAAGGTTTAATCAACACATATTGCAGTCACTGATTCCTGCCTTTTTGCACACGGAAAGGTAATGGATATGCTCCATGCCATGGGACCAGAAACTGTTGTGATCACAAGCTCAGATCTACAGGCACCTCTAGGAAATGACTACCTAATTGCTCTGGGAAGCCACAGAAAAAGTAAGTCATGATCTCCTCCGTTAAACCGCACTTTCTTTTAACCTGTTCTGTGCTTTCAAGTTACTTTTCTAAGAAGCAGTTTGATCAGACCCATTGGTAGTGCATGGAAGGAGCTTAGATCCCTAAGCAAACTTCTTCTCCTGCAGCAATACCAGAGAGCAGTAAGAACGGGGCTGCTCCATGAGGGAAGACAAGCTGGAGCTGAGCGTGATCATAGCACAGGTAGAGCCCTGCCCTCACCAACAGGGCACAAGTCCCCACAGTATTTTAATAAGGTGATATTTAAAATGGGGGTGGTGGTGGCAGACGGGTCCCACTGACACTCCAGTGATCATCAGAGAAATGTGAGACAAGCCAGGTCCGAGACTAATGTGGACAATCCAGTCAGTGAGGACAGCAGGGCTGTACACAGGCACACCTACAACATAGCTCAGGCAAGGATGCTCGCACTTGGGCCTGAGCTTCGGTGCAGCTCCTCGGCAAGTGGGCAGAGGTTGCCTGGGGGTAAGATGTCCCAGGTGAGGTTGATCAGGGCTGTTAACACCCCTTGTAGTGGCCCTGACAAGTGGTAGTGGTATAAAACAGGAACTGTGAACATTTTGAATGCTTTTGTGAAAAGTTACACTGTCCTGTTAGCAGATTGTTTTTCCCCGATAGGTTGTAAAATGTCTTCTGCTTCTTCTTTATATATCCTTTTATACCATCACCAAGATTCACCGTGTTTTGGACTGTCACAGGATGTTTTTACCTGAGAAGGGCATAGTTATGTGAGATGGCGTATGATGTCATTTTCTTGTTCATCTAAGGGCTGTAAATGTGGGCATCACATTCTGGACTGCTGAGAGACCAAAAAAATACTGATATTTAAAACAGATTCCACTAAGAACCAGTTGGTGGGTCAGTACATGCTAGGTCTGGAATAAGTCTAGCCATTCTAATGGTGATTAGAATATGGCATATGGATCAGATATTCTCTGCTGATGTCTGCAGCTGCCTTTGTGCCTCTGTACAACCCAGAGATGCTCTAGATTGTGGTTTGGCATGCCCCATCTAGAATTCAACAGTCTCCATAAATACGCAGTTTTGTGAGCAAGCTGCTGCTGCTGCTTCCTAAATGAAGATAGGTGGCTCTCAGTCCTTCGTGCTAGCTATCTGCTCCCTCTTAAGTGAAGTATGTACAATATGTAAGTTGTAAATGCTGTCACAACTTGGCAAAGTTTTGAAAGGTTGTACCTTTTAAAAGAGCTGGTAGAAAGTTTACAATACTCCTTAGTATCTTTACATTCCAAACGAATGGAATTGAAATCAGGTGCTATTGTATTAATTGCTGGATCTGTTACTTAACTCTCTATCTGTGTTGTAGCTAAAGCAGATGGTACCAAGATGACACAAAGGATTCGAGTGGAGTCTCCTAAAGTGGATGCTGTTTTTGTTGGAACAGGAGACTTGTTTGCTGCTATGCTTTTGGCATGGACGCATAAGCATCCAAACAATTTGAAGGTATGGGTGAAGTTACTTGTCTCTCTGCAAATTTACACTATTTCTTTTTTTAAAAAAAATACTTTTAATCTATGGTATTATTTAAATACTCTCTTCTGTCTTGGCTTTTTTTCCTGTCCTTGGAGGAAAAAAAGCAGAATTTCCCTGTTGCCAAAACATTTTAGCTTGTACAACTCTGGACAGTCACATTTCAGTTATGTGGATTTTGTAATTTTGCCAAATAAGATGATGTGCTGTCTAGAGGGAGACTGTATGTATGTTTGTAATTGTATTTTTTACCCTCACTTCATAATAGGCACTAAAAATCATTTATCAGATTTTTCTGTTTCTTTCCCTTAAGCACATAGACTTATTGATACAGGTGTATGGTTTCTAATACCTGTTTTGTGAGAATTAAGAAAGCCTAAAATTTTTCCCTCAAAATTCTACATTACATAGTTGTCATCCTGTTTGCATCTTGTCAGTTGTTTGCCTCTTAAGAGCAGTGTTTTGAAATAATAATATTAAGCTAGGCAGCTGAACTTTTACTGAAACCTGAATTAATTATGTTAATGCAGGTGGCATGTGAAAAGACTGTGTCAGCCATGCAACATGTTCTGCAAAGGACCATTAAGAGTGCGAAAGGTAATTCATTCAAACCTTGTTCCCTTGTTCTGTCTGGATTTGCATCAGAAGAAACATTTAGAGAGCATTCTGGGTTTCCCAACTGAAGGTAGCCCTCAGTGCAGAAGCAGCCAGGGAATTTACGGGAGAGCTTGGTAGTCTTCGTGCATTTCCTTACTGTGTCCTCCAAGCCTGTTTCTGACAACACCTGACTGAAGATGTCACTGTTCAGCTGTAGCGGGACTACAGTCATGCTGGCTGTGCCTGGCTGCTTTGCAAAACAGTGGCGGAAGAACTTGAGGAAATGCTGCGTTTGACTTGCAAGAGAGCTGCTGTTTCAAGTGCAGCTCACTCATTTTCCCTTTGAGTGTTTAGTACTGAGAGGTGTTTATCAACTAATAATAAGCTGTATGTTTGCTGTGTTGGCCTTGTGAAGAGCAATTTTTTTTTCTTTTTCCCCAGCTTCTCTCCCCTTGGAGTTCCCATGTTTTTCAATTCTGAAAGTGATCCAGATGGGATCTGTGGGTTCTTAGAACATGTCTGTGTAACTTTCTAATTAACAGCAGAGCTGAATTTCTTTCCTGGAGAGAGGTGCAGAGCAGGAATTAAAGGAAATCACAGTGCTGACCTGGATCTTCCACCTGAGAAGCCTTTAGCAGGGGTTAGCAAGGAAGGCTGGGGAGGGGAGGAGGGTAATAAAAATGGTGGAGTAACAGAACAATGCAAATTTTTTCTTTTTATACGATTGTTTTTACTGATGTTCTGATGTCATCTTTTTAGCCCAAGCTGGAGAAGGAAACAAACCAAACTCAGCCCAGCTGGAACTGAGAATGGTCCAAAGCAAAAAGGACATAGAAAACCCAGACATCATAGTGAAAGCCACCGTGTTATAAAGGCTGTACGTCTCCAATAACGCACAATGTATTGATGTCCTCATTTCTTTCCTGTAAATTGTAATATTTGCCTTAGATCTGTGACAGAAACCTGACTTTCATGAAATAGTGCCCAGCATAGGCAGATATCCACTCTCAAACATATGTGCTGGCCTTGCTCAGTTTTAAAAACAAAAAACAGTTAGTGTGCATAGAAGCGTATTACCAGGTATCAAAACGGCTGTCAAATTTACTTGTCTGTGCAATTACCCAGGGCAAGAGAGTACAATGTTCCTGCCTTGCCAAAGACTTTCGATGTGAATTTGCTAATGGAATGCTTGACTGACTGGAAAATATATTTCAGGATGGCATTTAGTGCCAATGGAGCTGGCTCCATGCTCCCTCTTCCTGGAGGTACCTGGTTACCTACTCTGGTATTCAGTATCTCAGCTGCTATGAAACTAAGCAGGGTTAAAACTACACACAAAGTTTTGGTTGTGTGTAGGAGTACTTTGAAGACGTTTGGCATTTAAGTACTCTGAAGTGACCTTGAGGTGTTGTTCATGTTGCTGATAACTGCTCCTGTTTCTTGTCTATGAACAGCTGCACAGTTTCAGCTTTTGCAGGTACTGGCTGTTTATTTCTAATGTCTGTGGGTGCCCACATGGTTTTCTTCCAAAAGCTGCTCCAGAAACATCTTCATTAATAAGACAGTATCTTTATTCAGTAGCACTAATTAGAAGTTTGTAGTTCTACCTCTGAGGCCAGGTTTGATTCTTTGTTTAGTTTTTAACTAAGGACAAAAGAGAAAGCTGCTCTTGCCCTGAAAGCTGGCTACCCTAGTTCATTCTTCATGGGTCTATGTATTTACAGACTACGTAGTGCACTTCCATTTAACAATAGCGAGCACTATTGACAGGCTTATCAATGAAGCAATGTGGCAAAAGTAATATTTTTCGTTCAGTAAAGTTTAGCAAGTTACATACGTTTACCAGATGTAGTGAAACATACAAAATTAATTTGTTCATAATGTAAGTTTCTGCAGCCTATGCTGGTTAAAGATGGCGGAAATGCATTATTATTATTATTAATGCATCTTTATTTCAAAATTCTGCTTCATAAGGTTTCAAAATGGGAGTCTTAATAATTTTGGCTTCCTAAATATCATAGCACATAGTGTACCTGTAGGGCAGATATGCTGACAGGCACGCACTATCCACTTGTACTTCCGTATGATTTCTGTATGGAACTGAGGTTTTTGCTTCTCCCAAGATAAGGTCTAGTGTGTTACTAAATCCAAACTCAGTAAATGAGCTTTGTCTTAGAAGGCGTAGGGAGATTAAAATTGCATTTCTGCTTGCAGTGACATGAAGCAAATTTGCATTAGAGGAAAGGGCTGAGTTTTTCTTGGTTACCTGAGCATGTTCAGGAAACTCACTCTTGGGTATCTCCCAGATGCCTTTCCTGCATCTGCCTCATCACACCTGCCTAACTGATAAGGTCACTTGCTTAACTTGGGAGTGTCCAGAAGAGGTGGTTTGGAGATTGTTTTGGCCACTGAAGTTTTCACTTATGCCACCGTTTTTGTGGATTTTCTGCCGTTGTAAAAGTTAATTGTTTTCACCTAGTAGAACAGTAATTTATCCTTAAAGTGGATTTTTAGCTGAATAGATTTTTTTCATAGAGTAAGATTTCTTAATTAAGACATTTCTGAAATTCCTCGTTTTCAGTATCTCTGAATGAAATTCAGAACGAAATGAAATTTAAGGGATGAAAATGTTTTGCAGTTAAGTGTAAGAGGCAAACTTCAGGTTTTCACTTTCAACAACTAATAATAATTTTTATTCCCTCTCATGCACTTGGCATTAAAAATGAAAAAATATTTTCATACAAATTGAGAATAAGGGGGGAAAAAACCAACAGAAATTACCTACAAAATGTGAAACTACTGCCACAGTTTTTAGTAACCACTGCCATGAAATAACTTTCTAGCAATAATAATTTTGGTGATATGAACAATTGCTAAAATCAGCAGTCAGTAACAGAGAAGAGCTCAATGGATGATATCCAACATGTGGAAAGACATGAACTATCTTAACTGTGTGTATAAATATCTGATGGGAGGCAGTGAAGAAGGAGCCAGGCTCTTCTCAGTGGTGCCCAACGAAGGGGTAACAGGTGGTGGGCACAGATTGAAATACAGAAAATTCCATTTAAACATGAAAAAAATATAATTCACTTTGAGGGTGATCAAATGCGGGCACAGGTTGCCCAGAGAGGTTGTGGAATTACCTGGAGATACTCAAAACCTGACTGAACATGGCCCTAAGCAACCTGCTGTACTTGACCCCGCTGGTGAAGCAGGGTTGAACTAGACGACCTCCAGATGTCCCTTCCAACCTGAACCATTCTGTGAGGTACAAAAAAAAAAAAAAAAAAATTGTCTTTCTTTGCAGGGCTGTGTTTTTAAATTGATGCAAATATTTCTTTATTTTTCTTCCTGAGACACAAACTTCCAGACAGGCAAGGAAATAGCTTAGTATTAGTAATTTGCCCACTTTTTAAATAAGGTGCTTTTTGCTTGGGCAGTTGTGCCAAGAATACAATTGCCTTTTTTAAGACAGTTGCTTCCAGCAAAGGTATTTAAGTACTGTAGCTGGTGCTGTATTTCAACACTGAAATGTTGAACACAAAAGGATTTTAACTGTTTCTAGCATTGATTAAAGAAGCGTTGCATGCCATATTCCCAACAAAACTATGAGTTTATTTATCTTTTAAAATTAGACTGTTTCACATGGAAGTGCATAATCCCTACCATCCTCTTGTGAAGAAGGGATCAACATACTGAACTTCCCTGCCTGTACATATTGTGGTCGACTTTGCATCACTCTGCTTGACACCCTCACCCAGCTGTATCCAGTTTTGCAGCCTCTATGGGGCACAAACAAAAGTCTTCAGATGGCCAAGCTTTGAGACCTCTACTGCGTCTGTCAGATTGCAAAGGATTAGATGAATCCCAGGAGCTGTTCACATGCATTAAATGACACTTGATTCCTACAGTCCCATGGCTGTGGCACAAAATCATAGCTGGGTCTGGAAGTGGCTCGTGGTGCACTGTCTCCTGTAGTGTGAGGCTGTGGGTTGCCCAACACCATCTGCACCAGCATTAGCTTCGTTGACAGTCATGGGGCCAAACTGAGAGTGATATGGTGGCCATCCCTGCTGCAAAATTGAGGTTCTTCAGTTTTTCACATCAGGGGATCAACAGGAAAGAGATGCTCAAAACTGGCCTTTTAGGGGTTTTTTAAGCAGCAATAAGTATGCACTGTCAAAGCAACCCTACTTCTTGTAAGCATGTACTACAGAAAAGCCCTTTTAGTAAGTGTGAGACAGCACAATGGTTTTTTGCCAATAAAAGAAATAGACTTTCGCAAGGGAATTGAAAGAAAGGCAAGGGCTGGTTTTCTCTGAAATAAAGAAGCTTGAAATTCAGGAGACTTAAAGCTACCTTGCAAACAAGGTTTTAAAACCTTGATCTTGCTGTAAAAGAGGAAGTGATATGTTTGTTGGAGCAGCTTATACCTGTCAGGTGTAATCTCTTCCCACTGCTTCAAAGAATGGATCAGTTCAGTAATTCACATGTTCCTTAGAATCTGTGACATATCCATGTGTTTTTTTTTAAAAAAAGAGTTCATATTTTACAGTAGCTGGATTCTGTAGCAATGAGCTGCTAGCTTCTTCTGCTCAAGTCCCTGGGAGTTGCTCATGTAGTACCTGTTTTAAATTCCCACCGACCTGATCTAAATTAGGTCAGGTTTAATGTCTTCAGTGAAGAATTGGGCTTAAGATCTCTGGCCAGGAACAAACATCAGAAATTTTCTGTAAATATATTCTGTAGCTAACATTTTGTAGTCACAACAGGCTAACAGGTATTTTTAAATGTCAAGGTATACATACTTAATACTTGGATGCATTTTTATTTGTTCACTTACACAGCGCTTTTTCATAATGTTTGCAGAGCAAAATTCAAAGACTCAGCACAGTCCTGTACAATCTTCTATTCCCTCCTCTCCTCCTGCATGTAGTATCTGTATCTGTTTCTGAGTTCCTACTGTCTTTCTGGTGCAGCTAGAAAGTGTTTCAGTATTAGACAGCTGCCCACTATTTATTTAATGGCTTGGAGCAGACTTGCCAGGGTTGTCTGATCCACTTGCAGATCCTTAGCTAAAGAATAATGGTTAGTCTAAACTAATTTAGGTCCTAGTTGATTACAGAACAAGCACTTTAGCCCAGAGAGTGGAGTCAGTAACTAATGGATAATCTTCCATAACCGTCCTAACAGCGTGAAAGGTGTTTGTAGCCCACCAGTCCAGCATTCACCAGTTAACGACTGACTTCACTGCCACGCATACTCCCATGTATACATGCAAAGTTATAAGCGAAGGGCACTTCTGATGCTGAAGCATGTGTGCGCATGGGAGCGGTGAATGTTGTACCCAGTCGGCTTCCCCACCATTCTTTCTTTTTGCTTACTGGAAGTAATTTGTGTTGGATCCCTTTTTTCTGGAATTAACTTTGCAGTGTATGTGGTCAGCCATTTTGATTACTGCAGGTGCACTCATTTGCAGAGCCATCGTGCAGGAGGGACCAAAAGTTGTTTACAAGTGATCTCCTCTATTCTGGGCTCAGATTAATCTCTACATGCTTAAAATTCCCATGAACCTCTTTGGGAGACATACATAAAGACATTGTGCTAAAATCAATGCTATTCATACTCCATATAAACATTTATGAAATCTGCAGTATGAATTGTTAATGTCTGTTTGCTGATTTTTGTCATAAGTAGGAGAAATCTATAATCAATGTGTTATACAAAAGAATCGGAGGACCAAGGTTTCCAGCTACTCATACTGCCTTTTTGAGTATCTTAACTATGTCCTGATTGGATGGTGTTAATTTGTTGTCTGAGACTGTTATAGTGATTGTATTGATTTATTTTATTTTAAAATATGTGGCAAGAAAGATTGTAATAAAAGCATCTACATTTAATATACTGTGGACACACAAATTGTTAGATCCTATTTTTGAATATGTTAATCATTTCAGAATTAAACAGAACAAGAACAGTTGAATAGTTTTGCTGAATAAAGTGGATGTAATTAAAGGTTTCCTTAGTTATATCCTAGTATGGAACCATAACTCATTTTGAGGTCTGTTTCTTGTGCAGCGTTTAGCTGCACTCCCTTTCACAGAGTTTTTGTCTTCCTGCGTAGGTTACAGCATACAAGACTATACAGTAGGAAACAATTGTTCCTGCATGTCAGAACAGGTGCTTCTGTCAGCGGTCTGTGGTGTCTCTGCTATGGCAGTGTTTTTAAGGAGGAAGAGAGCAGGTGTCCAGTTTAATGAGAGCACTGGTTATTGGAGATCATTACGCTTATGCCCATTGGAGAAGTTTGGCTTCTGTTCATACTAAAGAAAACCACCTCTCCTTGCCCATTTACAGAGTACTTTTAGAAGCTGAAACATGTTATAAATTTCAGTCACTCTGAAAGCAAAATACTTCCTCATAAATGGAAGCACAACCCCTTCTTTTACATCTCATTGCAGCCTTACTGGCTCATTGACTAGTCATTCAACTCCTGTTAGAATCACAGGGTAAGATTATTCAGAGAGCTGGTCTTCATGAAAGACATTTGCTACTGGTAAGTGAGCCTACTGCTAAACAGTTCTGTAGCTTTCTAAAACACATCCGTTAAAGACACATACCAGCAATGGAAACCAAGTTTTGAGATGTTCGATCACAGCCCTGAAAATAGCTCTTTTCTTTTTTTTTTTTTAAAAAAAGAGTAAAACCAGTGAGTTTATACATGCATGCAGGAGCAGATTTAAGGTAAATCCACAAGGTTCAATCAGAAACCAGAGGAGCGTGCCCTAAGCACCCCGCGAAGGGCATTGAATGCAGAATGCAAGGGAGCTGCTATTCTCAGTATGCTTTTCTAGGAGGGCCCAAGCTAGTTCTTGTATTTTCCAGAAGGGAAGAATGTGGTTTGGCTTTCAACAGCCTAGGAAAGCTCCCATCTGCTTCACCAGGAAACCGGTGCCAGGTGACAGCCCCAGCACCACCAGACACCCGTTTGATGCTTCTACTGCTCCAGCAGCAATGGACCCTGAGGCAAAAGGGATGCTCCCAAGTATGCTCCTAAGTAAGCACGCATTCCTGACTTGGTGCCTCCACAGTGCAAATATTAGTAATACATCCACAATTTGCAGAGCAGTGAATGAGGCAGCACATGATTCAGACAGAGAAAACCAGCAATATGAGAAGGCTGTGCCATATGTTACCACTGAAATCACATGTACCCCTTACCTATTGCCCTCGTGGTTGCATTGCTATTTAGAAAAATCTGTGTGTAGAAGAGTGTAATATATGTACTCTGTGTGTGTGTGTGTATGTTGAAGCTTTATTTGCAATGTGGTGGGGGTGGGAAACAGAATTTGGGGGCTGGCTGTGTAGGCCTTCGGGATGTGAGCGGAAGGTCTTAAAGAATTATATTTTTATAGATTGTGCTGAAGCTTTGGGTCCCAGCCACACATAGCCTTTTCTTCCAGAAAAGTAAAATGGTTTAGAAAGAAAGTCAGGTGGCTGTAATATAGTAGGGATAGTACAGCCCCACCAGCCCTGGACAAACTGAATAACTTAATAAAAGATGCCTTTTTAAGTAATATTTTTTTAGTGCTGAATTGTTAACAAAGAAATATTTATGAGCAAACTTTCTATGTACTTAAAAGTTTGTGTGGTGCTTTGTACTGACTAGGTGGACCTGTTATATGTTTACACGTTTTAATGATTGTCCTCAAGGCGTATATAGTAATTCAATGAGTTTTATGCCAGAAAAACAATGAAGTTCTGTGTAATAGCAAATGATTTAATTTCTAATGAAATTGTAGGCTTTTGTAGTGTTTGTGTATTTTTCTGGTTGGCGGTTACAAGTTGTGTTCTTTCTACAGTAAGGCTTGTATGCTTGATCGTAGAGAGAGGCAATAGAATGGTAGATACCATTGTTTAAGAAGAAAACCCTAAATATTGCTACCTTAGCCATTGTAAAATCAGGTAAGTTTTGTGGCGTAAGCCTGAAATTTAGATTTTGTATTGGAATAAAACATCAAATATATCTAAGGCAGGTTAAACACAGGTGAGGGATTTATTTAATTAAATAAGATGGGGGGATCTTTAGCAACATATAAATGGAGAAGCCCAGAGACTGGAACAAAACTAGGTTGTTCACATATTATGAACCTGGCCGAGCTAACTTCATGGCTTGTGCTGAATGCATGCAACAGATAATGAGTCAGCTAAATGGGAGAAAGTAAAGATTTCCGCGTCCCACTCCGCCCCCCCCCCCCCCCCGTAGTTTGTCAGTTGTAATAATGTGAAGAATTTTTGTAGGGTGATCTGAAGATAAACTCATACATATATTAGCTTTTAGAAGAGTTGAGTTACCAACAAAATCCCATTCAGTCAAAAGGCAAGCTGTTAGCACGTTTGAAAATCAGAGGATGATTTGTTCATCTTGCGATAGTTACTGGAGTCTTTGCTTTGTTTCTTATGGCTGGAAGACCAGGGCTAAAGCACAGCCATCCGTATGATTTTATTTTTTGGGTTGTCATTTGGAGGTTCTCTAGAAAGTGCAAGGGTCTGCAATATAAATCATGTTTGCAGAGTGTGTGGCCCTCTGCTGAATGTTGTGATCCTACCGCAACAGTTGGTGATCTGGGAAAACTAAGCATCATTTATTACGTCTCTTGTAAGAAACATGGCAGCAACCTCACCACTCTTCCGAATAAATCACTGCTGGAAAAAGCAGAGAATTTATCAGTTTCTCTCTCCAGTGTTGAGGATACATTTAAAGAGAAGTACTTCTGTTTTGCCGAGTTAGCAAGAAAACTAGCACCGAGATGAGTAATGCATTGTCGAGGCAAGAGGCTATGGAAGGGAACAGCTATGTCTTGTATGCTTTGCTGTGCCTGGCTTTTCCTCCTCTGGGGATCTGTGGGCGCAATATACCCGTGGTGGTGGCACAGTGGCTGTTTTGCCTGCACCCTCCCTTGGGGGAAGTGTGGCGGAGTTATTCTAAACCAGTGGGAGGTGAGGTCTGTGTGCAGTTGTTGGGCTGTTCATTTCAAAGTGCCGGACCATAGGTCTGGTTTAGCACAACTCTGTGTGCACTTAAAGGCGTATGATGAACAGCACGCTGCTCTCCAGGCTGCAGGGTAAGGCGGCAGGGTACTCATTCTCCTCCCTGTTTTTGGAACCTAGTGTAGCCATGTAAGTTCCCTAGACTTCATCTATAGGTCATGGAGAACAAGGGACTCTAAAAGTGAATTATTCAGATGATTTAGGCTAGGCTCTTGTTCTTTGGAAACAAAAGGTAGAGAATTACCGACTTCTATGATAGATCTAATTTGGCCAGCTCAGCTACACCATAAAACTGTGCCCTAACCTTCCTCTCCCATCACTTGTGCTGGTCCTGGTGCTTGCCTGTCCCCTTAACGGGTGAAGGAGCTAAAACCAATGGGGAATTTATTCAGCCAACCCCCCTGAAGCTTTCATCCTTAGTTCCCTTAACCTTCTCACCTGGAAACAGATAAGTGCTTGTGCTGCTGCTAGGGAGGGGTCAGGAAGATGCAGCTGGACAAAATGGGGGAGAATGGGGGTGCCTCTTTTCCTGGCAGTGAGATGCTGGGTGAGCAGAAGTTAATTGCAAAGGTGCACCGTAAAGGAAGCAAGTCTTTGTCAGCTAGGTACTTGAAAGAAGAGCTGCAGGTTTTGTAATCTGAGTATGGTGGTCTCAATCCAGCCCATCCCCTGCATCACAAATTAGCATTATATTAAATGCTAATATAAAATATTAACATTATAGTGCTAAAAGATTTTGTGTGACTGTTCTGAATGACATATGTGGTGCTTGTGCCTAGCAGAGTAGAAAACAGCATAGAATAAAGCAGTTATCTAACTAGGGAACGTAGTAGGAAGGTCCAGGTGGAGAAAGTTTCAAGTCTGCTTTCACAGCACTTGCATGGTGTCAGAATTGTCCAGGTCTGGCTCTTTTCCTTCCCGTCCCCTTTGAGTAAGGGGAAAAAAAAAATATTCACAAAAGTAAGTAAATAAATAAATAAGGGAAGTTACTTGGGGATTTAAGTGGCATTAGTATTTATTTTTGCCTACCGATTTTTAAATCTTACCACACCAAAGGTCTCTAGTCCGTAAGGGATTTTCGGGAGATGCCTTGCCAAGTGATGTGATACGGCCTGTCACAGCTAGCTCGGACCACGGCGCGCTTCTCGTGATACACCTCTACAAGCGGTGTTGGGATACCACCTGGGGATAGGCACTCCTGTCCTGTGGCCTGCATTTAGTACAGCACATGTATTCACATGCCTAATAGGCACTGTACCTGAGCATGTGTCTTGCTAGGGAAGAAAACTGTAGGGCTGGTTGCTGGAGGTGCAACGATGCAAGGAAACGCTGGGAAGTATAGCACCATCCAGTGGTCTTGGCATTTGCTGTTAGTGATTGTTAGTGCAGTATATCCCTTTCAGTATTTTTTTTTCCTGGAAAATGGGAGGGTGACAGCCTATATGCCGTTTTAATATGCTTTTAGATGGCTGAATGGGAAATACAAACTGAAATTGTTAACAATAAAAGGGAAGGATAGCCGTGAATTTGCCCAAGTAGTATGCAAGCAGAGGAAATTTGAGATTTATCTCTAATTCAGAAAGAATTCAATACTGACCAAATGAGCGCCATGTCTTCAACAGGGAGTAGCACCCGGAGGCGGCCAATATTTAGGGTTTTTGCCCAAAGCACATTTAGCCCTGCTCTACTGTGTGGTGAAAACGCCTAGTGCAGATGCCACCAGAGCTTCATCTTGTGGAGTAATACTGTAATAAAGAATGTGGTTTTCTTGTGAAAGTCTTAACCTCTTCTTATGAAAATTACATACAACTCAGTATTTTCATGGTGTATAAGTGAAATGTAATTTTTCTTTTTTTTCAATAAAATACATTTCCTTTCCTAAATGTTTGTGGGTTTTTTCTTCCCCCCCTTGGTGGTGTTTCTCTTCCCCCAGTTGAGTGGGAGTAGCCAGCTTTAACAGAGATGATAACTGGGATTTCTGTGCTGGCATGTTGCCCCTTTCTCACAAATGCCTCCTGCGAGTTACCTGGAGCTGAGCCTTGTGGCCGTCCTGCTGCATGTTACCTCTCCTCCGATTGCCTTCCACCTCCAGGAGCTGCAGCACAGGGCAGTGGCCTCTGCAACCAGCCAGCCTGAGCTTTCCTCCCCAGAATCCCACCCAAGGAAATCTCACTCCTCAATGCACTGCCTTGCTATTAACTGCTAAATTGCCCCCTGCAAGGTTCCTGTGGCTCTGGGTAATTTAAAATAATTATTGTAAGGAATGCCTAAAATCCAGAAGGGAAGCATTTAATCCTCCTTATGCTGGGACATTTCAAAACCTCATGGTGAGTAATAAACATGCTGGATTCCTCTGGGGATTTGAGGTATTTAAGTAGCCTCTGTTTGCAGTTATTGAAGTTTCACTGCCTATAAATTATGTGGTAAGAATGGGCAGTAAATCTCAGGCCAGCATCAGAAGGGGGACTAGCCTGCCAGCTGCTGGTGCGTTAGGTCTCCTGAAAGGTCTTTTGAAGGGCAGGCCAAGAGGAGAGGTATGATGACAGCTATAGACCTTCCTGATCCGGTCTTGTGAGCCTTGCTTTATTAAATTTCATTTACATGGCTAATGCAGACACTTCATGAATGCTAATCCCAGGTGCAGGTATGCTCTTGGATGATCAAGGTGCCTCCCTGCTAATGATCTGACTACATCCATTGTTATAGGAGAGAACAAAATACTAGAGTAGAGTATACTTGTAGGGCCTACTGGGATCATCTATTCCAACTGCCTGACCACTTCAGGGCTGACTGAAAGTTAAAACATGTTATTAAGGGCATTGCCCACATGCCTCTTAAACACTGACGGGCTTGGCGCACCAACCACTTCTCTAGGAAGCCTGTTCCAGTGTTTGGTCACCATCTCAGTAAAGAAATGCTTCCTCATGTCCAGACTAAACCTCCCCTGGTGCAGCTTTGAACATTTCCCGTGCTTGGTATCACTGGATCTCCCGGAGAAGAGCTCATCACCTCCCTCTCCACTTCCCCTCCTCAGGAAGCTGTAGAGAGCAATGAGGTTGCCCCTCAGCCTCCTCTTCTTCAAACTAGACATGGCCACAGTCTTCAGCCACCCCTCACGGGACATTCCGCCCAGCCCTTCCACCAGTTTTGTTGCTCTCCTCTGGATGAATTCAAGGACCTTCACATCCTTCATAACGGTGGGGCCCAGAAGTGCCCACAGTGCTCCAGGTCAGGCCGCTCCAGCACTGAACGCAGGGATAATCGCCTCCCTGACCGGCTGGTTATGCCGTGTTTAGGGCACCCCGGGGTGCCGTTTGCCCTCCTGGTGCCGGGGCACGCTGCTGGCTCACCCTGCGCCTGCTGCTGACCAGCACCCCCAGATCCCTCCCTGCGGGGCTGCCCCCAGCCCCTCCCTCCCACCTTGTATTTGTGCCCAGCGTTACTGTCTTAGGTGCAGAATCCGGCATTTGGCCTTGTTAAATTTCATCCCATTAACCACAGCCCAGTGCTCCCATCTATCTAGATCCCTCTGCAAGGCCTCTCGTCCCTCAAGAGAGTCAATGGCACCTCCCAGCTTGGTATCGTCAGCAAAGATGCTGATGGTGCATTCAACTCCTGCAGCCAGATCCCTGATGAATATATTGGTCAGGACCGGCTGTAGAACCGAGCCCTGAGGAACGGCGCTGGTGACCATCCATCAGCCAGGTGTAGCCCCATTCACTACAACCCTGTGAGCTCTGCTCTTCAGCCAGTTCTTCACCCAGCGCACCGTGAACCCGCTCATCCCACAGCTGGACAACTTGTCCAGAAGGATGCTGTGAGGAACAGTGTCAAAAGCCTTACTAAAATCCAGAAAAACTACACCCACCACCTGGGTGACCTTATCACAGAAGGATATCAAATCAGTTCAGTGGGATTTTCTTTCCCTTGGTGGTCCCATGCTGCCCCCATGCTGACTGTGCCCGATGATGGCATTATTCTTTAAATGTCTTTCAACAGTACTGAGTATAATCTCCATAATTTTTCCAGGAACTGGGGTTGGACTAGCAGTTCCCTGGGTCTCCCCCCCTGCCCTTTCTGTACATTGGAATACCGTCACCGAGCTTCCAGTCAGCCCAGACCTCCCCAGACTCCCAAGACCTTTGGCAGATGATAGAGAAGGGTCCTGCCCTAACGTCTGCTGGCTCCTTCAGCACTCTGGGGTGAATCCCATCCCGTCAGGCCTCACGGACTTGTGAGCATTCAGCTGATACAGCTGGCCCCTTACAATTTCAGCATCCACAAATGAAAAGTCACTGTTCCCACATCTAGAACTTCATGGGAAATACGAATTCTAAGGCAAAATTTAATTCTTAAAGGAACAGGCAAGAATAGCACGTGTACTCACTGGTATTCGCAAGGCCCCAAGGAAGCTGATGGCTGATGTCCCATGTCTGCCTTCCCCAGTGACCACAGTGCTGGAGTTCAGTGACACGCTGCAATTTTCACTGTCAAGTAAATGCTGCATCTCTGGATCCTGAAATTTCCCCCAGCAAGACCATACAAAAAAAAAAAAAAAAAAAAAAAAAGGAATAATACATCAAAACACATATTAAGGAATCAAATAATTCCAAAATATTTTTTTAGGAACTGTATCCATTTTATCACAGAAAGTTAAAGCCTTTAAAAATCTCTTGATTTGGATATACAGAGTATATAGAGTAGAGAGCATATACAGAATATCAGGTGAAGCATGCCTGGTTGCTTATGCCTGAGTGCATAAACTCTGTTATGGAATCAGTTTCTGTTCTATTGTAGAACAATTTCAAGTTGCAAAAAACACATATTAGAGTACAATTCAATGCAATAAAACAATTTCCAGTCTTCCCATACCCCACTACATAAATGCAGTCTAATTAAAACTGACAGTCTACTGACTACTACAACACATTTATGTGTGTATTACCTTCTTTCTGCACAAATATTAAACCCCTTTTTCAGACGCTGTAACATCACCTTATCCACTGATTTAAATACAGGCCAGCCTTCCCCGAGCCCAGCCTCAGCAGCAGGGAGCCCACCCCGAGCTCCCCACAGCAGCCAGCGTTTCTGGGGCTGTGCCCAGGCAGGCCCACCTGCTCAGGTGAGACTCAGGTGGGTGATGACTATAATCAACACCTGGCTGAGCCCTTAACAATTCATTAGCTCTCTGGGAGGCCTTGGGCCACTGCAGTCAACTCTCAGCATGGAGGCTCTTTCTGCAGCAACCCTGGTATTTCATGCAAAGATGAAGGGCAAGACCCTCGCTTTGTACAGGTGGACAAGTGGGGTTAAGAAGTGGGCTGTCCCTGCCTTTCCCTTGGGACCAGGACATGGTGGTTTTGGGGTGACCCTGGAGGCGGGAGGTGGCTTGTCCCCCAGGTCCTGCCTTTGGGGAATATTTTGATAAAGCCTGGGTGAAGCTGTCATACCGCCATGCTCCCCAGGGACCGTTCTCTTGCCTGTTAAATGGCCTCTAGCAGAGCAGAGGAAGGCATGAAATAATAATGATGCTAAGAAATGATGCAGCTGCTGATTTATTAGCTAAGTAGGAAATGTTGACTTAACCTTTGCTATGGTGAAGTGCGCTGATGGTTGTCAAACCTGGGCTAACCAGCCCTTGCAAGTACCTGGCAGGTGAATGGATTCCCTGGTTTGGCCCCAGTGCCCCAGGGACAGCCCACGGAGCTTCTCCCTCTTTGCTTCCCCCCTTCTCAGAGATCCTCAGGAGGCCCCCAGATATGGAGCTGCTCTGCACTGCTCATCCCTGAGGCAAGAGATGCTCCTTGTTGCCTCAGAAGAGGGTTGTGGATAACCCCAAAAGGTGCCGACCTGGAACCCAGAGCTGTTGGGTGTGGGTGGGAATAACCTTTTGAAACAGAGGCGTGGCATACTGGAAATTTAAAAGCAAATGTCCATGACGTTAACCAGACAAAAATGCAATAGCACCAAAAAAAAGGAGAATAAAAAAAAAAAGGCAGGAAAAAAAAGCAGTTTTAAAGGACAGAGGAAAATTCGGAGCTTTGTTTCCAAGTGTTCAAAAGAAAATCACCTGTATTGCAGTGTATTTAATGGCTTTGGGGAAAAAATAGTGGAGTTAGTTTGTGTCTTCCTGCTCCATCATGGTAGTGCTGCACTTGCACCTGGGATGGAAATACCTGGTCATGCTGCAGAGCAAGGGCCAGGCAGCCAGGCTCGGTGCTGGTGGCAGTGCTGCTGCTGCCCCCCTCCAGCAGCCCTGCTGGGTGACTCTTCCTAAGTCAGGTGGGGACAATGGGGGTTTTCCCTCCGTGGTAAAAATGGTATGTCCAGGTTATCCCCACCTACCCTTTCACACTTCCCTCTCAAAGTCTGACAAAAACACAGCACTTGAGCTGAAGCTGGTGAGTTTGCCCCTGAGAAGTTGATGGCTCTTCCCCGCCACAAAGCTGATCACGTATGTAAGTGTGTCGGCAGGGTCTGTGGTCTTCGCTAAGCCTGGCACCGGAGCACGGACCTGCCGGCTTCTGTCAGAGGAGCAAGGATTTTAAAGCTTCCTCATACAGGAAACCTGCTTTTGAGAGCTTTTATTTATTTATTTATAAGTGACAGATTTGGCATTTACTGGTAACGACTAATTCAGTGACTTGCGCTTATGCTTTGCAGGGGCAGCCCCTGCCTCCCTTGCTACTGCAGCCTGAAGCAGTCAGTCACGTTTGGGATGAAGCTCCCTCTCCTCCCCTCACCCTTCTTTTTCTCTTCCTTGTTTTATCCCTCCCATATTTTTCCACCTTTTCTTATTTTCAGCTGTCTTGCATGTTTCTGTTGACTCTTCTCCCTCTTTTCCCTCATCTTGACCCAGCACTCAGACCAGCACCTCCTCACTCCCTTGCTCACCCTTCCCCAGGTGCCCACAGGCTGGTGAGCTGAGGCGGTGTGTGGAGGTGGCACACAGCTGAGTGCTGTTACCAGAGGTGCACAGCTGCCCTGCAAGCTACCACCAGGCATCCCAGGAGTGACGGGAGGCTCTTCAGCATCCTCCTGCTCCTTCCCAAGTAAAAAGAGACAGTTTGTCCTGGTCTGGTGGTTTTGTGATTTTAGGCAGTCAATGTCATCTCTGCATCTGGAGACAGGGATTAATATTTCTCTGTCTTCAAAAAGAGCTATAGAGTAAACTCACTTCTGTGCAAGACATTGGAACGTTACAGAGATGAGGGGTTTGAGGAGGTGAGAAAACGTGTCAGTCAGTGGGACGGATTTTTAGTGTCAGGGTATGCTCAGGGTATCACCACTCACCCTGTTTACTTTGAAGCCCGTGAGCAAGTCTGATACCCCTTTTCTTAATGAAATCCTGGCTTTGCTCATCTTTAGTGATTTCATAGTACAGCTGTTCAGACATTATGCTCCTATCCTCAGTCTGTGAAAGAGAAAAAGCCCTCCCTAAGTCCCCATCACTGTTGTGGCACTTCAATCTGCCACCTGTTGTCAGGGTTTACTCCATCCCTTTATATTACTTCCAGAGCCATTTAGAGGGTTAGTCACAGCAGCATCCCTGCAGGGAACCTGGCAAGGGTCAGTGATCTCTCCCCAGGTAGGCAGGACGGAGCTGGGTATGCAGTTGCTCTCTGCTGTGGGACAGGAGGTGCCAAACAGGTCCTCACTCCTTGGGTTTGGTGGCAGGGCCGTGCAGATTCACTGCAAGCCCTTGGGCTGGTGTTGCCTGCCCTATCCTACCGGTGGCTCTGTGAACGCTGCAGGACATCAGGGGGCTGTCCCCAAGCTGCATCCCTCTCCCACCCTTCCCTGCCTTGGGCCACACCTGTCAGTGCTGGTGTGGGGCTTAGGCTGTCCATATACCCACCCCCACAAGTCCACCTGCCCTTTTTGGCTGGATACTGACCTCCACCGAAAGCTTAGGCAGCTGTTGGGATTTGGTTTGCTTTTCTGCTCGACTGCTGAAAAGGCAGACGAGGACCCTCTTCTTAAGTCCTGCTGACTGAGATGTCCTTCAGCAGGCAACAGGTTGGGGGACATTGGTCATGGTCTGGAAGAGGAAACAGGTGAGAAAAAGCCATGGAAAGGTGAGTTTAACCCGCTGGTGATCTGGAGAGAGGCTTTAGCTGAGCCACTGACCAGACGGACACCTGGCTGCATCTCTGCAGGGCTTAGCCCCCACACTGCTGGAGGTGGGACAGATGGATGGAGCAGCAGTGGGTTATGCTCCCCTACCAGAAGAAGCAGGGAAAGAATAAATAATCCTCCAGCTGTTGCTGGCCTCCCCCGAGCACTGCAGAGCTGTGGCCCTGGTTTCACTTCTCCTGTGTTGAGCCCTGATGCCATCACTGGAGTGCTCCTGAGACATCACCTGGGCGTGATGAATTCAAAGGGAGTGATTCCCTTCCCTGAGGACAGGCAGCCTGGCTTGTATCTAGGCTTTAGAGCAGAAACCAGAGCTGGCCAGCCCTGGGAGACACTGTTGGGTCTGTCAGGGCTGGGATGCTCGCCTCCGCAGGTTTTGATCTACCTCACTTGAACAGTGAGCTAAGGGAGAGCTGGTCTGGTCTGCCTTTTGGGCCAGGCTGGACTAGCTTGTCGGCAAGGACTGCTCTGTGCTGCTGCGCCAGTCCTCTTCTTATTACCCATATGAGGTGGCTAAGGGAGGTTTGTGTTCAAACTGTCTCTTACTCTAACAGCTCCATAGCCCTGGATTTTGATCACTTTGTCTCTCACAACTGTACTAACAATTCTGGAGCACTCAGGTTCCTCAGTAATGTGTGTGTGTATGTACTCACACACAGACATTTGTCCCTTCATGCTACGTGCATCAAATTTCTGTAAGGCCCCAGAGGCCCCTTGTATTTCAAAAGAAAAAGAGTTTGGCTGTCGACCAAGCTGGGTACTCTTACTGCAATTTATTTATGTTTAATTTTCATTAATCTCTGGTGAATGCACATTTTAAGGGAACATGTGCAAGTGATAAATTGCTTTAAATTTTGGTGCATGAGTGAGAACCATTGCTGACTGGGCCCACAGTTTACACTCCAGAATTATTGGAAGAACAGCCCAATTGTGTTGGTCTGACACTGATAAACTCCTCCTATCTTTTGGAGGTCTCCTGCCAGTCCTAGAGAGCAGGGACAGGGAGGGGAAATGTCCAAGGGCTTTAACTAGCTGACCGAAGAATTTGCCCAAGACTATACAAAATTAATATAAATCCAGCCAGTTGTGACCGTAATAGAGATGCAGAAAAGCAGAACAAATTAGAATAAAGTAAAAGGTTCCCCTCCTTTTGAGAAAACTCACTTGAGTCTATCTAACAAATATGATCTTCATATGTAAAGCATGCGCTGAGCTGTCTAAAGCTTCAGCCCACATGGGAAATACGGATACCTGGCTGATGCCTACTGTGGCAGATGCAGGAACATGCATCTCAAAGTTGCTGTGTAGTTAAGAAGTTCAGTTTGTGATTCAGCAGTTAATGGACCTTACACTGAAGTGTTGACTTTGAGGACACAGTATGGTCCTGTGTGCTGTCCCGAGCACAGGAGCTGCAGCATAGCATGAGGGTCTGGGGAGCAAGACAGAAAGTTGGCTTTTATAGAGTCCTTTTATCCTTTTTGCATCCCAAAGTGCCTTTTTTAATAAGCTGCTACAA
Organism: Falco cherrug; assembly: GCF_023634085.1. NCBI lineage: Eukaryota > Metazoa > Chordata > Aves > Falconiformes > Falconidae > Falco > Falco cherrug. The sequence goes on from NC_073698.1 coordinate 80,689,289, forward strand.
AGACTGTGTGGGCTTGCAGAAGGCCAAGGAAAGACTGAGAGAAAAGAACTGAAAGGTGGTTTCCATTTTAAAAATAAGTGACTCATAATCCAAGGCATTAACTCATGACCTCAATGATTATAAATTGATTTTGATCTTAATTAATTATTAAATGACTGGGGTTTTCTCCATCTTTTTCATAAAGGCTCTTACTCCACCTCAGAACCATGGGATCAGCCTGGGGAAATCATTTTTAAGCCCTGGGGAGTGAGGATCGAGTAGCCAGAAACCCTCACAATGTGCATCACCTTGCCAATGCCTATGCATGCATGATGAAGGTACCTCCCAGTGCTGCCTTTTAGAAGCACTGCTGCTGCAGCCAGCAAGTTCTGCTCAGGTGCCACAGTAACACGGCCCAGGTGATGGCCAGTCAACAGAAATCTCTGCTGTTCTTTCACTGCCTGCTCAAATACATGCGTGTGGTTCAAATGCTGCTTCATACCAGCCTTGGTACTGGAGCAAGGGCTCTCCCACCTTGTTGAGCTCTTGTGTGTTCCCAGGTGATGGGGGTGTTTTGTCCTATGCTTGAGTCAGGAGCCAGGAATGGGCTAAACAGTAACACAGAAAACTAAAGCCCAGCAGTTTTAAAGAAATGCAGGGTAGAATTATTCATGGGACAGAGAACTTGGGGAGCCCATAAGTATAATTGAGTTATAGTGACTATGGCTGAGCCCTAGCACCTGGGCCTGCTGTGCTGCAGAGCATCATCACCAGACAATTCTCACTTTAGATGGATCGATACAGTTACCACAGGCAGTATTTTAAGCATAAGCATTTTAATAGTGTTATCCTATCCACAAGCTGTCCTGTCAGGTTTTCTGCCTACCCGCTGAAACTCCCTCCAGTTAAATTTTCTGCTGCGTTTCACCTGCTGATGGGAGCTTGTGTGGCTCTGTGCTATAGCAAATAGCTGTAGCTGTCTATGCTTAACACCACTGAAGTGGTATGGAGAATGATTCCTGTATTTTTGGGCACTTGGGGTCAAAATCTTCCTTTAGACAACCAGCTAGTGCTGGCCATACAGCCTCTAGAACAGGGCAAGGTGCATAGCTGTAGAGCACTTAATGATGGTCCCATCGGTCTCGATTTACAGTAACGGAGTATGTTTAAAGCAAGGATCAGAGAAAGCAACGGAAGCCAGCAGGCGTGACGCCAGGTGCTGGCATTTGCTCCAGTGGCCGGAGCAGCATGAGCCACAGCTGCATCCCTTGTGTGGAAAGCCTCCCCTGCAGCCAGCAGCCCCTGTGCCCATGGCAAACTGCAGCATGGGCAGGGCAGGCGCATGCCTGAGCGCACAGGCACCTATTCCTGGCAGTCAGAACCAGCTCTGGAGAAGACGGAGGGCAGCTGAATCCCTGCTTTGCTGCAGTGCCAGGTGGGGAGCCAGATGTGTGGCTGGGAACAGTTAAAAGACAGAGAAGGGGACGCAGAGTATTGCTTTACCAGGGTGTGTAGCCAGGTGGATGTTTTAACACAGCAGCCTTGCTCCCCCATGCTTATACAGTGAGAGGTTCCACTGATGATGCAGGGCAAGTCAACTACAGACAGACTGCTCCACCAAAGGGTTTTTTCTTAGTATTTTCTTACTAGTAGTAGCAAGGTACAGTCTTTTCTGGTTCTCCAAGATGATTTCATAGAAACAACTCTGGCCCCACCAAGCAACGAGTTGCTTGACTTTAGAATACAGCCCTCCTTCCTGTTTAGTCTTAACATTTGCTTTTCTACAAAAATGCTATTTTTACATATTTTGTATCATGCATTTAGCTTACCTTATGTTCTTAATCGAAAAAAGAAAATGGGAACTAAATAGCGCTCAGTCCCATCTGGCCAAAGTTGACCTCATTCTGCTGCCCGCCCCGTGGTTGGCAGTGGCTGCTGTCTCTGTTGGGGAGGCCAAGAACTAAGCCAGCCTGTGCAAGAAACTCCTCTTCATCTGACTGACCTACCTGCTCCCTGTTTGAGGCTCTGCAAAATTGTCAGACTTTCTTGTCAGCACTGCCCTGGCTCTGGCCAGCTGGGACTCATGCCAGCCAAAGCAGGAAAGCTGATGGGGGGTCCTGGGGGCTGTGGGACCTGTGTTTGCTTCTTTCTCCCGGGCAGGTGTCTCGTCCTCTATGGGAAACTTGGTAGAAAAAAAAGCCAGCTCATTGAGCAGCACAATGTTTCCCTCATTTGTGAAATACCCCAGATTCCTTACCTTCTCCAGTCCTAGCCCCCAGTGGTACAACAACATCTCAGTGGTATACCAACGGTATTAGACAGTGTCATAGAAATGGGGGGTGGGGGGAATTGAAAACAGTGTTTCCTGGGTTTCGCTTTGATCTGTCTATATGGAGCAGCATTAATATTGTTCTTCATGCTTATAATGTTCATATATTTTGAATTTAAATCTCAATTTTTATATTCCTGCTCTCCCATGCCTACTCTCTTGCTTTACCAAGGTATGCGGGTGTCCCAAAATGCTGTACCACCGTGTGAGCTGGGAAGGGACCATGTCCCCTTTGCACAGCTGCTGTCTGAGCCAGAGGTCTGTGAGTTGCCTGAGACAATGTGGGAAATACACATGCAGGGAATTGAAACCCTGTCACCAAGCAAGTGCCCTGCTGCATATTGCAGAGTTCATCCTCCCTGCCACCCTGGCCTCTGGGGAGTCCCTGACTTCTCTCTTTGTGCCACCACCTTTGCCTGTTGAGGATGTATTTGTTGTCAGCCATGGTAATTCCCATAAGGAGCACCTAGATCTTGCCCTCCTTGAGTCACCACCACCACACCATCTGCTGTAATTCTGTAATACTTTCCTGCAGTTTCTTATTTCATCTTCTCCACATACTCCTCTGCATGTCCAGGTACTCGTCACTTTACTTCAAATTCAATGATGTTTACTTGTCCTCCCTCCTTTTTCCCTGCTTTGCATCCTCACTGAAAACAGACAAGCAAAGTCTTTGTGAACTGCTTCCCCCCACCACATTGTAATTTTGAGTTAAAAAATATCCACAGAGCAAAGAAATGGTAACTTTTAATTTAGTAATAACTTGCTAAGGAAAGAAATTAGTAATTGGTCCTCCTAAATGTTAAACTTGTTATCTGTTTAATTACTCTTAGCTGGGTTTCTCGAAGACCTCATTAACTAAGCATCTGGTTTTATAGATGCAGTTCTTAGTGTCTCAGATGCTTCCTGCAATTATCTAGCCATGACTGTTAACTTATTAACATATCCAAATAATTAGAGCAAAAGAAGTAAATTCCCTACGTTTTGTAAAACCGGAATGTTTGATGTTACCTGGGTAAAGGACCACAGGACAGGGGTACTCACTGCCTGCAGTGGGGCAGATGTTAGCGTTCTCTCATTCCTTAACATAATGCTATGCCAACAGCTCAGGTAGGCTCTGTGGTGAAAATGTATTAAATTGATTTCTGCTTACAAAAAAGCCTTTAATTAGGGATCGCTTAATTTGGACAGGGAGCTCAGGGAGCTCAAGGACAATTTTAATGAGCAGGTGGTGTTTGTCTTGAGCCCCCTGAACAAGCAAGATATGAGCAGGAACATCCAGATAATAAATATTGTGTGCAGCTATGGCATGACAGTCACTCCACCACACTCGGGTGTCTGGCCAATGTCCCTGGCATGTGTGAACCTTATGAATCATGAGATGGTGCACGCCTGCACTTAGACTAAACTTAAAAGTTTGCATACGCTAGGTGTGTACACTATTTTTGTTTTCTACTGAGTATAAAGATGGGCAAGCTCAGGGACTGGGCCAGAAGCCTCACCTACAGGTGGATGCACCGTGTACGAACTTTCCCAATTACCGAGAGACTGCTGCTGCTGGCCTCCCAGCTGAAGTGTGGGCCTGGGTGATGTTAAGGTGGTAATTGGTGATGGATCCTTTTCTTAGTCTCTGGTAACGCTTTGCAGTTATGATCCGATGCTACGCTCCTATTGCTCTTTTATCATATAGTGCACAACAACTAGTACTCTTTCCTTTTATCATATTGCATGGTATTTTTCCTTTATAGTGTAATATAATAAACTAAATTTATTCTTGTATTTGATTTGGAATTCATTTTTGCTCGGTATCCAGTCAATCAGTAAAACAGGCTCCCAGCCTCTTCCAGTGTAACTCAGAGATTATCTTGCAATACAAGATTAGCTACTTTCTTGCAGTCTTTAAAAATCTAGGCATCTCCATCGCCTTTCCCTCAGATCTCAAACATATAATGGAGGAGGAGCTTATTTTCTGCAGTCTGTACCAACTCATCTCACCCCTTACAACCAGCCTGGAAAAGACACGGGATTGTGTTGGCTATATGGAGGAATGAAAGGCCAGGTTTAGTTCCCGCTTTTCCATTCTCTCTCCTTTGCACAAGCATGGAGTTAATGAAACACTCCCTCCACCTGGCTCCCTTGCAAGCAAAAGGCCTTTTCTCAGCCACATGCCTCGACATGGTGACATGCTTGTGGCATGCTGTCAGTGCCCCAACCCGCCCTTTGCACCAAGTGAGGCCCCTTATGCACCAAGCCTCACAAATCACCCCCCCGGCCCCTCTTCTGGTTTTATCACATTCCTTGGGGTGACCTGGCACTGAACTCTCCTGGTCCTTGTTAATCAGCAGCTCTCAGCTGTTCCTCTCCTGTCTCTCTCAAAGTCTCCCTTGCCCTTTCCACATGGAGCAATTCCCATGAGAAAAAGTTCAGCCACAACAGCACTTACAGGCAGCAATACGGCACCTCCCGTGAGGCAGCCGTGACCTTGCCTGCCTGTGCAGCCCACGGAGAGGTGCAGCTACAACAGCTCTGGTGTGAGGAGTTCACCCTGAGCAGTCTGGGGCAGGAGAGGTCCTCTCCGGCAGCTCTCCCCTGTTTACCTGATGGCTTTCAACTCCATAGCGGTACCTCCCATGCCAACTCTTTCCTAAAGCTCGAAATTTGTTTTGCATGACTCCCTGGTACTGCTGTTCACATTTCTTAGCTTTGTGCTGTACCTATAGATAGTGTCAGGTCTGCAGCCTGCTACCGTTTCAATTCTCTTATTTTGTATTGCTCTTGCCAGTCCAAGGGGCTGGTAAGTGCTGTGAGCCCAGTCAGCCCCTGGGAGCCTCCTGGCACCCTGAATGTTACTCACAGGTTTTGAAGCAAGAAGCCTGTAGGAACCCAAGCAGAGGCAGCCCAGCTGTCAGTGCTTGCACACCTTTTGCACACTGGTGTGAGCGTGCATGCTGCTCTCCACTGCCTCTTCTTTAGAAGTGGAGCAGCTAATTACCTCCTGACACTCGTCATCTGATAAATCCTGATGCCTCTCTCACTCCTTTCTTGGAGGTGTAATTTGGGGGGGCAGAGGTGTTAGTGACAGACAGATCACTTTGACATCCCACAGGCTATTTGAATCTAAATTAATTAAAAGTACTTTCAACTCTACCCCCATTTTAGCAGCTTTTCGATATACTTTAACAACCTACAACCTCTAATGATCATTTCACTCAAGATCTAATTTACTAGAGAAACTTCCTTCAGAATATTATTATGGACAGAAAAGAACAGCTTGTAATCAGGGCTGTTCATTAGCTGCAGCGATCAGTCCTGCAGGTATCATGGGTCACCAATCTGCCTCTTGATATATGTGCTCATCAACAGGGAAGTTCAGAGGAGAGCTTAGACCTTTTGTCTTCAGAGTGTTGTTACAGATTGAATACCTTGCTGACTCTGAATTCGAACACTGCTATCTGGAGTTTACTGGGCAAAATAGTTTTGGTCCATATGATAGGCTTAGTTAAGGCAAATGCTGAAGAATCTAATGCTTTGGGTAGATTTTTTTCTTTTTTTTTAAACTGAGCATCATGCAGAGGATGTGATACGTAAGCATATGCATATGGGGATGTGTAACTATATACATATGAGTGTGTGAAAAGGAGTTTGATGGAGGCTGAACAAGCTTTTGTGAGCCAAAGAGCAGGCCTCCTGGGAGGGGCTAGATGCTGGCTAGAGGGGATTTAGCACGGCTAGCAGGGAAACTTGATGATTTCTGCCTTAAAGTAGGACTTTGTGTGGTCTTGTTAGCAAGCAAGCTGACATCAGAGCCACCTGATGCTGGCCTCTGTTTCTTATCACAACTAGAATAACCTGAGCACATCACTTGGTCAAGAAAGGCAGCAGATGAAAAAAGACTGGGGTGCTGGAATCTATCCAGAAGTGTAATAGTGGTCTGCTTTGCTCAGTGATGAAAATCCAAGCCTTTCCTATGATGTCTGTCAGGGAAATGATGTAGAGCCAGTGAAAATTCTTCTCATGGGGAAATGAGAGGCCTGATGTGTTCAGGAGGCGTTTCCCTCCTCCCCCACAAGCCTGCAGGTGATTTGTTTCCAACCTGCTCTAAACTTGTACTATGAGACCACAGGCTTAGCACAGTGTGTCTGTGGGAGGAAAAAGGGAATCCAGGTGTCACTGGAAATTTTCTCACCTTATAAGAAATTAAATAGACCTAAACACCTGACAGAGCTGCTATAAAATCCATTTAAACTGAAGCTGTTCTCAGGAGAGCTCATTTTTTACCCCAGGCACTTTGAGATGAGAGGATTAAAGTAAATGGTTTTGTTGCCGAGTCATATGTAAAATGAAGAGCACTTTCATAACTAGTTTCACAGCACATCAGTTGCTTTGAAAGAGCCATGTGGCTCTCTTTTTTTTTTTTTTTTTTCCTAGTAATAATTCTTGATGACCTCGTCCTGGCTCCATGAAGAGCGGATGTCTCAGCCCGCTCCCACTGGTGTCCCCTGCCAAGCGCCCCGGGGAAGCAGCTCTCCTGCATCACCGGGTGACTGGCAGCTCATCTGCAAGCATGGCCCTGTATCTCCAGTTGATCCAAAACCAGTCTTCTTTTTATATCCTCTGCTTCCATAGTCTTGATAGAGGCCTGCCAACGGCAAGAGTTTTGTTCACCTGCCAGGAACTGCCTGTTGCTGCCAAGTTGCCCACAATGAGCTTCAGAGGCTCTGCTTGCCAGCGGTGCCTTGGTCACAGTCACAGAGACAACACTGCAAAAACCTGGCAGCTTTTACTACAGGACAACCTGGGTTGCTACAAAGCACCTTTTTCTGTGACCTCTGGTGGTATTTTAATAACATCTTCTCTTCAATGTGCTCAAACATGGTTTTTCTTGTTTTGTTTTTTCTTCAAAAGCCCAGCCCATGTGTTGGCGCTCAGCACAACCCATAAAGATGCAGAAAACTACAGATAGCTGCTAACTAGGAAGTGCAAAGGCTTTCCCTAGACTGCTTCTGGCTATTCCCCCATCCCCTCCCAAGTCCACCCTTCTCCCCTTTGGTGCCCCAGCGGCTACCGAAGCTGCCAAAGCTGCGATACCCAGTGCCGTGCCTAGACCTGCTTTGCATAACTCTTGAAGAATGGTATTTCCTAAAACTTCCCCAGGCAGCCTGCATCACAGTTTCGCTCTGGTTATGATGAGCTGATACTGCTTATGCTCCATCCTTCGGGGTAAAACAGGCAATTCCCCTCCCCCGCTGCCAAGCACCACACTTTAAATAGCTGCGGAGTTTTACATCTTTACTTAGCCAGGCTAGATATCTAGTGCTTTCATCTCTCCCTGCTGATCCCTGCCTACCCTTCTGGTCTTTCTTTGCCTACCTCTGCATTTCCCTTTATCTGCTAGCATCCTCCTAAAAACATTGTGCCTCCGGAGGAGGGGGCGTCATCGGGCTGTTTGCACAGGGACATGCTCCCCTCCTCTTCTCCCGCGGGAACCTCTGCAGCACCCCAGCACCACGGAAGCCTCGCCAGCAGATATGAATAAGCAGAGTTTATGGCAGTTCAAGACAGCCTCAGACATAGCCCAGACTTAACAGACTTTGTTCATCGCTTTGCCACCTGGTATAAATCTGATGCGCTAGTATTCACCTAAGGTCTTTTTTTTTTCTTTCTTTTTTTATTTTTAATCTTCCAGGTCCCTCAAAGGCCTGACTCAAAACAGAGGTGTTTTTAGCTTGCTAAAGGCTGTCTGGATTTTATTTTCTATCTGGAAATGAAATATTGGTACTATTATAATGTAGCTTGGAAATTCACCATTGGATTTAGTGGTGCCAGAATGCTGAGCTGTATTTTAATACCATCAAGGTATTTCAATGTATAAAATCATTTCTGTTCAGGAGGAAAGCTAACTAAATGAAACAAAACAAAGTTGTTTTCAGATTGTTTTCAGTTGGTTTTGTCACCACCAGAAATGCCTATGACATTTACTGACTCCTCACTACATCCCTGCAGCTTTTGGCTGGTTAAGTAGAGGTATGAGAATAGTATTATTGTCTGTAAAGTTCTGTAAGCTTTAAGTTGCTTGTGTAACTGCCTCTCATATTTCTAGGGTGCTGTCTGTGTGCAGGTCTCTAGATGTCTCTTGATTCTTGCCATATTCACCTTAAGAATTGTATTCATTATAATGTGTTTATTTTCAGTATGTGCACATTTCTATGAAATGAAACTTGTAAGTCAAAGCGATAGGAAATATTATTATTTCCATAAAGAAAACTTTTCTCAGGAAAAAAACAAATGTTCTTGCTACCAAGCAGTGAGTGGATACGTATGCTTACTGTAAAATTCTGTCTAGATAATTTTGACTGTTGTCCAGTCAAATAATACAATGCAAAGCATGTTGAAGTTCTATGCAATGTGCAAAATAATTATGAAACACATGCATTACATTTCACGTGTACATTAGAATGTGAGCTGATCATGTGTGTGAATGTGGTGCATAGTGGATAGCTGGTCTTTCAAATGCACTGTAACTGTAAGCTGACATCAAATGTTAATATGCTATTCCTATAAATTCACCTTCAGCCCTTGTGAGCAATAACCAAAACAAAAGGTAACTGTATTTCTAAGATTAAAAAATACATATCAGCAGAGACTTCTGCAATACATTTAGAAAAAAAAATGTCAAAACTCAAAATGGAAAATCAAATTACCCTTTCAAAAATATTTCCTAATTTCTGATTCAATAGCAGACTTTCTTGTTTTCTGGAGGAGAGAATTTCTCTAGTGACTTAATCACAAACCTCTGTATGAGTATCTAACACCAGCTCCAGACAAAGGCACAAACAGCTTTGGTGGTGTTCCCACATAACTGACTTTTTTCAATGGATGCTGGGCTAAACAATGAAAGATGAAGACCGATCAGGTACAGAAATTTGTATATAAGCAAGTGAGAAAATTCTACAAAATATAGAACGAGCTGTTTTCTGCTACTGCTTCCCATTACTAAAATATTTAGCTAGGTGGAGTGGGAGCCATGTGCATTTCAAGTGGCTCCCAGAAAGTTCCCACGCTGTCAAAGGGAAAAAAAATGCTAGGGCTGCTCTGACTGCCAAAAGCAAACCCAGGGCCCAACTGCTTGGAACAACAAGCTCCAGCAGCTGAGCTTCTTGCATTTGGCAAACAAGACAGCATGAAAAAAAAACCCAACAAACCCAACCCCCCCAAAATAACCCAAACATTTAAGAGAGTTATTATGTGATTCTTCTTTTTGATCTCAGGCAAGTCAAGGAACATGTAAGCAGAGGGAGCGAGCCACCCTTATTAGCCTTGGTGGTTCTCCTCTGTCTTTGGGGAAGCTCATTGATCTTGCACTGAGAGGAAGGCTTCACAGGTACCACTCTCCAGTCATGTAAGGGATATAACATTCTAGAGCTATTCTTCTGATGCCTTTTCCTGGCATTAAAATCAATGGAGTACTTGGCAGATAAAGATGCCTAGAGAAATTTAAAAGGCAGGAATAAACACGAGGGTTACATCATGTGGTTAAAGTTGCTACTTTTTGACATGAAACATGGAGCTCAAGAAGCAGGGGTTTGGTATCAGGGGTTTCCCTGCTGTGCTCCTGGGTGGGCAGCATGCGGCCGGAGGGAGGTCGTTTTCATCAGCATACCGCTCAGCAAGTGGGGAACCAAGCGTTAATTTTAAAACAGCCGCAAGTTATTTTCTCAGCATCCTTTCCCCAGCCTTGGACCCACACTGGCTTTCTGTAAATGAATTAATTATTTTCTCTGTTCTGTGCCAGCATGCCATGGCTGTGCACACGGAGTCAGGTCATACACCCCTTCACTCCACCTTTGACTGCCAGGTTTCAGCTGGCTTCGCGAGCAGGCTTCCTCTGAAAACAATTATGGTTATAAGAAGCATATGTTACCTGTGTGTTTCCCATGACTCTGTGCTGATTTTGGCTGGGGGAGAGTTAATTTTCTTGATAGTAGCTGGCATGGGGCTGTGTTTGGGATTTGTGCTGGAAATGGCGTTGATAATACAGGGATGTTTTAGTTCCTGCTGAGCAGCGCTTACACAGAGCCAAGGGCTTTTCTGCTCCTCACCCCACAGCGAGCAGGCTGGGGGGGCACAAGCAGCTGGGAGGGAATCAACCAGGACAGCTGGCCCCAGCTGACCAAAGTCCATATCATGAGATGTCATGCTCAGCATATAAACCTGGGGGAAGAAGAAGGAAGGAGGGGAGGTTCAGAGTTGCGGTGTTTGTCTTCCCAGGTAACCGTTATGCGTGATGGGGCCCAGCTTTACCGGAGATGGCTGAACACCTGCCTGCCGATGGTGAATGAACTCCTTGTTTTGCTTTGCTTGCATGCATGGCTTTTGCTTTACCCATTAAAGTGTCTTTATCTCAACCCATGAGTTTTCTCACTTTTACTCTTCTGATTCTTTTCCCCATCCCACCAGAGGGCACTGAGCCGCTGCTGCATGATGCTTAGTTGCTGGCTGGGGTTAAACCAGAACTCCTCCTTGCTGTGCCTCTTACGGCAGGTAAGTCAGACACAACTGAAGCCATCCTTGATGCTTAAAGCCCAGTGGCATCCTTGACACTTAAAGCCAGACACTGCCAGCCAACTGCTTATGGTGTAGCACACACTTGTTTTTATATTACAGAATACTAAATCCAACATTTAAGAATAGAGAGAAAACCATGCAATTATTATTTTGTTTTGTCCTCACAATGTGATTGTTTGCTTGGGTGGTGCCCTCCTTCCAGGTCCTCTCTTATCCAACTTCTGTAGGCATTTATGCAGGGCTCTGACTGCAACATACTTAGCAAGAGTGCTTCTGAAGAGTGACATGCTTGTCTGCATTTCCCCATTCTTCCTCAGGTGGTGGTCACTGGTAACTTCGGGATCATTGCTTTTTATTTCTTTGCCTTCTGTCCCTTCTTCTACCTCCTGGTGCAACTCCAGAAAGGCACAGAGGGCCCAGGACAGGGACCCAGTCACATGCAGTGGCCATCCATTGCTGTTCATACCATGGCTTTGTGACAGTGCCTTCATAGTGGGCAACATAGAGGAAAAGGAATTTATCCCATGGGAGAAAATAAGGGAACAAGGAAAAGAAGGAAAGCACAGACCGGGGCTTTGGCTTTCCCGGGCTGTGGGGCATCTGCGAACGTCCTCTCAGGGGCAGCCTGTTTCTGGAGGGGGAAACTGCACAGTGTGTGGGAGTGCCTACCTGCAAAAGGCTATCATAGTACTTGTTTCACTCCAGAAACCTTTTATTTTTAGGAATTTTTGGGAATGTGGAGGGGAGGAGGAGGAGATTTCTTGTAAACACAGTGCTCCTGCAGAGTATATCATGTGTGCTCATGGATAGGATGGTTTTCAATACCTGCACAGTATGGTTTTTTCAATGGCTAAGGACAAATTACAGTCATGTCATGTAAGCCAGAGAGTCAAAACTGAGCTTACAGTCAGATCTGGTCAACAGCTATGAGGGGCAAATAATTGATCACCACTGAAGTAACTTTTGGGAGGCTTCTGGGATTCAGTTTGATGTCTGCAGTCAGCCTGTGGGACTGCCCTTCACAGGGCTGGAGAAATAGATGGCATTCAATGGAGGGAGAAGACACTGGAGGGGCGTTATGTGGACACTGCTGGGTCATCAGCCTGCCTGGATGCAGGGACTGACCACAAAAGATTCCTGCTACAGATGCTGGACATGTCTGCTTGCATTCCTTGGAGGGTCAAACAGGCATCGCACGATGAAGTCCCTCAGGGCAGCCCTCCAGCCAGAGCCCCTGCATGGCAGTAACATGCTGCTAAAAAATCACGTGTTCAAGTAAAAGGTATTTTCTTGGCTCTCTGTCCTTCTGGGTTATTCTGCCATCACTGTGTTTTATTTTTTTTCCCAGACAGGTTGATGTGCCATGGCTTTTCTCTGTAACAAAAGGCAAAGGCGAAAGCTGATCGTTTCAGAGCCAGTTAAATGGAGAAAAAAAAAAATAATTGTTTGTCCCTAATCTTTAGGAAGTTTGAAGATGACATTCAGTGAACTGAACTGAGAAAGGCATTAAGGGAGGTATGTGGATGTTGTGGGTAAATGGTTTCTCAGGTTTTTTTCTTTCAAAATGTTAAAATGTACATGAAATACATTCTGAAAGAATATCTCAGGAAATGATCTCGTGAAATTGGAGATGGGCACAGGTACATTCAGTAATAAGTGTGTGTGTGAGAGACTCAGTTGCTCTAAAAATGTGGGCAGGAGGAATGTTTGCCTGAAGAAAATTTATAGAAACAAAAGGGGGGAAAAATAGCTGAAGAAAGTTCTGTTTCTCTGATCTATGCAATATAGGCATAGCTGCTTAGTTGGGACAATTCAGACTCTTTCCATTGAGTGCCTTAGAGACATGCCTCTTTGCAAGACATGAGAAGCTGGCTTCTAATGCAGAAGGTATTAAACAAGGAAATTAGAGCCATTGTCACTGTAGCAAGACTAAAACTACAGCAGTTCTACTCCCCTGTCCCTATGTATCTTCAGTGTGTTCTACACTTCTGTGAACTATCACCAGTCTGGCAAACCCTTGGCTAAGGGCTTAGCTCTGAGTCCAGGGGCAGTCTTGTTAACCATTACAGGGGTGAAGGCAAAAGATGCGGGGACAACGGGACATCTCAGGAAATGTAGAAGAGAAAATAATTGAAAAAACATGCATTTACTCAAGCATTTTCTTGGGAATTGTGGTAGGAAGGCATTTGTAGGAATAGCTGGAATACAGATAACAGCGGTAACTTGTTGAACCAAATGAATGCAGGCACTGCACAACGAGGCATTTGCTTTCAAAATTTTGTAGTTGAAGTCATCGCTTCGTTTCATATGTTTTGTATCCCCTGAGTCACTCTTATTTTTCAAATACACTGTGAAATTAAAAGTCCTCCAAATCTGTGCAAAGCCTACTTCAATCTGGGGAAGATGTAGGAAAGAAGGGGAGTGAGAAAGGGAGAAAAAAAGGCCTGGGATAACATCCAGAACTATTCTGCTACAGGATTCTCCATCTGCCAAGAGCCAAAGAATGCCTTTCTAAAATGAATAGCACACAAAATGCTGAATGAAGTGAGCAGAAGAAGCTCTATCAAATCAACTATTATCTGGTGAAAGGAATACAATTTTCCTGGGCTGAAGTGAGCTGAAATGCTGAAAAAGTCTGTTGCCAAGCATGACATCTGGATAACTGCTGCTGCATGTTTTGCGGCGTTCTTTACAGGTTTTCATTCTCTTAAAGTTCCCTGGGAGAGCTGTCTTCTGGTGCTAGCCCCACAGCTGACTTTAAAAAGATGAACCATGGTGCTCACAGTCAGGTTTTGGGTGTGCTCTGAGCACTGTAAGTAGGAGAGAAACAACAGATGTCCTCATAGTCAAAATACTGTGGTTGCAATCCTTTTTGTCCTCCAGCAGGACAGGTCTGCAGTCTGCAGGTGTTCATGTGCACATTTCCCACCCTAGCGAAAATGGACATCACAAAACAAGTGAATACCCCCTGAATCACACAGCCCTATAGCAAGGCTCATTGCTTTTGAGTTACAGAGGTCAGTTCTAAACATGCAAAAGTTAGAAAAAGCATGTTATGTTTCTTCTTGGAAACTGTTACTGCCCCTAATCGGTATCTGTTGCTTTTGTCTGAGGGACGAGGATGCTCATAAAGTAAAGCTGTACACCATGCTTTCACTCATAAAAGTCTGTACTGTTTTCCATTATGTTCTCAAGACACTTTCAGACTTTTGGCCTAGGGATATAGGTAAGAAAGAAATTCCCACCTTTCTCAGAGCTCTCTTTATTTTTATTTTAACAAAGCAGCTGCAACTGCTGCCTCACAGCAGCTGCCCTGGCCCCACGCACCGTCTCTGGGCTGCGCTGGGGGGATTGTATGAGGAAGGGAAAAGGGAAACGGGGGGACAAGGAGAGTTCTAGAGCAGCTGCCTTGGCATGGCTTCCCATCAGCTGCGCTCGGCAGCCTTCAGCTGGGCTTAGCTATGGGCAACAAGAGCTGGAGAACAGGGTCTGAGCCAAACCAAAGTGGACAGGTCCTCTCCTTTGCATTACAGGTTTTGGACAAAGCATCCTTCATCTCAGAAAAGTACAAGTATGAAATATGCCCACCACTAACGAGGCCAAGCAGAGCAGAAGATGCAGGATTTGTGACTCTCTGTTTTGGCCAGCTTCCCTTCTTCGGGGCTTTGCTGAAAATGAAGGCTGTGGCAGAACTGTTGTAATTGGTGCACTTTTGAGAACGAAGATGTTATAAATAGCCAAACGGAGCTCGAAGTGGAAGGAACGTCAGAGGTTGGGTTTTTTTGCTGCTGTCTAAGAAAACCAATATTATTTGGTCAGATAGTTCAATAATTGCAGAATTCTGCTTTATTTTTTTACTTGCCTCCCTCTAAAAGCCTCTTTCTCCTTCTGTTCCCTGATTCCAGCTTTGCTGGTATGGATTGCTGCCCAGGTTTCCAGGCGGAGGCAGGTATCTATTTTAATTGCCCCAAGTTTGTCTCCTTTGTCCCAAATGGGATGTCCCCTTGCCTTTTCCTTAGTCTGTATTCTGCATGGAGCAAGAGCTGTGTGGCATTTGGGGCAATTTTAATGAAAAAAAATTATAAAAAATAGAACTGGGAATTAATTTATAGACTGACTGTGTGCTTTGTGCAGGGTCTGCATGGAAAGGACTTCACTAAGCAACAGGAGATAGTTAGGTCGGCATCTCAGAGATAAAGAAACAGCCCAGTAGCCCACCTCTCCCCATACACATAGTGACCATGAAGTTACCTTGTCCCTTGGTGCTGGCAGTATTGACTCACCCAGATATTTAAAAAACTTTTGGATTACACTCGCTATGTAATCCAAAAAACTTTTGGATTACAGCCACAGCTACGATACAAAACTCTGAGATTTAAAAACCCACTTTGGGGTTTTTTTTTTAAATCAGTTTCCTGATTTTTGTGTCTTTAAAAGGTTGTAACATTTTTTCCAGGCTTTCATCATTCATTTCAGTAAAATGAGCTTTGGCCAGTCCCTGGCTTCTCTCTTTTCCTCTTTTGTGTTTTGCCCTCTTCCAGACTTCGTGGTGTCTCCCACCTGTCATTGATGGAGCCTCAAAATATGGCTAATAGCCACAAGGATGCCTCAACCAGCTCCTTCAGAGGCTTTGGAACTGTTTTGTCTTCTATCCTGGCTTTTCTTTCCTCTGTTAGCACATTAATTTTGTTAGCCACTTGATCACAGTTAATCTTTTTACTATTGTCTTAGAGTAATACAATAAAAGGGCAAAGGAAAATCAATAAGAAAGTCTTCACAACCCATCAGTAAATCAGATGAGAGTCTCAGCAAGGCAGCGAGTAAAGCATTTAACAGACTGTAAGCTTCTTAAAACTAATGAGAAATAATAACTGGAAGACTAGACTCTAAATTGGCTGTACTTATGTCTGGCCATAAAAAGGAAGATGCAAAGGAGTCTCTTTACAAGGCACTTGGGAGGAGGGTGGTTTGGGAGGGGGAAGTTAAATACCTTCCTACCATTAAACGCCCCCTCAGTGCTGGACCTGGGACAGCGAAATTCCACCATGGAAGACAAGGAAGCTCAAAAGCAGGGAGCAAGTGCTGCTTCTCGAGGTCCCTGGAAGGTCCCTCAGTGGATTCCTTTTGTGCTGACAGAAAGGTCCAGCCTGTCCCTCCAGACTCAAAACTGGGACTGTGCTGTGGGCAACATGACTCCAGAAGAGCTCCGTACCAGGACCCTCCCAGGGAGTGTTTTTCCTTCACAGAGGTGTGTCTATCAGGGGATGGGTGGGATGAGAAGGCCTCAGCTCAGCTCCTTTAATTCTTCCCCCTCCTCCCTCTTCCTCCTCTGTCTTTTTTTACCCTATGAAAGACAGTAGTTTCACAAGCTGCGGAGATTTCACAGGTGTCCAGTCCTGAAGGAGGAAATCGCTTCATTACTGGAGAGCAAAAAAAAATATTAAGGTGCAGGTTCAGCTCTTCTTCTCTCTTCATAGAAAACTTATTGACACCTTCTGAGTTTTTTAATGAATTTTTTTGAGCCATGATACTTGCTGGTAGACTTTATTTAATCTCAGTAGTTTATTAAAACACATCCTTTTATGTGTTTTCCCCTACACCTCTCCTCACAATGAGGAATTGTTCCCAGCAAATACATATGGATCCATTCTATGTTCTGCGAAGTCTCTACACCAAGTAGATCTCGAGTCTGCCAAGATGATTTTCATTCATGTTTGCTGATCCTCTCTTGTCTTTCCCCTGTGTACGACCGTCAAGCATCACTTGGCTGGAGAGTACATGTGCACGCAGCTGGGTGCAACGTAACCACACCAAGGCCAGCTCTGAGCTAGCTGGTGCTGCCTCTCTGGAGCAGAATAACCACAGCAGCACTCGTGTGGTCCAACCGCTCTGAGCACTCGATGAGTTTCCGAGGGCCCTTTGCATCCCACACTGAATGCGGTCAAGGCTAGCTAGCGAGCTACAGAATTTGAAGAGCGTTATATGCCTGCAATGCACTGACCCATGAAAAAGCCTGCACCCTCCACAGCCTGCAAACTTCGGCAGGGGGTGGGGGGAGCTAGCATTGTAATTTTGTGTTTATACAGCTCCCATCGTTGTGGGCTTCTGGTCACAGGGAGGGTCATTGCTGCTGTTGTTACATGGAAGGTGAATAATGATAAGGCATTAATGATGGCTTGCAGCAGGCTGACACACAGGCAGAGATGTGACAGATGGTGCACAAAACTAGTTCCTGCTGCCGTAGTGAAAATAATCTGTTAAAATCTGGAGGTTTTGTCACGTAAGGGTAAATAATATGGTTTTACCCCTGGGGTAATGAGATCTGGCAGGATAGCAAGTGCTGTGTGATCATGTCTGGTGTTAAATGGGGTTTCTTGGATGTGTAATCCTTTTTATTTTTTCGTGACCCAACTTCTAGGGGATTTTCTAACAGAGCAAGCACTGTGACTCCTGTTCAGGATGATGAGCTGTCAAATCATCAGCTCTCTGGCTCTGCTTGTGTCCCTGTCATGCAGCTCCAGGTTTTCTTAGTCTCTGCTGCTGGGTGCCCAGGCACTGGGGATATGTGTATACTTTGTCAGTAGTCCATTTTGAGGGTACAGTATGAGCATTTTAAAAGCTATCCTGCTTGGTTTGCTTCTTGACACGACTGATTTTGCCCAGTTCTGTGCTACTAATTAATAAGTAATAGCACAAAACTGTAACAGCTCACACTGCAGGAGCCAGGGACTGGCAGAGTGATCTCCAGCTTTTTTTAGACATCAGTGAGCAAACATCCTGTAGCTCTCTCGATTTACTTGAAGATCTTTCCTGACCGTATACAGTGCTCAATTACATCCCTGCTTGGGAAGAATAACAACAGCAACAAAAAAAGATAGGGCTGAAGCTGATTAGTTTAATGAGGGAGACAGCAAAGAGCAGTCAATAAAAAACCCCAGACCTTGATCCTCAAAGGCAAAAACGTACATGTGCTGGCTTTTCTATAAAAGCTGAACATCCAATATTTAAATGGATAGAGGCTAAAAATTAAAAGCAGTGGACTTTAAAAATATTATATTGATGCAATGGACATACCAGAAACTCAGAAAATAAGCTGAAACAGGATAGCATAGCTGCAGGCTGTGACTGATAAAGGAATTGCAGATTACATTGTGCTACTCTGTGTTTAAAAAGAGCTTGGAGTCAAACCAGGTAAATAAGTCATCTGTGGCATACAGGTAACAGAGAATCCCTGCCGTTCGAAATACTGTGCCTAAAAGAGAAGAATATCAGAGCGATGCTGTCAGCCACCTGACAGGCTGGTGACCTTGACTGAGAAATGGGAAGGGTAATGAGAAAGCTTGAAATGGCAGAAAACAAAGGATATTAGAGGTCTTGGTGATGTCCTGCAGCCTAGGTAAATATCATGAGAAAGCATGAGGCAGACATTGCATCTGCAGATGCCATAAATAACTGCTTGTTGCAACAGCGAGGCAGAGAACACAACTGAGAAAAACCAGCTCCTGGTTTTGACCTCAGCCATGAGAAGTGCATTGCTGTAGACACAGGTATCACCCAAGCATTTTAGCACGGCGGCCACAGCACACTCAAATTCAGCAAGTCCACAGGAACAAAAAAAACCCAACCCACAAAGAGCACAGTGCAGAGCTTCAGAAAGGACAAAAATGTACAAATGGGAAAACTTTTTAGAAATCAATAGGACAGTTAAGAAAGTAAAATGCTTGCAGATGTCATGGCCACATTTAAAGACATATTGACAAATCAGAGTAGGGATATATTACGTGTTGAAAGAAGACTTTCATATTTGGCACAGGTAAAGAGAAAAGTAAAGGAAACCAGAAGAGAAAAGATATCTTGCAGAACAGAGGGGAAGGTGCAAATGAGAAAACCAGAAGAGAATACGTGTTCTGGGAAAGGAAGTGTATAACCATAACAAAGCAATAGCTAATAAAGAGCTTCTTGGTAGCAGCACACTAAAGGCATGTAACTAATAATAAGAAAATTTTCAAACATGCCAGAAAGAGGTGGTCACTGGAAGAAACTCAGTATAGCTGATATATGACCAAAGTGTAAAAGAAAGGCAAAGCAATAGCAGGAAAGCCAAATGGATTATTTGCATTGGTGTCCACTCCAATTTAGGAGTTCAGCAGAGCTGCCATGTTGAAAACTTTAATTGGGCAAGTCTGATGAAAGATCTCAAACTGAAGTGACATTAAAAGCCTTTTTAAAACAAACCAATAAAATAGATAACAACAGATCAACAGGACCAGATGGCACTCACGCAGGAGTTTCCGAGCAGCTCTGATATGAAATTGCCAAACTATTAACTGTGGCGAAAAACCTACTGTTTAAATTGGCTTTGCTTAAATTAGCCTCAGGGTTAGAGGAAGTGGGACATGTGATGCCCACTTCTGAAAAGGTCCGTAGAAGAACCCAAGGAACCGCAAATTCATAAATCTGATTTACATTTGAGAGCCATTTGTGAGAAGTATTATAAAGAATAGAATTAGTAGACATATGGAGGAATACAAAATAATGGAGAAGAGTCAGCACAGCTTGGAAACCATGGCTCATAAATCTGTTGTTAGTTTTTTTGAGAGAACCAGAATGCACGTAGATGAAGCTGATCCAGTAGACACAGTGTACTTGGACTCCTCAAAGCTTCTGGTGAAGTCTCTTCCTTAAATAAACCATGTTGTCATAAGGGTGAAGGTTGTCCTATGGATTAGTAACTAGTTCAAAAACAAGAAACTAAGGGCAGGAATACCTGTCAGTCTGCATGACAGGGCCAGGTCATCACTCAAGGCCATGGGGGATGGGTGGTGGCCACAGCAGCTCAATATACTCAGGAGTGGCCTGAAAAATTATTTTCATTGGAGGTGACTGAATTTGCCCACAACATTCAGTGACTCAGAGTAATCAAAATCAAAACTGATTGTGAAGAGCTACAGAAAGATCTCATGGGTTTGAATATTGAGAATAAAATAGTGGATGACAGTTGATCTTACCACGTGCAGAGCAGCCAACTTCATTTTAGTGCACATAACTTTACATGCACGGTGGGTCATGAAAAATTACCATGGAAGGAAACTGTCTTGATGTTCAAGAGAGTTTCAGCTAAACCCACAGCAGCTGTCAAAAAGGTAAATGGATAATTAAAAACCAGCAGGAAAGAAGAGAGGGAATAAAGCAGGATGGCTTGCCATTCTGTAGGCCCACGGTGCACTATCATCTTGAAAGGTTCGTGTTTCCCTGCTCGTGTCATCACAGGAACGATGTAAGAAGAACCAGAAAAGACAGAGGAAAAGGTGGCAAAGCTGGTGAGAGCTGTGGAGCAAACTGCTGTATGAGTAGAAATTAAAAAGACAGGGATGGCTCAGTCTGATAGAGATGGCTAGAGAGAGGATATGACAGGGGTACATAAAATCAGATACACCATGGAGAAAGTGAATAAGGAGCGACTACTTGCTCTGCCCATATGCAGCACCTGCCAGATCGTTTGGATGCAGTCTGCTGCTGCTGGCCCTTCACAGAGATGTGGGCTAGGTAGCCAGCCCTTTGCACCGAACAAGTGTGAGCAGCCACGCAGGTCAGCGTGCTCGGAAAGCATCCCAGCCAAACGGACCTTAACCCATCATTCCTAGCAGGACCACAAAGAAAAGGAGATATTTTTCTCTTGTAATTCAGTGGTGCTTTAACTGGGACTGTTGAGTTGTGCAGCGCACTGTGACTACCACAAAGTCATCATTCACAGGGTTGGTGATACTGCGGCTTTCAGCTGCTACTGCTGCTTTGCCTGAGTATTTTCAATGAAGTTTCTGCTCAGTGAGGAGAAAACACATTTTCTAAGGAAGAGACTCTAACTGCCCAAAATAGTGCCATTTAAATATTTGTTGATGATCATCCCCAGAATAGGAGATCATTTTGATTGTTCTGTTAAGGTTCAGTGGCTTACGACTCTTATTAAGCAAGAACACTAATCAGAAATTGTGTGTAAAGCATCTGAAGGCATTTGTGGTCATTAGATGCTATCTTGTGTAGTCATAAAATTGATGTTTCTTTTTGATGGTTTGGGTTTTCTTTCATGCTGCAGTTTTTTTTCCGCTCAGTAATGTTTCACCTGTGCTGCTTCAGTCTCCTGAAATCAAAGATTTCCATAGCTGGAAGGGATGAAGCATTGTCATGTAAACAAAACAGAGATTTTTGAAGACCACACAGCCACTCAATCTGTCCTTATGCCGTTTCCCACATCCTTAAATTAGGATTTTTGTGTGCAGTACTGAGATTTTGAAATAATATCGTAAAATACATGCAAATTGATCAGGAATCCCAAACAACAGTGAGGCTGGACTGACTTGGATGAGGACAAGGACAGCAACAATCAAACCCTGTCCCATGCCCTGGCCAGAGCCAAACGCAGTTCTGAATCCTGAAATCGGGGCTTGAGCTCTTCCTCTTGCCACTGAATCTTTGTGAAAAATGTTGGATCTGAACTCATGATTTTGATCCAAAGCTAAACTTAATGCTTCCGATTATGTGGATACATATAAATTCAAAACTGGACAGAAGCAAATGGGTGAGGGGTCATATGCTGCAAAGGGAAAGATACTGAGCAGGTGACTAGGATGCTGATTGGCTTTATAACAAAAATTAATCCTAACACTTTTTTCTTTATTATATACTTAACAAAAATGTTGCTGTAAGTATTTTGGAGTGGATGTTCCAGCCGATGCTGGGGGACATGTGCCTGCAAAGTCTGTCCCTCTGCAAGGACTGTGTGTTATGTGTCACTTTTCATTGATAGTTTACAGTAAGGGTCAGAGAGGGGGAAAAAAAAAAAAAAAAAAAGAGGGGGAAAAATGGTTCAACTAGTGACTCTTCACTGCCCACTGCAGCATGATCTGATCATACCCAAACAGCTCATGCCAGTAGACATCTAACACCCTGGAGGAACAGAGTGCAGCACAAGCTAACTTCTGGTAGAAAGCAGGGCACACCAGCCTGTGCAAGTGTCTGTGCTGCGAGCGGCCACGTTATCTCATGTAAAAAAAGTTCTAATACATCTACACGGCACAGAAACATGCAGCGTACATACGTCCATATGGAAGACACTGTGGATCCAAATTATGTAAATTCCCTTTGCCATCTCTAAAAAATGAGCAAATGTATCTGACAATCAGACCCTGTGGCTAGCTGAATTTTGGGGAAGGCCCCCTTTGGAGGTGCCCAAGAAGAGCTAGGAAGTTTTATGGCTAGGCTGGTGTCCTGCACTCTGCGTAGCAGATGATACTGGCTTAAACCCGTTGCAGGGGAGCAGTGGATTTCCTTGACCAGGAAGAAAAGTTTTGCTAATCTCTCTCCCAGCACAAGGCAGCATTCAAGCATTCAATCCTTCTTTCTCACCCTGTTCCCCCAAATTCTCTTTCCATCTTGCAGGCTCTTCTGATGTACATCTGATAAAGCCACATAGCCTGTGGTCATTACATGGCTTTGCTACCCTGCTCTCTCTGCTGAGTCAAGCATGTCCTGAAGCAAGGCTGGGACTGCCACCTGGGCCAGGATGGGACATCCCACCAGAGAGCCAACCCCACCACGTGGGCAGCCAGGCAAGTGAGGCAGGTACCCCCCTGCGGTACTGACAAGTCACTAGGGGCTCTCCTTTGGTGCCTTGCAGGGTTATCATCTGCTGCTGGTCTTACAAGGGAAACATCAAACATGCCACTTTTCTTTTTTCTGGAAAAGGTCTGGTGGGAGAAAACCCAGTGATTTTTGTTTACATTCAACAAGCACACTAGCTCAGGGGTTGTGTACTGCATGAAATCTTACATTTCCATTCAGAAAGAAGTGCCTACAAGGAGTGATATAATTGCGGTATGTGGGTAACTATTTACCTATATGAAAACCAGTGGTGCGAGGGTATCTTTGGTATCAAAGTACAACTGATCGAACAGTGCTGGAGAACCTGACATCTGACCCCTTTCTGTCCTCGTTTCTCTTACTCTAAAAAGTGCCTTACTCACTCAGCACCCTACTCATGTCAGCATGACTCTGTGGGGAGAGAGACTCTTCAGGTCAAGGAAAGGTAAACTTGAGCCATTCAGTACTGAAAGTTCTGTGACACGTCCAGATCCAAACAGATTATCAGGCACTGACTGCTGCTCATGGTTTCTAATGAGGCTAACCACGGGCATGTAACGTGTCAACGTGGTAAGAGGAGTAAAGAGCAGTTAGAAACAGATGGGTTCCAAAGCTATACTGCAGGTCATCATTTTAACCCAGTTTGGTTTGAATTCTTAAATTTCAGTGCTGCCTTTTAAGAGCTCTGTGACTCTAGATCTATCCGGGGTGAAAATTGTGGGATGTCCAGAAACAAAAGTCTGACAAGGAGACTCTCCTCCAGTAATGCTGTCAGTGCTTGAAGCCACAGTGACTTTATTTATTTATTTTTACCCCGAGCAGCTATAGAACCAATGTAGTTGTACTGATATGATAAGAAGTCAGCAGAGCTTGTATGCAATGAAAACTAGAGGACCTTAAATCTAATATGCAAAACCACAGAGAACTCTCAAAGAAAAGTGGCTGTAAAGTGAAGAGAGAAACAGTTCAGTTTCAGATGAGGTTTAGAGCCATTATTCAGAGCTTTATCTAGCGTGCCCCCTACCCCCCCCCTTTTTTTTTTTACCCCAGCAAATAACAGCACAATTATAACAGAATAGAAAATCTCTTCAGTATGCTCATGGGCAACAAGAATCTTTACAGCTTTGCAAAATTCACAGATAGTAAACCCATTTTTTGCCACAGACCATTGCAGGAATAATTACAGGAGAACTACAGGCAAAAGATGGAACTGGAAAATCCTACCATCCTAAAGTAAACTTTCTGTCTCTCTCTTCCCCCTTTGGAGGCTAACCAGAAAATGAATCTTGAGCACGTACGTAGGACTGTTTCCAGTCTCAGTGACGCTCAGAAGATGCACTCATAGGCCTGGTAGGGGTTCAACCTGAATCTGGAAAAACTCTCCATATGTGAGGCAGGAATTAGGGTTGCTTGAAAAAAGAACAACTATGGATGGTTGTTCTATGGTCTATGTAGGTGCCATGTTATCATTTTCCAAGTGAGTACAGGAAAATATATACTGTGCAACAGGGCAGAAAGTACTAAAGCAAGAGATTATGCTATGCTATGCAGCCAAGTCACCCTAGGGATGCAAAAAAGTGTCAGAATAATTTTAGGCTCTTCACTAGAGAAGATTCAAGGGATAATTATCCCTTGGTTTAAACCTGGATGCAGCTAATGGTGTCTCTAGTGTTGTCTGGATTAATACTACTGAGAACTGTTGCTAACCTGCCAGATTAAAGTACATGCTGTTTATTATAGTAGGATCCAGATATTCTGGGAAGTGAAAATCAACCTATTTTTTCCCCACACAGCCACTGAACAAATTAAATGCGTGGATACATTGAAGCTTTGATTTGGTAAAATATAAGAATATTATAATGCTCTGGTTTTAGAAATTAACTTTGGATCAAGTGATTTCTTCAAATCACATGAAAGGAATCACAGGCATATAAACAATGCTTTTGATCTGAGAGGGTCAATCTTTGGGAAGCTGGCTGTTGTGGTGTGTTTAAAAGCTAAATTGCAGAGTGGGCTTTGAAACTTTTCACATCTTTGATTTTTTGACAATGCAGAGTTTGGATTCGAGTAAATGGAGAAAGATGTTTAGGAAAAGGCTAAGGTCAAGAGAGGAGAACAACAGCCACAGGATAGACATTAAGAGTAAACAGCCTATAGCAAGACTGATGGCTTGAGATTAACGAAGTGCAGGAAGAAAGTAAAAATTACCAAGAATCAAGCTGAGGTAGGTGTTGCAAAGAATATTAATAGAAATAATAAGAAAACCCCACCAAACAAAACCCAGCAAAAACAATATAAAAAACTTCAGACATCAGGAAAGTGAAGAACAAGGGCTGTCACATGGTGAGGGCAGGATGGAAATAAATACGACCAGTTTGTCACCAAAAGGAAATTAATATTTTGCTTTTGTTCTCAGCAGAACCAGTGAGGAATACAAGTAAGGAAAAGCAAGGTCACTAGTGGGAATGGGAGCAGAAGACTATCATTTCTCAGATGAAAGCAAATTAGAAATTGCTCAGCATGCTCATTTCCAAGAAATGTTGGGAACGGTGGTGTCTGAGGCAGGTGAAGAAATGGCACACAAACTCTGAACATCCTGCCTCAGAGCAAAGGCAAAACAAAAATAAAGGAACTGTTGATCTGACCTTACAGTGCACAAGAGTTCAGGTGGTTTGGGTTGTTTTGTTTTAATGGCAAGTATGATGGGAGACGTAACAGTATTACAGCAAAGCTCAACACTCCTTCATCGCAGTTACATGATAGCATGCTACCCTGACAGATGTCTTGGGAAGACTGCTGTTTTCCCCAGCCAAGGGAGATGCAGTGAACCTACCTGGAGTGCTGCAGGGTATGAAGTTGCAGTAGACAGAAAACGGCAGCTTTGGAGCTGAATGAGGCTTACCAGGGCAGCCAGTGACCATCTGGGAGGAGGCAATGAGTTGGGCTGAAGGGGGAACAGGGATGCTTTCCTAATTACTAGGTGTCTATCCTAAGAATTCCTGCAAAGCTGCCCAGGACAGATCTCTCTGTGACACTGGTAAACCCAGAAAAGAGAGAGGTGCTGCACCTTGCACTTGAGCAAAAGCGAGGTGGGAATGCAGAAGCTAAGTCCTGTAGTTACAGGTGACTCAAATTTGAGCACTTAAGTCCCATTAGTATCTCATTCATGTGGTTTTGCTCTTGGGCTTGAGCTGAGGGCTGGCAGAATTTCCATTCAGGAGTATTTTAAATCTGTCTTTCTTCCTCTCTCCCATAAAAGTGATTTTAGAAGGCTAGAAGGATTTCTTCTGAGCCATAGGTTTTAAGCGGCATTGTGCTTCAGGAATCCTTTATGCAAGAGTCTGAAAACTTCACAGATGTGTTTTACATTGTTTCACATTTGACTTCATCAGTTTTGAGATTGCTCTGGAGGATAAACAGGTGTCAGAACAGGGTACTCGCCACAGAGGCCATCATCAATCCATGAGAGCCCTCACAGTGTGGAGTTTCATGGTTTGCATTCACATGTTGGCAAATGTGACAACACAGCTTTTTCCTTTTCCAGAAGGGAGGAAAGCAGTCCTAGCATTTCACCCACCTGACCATATATGACAGCAGAGTGGCCAATCCTGCTGGGTCTGAAAGTTCCTGCCTGCTGTCTCTGTTGCTCAGCATTATACAGCTCAGCAGGATCTTAAGGCTTGCAGAAATGGCTCTGGTTTTCCGTAACAGGCAGCAATGCCATGTATGATTTGCCTCTGCTCTGTTGGCTTTTTTAAAAATCTAAATGGTAAGACTATTCCCCCTGCCCATGCCAAACATGCTCATTTTCAAGGCTTCAATTAATTCCTGATACATTTCAAAGACGACAAAATTATCTTTAATAGTGAAAACACTCTGAGATTATAAAATGGTTCTCTCTTATTTTTTCTTACCTGAAAACACATCTTCTCTAGAGAGAATATAATTATACAAAGAATAATAAACTGTCTGTATGAGAAAGACTGAGGTGCTAGTTCAAATGATCACAAATGAAGCTCAGCTGGTCTAACAGAAAGTTTCCGGTGATGCTGATGAGAGCTGGGGCAGCCAGGCATTCGTTTCCTTCAGAGAAGTGTGAGAGGCTTATGGAAATTCTTTCTGAGCAATATTCTAATAATCTTAATGTCCAAACTGTGAAACAGCCAAATTGTATAAACCAGTGGTTGTAGACCAGGCCACTGGTCAGTCTTAATGTCTGGAGGTGGTACAAAAAACAATTGAAAGTGTTGTGTTTATTTTAAGTAAAATAAGATGTAAACACACCAATGCATTCCAGTAAGTGGAAAAAAGAAGTGAAGAACAGGAAATCGGCACATTTTAGTTTTGCTGGAAATTAAAGTCCTTGTAGTAAACCTGTCCAGATGCTCAGATGTTGATTTTTTTGCTTTCCAAAGACTGAAGAAGCCTTTTAATTAAAAATTACTGAGCAACGCTGGTATGAGTGTCCAATGAGAGAAAACTGATTTGGGTTGAAAAATTATGTGGGATAGCCTGTTGCTTTTTGTAGCATGTGCAGAGGAATGAGGCAGAGCATGTTTATGTTCTGGCTATTTAAAGTCACCGACCCTCTGCTGTTATAGATTTGCTGCAAATCAGCTGTGATTTCTACAATAGCAAACCTATCAACAGCTCAGCTGCAGAAAACTCTCTCCAGACCTTTACCATTTAGCGTCCAAATGTTACTCAGCAGTTAAAAAAATGAAGCAAACCCCAACCCCTCACACACAGAAGACATGTCTCCCGTGGTATCAGCAAGTCTACGTCATGTCTCTGATATTTTGAAGAAGCAACTTCCTCTTGTGTGGGTTTGTAACACACGGTGTAGAACAGTTGCAAGAAATAATATATCCATCCTATTGTTCCAGAAATGTGAGTGCTGAAGAGATGATTCTGTCTTTTGTGGCTCACAGGAGTTCTCACCTTCTGAAAATTATTGGAGAACTGCAAAGTTGGTTTTTTTTCTTTCCATGTAACATGAATAATTCGGGAGGGAAAAATATCTCTCTTTAACCAGAAGTACAATAGCTGCCACAGATGACTGTGTGGTCCAGAGTGGTAATATGGATTATGAGAACTCAGTAACATTATTATATAGCTGAACTATTACATAATTTACACAGGTTCAGGTGAAAGTAGGTAGAACTGCCTTCAGCTTGGGGAGGCATTAGCTTTAATGCCTTGGCGAAGTTGAGCCCTGGCTATATCCTTATTTAATAATACATATGAACATTTTCTTCTAAAGTGATGTGCTATCGTGCATACATAAATATTTAAGATGAAATGTGAAAGTTGCCATTCTTTCTGGAAGGCCTACCATTGTTGTGATAGAAATACTCCACTTCTACCGAGCAAAGACAGGAATTTTCAAAGCCAGAACTTGTTTCTACAAAGCACCTGGCAAGTAAAGACATAAAACCATTCTTCTCGGTGACTGCCGTGAACTGTAAGTTTGCACTTGCACAGCCTTTTCCTTAGCCAGACTGCTTACATTTCTGCAAGCTCGTGCTGGATGCAAACTAAACAGCACTTGTATTGTCACTCCTTACCGGTAGGTACAGGGAAGCACTGACGGGTTCGATTAGACAGAGTCACGGAGTAAGTCTGTGAAACAGGCCGGGTCAAATCAGGAGGCTTTTACCTGCTCCTACCATTCTGATTTACAAGAAGCTGCAGCACAGATATAACGCTTAAAAACCCCCAGCAGGCATAGAAATAAGGATTCATATAGGTGATTTTCTGTTTAGATGCTCGACTTGTCACTATTGTACTCTGCTGGGCAGCAAGTAAAACTCTTCGCTTCAGTGTACAGGCAAGAGAGCGGGAAACTGTGCAGGGTCTCAAGACAGCCATGGAAGTCTTCAAGAGGACAGGGAGGAATGGGGAGACAGTGCAGTTCTCTCAACAAGACACGTGGTTAATTGTGGATCACCTAATTCTGGATCAACCTAAAGTGACCCCTAAAGGGAGGGGAGAGGGGAACAGCCGTGGAGAGCCAGGAGAGCTGTGGGTCATTCTGGTGAGCAGCTGAGCACAGCACAGTGGGTGCTCGGTGGGGAGATCTCCCACTTTGTCTCAATCAGTTCTGAGCTCTGCTAAATGCCTTTGTCCTGCTCCAACTATGCCATGTCTGTGCTTTAACTGCTTCATGGTAAAAACCCCTTTCACGCCTCACGTTAAAAGACGGGAAGATGCCCAGCAAGATGGTAGTTGTTCTCTAATGACCCTGAATCTCCATTTCCTGAAACAGGGAAGAGCCGCTGAATCTAGGATTACTCTGTACCTATTAAGTGGACAAAAATGACCGATAACCCAAGACATGGGGTTTGTGTCTTATAAATAACTATCATGGGACATTGGAGATTACATTAAGCATTAGAAAGACTCAGGTCAAAACAGAGTAGGCACTCTGCAGGAAGTACTTGTTTTGAAAGGCAATTAGAAGAAGTTGTCAGAGGGATCTGACAGATCACAGCCTGATGCTTCAGTCATCTTGATGGAAATCTGGCTTCTTGCAGCTCTGTTTTTTTGCTGCCATCAGCAGATGAAGGCAGAAACGGGAAATGTTTAGGATCAGTTTCACCCAAATTTGAGAGATGAGTTGAAGACACAGTGGTACTGAAGTTCCCTTGTTTGCCTCCTGCTTTGGGAAAGATTGCAGTCTGCACTGGTAGTCACTGGTTTTGTTTGACCTGTGGAGCAGTCAGTCGGCAGGTGCATCCTGCCCAAGGAATCAGCACATCTGTGGCCTGGGACTGGTCACAACAGAAACTGCCTCTGACTTAGTACATATGCACATGGGAAGAGGTTGGAGGTAGGATCTGCACATCCATGGGA
This sequence comes from Falco cherrug, assembly GCF_023634085.1. Lineage (NCBI taxonomy): Eukaryota > Metazoa > Chordata > Aves > Falconiformes > Falconidae > Falco > Falco cherrug. The sequence continues at coordinate 80,718,654 of NC_073698.1, forward strand.
TGCAACGAATAGTAGATGTTGGGAGGGGCTGAAGAAGTAAAAGGGAAAGGGTGAATAGCAGGGGACATAAGGAAGGAAGAAGGGGATATTGTGTGACGAGCAGAGAGCAGTGTTGTAGGATGCAAGACCATAGAAAACCAAACTTCCTCAGCTCTGCTTCTTGCAGAGCAATGTTTATTTTCCTTAATGTCAGCTCAGGGAGCTGTAGCTACACAGCCTGTACCTCATTAAGGATTATGACTCAGAGGCACAGCAAAATTGAGGTATTTGGTCTCTACCATTGCCGAGTTTTGCCTGTGTGTGCAGAGGCACCAGCCTAGCTCTTGCAGAGTTATGCTCGTCTTGCTTGCAGTAGGGTAGCAGGTTTGGAGCCAGATACAAGTTACAGCATTTCCATCTTTCTAGGAGACTTGCCACATACATTAGGAAAAGAGACTTTCAGGGGCTTGTTCAGAACAGCGTGGCTATAGACCTAGCACTAACACCTATCGCACAAGAAGGGAGCAATGAGCTTCTGGCTTTTTTTGAAGAGCACAAATGATACAAGTCTTTTCCTCCTCTTCTTTCCACAGTCTTCCTAGCTATTCAGCTCACATTGCCCTTTTCAGCTGGTGAATGGGCAAAGCATATATACTGTGATTTTTTCCCTTCAGCTCCTCAGAGATGTGACTTGACACAGCCAAAGCCCTGGTGCCTGTGTACAAGGCATTCCTCAGCTTTGTCCTTTGGATACCCCTTCTCTCTGCTGCTCTTCTTGCTGGGACAGAGAGCAGTAGAGTTGTCTCCTCTGTGCTGAAGGTAGTTCTACCTTCACCAGGGGCTGTCGGACTGGGGTTGCCAAAATTCCTGTTTGCAAACTTTTCTGTGATTTAAGCTACATGCTCTGAGGAGAAACACTCTTGCTCAGTGGCTGCAGGGAAGGTCAAGGTAAGTGGGAAGCTGGATTCCTCTGCCCCCTTTGCTCGTGAGGCAGGGACTGTCCAGTGATAGCCAAAGGAAAGTTGGTTCCCCTTGCCAAAACTCTGTTGAGATAGAAGATGGAGAAGGTGGTATGACCACCTTCATATTCAGAGCAGGGGGTGTGCAGCAGGAGAATTTGTCACTCCCCGGGTAGCTAAATGGTGCTGTCTGGAATGCCAAGGGTGTTGGTGGGCTCTTCTCCACGTGATCTGCTGGGCTGTGAGAGCAGGGCTGCCCTTAGAGGGCTGTTACCAGCCTCCTGTCCCCATTCCCTCCACAGACAACAAACTCACCCTCAGAGCTGGTGGCAAATGACCTCCCCCTACACAAAAGCCACCAGCTTCTGTCAAGAATTGTCCAGGCAATCCGTGTACAGTGCAGTTTGAGGGCTGCCTGGGAGTTTTGCTTTTAGGCTGCTTGCTCAGCTGCCAGTTGGGGCGACTGCCGCAGCGCACCAGGGCTCAGCCTGGTGCCCAACATGTCTGTGCCTGAACCACTGGCCTGGCTCCTGCTCTGGCCCTGCCTCGTCCCACCAGCCTCCCCCTCACACGGTTCCCTTCCTAGCTTCAGCTCCTGACTTCTGGCTCACACTGGCTCCACTTTTATCCACCCGTCACATAGCGTGCAGAGACTCTCAGGATTATTCCACCTGACTTCTGCTCTGTTTTCCATCTCGCCAAGCCCCTGGACATCCTGCTGACTGTTGACCGTAAGCTCCTGGTCTAGTTGCCCACTTCCTGGATGGGAAGACCTCTCAGGAAACAATTTTCTAACCACAGTTAACTGTTTAATCCAACAAAGGTTTGTATACTTGTGGGGGGAGCAAGGGCTACTGCATGTAAGGGAGTTGTAAACAAGGTGGGAAGGGAGCAAGGGATGCCAGAACAGGAAGCAGAAAGGAATGGTTTGTGTGTCTTTGCTGCTTGTGTGTAAGAACACACACCTGAGTCAGACAAAAGGTCTGCCCAACCTAATAACCTGTCCTCAGCTCTGGACAGCAGTAGATACTTAGGGAAAGAGCATAAGACATGAGGCATTCACAGATTTTTAACATGGTAAACAGGCAAGTTCTTTGCAAAACTGTGAGCATTGCTGTGGGTTGCCACCTGGCCTTCACTCAAACATTTCCACTGTTACTACATATTTTCTTCAGTGAGTTATTTATTCATTATTAGCAGTACAAATTAATGCTGCGGTTTTGGGGAGGAGTGACCTGCTGCGAGTTAAATTTTCTGTAGTCTTGTTTCCTGCAGCCAATGGGACACACAGAGAAAAGTATTACAAATGTATATAACATGATACAGTGCCTGCACAGACTACCTACCTGGTCTTCAGGTATCAAAAATGCTTACATTTCTTATTGCCACTGTTGTGCTTTTACAACATCCTGCTCAATCTTTATAGCCTTACAGCAATCACTGACACAGCTTTTGAATCGAGGCTAATAGAGGAAAACTTGTGGTGGCTCCACCACCCACAACTCACCAGTTGTTTTAAGATAGATTTTTAATTAATTTAATTAAGTAAATTAAATTTAATTAATTTAATTTAAGTAAGATAGACACTTATGGAGTTGTCCATTCAGTGCTGCAAATATGCAGAATTTGGAACGTGCACATATGATTTACCAAGCTAGTTGAACTAACTCATTAGAAAAACAAAAAAAGGTAATTATCCTGCCACAGAAATGACTTCTCTGGAGAAGAGGACCTACCAACAATATCACACCATCGGATTGTTTTCCCTCTACTCAGCCTCACAAAGTCAGCAGAGGGTTATTACTGACTGCTATGAGGTCAAGGTTTCAACTAGGAAATTTATCCAAATCATAAGCTTTCTGCAGTAACTAGTATTACTTAATAAAAATCCACGCTTTCTGCCTGTGTATTTTAAAACTACTTTACAAAGGAGGAAGACGCTGTGCAGCTATAGCAAAATGAAAGAAAAAAATACTCCCACGAGTGACAACAGTGAAATTTTTCAGACACATTTTTTCTTTTCTCTGCTGTCCATGCTTGAAAAACAAAGCAGGGAAATCGTCTGAAGAGCCTGGAATAACAGCCAATTTTAATGCAAAATCCTCCATGTGGATCTACTGGGCTGTAGACAGTGCAACCCATACTGCCCTCAGAGGAAATGTCAGAGTAGCTCTCACAGCTGCCTAGCCTTCCCAATTAAACCCTCCGCAAGACTATGCATAAGCAACCTTAAGCCAGGAAAGTTAAATGGTAGTATGTGGCTCTGCAATCTAACAACAGGCTTACATTAATATTATGAAGTTATTGTTTACATTGCAGTAATACCCAGATTCTCCAGTTGAGAGCAGAGCCCCTGCAGCACTGCTCCGTTGTAGATTAAAGTTCAATTCAGGCCCTGGGGAGCGTGCTTTCTAAAGTACAAAAGAGACTCCCCGCTGGTGTACAGAAGGAAGTTTAATTGCCTTCTGCTCAGGTGTGCTGCACGACCCCTGCTGAGGGCATAGCCCCAAGGAGCTGGGGCAGAAAGGGGATAAATGCTAAGGGCTTGAGCTGCTTACATACAAGCCATATGCATTTTCTCCTCCTTCTTTATGCATCAGCTATGCCATCCCACCTCATCCACCTGTTCCTCTGTGTCTACTCTGAACCTCCCTTCTCCAGCTACCTCACACGTGTTCATCATTCTTTCTCTTTATACATATGCTTACCTTCCAAAGGCATGCTCTCCTACCGAGGCCTCCTCCAAACAAGATTCTGTCCCTTGCCCACAGTGGGAATCCTCTCCAGCTGACCCCTCTCCCACCAGAGCTCCTTCCAGCAGGGATTTTGTGGCAGTCAGGGCAGGGGCTCCTGTATCCCTAGGGAAGCGTTGCGCTGACCCCAACACCAACATGTTTTAAGGACTCAGGACTTGTAGAGGAATGAAGCTGGGTTAATGAACATTGATAATATGCAGCTGTGTCTGGTTCTGTTGAGAGGTCGGGCAGCCAATGAAGACAGAGCAGCCAAGGAGGAGAGTGGAGGAAGAAGGAGAGAGGGAGAGAGAGAGAGAGAGGGAGGGAGAGAGAGAGAGAGAGAGAGAGTGGGGGTGGGGCAGGCGGATGGGCCCTGGGTGAGGAGAGACTAGGAGAAGGCAGCAGAGGGACTGGCATGAAGAGCATGCTGGTATGAGATGGTAAAAGACCTTGTTGTAGCCGGTTAGTTTGGAGAGTGCTGTAACAAGGACCCATGCTTTGTTCTGAGATACAGGGTTGGCACCTGGGGCAAGATTTTGCGTAATAAGCGGGGAGGAACACGCCCTCATCACCATGATTGCTGCAAATCATCTATTAATTGTGCTGAATGAAAAGTAAATACCATGACAGTATTGCTCAGCAGGCTCTCATCCTGGGAATCACAGCCTTTCTAATTGAGAAAAAATAAGGGAAATAAAAGGGGAGTTTGACTTTTGTTTAAAAAAATAAAAAACCTTTTTTTCTTTTCCCAAATTATGGAGAGCTCAGACACAGCTGCTTACACAAGCAGTAACCCCACTGTTTAAATGACAAGTTAAAGCTCCAGGGCTCAGCAGCCACGGCTGCTTAAAAGTACCACAGTGCTTGATTTTGATTAATATGAGTTTTGCAAACGGAGCTGGTAGAAATGTCTTATTCCCTGTTCTTTCCTTGGCTGCTGATATATAATGCTGTAAACTGACTGGTTGGTTATATTCCTAGGAGAGAGAAATAAGATTGGTAAGAAAATATCCCAAAATATATCAGACTGTACTAGGGAAGAAAGTGAGCTTCAGTTTGATACAATGGGTGGAAACGTTCCTTCTGAAAATCTGACTGTTACCACATTTTTGTCTGATTTTGTAAGAAGTGCCTAATTTTTATCTTCCTAGGTGACACAACATGACTTTTGCTATCATCCCAGCAACCCAGCAAAATCCTAGCTACCTTTTTAGCGCTGCTCCTTACCTGCTGTGACTCACACAAGAGCTGCTCCTCCAGTATTCTTCACAATCAAAGCTAAAAATAATTCTCTAAAGAGACAAAGACGCTGTCAGATAGGAGTATTTATGAAGCAATGGGAGTTTGTTCTGTTTTGTTCCTTTTCTTCTTAAATTTTAGAAGACTCACTTAAGAGAAAGAGCTGATGGGTTTGTACACAGTTTGCCTGGGAGCAAATCAATACATTTAATTTGATTTTGAACCTTGCTGCACAATCAATAATGCCTCAAGTCTGGAAGCAAATCTCATGGAAAGTAACTTCAATCTGAGATTTTAAATCAGTATTCCTGAAATTCAGATATGAAATCCCTCTTCCCCCCAAAAACCATTTGCTTTTGACTGAATTCATATTAAGAGGAGGACTATACATGCTAGCTAGAAGAGGCCAAACTCTGGTACTGTTCTGAAAAGCTACAAAATTAAGGTGTAGAAATAACCCAAGGAGGGCAGCCCATGCTTTGGTAAGTCCTATAGGGTATTATACATGCACATATACATCATGTGCCAGTGATGGTCACGTGTGTTTGCCCAAACCATTGGGCTCTAGACTCCGTAGCAATCTGCTTCTACATGCCTTGGACGGGGAGGAGAATAGGGGCAGAAAACTTCTCCTGTTCATTGGATCTCCACCCTGATTTTTTGCAAATCAAGGCAGATCACGGACATGTTCACACTCTGCATGACTGGGCAGTGCTGTCAGTCCATTTTACCACGTGATGGCATTGTCCACATTACTCACTGCAGGCTAAAGATGTATTCACTTATGCTGGGACTGGATTAAGCTACTGGCCAGTCTCTGCAGAAACTTTTCTTCTTTTTCTAAAACACCAGTTTATCAAGCGTTTTAGCCTTCCCTTCACCCTTTGTCCAATTTCATCTGTTCTCTCGTTACTAACATTATGGTCTGTTTAGCCCAGCCTATCTATTTGTGACAGGTAGGTATCTGAGCAATTCTGGGTTAGTGCAAACTGCCAGGTTTACCTCTACAAATCTGGTGGATGTAACAATTTCAACTGCAGACCCTCCCCTTTGTTTTTTGAAAGATTTAACTTTCTGTTCAGATATACTTGAGAAAAATCTCTACAGAACACTGAAATTTTACCAGTGATGGTCTGCATAGTTCTGGGTTTTTCCTCACACACATTTGTGATTTCAAAGGGAGCTATATTTAATGAGGATGCCTTAGTAAGGAGCTGCCAATATTTTGACAAGCAGTTCTCACAAAAATTTGCCCCTTTAACCTGTGATAGACCCTGCTAAGCTCCTCGAATGGTTGAGTTTGCACAAAGGAGGGATTTGTAGATTATAAACCACATGGAGTTCTGATTATGTAGGGTGAGCATCTCTACAACACAACACATCTTCCCAAAAATCTTGTTAGAACCATGCCTTTTTGGGGAAAACCCACTTAACTTCCCCCACCCCCTAAAATAAAGCCCCACAGCTTTTGTTTTTTCAATTTTAAGATTGTCAGAAGTAGGAAATTCACCATACCATTGTGACAGCTTTCTAACGGATTGCCAGAAATGGGAAATCCAGCATTAATACAGCTTCATAATGGTTATCTATCCTCACGTTTCAGATTTTGCATGTCATTTTTAGTTTGAGTTCAAAGCTTCAGCTAGTCAATTGGACTTTTTGGTTTGCTTATCAGATTTCTGTTCCCAATGTAGACAGATATTTACAGCCTATGATCTAATTACCACTCTCCTTATTAAGCTAAACAGGCTGAGCTACTTGAGAAATCCCAAATCTTATTTATTACCCAGTCATCAAGAGCTGATGTATAGGAAACTAAAGACACGCTTCTTGTCATGTGTTTGGTGTCTTGATTAATTTTGTCTTCAGGCATGATTTTGTGCTAAACCGATGCTTATTTAGGTCTTCTTTTTTTCTCATTTTTTTGTTGCCAGCATATTATGCCAGCATAAGTTGTTGCCACGTTGCCCTCCTGAATGATTCTGTCAGGTTTACTTCCTCTGAAGATAGGTCCTCCTGCTGCCGCAATGAGGCCACCCTGACTGCACGGGTTTCTGTCTACGTAAAAGTTGGAGCATCAGAACTGAAACCCTCAGCCCACACCACACTTGCTAGGTGTGCATCACTTCCAGAGCCATTGGCTATCCGTGCTTTTGTTCCTAATTCAGAAATTATTTTCACTCAGTAGCCTCCAAATTCCCCAGAAGTCCTAAGATTTCTTAAGTGTCACGTGAGGCTGTGATGCTAATGCTGGTGTGCACTGCTGCAAATGAATGGCCTGTTCAGTTTGGAAAGCTGTATGATCTGAGTTACAGCACCAGGCTCAGCCCCAGGAGAGGAAGAGTGCTACTTCTGTGATCTCTGTATTTGTCTTGGACAGGGTATTGGTTTTCTTTTTCTTAAGAGTGAACTTCCCAAAAAGTATTCCCTTGGGTAGTCTGGTCGCTGTTCTGAAAGCAGACTTTACTATTTCATGGTTTCTGTTAAGTAACCACCAACAATTTTATCCCATACCGCTCTCCGCTGTCTTTGATCAAGTGTCTCATCAGTTATTTTTTGCTTCCTAATAATGGCTTCTGGCTGTGCAGAATTCCTGCAGCCTGTGGGCCTCTGTTCAGCCCCACCACACAGAATACTGCCTTGTCTCCTTGACTGCCAGGACAACCTCCCTGCCTTCCTCCGTGATTCGTTCCTTTCTGCCTTGAGCTTGGGAAGCCAGTGGTGTTCAGAAAGCATCTTTTGCCCTTTCATTTAATACAGACTTTATCTTAATTTTAACTAGTGGGTGAATTCAGGCAAAGGGCAAACCAAACTGCCATATACTGTGTGTATTTGTTGTAAATATTTGTGCATTTTTTCCAACACATTATAGAATATAGCACTACCATGCAAAGTGCTTAGTGCATACAAAATGGAGAAGAAAGAAAGGGACAAGTGGACAAGAGGGAAAATGAAGGTATTTTCTTTGGAGAGAGTTGTAATACAGAGCTCCTTGGAGCTGCCTCCCGCACTCCCTGCGCTGTGCAGTGGTCGCACGCATGGCAGAGATTACAGTTGTCACTGTTGGGCACAGCCACAAGATCATAGCCAAATAGGACCTGTGATTGCATCAGTTGCACTTAATTCCATTTCTTAATTTAGAGGAAGAGAAAACAACAAGAACATGACATTCCCTTGCTCTTTCTGACAAGGCAATTACACTGAATTAATCTTTCTTAAGACCTGTCTTAATTGTTTCTGGTTTTCTGCAGTACATTTCAAATCTACTGTGTTGCTGGCTTTTTTTTTTTTTTTCAGACTACTTTTCAGACTACTTTGAACGGCAGGTTTTGAAAAACAGCAGCTGTAAAATTCAATGCTGCTAAGGGAATAGTTAGGTATATCTATATATTATGATCATAAATGCATATGATCTTCAGACAGTGAACATAGAAAACCTTTATTTCAAGATTGCAGATATTTCCTCTTATCTCAGTGACATTTCAAAGCATAACTTAAGCAAAACTCCTCTCTTCTGTGTCACCCCATGCTAATGGCCATAAACTCCCTGCACAGGTACAGCACTTCACAGTACAACATTGCTGGTGAAGCTTTGAAAACCTTTTATCCACCCAAACCCAAGGAGCCCAAGCCTGCTGGGCCTCCTAATCACAGTCAAGGCAAAGGTTCTTATTGCTTTAATAGGTGATGAATCAGGCTTGCAAGGAGCAGGTATGAGTAAAAAACCCTCCTTACAGCAAGGTAAAAACCACCTCCATACAGACACCCACTGTGAGAAGGTGTCTGTATCCCCCCTCCCTGATAAGCAATGGCTGTCTATACGGACCAGTGACAGGGCCAAGGTGCGGAGCACTGCTCGGTGACACAAGGCAGTTGCCAGCAGCTAGAAACACAGCAGAGAAGGGTAGATTCAGTACACAGAACATCCTTGAGTGAAGTTAGGATTGCCTTTCCATTTAACTAGGAAGGTGGCCACACTGGGGAGGCTTGGGAGAATTTACTTAAAATGCCATCAAATGGCACAGGATGCGTTTTTCAGGTACAGGTGTCCCACTGTACTTTACAATCAAATAATTAACGCCCACTGAAAATGCGGAAGACCATTCCAAGTTTAGAGGGAGGTAAATAAACATTAAGATGTTGGTGTGAATCATCATTGACTTAATGACTGCTATCACAGCAGAACCCAGGAGTCCTGAGTAATTAAACCCACGGAAAAATATAGAAAGCAGAATAGGTTTATTTTTAAAGTCTCCAAAGAGTAACTGAAAACATCCCTTCAATGTCTTAAATTCAGAGCAAGGCAAATAATCCATACTAGTAACAGACTACCTTGGGATATTTTTGCCTTCTTGTTTCTCCCTCTTGGCAGAATTTGGGCTGATCTCATGCCTTTTAATGAGCTGTCTCCCAGTTGGAAATGGCAACTTCTACAGCTTTTCCCAAAACCCCATGTTCAGATTGTTTTATGAAACACTCTAATCATCAGTACTTTTTCTGTGAACAATATATAGTATGGAATATATTGTAAAGAAGTAATATCTTCTTGATCTGAGGAAAAGAAAATCAGTGTATTAACTTCTACTCTCTACCTTTTTCATACTTTTAACAGTTAGTCCTATGAGTGGAAAGCTGGTCTGCACACACATGAAACAAAAGCAGGTTGATATATGACATAAGGACAATGTTTTTTGTTGTTGTTTCAGGATCCAAACCAGGATTTGTGGTTTACTGCCACTTAAATTAAGTTGGGAGAAGCTGATGGCATCACAGCACCAGACCTCTAAGATGACCTTTCAGAGTGCCAGGAGCCATGGCACATTGCTCAGCTTCACTTCAAATTGCTCAGCCAGGTGGAAGGCACAAGAGGTTGCAATCGATGGTTCATTTTGACTAGTTTCTCTCTTGCTTTGTCACACCTCTTTTCCCAGATGTACGACACAAATGCAACTGGAGCGGCCAGCCTGGGCAAGGCCACGGCTCCCTGCAGCACACCACAGCAGGTGTGCAGGCTGCTGTGCTACCTGTGCATATGAGCCTCTGCTTCTGGGCCCCAGCTGGCTCCCTGGGCTGTGTTTTATAGCCTGTAGGCAAGAAGCTGCCTGGGCTGCCTGTGAGGTGGGGATGCAGTTTGCTCATGCCCAGTCTATGTATTTTTTCTGTCTCGAAGCAGAACTGCAAGCCAGGCAAAATGTACCTGCATATATGCCAGGGTGTGTGTACCTGCCTGTATCCTACCTTCAGCATTTCAACAGTTAGGGTTTTAAAAGCTCTGCTGCAAGAAATACTCCCATGTCAAATTCTGTATTAGGAAAAAAGCCCTTTTTTATAGGCAAAAGTTTTTCATGGATGGGAAATTGTGGTACCCAATAATTCTAATTTTGAATCCATTGTCATTTCAATCATGATTTAAGACACAGTTTGATGTTCACCAATTCATATAATCCATCTTAAGCTTTTTTTTGGTCCATCTTTTTGCTCTTTTCATTTTGAGAAGTTGATTATTATTGCATTAAAACCATTACATAGGTAATTTTGCAATCTTATATAGTTTTACACTACTTCATATTTCTTGCTGGGAAACAGAATCTGTATATATACTTAGTAAAATAATTACAGACTTTACCATACATTTATCCAAATGCTTAATTTTTGCATTCCTAATGTACTGTGTGATATAATGTCAGTAAAAAAAGAAAATTAAATTGATACTAATTTGTGCCAAGCACTTTTGATAAAAAATGGAACTAAAAAAAAAAAAAAGTGGGAAGTCAATTATTTCATATTTGTGATTTATTTGCTGTAGAACCTTCTCTGGTACTTGCCTGCATTTAAATTATTAAACAAAGGAAAGACTACACACTCTTTTCATCTAACTTAAAAACCTCAGAAGGTATTTTTCAGATGTTCTAATTGCTCAAGTAATTGGACTTCTTCACATTTTAAGACTACGCCAAGACTTTATTCAGTCACTGGGTAAGAATATCTTTCAGCTACATACCTTTCAACTACAATACCTACAATATTCCAGTACTGAACAGCTGCTGATTTTAGTATCTTGCATGTGTTCTTTTTTTTCTCTTTCATGTTTTGATGATACTGTCTTTTTATGAAATTCTGTTGAGAGGGCAATCTAATAGCAGCAAAGTCAAAGTATATTGCTTCTTTTACTCTTTAAGGGTCATGCAGTCAGTGAGGCAAGTTTGGAAATCTCAGCTCCTGGTATCACTGAAGGCAGTAAATTTTAAAGATGCTTTGTTGGAGACATCTGGTTTTAGGCTTGGTTTAGATATGATAACCTTCTTTTTGTAGTAGTTTATCAATAATTAATGTTTTTATGGTGACCTCCTCCCATCAGTGACAAATGTATTTGGTGCAAAAATGCTTAAACCTCACATACTTGTAGATAAAAGAGAAAATTTTAACACAAGTAACAATAGTCATTGTTTCAAATGCACCATAAACAAATGGCATATGATTCTCCCTTGATGAGCGCCCATAATGTATATGGCAAGGCACTACTATGATGCAAGATGTATAATTCAAGCAACATTGTAATTTTTCTTCTCCAAATCTCAATTGAAATTAACTGGTGCACACCCTAGGTGACTGTTAGAAGTCTCTGGTCTGGTCTGGACTGATATCTTGCACAGCTCGGTACGCTTTCGTCTGTTTGCTAAGGTGTCCGCATCCATCAGTTACTGACCCATCTCACCAGCCTGAGGGTGGCTTTGGTTTGTGGTGAGCCTGTTACACATTGCCTGCATGTCCCTCAAGAATCCAGCTAGCACTGACTGGAACCAGCACAGCCAGTCCCATCCCAAGGACTGCCTCCAGTTTGTTACTTCCAAGCACCTATTCAAGGCATGCTAAGTGCTGGTAGCTGGTGTGTGGTAATAAGTGGCCGGAGTTAATTCCTATCTCCTGGCTCTCCCTGCATCCACATTTGGCATGGGGAGTGTCCAGCAGCGCCCAGTGGCAGCATCCACTGCACTTCACACTGCAACATGGGAAGCCCCATGATTATCAAAGTCAGCAAAAAGTCTATAAATAGTGGGGCTCCTGACGTTGTGCTGCCTGCAGAAACACTTACAAGTTATGTCTCATCCCAAAAGCCACACATCAAGAAATATGCATTATTATTGTTACTGAATCTTGCCCCGGACTGTGTTTCAGAAAAAAAAAAACAACCAACAAGAAAGCAGCAACAGTTTTCCAGTACTCCAGTGCAGTAAAGCACTATGAATCTGAGGCATCATACAAGGCTTTGTGCCTTTAGTGATGATTGGTTTGGTCCCATCATCCTGGAGAACACGTGAAATAGTACGGCTGCGTGTATCCTCCCATGATGATTTCAGAGGCTCAGTTTCCCCTCAGTGGTGTTGGCCAAGACTGAAGCAGGATTCATGTGTGGGACACTGAATGTTGTCATGCAGCTTCTTGCAAGTATCTTCTCCATTCTTCAAGTGATAATTTGATGAATCCTGACTTATAAATAGGGCTGTATAAAAAAGGTCTCTGTTCTTAGACCATGTGCCTTGTGGGTGTGTTACGGAAGGGAAGGATCCTTTGCTTCTTGCAGTGCCCTTAGGTCTCTCCTAGCACATGCCATGTCAAATCTACAGCTTTCAGCTTCCCTTCTGGAGTGCTAATACACAGAGATCTTCTGGAAGATCCATGAATATTGACTCATCCTTCTGATTAGATTCACTCTGTAATGTAGAGCTATTTCCTGGGATGGTTTCAGCTGGCCTCTTGTTCTCTTCTGCCTGTCCTGTTTCTCTCATAGTGATTCACATGGTGTTACCAGTGAAGTCAACTCTTAGCTATAATGCTACTCTACTCAAAACCTCTTGCCTGTATGTTGCTTTGGATCTGCTTGGTTTGAGCTCTGAAATGTTAACTATGTCTTTACCACCAGATTATCTATAGGAAGCATATTAGAAACAAATTATTTGGATGGGGGAGGGTTTCTGTCTCGAGAAGGCTGTTTAGGAGTAGTTCCCCAAATTCAGTCTCTGGTTTACAGTGCTTCTTCCATCTAATTACTTTAATTACTGACTTATAGATACAATTTCAGAGGTATAAGTCTTACTGTGAAGTCAGTCAGAGCTCTTGCACTTGGATTAATGGAAATACTATTTCTAAACAGAAAATGTTTGCATTAAGAGCGCTTTCTAATCTAGACTCCAGATTATCAGTCCCACACTTACTCTGCTATAACAATCTCGTCATTCTGAGTGTATATATGGGAGCAACCACAGTGATAACAGGTTTTGCAGTCCCAGTCTCCGTACTGAAAGTTGTGAAGCACCTGTTTTCTTTGCAGCAGATTTTCTTACTTGTGCATTACACATAACCAGAACTTCATGGATCCCTGGTTCTTTCAAATAGAGGTGTTTGGTTTTTTTTTTATCTGGCAGCAGAGACAGTCTGCTTCTTATGATGATCCACTTAGATCTGCCTCAGAGACTCCCTACCAGTAATTGACACTTTTCTCTTCTGACACAAGTGCATCCAAACGTTTCTTCCCAACTGCAGATATGCTAAAGCACTGCTGATGACACTGAATCTGCTGTACCTTACTCTCATTTCCATTTCTGGCAAATCTAGGCTGTAACATGACTGTGGAACTGGCATTTCTCAGAATTTGTGGTTTGTGAATGTAGATTTTGAAGCGACGATACATCAGCCATGGGATTTCTAAGGCTGTGTGAATTATAAATGCCTTTCATGCTCTCGGGGTGGGGGGTGGGGGGGAGCGGAGAGGGACATCCACTGGCTCCTTTATTTTCTCTACTTAGCTTTGGAAATGCAACAATTACATTGAAACCTGCAATAAAGAATGTATGTACTCTAAACTGCACAACAATTCACCACTGCTATGTAAACCAGAGCATCACTAACAGACGTACAGACCAAACATACTGTGACATTCAACTTTCTTTTTGGTGATGTCTTGAGGAAAAGCTCATGTGGAAAGATTAACACAGACAGAAAGACTACCATACAAAGAAGCCTGTCTAACGGACATGTTGCCACAGCCTTGCATACTAGCTCCCATGTGGCTTTGGGGGCTTATCTAATACCCTTAGCCTATGACATTAATTGATGGCACAAATAGAGTTTGTGTTTCTTCTTGGTAATATTGTTGTAATGCTGACTCTGCTAGCATCACCAAACCACACCTGAGAAACCAAGGAGTCAGGTCCATAGATCAGGGATTGTATACAATGATGACAGATAATATTGGACAATCTTCTCTGGCTTCATCCATACATTAATCAATCAAGGGAAATTTATTTTATGATATATAGAGCAGCACCATTAAGTCTTTGTCCTTTTAAAACCATGACTATTGAGTTTCGGGCTGGCAAAGCCATGGATTACTCCAGAAAAGCATTCTGAAGTATATCAGAACCACAGTAGGAAAGCATATCTCCTGCCATGTAATAGCAGCTTACTGAACTGCAAATGCTTCCAAAACCAGAAAGAAGCAACCTCTTCCAGAGGTAGGAAATCAAGTTTTCATCTATATTAGGGATCTAGCACATGGCAGTCTTTTATCTTTTCATGTTTTACATGTTTATACATAACAGGGCAGCCTGCCAGCAGCTCCAGCCAAAACCAGCAGCAGCAGCTTAGCTCCAAGTGGGTAGGTTTTTGCTGGAGCAGCGCATGAAATAGGTACGTTGGTTTGTCAACATTTGGTTCCAAGTACGGAGGCACTGCCTACAGTGCTGACCAACATTACAAACATAACAAAACTGAACGGTATGTGAGTGCCACAAGAGCTAGAAAGCAAGGTACTGCAGTTGACTGAGAAGCTCTCCTAATGCTGTCCTGAAGCTGAGGAATCTCATTTGCATTCATATTTTGGCCCCCATCCACCATTCTGGCAATGCAAAGGAAAATCGATTGACTAAGCTTCCAGAACTGCTTTAAAGACACAAATAATGTCAAATCTCTTTCCCACATCCATGGCAAATATCATAAAATTCAGAATTAAGAATCTCCAGTAAACTGAGCTCTGTCTCTTTCATCCTATGTGTTTAGTAGGGTTTTCATTACCCCATCTTACTTCTTTGTATAGATGTTTCCTATAGGTGAACTCAATCATTCTCACACTGTGGTCTGGGAACCACGTGCAATTCGTAAGCTGTCAGAAGGTGGTTGGTGGAACAGGCCACCAAAACTCAGTATCAAATGTACATGCATCTTCCCACACATGCAAGTGAGAAAGCAAGAAAGTTCACAAAAGGAAACCTAGTAAAGGGATACTTAGAGCTGAACCTAAGGTGGCTTCTCTTTGGAAATGAAAACCAGTGTGGATGCCTACAAGATCCCTCAATTTTACCCGAGGTGGTTATGTAGCCCTTGGACCAGATAAAAGAGCACAGGCCTAAGTGTTCTCCAAGGTCCCTTCCAGACCCACACTTCTGCAGCCACACAACACAGCACGTGTGGGATTCATTTTACCTAACACTCAGCATCTACAGTACAGATGTTTACACTCGTCACGATCTAACCCCAGCTGGTAATGTAAGCACCACACAGCCGCTCGCTCATGCCCCCTCACCCAGAGGGATGGGAAGGAGAGCTGGAAAGGAATGTAAAACTCGAGGGCTGAGATAAGAACAATTTAATAATTGAAATAGAATAAAAATGGAAGAACAATAATAACAATGACGACAATAACAGTTATAATGAAAAGGGGAAGGGAAAGATTAAAATCCAGAGGGAAAGGAAGAAAGGACCACATGGTGCACAAGGCAACTGCTCACCGCCCGCCGACCGATGCCCGGCCAGTGCCCCAGCAGTGACCTGCCCTCCCTGGCCACCCCCCAGGTACATACATATACCAGGCACGGTGTCCCACGGTATGGAATGCCTCTTTGGGTAGTTCGGGTCAGCTGGCCTGGCTGTGTCCCCTCCCAATTTCCTATGCCCCTCCAGCCTTTTTGCTAGCAAGGCCTGAGGAACTGAAAAGTCCTTGACTTGGTATAAACATTACCTAGCAGCAACTAAAACCAGCGTGTCATCAACATTGTTCTCACATCAAGGCCAAAACGCAGCACCATACTAGCTCCTAAGAAGATAATTAACTCCATCCCAGCTGAAACCAGGCCAACACTGAACTGGGGTCCCTGCATTATCAGGGGAAACAGGCCTTGCTAAGAAAGCGAGAGTTGCTCACGCTTTTGAGGTTCTAAATATACTGCTAAGTGAGAGGTTAAATATATACAGCTAAGAGGGGGCTAAATCAAAGTAGTGTTTATCCAACATTTTCTCAGATTCAATTACATATAGGACTGTGATCCTGCTTTCCTTGTACAGAAAAAGTCCCAGTAGTGTTAATGGGTACTTCTTCCTTAAGATGTACAAGATACAGCCCTTAGATTACAGGGGAAAATATGTGATTTCAACATCAGTAAAAAATGTTTCGTTTAGGTTCAAGTGCCTTGTGAGAAGAATAAAACTAAAATTCACCTCAGGGCGTCCGAAGATAACAATTGAAATTTCAAGAGAAAGTATAGGGATCTGTAATTACAGCAAAGAGAGTATTGTGTATTTGCATTGTGCAAGGTTTTGTTCTTTGCTGAGTAGCATGACCTATTTCACAGCATCATGTAATTTTTGTATTGGAAGACTCTTCCGTAAAGAAATAAAACTAATTTTCCAGTGGAAAAGAAAAAAATCTTATTTTCCTTAATTCTGCCCAATAAAATAGTATGTTGCATTTTTATTCATTTATTTATTTAAACTTCATAAGCCTTTTGAAAGATACATATGTGTAAAGCATACGCACAGACTTATCTGTTGTTGGCAGTATCCAGTTTCATTAAGTTTTTATTCAAAAATTGTACGAGGCATCAGGAAAAGCCAAATTAAATTACACTTGGATTTAATATGATTTAAAGTTCATCTCCCATCACAATGGCAGTTAAGCACTTAGGCACCTAAAGTGAACAGAAGGAATTTAAGCTGCCTGCTGTACCTCACAACTCACAGTGGTGCCTAAGTTTTCTGCTTAATTTTTGCTTAGCTGCCTGAAGTTTTTTCAACTATGCACACAGAGATGAAAATCTAGGGATGTCACCTCTGGGTAAAATGATCTGGCATTCCTAAAACAGGAATTCCTGTGTCACAGTTTCATAAGCAACCCTGTCTATCAGACTTTCCCAGTCCATTCCTAATGGAGACCAACACTACAACTGAGAGAAGAAAGAAAATCAAGCTGTAATGGAGACATCTGGAAAGGAACTGTTTATACAAACTCAATAGCTTTTGAAAAGCTGCCCTCTTAAAGTATGCACAGTTAGGCACTTGAAATCAGCAGTCCCTCCTGAAATTCCTGCTATATATGTATTTTTAGCTTGTGGCTTCTTTATTATTTCCAGTCGTATTTCTTCTACCATACTGGAAGTATTCAGAATTATGGTGATAGGACTTTTTTTAATGCTTGTATAACTCAAAAATGACCAAGTGAAAGCTGAATACACTTTCCCAAAGGAAAAAAAACCAAAAAGTTCTATGCACTAATTTCAGCTTTAACATTAATTAATTTTCAGGTAATTGTTAGAAAGCTGTGTTCATAGTACAGGTTTCTGACTATTTGTCAGTATCAACAGCACAAAACTACAGAGAACACAACAAAGCTGAGAATACTGTAGTAATGATTACAAAGGCAATGTTGAACATTTGGTAAGCTAAGCGGATATTCAGTTAGGTTGGATTTAAAGCATTAACCTCTTCAGGAGATGAATTCTGGCTTTCTTTATCGTCTGTATCACATGCACATTAATGCATTGTGTTGGCATGTGTTTTTTGGTTAAGACCTCAAATTAATTGGAGCTTAAATTCAGGACAGGATGTGTCAACACTAGAAAATAACAGTGTTGTTGCTATATCATGCTTTTGCTTAAGTGACCAATGCTGTTTACCTGCACTCACTGGAGCATGCCCAAATTTTCAAGTAGAGATGAGACCCAATTCAGCATCAGCTTTAAGTCTCCTTGACCTTTGAGCAGCTGACGTTATTGCTGCTCGTGCAGTACCTGCTGTACAAAACTGCAAATGGTTGCCTTGCTTCTGCTCACTCCAGAAGTTAATTGGGGCTTCACTGCAGATGGGAAGTAATGAGGAGCTGCCTTTGGACAGAGACGTTGAACATGACTCAGACACAGCTCAGTACTGAAAACTAACATGGAAATGTCCTCCAGTGATTTCTAACTGATGGTTTGAGAAATGAGAATGAGATTTAGGGAGGGGGGCTATAGCAGGTGCAATGGGTTCAAAAATGATAGATCTCAAAAAAAAGAGTCTCTTCAGGTGGAGAGAAAATCTGCTTCTAACTATATTTGCATTTTCAGAAAAATTGACAAGTGAAGATCAATGTAAGAGACTTTCTTTCCAGCGGATCCTGTAGACCTGTTGGGGTGATCTGAAACAGCTGCTTTGCTGATGCTCTTAAGTAGATTTCACCGCTTTGATATGCCTTAATGTGTCTTGGGCTTTGCTTAATAGAAAAGGCTAGTAGTGCTTTATTTGAAATTGTGCTTCATGCACATAGCAAACACTACTATGCTTCCAGGCTGTGGAAGAGCTCATTTTAAGCCTGGGGATGATAATGTACAAGTATCAGGACAGTTGCTCTCAATTTCACTCCAGAGGTAATGGTCAGCCCTTCACAGAGCTCTCTTACGAGCTGACAAAGAGAAGATGATATTTGCCAGTAAGATGTCAGAACACAGCTGAGTAGGAAGGTGGAAAAGAATTTCTTGGCAAAATTTATAGGCACTACCTTTTGGTTTTGTTTTTTTTTTTCTTCTTGCCATTTCTGAATTCACCATTTTTATTCCCAAACTTTAAATGTATTTTCTTTTCTTTTTTTCTTCTTTATCTCTCTCATGCTAAAATACCCCACGAATGCACCACCCTTTCAGATTTTAGTTTTGATCACTTGATTATTATATGCACAACACTCTCACTGGACACTGCAAGCACGTAAGCACTGCAAAGTAGGACTGCCAGTACATTAAAAAATACAGAATTTATACTTTGCTGGAGCTAAAATCTGGATAGACCAGAAATGGTCAAGGCAAGCTTAACTGTCCTCCTGTTAGTGATACAATCTGAAAAGCCTTCTGCCTGAAGAAATTATGTTATGCTCTGTTTCTGCAGTCAAACAATCATAAGCTACTTCTATTAGGTCATTTCCTTGAATGAGCTATTTCTTATTTGGAAACAGACTTGTGAGGTATGCTAGAAGTTCACACAGATAAAAAATGGAAGCTGTACTCTATGTGCATCCTTGTGCAAACCCAGAAGTTGCAGAAAAATAAGCTGCAAATACCTGCATACTATCAGTGTGGAAAATGAAGACAAATGAGAGGCTCAGTGCTGGGACCCTTAGAGGAACTCTAAATTGCCTTTGTCCTGCCTCAGTTCTGAGCAACACGAGGCACTGAAATCACCTGCGACTTTCTCCAGGAAGCCACAGAGACTGCTGCAATTTATGGCAGCCTACTATAAGGCTACACCAGCACAGAGGACCAGCCAAAGGTTTTGTGACTAGCCAAGCCGGTGTGGGCTGAGCAGCACTAGATAAGGCTGATCAGAATGGCCAGTAAGAGGCTGTGCTAGAGGAGATAGGGAGAAGAAAAAGCAGCACATGCACCTGACCTAAGGGCTGGATCTCTGCTTTGAACTAGACCTCATGTACAACTGGAAACCAGTAGTGAGTTCTGCAATGATAGGAAAAGCACAGCAATCAAGGGGTTTAATGGCACTTTGAGTAAACACAGAATATACAAAT
This sequence comes from Falco cherrug, assembly GCF_023634085.1. Classification (NCBI taxonomy): domain Eukaryota; kingdom Metazoa; phylum Chordata; class Aves; order Falconiformes; family Falconidae; genus Falco; species Falco cherrug. Next base: position 80,738,384 of record NC_073698.1, read on the forward strand.
TTAGATATTACTTGTGTGTACTTTTCTAAAGTAGGTCATGTTATGATGTTCGGAATGTCACGTAGCGCAGGCAAAAAAGGGGAACATTCGGAACCTCAGTAACTGTTAAACCCACTTTGCTTTAGAGGTCTCCTATAACTATTGAGGGTAGTATTTGGTTTACTGTGATGATCCAGTGAGCACTGTGACTGCTGTCTGTCCATGTTACTGCCTAACATTAGATCTCCTCAAAATCCATATTCTGGAACCAAATAAAAGGAACTGACTTCCAGAGGTAATGAACATATTCACAGTCTTGAACAAAAAGCTTTGAGAGCTGCAAACCCCCACCATCTTGGAAAGTAAACCCAAGTGGCATCAGTAAGGTGTTTGAAGGGTAATGGTAGATACTAGCATTTGAAAATGTTCTTGCAACTGTGAAGTTCTGGCTTGTTGTTTTTTTTTTTTTTTTTAAGTAAAAAATTAGCACCTTCCAAGCTTTGATGCTTCCTCACGCTGCACCCTAGAGAGGAGAGGAAGCCCTGCTCGGCATCACCCACAGAAACCTCACCAAGGCGAATTTCTCCGGCCAGGCCAAACGCAGCTGCTGCAGCCCCTGCACGCAGTCCTGTCACACCCTGAGGAGAACCAGAAGATTCCGAACAAAAACGTTACCTTTCAAGATTTATTTTGAAAAGCAGACCAAACTCGCGATCCCTTGGGTATGTTCTGACCTGCTTCTTTCTGGTACTTGTAGGAACACCAAGATACCGTCGGTCTATGGCGTCATGTTTGTTTGAAATCAAACGGCCGTGGTGGGAGCCCGCTCCCTTGGTGAAGCGCCGCCGTGCCGGCCACCCCCGGCAGGGCACCCCACACCGCCCCGGGGCGGCCCCTGCAGCCGGGAGCCCCCACCCGCCTCTTTTCCCTCATTCGGACCCGGGACTGCGTCTTTATTTATGAACACCGTTATGTAGCGGTTTCCTGCGTTACCGAGAATTTCCGTTATCGATTCCTCACGGTGCCATCTTCGCCCTTCTCCCACACGTATCCCCCCGTCCCTGCGTACGCACCCGGGAGCGCCACTGACAGCCCGCTCACAGCCCCGCGGGCGGCAGCGCCGGGCGCCGGTGGGGCCGGGCCCGCGGGGGGGCCGGACGGACGGACGGGGACGCGCACCTCGCTGCCGCCGCGGCCGCGGGACGTGAGCAGCGCGCGCTCCCTCAGGGCAGCCAGCGGCAAAGCGAGCCACGGCTCCCGGGGGCGGCCGCGCCCGGGCAAGGCGGCTCTCCCTCCTCGCAGGGGGGCCGGGGGCAGGCGCCGCCGCCTCTCCCTGAGGCGGGGGAGCGGCGTTTCGGCCGCGGCTGAGCAGGGCGGGGCCGCACTGCCCTCCGCGGTCCCGGCGATCGGGTCCACCGGCTCCCCTCCCCCGCCCGCCGCCAACGGCCAACGGAGGAGCGGGGCGGCGGTGAGGGGCGGCGAGGGGCGCCTCGGGCGGGAGCGGCGACGCCCCCTGGCGGCCGCTCGGTGGCGGGGGCGCAGGCGGCAGCTGGGCGCGGGGCGAGCGGCTCCTCCGCATCGCGTCCCGCTGAGGTGCGGCGAGAGCGGCCGGCGGGGGGTCCCGGCGCGCTGGGCGGGGCGGGGCCGGGCGGGGCCGGGCGGGAGGAGCGGCGGTGGCTGCTACCGCCCCCGCTATCTGACCCGACCTTCCCCCTCCCCTCCTCCTCCGCCCCCCGCCGCCCGGCTCTCCTGCCCCCAGCGGCCCGGGAGGAACTGAACCATCGCCGCACAGGAAGTAGCGGCTGCGGGGAGCAGCGGCGGCGACAGCTGGGGCTGCCGCACTCAATGAGCGAGGCTCCCGCAGCCGCCGCCGCCCGCCCCGCTCGCCCCTTCCCCGCCTCCCGCGGGCAGCGGCGCCGAGCCAGCCCGCCGCCGCCGGGGGGGCACCGCGGACAGCAGCAGGCGGAGGCGGGCAAGGCCGCCCGCCCCGGGGCTGGAGGCTGAGGCGGGCAGAGGCAGCTCCGGCTGTTCCCGAGGAGGCGGCGGCGGGGACCGCAGGTTGGTGCCGCTCCGCCGGCGAGAGCGCGGGTGCCGGGCTGCGGGGGGAAGGCGGCGGCTGGCCGTGCCTGGCAGCGCCCCCGGCCTCGGCGCCCCGCACGCTGCCGGCGCGGACGGCGGCGGGGGCTCCGCCGGGCGCCCCTCTCGGAAGGCCCCAGCGCGCCGCCCCCCGCTGCGGCGGCGGCAGGAGGAGCCGCACCGGGCCCGGCTCGGTGCGCCGGCCGCGGTGCCGGTGCGGTCGGCAGGCGCAGCCCTTTGTGCGCCGGCGGGCGGCGGGGGGGGGAGGCGAGCGGGCCGGGCCCGACCTGGGGCGGGGGGGCGGCGGCGCGGCCGGGAAGGGCACGGTGGTCCCGGCGGCGCGGGCGGGCCTCGGCCGAGGGGCACCCTGCCCTCCGGGGGGTGCGGGCTGGCGGCTCGCGGCCGGGAGGATGGCAGCAGGGCTCCCCGCCGGGCGTGAGGGGAGGCTGGGAGAAGGATGGGCGAAAAGTGGGAGAGTGGTTGAAAACAATTAAAAAAAAATAAAATAAAAAAATAGGAGGAAAGCCCGTTTCTGAAGAGCCTGGCTGCACCTGGGCACACGGCTTGCGAGTGCAAAATGGAGAAGAGCAAACCCTATTGATCTGAGAGCGGCAACCAAACTGGATGCAGTTGTGCCTGGATTCTGTTCAGGTGATGCTGATGGGTTTAATAAGCCACTAACCTCATGTGTAGGCATCTAAATCAATAAGCATATCGATTATCCCCTTACAGCTTTTAATACGCTGTATTCTGAGGGAACTTTTGTGTTGAGACTGATACCTATTTGATGCCGCGCTGGTATGTTCTTCTCATGCGATATCTTTTCCTCTTTGAATCTTCATCTGCCTTGAGTATGCAGAGAGCAGGTGTTGAATGAGAAAGCGAAGTGGCAGTTTGTAGTCATCTTGCTTTGTTTGAAGATGTTCCTCCTTCAAAGCAATATTATTATAATAATCTCATTAACTCATCATGTTATCAAATTAATTTCAAGTCCAAAATAAACTTCATGGCCTTTCCTGCTCTAAGGGAAACAGGCTAGGGTCCAAGATTGTGTGTTTGCCATCAGTGAATTGCTGATACGTACAAGCATGTTTGGGAGTGAAGCCGTAAGCTCTCCACTTGTCTTGGCAGTGTTTATTTTGCAGTGACGCTCTTCACTTGAGGCTCTTTGTTTGAATTACAGATCATTGGGGTGAAATTAAACAATCACAGATAGGTACGTGTATTTGTTACAGTTTTTTCTTTTTCAAGCTTGATTCTACAAGCAGCGAAACCTGTGCAGTTCAATTCATTTTCTTTCGAGACTGTAGCTGTATATGAGATAATGAAGTTAAATGGAGTTGTTGTAACCTGCAGTGAACTTACTTTGCTGTGGTGAGTGCTGGGCTGTTACAGAGCTCCTTGTGCTGTGGACAGGTCAGGCCCTTGAATTGTACACATAAATGTTCTGGTCTTACCTGTAACTTTCACAGGAGCTTTAGCTTTTGGTTCCCTTCTGTGTACTCTGGTCGTCTTCCCCTTCACATCTATTGTTACTGAACCTTCATGATTAAAATTATGTACATTACGTTCAGTAATTTTTTCAGCCTTTTTTAAAGGCAGTCTTATGTACTTTAAGAAAGTGTCACTATATATTTCTCTCTTAATTCCTGCCTTCACCTCTCCACCCTTATATATACAGTTGGAGAAAGCAGGACAGAGGATGGTTGGTCTCCCAGTACAGCTTGAATTCCACAAGCACTAGAAAAACACCTGATGAGATCGTCCCCACTGAGCACAATTAAAATGGCAGGACAGCTTATCGAAGCTTGGTACTGCAGTTTTAACAATACATTGCTGATAGCTCAGTGGAGGATATGTGAGTTGCACCAAACAAGGGCTGGAATCAGAATGAGCTTTAGTTGAGGTAATGTTGGTCAGAAATAAGCATGCTATTTCCTCTTCTCTGCGTGATTTCCTTTATCTCTGAAGAGATGCATTAACAAACAGGACAAAATTCCACTTACAGGGAACTCTACTAGTACAAAGTCTGTGTTCTTTTCCCAGCCAGAGCCAAAGCTTTCTGCTCTGTGTTAATCTTCTTACAAAATGAAACTGTTGCATAGTCCCTTGCTAGCTTCATTTTTTTCCCTCTTCTGCCTCTGTTTGCAGAAAGATGCATTGTTTTCAACTCCTAAATGGTATTTTGTTCACTTACAGAACTATTTTAGAATAATTGGTTTTGAGGGTTATTTTATAGGTAACCAGTGTGAATCTTTATTCTGTTTATTGCTGTTACCTCTAATGAGTTCACCTATACTAAATATATGATAGCCATAAATTATGGTAGGCTGCTTCTGTGCTTTATGCAAATACAAAAAAAAACCACCCCAAGAAAGGTTGCATTCAGTCTTGCTACTTTGGCTTATAAGATCGTAATTCTTGATAGGAATGGCTAAGGTACTGACAAAGAAATGTAGTTATCATCTGTAATGGCTAAAAATGCCCTGTTCTTTCAGTGGATTTTTTTAATGTTAATACTGAGTGTTGGTGCGTGTGTATTAGTCTGTTTATAGTCAGTGCCTGAACAAAGAACAGGTGTCTAGGCAATTGGTACCTTGAGTGTTACAAGATAAAGAACAAAATAAATGACAAAAAGCAAAGGGAACCCAACATTTCACTGTATCTCAGACTGTTCCACTCCCTTCTGGTGCTGATCCCATAGTAATAAGGGGTTCTCTGTCTAAGCTTGTGTTTCAGGGTAATACCTGGGAACTTTTGCTTGTGGGTAGCTCTTAATAAGTAATTGATACCATCCTTTTAAGTAAAACTAAAAGGAAGGGAAAAGCAAGCATTAGATGGCGTTATCTAAATTTCTTGTTTAACTACGATGTTAACCAACATAAAATGAGAAAAAGAATCCCAAGGCCTCTGCTGTGTGCTTGATGAAGATACTCTTAAATGTGTTATGTGAAAATCAGTTTGCCATCTGATGCATGATCATGTCAGAATTCCAGGAGTCAGTACCTAAGTTGGGGACTGATTATTGCTAGGACACAGGCACATATAGGTAAAATCGGGATAATCTAGGAGGTGTTTAATTTCCTGGTGCACCAAACCAATAGTCTGTTTCCTGTTTTGGTTGATTAATTGCAGAAGTCTAATTTTCGCATGGTTCAAAAGGGAACAAACCCTTGCTTACGTATTTTTTTTTATGCTTCTAAAATCAGTGGATACTTATGGTTTACCTGTGGAATTTCCTTGTGCCTAGGAGTGTGCAAGACATGACAGTGATGAGAAGCTAGGCACTTACAGCTGTTACACACAAGTTATAGTAAAAATGAAAGAAATGCTTGTCTTTTGTGTAAAGACCAATTAACGAGTGCTACCTTGGATCTAGTCTTTCACAAGAGCACCTCCTTGTGCTGTGTCTTATCTGTAGCTGTCTAAGTTTGCAGTGGATAGACAACTGTGCAGTGTAGTAGGCAGGACGTTCATTTTGGGAAGCAGGAGGCTTGGGTTCTTGTCCTCATCCAAATAAGTATTAGGTGTTGTAAAAAGGAACAGAGTGCCACAGGGACTCTTTTTCTGCCTGTAAACCCATGTAAAAACCCGAACAGTTTTAGGAGGAGAGTGTGGTGACAGGCTGTGCCAGGGTACCATGGTGCATTACCAGGGAAGTTCTGGGAGGAGGTTGTGATACCTTCCAGGGAAAAGGCATGGAGAGGTGTATTGAAGTGATTTATAGCTCAGACTCTGTGAGGGTGCTGCCCATCACCCGTCAGACTAATGGCCAAAGAGCCGATCAGTCTCGCCTTTGTTTCATGCCTCTGTTTTATGAGGGGGTCAGTATAGTCTTTGCACCCTGAACTTTCCCCTAAGTTGTTGATCTCTGAGACATAAACCTGGGGAAAGCTGGGAGTGGTGGTACATCTGCTTTCTGTGTGCTACTGGTAAATCAACCCAGCTGCTCATGTTGCTTACCCCCACCCCCTTCCATCCCCTCCTCTGTTTGCTATTCTCTGGCACGCGGCTTCCTTCATATATTTTGTAGGGAGAGCTGGCTTGTAATTTTGGGCTGCCACTTCCCCTGGGAATTGGGGAACTTGGGACCTAGGCTCTGTGAGGCTTGCTACTGCAGTGCTGCGTTTTATTTGCACACGCATAGTTGCCAGTTCCTTGGTAGAGAGCTAGGATGAAATAAAGAAAAGAAGAAACTTTCTGTCCCATTTTGGATGGGGAATGAAAGCCAGTGTACTGATTAGTCCTAATACTATTGATTATCTTGCAGTAGTATCGATAATGTGGTGTTTGCTCTCCAAACAAAAGATGTGTTCTATGTCCTAAAGAGTTTAAAGAACCTTTGAAGCTTTGTGTAGTGGAAATGGTAGTTCTGTCAGCCACATCGGCCTTCACCCTGGATATGGCCTTGTTGCTTAATTGAGATTACTGCTGTAGTTTGACTCTGCTCAGAAAAAAAATGCTTATCCTTGAAGCAGGTGTTGAGCTCCCTATGTTTTATGAGAATGAACGGGCATGTAGAGGCCATAAATGTTTGGAGTGAAGTGATAGAAATTTCCTTTTTGGAAGAAGTGGATCCAAGTGTATGGCAGAACGTTTAGAATCCAGCACCTCCTTTCTATTGTGTATTCATGGGGAAAAAAACCCCACCCTCTTAAAAACCTTTACAATGCTTCTGCATCTGTGTTGAGCTCTTTAATGGTCAGGTGTAAGTGGTATGACATTGACCTCATTCTGTGTGTAACACCTCTTCTCTGTGCAGGCAGACTTGCTCACTTGCTGTAAAGGAAGTGGTATTTCAGTGAAATTTTTAGTTGCTTTTTTCCCCCCCTGTTGTTCTCATGCATTAGCATTACTTAGGTAATTATAGCGTGCTTGTTAGGAGCTCTGACAGCCTAAACTGAGTTCTTTGTCAAAAATGCAGTGTTTCCCTTAATTAAGAGAGACTAGAAACAGCACCTGAACCTATTAATTAAATAGTCAAAGTTGATATCTATTTAGGATGTATTAATGAGCAAAACAAAATACATTTCTGACGGAAGTGTTGCCCAGAGTAATTGAGCTTCTGTGAGGATTTTTTGTGTAGAAAAATAATCTATTGGTGCCGCAACTGTCACACATGCGCTGTTGTGCAAAATTCATGTGAGATCTTTCCAAATTCTATGGTACTCAGAACAATAGCCACTATTTCTTCTTCAAAGCTCTTCAGAGATGTTAAATAATCCTTGTGACAACCCTATGAAGTGAGTATTGTAGTAATTTTTTATGGATGGCAAAACAATTAATCGGCATTGTCTCCAACTGCACTGCAAAAGTGGGATTTTCAAAGTGCCTGAGACTTGGCCTGCACTAAAACTTGTGGTTGTGTGAGCAAGGGGTGGGTGAGCGTGTCTTTCTGCCTCTTCTAGCTGTAGCTGTGCTGATGAAAACATTTTTGCAGATGCGCAGTGGTCATCGGCATGCAGGTGCGTACATCAGGCTGGACCCTGTGTGTCCTCATAAAGGATGGATTTAGCTTGTTCTGAATTATTCTGCCCGTGTTACTGGCATCACTTCTTGAAGGAGAGATGTGTGGAGCTGTTGGCTGTGCTTGTGTCTGTAAAGTTCATCCACGTGTGAAAGGTGGGCTGCTCAGACTGACTTCTGAGCTCAGGTTTGCTCATTTGTGGGATGAGGTCCTGGTCAGACTCTTCCTGCTGGGCTCTTGCCAGGCTGGGGTTTCTCAGGGTTACGAGTTGCCTTAAGGCTGGGCTCCTAACTCCCTTTGATCTGAAAAGGCTGCAGACCCAGGTGTTTCCTCCACTATGTGAACACTGGTGGTACCTGCAAGCTGAAGGAGGTCAAGATTACCAGGATGTGAGCTTCTGTTTGGGTCAGACCAACATTGTGGCTTTACTGTGCAGCCTAGCTTTGGTTGCTGAGATATGTGTGTCTCTTCTTCTCCTCCACCAGCTCTGCCTGCTGCCCTTCCAGGAATTATAAATGCCACAGCAGATGGCTTAGGGAGGCAGTGTCTCTAATTACTGTTGCTAGATTTGCCTAAGCTTGACTCTGTACAAAGAATGCTTTTTTTCCCTGGATATTCAAAGTTGTTGGTACTTCAAATGCAGATTCGGTCTTTTCAGGGGAACATTGATGGTGGAAATGTGTGCGTTATGTGCTGGTTCAAAACCAGCCTCTTTCTTCTTAATACACTGATGGTTTAGTGCTACCAGTTTTCAGTCTTCTCCCATTGGGACAGCTTTCAGGTTCCTGGTAGGCTAGACTGCTTATGGACCCAAAATTTGGTAATGGCTGACTCACCATTAAGTAACACAGCTGTAATCAGTTTATTTGATAAAGGTTTTACTGCTACCCCACCTGAGCAGAGGTGCGTGGCTATATGATTGACACATGCATCTTTAATGCCTAATGCAAGTGTCCATCTCACGGTGGCAGTTGTGATTGATTGATCCAACGTTACGCTGCACAGTGGTACTTTTCTGCGGGCCCCTCGCTCCAGATGCCTTCTTGCAGCCTTGGGCTCTACCACTGTGTTTGAGCTGAACTTCTCTTGCATCCACCCGTCTGGTGTCTGTGGCCCTTGGGTTATTAATCATATAGCCAGCCTGTGCTTTAAATTTGAGTTGAGAGGACTGACACCAAAGGGAAAGAAAGGTTTTCATTTCTTGAGGTCAGTGAAGGTGCTGTGACCCAAGCCGTGCAGGCTCGCTGAGCAGTGTTGTTTTTCCTTCTGGTGGTCACAGCAGAGGGTGATGCCTCTGGTTCCTCAGACAGCTTCCTGGGGTTGCTTGCGGTACAGAGCGTTGAAGCTGCTCTCTTCCTAGGGAGTATGAGTCTCTCATCTCTATTTCAATTTTTTTTATTCTTTTTAAATTCACTTTGCCTCTGAAGTACTTTTGGCTGAAATTATAAGCAGCAGTGGGAATTTGGGCTAGATTCCAGATTTTTTCTCCCCCCATTTCCAATGAATATCTTCATCACTGGGATCATGGGATTGAGGTGGCTCTCGGTAATTTGTGTTTTGAGGTTTTTATCCTGCCTTTTGCTTTCCTGACCAAGCTACAGCAGGGTGGCAGTGCCGTGCATTGTAGCAATTTCTGCTCATAACTAAGTCTTCTAAAACTTGTTAATGTTTTTCACGTTGAATTTGTGTGTGGTGTCACTTTTATCTGTGGAGAGGGCAACTGCTTGAAAATGCATGTTTCATATATAGCTAGCACTGCAGCAAAGATGTTTACGTGATCTCTCTTAAGAATTGAGATGGCTTAGTCTGAAATGTGATGTAGTCCGAAAAATTCAGTTTGCTTTTTGTCATCTCAAGTTGAATTGGTTTTGATGGCAGAGGCTGAACTGGCTACCTTATCTCTCCAGTTGCATTTCCCCCCAGCATCTTTCTGTCATGATACAAAACCTAGGACTGCCAAATGCTGCTCGATACCTTTCAAGCTTTCCTGCCCAAATACTCATCAGAAAACATTCAGTGAGCCCCCTCCCTGTACTCACTCTGAAAGGATTGAGTTTGCATTCATTTTCTAACAGCCTTACAGTAGCGTGCCTTAAGCTGAGCTCTGAAAGCAGTGGCACTACTTCTGCCTGGAGAAGTGCCTTGGCTGAAAACCACTAGACACTGGGAGGTTAGGTAGCAGCAGGGTTACAACAAGTTTTCCTTGGTCCTCTGCTTTTCTCTAGCCAACACTTGCTGGCTGCTGCCAGGGACATGTCGAGATGGGGTGGACCTTGGCTCTGACCTGGTACAGACATGCTTGTTTGCTGCCTGGGTTCTGCTCAGCCCTAGAAAAAGCATTCAGCGTTGCATTTGAAATTAAAACTTTGGTTAAAAATGGCATTGCTTCAGCTTGCTTGTTGCAGCTGTAGCCATGGCTGTGAATTGAGTGCCATCACTTAATTCATGGGAAAGGTTTTTGGAGTATGTAGTCTAAGAGTGTAAGCATACATACATGTTTAACAGACATATCTTCATTATGATCTTTATACTGCTAGCAAGCTCTCCTGGGTGCAGCTGTGCCTATACCAAAGCCCTCTTGATGGTACTTTTTTTTAATGTATAGCTTTTGCTAGCAACTTAGCAATAAGGAAATAAGTTTTACTGGCTGAAAAGTTTAATTTTAGTCTGTGTACTATAGTTTTTTTATGGTATACTCCAGTACACTGCTGGAGTAGTATATTGGCTTTTCAGTAGCAATATCACGCTGGAGAAAGAGCTGACTGAAGTAGTGGTGATATTAAAGGGAATTTTATGTATTAGCTTGGAAAGCAGGCTTTGTAGCTTTCCAGGATCCAAAGGTATCATTAGCTTTCCTGGAAAAAAATTAGTTTCCTTGTTTTGCTGTTTACGTGATGAACTGGCATTCACAGCATTACCTTGGTTGTATTTCACAGTGAAAAACAGATAGTGTTCATCACTGAAATAACAGGACCTGCTGTATGCAACCCACTATGAGCCTTACCTCATTCAGGTAATCTGACTGTACCTTTGTCTACAGCAAAAGAAAGTGGTACGATCCTTTTCTTTTTCTCTTGCATTGTTTTTTTTTTTCCTGTCAAATTTTTGTGTCCTAAGCCTTAAATGTTTTCAACAAATGCAGTGATCTCAGCATTTATCAAGCACCCCTATTGTGGGTCTGGTTTGAAGGTTGAACCTGTGGTTTTCTTTCAAGGCGTTATGGGTGGAAAGGCAGTACTTTTAAGTCTTATCTGCACTAATTCTTCTGAAGCCAATTCAAAGGTGTCTTGATGGATCCCAAAGGAAGCTGTGAACTACTGGGAAGGTTTATCTATGGGTAGCTTGGCTTGCTGAGCCTGAGAAAGGCAGAGGATGTGTTTTTGTATGAAGGAAACAGGCAGAAGCTTTACTGCACTTGGTGTTGAGTTTGAAGTTAGTGCTGGTTGCTCTTCACACCTGCTGCTGCGAAGGAAGGCACGTCTATTGAGGACATGATTGGGTTTATAATGGGAGAGTGAAGACTTGCTTTTCAGTGAAGGAACATACAAAAAGAATGTGGGTTTCAGACTGGTTTAATGAGCACTTCCTTAGTTGATTTGATTTATTTTAATAAAACTTTGCCTAGATAGCTTTTTTAATTGAATATTTAAGGAAGTTGAAAGCAGGCATTTTACTGTCTCTTTAATTTGTGCTGATACGTGGTTTAGCATAATTATTTTTTAATGTCCCTTTTAAAAGTATGGTGCCCTCATCCTTTTGACCCTCCTCCTTCAAGAAAAAGTGGATTTAATTTGTTTGAAGAGAAAGGTCTACTGTATCACAACTCTGTGACAAGGAGGCAGGGGCGGGGGGGGAGTGTGTGAGCTTGGTGAAAAAATTGCTGGCTTTTAAAGTGGTGGGTTCAGGCCAAAAAGCTTTTAAGAATGGTTTGAAGCTTACTGTGGCATCTGTAAGCTCCCTGAACCTCAGGAATTCAGTTCTAAAGATGAACCTTGTGGCATTACAGAGATGCTTATTTTAGGTCACCCAGTAAAAACCAACTTACAGCTTTCTTTTTTTTTTTTTTTTTACCCCTGCTCTTCCAGCAGGCCTGTCCTTTTCTTGTTGATTGTCATTAACTTTCCTGAGACCTGGGTCCCTAAAGAGGGAACAGAGCCATATTCTTGTGTCTTCAGGCTTCTGTCTGATCCAGTGTGGGGAGCAGTAGAATAGTGGAGTAGTCCTGGGAGGGAGCGTTTTGGTTGCCACAGGGCAGATAAAACTGGCTGCTTACCGCCTGTTTAGTTGGCTCCTTGCTCCTCCACAGTGTGATAGGAATATCAACACTGAAAAAAGCTTGGCAGCACCTTTTCTAGTGGGATTGCAATTTAGTCTGCAAGGAGTCGTCTGCTGGTACTCTTAATCTCTCTCTGAATAAGATCAACCGCAGCAGCCTCAGTTTTCGGTGATATCATTGCCTCCATTCATTTGTGCCTTTGTTTATGCTGGAGTCTCTTCTTTAATGCTTTTCATTAATGCAGCTACGTTAGCCAAACATCTAAGGCGAAAGAAGGCCTCAGGTTTGCCTGTATTCCTGTCAAATACCTGTTTTGATAATAACCAAAAATGTAGTGCTTCCACTTAACAGTTTGAAAACTTGAATGAGTTAGTCTTCGGTGGTTGCAAAAAAACCCAAATATCAAACAAAAACCCAACACGCAACCCCAATGCCAAACCCTTCTCTTATTTCTGACCTGAAAAAAAAAAAAAAAGCAAACATGCTAGATGGGTATGCACGCACACTCCTGCAGAATGGCTCTACTCAGCATGAGCTGGACTAGGCATGCAACTGAAGGCATCACTTTTAAGAAACACCTTTTCCTGCAAACAAAGCTGTAAGAAAAATTGAGTGAAAAAATTCACAGGGATGTCTAGAAAACATTACCAAATGGAAGGTTTACAGGATGAAGGTTGTTCTATGTGGAGAACACCTGACAACCTGCTGCAAGAGGAGAAGGGAGTGAACTGCTCTCCGTGCCCACTGTAGAGAGGACAAGTTAGGGATTTAAGATGCAGAAGGGAGAGCTGGAAAGCTTTGGGAAAAGCTTTCTGTTGCCAAACGGGAGTTGTGAAATCTCTGTTGCTGGAAAGAACTCAAGAAGAAAAGATCCTGGCAGATGCCTGTAGGAAGGGTTGGGCTTTGGTGCTCCTGCAGCGGGGACTGGAGTGCTGGGACCCTGGTGGGAAACGCGCCCTTATGAGATGTGGGCAAGGGGCAGGGAGGAACCAGGGAACTTAAGTTCTGGCCATCCCTCCTCATCACTTACGTTACCATGCAAAAAATGGGCAGAGGGGGACATGACAAGAAATCAGTGGTCATGGTGAAGAAAATTTAAAAGTGATGGAGAGGCTTAGCTGTGAAAGTTTGGGGACAGCTTAAGTTAGGTGACCTTTTGAAATCCCCTTCACCTGTGCACACTACAGTTTTAGTTTGGTAGATATTCATGCTGCAAGCCTGCTCTGCTCTAGGAGCCTCACATGCTGTGAATTGCAGCACAGGACAACACTGATCAATCTGTGTGTCAGACAAAATCATCCCAGGAAGGATACTGGTATTTTTGGTTTTTCTGACAGAACATCCTTTTAGTTGATGGCTGCTTCGTATCTTCCTCTTTAAGTATATGAAACAATTCACTTGCTGTCCATGTGTGTTTCATGCAGAAGGTGGAGCAAAGCCCTGAAGATGTTGACTTTAGAGATGAGCCTCAAAACTGGAGCCTGAACCATAAAGACCTTGGTGCCTCTTTCCTTTGGTTTGCTATTCTGTTAGCTCTTTGGCTCTCGGTGAATTTCTGTGGCACAGGATTAATTCCTGAAGACCAGCCAAAATACCTTGGAGTTGCTCTGGCCAGAAGCGGTAACTACCAGCAATGCATGGACGGCAATAAACAAAAGCTGAAAGGCTGGGTAAACCTCATTCAGAAGCTAGCCAGTATGTGCCTGCAGAATTTAAATGCAGGCTCTGGTTTTCTCTACAACAGAGTACTGCTTGCCTTTTTGATATTACAGCCATTGCATGAAGCTGGTGGGTGCTGAAGTAGTTTTGCAGAATGATAAGCAATGAATTAAAATCTGAGTCAAATTCCTGGCTCCCTGTACTGGCAAATGCTTCTCTAGCAAGTATTAGAGATGAAGTACCAGAAAAATTTGTGGACTGTGATGGTCTGTCACTCTGTATGAACAGAAAAGAAATACTGTCTGGGTTTGTGAAATGCTTTCTTTTACATGGTATGCCCAAAATTGTTTGGCAGGATGTATGGTCTTTGTGTGTTGGTAAACCACAGGCAATCTAGGATGCTCCACACAAGAAACTTCTTGTTCTTTGAGTTCTCTCCCTAGCAATGGACAGTGCGTAACCTTGACAATGCTAAGCTGTCATCGACTGTGTCTGAAAAACCTCATCAGAAGTGTGTTTATCTTTAATATAAATGAAACACAACGTACCTCCTTAAGACCATGAGGAACTTCAGTTTTCCCGTCACTGACTATGGATCGTGTGCCTAGGTAGCAGAGAGAGAACTAAAATAAATTGAGCCTCTGTTGAATGACTCAATAGCTGTTGGGGGAATTTGTAATGTGCTGCTTTTTAAAATGCCATATGCTCTTATGAGAGGGGAGACCTGCTGTCTTTCTGCCTTAATTCCAGGACAGTGTTAAAATGGGATTCTGTATGTTGGAAGCATTTTGGATGTTACTGTTTGCTAAATGGACCCCATATCTTAGAAAACTCCATCTTTTGTAGGTAACGTAGTATTGGAGTTCACAAATCTGACGTAATCTGGTGGAGTTACACCTATGAGAGAGGGTGTGAACAGCAGAGAGCCATACTTGCGTTTTGCAGTATGCATTTTCTCTGGCTAGCCAGTGAGTCTCCGTTAGTTATGTTCTTCTAAACCTAAGAATAATTTTCAATTTGTTATACAAATTAAAAAAACACTGCACTGATACCGGCCCTCCCTGCAGGGGTGTCTGACAGCAGTTGTGTTCAATAGGTCATAGCAGCACTGACCATGTGCAACTTGGTTATAAAGTGGGGATTTTTTTCCCCTCTGATTTTTTTTGCTTGAAACTTTAGCTTGCAGATGTTCTCTGGAAGAGTGTTGATTTCTTCAGGCAGGTGAATTTGTGCATCTCCAGTTTACCTTGATCTCTTGGTGTAATTTTCTCTTGTTCATCTCCACTTCTTCGTTATTTCATCCACTTAATGTGGGTTTTGTTAGGCTCTTTTTAAGCATTTAATTCAGTTGCCAAATTAACAGTAAGGAACAGGTAAGTTTAATGCTGCGTTGCATGGCAGATGAAGTATTAGCAATGCTTAATCTTTGTGTATTTTGGTTTTGTACTTCCACTGTAATTAGATCAGTTTTTGTTTGTTGTACCTCTAAACATTTTTCTTTTATACTAGGCATATTTGGGGAAGGGAGGGGAAAAAGGAGGAGCATTAGGGGAGTTTAACTGTTCCTGGATTTTCTTGGATTTACCTTTAGGTAAGCTTGTCTGCCTTGGGGGCTGTGGTTCTTTCCTTCCTCAGTCCATTGTAGGATTAGGTAGGTAGCCAGCAAGCCTGAATGTAACATGTCCATGTTCGGGTAGATGCTGCCGTTATTTCAGCTATGTACCAAGCCAGCAGGTTTTGGAAAGGGTCTGGGTTGAAATAGAGGAGGGAGTAGGGGTGGGGTGGGGTGGCTGTGCGGGTTCATCTGTTCAAACCGTCACTTTCTGGGACTGCCTGTGCCTGCTGTGCTCCAAATTCCTACAGTGCATCTCTCACAGCCTTGCTTACTGCTTCTTGGGGTCTGTCTTTCACATCTTGAATTTGCTGTTTGTCAGATTTCTTTATTTCCCCACCGTGAACTCTTGGGGTTGTTTCTGCTGCTTCTTCCCCACGGTACCCTGCTGAGGCACTTTCCGCTGCCCTCGCAGAGGGTGGGAGGCTAGGACTGCTCTCCGGAGGGCTCTTGCAGCCATTTCTTAGCAGCTGTCCATTTTTTAGGATGGCAGTATCTCTTTTTCTCCGCAGTGCGAGTTTTCTGCTTCAGGTCTGGATTCAATCCTGATTTATGTAGCGATCCTATCTTAAGACTTGTTCAGATGTTAACGTAGCACAGCCAGCTTTGCAGTTCTTGTGATGGAAGTGATAGTTCCCGTGCATGGAGGAAGCTGTGTGAGCTTGCTGAAGACCCTGGTTATATTGGCCAGTTCTTGACTGCAGCCTTCTTAGTTGTTTGGTGAAGGGTTATTTTGGGACGAAGAATGTAATTGGGTCAAAAATCAAACTTCAGCCAAGGATGATTTATTTCGTATGGGTATGTTTTGGTTGTTGGGAATCACTCACAACAGAAGTTGGAGGAATTGAAATGTTCAAACTAATTTTTACTAGTGGTCTTTCCTGTTGGCAGTAATTGGCTTTCCTGACATGGTTTCATTTCAGATTCCTGAACACTAATTTCTGTTTCATATTAAACATATTTTTGACTGTCTTAACAAAAATGCTTTGGTGAAAGTAATAAAGTCCAAAGGTGGAACAAAAACATTTCCTTTTGGCTTAGTGTTTTTTCTGTGGATCAGCTGTGGCTGTGTCTTGTTTTGACCTATTTCATTCCTGGTATGAATTTGAAATTTCAAGTCCTGCCAGTGAGTAAACTTAATAAAACACTTGGATAAGGTAAATTTGGAGTAATTGGAGTACTTGGAATCTTAAGCCATGCCACAGTCACCTTTGTGCACAGGTCATTCCCATCAGTAATCGTAGTGGCCTTGGAGAACAGCGTTAGCAGCTCCATGCAGGTAGAAAATGGTTTCTGAAAGTTTGCGTATCAGGTATTTAATGTCTACAGTTAACATCTTCGATACCTAAAACCTGAGATTTTTAGTTCCTAGTGTACTCTTCTATATTGGAGCCTGATTTTGCTCTTTTCTTAATGAAAAGAAACTGTCATGATCTCTCATAAGGCGATAGCAGGGGATAGTATTGTTAATCACTTGATATATTTTGAAAGCCTAGTGCTTTCATGCTGCTATCTTCTGGTTGCCTTCTGCGCAGCTCAGCTTTTAATATGTGCTCTTCCTCTCATGGTTGCTGTTCTCAAAAGTTTCTTCAGTTATTTGTTGGACAGATACCATGCAAAGTATTCTAAATGTTTCCTCTGAGAAAGCAACTTTCTTTTCTGCACACTGAAACAATGTGGCCATCCACCAAATGAAGTGGCTGGAAGGGGGTGGGATGTACAGGCTGGGCTAGTTCTAAAGCTAGTTGTAGCTTCCCTGCTTTAGTTACATGCTGTAGACACTAGTGGGTTGACTCAGGTATCTGAACATCTGATGTCAGTTTGGGCATCCTGCAGGGTATTTCTCCTGGCCTGGAGCCACCACTCTCAAAGGGTATAGGTTTTCCAGTGGTCTGGTGTTACATCTGCAAGGCCCTTGTGGATGTTGTGGATTTACCTTGGAAACATCTAAAAATGACACTTGCTGCCTGCGTTTAGAAACTTAGATCTTTTCCATAAGTGTTGGTAACAATTTTGAGGAAAAACTTTCTTCTGCCTGTTAACCTAGAAGCCTTCATTACTGATGTACTTTTCCTCAAACTTCAGTTGTCTTTTCACTTTCTTGCCTCAGTGTTTGTATTTAAAGCCAAAACCTTTAAGTATCAATAAGTAGATACAACCAGATGTCAGTGTGTGGATTCAGCTGGATACTATTTGACTCTCATGAAGATGTAATTTCATAGCTGTAAGGCTTCTTAAAATTACTCTCAATTGAAGATGGAGTAATCTGTAATAATGTTGCATGTATTCAATGCTGTAAAAATGCAGGTGCGTAAATGTATGAATAGTTTGCCTTCAAAGACGGATACTTACAGGATTGCAAGTGCTATAAACCTTAATATTTTCATTGTTGGCAGGATCAAGTTTTTTATTATGCATTGGTTTCTAGGCTGCTGAGCAAAGTAGTGTCTGATTGTTTGCAGTCATCCTTATTCCTGGCCCACAGCGTCATAGCCGTTTCAATGAAATAGCATGCCTCTGCTTTGATGAAGGCAAAATGAGTAAAGTAGTTATTGGTACAGTGAGGTTTTATTTTTTCCTAGTTTCCCCAGTGTCCATTAGCACAGTACTTCCAAACAAATAAAGTGAAATACTATGTGATAGCTTTGTAATAACTCTGATACTCTCCAGAAACAAAAGAAAATCTCTCCAGAGGGTTTCCAGCTTTGGAAAAATATTTGTCATGTGAAAAGCAAGGCCATTCCCTAGCAAAAAGTACTTGCATCTCTGTGCTTTCCAATCCTGTTATTCACCAAAACACTCAGGTACATGTTTGTCCTCTTGATTTTCAAGATTCTCATGTGTCTTGAATGAAGCTGTTTTATTATCAGTCATAAAGAATATTTTGGACTTTGGCCATAGCTGTAAAACCACCTTCGAATAGAAAATTAGAACCATCTTGAGCTGTGGAAAGGATGATTAGTGACGATACTAAGAGAGAGTGCAGCCTCTGAAAATCAGTCACATCAATGGTGCAAATCCAGATAAAGATTCATGGAGTTCCTGAATGTTGTTGATCTTGGTGTCTGAATGCCTATCTGAAATGAAGGTGATGCAAGCTACTTGGTCGCTAAGCATTGAGTTTTTTATTAAAACTCCTTGTATGTAGGTGCATATAAAGGGTCTACACTACGGAGATTCACTTGGTTTATGTTTTGAGTAAGCATTTAATGTTTTAAATACCTTTCCAGGAGGGAAGGCATACAGTAGAAGGAGAGAAGGTGTTTTTTTAGTATATATTCTCTTTCTCTTAGTTTTTTCCATGTCAAGAGGAAGACAGGAGCGTAGCTGGCTGTTTTTAAGAATCAAGCAATAGGCAGAGCTCTAAGCCTAGAAATAAATAATTAGAAACCTTCCTCCCAGCTCAGTAACTCATGCCCATCTCTGTAGTAATGCCTAGCACTTCAAATGATGTTTAATCCAGGTTATCACGCTGCCTGAAAAGCAAACATCCTTTCCTTTGGAGTGCATCAAATGCTGGTTGCAGTTGTAATTCCTGTGTCCAATCTCAGAAGGTGTTAACTGTGTGCTTATTTTTACTGTTTCTTTGTCTGAAAATCAATGAGTACTTTGTGTATGGGTCAACATACATTCTAGTCATCAGTATGTGAACTGAAAAGCAGAAAGCCTTACTTGTGACAGCGTGTTATAACACTGTAATGAAATAGGTAAATAATACTATAACTAGTGCTTTGTAAATAGCTCAAAGGGTGTTTGAGGATCGTTATCAAATGCCACTTTGTGGCACAACAAACCACTGGCCGTGGGGCTGAGTGTGTTTCCAGGGGCTGGATGTAGCTTGGGTAGGAGGTAGCAGTGGAGCTTGTGGTGCTGCGGTCGGGGTTGGGCAGCAGGGCAGGACGCTGGATTGAGAAGCCAAGTCTTGTACTTGGTGAAATCCACCTGTGAGACATTACTTGTTCCTTCTGACTGTGAGAAATATGCTTATATTGACTTGTGCTGGTCAGTAAAACTTGCTGAAGTCTATGACAATTTTTTTCAAATTCATCTGCCTGCATATGGGCGGTGCCAGGGCTGGCCGCGGCAATCCAGAGGGCATTTGTATGTTTGTTTTACCTGTGCGCTTTACCCTGATTATGTGACTTTTCCAAATGGTATTTATGTTTTAAGCAACATGAGATTGCGGCTGGCCCTTTGAAGGATGCAAGTGGTGTTGTGCACACATAAGGGTCAGTACGTACTTGCTGTTCCTCTTGGGCGTGCTCTGCACCAGCATGGGCTGGCGCCAGCCATTTTAGCAATGCCTGCCTAATCTTTTGACATACTAGCGGCGCGTGTGGCTGGACACATCTGGCAGTAGCAGGGTGTGCAAACATGCAAGCATCTGACCAGCTGTCTCTTGTGCTGGTGATACTGTGGGGTGCTTCATCTGCAGAAGAGCCCTGGATTAAGGAGAATGCCTGAACATTGAGTCGGCTGTGCTGTTGGAGCAGAGGTGAAGTCTTGTGAGCTGTGTGAGGTGCAGGTAGAGGTGAAGTCAGGGAGGCTGCTCCTCTGGCTGTACCTGGGGATCCTGGCCCCATCTGGGCAGCATGTGGTTCCTCTGCCCCTGGAGCAGCAGCCCTGCGGTGGGGCAGCCAGCAGTGCTTCTCAGGGACCCCTCTGCAGACCCAAGCCTGCCTGTTAAGCAGCTGCAGGTCTTTGGTGCTGCAGGATTATTTGTGGTCTAGGAAGGGTGTTGCAACCTTATTTCTCACTTTACTAAAAGTGGTTTGGGATTTGATATTTTAAAGTGTTGATTGTTTGGGGGGGGCGAGGTGAATGGGGAAGTAGTAAAAGAAAAGCTGTAATACTGCAAGGTATCTCCTCTGAAATGTATGAGAACTTAATCCCTTTACTGCAGAACGCACTATACTTAGGATGTCCTATCAACGTGAATTTTTTTCCCATGTGCCAGTAGATATTTTAATCTTTAATTATTCATATTGTTTTATGGGTTCTGTATCCTTGAAGCAGCAATTTTTTTTTTTCTTAAATCTCTCATCCACTTAGAAGTCTTTATGTATGAATTTGTTTCCTGGGAGGATAATGAGACAGCTTTTGCCTCCCATGATATGTGGAAATAAATGCATGTGGTGAATGTAGAGAGGCTTTTCTTTTCTTTATTCTTTCAGTTTCTTAGCAGGGTAGGAAGTGGCTCTGCTGTTCCATTTTAGCCTCTCATGGCATCTGGGAAATGAAAATGAGAGGAAACCTAACCCCATGCTTAGGCTGACAATGGGGTGTGAAAACAGGCTTCTGACATGTAGATGCCATTGACTCTCTTTCTTGCAGCTTGAAGGCAGACGTTCTTATAGCAGGACCTAGATCTGTCAAATTGAAATAAGAAAAAGTCTTTTCTCAGGATCTGACTGTTCATTTCTCTCTTTCCTTTGCCTGCCTTTGTGTTTAGAAATTTTATACAGAGGAAAAAAAAAATATATTAAAAACAGGCTTATTTGGATAATGTTAGTTTCTTAGTCAGATGTTGTGTGTTCTTTTTTTATCTTTGATTTAAAAAATCATGCTGTGAAATTAATCTGAAAAGCAGTAGGTAGATTAAAAAGGAAATACTCTTTTTTTTCACACAAGTAAATGGAGCTCCCAGGAGCAGAGCGACTGGAAGCAGGGGTAAGTGTGCACACGAGAAGGAATAAATCTCTTTGACTGTGCTGTTTAATGCTTAAAAGGCTTTCTGCATGGGGCGTGAGTAAACTGCCAACTGTCTTTAGCATTTGGGAAGATTTATTCCCCTTTCCTTGAGTCATTCTGGAGTCACTTGTGTATATCTATACATTAGCAAGGTTTCTTCTGTCTCTTTTCCCAATACCTCCAGAGTGAACATTGCTTGGGACTAATTCATGCAGCGTGGGGGTCGCAGAGCTCATCCAAAGTAGTATTACACGAATTGTAAAGGGTCTTTGGGGAGTGATGGGGGAGGGGGGAACATCTTCAAATGTCTGTCATTATTTGTCTTTGGTTTTGTCTCCTGGTTTTTAAATCTGGAATGGAAGAAGCTATGTGGATGGAACATAAATGAATGCAAAAGGGGCTGTACCAAATCCCCTGTTTTTACTTCCCTAAGACTTTTAGGAGGCTTATTTTCCCTGAGTTTGAGTTTTGCCCATGACTTTTTGTGTACATGTATAATGCTCTGTGCGTATTCTGCCTTTTTCTGCCTATGATAGTTGCAGCAAATGTAAGCTTTTGTGCAATGTTCATCCATATAGAAGTTTCTGGGTTTGTGTATTCTGCTGGGTATGATTTTTTTAGAGGAAAGATAGAAGTAAACCTGAATCTGATCATAGAATGGTTTGGGTTGGAAGGGACTTCAAAGATCTCCTAGTTCCAAGTCCCCTGCCCTCTGTCCGCCTCCCCCAGCAAGTTACCATCCCACACCTAGCAGAGGTGAGAGAAGCCTGGCAGTGCTGCCCTAAATAAACTTTCTTGCTGTGTTCAGAGAGGCTGATTGCTTTCATTGATAGAGCTGTAAGTGAGACAAACCAGCCTGCTTTAAAGCTTCTGTGGATAATGAATCAGTACATTTTGGTCTGTCCTGTATTGTTTACCACCTCAGCTACTCTAGACTATAAAGATCTGAACTTAGACTGTTATGTGGCAGACACTTTTAATTTGGTTATTGTTATTTGATCCTGTAGTTGTTGCTTAAAAAAGCCAACAGAAAGAGCCCAGAGCGATAGGACCTTGCTTCCTGTGCTTTTGTGTATCTATACCTGGTGTCTCCTTTCCTTTCGCGTAGATCACAACGCCTGCGCACATCTGATCCCCCACAGACCTGGTATCCAGGTAAAGTTTCGCTGCTGTACCTTGTCACGGAGCTCAAAACAACAAAGTAAACGAACAATGGCTCTATTGATCGTGGCAGCGTGCAATGGAATACAGTGACTTTAGAAGAGCATCTGTTTGCCTGTTTCGCTTGGACAGGGGATCACTAAGTGTAAGGATTTGTCACATGGAAGAATCAGGCTGCGAGTGAGTGTGGCTGGGGGCATGTCTTAGGTTTAGCATTTTTCTGGCTTATTGTTGTGTGGTGTTGTGTACTGCCTACACAATGTGAGGCTGGTCAGAGTACCATGTGGTAAGCTGGACCTGGGTTCTCTGGTACAGCGAGTTCTGTGCTTGGAAAACTCACCCTTGAAATACTCAGTGACCTAAGGAAACAAATAAAAGTTCTTTTTCCCTCATGGTCGCTCCTTGCAGACTCTCTAGCCCCAGTCTCCTGCAGAATTGGTTTCTCTTCCTGTGTTTCTTTTCTTCCTCCAATGGACCTTCAACTAATTATAATTATTATCATACCATAATAATACAATTTTGTGCATCCTTTTTCTTTCTCCTTTTAGGTTGCTTTTATTCATTCTACTTCATTACTGGTATGCTTTGTTTCTATGTGTCTTTTTCTGTACTTTCTCTTCCTTTCTTTTCCTGCCCCTTTTACATTCCCCAGCTCCTTCACACTCCCTCTCCTTGGGTTCTCAGGTCACAAGACACAGGTAGAGGGTGTAGAAGTGATCCCAGGGTTAACCCTCTGTCACATAAATCTGTATGCAAACTATAGCTTGCCTCCAAGAAAAAACTTCCAGACTTGATTTAGAAAATGGTTAGTCATGAAGACTGTCCTGCCCTTGGTAAGTTCTTCTGGTGGGTGGTGATCTTTGCTAAAGTACTTGTGACCTGAATCTTTTTTAATTTCATCCAGAAGCTGGTGGCTCTGTGTTTACCAAGCTTTAGTTTCAGCAGTTGAGGTTTAATCTGCCACGGAACTTGTTTCCATGCAGGGACTTAGGCTGTGATCAGGTTTGTAGTTTTGGGTTTTTTTTCTTTAAGGTTGAAACGGCTGTCCTTGTTGGGTTTCCTGCTGAGGACTTGTTTTCTGGTGGTTGAAATTGTTTGGGAAGCTTTCCCGTGCACGCTTTTCAGTCTGTGAAAATAAGAGTCCTTGAACTACTGAAGGCAGAACTGGACATGGTGGTGTGGATGTGTGCAACCCTGTCTCCTGTTTGTATCAGCTGCAGCAAGTCCCTGTTTCTTTCTCCTGTTCCTTCCCATGCTTCCTGACCACCACCCTGCATCTTCAACATCTCTGCTCTCGCTTCTTCTCCAGCCTCTCTTAAGGAATTTCCTTTACCTGCTCTGCTTCCCCTCGCTCAAGGACTGTCCCAGCTTTCTGACGATATGCATATTTTCCTCTTCGCCATTTCCCCAGGGGCTAATTTTCATACCTTTTGGGTAGAGGGACTGATGGGTCTAAAAGCCATTGAGCAAATATTGGAGGACTGTTAGTATGCCTCTACTCTTTGGACTGGCTTTGGAGGAAGCAATGATTCCAAGTCATGAGACTCACCAGGCTTGGAAATGAGCCACATACATAGTGTCCTCCCTTTGTTTTCAGTGGCTCAGTATTTAGAATTAATGAAAAGCTATCTTTTTGTCTTTCCAGGTGCCTGTTAAGGCTTTTGTGGGGAAAGCAGTCCATTTGGTCACCTGCAAGAAGAAAAACAGTGGGGAGAAAGAAGCAATAGGGCTCATACACAGGACTCTGTATGGTTAAGATCTTGATAGATAGGCAGTGTGTAATAGTTTGTACTACAACAGTAAGGTCCCATTTTCTTCAAGCCTTATAGTTGGCTGGGCTTGAAATAAGTATTTGAGGCTGTTGATTTCTCAGTTCACAAAGGTAGCACTGGAAGGTATTTGAGGAGAGTGAGTGCTTTTTTCCCACCCTTCAGTCTGACTGTCGGACCAAGCCTCTTTGCGGAAAGACTGTTGCTTGCCTTGGAAAGGTCGTTCATGTATTCAAATAACAGTGCACAGGAACAGAAAACTTTCAGAGCAGGTGTCCAGAGATGCAATAGAAGATATCTGCTTGTCTCTTCTTATATCTGTTACCACAGAATCTGGTGAACGAGTCTCCAGTTGCCAGCAGGAGAAAAGTTACAGTGAACAATAAATCGGAGGTCCACTGGGAGCATCCAAGGCATTGTCTTTCACGCAGACTGAAAGCTCTTTTGTGGTGTGTGAAAAAAGAACAAATAAGTAAAACTTTATTGTGCTACTGATGGGACGTGTGAAGCATTAGGAAAAAATTAAAAGCTTGGGTTACTTGAAGTTCTCGC
This sequence comes from Falco cherrug, assembly GCF_023634085.1. Lineage (NCBI taxonomy): Eukaryota > Metazoa > Chordata > Aves > Falconiformes > Falconidae > Falco > Falco cherrug. The sequence continues at coordinate 80,762,626 of NC_073698.1, forward strand.
TGAAGTTAGATCTTTATCTCTGTACTGACAGAATCAAGAGCAGGTTTTATTTACTTTCCAGAGAGAGGAGATGATCAGTCTGTCTGGCATGGGAATACAAACCCACTTTTGTTCCTCAAAGTCTAAAAATTGTTTGGTGGAATAGATTATATTGTGTGAAAAGCCCTTGGAGCATATGCACATTTGTGATTGTACCTTTTCATTACCTGGTTCTTTGCCTTTTCATGGAGAGTACAACAGTCCTGGAGGTGAGCTGTTACCTGTCACTGAAAATGTTGCACATAGGGAGACTGTAGTAGTCCAGTGGTAAATTAGTGTTTAGTTGAACCAAAATGCAGTTCTGTTCCATAATGTTTCTCTTCCCATTAAGGCAGCTTGGAAATAAAGTTTATCAAAGCTGGAGTTACCTTGTACATTTTATTATGGATTTAATTTAACTGGCCTGTGAGCTGTAGAAGGGCAGGATGATGCTGATCAAGTCTTTGTAACTGAAAAAAGCCAGTTAGGGAACAGTGCTTATTTATTAGACTTCCTCTTACAGGCAAGAGTACTTGGGAGCTTTATCTTGTGTGATGAGTAAAGAATTCAAGTTATGCAGGGTTTTTTTTAGTAATGATGGTAGATCTTCCTATGAAAAATTCCCTATGATAATATATTTTAGTTAAGGATTGTTCTGCATGAATACTCCTACGCAGACAAGTATTTGCATAAAATTTTCCATAAAAGTGAAATAATCCAGACTATGTCCACCTGATGGCTTTGACGTACCTCTCTTTGAATCGGCAAGTGTGCATGGCAGCTTGATTTTTTGCAAGGTTAGTGAGTTGTGGGCTCTTCACTCGTTGTTTGGGCTCTGGTTTTCACTTTCCAGTGCATTGGAAGCTTTCTAAGGACACCAGACTTTTGCAAGTGTGAGCTCAAATACCAGTTCCTGTGATTCTTTTGTCCTTTTCAGTTTCAGGTTTTGGGTTGCCATCAGGCAGCAAGGTGGAACCATTGCTTGGTGGCACAATCCTGAGAATCATTAAGGTATTTAAGCTGCAGCATGTGCGTGTGTGGTTGGGCAGCCTGGTTGCTCAGGCTGTTCAGCTGCAGTGGTGCTCACCTGATGCAGGTGGCGGAAGAAGTTGCATTGCTGTTTTTTTGAATGTCCTTACCTGCGGCAACCTGTCCTGAAGATGTTTTTGCATATGGAAATGATCGTGGCCTGATTGGGAGAGATAACCATGGAGGACAAGGGCAGCTGCTGGTGGGAGCGCAGCCTCTGCGTGCTGAGGGTCAGCATGGCAGTGCTGGTGCTGGTCCAGGAGCTCTGTGAGGGAGCACACGGACGTGATAGCTCGCCTCTGCCTGGCGCTCTGTGCAGCCATCACCGCCTGGGAAATTGCTGGTATCACTGCTCCGGATCCATTGCTTCCCAGGGCAGCATCAACTTTTGATGTGAAGAGCTGCTTGTCAGTACGCTGGAGGGCATTAGTGCAGCAGTGGCTCCAGGAGTGTCTTGGGGTCTGATAATGCCATTTAGCTTTGAGCCTTCCCTTTCCCAGCCAGGCTTCCTGGTGTGTCAGTAGAGAATTGGCCTTAATCTTCTTGGAAATTCACTAACTAGCAAGAGACCTGTCATGTCAGGATCCTTAAACTGGCTACAGTATCTTTGTCAACAAGAGGAAATCTACTTCTGTAGAAAGACGTATTTTTCTGTGGTTGCTCTGGGCAATGCCTTGTTTGCCATTGCCCTCACCTTGGTGCTTCCCAAGCAGTTAGGTTTTTCTTCTAAGGCAGATGGCAATTTTGAGGATTAAGGAGAGCATTCATGGCAAGGCTTGGTGCTGCAGTCTTGAGGGCTGCTTTTTTTTGGGTGCTTGAGCTTGTCTGTGAGAGGAGTGGGAAAGGGAAAAGGTGGAAGCCTCATTTGGCGGAAGAGGTGCAGTAACCTCTGCAACGCGCTGAAGAGGCAGGAAGACTGCTTTTGCAAATTGCAGCAAGTACATAGGACTGCATAGTGGCCCCATCTGGAGCCCTCCGCTCCTGTTTGAGGGTTCTTAAAGGTTTTTATTAAAAAAAAATATAGAAAATACTTGACATACATTTTGAATTGATTCTTTTGAGAGGCTACTGAGTGAAGTTAACAGTGCAGACTTCAAGCCAGTGGATCTCAAGTTGCTGCAGAAACTTTCCTCAAACTAGTACAGCTTTCATGAAATACAGATGTAGATACGTCACAAGCTCATTGCCTTTGGGTGCACATGATTGATACTATCCTTGAGAGAACTGCATAGCTATGGGTTTGTCTTGACCTTTGCCACGTGATAGAAAATGTTTTCTGTCTTGCTGTTACTTGCATTGTTCAGTAGCAAAAGCCTTAGGTTTTGCCTTTGCAGCATTTTGGAGTTGAAAATCCTGTGGATTTCCTAAGGGAATGTGCTTGTTTCTTACGTGCTGTGGGATGTGCTTGGCTGAGGATGATAATTTTGGCCAAGAATGCTGCACCAAAATGTTTTCTACACAACGGGCTCCTCCTGCAATCGCATTCAGCAGCTGTTTCCTCATATTGCTATCTTCTGCAGTGCTGTCCTCTGCCAATTCTCTCCTCTGTCCCTAAGGAGAGTACACACTGGTGAGCTGATTCATCAGCCCAGTGATTAGCTGTGCTCAAATTAGTCCTTTCCCCAGGCTTCAGAGTATTGTCCAAACATGAACAGGAATGGATGGTACTAAGGTATCAGTGTACAGCTCTGCTCAGGATTTATCCTTGGCATTTCTGTGGGTCCTGTTATCCCATTTGGAGGTGGAACCACTTTTGTTCCCTTTTGCAGGCAGCTGCCAGATCTGCTTAGTCCATTCCCTATATTGACCTTTTTGATTACTTTCACCCCTGCCCCCCAATTTGGCTGTTTCCTGTCTTCTGCTACTTGAACCCCTGGAAGAGAAGCAAACTGCCTGATAAAGAGATTTTTTTTTCCTTTTGTTCTGCAGATGTTTCTGCGCTCTCTGGGGAGCAAACACTGAGGTCCACCAGAGGATTTATATCTAGGTGATGATAATCTGAGTGTGTATGAGATCTGGTATCTCTCAGACTTCAGTGGCTGCTAAATGGTATTCGGTGGAGGATAGGTCAGCATGCACATCCAGTGCAGGAACTGGGAAAGCACAGAAACAGGACAAGAAATTAATGGGAAACTATTCCAGTCTGTAGAAACAATTATAAAGATTTGGGGGGTGTGCCCCCCCCCTTAAAATATTGTTCCTCACCTCCCTCAGTTTTGGAGAGCCCTTATAATCTCTTCATCTCAGGATGAACCTGGATGTGAGGAAATGTTCCCTCCATCCCTTGGTATTTCTTTTGTGTAGGATCTAGGTACCCATCTAGAACTGTGGAGGACATCAGGGATCAGGGCAGCAGACTTCTGTGCATGTCTGTAGCAGAGTCCTTGTATGGGAGGCTGATGATGTTTCACAGCGAGGTGGAAGGGGGCTACATTTGGGAAGTAGTGGGTCAGATTGGACTTGATTATCTTAAAGGTCTTTTCCAACCTAAATGATTCTATGATCAGCAAAGCACTTGGTGGTGTTACCTGCTGGAGTGCTTTGACTGCTGTGGGACCCAAGAGGACAATTCTGTAAAAAAGGTCCAAAAATTTATCATAAGGGCTGGAGCCCTTGTTATCCACCCTGCTTAGCTGTTGGCTTGCCCCCTGACTTGTTTTGGACCAAGCTTGGCCTTCTGGCCTTTTAGCAGCATCAGTCTAGTTGTAGAGTAGTGCCTCCAGTAGCAGTGGCTGCATTGCCCAGCAGGATGCATGCAAAAATAGGAGTCCTACCCTTGCCTTGAACTGTTAATGTGGTTTGTGAATCAGCATCAAGTCCATTGAAGAGGCAATAGGCTTCTACAGCCATTTGCTCTGAGCCCATGGAATTCAGATCCTGAGAGGCTGATTAATACTAGCTCTGTGCTTGATAACCTCTGGGGTTTTGAATGTCATGTTTGGAGGAGGAAGGGGGAAAATACAGCCATGCAAAACATTCAAAGGACTATATGGTATGCTTTTCTGTCTTTACTAGCTGTTGAAATAAATGTGGTAGTCCCTGTTTTTTCTAGTAGTGGTGATTATAAGCACAGTAACAAAAGTATATATTGTAGGGAAGGAAAGGTACCTGTCCATCAGACTTCACCTGGAGCAAAAGTTTAAAGACAAACCGACTGCGCAGGCAAAGAACTGTACTGCAGTATGGCCTGTAATACTCATAATGCTTTTTAGCAGAAATAGTCTCTTCCCTGCACTGCCAATACTGGGCTTTGTCTGGGATTTTGGAGCTGCTCTGTGTGGATTCTTCTCTGCAGGGGAGTAGAATCTCTTTGCCAGGGGAGTTGTGTCTGGCTGTATCTGTGTTAACTATATGTGCAGTGCAGTAGGAACAGGCCAGGAGATCAGATTTCAGTTTTACTTGTTTTGTCGACTTAATATTCTTTGAATTTGAGTTAACCTACTCCTTAGACTAACCATCCTCCCTATGCGTATGCTGCAGAGCTCTCTGAAGGAAAGCTGTCCCGTTAACCTCTGCTCTTTGCACTGTTGCTCCAGGAAGTGTCAAATTGCCACAGGGAAGATGCTAGCATGTCATTGCCCTGTCAGTAGTGTCTGTGTAAGCCTCTTAAGTGGGAACAAACTTTATTTCTCTTCCCGCTTGCTTGAGTGACCTATGCAACCTGCTGTCTGGATCCCCTCTTGACTCTTGAGATTACTGATGTCAGAGATGGGTGTTTCTCACCATGGGCTGCTCCAGGAGCACACCTGAAAGACCAGACTCACCTTCCTGGACATCCTGCAGTTTAGGGAAAGAAAACAGAAGTAAGAGCTTTCTCTGAAGTTTTGCAGCTGTTTTTTCTCTGGCCTTAGTGGAGAAGCTTGGTCCAGTAGAGTGCCATTGCTCACCAGACATGCAATGGCCAGAAGTGGGCACAGAGCTTTTGTGTGAAGAGCCACAGTCAAGGCCTTCTGCCATCTCTGCTGTCACCGAAGGAAACTTTAGCAGCCCAGACCTTGCGCAAAAGAGTGACTGTCATCTGTAAAGTCTCATGACCCTCAATTCCTACCGCTAGTGGTGAGCTGATGTGGGGTGAGCTAGTCTGGTTTGGCTGCAGTTATGATCAAGGTTTCCAAGGCTGTCTTCCAAACATTTTACCTCTATGTTGTGGAGTTATCAACGAGATAGCCTGGGCCTTTGCCCTCTGTGGATCCCCAGGCAGTGTGAGCAGTATTGATTCCGGCCTGGTGCCTGGCCCAGGACTGTGTTAAGTAAACAGTGGGGGCAGTCCTTTGTTAGTCCTGCTGGCTTCCGACTATGGGAGGGTATTTCCAGGCCATGGCCTCATGCTTTGCCTTACTGAGGGGGAATGTGCTGCCTGGTTCTGCCAGCGCAAAAGGTGAGACACAAATACATCCAGTGCCCTGTGAGTCACAGGCAGCTGCTGTGGACACTGAAGATGTGAGTGAACTTTTTCTGAGGCTGTAATTTCAGCCACTGACATCTGCTTCAAAAAGTTGGAGCACACAGCTGGCACTTACCTAGGACACTTACCACAGAGGAAGACTACCTTGATCAGTGGCTGGGAACAGAGAGAGTGGAACAAGGGAACAAAACTACACACCATGACTTACTAGTGGGTGAATGTGTCCATGCTGAATAAAAAGCAAGGGATTTCCAATGGACTTCAGATCTGCTTAACCTGCCCTCCCCATGTTTGCATGCCTGTACATGCACATGTGTATACTGTATTCCTGGTGGCACTCAAATCAACCACTCCTTTTTGTCCCTTCTGATTAGTCTTGACAGTATTTTTGCTGGACTTCCAACCCTTGGGGGCTTTCTCATATCCAGGTTTGTGCCTGTTACTGCTCTCATGTTCCTTTGAGGAGACCCCATCTGTCAGAGTGATTTGCCATTCAGAGGAAGGGGAGTGGGCTTGAGGGGCAGTGTCTTTCTGCTTTGCTGAGGTGGGGAAGGGATGACAAGTTTGATAAGATCTGAACTAGCTGCTGCCATCTCAAGGGAAGAGGTTGGTGAGGGAAGGCAGTGGTGCCTAGAGTTTTTAGGATGAGGATATCCAAGGACTATAACAAACCACAGAGGTGTCCAGTATCACAAGTGTGCCTTTGGGGGACTAGGCCAGGATTATTTTTGTTAACATTAACTAGAAAGGCAGAGACCTCTTCTAGACATGATAACAGAAGAATTCCTGTTAACCATCACTACATGGAACCTGTTATGATATGTCTTCTTGGCCCATCTTAAATACTTCGGTAGAAGCTATGTGCGTTGGGGGGGGGATGTGTTAGCTGTTGCTGGGGTTGACAGCCTTCCCCTCACTCCTGCACTGCTGTGCCTGCTGGTGGCTGCAATCATGAGGGAGGAGCTCAGAGTGAAGATGAAGGACTTTGCAGGAGCTGCTACCTCACCAGGCCCTCTGCCCATCTGGCATTGAGCTGAAACAAAACCTTCAGGTCTGCTTTGAGTCCTTGTACCAGCGCAGGGTCTCCTTCCTCTCTTTTCGCTCCCCAAGTACCCCCTCAGACTAAAGATACTGCAGTGGGTTGGCCTGTTACTGTGTACATTGCCCCCCTGCCTCCAGAAACTTCAGGATGCCTGAGGTTGGTGAATAGGGGCTGTCTTTGCCTCTGAGACCCTCCACTACATCAGCGGACCTTATGGAGGAGTGAGAAGTTTGGCTCTTGTTGTAGGGATATAATGCAGGGATCTGACTAGTTTCCCCAGGTTTGTGAAGACAGATTTCTGCAGCGTAGTGGGAACAGCAGAAGGAGATGGAAGGCAATATAAACTGATAGGTCTATTTTTTTCCCCTCCCGTAAGGGACAGGTGAAGTGCAGCTCTGAATAGGATATCCTACCATGCATGGTAATTACCTCTTTGCTGTGGCCAGTGCTGTAATGCAGTAATCTGCCCTGCAACCTGCTCAGATTTGCAGCAGGGGAAGGCAGAGAAGCATGGGTGGGACAGGGGGAAGGGGAGAGGCGCGGTGTGGAAAGGAAGTAAGAGGGCTCCCACAAAATGTTGCTCCGTTGGGTTTTTGGTGAGGTGGCTTTTTTTTTTTGGTGGTCTGCACTGAAGGGAGAGCTGGTTGGAAACACCTGGTTGCCTTTGAGGGCATTCTGTCAGTTAACTGTTGCGAATCTGCTCTATGCCATACAACAGTCCACCTGGATCAAGGGGACACGAGGGTTATGTGCTGTGGGGCTTGGCCTTCCCCAGTGTAGTGGCACAAGTCCCAGTCAGGGCCTTTTTGGGCTGTGTTGGCAGAATATGCTGTGTGCAGGTGTGCTTGGTCAGCAGGGCTGAGCAAGGCTCTTGTACGGTGCAAGGAGCAGAGGGATGCTTTCTAGTTTAGCTGCTTGCCATGCTATGAGTAACAGCAGTCTTCTGTCCTTGTGGAATTGCTTTTAAAGGTGTGACAGCCTTCCCAGTCAGACTGCTGATGTTTGGTTGGCTCTCTGCAGACCCAAGATCGGTGCACTTTAATTCAGCTTGAAGGCTCATGTGCACACATCATTCTTCCCTAGCAACTGGTACAGAAAAGCAATGCGCTTGCCTGAGTTGGAATAGGAGGTGTTAATGCAGGAGTTGCTGCTGTTGGCCATGGGAGAATGGACAAAGGGAAAGGGTCCATTCCCTGAAACATCGATGCTTCCCTGTAGGATTTACTTGCAGAGTCTGGGAATGGGAAGCATAGAGACTGTGCTGTCTTACAATATCTGCTGTGTGACAGGCACTGCAGCTGAACCAGAGAATCAGCCTGTGCTGTTATTAGTTGCCCCCATACACCAGAAGAAATGTTGAAAACAAAAGTCAACTCATCTAATAGAAGAAGACATTCTTTCCTTTCTAAGGGAGGAAGTGGATGAGGCAGACTGCTCTGAAGCAGAGCCATCACAAGAAGAGGAGGAGGACGGGGTAAAACTCATAAATGCGGTGGTAACCCAATCCTTATCCCTGAGCAAGCTGTGGGATATGTGAAAATATTTCAGCTGTCATCCAGGCAACATGGTGTTACCTGGCTGTTCCAGTGCTGGAATAATGGGGCCAGTAGCCTGGAATTAGAGGGTAGGGAAGCCAAACAGCTGGGATCCCTTTCTGGGGAAGGGGTCATTAACAAGGCAATTTGAAAAGGGGCACAAGCCCTCAGCCTCTGAAGGCAGCTCCTGTCACATGTGAAGGTATCCCTTCAAGGAAGATGTTATATGTCACTCGGAAGTGAACCGTCATGGAGAGAGTTATCCAGTACTTGAGGAAGCTAGCTGTGCTGGAGGTGATTTATGATGACCTGAACAACAAGCAGTTATCCAAAGACCCAGGTGTAGTCAAGTGCAGATGGCCCATGTGGCAGAAGCTTATGTGGAGCGCGCCATCATTGTATGCCAACTCATTGGCAGTAATGACCTGGAAACGTGGAGAGGGACAAACGGGATGAATTGGCTGGCCACCTCCAGCAATATGAAGAAAGTATCTCTTCTTCTTTATGGGCCTGTTTCTTGGCTGTGGAGAAACTGTCCAAAAAACTGTCCTGGGAGTTCCAGCAATTCAAAGAGGGTATGTCCTACTCCCCACTTGTATGGACCATTATCTCAGCTATTAGGAGCAAGTGCTCCTCTGCGCAAGAGAGGGGATATAGTGCGTACACACCATGGGCCACCCTGTGGTTTTATCTGTGTGACCATGGAGAGGACGTGAGGAAGTGGGATGGAAAATCTACCTCAACTCTAGAGGCATGGGTATGTGAGCTGCAAGGAAGCACAATCACAAAAAGAATGCAGGCAGCGATTGTGCTACCTCACACGCCAGGCATGCACATGCGCATCCTGGGGTAGGGTTGATGTACCCAGAGATCTGTTTGAAGGCGTCTGTAGCAAGGGTATGTTGTTCCCATGTTCTGTGGCCTTTAAGAAGGCAACCTTCATCCCCTTGATCTTTGTGGCACCCATCACCAGTCCTCTTGCACTTGCAAGTCAGCAGTCTTGCCCCTTGGTTGGCTAGCTTCCCCTTGCCACTGGAGAAACCTTGTTCCCCCTTTCAGGATTGCTTGATGAATGGTGCTGTTTCCATGTGACTTAGGTGCTACTGTGCTGCTGTGAGCGTGATGGGGCTTGATTTTTGCCATGGCAAAGGACATTTGGAATGAGTACAATACAGAATAAAGCTGAAAGTATGCTGAAGGTGGCATTCAGCAATGGTGAGGAAGGCAACAGAAGGCAGGGCAGGTATTGATGAAAGAGAAATGGCACAGAGGCAAGAGAGGCCTCAGTGGAAGGCAAAGCGGATCACAAAGAATTGAGAGTTGGTGGTTAACATCACCTACAGAAGTTCATTACTTACAAAAGTGCAAAGGGTGCTACTTAGCCCTTTGTTTAGCATGAGGTATTCCAGGTATTGCATAAATTTGTGGCAGTTGAAGAGTCTGCTGTGCTTGTGACGTGCTGGAGAGCTTTCCAGGAGTGCAGCCTGCCTGTTGCTGTGAATGCTTGTGTCATGAGCAGGGTTTAGTGATGCTGTGGGTGCATCTTCTGATTTGGATTCATCCAAAGGGAACCTGGCTTGTGCACGCCAAAATCATCCTGTGATCCAAGTTGCAGAAATAACAGGGCATTCCCTTCAAAAGCAGACCGATGCTGTGGATTAATGTGCCATTTTAGATCGGTTGAGTCTACAGCTTTCCAGATGGCTTTGATGCTGGCTATGACTAGGACTTAGTGATATTCTTGCTGGACTTCTGTGCGTTTTACAGCTCCTTCATAGGAAGGGCAGATGCTGGAGGTCTTGAAGTCTTAATTTCTCTGAAAGAAGCTGTTTTTGTGGATGACGTGCTCTTGAACACAGCATGGCTGTTCCCGGTGTGACCTCGTTGATCGTTTATTTGGATGTGTCCTTGTGAGTCTGGCTCTTGTTAAGGAACCAGCTGCTGCAGGATGTCTGCAGGGATCTGTTCATAGAAGCACATCAGACAGTTCTAGCGCTGAGAAGCGTACGTGAGCAAGTCTGTATCTAATTGCAAAATTGGCCTTTCAGTGCACAGGTTATGTGTGGTCAGTTTGATACCCAAGTACTAAAAAAGCCATAGAACAGCTTAATTTGAGCATTAAATAATATAGCAAAAGGGAAGATTACCAGAGCAAACCCCATTTCATTCATAGTGCATGTGTCTGGACAAACTTTTCTTCACATGCTTATGCTGGAATTAAGTCCATTTTGAAAATGGGACTTTTTTTACTGCATTTACAAAAGTGTAGACAAATTGTCTAAAAAAGAATTGTCATGTGAACTTAATGGCTTTTAATCTACAGAATAAGAAATTGGATATGCTGTCCCTTCTCCCACAGATGTACTTCCATTAAGCAAACACTAACCTACTAACCTTATTTTGGTTAGTGTATGTATTTTTTGTCTTGTTTTTAATAACCGGAGAGGACGTACAGCATTTTTCTCTTTCTGGGGTTGCTTCTGTTGCCTTTCTTTGGGTTACTTTACAGTGGTAAAGAAACTGTTTTTTGATAGAGGAGGAGCTGGCAACAGTGAGAGAATTTCCTTTTTTTGTGAACTTTATGTGACTACAAGGAGAGGATTCTTGAATTCAAACTAACTATTTCCTTGTCTTTAGTTTTCTACAGAAGAATAAAACAAAATTGCAGCTGCATGGGAAACATTTTAATCAGTAGGGAAAAAAGTTCAAAATTGGATAGGAGAGTGAGGTGAGTTTGCTCAGTTAAAAGCCTTCAGAGCAGCTTGTTTTAAAATTGTGTAAAATTGACCTGAAGTCTTGTTGGCTTCCATAGTGCAACAGGGATGTAGCGCAAGGTCTTAAAAGATAAATATACAAGGGTCAGTCTGGGGTAATTGAGGTACATATATTTTTAGCTTGTGAAGTCTATATTTTTTTGAAAATCTGCACCTTCGCCTTGTGACAAGTTGCAGACTCAGGTGACTTGCACTGTATGAAAGTAATAATAACCTGCCACTGACCAAACCTACTCATCTGATAGCAGTGTTTGTGCAGAGATGTTTCTGGTATAATTTCATACTCTGGAGTCCCTCAGCTGTTTGTTGTTTACCCTGGGATCAGAGAGCTGTCCATGTGTAGGTGATGCCAGTTGGAAAAACACTTGGAGGATATGGCTGAGTGAAGAGACATGCCAGCCTTGTACGTAGGGATACTTGAAAGGAAGACAGAGTCCTTCAAGGTCAAAGGAGAGAGAAGTTTCAAGTTTATATACAGAGGTATGTATTATCTTTCCGCACCTCTACCTCAGCTTTTGCTGTTTGATGAGTATGTTAAGAGAGCTAGCATAACGCAAAAATCTAAAATAACTGTGGGTAGATAACAGGTATCTTTCTGGAGCAGGAAACTGAAATACTGTTAGCTGCAAAATATGAGTTTTCTTCCCCAAGTTTGTGGATATAAGACCCTCTCTTAAATTACTTTATTTTTTCTTTTTTAATGAAAGTATAGTACATCTAAGAGAGCCTTCCTTGACACAGTTCTACTTTTCCTGTCTGTCTGATGTATCTCTTCCCACATAAATAACCCACACCTTTGATAATCTGTGTCCTGTCTCTGAAAATAAATCTTCAGGTAATTTGCATAAGTTCAGAGGCACAAGGTTATTGGAGTGAAGTAAATACATTGGAGGTAATGGGGCAGGAGTCTTCAGGGCATGAAGGTCACAGCTATAAGGAATGAGAATAAGGAAGAGATAAGAAATCTTTTATTGCCTGAGTACTTGGATGACCTGAGCTGTGGCAACAGGTTTTGTTGAAGTATGGTGCGTCCTGGAGTTGGGAGTGGTTGGTTTAACAGCTAACTCCCAAAGAGTCTTGAGGGTTTTTTGGGTGTTAGACAATTAGAAATACTTAAAGATGGCAGTTTTTAAGCATGAGTCTGAAGTGTTGCATCTAAGCAGAATGACAAAAAGATTATCCTGAGGAGTTTGCTTTCTGGGTTGATTGGTTGGTTTGGGTTTTGTTGGGTTTTTTTGTTTGTTTTAAGCACCTCTTTGAAACAGAGGAAACATTCCTCTCTGTATACTCATAATTCTTAGATTTGAATGGTTGGTGTGATGTACTTGTTGCAGTGCTTAGGTAGGTAGGATTCATAAAGCAGACTTTCCAGTAGATTATATTTTCTGGTAACCTTCATCAGAGATTCTGCTTTCTTTTTTTTTTTTTTTTTTTTTTTTGTAGACATAAAGGATTAAATATAGAACAGCTCAGGTGCTAAAAATAACCCCTTGCACTGACGTTTACTTTTTTTTTTCTTTAAAAGAGACCTTTTGGATATTTAGCAAGATGCTTCATATTCGCTCAGAATAATTTTGGTTGCAGTGATTTTGAGGGAGAGACAAGTCAGCTGATCTTAGAAAATAGCTTATTTTGGTTTGATTTGAGTGCGGTGTAGGAATAGAGCAGATGCCAAGGAAGAGACTTGATGTGGGTAATGGAATGAGAAGTTGATTTAATTACTGCAGCTGTAGAAGCTGGGCATTTACAATCTCAGAGATTAGAAAAATGCTTAGTTCTTGTTTATGGGTAAAAAAAAACAAACCCAAAAAACAAAGTATCTCGATCAAACCCTGAGAGATATAATGGATCTCACTGAAAAGGTGGTCCCTTGATAGGAAAGCTGCTCGCACTGAATGGCTTCAGTTACAGTCCAGGATATAGTAGTTCTAGTATCCTTTTAAGTGTGAGATGAAGGAGGAAGGAGGAATGCATGATCTTCCAAAGTTATCTAATCTTAGAAGATGAGATTTTCGTAGTGGGAGAATGATTTACTTCAAATGGATTTTGAAGTAATTCTCAATTTGCAGATGATCTGCTGTGAACATGACTCCTTGCACATAGTGGGCCACTTCATTACGTTCTGAGTAGTCCTTTGAGATCTGTGGTGTGAGAATGAACTGGTAAGTCAGCACATTTAAATCAGTTTGATTAGATTATTACTTCAGTGTCCTGTCATGTAGAACTTCAAAATTTATTACTTCAGTGCCACACTCCTGTATTTACAAACTGTGAACATGTTTCAGTATCCAGAAACATTGAGATCAGCCCAGGCAAGTGTGTGCTACCCACAGTCTGGTGCTGCCAGAAGTAAGTTGTGTGACACATGGGGAGGAAGGGGTTGGGGTTTTTCGGCATCTCGCAGGTTGTGCAGCACCAAGCATCCACTGGTTTATGGCAGTTGGAGCAGACCATTCCTGCAGCCCACCAGGTGTTTCAGGGCCATGACCACATCTCCCTTGCTAGCCATAGCCTCCCCTTCTCCAATGATGAGCCAGGAGCACATCACTTTGCCTTTCTAGTGGCATTGCTGTGGCTTCTTCTCCCTTTGGGCTTAATAACAGGTCAGATATAAATTGCAGTTTAGACCTAAAAATAGCTGGCACCTGCTTCAGTCATGCTGGGCCAGGGTGAGCTGGGGCCCTGCTGTGATCCGTGCCAGACCTGGGGCTGGGGTGAGCGAGAGCGGTCTGGTGAGGTTTTCTCAGCCTGTTACAGGTAGAGCAGCCCCAGCCACGGGGAGGAGCATGGACAGCCGCTTGTCAGGGTTGTTGGCTGGACTTCTGCAAGATTAATAAAACACCCATGCTATATCACCCCTTGATTGCAAGTATTTCCTTTTTCCTCTGCCGCGTGCTCTTCTATTTGCCCTGGATTTTTTCCTCTGCGCTTAACCAGTAATGTAGCAATTCATTCTCTTGCTGTGTTTGACCAAGACCAAGCTAGGACAATGTAAAGATAATGCATCCTCTTGGGAATTACATTGTTATTTTAGATTACAACTAGCTCAAGCTTCATCAGGCTTCTGGAAATCTATTATTTATGCATATTAATTTAAATGCTATTAAGATGGTATTAGAATTTTTTCCTTGGGTAAACAAGGGAAAAAATACATTAGTTCAAAGGTCTAGTGCACAGATTCTCTTGGAGAAGGTAAGCTAGGCCTTCTCTGCCTTGGCTGTTAGCTCTGCAGACTGTATTTTTATTTTTAATGCTTTTTTAGCCACTGTTCCTTGGAAAGCAGTATGCATATCTATAATTTCTTTGATATCTTGAGGAGCTGATGCATCCAAACTTACCACATTGTTCACTGCGAAATGGCTTCATCCATAACAAAGAGTGGGTTTTTTTTCTGAGGATATGGGTATATTTAACTGTTCTTTCCTTGTTTGTGCTACTGAATGAGATATAGCAAATTCAGCTAGTTTCACTGTTGCCTTATTCACATCTTACCTGCAGCAGTTCAGAATTTTAAAGCTTTCCTTATGCAGAATGGTAAGGGTTTTGGGCAGGGAGTAAAGTTTTAATTAGTTCAGTTTCTTTATAATAGACTATTTCTAACATGCTATTCACTTTTAGTAAATTTATTAACTAGATTGCTGTTCTAGATCCTTTATTTCACTTGTATTTGAATTATGAATACTGAATAAACAGAAATATGTGTAATTAGTTTAGTCTAACCCAGGGGGAGTAAAATAACTACTGAGAAGGAGGATCCCTCGGCTACAAGTAGCTGCCACGCAGGCTTGTGCCCAGCACTACGATGTGGCTGTCTTCTGCCATTTGCTGGTGCTAGCACTGGTAGCAGTAGGTGCTTTGCAACCAGCCTTCAAGCTTCCAAGTTATCCAGCATCAAGGCAGAGCATGAGGTGGACAACAGTGTCCTGATTTTGGACAGTGAGGCAGATAAGGGACAGTGGTGGAGAATATTTTTAACCAAGCCTGCTTGACTCATGACCCTGGTGGCAGTATCTTGCTAAAAGGGTCTTAATGTGGACAGGGAAGGGGTGGGGGGATGTATGTGCTCAGTTCAAGGAGAAGATGTGGGTCTGGCGTGCTGGGCACATACAGGTTGCTGCGAGTTTTAATCCTGATGTGACTTAACAGTACACCTATAAGTTTTCATTTTGGAGCCTTACAATTCGAGGCCAGTAAAGGAAAGGTATTTCTGCCAAAGACTTGCTGCAATTCTCAAATCCCGATAGGTAACTCCTTCCTTTTAACTTCATCTGTAAATTCCAAAGTAAATGATTGATTTGGAGTACCTAGAAAGTTTGGTTATGGAAGATCAGAGCATGAAAGTTAGTGATCAATTGCTTCTCGTTACTGGGTAATTATGAAGAATTGTGTTTTGGGATTTTTCTTTTTCCCTGATGAGGCAATTTAAAGACCTACAGCTCTAAAAGCTATCTATAACTCTACTGCACACCAAAGAAAACATCAGAGTAATGGGATAAAAGCTTGCATAGCCCCAGCTGTGCAATGGAGGCTTCCCCTGGAGTGCAGTGCAGGGAGCCTTAGCCCCAGGGTTTGGGGCAGGGGACAAAATGAAGCTGGCAGAGGACCGCTGTAGTGAAAGGAATGTGCTGTTATGAAGGTTGGCCAGAGGAAATCAGTGGAGGGTGTTCGCAACTGTTCTGGGTTTTTTTAGGCTTACAAAGTGGAAGGAGGAGGGAAATGAGGAAATTCAGAAAAAGACTATTGCAGTGTTTAAAAGAAAAAATATCACTGGAATTACTCTGAACATGACAGATGTTATATATTGTTGTAGGAAAAAACTATGTTTACAATTAACCATTTAGAAAAATAATTTAGGTCCTTTTTCAGAGCTTACTTCTTCCCAGAAGCCAGCAGATGAGCTTGCATCAACATTCAAGATGTATTAAACAATTTAATTTCATTAATAACCAACTAAAACCCAAGCACAAGGAAATACAGAAACCTTGCCTGAGCCTACTCAAATTCCCCTCTTCTATGCTGTTTTTTTTTTTATTTAGGCCTTTAATCAGGGGTAACTCATGGCAAAACCTCAGAGGTAAGTAGTCTCTAAGAAGCTGCAGATAAATTATTAGGTTTCTGCAGAGTAAAGCTGCCTGGACTGTAACTGCAGTAACATTTCCCAGGACAGTGTGCGCTTACTTTTTCTGACGGCCATTCCTCCATCAACTTTGGGTTATCATAGGGAAGATGGTCTTTAGGCAACGGATTGAGCTGTGGGTCAAGCAAATAATCAGCAGACTCAAGAAGACTGAAACTTCCTATGGTGAGGAAGAAAACTGACTGGAAAATGGTTTCAGTAGTTTTAATACATATTACTAAAAAAACCCTGCAAAAAAAACAAAAAAACAAAAAAAAGAAACAAAAAAAAGAGAAGGGAATTGAATGTTCCCTGTGTGAGTGCTGAAGGCAAAGTTGTATGTGTCCACTTTTGAATCTTGTATGTCTTAAATGTTGGAGGTCTGCGAATATTTTCAAAGCTGTGGTATCAAAGTAGCTAAAGGAGACAGTTTTGGAGGTTATCATATTTAATTCAATGCAAGAGAGAAACTGTTTAAGTGTTTAAAGGCATGCACTTGCATTAGTATTTAATTGGAGGACTTTTTGAAATTGAAAAATACATGTGTACTTAAATGTACTCTTTCTATCCTCAATGTATTGCCTAAATCTGTTTGTTCAATCTTAAAAGACATCAGAAAAGGAATTCTATACAACTTGCAGTTTCCAGTTAATAGTTTTATATATACACACACACACACATATATATCTGTACACACACATAAGTATTTTTATAAAAGTGGGGAAGACGAGGATCCTAAATGGGAAGAGCTGCTTTCTCTGTCTTTAGGACTCAAGTACTTCTTACTCAGGCACCAGCACAATAAACAGCATCAGACCAAAACTTGCTTTCAAATCCTGTTCTCTTCCATAACAGTACCCTACTGTGCTTCAATATCAAACCAGAAATTACTCTCCTACCAGTTGCAGTGTTTCATTCTGGGAACTTCGACCTCAGTTTTATCAGTTCTAGTAAAATCTCTGCATGAGAGATGCTATACACAGACATTGAAAAATCAGAGATCCCTTTGACAGGCCATGAAGGCAGCGTTCAAAAACCACTTCCAAGACCAGAGAACGTACTTGTTCCAAGGAGCAGCTTAGTTTGAGTGATGCAGTTTGATGAACAGAGCATGCCACAGTTCAGTTCTACAGATCTCTTTCTTGTAAGATTTTGGGAAGCAGGATGAGGCACTATGCATGGCTTGCTCAGCTTTTTCTAATGCACACTTTTTATTGCCGTAGTTGCATGTGAGGACTTCAATGTAAACAAAATGGCTAGCATTATTATTTTAAATTAGGAGATATTTGTTCACCTTTTAGGTGTGCAGGAAGATTGTGGTAACTATTTACACTTTCCCCTATAAATCAGCTTCCCCCTTCCACCCCACCCTGATAGCTCACGCTGCATGTACCATCTTCCTCCACCAGCACTGAGAGCTGAACCAGCTGCTTTTGGTGACAGTTGTATAGACCCTTCAATGCATGTTTAGATGCGACAGTTACAAAAATGGTTGGAGCTGTAGGAAGTGTAGTGTGTCATAGTGTCCTTCTCATAACAAGGGCCTCCTTAGAGCACATAGGTTTGTCAATAAAAGCTTCTCCCAGAGCTTTGCTGTTGTGAGAGGCTCCAGCCTAAACTTATTCCTGGCCAATTGATACCTGTTTCTTCTGGCATCAGCAGCCTTTTTTGGCTCAAATTGTTTATTTTCCTTCCTAGTGGTTACCTTTACTGTCTTACAGGGAGCAATTGCATCCTCTGTAAATCCCCCTGGATCCCCCTCCTGTGCGTCCTGGTCTCCATGCGTGCTGTCAGTGCTGGAAATCTTCCTTCAGCCTCCCGTGTTTCTAGTGCCTCTTTTTTTGTACACAGGCAACCTCTCTTGTGCTGTATTCCAGATGGGATTTTAGCAGTGCTCCTTATGTAGTTCCCTGTACTTCCTATCTCTGTTGGAAGCGTTTCTCTGAATATGTCCCGGTATTGCATCTGTGTTTTTTACAGCTGCATCTCAACAGTGACTTACAGCCATTCTGTGCTAGGATGGGCTAGCGTGTCCAGGCCCTTCTGGTCCAGGCACTGATCATCCTCCAGTGTTTAGCTGCAGCTTGTTCATTTCGTCTATGCAATTGTGCATTCTGTATTAGTGACTTTATCCCACTCTTACGGCTCCAGTCTTTAAGGCCATGGTGCCTGTTGTATAGCAACTCAATACACCTTCATGTTCAAATTGCTTCCCAATTTTGTCGTCTGCTTGGTTTTTGTATGCAAGCCATTAATCAATGAAGCAGAAGACTGATTGCTGGGGTTTGTTTAGTAGCTTTAGTAACTTTATTTTCATTAGTAACTTTGAAGGTGTCTGCCACTTTTTCTTCCTATGTTGTCTGTCACCATCTTTTGGGCAAGGTCTTTACTGCTGTCACACTTCCTCTACTGGTCTCCAACTTTGCATGTTTAATGTGAAACCACATGGAAAAGTATTTAATAAAGTTTGTTGAAAATCCAGATAGCTGAGACTAACTTATTTGAATAAACTCCCTACGGCAAACCTGCTGTGTCCTGACGTCTTTGTAGCTTCACATCCTTACTCTTGTCAGTCTGCTGAAATCTTATGTGCTGTTGGTGAGTTCTGCAGCCTTTCTTCTATGCAGCAAGTCAAACCAGATCATAAAAGTACTGGCACTAAAGTCTTGAAATTAATCTACGTCGTCCGCCCTTATAGAGGTGGTTCTCTATTGGTTTGAATATAGTTGACTTTTAATTGAGTGTTGAGCAATTGCATGTGTTGTTTTTGTTGGACAGTTTTGAAGACAGTTTAAAAAGGTGGTGAGTATTTAAAATACTTGCCTGGTCATATGTTTTCCTTTTCTGTAATGGCAGCGGTGGAAGATGCTTTAGGTTCCAAAAAGCAGCAGATGTGTTCTGACATAAAACTGGCCTTGGGCAATGTGCCAGCTCGAGGGACTGGCAGCCAGTGATGTCATTAACTGTATACAGACCTGAAGTGGAGCTGGATGGGTGGTAGCTAGCTGAATGGCTAACTGGCACTTCCTAGTATGGTTTGGTTTAAACAACGTGTTTACACAAAGTTTTCTGAAGTAGTTTGGAATTGAGCGGTTTTCAAATTGTATGATATCCAGGGTAAATATGTATGGTATGAACCAATATGCCTGGTCTCTATTTCTGTTCCTTTGATAACGCGGTCACAGAATTCTTCTAAGTGTCTGAATTACTCGGTACTGGTTACATCCCATGGTAGATACCTGCTGGGGCATCCTAATAGCTACCTACATTTTCCTGTAGACCTTATGTCCTGGTTAAAATAAGTTGTAAATGAAGTAATCTGTGGGAGAAGGGCATTTTTTGTTCTTGCAGCTTTAAACTTTGCTAAAGGTAGTGGTAGGTTAAAGAAATGCTTTCTATTACGTTTTTGTGATACATCTGACTTGTTGAGCAGATGTTTGAAGAATATCTTTTTTTCTTCAGTGTTTTGTTTTTAAGGAAAAAAGGGTTTGCAGTCTGGTAAATCTGAGTTTCTTTGCGGGTTTTCTTTTTTTGAAGTTTGGTTTATAGATTTCTGCCCAAAATTTCAATGGTGTTAGGCTTGTGAAATTAGATAACAGGCTTTAAGCAAGCCACCTCTGGGTAAAGCACATCTCTAATTACTGAGACTAAATTATGTGGAAAGTGAGCTTGTGTCTGAAGTAAATCTCCAGTTCAGTAATCTAAAATTAAATAATGATTAACTTAATTGCTTCAGGATCATAAAACCATTCTTGATACAATATAGGGATTAAGTGTGTGTTTTGAGAGTGGATAATTGCTTCTACTTCATTTTCAATAACTTCTATCAAGATGAATATTTATAGGTATAAGAAATACCTTTTGTTAATGCTGATTAGTAAAGCTAGGAAAAGTAGGCTGGTTCTTGAGCATGCAAACCCTTTCTCTGCTCTGAACAGAAGCTGCAGTTTCTCTACTAAATACAAATTGAGAACACTTGCTTTTAATTTCATAGATGTGTGCCAGTTAGACCCTCTGAAAGCAATAGTAGTTAGTACCTGTGGAGCAGTGTAGTATCCGTACAGGGGAAGAAGGATTAAGTAGGTTTTTTCCCCCCAGAGAAAAGAGAAAGATGGCCAGTATTATATAAGAGGAGTTTGAGTTAAAGAATTTGTGACCTGGCTTAGCAGCTGCATGTTATTTGCATTGTATTTTGCTTCTAAACAAAATATTTTTACCATCATTCATTGAAGAATGTCTTTTTTGCTTATAGGCAAATGAAAAAGCAAATCTCTTGAAACATAAACAGTGGTACTTCCCTGGAGGAAGGAGGTGAGGATTCTCCTGTTGCTCTGAGTGTTGCCAGGTGCCAGAAGGTGGTCCCCAGTGGTGGTGGTAAGAAAGAAATCTTCCCCCACATTTCTGTATTTGTTTTGTCTGTAGCAATAAGATGCTTTTAGGAAAAAAATGCGGGTGCAAATCCTGTTCTTTTCATAGAGCTGTATGAGTTGCTGGGAGAGGCATCAAAAGTCTCCCACTCTGTGAATTTTAATTTAGGGACGAAACCAGCACTTCAGATCGTTGCTTGCTGTAGTGTTCTCTCTCCTGTTCTCTCCTGTATGCTGTTATCAGTTGTTAGTCATTGTAGCAAAAAGTTAACCACAAATAAACCTCCAGAGGACTCTAGAAATACTTAACTATTATGTCCCCCCTAAATGTAGAAGGGGAACTGTGCCTTTACAGTGCTTTGAGGACCTTCTTTACAAATTTCTTAGAAATCTCTTGAATGCTGACTCTGGGGTCATCTTAGGCTGCCTTTAATATAAACATCCTTAAATACTGTCCAGTAACCAAATATGAAAATGTTAAGTTGTAGCAGCAAACTTTCTTCTTTTTGCCCTTTTTTGTAGTGTCTCCTACAAACAGTGATAGCAAAAGTGGGAAGCTGATGAGACCCCACTGAACAGGGTTTTTCCAGGACAGGATCTTAAAACCCCAGAGTGGTCAGTGTCAAATGTTGACATTTTAATGATGGTCTCTGATACCCTGCCCCTTCATGGGCTATTAGTAGCTTTATTTTTTTTAATAGGAAAGTAATTTAATCTTGGTGATTTTGTGAAGACCCAGTGTGTTGCTTTAGTATTCTAATAACCTTTTAAGGCCTGTTATAGGACAAGTAGTCTTCCAAGAAACTTGCATTTCTGTGAGCTGTTTCTCAAAGCTCTGATTCATAGGGCAGTTCATGCTGGATCGGCCACTGTCTGTGTTCAGGGCATGTATTCTGACCCCATGCAAAGTTACATCCCTTTTGAAGATATACACTTTCCTACTATAGAGGAAGATAAAGCATTTAGCCCTGATCATATAGGCAAATAACCACTCTCTGCGAGCTCCAAATATTCCTGGATCAGAATTTTACCCCCTAAATTAGTTACTGCAGCTGAAATCTGGTTAATGCTGACCATCTACAGCTTTGGTGGGTAGAGGGTGACCCAGCAGGTTGATTCTTGAAAGTAGCCTTGTTACAGTGTCATGGTGACCAGCTACTTTCAGAACTGGTTCTGCAAAATGCTTTTGCCCAGACTCAATACCATTGATGGAAGAGCGGTATCCCAGACATACACAGAAGCCTGGTTTTATGTGTTTGCTGTTTTGTAGCATATTTTTTCAGCTTACTGCAATTTTTGCTTTTCTTCTTTGTGTCTAAGGCCTAAGGAGCTAAAATATACTTGGGGGCAGGATTTTATCAATTGTGAACAGCTCTTGAATTTTCCAACTTTGCTTCTGTTCAGAGAAGAGAGAACTTGGGCTTCTCATACCCAGGCTTGTGGGCTACCAAGCCTGGTGCCTGTGCCCCTCATGTAGTCCATACCTGGGTGTCTTATCTCGGGTTGCTAGAACTTGCAAGGAGGGATAATCTGAAAATGAAATGTTCCGAGTGAAACAAATGGCCATGCTGGAAGCTGCATCAGTTTGAATAATCTCGTGAATAATTCCTTTAGCCTTCACCTTCTTGATTGCTTAGATGAATCCTGAGCAGGTTGATACATATTGATATGGATTAGAGAAGTTGTACTGAAAGCTTTTCATAGTCCCAGTGGATGCTGCTTCTGTGGAACAAATCCCCATTTCAGGAACCAAAGCACAACTGGTACCAACAGGCACACAGTTGGGGAGATCAGGGACTGAGTTGCGGGGAGGCCAAATTACAACAGCACTTACTATAGCAGCCATCCCTTCCTGCTGGAGTTTATGCGTAGGCAGTCTCTATAGGTATCATGTGCTGCTGTTGTCCTTATTGTGTGTCTTCATGAGGGGATTTTTCTTTCTTAGACTTGCCAGTGTTACAACTGTTACAAGAATTTGTAACAATTGTTGGAAGATTCAGTTTTCATATAAAATTAGTTAGGGGCCACAGAGAGGAAAAAAAAAAAATCATCTTTGCAAAGCACTTGTGGACATAAAGGGTCCAGCAGGCTAGACCAAAAAGCAGCTCACGAATACCGTCATTAATAGCAGTCACAATTTAAAGAGTTTTCTATAGTTCAAGCAAGGAAAAATGTAAAGTGCATTGGAAAATGGGTTACATTCGCTGTTTTCATACTTACCAATGTGGAGGCTGTGCCAACAGGCTCTTTCAAAGCCTGTAAGACAGAGGCCTCTTCGCTGTCAGACTGATGTTCTGAAAAGCTGCTACCTGAGATATGATCCCTGCTGTTAGTCTGATGCAGCGTGGTTCTTAAGCTTAGAGTCACTTTTGCACAACATGTGGAAATAATGTTCTCTCCTCTGTTTTTGATAGTGCACTGAGTTGGGACACTGAAAATGTGAAAGGACTAGTTTTCCTTGGTAGTCTAGAAACGCTTGAGAAGGTCTGGGTGTGTTAAGGTGTGTTGTGGCATGGAACACTTCTGAGAAAGTGTTGCTTTGAACTCTTTCAGGATGGGGCAAATATTGTTTCCAAGTCCTTCACTGTAGTATGTTTCCTCTGACTACAGAGCCTATGTATGAGACGGGTACCAGAAGACTGGTTCTCCTTGTTGTGACTTTTATTTGGAAGAAACAAGCATAACAACTGTGTTCTGTGAAGCAGTGAATCTTCTTGATCTTTGAAAACACTCAGACTGTGCCCCACTAAGCTTTCTTCCCCAGAAATCTTAGGGGAAGAGCAGCTTTATCAGATGATGCTGGCTATGCTTGTGCCTGGGACTCAGTGCTGTTCAGCTCTGTCAGGGTGGTCACAGTTCTGGGACAGCACAGGAACCACTTCCAGCTGGGGGTATTAGCTGGTGGAAATCAAGGACCAGGGACCTATAAACTGGATCTCCTAGGGATGGTTATTTTGAGAGGAAAAAATAATCCAAATTAAAAGTGCTTTACAAGAAGCTGTAATGTAATTTACCCTTACTTTTATAATTGTTTTAAAAATGTCAGTGTTGCTGTGGGAGCAGTCCTTTTCATATGTGTTTTTAAGTTGTGAAGGCCACACGTTCAGGGCCTTTGACAGTATTTTCCAAAACAACTGAAAGTACAGATGGGAATACAAACGCTCTTACAGCATGTGTTTCGGGATGGTGATACTATGCTTCACTAGCAAGGCCAGTTTTGTATCAGGGGTTCACTTGCCCAATCTCTATGCCTGTGTCTCCCTTCCTTTTAAGAGGGAGCCTCCCTTTCCACCGTGGTTGTGGCGTTCAGTTTAATGGGAGAAGTAGCCTCCTGATGCACAAGAGTGGCTTGGCCTGAGACAGAGGATTTTGAGCTCAGTCAGCCCAATATATTTGTGATTGAAAATGGCTGGCAAACAAAGGACACCCCTCTAAGAACAAGCCTCTCTCTTGCTGCGATGTAAGAAGAAGAACAGAGAGGAGGAAGCTCAGCACAGTGTGAGCTGGTGATGCAGCTGCTGGGCTATTGTAGCAGCTGCTGGTGCCATAGCGTGGCAAAGAATGGGTGTACGTGGCAGAGCTGGCTGGAGCGTGGGCTGCTTACCTGCACCTCAGGACCTGGCTGCAGCGTCTCTTTTGCAGGTGTCTTCTGGATAGCTGTCAAGGCAGATACTCCTTCCCCCGACTGTGTGAGCTTTTGCCTTGTTTAGTAAGAAATCTTGTTTAGTAAGAAAATGGGTACTTTGGATCTCTATTGCAATATAGTAGCAAAATACCTAAGCATCTCCTTGTGTAGTTGTTTTTCCTGTACTGAAGATATAGCAATGCCACTTGCTATTGTCATGTGTGCCCCAGAAGGAAAACATCTTCACTGTTTATGACTGTGGGCCAGCCGTAGTGCTGGGACATAACAAACTTACAGCCCAGTTGCAGGTGCTGCTGTGTCAAGGCTGTTCATCCCTCTGTGCTTACCACTACCAATTTGTCAGCTTTGCTAGGTTAGCTGTTCCCCTGGTGTCTACCAAAATTATCTATTTGCTAAAAAAATTCTACACAAAAATTAAAAAAAAACAAACAACCAAAACAGTTTAGCTTAAGATATATCTTGTTGATACAGACCTGGGATGAGTAATAACTGTAAAAGCAGTTACATAAGCAAACCACAGGACATGCTGACCTTAAGTGTGAGATAAGTGAGCCTCTAGCAGCACCTAGGAGTAGGGACTTGTGCACACTAAGTCGAACCAGGCATAGGATAAGCTCCCAGTTGCCTGGAAGTAATGAACTTTGTTGCAGAAAAATAATTGAAACATCACTGCATTAATAAGAAGTATTACAGGTATTTCCAAAATCTGGTTTATAATAGTAAAGGTAAAAGGAATTTAAATAGAATGAATCAAAAGTGATTCATGTTTAATGGGCTTGAAAGTGAACAACACAGGCTGCAGACTCGAGAAGCCTTTATACATTGCTGAGTAAATAGCACGAAGGTTCTTGTTACATGTCTTTGTTGGAGAAATATTGATTGTTTTAGATTAGTTCTGGTAGTTAGACCAGTCTGCTTGTTTGTTTATTTTAAATGAAGCTAGCTTGGTTTGGTAGGCTCATTGTCTATAAATATGTCCTATATTAACACATTGCATTGAACTGCACACAGTTTTTGATATCCTTGAATATCTGATCTTTTTGGCGTATAATTGCAGATGAGCTTAAGGGTTATTCTGGCACATAAAAATGAATCGTAAGAGCATAAATACTGCTTCTCGAACCATTACTCTGCTTGACTGAGGAGCTTTTGAAGAGCAGTGCCAAGCTAGTAGTGGTGACATCCAGAATTAGAGTATGGCACACAGGCTCTTTTGAATATGAGGCCTTGGTACAATAAACACCTCTGTTTACTAATTGGCTTCTAATTTTTCACATGATGGGGACCAGTTTTGACTTGGCAGTTGAGTTGTTCTGAAATGCTGCAAGCTCCAAGAGAAACTCGCGATTTCCCATTTCACACTTCTTTCAGTATTTTCTTTCAGAAAACAGCCTCTGCTCCCATGATCTTGTGCATCTCTGGCAGGAGTGGAAATGATACAGTGGAACGTACAGAGATGTGGAAATTTCCATGTAGACATCTGCCCACCTGGCTTGGGTTATAATCACTAAGAAATCTTCTGTGGTTAGATTAGTATCTGTGCTGTGGCACCTGTGGAACTGAGAAGGTACAGTGTCAGAATTTTTTTTAATGTCCTTTTTCCTACAATCGGGTGTAGTTTACATGAGATGATGATAAAAAGAGCAGAGAGCATCTGTGAAAACTCCCATACTTTTGCTATCAGTTGTGGAGCAGCCCTTATGCAAAGTAGCAATCTGCATTTTGCTGGTGCAAGGGAAGCATGCATTTCTAGTGGGCTAGTCATTTCAAGGATCCCTGCAGCCTTCAGTGAAAGGATATTTAGGTCACCTCCCTCTCAAACGTTGCGTTAAAAGGCTACTGTTCAGAAGCTGAACAAATGAAACTAAATTGCAACAACCCTAACCAGTCCTGGATTTCTGATCTTTGTTGGCAAGATCTTTCAAAGACTGTGTGTGTTACCATGAAGGGTTCCCTGCTCTGCAGAATTCATAATGGTTTGAGTTAACAATATATGCTACAAGAGGCCTATTTTAGCAATAGGACACCAAGCTAGCAGGAGATGGAAGATCTTAAGAAATGGGGAAATCTTAGATGTTTCTTTTCAGGTCTTTCTCTTATGTGGATTTTGAAAATACATGGGCTGTATGCAGAGTGGCTGCTGTTCAGTTTCCCAGCTGAATAGCCAACAGCAGCCTGGATTTCAACAATAATCAGACTTCCCACTTAGAAGTTCATTTTTTTTGAATGGGTGAGATATTGTATTTGTAAAGAGTTAAGGTTGTAACTTACGAAGATTTCACCAAGTGCAAAAGTGCACATTCACATGCATGCAGTTCAACTTTGTGTTCAAAAAGTGGTCTTTTTGTAAGAGAGAAGGGTTTTTTCTTTTTGTGGTGGTTGGCTTGGGAGATTTGGGTTTTTTCCCTTGCTGTCTGGAGAGGCACAGGTGTTCCATTTACACTGAAAAGTGTGGTGTATGGCTGCTGCCAGTACTGGTATTCAGGCCAGAAGGGGCTGGTGTGATCTTGTCTGAAAATGCAGAACAAAAAACTTAGTCTGGCATGTATTGTTTTTGCTATCAGTCTGCTTGATAGTCTGCTCTATCATTTTAGAAAAACACCTGCTTTTGTGTATATGCAAAACGAGATCTGACCACAAGGATAATTATGAATTCAGACTGATAACAGCCTTGTGAAATATTTGTCAGTGAAATAATCCCAAAGAAGTATAGCTGTTGTGTTTAGGTAAGAACACACTGCTGATGGCAGCCAAGGTGACAGGAAAGAGAATAAAAGCTGAATCCTGTACAAGGAAGAAGCAGGGTGATGTGGGCCCCAGCTCTGCTGTACGGTTCTGCCTTTCTTGCTTTCTTACCCTTTGGATTTTGAATAGCAGACTGCACACAGCACTGTACGAAGCAGCATTGCCGTGAACATCCTCTGCCACCACTGGATCGAGCTCCCTGGTGCAGTTCACGCTGCCAGTATGGCTCGTGGGAGCTGACTGAGGAAAAGTTTGGTTGTGTTCCTGTTGGTTTTCCAAGCCACATTTTTTCACCTATTATTCTTTCCTGAATGCAAAACTATGGAGTTTTACCTTAAGCTGCCTTGGTGACAGTCAGTCACCCAGTAGAATGCCTACTGCTTCTGGTTTTAGTGGTTTTACTTCTCTCCCTGTCTTCCCTGTGGTGGAGATCTTTCAAACTCAGGTAATTCAGGAAACGGTGGCTGTCATCTTGCTTCCCCCTGCACGTGATCCCCACCTCTCTCATGGGTTGAACCCAACTTCCACCTGGGTGGAAGTGCAGACTTCCTATAAAGAAATGTTTAGAGGAGGTATTGTTGTCCATGTGACAGATGTCAGTCTGGTGACAGTAGGCTGGTTGGTCGTTCTCACTTGTCACAGATCTGTCAAGAAGACTGGGGACCATAAAGTTACAATTGAGTGGCATATATTCTGCTTCTCAGTTATCTTCTAGAGCAGCCTTTCTCCATGGCTGGTGAAGTGTGAGCAGTTAGCGGTTTGGAGGTACGTTTGTAGGGTGAAATAATGCAAATGCTTTTCTGGGGAATTTCTGGATTTAGTATAGCAGAGTGCTTGCAGGGGAAAACTTACCTGCTGCGTCTCCTCTGTTTTGCAGCTGTGATTCTTAGAGTGTGGATAACTCTGGTATCATCTGGGGCCTTTGCTTTACTGTGTCATTCATTTATTTAATAATAATTTTATTTAAGCTTTTCCATCTTGGCAGTACAGACTGTGGTTGCAAATGCTGGAGCAGAAGCATGGGTCGTGAGCAAGTAGAGCCAAAGTGCAAAGTCTCGCATCCGTCTCCTAGCCTGCCTCAGGAGAGGGTAGGAGGGAGGTGGTGGGTTTGCTATAGGACGGCCCCAAGACCCTGCTTGCTTCTGCCAGGTCACTTGAACTGGTGCTCACGTGTTACTGTGGATGCAGTCATAGAATAAATCATATTGCTGCTCTTTTGCAGAAAGTAGTGTTTTATGCCTACAACTTAAAGCAGCTTGGCACTTCTTGGAAGATAGACTTCTAATTTCTTCCCAGTTAGTACACAGTACTTCAAAGAAAAGCTTTGAACTTGGGTAGGGGCTTGTAGGCATGCATATGGTGTTTGCTGAGACTTCATTTAGCAGCAGTCAGAAGCTTCTTGTTCAGCCACAGCACATTTGCATGTTGACACATCTCCTGGTTGGCGCTCTGTTTCTTATGTTTGAGGGTTGATTTTCCGCATAATTTTCCATCCAGAAAGCAAAGTATATCATTCTTCTTATAACACTTATCTCAGATGATTGCAGATGAGACTTTTTTTGTTTATCCTTTATTTTGCATCCCTGCTTTAACAAGTAAGAAAACCGTGCCACAAAGCATTTTCCAAATTCACACAATCCATCTAGGAGATGGGTACTTAAGTTTCATGGCTTGGTGTGTGGATGTGCTTACACTCCTGAAATTTCTTTTGTAGTTATTTTTATCTGAATACAAAGGATGAATTCCCACTTGCCTTGAAAATTCAGCCACTTGGAGTGAAGAGGAACATTTTGTCTAGTGTTAGAAATAGGTAGACACTACTGAAGTTTTTCTTAATCATCAGAGACAAAGACTGGCAACATTATATAATTATGTAACATTGATCTATTCAATACAAGTGGCCTATTACTCAAATAATTCTGTACTATAGGGCTTCTGTTAGATAACTCCTTTTCTGTTTGTTATGTAAGGGGTGGTATTATAGAATCAGTGTTTGAATACCAGCACTGTAATTTTAGAATAGCTTTTATAATAGAAATACCAAGAATGCCAAGTAAGCCTTGCTCCAAATACAATTATTGCAATACCCTAATTAATTTTTTTTTTCAAATGAGGCTTCTTGAGAACTGCTGCTTTGGTTTTGCATTTTATTTACAAAATCCCAAGGCTGTCCTGTGCCTAGTCATATTCCATTATATGCATTTTCTGTAAAAAATATTTTGCACTGCATAAATGTTGATTAGCAGTCTTGAAAACTGGTGACTGAGCTTCATCTGCAAAAACATTTCAAGTACCAGTTTACAGACTTTGGAACCTTCTTGTCATCTTTGAACTACATGTGTATTTTACAGGTTTTGGGGTTTATTTTAATATAATTTTATTTCCATAGTTGAGAACAAACAATGTGAGTAGTTGCAAAATGATATCGGGGAACATAATCCATAAAAATTCATTTGGAGCTCACAAACTGATTATCCTCAAGCAAGGAATTAGTTGGAAGCTATCTCCTTCAAGATGTTGATAGTAGTAAGACTTTTATCTGTGTAGCTTGAGAAATGGGGTAGAGCTGTAGGTGAGGTTAGAAAAGGTTTTACAATAGACCTGGACTTTGTGCAGGATGTAAGAGGGCAGGAGGACCTGTTGAGTTGGTGCATAGAGAGTACCTGAAATTCTCCTTTAATTCATGAATGCTGTGACACTTCTGTTCTGGCTAAGAAGCTGGTTTCCACGGGACGCTATTCATCACACTGTCTGGAGTATGTTGTATTTATCTTGTCTGTGCTTTTAAACTCGGAGCAACTTTATATTCTTTTTCCAACCAGTTCTGCTCAACTTCATACCAGATAAAGTCTCCTATTTGGCTGTGATTTTTAAATTCACAGCCTCTTTTTCCTTTTTGGCCAAACAATTCCAAGTATTGTCTGTTTCTTAGATACAACAAATGGAAAATTTTTACAATCAGAAGTGTTTTTGTACTGTCTCTTTCCAGTTTATTGAACAATCCTAAAATCTCTGTGACTCTACTTACAGGGCAGCCAAAGGTTTAAAAGGAGCTAGTAGCATGTTGTAGCTTTCTGTAGTGCTGCTGCTGAAGTTTGGTCTGAAAATGGGAATGTCAGGGGATTGTGACTACCACTTCAGTTTGTCTCTGGCATTTAAGCTAGATTTTGTCTGGTTTTTTTTTCTTCCCGTTTCTTTTGGAGGCCTAATTCTTACCAGGTGAGGATCTGTTAGCCAATGCAAACTGCACCTGCATGAAGGGCTGGGTTGGTGTAATGGCAGGTGAGTGGGAATCACACTCTTTGGTCCAACTTTTGTGTCCCTGTGTGGATGTGGCCTCAAGTCTCTCTTTGTCTGGACTGCCCAGATCATGGTGCAGAACAGCTGGATGGGCCCTTGAGCCTTAATCATGCTGGTGGCATGGTGTTCCTGCTGCCCGGGTAAGGTGTAACTACTGGCACCTAGTTTCTTTCCTCTTGAGGCTTTGGTATCTCCTTTTTGTTAACCAAGCCACTGGAGTGTGCCTGCTGTGGCTTAGGCCTTCCGAAAGCCCTGAATTTGGAGCAGGGAGAAAGAGAAAAAAATTCTGTTGCCTTGGTTGGGTAGAGCTCTCCCCTGAGACCTGCAGAGAAGGGGTAAGGGCAGTGGAGTCCCCAGACCCCTCCAAGAAGAGCAACTGGGAGCCTGCTCCACAGCTCCCTGCAGAGTCCCTTTCTTTAGCCTGTGCAGGTTCAAAGATGTCCCTTATTGCGTTGCAAAGGCAAGTGGTCCTTCTGCACCCACAGTGCAGTCCTTGCAGGGCAGACCAAACCCTTTTTCTGCTGTGACATTCTCTCAAGCCTTGTTTGCCCTTCGTAGGGAAGGGACAGGCTTTGGTGGGGTGGGAGGTTCCTTTGTGTTAAAATCCTGGTTTTGTTAAAATCTTTTGTCAGCTCTTAAAAAAAACAGTGTCAAGCGGCAGTGCTGAACATACGTACCTCGCCACATGAGCGAATCCCGCTGATTGTAGCCTGGTAATTTGCTCTAAGCAGATTACTGGATTAGAGCAAAAGCTTGGTTTGTCAGCAACACCACCTGACAGTAATATTTATTGAGAAGTATTACCTATTTTAAATATTAGTTCACATATGCCCCAGTCATACCTTCATTCTTGAGGTAAGGAGGGCTTTTTTAGTTTGGTGTTTTATGAAACCATGTAACGGAGAGGACACCCAGCTGCTTTTTTTTCCTGCTACTATGCAGGCAGTTTTAGTAGTGGCAGCACTTCCAGATTTACCTCGATGTGCTTTTGTCATCATAATCCTCCTCCATGTCAAGACTGATTTGCTTTTCTAGACAAGACCCACATCGTCCGTTTTTGCAGTTCCATTTCTTCTCCTCCTTTTGGGGGGTTTTATTAATCAATAACAAATCAGGAAGATGTTGATAACCCAGTCGGGTATATGCTTGCTAGCTGGGATCTGTGCTACACTCATCGCCCTGGCTTTAGCCTATTACTTGTATTGGTAAGTTGGATTTTGTGCTGTGATTGCAGTGGTGGCTTGTCCTTTAAAATGCTTTTTTGGGGTAAGCTGGAGACTGGTGGTCCTTTTGAACGTGCTCTCGAGGGCTGATGTACTTACTAATGTGTGTCTGGGACAGATACCTTCCCTGATTTTGGCTGATGCCCTGCTTATTTGTCATGAGATTCAGTTTTGCTGCAGTTGGTGGTTTTGTATGTTTTTATTCAGCTGAGAGCATAGTGGCTGAGGATGCCATAACATCTGTCGGGTAGAATGGTGATTGTGTCTTTCTAGTTTGTTGTGAGAGCCTTTTAAAACTGTTTTTCCTCTTATTTCATGCTCTTGCTTAGCATTTTTATGGCTGTCTCTCTTGGCATGCAACTTCAAAATTAGTCTGTGACAGGCTTACTATGCATTAGGGTGTTTGTAGGACACCTGTGTCTTCAGCACTTCAAAAGAAATGTTTCAGGCAGGTGCAAATTGAGGACTGCTGTAGTTCCCCCCTACCCCCGCCCCTTACCCAGAGCTCAGCAGGTTGCTTCCCCTTGGGGGCACGCTGGGACCTGGGAGGGTGGTGGCATGAAGCAGTGGGACAGGGAGCCTGGGCATACCTGTTATTTTTGCTGTGCTGAAGGAGGATGCGGTGATGGGCCTGCGTGGGTTTGGGAAGAGGAAGAGCAGTGCAAGGGCTGCTTTAGATTTCTGGGCTGGCTTCATTCTACACATCTCTACATATGTCCAAGACATATCGCCAAAAGATATCTTGGAACTTCTTAGAACTCCGTCTGGAGCAAATAGCAACATTTAGAAACTGGAGTGCAATCTGTTGACTAGTTTTAGTGGAAAAAATTATATGTCACTTCAACTTGTAAAAGGGAAAGCCTGCTGGAGTTGTAATTAATATGGCTACGATTGGAAGACTTTCCAAGGGGTGTGATATTGCTGAGATCAAGTCTCCAAGTGGGTTGCTGAGAACAAGCGGGTTCTTTTGTTTGTTTGTTTTGTAAGCTGATGAAGAGATAAATAAATGAAAATCTGTAGGGTGATCATCGTGGCTTTGTTTTTGCCAAGTACTTCCTTCAGGCAGTTATGCCTGTGCTATTTACAAGCTTACAATCCTTTGTGTGTTTATGCACACACTTCTAATATGAATTTATTTAGGTATAAAACTTTACAGTGAATCTCTGCAGATATGTAAGCTCTCAGCTATACAGTGGGGCAGCTGAAATTGATATGTATGTCAATACTATCCTCTTCAGTCCTTAAAACGTTCAACAAAATGGGACATATGTACGTGACTTTAGTTTTAATGTTGAAAAACAGGGAATATAGAGCTTAAGGATGTTAACAGCTGTGCTGTTAAATGGTTCTTTTACCAGAGAAAGTACGTGTGGTAAGTATATGTGTGAACAAACTGTAGTTCTTAATTAATTCTGCATGTCTTGACTCAATATTGGGGTGTAGTATATATATCCAATATCATTTATGCTTTTGTATTGATACAGATATAAATGTATGTGTTATACATACGCATCGCATGTATATCTGTCTTTTAATTCTTCTCCTAGCCCCCTCCCCACACACGCCCCACCTCCCCGCTTTTGTTCACTCTTAAAATTCTTGACTTGAATCCAGGTCAGATCTGTTTTGCAGGAGAGATTACAATTCCGCACACAGCAGGAATTAACTGGTATTAGGTCAGATCCTCTTCTTCAACAACCTCAAGGTTCAGGAGAAAATTAATGACATCATCTACTTGTTTGTGAAAAGAAAGATCATTCAAACCTCTCTGATTAGATACAGTTGAGATGTAAAGGGAGTACCTCAGAGTGCTTTTTTGGCTTTGTTGGTTTGGGTATCTTTAACCCTTTAATTTATTGATGCTTGCAAAAAGCTGACTTTGATAACAGTTTATTATTATTTTTTTTAACGTAAGTCTGCTTTGTAGATCTTGAGAGACTAATTTTTATTATCTTTTTTATTTTTTTCTTAAATGAGTTAGCTTGGCTGCTGCAGTTCTCTTAGAATATCCTCAGAGCTGGGGTGATTAAGATCAGAGATCACCAGTTCAGCAGGGAATCAACTTTGCATATTGGGAGATTAACTTTTTTTCCCTGTAATTCCATCTGTGATTGTTTGCCTCCCTGGACTCTGAAGCACCCTTATTAGCTTGCTGGACAGTATTTTGGTCACCTTCTGGGCTAAATTTAGTTTGTACTCTAAGAAATTCATCTAAGGAAGTGAGGAGTCTTTGTTCCTCTGGGATTTATGTGGCACCCTGCAGGCCTGGGGCTGGGTCCCTTGCTCCCTGGTTGAAGCAAGCACACCACTAACCTCAGAAATGACCTAGGAAATCTAGCATGGCCTTTCCATCTGCCGCCCCCCCCCCCCTCCCCTGCCACCCCTGAGAAAAAAAGACCCAAACAAATTGCTTAAATATGTGAGGGCTGGTGCTCGGGCAGCAGTGAAAGATGTGCAAGGAACCACCACTGTAACAGTCTCATGAAGTTACAGGCAACTGTTTAGGAGATAGTCCAGAGCGCTCACACACATCTACCCATCTATGTCTCCTCACATAGGCTCGTTGTGGTATCAGGTATGAATACCTCACAAGATACACTGCAGCAATCCAGTGCAGAATCTGTAGTTGCAAAACTAAAGTCCACAGAAATTACAAGAGTGTGAGACATGACATTTTCTTTTTTGGTCAGTCCTTACTGACTCAGGGAGTTTGTTTGGTTGAATTCTCCCTACAACAGGAGACCCTAAGGGAATTGTCCTTTTTCACCAATCAACACATTGGTAGCACGTAAATAATGGATGTATCATTCTGTGTATACATGTCATCTCTTAACACCTTATTAACACCCTTAACATAACATTCCTTAACACCTTAACCTTATGGGTTAAACACATAATCTTCAGCTGTAATTTTTTGTGGTTTTTAATTGACACATTTCCAGCTACAAAATGTTTGAATCAAATGCCTTTTCCTTTCTTTTTCTCCTGTTGCTAAATCTGCCTTCCAAGTTTCAGCTTCTGGCCACCAAAAGAGCTCAAAATATTAACATGTATTTAGTTTTTGATTAATTGGTGTACTTTTTATTAGAACTTAAGCCAACTTTGTGATCTTACCATGTTCCTAGCACTGCTTTGTAGCTTGAGTGATGTGTCAAAACACCTGAACTTGCCATGAATGTTTTGATTTCATTAATATACTTAAAGCTAAGAGCAAAATAATTCAGATCAGAGTTTTGGCTACTGTTGTATTTTGTACTGCAATAGTTTAACATTTTTTGAGGCAGATTGAGAGAGGGGAGGCCTATGCTAGACTTGCATGTATATTCCAGCAGTTTTAATGAGCTGTGTAGTTTCATTGCCCATTGATTTTATTTGCTTATTAATTTTTGTAATTGTGCTTTGCTCTCTTTCAGGTGTTTGAAGCAATAGTTTAGCATGTGATCTCTAATGAGGTCTGTCTTCATCTTCAGTTGGATTTCATTAGTATTTCCCATCATTGTATTTTTGGAGTGAATGTATTGTCATTTTAGGCAGAATAACCTGGAGGTTCCTATAATTTTTAGGTGCTGGAGGGGTGATCTGCACACAGTGGGGGCAGGTTGTTCCCCTGTTGGTGGGCAGCCCGGAGCCGCTGGCCCTGGGGGTGGTGAAGTGCTCCGGGAGGTGCTATGGTGTAAATGCTGAACTGGTCAAACATGAGCTTTAAGCCCTGCTCCTGGCAGTTTAGTGCTTGGTCTGTGTTCATTTTTTTCAGAGTAGCACAGCAAAAGACTGCATGGTGACTGCCTATTGAAATATTGTTTTAAAGAAAGATTGACTCCCAAGGGAGATAAATAGGCAAAAATAAGTAGCCAGGTTGTCCATTAGCGTTCCTGCGCCAGTTCCCTGACCCTGAGGGGAGCAGCAGGGCAGGTGAAGGGCACCGCTCTGCTGGTGGGCCCTGCTGTCCATGCTGGCTGAAGGGGAGAGCGGGCCCTCTCGTGGGTGAGGAACTCTTGGGACAGAGATTTAAAAAATATTTCATCTATACTTAATATATGACTAGTGTATCTAAATGCTAGTCCACTTCACTGATGCTTGTCTCAAAACGCTGGGGGAGAGGAGCATTGTGTGTTGGCTGGCAGGTTGTCAGGGCTGTGACGTGCAGCCGTCTGCGCCGCTGTTAGGGGAGGCAGAGGAAGAAGGGGCCGGAGCCTGGCGGAGGAGCGGGTCCGTTCTCCGGGTGCATCTGTACAGATTATCACTTGACACATGAAGCGCGACATGATGTATTTCTATCTAACATCTATTATCTGTGGATAATGTGCCTATAATATATGGGCTGCTGTGCTTGAAATACCACCATGTTTGTGTAAAAGCTGCTGTGTATGCTCAGCTGCTTTATTTAGGCAGCTTAAACTGAAGCATTGAGAAGATAGGTGTCCTACATCGGCTGATACTTGACTATGAGATAAGTGCCTAGAGATTAAAACGGCCAGCGTCGCCTTAACGCACCCGTAGCACCAAACCATGCAATTTTAAGAGTGTAGAGTATTCAAATCAGGAATTTGTGGAGAAGTTGAAGTCTTGAGCAGGGTTCTCAATGTAGATTTCAGTGGGTTGTGCTGTGACTGCTGATTGTGGATCTGCAAACATGGAAATCTTGAATATATAAAAACTCATTATCCAAAGAATTTTGTGACTATGCCTATGTGCAGAAACCATGAGTTTATCCAGGCTAGCATAGCATTGCTGTGTGTTTAAATTTGATGACCTGAAGAGGTTGATCTTGGCAGTTTTTCAGCTTGCTTCACTATGGAAATAATATTTTGTGTTGTGCTGTTCAGATGCATTTATATATGTCCCTCCACTTAGTGATATGTTTTGAACCGATTGAGGGGTTTCCAGCCACGCTTGGCTGGCAGGGGGCAGTGAGGGTGTCTTCAAAATAACTAGAATCCTACAAGTTTCACGGAGGTAGCCAGGGAGAAGAGAAAGGGGCTGCCTAGAGCCTCACCTTAGGGAAACGTGACATAAAGTTGGGTGTTTTTTTGATATCTGGGTCTCTACATGAATGCGAGCTTGCAAAAGCATCCACCAACACTAAAATATAATTCTGTAGGAAACCAGGGTTTTGGAACTACTTGCTAAATTTCTTTCTTCAGCAGGGCAGCATTCTAATGATGAGTAGCTGGCTACTCAAGCTTTTCTCTGCAGCCAGAGCAACTGTTAATGTATAAACTAAATAGATACCTATATATTGGTTGGAGCTTAGGAGAAACATAAAACGTTAAAGGCTGGAGGAAAGACTGGAAGAGCAGCCGTCAGTGCTGCAGACTGTTTGGTTTTTTTTACCCTTGAACACAAACCAAGTTGACCTTAGGGACTTTGCTGATCGTGCCCGTTGCAGTGATTGCTCTGCCACAGACCTCTAGTCTGGAGAGGAAGGCACTGTTCCATTTCACTGGGGATGTGCAACAGTGCAGCTCCACAGGCACTTGGTCCCCAGTGGCTGATTTGGATGCCCTTTGCAAACAAATGATGTCAGACTGATATGAAAGAGATGTGACTTAACACTGAAACTTGGAAGACACTGTGAGAGAGACCCATCGTTTTAATGCTAGCAAAGAACTTGAGTAGAGAAGCAAATGCTCTAAGTAATACTTAAACTTGCATCTGTCTTAAGGATGAACTTGCTTCAAATCAAATGTTAGATTTGGAGAGCTGGTAGAGGGAAAAATGAATCTGTGGCTGAGTTACTTGATAGGCCATGTCTATACTGCAGCTGTGATGTGATTAGTTTTAAAGGAGGGGTGAAATGCTTCCGAGAGTAGCCACGGCAACATAAAGCTCACTGCAGGCTGCAAAAACCACCTAAAACCACCTAGGAAGTGGAGTGAAAACTCAGGCAGTTTGGTCTTAATTATTATTGCTCAAAGTGCGTTGCCTGCTTTCCTGTAGAGCTCACTTGATAACATTTCAAGGAGGAAAGAAGTCTCAGATTGGCTTCCCATGGTCAAATATGAGGTCTTGGTATCTTTTTTTTTCTGTAGACGCTGTAATTATGGGCTTGTAATTTTACAAGCATTCATTACAAAAATAAAGATAATAATATAGACTAATATAGTTGGGTGGGACCTCTGGAGTGTGCCATTTGTGTTTGAGGCGGCTTTCAGCAGGTCATATTTCACAAATAGGTTGGGTTCCTCAGGGCTTTGTCCAGTTGGGTTTACAAAATGTCCAAGGATGGAGTTTCCTCAGCCTCTCTGGACAACTAGTTCCAGTGCTGCACCACTGTTCATACGTTGTTAATACAGCTAGGAGCAGTACGAATCAATGTCATCTTTTAATGTCTGGAAAGAGAGAAAGGAAGCCTTGGTGAGGAGTGAGCTTTGCTGTTAATTCCTTTCAGAAGAAGTTCTGGGAATGTGAGGGGCTGTTGTTGGTGAGAAGGTTTTGATCTTCCCAGCGTTTGTGTTTGGGCTCTTCTGTGTTAGACCCTTGTGAGCTCTCACTGGGTGAGTGTGTTCCCTGGGAGGACTTAGGCCCCTAATACAGAGAGTACACCTGTGATGGCTGCCTTCTGCATGCCCATCGCGATGACTGTGGAGTGGATCCGGTAATGTCTGCCTTTGCACTGGCCATCTTTGGTTGTGCAGCCAGGCAGATGGTGAATGGCTCTGTCAGTGGTTGGGCTTTGTGACATGGCATCCCAAGATAACTTCTTACGTATTCAAAATCTGGGGAACCGAGATGCCTTCTTATTAGTCTGTGTCCAGAGATGAGTGATAGGTCAGCTTTTCTGGAGGCTGCTTCTTTGGAGAGGCCAGTTCACGGTGCATAGCAAATATCTGAAGTTTGGTGGCCTTGAAAACAAAGTAAACCTGGAGGCAGTCCATAGGTTTTCTTTGTTGATGTCCTTTTTGCCTGGAAAGTAGAGAATCAAACCATATGCAGGTGTCCATGGTTTGGCTTTGTCTATGTGAAGAGCTAATCTCTGATCCTGCATTTGAGTCTGCCAGGAAAATAGACACTGTCAGCATCTGGGGTGGCTCTCCTTCTGCTTGTTGTATGGTCTGAAATATATGTTCATTGGTAATTATTCAAAGATCATTTCTCCCACATCACTGTCATGCATGTATTCTGTTCACTTTCTCACTGTCCAATTTATTTGTAAAACTAGAAGCTGAAAAGCAAAATTGTGAGATGTGTATCAAAGATCATCAAATGCTCACAGGAACTGTCATCCAGGGAAAGTTTGAGGAGATTTAACTGGCTGTGTATATGGAAGTAGGTAAGATGACAAAAAAGCATTCTTGATACCTACACTCTGACGGCATTAACACAGATGAGAGGGAGAATCTTTGCGGAGAGAAGTAGCTAGAAATGATAGTATGACATGTCAGGGGAAAAGAAAAGTTGTTCTTAAAATACAATAGTCCTTCAGAAATTTTTTTAGCAGAAAACACAGCTGCGGAAGTGGCTTGTAATGACAGAAAATTGAAGGGAACTGGAGTTCTTGGGAAATTACTGTAAAAATAAAACTCACAAACCATTAGGATACTACTTTGTATCTTGTGTTCAGAAATAGCATCAAATGCACTTTACTGAATAGACCATCTTTCTACTTGGTACACATTGCCATGGCGAGAGGAGAATTAAAACCAAAACCTTTGTCTTGAGAGATCAATAACAGAAGCTGCACTTCTGAAAACGACCATTTACATGGAAAAGGAGACAAAATAAGTCAGGGATATTTTAGGTTTACTATCTTCTTGATGTGTCTGAGAAATTTTTGGATTGACCAATTGCTTTTGTGATTGCTTTGCTCGTCTTCTGGGAGTGGATCTGGTGGAAGGAAGCCAATACGCAGGGCAGAGCTGAAGAGAGCTGCACCAGTGGGTGTGGATGTGTGTGGATGTGGCTTCCTTCCTGCGCCCAGCAAGTGAGGAAACAAATAGCCCAGTTTAGAGTGTTTTCTAGCAGTTAGTAAGTTTCTTCCAGCCAACTAAATCCAGGTGGTGATATAGTGGCATTAACTATATCTCCATGGCATGGTAGTAGCTAACTATCAAACTGATGTCCGAACACCAGATAGTCTTACTCTGTGGGTTCAGGAAGTAGGGTGAAAAATTAATGAGGACTTCTTCTGACACATAAATAACTCATGTTAGTTGCATGTAGTAAGGGGAGGGAAATCCCACACTAAATATACTGGCATGGAGATGGAGAGTGATGGACAGAAGACTTGTTCACATTGTGAGTTCAAACTAGGTTGCAGGAAGGAGCATGGTGTGGTGGTGATGTCTGCTTCCCTATGCTATTTTGTTCCTGTATTCCACCTTAGTCCTTCAGCTTTTCAGCTATCTGCATTTCAAGGCTACTGTCTTGCCTTTCTTTTTAGCTACACCTGAGAATCGAGTTCGGGCATCCTCCCTGCCTTTGGCTCCATAGGGATGCAGGGAAGCTCTTGTTTTGAGGGACGTTTGTGCTCTTCCTGTGCAGTTCTTGGACTGGACTTACTGTTGACCTCATTAGTGGCAGTTCCATGTGTCAGCCTTTCTGTTTTGCGGTTGTATGGCTCATTCTGGAAAGTGTTCCTCCGTTCAGGGGAGTAACTCCAAGGGACAGCTGGGAGCTGTGCACCTTTGTCACTGAGGAAACCATACACTCATCAGGAAGCAGGCGACGTTTTCAGAATGGTGCCTTTCTATACTATATTTAACTTGTACTTCTTTAGACCCTTTGCTATTCTCTGAAGATTACTGGTATTATGAAATTTATTTGGACTATCTAGAAAAAAAATCCTAATATTTTAAAGATGTCAATGTGGCTAATTACTTTGTTGTTTGCCAGTTCAGCTAGCTACTAGCTGGCTGGTGCTCTGGCCACTTGTTGTCAGCAAACCTCTCTTTTCGATGAGGGTGGAGGCATTCTGAAACTTTTAGCAACTTAAGATTTGTATAAATCGGAGCAGGTGATTCAAGAAAGGGTGCTCCAGCAAACTGTCTGGCAAATTGTAAATCCCTGCATTGAAATATAGAAATACAAAAGTTTCTCACTGAAATAGTTATATTTTAACCTGTCTTTTTAAAATAAACAAAACTTTTTTTAACCTGATTAAACTTTGGGACTTGGTGAGAGAATTACCAGATACAAAGCAGATGTTGATCTCAAGTTAGAAAGTAGGGAGTCAAGGTGATGACAAACTATATAGCTGTTACTCTTCAAATACGTATTGGTGTTTTCCCCATAGCATTCATTTTTAGCACTTCAGAAGTGTTGCTTTTGGCATCCAGACATAAATCTGACCAAATTGTGTTTTGTGGTACCAATCATAATTGTAGCTTCAGATTTTTGTATTCATAAAAATGCATTTTCACCTGTGCAGGCAAACTATCTGGCTTAATAACTTCAGAAAGAATGAAAGGCTTTGGAAGGCTATTGAATTATTCTGAAAATCTATTCTGAACAGTATTACTCTCACTAAAGAGAGTAGTCACAGCCAGAATGTGTTCGCTTTAAGAACAGAAGTCTATTACAGGGGAAAAAAGACATTAAGTACTAGGGAAAGTCTGGCCCTATTAAAATTCAGGGACCTCATTTTTTCCCACCTGTATTTTATTTGGAGATTGCAAGAAGCTCTTTCGTTTTTCAACTCCCAGTCGGGTTTTCAACTTTGAATGAACTAGTTGAAATGAAGAAAATAGTCTTGCTGCACCTGCTAGCTCTATTGAAACCAGAAGTAATTAAGGCAAAATAAAATCTTTCTTTGCGAGAGGAATTGAAAATGCTTACATTTGAGGGGAAAACACCAGTATCAGCATTTGCTCCATGGGAAGGACTGAAAATAATAGAGTTGCTAGATGCAGAATGTGATTTCCCGGTGGTTAAATCTTGACTTGACCTCCAGATAATTGGGGCAAAAGTTGTCAGGTATTCAAAACGATAAAAATGCCCTTTTTTCAGCTATATTGGGAAGTCATCACTGAGGCAACTTACGGTTTCAGCTATTTCTGTGCTCGATTAGGTGTTTGTAATGGATTATATATAAAGTGTTGGTCTCAGTCCTCTTTCATAATTTTAGTCAATTGGAGTGTTTACTTTCTTTTGATGCGTGGGTTTTATTGTTTGGGGTTTTTTTTACTCAAACTAAAAACCTGGGTTGTATTTCTGTCTCACAATACACTCTTACATTGTTGTGTTTGCCCGCCTTCACATAAAGTGAAGCGGGAGTCTGTAAGGGGGAGTCTGGGGCCAGCCTGGGTGCAAGGTGGGTTACTGCGCTTCGGCCCCTGCTCTCTGAGCTTCTCCGGGCCTGTTGCAGCCATGAGAACTGTGTCAGCACCCAGGCTGGTCGGTGCAACAATGCCTCCCAGTATTCAAGGTGTTTGTGAAGCAGTAACAGTAATCTGCAAAGAGAAGTAGGAGAAACCAAAGATCTATCACAGATAGAATTTCTCTAGCATTTATGAAGTTAAATGCAAGCCAAGAAGAATCTGTTCCAAGCCAGTTAAAAACTAGGAAGAATTATTTCTTTTTGCCTGTCCTTTTTGAAAAGAGTATATACAAAATGTTCATTTTAACTTTTTTGTTACTCTGTATTGGATAATCTGTGCCTGAGCTCAAGAGGAAAAATTAGCTGGCATCAATTACTTTTGTGGAAAGGGAAGAGATTAGATATTCTTGCCACGTGACCTGAAAAAAAGGAAGATTCATGCTTCTGTCAAAATGCAAATTTTACTACACATTTGTGAGATTGGAGATACTGTATAGCAATTGCATAGGTGTGCAAACTGCAGTGGGATGGAATAAATAATGAGCTGATTTGAGAAGAACATTGATTATGTCCAGCCCAGCCTTGTGGCATTACTCGTAAATCGTGGAGTCCGTACTCTCCTGGCTTCCACTTCCCACCTTTTCTATGATTACAATGCTTATTTTCTATGGACAGTTTCTTTCCAAATACTAGCATAATTGCTGGGTTAAAATTAAATTTCTTCAGGCCTACAACTGCTATCCTGGAAATTGCGGTTATGTCCTGTGCATGTTTTTTAAATATATAGATAGAGAGATATATGGGGTGTGTGGGTGTGTGTGTGTGTATATACATACATATGTAAGCAAAGTGATTTTCAAAACCATGCCTATGGGGAATTCTGCCCTACTGTACTTGAAACTTGCTGTCAGCTGAGGAGCATTGTTTGGGGGTGTCAGTATGGTGCTACCCACCAAATCTACAAGACCTCCAGAGCACCCACATTGTGAGCACTAAACCAGGCTAAAATGGGCTATCCCCTCCACCCTGCTCCTTCCAGGGAGAGGCATGTTGCCCAGAGGTCTGGGGTCCTCTGTCACAGGGAAAATGGACTCATTAAATGGATCCGATGGACCATGGAGATTTTTCCAGCCCCAGCCACGGGAGTGGGCATGTGTGTTTTCAGCCACCTAGTCCCACAGCTTAGCAGCAGAGAGCATGAGCAACACAGGCAAGCAGGCCATCGATAGTGCCTGGGCAGGGGTGCTTTACATCTGCAACATCCTAAAGCTGTGTGTTACCATTAAGGAAAAGATTTCTCATGCCTGTAGCGTAATTTTGGGAGTAAGTCAGAGGCATGCAGATAGTGTGGTTATTAGAGGTTTGTTGGCTGGTTTTGCATGATGAGCATGCAAAACTGCTTAAATGTCTTGTGGTGCTGGTGGCGATTCTGTCCGTTGCAAGTGCAGTGCTTAAATGATATGAGAGCTGCTGCCGGGCTATGCAGTAAGCTCCATCTATCTAGCTGTTGGATTTCTCAAGTATCTGTTCCCTTGCATATAGAGGTTAAAGAAATGCACAGTGTTTACCGAAGGTGCCACTGAAGTAAAGTCCTTTCTTAGATATCACTGATGAGCAAACCTGGCTGGGAAAAGAAGGGAGCGTTTAGCACCAAGGGCATCCCAGTCCTGCTTGGCAGGTGTTGCAGCCCAGTCTTGCCTGTCATCTGCCACACTTGAAATTGGGCAGGACACCCTGCTGTTGTGCTCAAGAATGAAATTACAGAGAGCAGTTAGCAGGACAGAAAATGTTTGGCTGTACTTTAGAGAACTGGAGTGGACCTATTAGACCTGCTGCAGCGTGCAGAGTTCTCAAAGAGCTGCTCCCAGCCAGCTTTTGCTCTCAAAGCCTGTGCAAGCTGGAAACTTGAGAGCATTTTTCAGAACTTGAGGCTGACATACGAACTGAATACCAGATGGGCAGGCAGTGCCTGTAATGCTGTGCACAGTGCTTGAATGGCATAAATCTGCTGTGGCACGCAGGAGGCCTCTTGTACAGGCCTGGGAAGTTGTCGGTGTGTGTAACAAAAAGAGGAGAGTGTAACATGAGAGAAGGAATAGGGAACTGAGGAGCTACCAAGAATTAGCGTCCCGTTTCTCCCTTGAAGGAGTTTTATCTGAAGTGGCAAAGGAGGGAGAATAGCTGCCCCCAAACAATCAAAAAGGGCTGGGGGAGGTTTAAAAGGTCCTAAGAGAAGGAGCAAGACTGGCAGGAAGTGTTTGGCAGCCGTTTCTGAGTGAGTTGTATCTGTTTGGAGCCACAAGGAATTTGCAAAACTGGATAATTGTTCCTGTTTATTTCTTAAGTTATACAAAATATAACAGTGTTCTAGCTCGTGTGTTTCAGCGTAAAACATCTTGCTGTGGGCTGGTATTTACCCCTGGTTTGATCCCTTTTTCTTTTAAATTGCAGTCTTGCTTGTCTTCTCCCTTTCCATGTAAGAGCCAAGTCTATTCCTGTTGTGCCAACAGGCTGGTGGGAACATTGGTCTGGTCCCCCTTGCTCTGGGTTGATGGCTCATGTCTCTGCGTGTGGCTGCAAGAGGAAGGTTGGCTTCTGTAGTGCTGCAAAGAAGGGCAAACACACAGCCCTGTATAACCCCCAGGAAGAGCTGTCCAGCATTGGGGAGGGGTGTGGGACCCCCATTGCACTCTTGGGTTAGCAGCACCCTTTAGTGGGGGAAGCTTTAAAATGAACTCTGGATCAGCCTTGCATTTCACCGAGGGATATGCAGGGAAATTAAACCTGTATTGTGTGAGAAACTAAGATATTCCTCCTGTCATGCTGAGGTTTAACAGGCTAGGCTGTAGTGGACATTAAAACGTGCGTGTTGACTTGCAGTTTAGCTTAGCTTTGATGCTTACTCAAATGCAATTTCTTTTTGGTTCAGGAGACAAGA
Source organism: Falco cherrug (assembly GCF_023634085.1). NCBI lineage: Eukaryota > Metazoa > Chordata > Aves > Falconiformes > Falconidae > Falco > Falco cherrug. The sequence continues at coordinate 80,807,022 of NC_073698.1, forward strand.
ATTAAAAAGCTCTTAAGTTTTTGTCCCTAACTGTTGAATTTTCCCCTTTCCACTAAAGGCGAAACCAGCAGTAATGTGTGTCTACCTGCTTTTGGCTTTCAAAATAAAGACTATCTATATATGCCAGGTAGAACAAGATAAGTTATGGGGGTGCTTGTTCTCTTGATATCAAGCAGGTCAAAGTCAGAACTTGAGCTCAAATGCTTGCAATCGGATAAATCTTTGTAATCAGAAATATTCAAGTTTAGGACAAGGTTTATTAAGGTTCTACAAGGACACTCTCAGGTTTTTGTAAATATGCATATGCCCACAAAACCCATCTGTATCTACAAGAAATGAGGCAAACTTGCAAATTATCTAATCTAAATGTAATATGCAATTAAGGGTTTTGTAATTATAGCTTTAGGAAAAATTAACTTTAAGTGTTGCTTATACTGAAGCAAAAGTGCCAGACTGCAGACTGAACGATGACAAATGGCATGCGTGTATACAGGGAAGAAACAGCATGCAAACACCTACAAGCAGTTGTAAATGACATACTATAATAGAAACTATCCTGAGTTTACTAAACCATAAGGCAGTGTTTGTCTTCCTGGAATAAAATACATGCACAACCAGGTTTTGAAGCAGTGGGACGCCTTCACTGGAAAGCTCAACGTGGAATCCTATGGCATCTTGCAAGTATGGTGAGGCTGTTCTATGGAAAAAGTGATGTCAGCCTAGCTCAGTGATACTCAGCTGTGACATCGAAGTTGTCTGGTTTTACCCAGTGAACTTGCAACAGAATCCCTCTAGTTTCCTGGCTGTGAACGGAAAATATTTCTGAAAATACCATGTGTCTTTTCATCAATGAAGAGAGAATGCAGTGAGAGAAGTTTCTCAAGCAGTTCTGCTTCCTTGTCTTGGTTGTCTTGCAGCCAGCAGATTTCTAAGCAAGTCAGGATTCGTTTCAGTTATCTGATCCATTTGTTTAAGTAGAGGCTGAGTTAACTGAGTGTATATGCTGAGGAGAAATCGAATTTGTGCACACTTGCTCTTTTTTTTAGTATGTGCCGAGGATGATAAAAGGAAGTGGTTGAAATTAAATTTGGAAGATAACCATTTTAATATTGCTTGTGTTTTCAGCTGTAATATTGTAGCAACAGGTTAGGAAAATTTAATTTCATCTCTAGCAAAGGCATAAGCACAGTGCTCTCCACAGCTGGTGAGGAGGCTTAATCACGTCAGTAACACTTCATTTAGGGTGGGGAAGAGGAGAAAACTGCCCCTCAAGTGCAGTGATAGGTAGTATGGAGAGCTCTTTTATCCCCTTCTGGTTCAGTCAAGTTGTTTTGAATGTCTTTCTCTCCTTTGTTTACATATTCTGTAGTCTTCTGTCTACAAAACACAAGTTAAATAAAAAGTTATCTTGATTTTTAAAATTTCTTTTTAGAGCAACCCATGTCTTGATAGGCAGTTGCCCTACATTTTACAAGCAGGAAGGAGCCCTGGGGCTGAAGTCCCAGTATGGTGTGGACCTCTTACGGATGTTCTCCATAGTGTGGGGTGTTGCTGTGGCAGGAGGTGCTCTGAGCCCATAAAGGCCTCCCTTAGCGGGACCGTGCCACAGTGCAGCATTTGTAGGGTGGAGGGATGACCTTCCGTGGTCACTCCCCAATGGGCCTCACTGGTACGTGCAAATTATTCACATATGCATCTTATTTTGTAACCTGCTATCTCCTAAAGTTTAACTGGTAAACTTACAGTCTTTTAATAATAAACCAAAACATTTATAGAGTGGAGGAGGCATGAAGAGGGTCTAGTGTTTCTGTTGAGGATGTGCGCTCCTCACATGGTTGTCATTGTTCTAAGTGATCATCACATCATGCTTGGCCTTAATGCCTACACTTTAGTTATGGCAGAAGAAAACTAAATAACTTCTTCGGGACCTCTCATTCTCTCTCAAACAACAATGAATGTCAGAGCAATATGTGCAGCTTTTTATTTTTTCTAAATTTTTTTTAATTTCAAACCTTGAAGTATTGGCATCTCATTAGGATGACGAGTCAAACAAAAGGCTTTCTATTTGATGGAAATACATTAATCTAATAAAAAAATCTCTACAGATACTGAGCCAGTCCTATTGGCAGTAGCAGATGTCTCTGATTTAATGGACTTTAAGACCAAAATAATGAATATATTTCAGAGAGATAGTGGTGATAATCTTTTATTCTCACCTTTTCTAAGAACTGGCTGTGGTGCTGTTTTAAAACCAAGATTGACAAAATTCCTAGGAATAAGTTCTCATCTAATTTCATAATGGTAACTCAGTAACATTTTTTTTTGAGCTCATATGCCTGGTTCTCACAACTTAGAAACAAATTTGCGTCTTTGTGACCTAAGTTTGGCTTAAGTTCTCTTCCATACACTTCAATTTTAGAAATTCATGACAAGCAGGATTTTTAATGAACTCTGAGTCAGCCTTCCGTTTCACTGAGGGATGCGCAGGGAGATGAAACCTATATTTTGTATAGGTGTGTGTATATATATAAAAATATATATACACACCATATTTATAAACCTATATTGTGTGAGAAACAAAGATAATCTTCCTGTCACACTTAGGTTTAAAAGGCTAGGTCTGTAGTAGACAGTTTGTAATGTTGTGTGGGACATGATTGAATAGTTGTCTATTTTTACAGTGTATCTGGAGGATCTCTAGTACGGACTGTTCAAATGGATAGAAAAACCGTTATTACACCTAATTTCCTTTTATTTGCTTATTAGCTATACTGACTCACCGGTGTTGATCTAAGCTATGTTTTCTAGCCTACTTAGCTGTGGTTGCCAGTGGTCCTTGTAAAATTATACTTCTGAAATAAATCGGGCCCAAGTGGAGACTGGTTTTAGTGGTGCCATGACGGAGTGGACAGATCCTTGGGTTGCATTTTTGAAGTCTGGGGCAAAGCCATGGGTAAGTACTCTATCCATAGGTTTTACATGGCTTATGCATAGTGGGGGTCAGGCTCCCAAATTCCTCATCCCAAAAAGAAATGTGGTACAGTGCAGTTAGTGAAGACCATCAATTTTCTTACCTTCTTCCTGAATATTTTCCTGTATTAGAGGTATTTGCTATGAATATATCACTACACTTTTAAAAGCTGGTTAGCTACTGCACTTCTGTCTCTTAGCTGGAAAAGTAATGCATATTCTGCAAGGAAAAACTTTATCTTAGACATAACTGAGGTAATTACTTCTAAGCATTGAACGCAATGCATAAGATGATCAAAATATTTTTGTGTGGTATGTCCCAGAAATGTCCAGGAAAATAATTTGCTGCCCCTGTGGCAATGTAGTACTTCTGAGAAATGCTAAAATAACCAGTCTGGGACAGTACTTTTATTTATCAAACAAGTATAAGTAGTGGTGTTGAAAGCTTTCCTTCACATCTCTGCCACCGCTGATGGGTAGCTGGTTAGTATTCTTGAGTTTTCTGATCTTGTAAGGGGAGGTGAGCAGAAAGATGCTTATACTAATGATTTTCATAGCTGCTTTTAAAAGAGAAGTAGCCTGAGTCAGTCATCAGAGAAATCTTGGAGGGTAGAAAGTACACTGAGAAGACGTGTTTCTTCAGCTCCTGGCTGCTGCTGTTTGTATTTGTTCTCCTCATACAAATGAAGAAGTTCATGGAACAGTAGTTCTCACTTTGAATAAAAAAATAGTTTTAAATTTTTCTTGTGTGATTTTGATGAGCAGAGTTTATAGAATTCTGAAAAACGGTGAGGAAACTTGTTATGAGACATGCTCAACAGAATGCGTTTTTATACTGTTTCTGACTTGCAACATTATTAGCCTTTCTTCATAGATAGGATTTGCCAAATTTATAGACACATCAAGGAGGCTTACAAAGCTCAATCTGAAAAATACAGTATTTTAAAATATGACGGTAGAAGGTAGAATTCAGTATTTTATGGGTTTCACTCAATTCCTCAACTTACGGATTATGAGATAGGTAAAATACCAGAACTCAGGATGGGGCCAACATATTCAGAACTAAAGATGTCTGTGACTAGTTTAGTAAGTAGAGATACATATGGTATGGTAGAGCAGATGCAGCAGGAAAATGACAATAGCACGCTCAGAAAACCCGAAAACAAAAGACTAGAGATGTAAGTACTGGCTGCTGCAGTTCTTGTTGTTGTCAAACACATTAATTCTCACTGGGTTGGAATATTAGGATCAGTGGACCGATTTCTAATTTCATGCTTATATTCATGTAAACCTCATGAACTTCAGAGGGATTGTATACGCGTGACAGCAATAAATTAAAAGCTGTGAATTCTATATTATAGAATGATTAATGGCTTAATTTTTAATTTTGAATTCTTCATAAATAACTACGTGTTTCATGAAATGTCTGTAATGTGCTTAGTGCATGTTGTGCACCTGGCGTTTTTTTAAAACCTGATTTCTTAATGAAATGAGGCTGATGCAATCATGCTGTCTCTGTCATTCTTCCTTCTAATGGCTTTTAAACCTGTGGCATATTTCAGCGGCGTTCAACAGAGAGATGGAAGTCTCAAAGCAGTTTAACTGTTAGGGCCCTCATGAATGTAGAAAGCTAAGTAAAGCAAAAAGGTTGTATTCCTCCTTTTGCTAGTATCTTTTGGATACCAGAGAATTCATGTGACCATGGAGCCTCAAAACACAACTCTGTACCCAGGTGTATTTGGTTTGTGTGGTGAGGGTTATGGTAGCTATGGGGCTACAAGGGTGGCTTCTGTGAGAAGCTGCTAGAAGCTTCCCCCATGTCCAATGGAGCCAGTGCCAGCTGGCTCCAAGATGGACCTGCTGCTCGCCAAGACCAAGCTCTTCAGCAATGGTAATAGCACCTCTGGGATAACATATTTAAGAAGGGGAAAAAGTTCCTGCATAAAACAGCAGCTGCAGCTGCTGGAGAGAGGAGTGAGAATATGCGAGAGCAACAACTTGAGCTCAGTGCAGAAGGAGGGGGAGGAGGTGCTCCAGACACCAGAGCAGAGATTCCCCAGCAGCCGATGGAGAAGACCATGGTGAGGCAGGCTGTCCCTGCAGCCTGTGGATGTCCACGGTGGAGCAGATACCCACCTGCAGCCCATGGAGGACCCCATGCCAGAGCAGGTAGTTGCACCCAAAGGAGTCTGTGACCCAGTAGAGAGCCCACACTGGAGCAGGTTTGCTGGCAGGATTTGTGACCCTGGGAGGGACCCATGCCAGAGCAGTCTGCTCTTGAAGGACTGCGCTCCATGGAAGGGACCCCTTCTGGAGCAGTTTGTGAGGAACTGTAGTCTGTGGGAATGTCTGAGAAGTTAATGGAAAACTTTCCCATGGGTGGTACCCCACGCTGGAGCAGGGGAAGAGTGTGAGGAGTCCTCCCCCTGAGGACGAAGGAGCAGCAGGAACGATGTGTGATGAATTGACTGCAACCCCTGTTCCCCATCCTCCTGTGCTGCTGGAGGGGAGGAGGTAGAGAAAAATCTGGAGTGAAGCCGAGCCTGGGAAGAAGGGAGGGGTGGAGGTAAGGTGTTTTAAGATTTGGGTTATTTTTCTCATTACCCTACTCTGATTTGGTTGGTAATAAATTAATTTTTCCTCAAGTTGAGTCTGTTTTGCCTGTGACTCTAGTTGCTGTGATCTCCCTGTCCTTCTCTTGACCCATGAGCCTTTCATTGTATTTTCTTTCCCCTGCAGTTGAGGAGGGGAGTGATAGAGGGGCTTTGGTGGGCACCTGGGGGTTCAGCCAAGTCAAACCACCACATCAAGAAAGCCATTGGATCTCTGCCTCCTTGTCCTTTACTTGAGAGGTGTATAAACCAGGGAGGGAGCCCAGAAGGATGCAGCGCACTTAAGAACTTTTTCATCAGAGAAGATAAAAATCAATACTATGGGGAGCAGTCTCTGACTTTATGAAAGTCAAACAAGCCTGCGAGGTAAGGCGCTAAAAGGCAATGGAAGTGTGCGGTTTGGTTTGAGCTGGGCTTTACGCTACTGCTGTCCTGCAGCGTGGCTGTGGAAAGCAGGCACTTGGTGAGGATGTGAAAGCAGGGAGAGGACTGAAGTTGTCTGCAGTTCTCAGTGTGGCTGCACAGGAGGAAATGGAGGTTTTGTGGTCAAAGGTCAATGTTGTGAAGTTACAAGGTGCTTTAGGAAAAAAAGGGAGAAAAAACAGATTTTACCAGCAGGTCTTTGAATAAGCACATGATACCCGTATACTTTAAACAAGAAAAAATGAATAGTGCTGAGACTTGCTGTCTTAAACTAGGGCAGATATTTACTTCCTAGACACTTCACTTAGCTGATCTTAACATATGTGTCAGATGCAGAATGTTGCTTCTCCTTGTTCCAGCAAACACTGATTTCCCCAGCCTGACTGTAGGATTCAACAAAACAGCTGCTGGACCACCCTTTACCTCTTGGCCTGTCCTTGAATTGCCTGCCTGTCCTACCTGGGCAGGAATGCAGAAAAGTAAAGAATTCCTGGGTTAAGATTAACTTCTAATTATCTTAGAAGTCAAATACAATTAAGTGAGGGATTAGCAAAAGGGAGACTGGCAGATTCTGTATCCAGCATTGAAACTGGAAGGATCAGACAAGATGACTAACCTATTTTTTAGTTGATCCCTGTCCATTTAAAGAGGAAGTGCAAGGAAACCAGCTGTGCTTTATGGAGCAATCTGGCAAATGCTGTCCTCACAAGGTGCTGGAGAGGAACCAGCTATTCCTTGACTGCTGTTCTCTTTACCCTGTTTCAATCAATACCAGTAAGGCTTGCAGTCCCCAGATGCATAGGAGTGCAGTGAGCCCAGGTGCCTGAGCGGCTGTGCTGTGTCATGCAGCTCTGGAATCCCACCAGAGCAAGACTCTTGGGCAGGCCACTGGCAGAAGAATGATAAATTCTGTTTTCCACGTGTAGAGCTGTAGAAGCAAGATGCTGCAGTGTGTCCAGCCTTGGTAAAAGGGGATGTGTCTCTTTGGGTCTGTGATACAACAATGCTCTTAATGTAAGGGACAAATGCTCCAGACTTCGCTTAAAGCAAAGAGGCTGTGGAAGTGGAGCCAAACTATTTTATTTGAGGATAATACTTGACATTTCTATTTTTCCTCGTGCCCTTTGTACGGTTCTTAGGCTGTTGTCTGGAAGGGGGCAAGCTGTGCACTGAAAGGCAGTAAGTCTAATGACTGTGTTAAGTATGGTCATCAGCAAAGCTGCTTGCACATGGCTGTAGAGAAGGCAAGTAGGGATTCAAAAATAGGTAGGGGGGTGGGGGTGCCACAAAGAGGGAGATTGTTATTTTCTAGTATGTTTGAACTGTGTTTTGAGAGAGACCAGGTGAAGAGAATGACTCTGATCTTGCAAGTGAAGAACTCGGTGTTTAATGTTTGGTGGTACTTAACAGAACATGCCAATGGAAAAGATCAATGAGCCCACTGCTGTGTTAGGGAGTCAAACACCGAATACCATGGCCATCTCCCAAATGGTACATCTGAACACTGGTGCGGTGTTCCAGCTGTGAGAGGTAGCTGTACCCTACAACCCTTTGGGGAGGGGAGAGGAAGGAGGGCTCCACTTGCTTCATTTTAAACACAAGTCTATGCTTCCCAACAACTCTTCTTAAAGTAATTTGTTAGTGGAAGAAGTTTCTTCCATTCTTACAGGAAAACACTGAGAGTAGATGATTCATCATGAGCTTCAATAATAGCTTATTCAGCTTGCATTGCTCTGTGGTAGGCACAATACTGTTTGTAATTGAAACGGGGCCTTTTTTTTCCCCATCTGTAATGTGCTTCTGAAGTGGTAGATTTACTAATGATGCAACTAGATTTTGATTGTGCAAAAGCTAGACGCTCTGTGCCTTGAAAGGCAGTACCTGATTTGCAGAAGAGACGGTAGAAAACAAGCTTTCACAAGGGAAATTGTTGAGTTGTATAAATAGCACTATACTGAGCATGCGGCAAATGAAAATGGTTTGGTTCCTCACAGCTGACAGTACTTTTATTTTCAGGCATCTGGAACTTCTGCATGACCTGTGGATGCTTGACTTGTTAAAAAGTATTTGTTCCCATCTGCTGGTTGGTCTGGTCATTTGCAACCCTTGTAATAGCTAAGCATAAATACTGGCAGGAAGCTTTGTCTGTGGCAGAAAGTCAGGGTCATGCTTCTGGTTTTATTGGGTGAGACATTGAGGCTGTGGTTTGACAGCCTGGTTGGCCTAGTTGTAGGGCTTCTAGTACCCAAGAGGTCAAAAAGGCCAGTGCCAGATAACACAGGGATTGAAATAAACTCAGTCTGGTGGCTTGGTAAAGACATTTTATTGGGTTAACGTTGTACTGGCAGCATTCGTATTGGATCAGATTTGACTCTCTAAGCTACTGTGGCTTTCTGCTGGTTCAGATGTCACCTGTCTTTCTGCACCTGGTATAGATATGGCACATGTTCAGAGTTAAGTGTTTTGGCAATTTCAGTGGAATCAAGATTCTTCACCAAAGCCCTCTTCAGATCAGTTTTGCCCTGCTACGAAGCCTAAGATTTTTCTACTATTTTTACTTCCCCCGCCCGTAACTGTCAAGCCACATTTCCATGATCAAATATACCAAAGCGAGAAGTTATTAAACTTGCTCCAGCACGGGTTTTGGATGTGAGAATACCTAATTTCCATTTCCATGCCTTAGTGTTTGCCAAAGTGATGCCCCGTGTGACCAGCCCTGCTCTTTTCATTCCAGAATGCACTGCTCCCCAGTGAAAAAAAATTCACAATGAAGAGCCTGCTCCCTGGACTGACTGCTGTACTGTTCCAGTCAAAGCAAATGTGTAACCAAGTCCCTGTAGCCCCCAGCAGCCCTCTCTTGGTGCTTGTTGGGGGGAGCTATGTACAGAGCGGTGCCTTTGAAGGCAGGCCAGAAAGGCATTGGGTCATTTATGCAGCTCCAGAGGCTCGGCATGCCATTTATTGGGTGCGGGGGGGGGCTGAAGCTCCTGTTGCAGTTCAGGGACAGCAACCCCTGAAGGGACGGCAGTCACTGTGCAGCTTGTTTACTGATCAGGGCTCGACTGCTTCACTGTGAGTGCAGGGTTCTGTGTTCTTCCCAGCATTAAGTCCAGTTATATGATCTTTGTTTGAAGAGAGGTGTGAGATGGCATCTTTGGCAAACAGTAATCTTCTTAGTGAGCTGTAAATTGTAAATAATGATTCCTTCCTATTTTGGGAAATTTTTTGCACCATCAGTGGTTTATTGTGTTGAATAAGGCAGGCTTGTTCGTATTTTGAATATTGTGAATATTGTGTAACCTGAATAAGGCACACTTAGAGAGCTGGGTGTTTATTGGGTTGGGTTCCTGTTGCTGAAGTTGCATGGACTGTTTCAGGGCTTTTGCTTTGCTCTTCCTCAGGGCTTGTAAATCCGTTCTCCATTTGATTCTTTTCTTTCTCTTTCAGGACGGTTATTCTGAGTGACGGCCCTTGCACACGCTTCTGAGTGGTTATCATGGGCTTCATTGCCTTTCTGAAGACCCAGTTCATAGTTCACCTCCTCATTGGGTTTGTCTTTGTTGTGAGTGGACTGATCATTAACTTCATTCAACTATGCACACTAGTCCTCTGGCCCATAAACAAGCAGTTTTATCGCCGAGTAAACTGTCGCCTTGCCTATTCGCTTTGGAGCCGTGAGTATGCTTGAAGGGGATGTGAGGGCTGGAAATGGGAAGGGGAGTGTTCTTTGTTTCTCCTTCTGTTAAAAGAAAAAACCCATATATACACAAGTATTTATATACACACAGTTACATGAGTTAGAGAGGAATGGTAAGTTAGATATACTCAGAGCAGTTCAAAGCAGCCATCTTCTCTGAAATACTGGGAAAACATACAAAAGTCAACGGACTGATAAGTATTGTCACTCCGTTATTCAAAAACGTAGGAAATAAAGCTTCTCCCCAGCCTTACTTGACTGGTAGGAATTGCAGATCCTGTCTCAATACCATCTTCATCTGGTATCAGAGCCTGTACTAAGTGATGGGGAAAGGGGAATTCACAGACTCCTTCAGGTATTAAGCGTATGTGCAATATTTACCACTTAAGAGCCCAAGTAAACTGTGTCCTCTGCAGAGAAAGACATATGCGGGAAGTATCTAGTGTAGATGCCTGAACTGTGTGTCAACTTCAGAGTCCTGTTATGCCCTACAGTGTACATCTCTGGCGTCGGTGTCTCCTTTTGTGAGTAATTTGTCGCTCTTTCCTTCTCTACAGTGGGTGCAGCTGCTTTGCTTTTTCTTTCAGACCTTTGCAAAACCTCCTCCGTGTGGATCACTTTTTTTTTCTTCTCCTCACACAGTTTAACAGGGGATTAGATTTCCAAAATGAATGTTTAGAAGGTCCCTTAGTCCAAATGTCACCTCCTGTTTCAGCAGTGAATCATCTAACTTGTTTCCATTCTCCATCCCCTCCCGGAATGCATGACCACTTACCTTAGTGCTCAGCTCAGCATCCAACTCCCACTTCGAGTAAATGAGTCACCTGAATAAGTACTTAAATTACAGTTAGGCAGTCCACTAACAGGCACCCACATTTCTTAAATCATCGATATGAAGTACTACCAACAAAAACCCTCCAAAGAATCTAGTTTATTTTTTTTAAAGCTTGTTGTCCTTCCTGTGCTTTTTGTCGTACCTATTGAGAACGTTGTCTGAGTAGCACAGGAGAAAGGAAATTAGAGTGTGGCAGACAAACTGTTCAGGAGAAAAGGTAATGGGAGAACTTACAAGTAGAAACTTCAAAATTAGCTTGGTTGAAGGGAGTTGGGGCTATATGGGATTATTTATTTTTTTTTTTTTACTTACAGGAATTTTTTAATGTGTTTTAATAATGTAGAATCCGATGTCATGCTGAAAACTATTGTTGCACTAATAGTCTGGCTTTTCTGAGCAGGTGAGCTGCTTGTGCCTGTAAGGCTTGTAGGTTCAGACCCTTGATTTCTACAGGTTAGCATTGTACATGGAAAAATTACGTTTTAAATGCTGTTATCTTCTATATGCTAGAAACAACCTATGCTATTGTTCAAAAAGGTTTGGAGAAGCTGAGTAAATAATTGGCCTGTACCTAGGATAATTCCTCATGTATAGCCTATTATAAATGAAATTACTGAGAAATTAAGCTACGAAAATTAATGTAAATGTTCTGTGGGATTGCAGAGTGCTGATGGCCTGCGATGGAAGAGCTGACAGAATATGCACTTCAATTGTGATTTATAACGAATTAAGTAAGCTGTGTTAATGCAGCAGTTCATGTGTTGCCATTCATAATGAAATATATTTCATTATGTGGAAGCCTTTTGGCAATGAACCTGTAGGTTGGTGTTCTGTTCTGGATGCTGTGTTTTGCTTGCTTCCTCCAAGCTGTTTAGTTTTAGGCTGAGGGTGTTCATGTCAGAGCTGTCTGTAGCAGAAGCTGCTCTGCCTGTCCAGCAGAGGATTGGTGTGCAGGGGTAGATACACAGGTGATTGTGTATCTGGCTGTGTACTATAGCCCACTGAAAACCAGCCTCTATTCTTAAAGTATCTCTTCTCAGATACATAAAGCACAGCTTCAGGAGGGGAAGAGATAGACCCTATCCAGTGTTTGTGGTAAAGAGGTCTGCTGGGCTCTGGCCTCAGTGTAAAACCCTTTGCAGTGCGTCAGATTTGTGATGGGTAGTCTGCACTTCAAGCTCTCCTATGTCAGCTCCTTTCAGATGATTCATGCCTTTGGAGAGCACGGCGCATTTGGTTTAGTCCAGTTGCAAAAATAATCTCTCATGTTAGTACTTGAAACTGAGAGGTGTGCTGTGCCTCTTGCTTTGTTTTCTGGGTGGTTTGGGAGGCCCTAAGCCGCCCTGCTTTGGCATGTGGGAACCCTGGCTGCAGGAGGGAGTTTCTTGTAGCAAAGGTGTTGCTTGTCCTCTACTGGAAGTATCCCAAGCAGTGCAAGTGTTACCATCCCTTCGTTCAGAAGGATGGTCTTGCTGTAGCATTGGCAGGATTGGTGCCATGCAAAATAGCTGTAACCCACACACACAAAAAAAAAAAGGAAATGAACCCACTCCTGGTTATAATTACATCATCTATCAGTACACTTGTAAAGGACAATCTGTTTCCTTGTATGAATTCTCTGGCTCATCAACCCTCATTTCTCAGTATGAACCCTGGCAAATCTCTCAGCAAAGCTTCTTCCACTACTTTAGAGTGAATGGTACAAGAAGGGCTCTGCAGAAAGTCATCCACACCTGCCTCTGCAGAATTCTTTTCTTGACTTTTGAAGAAGGAACACACCCATTTTATTTAATTTTTGGTAAGAAAATGCAGCAACTGTAGCAGGCACTGGAGATGCTCCTCCTTGGTACGTAGACAACAACGGAAAGGGAAAACCACAAAGAACCACACTGTGTTTGGTACCGCTACTTCATTCTCCTGGCTACTGACTTGGAAGAGCATAGCTCTCAACTGGAGACATTCTTGGTGTCCTCTTTCCCCTTTTACTGAGCCAGGATGACCAGGGCAAGAAAGGAGAGTGATCCACATCATTTGCAAAGGACACAAGAGCTGGAAAGCAATGATAGAAATCTGTAGTTGATACAAACTATTATTCTGTCTTTCCTCTGCTGTATTTCCAGTTGACAGGGTTATGCTGTCTTGATCAGCAAGCAGCATAACTTTGTCATGCCTCCAAATGAATGAATCTTGAAAATTAAAGAGGGGAATAAGCTGGGGTTAAGTGGTCACATGGGGAATACAAGTGAAAAAACTAGTGCTAGAAAAGCTATGTATCTTCAGGAGACCAGGACTGATTTTCCATATCATTCACCCAAATACTATTTGCCTTCTCTCTGATGTGGTGCAAAATTGGACTCTTACTTAGCAGTATGGATAGATTACCCTGTTGTGATCCCACCGATCAGAAGTCCTTGTGCTGGAAGGCGCTGCCCCATTTTGCAAAACCACAGTCTCCCAACGGGAAACTGAAACTTGACAGAGCCCAATGTAGAGAACCGCGGGAGTGCCTTCCAGTTTTGACTCTACAAGTTTGTTGTAGTAATGTAAGAAGAGTTGGACTTTTTAATTGCCATATTTGTGCAACCAGATTTTGACTGCATCCATATCTCATTGAAATGAGGAAATACCAATGGCTACAGTTTGCATGGAAACAAATCTTCCTACTGGGAGAATGAACTATTTTCATACCTTTTATAGTTGTCCTATAATACAAGCAATGTCTTCCATCTGTCTTGTTGCACTGAAAAGAGAGAAATAGGCTAACCATAGCAACTACATTCAGTGCGTGTTGAATTTAAGTGGAAGGATTTTCTTAAGATGAAAAAAGGGGAGGTGGAAAATAAGAGAGGGTAATGAAGGAAATGTTCAGGGTGAAGTAAGAGACACGCTAGGATATTGAAAAGCTGGAGAAGACAGAGAGGAAAGGGCTTGTTCTTTCTTTTGCGGTGAAAGGACACAGTTTACCATTCTTGTCTTTGCCCAGGTATTTTGATAAATTAGCTCAATTCTCTGCTGCTTCCGACTCTGTGTTGATGACCATAATACAGAACAATTAGAGTCCTGTGTTCTAATATTAAAATCTGTTGCAGAAGATCTATGGCACTGTATCCCTTTAAAAGCCTTTTATTGGTCTGTTTACCCCATAAAGCTTGTTTCATGTTGAGTAAAAACATTAGGCTGCATCTATGCATAATTTGTATTCCACCTGGGAGAAATGGTACTCATTTAGTGGAGCAATCAACGCTCAACTGTCTGTTTACAGGCACAAAGTTCTGGGTTTTTTTCCAGTTCGTATTTGTAATATGATGCCCAAACTCGTCACTGGTAAAAATATCCATAATGCACGTATCTAGTGCCTGAAGTACTGCTTAGGGATGGTGATGTGGTCTGGTCTATACCCATCATTTCACCTTTACTTGGTTGGATTGAAAAAGTGACAGTGTTGTTGGTAGTCAGAAGAGACTAGGCACTGAATGGGGCTGGAGGTGAAATGCTTTAAGTGGCACCCTTAACTTCTCTCTGTCTTCATGTTTGTTAGAGTTGGTAATGCTGCTGGAATGGTGGTCAGGCACAGAGTGCACCTTGTTCTCAGATGAGGCCACGGTGAACACCTTTGGGAAAGAACACGTCATCATCATCTTGAATCACAACTTTGAAATTGACTTCTTGTGTGGCTGGACTATGACAGAGCGCTTTGGCGTGCTAGGGGTACGTGGGGACCATGAGCATTCCCTTCACTGGAGGAGAACAGGTCTATTTAAAACTCATGCATATACAATTTCTTTGCATTTGAGTTTCCAGTCAGAACTCGATCAACTCTTTGTCATTTTAACTTTAATGTCTTTGTTTGATCTTGTACAAATCAGCAAATGACGTGTTTGGATTGTTGTTTTTGTTTTTCTCCAAGAGTTCCAAAGTTCTTGCTAAGAGAGAGCTACTATATGTGCCTCTAATTGGCTGGACGTGGTACTTCCTTGAGATTGTTTTCTGCAAAAGGAAATGGGAAGAAGACAGAGATACAGTTATTGAAGGATTAAAACGTTTAGCTGATTATCCTGAATATATGTGGGTAAGTGTGGATTTCCTCCTCTAGTATCGACTGCTACAAGTGAAATTGTGATGGAGGTACTCATGTGGTACTCTAGTCTTATGTACCAGGAGGAGGTCTGCTTACGATTTCTTTCAAGTGTTGTCAAGCAAAAAACTGAGCTCTGTTTAAGGAGATCTTTTGGGATGTGCTGGTAAAGTATTGCTCTGTTTGCCTGTTGGTAAGGGAGGCCATTTGGGAAACAATTTAGAAGCTTGCATAGATAATCAAATGCTTGACCATAACTGATATATTGGGCTTTTGTGCAATACTTGTTAATATTGTCTGAACTTATTTTACCTTAAAAAAAAAAAAAAAAATCAACATTCTATATTTGACCACTAAATCTATATAACCTTAACCTACATTTTCTGAGGTAGGCTAAAAAGACACATAAACAAAAAAGTCTCTTCTGGAGAAGTCGGTGAATTTTGGGGGGGGGGGGGGGGAGATGCACAGACCATGGATTTTTATAGGAATTTCTTGTTAATATGTTCATTCATCTGTGAAGTTACTGGTTTTCCAAAAAGTCTCTATGAGAACACATGGCAAGCTTACATCTGCTTTTGTCGTTTTTTATTTTGACGTTTTTTGAAGTCAAGGGTGAAACATCTATGTTTCATAATGTGCAATGTTGTTAGGTTTTACTGCAGCAACACAGCAGTATAACCAACCTATTAAACTTCTTCTAGCTTTGAATGCAAATATTTTGATGAATTTATTGGTTTGCTTTTATAGCAGCGCATGTAACATGCAGTTATTTGGCTCATAAAACATTTTAAGAGGCTTTTTGTGTATTTTAATTGATTTTTCAATATTATCTAGTACAGCTTGTTAAGATTAATAGTGAAATATTAAGCCTAAGCCTTAACTAGTACATTGTGAACATATAATTTGTGACTTTCTATCATTACAAGGGTATAAAAAATAAGAATTTGGAGAATGTATTTTAAACTACTTAATTGCTTGAATATATAGATAGGACTTACATTTAACATATCCTCCTGATTAGCGTTGGAAAAGAAAAAACCCTACCAATTAAAAAAATCTCAAGATTGTACTTTGGTTGCAGTTCTGTACTTCTTAATGATTCTACGATTGAGGATGAAGGACTAGTCTCTGGGGAAAAAAACCCAGAAAATAGAAATGCAAAATGTAGTCAGCATTGATTATTTAAATCAAGACTTTCTGCTTGGTAATTTAGATCATGATTAAAATTGACTTGAGTAAATCAATTTCCTAATTTTTGTGCATTCCAAATGCAACAATTAGAGCTGCTTGCACAACCTTTCATCTTGAGGTCTTTCTCACACGTGCGTTGCAGTGCCGTCTGTACCTTGCTCGCATACTTGGTCCAGAAGGATCACTGCACCGTTGAGTTGAAGAGCGGTGAGAATTTGGTATAGAGGAGAGCTTGCGTTGCAGACTGGGGTTGAGGAGAGCTTGCGTTGCAGACTGGGGTTGTGATTGCCGTGTTACACTCTGTACCTTGTGCTGTCCTTGCCACTTGATGGTGGTGGTTGGTCAGGTTTTCCTAATGAATGTGCCCTTTCCTAATGAAAGGGCCAAATGAAGGTTGCAGGACCAGTTCCTATTCTCTCACTGCACTCTGGCAGGTCTAACTCTTGTGTCTATGGCTTTGTGGTTTTAACATTCATTTAACTTTTGTGGCGCACAGCATGTGGATACACTATAGAGAAAAACTCAAGCATCTGCAGTACTGACAAATAGCACACGTGCAGCAATGCTTTCGATAAGTCTTTCTTTTGAATTGCAATGTTGCAGCGTTGCACGATACTGAGAGTATTAGCGGCCTGCCCTTCTCCCCCTCCATTGCTTGCCTGGGATGCAGAGGTTTGTGTGTTCAAATGCAGCAATATTTCCCTTGCTGGCACAATGGGAATGATGTCCACCTTTCAGAAAGGCATGAGATAAACAGAAAATCATTTTCTCCTTTTGGCTTTGTATTGCTTCTGGTCTCCCTCTTAACTAGAGCAGAGGTGATAGAGAGGCGGGAGAAGGGCAGATCGATGTTTTATACTGCTTGAAGTCAGTATGGGAGGATTTAAGTCTTTAATAGTTACTCAGGATACCACAGATACTACAAGATAAACAAGGTAAAAGTTTCAGGGAAAGGCACCATTTTTTATGAACACAACTGATACAAATGCAAAAAAACCCCACCACCAAAAAAACCCCACCCAAACAAAAAAAGCCACAAACAGAAAAGCTTTCAGACAATTCTCTCTGCAGACGGGTAATTCAGGTGGTACAGTACAAATTTTAAATGAGGTAGCTAATGATTAATATGTTTTTTCCAAAAGTGGTCATGTACTGACATTTGGACTGCTTTTTATGATTTGTTAGAGTAGTCTTATCACCAGCCAGCCAAAGCTTTCAGGGTTTTTTTTCTTTAAGTAAATGTTTCGGGTATAACCATTTGGACTCTTTGCGCCTTAAATTTGGTACTGATGTTGTTAAAATTAAATAGAATTGTAAATGAGTTTTGAGGTGATGCTTATGCCTAATACTTGATAAACAAATTAGACAGTTGAAGTGTGTGTGCATGCATGGGTGTATGTTTATCTTACACAACTTTTCAGTATTCTGCTTGGTTCCTTTTGATCTCAAGATATCGTTGGGTTTGCCTTTTGTCTCGTATTAGTTTCTCCTGTACTGTGAAGGAACTCGCTTTACAGAGACCAAACATCGTATCAGTATGGAGGTAGCTGAATCCAAGGGGTTGCCTAAACTGAAATACCACCTGTTGCCCAGAACCAAAGGTTTCACCACTGCTGTCCAGTGTCTCAGGGGAACAGGTATGGGCAAGCTGCTACTTGTTCTTTGCATTAATTGTAATGTGTTGTTTAGTATACTCTGTGTAGTACAGTGTAGTATACTCTGTTCATTATGTCCATTACAATTACTGAGTTGGCAGTAATAAGCATTCAGCATGTTAACCGTTAATTTGTAAATTGCCACATCGTTCTGATACCGGTCTTAAAAAAAAAAAATAAACCTTTCATGTATGTCATTGTTGCTTAGTTAGTTCATCAAGTTGTCTTGTGTTTTGATAACACACATGCTATGTAGATGGGAATGTCAGGTGGCCGATACAGATAAATACGACATGTAAACACAAAGTAGTGAAAGACTCTGCCACCTGACATCATTAACGCAAGGCTTGCAGAAGGCTCTGTTGCCAACGCAAGGATGCCAGCAGCACAGTTGCTGGAATTGCTGCTATAACAGCCATATTTTCTTTTTTGCAACAGTTTCAGCAGTGTATGATGTAACACTTAATTTCAGAGGAAACAAGAACCCGTCTTTATTAGGAATTCTTTATGGAAAGAAATATGAAGCAGATATGTGTGTAAGGTGAGCATATAATGATGGAGGTGAGCCCTAAGATGTATGCTTTGGCTGCGTGTATTCAGTGTATTCAGATTTTACAGGGAAATGTCCTTTCCTGTAGTCCCCTTTTCCTTGTCCTTCAAGTTTCTCTACAGGCCACAGAGACCCCCCTGTTCCCCCCTGCTTCAGCTGGCTTTTGTGTGAGATCCCATCATAACCACCCAGCGAGTCAGATCACTGGACAGGCTTTTCAGCCTGCGTGTGACCACACTGTCGTTCCAGGGTTTCCCTCTTCTGTGCAGTGAGGACACTTGTCTGCCTTTTCCCCTTCTCTGCTGGGAACAGAAAACCAACTGTTCTGCCCCCTTCCCAGTCCCTGCAAGCATATGCATAGTATAAATAGCCTGTCCAACTTCTGTAGTTTCTTGTAGTAAACAGTGTAAAGCACCATAGCGTGCTAGTTTCTGTCCTTCTCTCACAGTTTGGTGAGCTAATTAGAAGTTAAATAATACTGAAATTCAGACATTGTATGAATGAGGTGGGACATTCCTCATGTTCCTCGTTACTCTTCTGCCTGAAGGAGTAACTGCTAACACCTAACTCCATGCAGCATGTACACATGCTTGCTTTTTCTTGTTTTCTCCTTGCCTTCTGCTTTCAAGGCTTCCTTGTGATCATAAAAACTACCAGCCCTTTCTGCCTGAATTTTCTTTTTTTGTCTCTTATGTTTGGGCCTGACAATTGTCCTGGTGGTTCTTTCCACAGTTGTTCTGACAGTTAATTTCTGCTTCTCTGGGGACTTTACCCACACTTTAGAAAACATTGCTACATGCTGGCAATGAGGCTGATGTTTGGTTTTCAAAAGAAAAACAAAAAAAAGCCTTGCTACTTCCCCCCACACCTTTCTCCTCTGGCCTCGGGTCTGTGTGTTGCAGATGCACGACACTGACTCTGTACATAGTCCTAATGAAAGCAGGTGTGTCTTACCAGAGCCTCCAATGGTGAAGGACTTTGTGGGGAATCAGACCAATTATCCATTCTGTCAAGGTGTAGCAGCAACAATTCTGTGGAAGTAATGCTGTGCCAGCGGAGGCAGAGTGCTGCAGCCCTGATGGGGAAGGGAAGGGAAGGACATACGTTCCAGTTCTGTTCTCCGATACTGCAACTTCCACGTTTTAGTCTTTTGGTTGGAAAGAAGGCTGTGGAGGTGATGGGGAGAGAGATCGGGTCACTCATTTGCAAGGGGTTTCATTTTGATTATTTACAGACAGCATAGCAGCTAGCAAAACCGCTGGTCAGGCCGTTAGTTGCCAGCTGTGATTCCATACTGATGGCAGAGGCATGTGGCATGTCTAGCTAGATCTGGGGTATGCATGCGTGGATGTACAATCTGCGTAATTATACATTGAAGAGTGGTTGCATTCAGTTAAATATCTTATGTCTTGCTAATGGACGTGCAAGTTGGTTTTATTTGTTGGTGTGGTAGTGGGAGGAAAGGAGAGAAATGTACTTTTTAATAGTTGTTAGAATAGGTTTGAGTTCATAAAATTCTGTTGAGGATGATGTTGCCAGGTACAATTACTAATGGTACTCGATTAAACTAATGGCTATGTTCAGATAATTTAGATGATTTTAAATATGTTTTTGGAGTGAATCAATGTTCTCAAGATGCTTTTCTACACTTGAAGCTTTTTCTCTGTGTTGGAGGGCAAGCTATGAGAATAAAGGAACTTTTTAACAGTCTGTTTGTTGAAAATTGAACATATATCCATCATGTACCAGCAGACTTAGATTAGCCCAGAGAAAGAAAGCCCGTAAGCTTTTGTTCTTGGTACATGTGTATGCAATCACCTGCGCAGAGGTAAGAAGATTAGCTTTCTGCAGAGGATCCAGTCTTTCTCCTGACCTGGCTCCAGAGGAAATAATCGGTTAAACCACCAAATGTTATTGCTGTGAGTACCCTCTAGCGGTGACAGCAATACATTTTACCAGAAAGCTTTCGGCAAATTACTTTTTACTGAGCTTTTATTGAGCATTATATGCATTAATTGAGCAGCTCTTCCTGTTAGTTCTAATGATAGTAAATCTGTAAAATCTGGTGTTCAAATCTTTTATGGGATGCAGAAATTATTAGAAGTGTGCTTGAGTATCTTCCCACTGCTGCTGTAGACTCGAAGGCTTTAGTTCATCCTGTTGAAGTATATTACCTGGTTGAACAGGAGCGAGTCAGTTGTATCTGGGATCGCTGTGCCTAGAGCCCTTCCAGAGGTCACTCATCTGTTCTTAGCGCATTGCTGTAAGAGGGCCCTGCTACAGTCCAAGTGTTGCCAAAATATGTTCAAGCTGAGGGCAAGGTGTGTGCCTACCCTCTACAAACTGAGCAACTTATTTCTGAATTAATCCAGGACTGAGATGTGTGCCACAGAGAAAGGAGACAATACATTTGTGAGCGTGTTAGTGGCCTATCTCAAAAAAGAAAAGAATGCAGGAAAATGGTTGGCTCTTCACCACTAGGAGGAGGCTCTTAAAAGGTGCCTGTTCTCGGTGAGGTCAGGTCAGTACCTGGAGCTGGGCATAATTTTTGTATGCACCCAGAACTGCATGCCTCAGTCTGGAGGGCTGGAGAGGAAGGAGAGAGGCGTGCAGTCACAGACCTTTCCCTTAGAGTTGGTACAAAGTGAACTTTTCATCACCCCTCCCATGCCTTCCAAAATGGGGTTTCCACTAACAAAATGTAACAAACAATTGTCCTGGGGTTTACCACTTGCTTGTCTTTTCCCAGCTTTGGGTGCCTCAGTCTCAGCTCACTGGGAATCAACCAGTGGCAGACCTGGTGAAAGGAGAACAGTGTTTGAATGGGAGATGCTTGTTTTGCTAATGTGCT
Source organism: Falco cherrug (assembly GCF_023634085.1). Lineage (NCBI taxonomy): Eukaryota > Metazoa > Chordata > Aves > Falconiformes > Falconidae > Falco > Falco cherrug. Next base: position 80,827,884 of record NC_073698.1, read on the forward strand.
GTGAAACTGATAGGAGCTTGTACAGTTTATTCCATCTTAGGAATCTGAGGTTTTAGGTGGAGAATCGGGTGTTCTCTTAAGTCCCAGTTCTTCTCTGTATTTGGGACCTCTGCCATCAGTGACAGTATTACCTGTAGTTTATGTCCTTCACTGAATGGAAGATCTTCTCTAGTAGAGGTCTAACATCAAATACCTGGGCTGTCCATTAATTCTTTTTTTTTGGTGGTCTTTTTGTTTCCTTTTTTAATCTCTCTACTATACTAGGAGATTTCCTCTGGAAGATATCCCTCAAGATGAAAAGGAAGCTGCAAACTGGCTTCATAAGCTTTACCAGGAAAAGGTAAACAGCTTTGCTTTGCTTTTCTTTGCTTTTCTCTCTTTCGGGACTTTACAGGAATAGCGTATTAAGGCACTGAGTAATGCATACTATTCCACTGGGTGAAGAGGAGAGATGGAAATATTATGTATAATTAGGCAGCCATCCCTCAAACTGCTGGAAGAAGCAGTACAGAAGAGGCCCTTGGCCATGGAGGGCTGACTAGTAAGTAGGTCTTAAATTGCTGGGAAGCACAACAAAATTCAGAGATATGCCTGAGTTGCAGAAGACTAATAGCAATCCACTCTCTCTCTACATTCTTCAGCTCTTAGGTCTCTGTCATACATTTCTAAAAGCTCTGTTTTTCCTATGGATGTTTTTAGGCACTCAAGAGTGACAACTGTCTGTCAGGGACAGCCAGTCCTGGCTCTTAGCTGCAGTTGTCTTTTGCTTTTATTTCTTCCACTGTCACTTTCCTTCTGCCTCCTGGTAATACCTCTCCAGTGGTGTGTGACATGGTACAGACAGTCCCTGGGATCTGCTGCCAGGGACTGGTGTAGCACATAGCCAGCATGCCTTCAAACAGCTCAAAGCTTTTCCGTGTCTTTTCTTTCTTCACCTTAGATGGTTAATTTCTTGACCACAGATTTAACAATTCGGGGGGTGGGGGGGGAGAACTGTAATGTTGCCCAACCCTAATCGGTGGATTGTTGAACTTGAGATATGCATCTTGGGTTTTGTGTCGCTTATCTTCGTGGGAAAACAGAGGAGCACAGAAACTTCAACTGTGCTGCAGCATTGTCAAGTTTAGGCTTAGTCTGTAGGTATGCAGCAGTTCTGAGCTTTGCTTTGTTAATTTTAACCTAATTTGTTTGAATACCTAAGTCTAATTCAATTAAGGGGAGGTCAGTTATCTTACAAAGAGCAGTAACTATCATCATCTCTTCCCACCTCCCATTAGTAAACGTATCAAACTAGCTTGTGGGTCAGCATAATATGGGATTAGAGAGCTTAAATAAATGTGGGATCCTTGAGTCCCACCTCCTGCTGTCAGGGATGTGCCATCATGTAATTCCCTTGTGAAAAGGCCCTTAGATGCAGGAATTCCTTCTGACATGGCCCGGCTGGAGGAGCAGACCTTAAGGTGTATGTTACAGGGGCGATCTTTGCTCTGTTACACAGTAAATGCAGAGCTAAGCAGATGCAGCACAGAGCATTCCCTTCACTTGGTGCCATTCCTCAGGCAGAGTGGTCTGCTCTGCAGATGGAGGGCTTCGTTGGCTGTACCTCCGTTCAGCTTTGGTGTGAGGTGTTGGCCGGGGAGGCATTACTTGCATCTGTGGATGTTTTATATATTGATCTTATGGTGGCAGCAGTATGTTGTAACTGGAATCCTTAAAGTGCTCTTCCCCCACAGAGGGTGTGTCCTCAGAAGGCTGTGTTATTGGCAACACCTTGCAGGTCTTAGCCCTTTGTAAGGGAAGCTAAAAGAAAAACAGCTGAAGTGGGGAAAAATAATAGCCAAACTTCAGCCATCCTCAGTAATAGTTTGGAAACCTTACAGAATATTCTTACAAACTGAGGGAAAACTGTGGGCCTGCTGTTCCTTTGAGCGATGTTTCATGATTGCATCGCTCTGCAGGCACAGCTGAGGATGCGGCTGCTTTGTTGACATTTTGGGGTAATGGCTGGCATAGTGCTGTCTTTGCTGGTTAGCTTGTGCTTTGCCTTCCTTTTCTGGCTGTATATACAGCATTTTTCTGCTGTGCTTCGCTAAATCATGCTGACCTTTCTGGAAGTAAAAACGAAAAGAAAAAGCATCCAGCAGAGAGGCGGGTGGTGTCTGAACCGGCCTCTGGCCTGACACTGCCCTGAATTCCAAAGCAATTAAGAGAAGAGATGAAGGTATTTGGTAGTGGAGAGGCTGATATGGTTTCAGTTTCTGATGGTGGCCAAGATTGCCTTCAAAGGGCTAATGCGGTAGTCTCGGCAGTCAACAGAAATGTTCAAATTCAAATAAATGACAGCAGATGGAGATGGATGCTGCGTGCTCTTAATAGGTATTTGCCACAGGTACTGTCCTTGGTGTTGTCCTGGAATTGACTAGCCTTGGATTGCTTGGTGCTAGCATTATGAACCAGTTTTCTTCTGTCTTCTCTTTCTCCCAGGATGCTTTGCAAGAGATGTATAATCAGGAAGGCATATTTCCTGGCCAGCAGTTTAAACCTCCTAGGAGACCATGGACTCTCCTAAACTTCCTTTTTTGGGCCACAGTTCTCCTCTCTCCTCTCTTCACATTTGGCTTTGGAGTTTTTGCAAGTGGATCACCTCTCCTTATCCTCGCATTCCTGGGACTTGTTGGAGCAGGTAATAAAAACAGAGAAGATGCTATGCCCAGAGCAGCATGTAACTAAGTTCTGTGTATTAATTGATAGGAATGGGGCTTGCAGAAGAGTACTTGGAGCTTGCTCTGTAGTCTTTATATTGTATAGCATTTTTATTATTTCAAAAGCTTTAATCCAGGCAGGCTTGCCTTCATGTTGTAGGAAATATGTATAGCAATCAATAGCAAGTGATTCTTGTAGCCTATTATGGTGCCTGAAGGAGAAAGTACTTCTACTGCACACCTTGTCTGTGAATAAAAAAACACAAACAAACCCCCCCAACCCCCACCAAAAACCCGAACAAAAAGTCCCACCCAAAACCCAAAGGAGGGTGGAGGGGTTATGCTTCAGTATTGATACTACTTGTTGTGTTAATCATCATAGAAGCATTAATTACATATTTAAATCTGGATTGTCCTTTTTTAGTGGGGTCTGACCTGTGATCCATGTACAGTCCTATACAGCACACTGTTGGTCTGTAGTCACTAGTGTCTTCAGGATTGGGTTAACTCATGTTGGCTCTGCTTGTGTGTTTAAATGTAACTTCCTAAATCCTTGAACTGGTTTTAATATGCCTCCCGTTTCTCTGTTGTGTTTTAAAGCTTCCTTTGGAGTTCGTAGACTGATAGGAGTAACTGAAATAGAAAAAGGCTCCAGCTACGGCAACCAAGAATTCAAGAAAAAGGAATAACTGACGGCTGCAGTTCAGCACATGTAACCAGACTATGGTATCCAATTAACTTCAGTTAAAAAATGACAACAAACACTTAGAAACTATCTTTTTCTTAATAACTGATGACTAATATTAATGAATAAAACTTGAGCCAAGAATGAAGAAGTTGGAGGCATCAACTGAAGAGAACACATCAACTTTCTGGCTGTTTAAGGATTACTGTAGTCAAACTATGGGAGAAAATCTGGGTTGGGGTGGAAGAAACAACTAATTTTTCTTGATTTGTTGGGGGACTTGGGGGTGGGGGGGAGAAAAGAGGGCATTGGCCATGGCCACATGCATCTTCAGATGACTGAATACACTGGTTTCTGTCAAGAGCACTACACTCACTTTTACAACAGGAGCCATTGAATGTTTCCTCTTGCTAAAGCCAACGTAATGTTTGTTGATTTCCAACTTTTTTTATTAATAAGCCAGAAAAAAAACCAACCCTTCTTAAATTAACTGACAGATGTTCGTTGGGTTAGAGTCATTTTGGAAAGGTTGTGTTGTCATGGCTACAGAGGAAATCCTATTTGTATGTTACACTGATACTTTTTATTTTCAGGCAATGTCTTAAAACTTCCGTGATGTGAGAGAATGGATAGCGGAGTTTGGAAGCAGTGTGTTATTGATCGGCACATACCATAGAACAGATCCACTAGTATTAAAACAGTATAAAATTCTCACCATTTCTCCTGTTAACTGCTCAAGGCTGTTTAATTTCAAAATAGTACTTCAGTCTTGAGTGTTGTTTTCCCTGTTTCACATCATACATGTATGATAATTATGAATCTGTTTGGGCCTGTTTTGTTTTCTGAATTAATGGTGACTGTGCGATTTGGAGTTGTGCAAAGAAGGAAATTTATCCAATTGTCCTGATGTTTTCTCTTTTTATTTCTGTTCTCATCTCTCATCACCGAAGTCCAGTTCAGCCAACCTCTCTCAGTAAACTGGAAGGCAGCAGCAGAAACAGGCACAATAATTTTCAAAACATCTTTTACAAAACTTTGAACAGGAGAGGTCTGTAGTGATCAGTTTCAAATACTGGCATCTGTTGAACATGTAATGAGAGTTTTGACATTGACTCAAATGGGGCCAGGATCTTACCCTGTGTGCTGTAATAACAGGGTGTGCTGCACTTTCTACTTAGTCGTGCTTTAGATGTTAATGTGAAGTATATTGCAAGGTGAGCTGTGCTGTAAAGCATTAGAAAGAGTACGGGGTCTCTTCAGGGATTTTAAATATCTTTAGTTTTGCTTGTTGACCTTTTGGTTTTTTTCACTGAAATTAGAGATCAGAATAATGGCTGTACCTCTCTGGGGTTTTTTTTCTTTTTTTTTCTTTCTTTTTCCCTCTTTCCTCTTTTACAAACACACATTCTGAGATTTTTGTAGATTATTGCCGTATGCATAGCTGGAGAATTATTTGCAAAGAGAGGGGAACTATCTGTATGTTCAAGTCTGAAGGCCACAATCTGCATTTGGCTACACTCAGAAGTTGGTGAAATGGGCTGCAGATCTACAGCTGAGGGCAGAAGCTGACCCTTGGGGTCTGTATTTTTAACCCAGCTGCAACTAGAGTATTTAGCTCACTTTTGTAAAGAGCAGACCTTATCAAAGCACTGGTCGTTATTTTAATCTTTGCTCTAGTAACCAAGATAAGAGAGTAATAATTTACCTTCTTCTCGGAGCTATTCTAACTGTTGGAATGTAACCTCTTCTCCCACAGGTTTTTCTGCTTTCAAACACTGGAAGAGCAATTTTGTAACTTAGAAAAATATTTTACTTGGGGTCATTATTCACTGTTCTGTCATGCGCTTGATTTTTATTTGTGGTCTTTTCAACAACAGGATTTGAAGGATGACCTATGTTGTCTGATTCCTGTTAGACTCATCCTCACCAAATCATTGTACCCCTAGCCCCAGCATTAGTACGTCATCTTTGTCCCCTCGAGAAATCTCCCCTAAGATAGGGGATGCAAAACTGTTGTTAATGTTAGTGGAATTTGGAATAATATGCTTTGGGAATTAAGAACAGAGCCCAGCCGTGACTCTCTTTTCCTTACTGGATTTTTCTGTGCTACTCTGTCTTTAAATATGGTTAGATTTCCAAATGCTGATAAAGGTAACTGACTTTTCCCTGTTTTTTAACCGGAGGACTAAAAGCAATGGGCTTTTCTTTCTTTTCTTTATTCTTTTTTTCTTATGTAATTCAGTAATGGATGTAATTCTCGCTTCTTAGAAGGATGTTACAAATGCTGTATACTTGCTTTCTGAAGATGATGTTGAGCATGTATAAATTGTACTGGCTTAGCAGAGTGAGGCTTGCAAAGCAGGCTGACCATTGACTATGTTTTATACCTACATTTTGAGCGGTATATTAATGGGCATGACAAGAATTTCACAAAATAGATCCTTTAATGCTGAGAAGAGGGGAGATTGTGAAAGGATTTCTCTCTATGGAATTTTCTCCTCTTAGTGCATGTAACTCCCTATTTGGAATCATGGGATTAGTGCATGTACAGCAAGGGGAGAATAATCAACATTTCATATTTTCTCTTCATAACTTACTGGTCATGCTTTCTTTTTGAAAATATAATAAATACATCATCAGTTACTTAAATTTTGCTCTTCTAAACAGACATATCAGTAACTATTTGGAAACCTGAAATATACAGCAATGCACAAAACAGTACAAAACCAACACAAATATCTTCATTTTGCATTTTATCCCCTCAAATAGGGGGTTTTATACACACATGCGTGCACACATAACACAGAGTATGTATAAATTAAAATGACTGGAAATAGCTGAAATTATTGTCACTAATGAAGATTATTAGGTGGCTTGGATTGGAAAAGTGAGCATAGATTTTATATCTTATTTTCTTCTGGTTTAATAGAACATAGCTTGTATATTTGACTACCAAGCCCTTTTAAGAGCAATAATAAACAAAAATATATCATTATTTTCGTCTTTTGCTTTTACAGCCATGCTAGGTTTAATAAACTTGAATCTGTAGGAGCATTTTCTCTCTCCACCTTTCAAAACTTTCATTTATTGCTTGATTGTTTAGACTAAACACCAATTTTCTCCAGTATGGACTTGCAAACTGACTGCCATGGAGTTCAGCATTGACTCCAAAGATAAACGGTTCTCAGACTGTTATGGACAGATGCTTTGCTCTTAGCCTTGGCAGCACTTGTCATTGTTGTGAAGAACAAAGAAGTTGCTCTCAAAGTGGGATTTGCAGTTCCAAGGTAGCATCGCGTTGAGCTGTCTTAAGAACATGGTGAGAGAGCTTGGAGACTGCTGGCGTTGTGGCATCCTTCAGTTAGGAAGGCACAAGAAGCTGATGCTGAAGAATGGCTGGATAACTGGTATCCAGAAGTCTTGGCTCAGTAGGGATTACAGTTCTCTATTGCTCATTGTGGGCTGAATCTGCTCTTGCAATTGACTTTGCATCACTGAGCAAAATATCTGTCTCTGGCACAAAGAGCATGGGCAATGTTCCTTTGTTCTGCTTTAATTTATCTCGAAGGGCTCTACACTTAATTGCTGACCAATGAGTATGACTATTACCTTTGTCCTAATTGCCTAGTATCCACAGAAGTGAGTGTGTCTGCTAACTTCCACACGATGCCACTTGTCTCCGTCACTGATGTCTGTGTATTTGCTTGCCTCTGTTTTCTGCAGATGGTTCCGTTATGACCTCTTAGCTGGAACTTGGAGCTTTCCAGTTCAACCAGTCCTATAGAAATTCCCTCACATAACTGAGGTTTTTTTTCCTCCTGCATTTTGGCGCTGGTTGATGTGCTCAGTAGGTCTGAAGTGACACGCTTGTGTTTAAGCTGCGGTAGGTGATAGTGCAGCTTTGCTGCTTCAGAGCAAAACTTTTATTGGGAAAGAGAAGTCCTTCCCAGGCCTCCTCACATAGGCCTTCACTACCTAGTAACTGGTCCCTCTGGATTGATGAAACCAGTGTTAGAAGAGAGCTGGGACAAGGTCTTTGCTAATAGCTGGAGTAACTACCAAGCAGAGGTTACTGCACCTCAGATAATTGCTAAAGGTACAGCTTCTGACGGGGACTAACCCAAAACCTGGTTTTGCTTCATGTACGTTTTGATTAAAGAAACATAGGGCTGGAAGCTTTTAATAATGCTGAGTTCACACTACACAGAGCATTTCGGATTGAAGGCAGGTAACATTCACCTGTTTTGGCATCTTGGAAAAGTGTGTATTAAGAAGTCGTAAGGCCAAGATTGGACAGACCTCGCCCAAGTGTTGCATTCAGATGCTGGAGGCCAATGCAGATAAGAGTGAAGAATCCATTCCTACATTTCCTTTGAAAATCAAATGCAACAGCGTAACTCAGCATCTCCTAGATGCCCGAGAGCTTACGTTTCTTGGTGTGAAGTTCCTGGTTCGCAGCAGATGATTACTACACGTTCTGGTTTATGCCTGTAGAAAGAAACCCATCCCTATAATGGTAATGCTGAATTTGTACTTTGAGCTGGTTTGCCGCAGCTACTTGCTTCTGTATTTCTGAAACTTGACTGTAATGGGCTGCTCCAGCGCTGCCAGTGCTGGGGGAAGCCGGGATTTGAAGCAGGTGGCAGCTGTGCTGAGAGCTGCAAGGTGTGTCGCTGAAGGAAGGTGGAACACTGCAAAGTGCATCGCTGGAAGGAGGAAGAACACCAACAGGTCTGGCCAAATTCTTGTCCTGAGAAAATTGAGTGATTGCCAGGAGCTTTGCAAACCAGAGATGTGTGTAATGTGAGTAGGCAAACTCAGACTCTAATATGAATGTGAAACCTCCCTGTGACAACTTGCAAGGTAGTCCTTGCCACGCGGGGTCAGAATTTGTTTTAAGGGCTTGTTACAGTTAGCAGCTCTTACTCTGCCAGGCTTCCCCCTGTTTATCTCAAAGACTGCGTTTATCTGATTGTCTCGGCAATCTCTGCATCAAAAGCCTTGCGGATTGTTGGTTTTGGGTTTTTTTACTTGCTGTGGTTTTGAGGGAAGACGTCCTGGAAGTCAGTGTTACAGGGTCTGCACCACATTTAGTAGCCACCAGAAAATGTCAGGAAAGTATTTCATACTTCGGAATTGGGGAGACAGTGGATTGGCATCTGTAAGACAAACATGTCACGTTTCTCTTGTCCTCAGCCTCTCTAGGTTTATGGAAAGCTGCCTGTATTTCTTAAAATGTGATACCTGCAGTTACAAGCCATTCCTTGGGTTTTGAAACTGTGAAGAAAATGAATTTGTGCACTTTCACTGTTGAGAGTACTTGAGTGCAGCTGATTGTCTACTTCTACAAAGCTTTACGTTAGCAGAAGCAGTATCTTATCTTTTGAAGATGAAATTACTTTAAAGATAGACACTTTAGCAGAAACCAGATTATAATAGGACTTCTAAGACATAAATTGGAAGTATTCTTTAGCGTGAGAGCTACCACCACCAATTTGCAGTCTTACATAGGTTTTCTTTCTTTCCTTTGATTATTTTTATTTTGGCCACTGTGCATTTTCAAGGAACACACACTAATTTACTAGTCACACTAAAATCTAATTTGCAAAGGGAGGAAGAGTGGGCAGCAGAGGCTAATCAGGAATGAATTACTTTTTTCCCCTAAGGATGAACTGGTTCTGTGGAGCTCCTTTATTATGTGCATGTGCATCTGTGCAGAGAGCCAAGCCGCATCCCTTTGTATTATTTTGCTTCAGCTTTGTCAGAGCTGTACCTTGTGACAAGTGAATGCTACTTGCCTGAACACCAGGCAGCCAGTGTCAGCTGGCATGTCGCTCACTCCTAAAGATCACCAGCAAGTACTGTAGCTTTAATGAAAACCTCTCTGAGAAAACACCGTTCTTAACCTGATTGATTTGTTACACTTCCCTCCAAATGACAAGTTTGTAAGTACTAGATGATCATTATTAGCCAAATCTAACAAGTAATAAAACTGTAATACAGGGTATGCATTTACTGTGCATGTGTATATATTTTTGTACATTTTTACAGTTATTTCCTACACTTGATTTTATGACGTTCAGAAGAGGTGCATCAATCTGGTTAAAAATAAGAAGCTATTAAGAAGACCCAACCCTGTCACCTGCTGTAGTTTCTACTAAGTACTGTGCCCAAACAAATACGCAGATTTACAGTGCTATGCAAATATTACTTTGTAAGTTGTCTCTTAAATTTTGCTTTAGTTCACGCTGTTTTTACTGGGCTTTCAGAAAAAGATTAACGCAAAAAACTCATCTTGTAAAATAAAATAGCTTTGGCTGTGTAAAAGTACTGTATATTAAGAATTTCATTCATGCTTTCAGTTGCTTATTTTAACTGTACATGATTTTGTACATAATATGCTGGCATAGAGGGTTTTTTAATTGTGCTTGAATGAAAATGGATGACTGCCCGGTGTCTGGTTTTGGTGATATTACTGAGAAAGTAGCTGATAATGTAACTGTTAAAGGAGGATTTCACACAGATGTGGGTACCCCTAGCTTGCTTTAATCACAACTCAGGGCTGGGCCACCACCTCGGTAGTTGGCCGAGTACAAAGAGATGCAGCACAGCTTAGATACACTGATCAGATCATTAGTCAGTGTCCAAGGTTTTTAGGAGTTTCCTTTGGTCTTACCAGCTCTGGAATCCATCACCCGATCCTGTCCCTGTTGATTCATCTATTTGTTCCAGTCTCTGCCTTGGTTTCGGGGTCGTCCTCAGATCACGATCTTCTTTCTGCCTGCTTTAACTCACACAATCCTTCAAGCACACTTAAGTCTTTGAACAAGCAATGCCTGTTCATCTATATTAATTTTTCTAAAGCTGTCTGCATTTCAGAAAGCACCTGCGTAAACAAATTGATCATCTATTGCTTTTCTATTCTCCTACTGATTAACTTGACTGGGTTTTAAACCGGCCTTGGATTAGGGCTATGCAAGGCCTGAGGCCTGGTTATGCCTGTTAGCAGCTTCAGCACTTAAAGAAAATGCAGTTTGAATCAAGAAATTTAAACGACTGGGAGATCTGCATCCTTTTCCCATTTGCTACTCTGGGTTTTGTACCTAAATATGTACTAAGGGCTATTTTTCTTTTTGCTTTGGTGGTTTTATTTCCATTCATGCTTTTTGGTCTCAGTCCTGCAGACTGATCCATGTGTCTGCAGCAGTAACCTGGGTGGATCATTATGTCGGGGCTGCAAGTAAAGAAAATTTTAACCCTCTGCCGTTCCCTGCACTAAGCCCATCATGGAGAGCTGTGGCAGGACAGTGCATCACTGTAGCATTTATAGAAGCAGTACATAAAAGTTTTACATGGCTCCTCCAAATGACTGGGGTGAGGGGAAGGATGTTCCTTTCCTGAGAATCCACCAAAGTAAACCCAAAGCTGTATGATCTGAGAAGCTGAGACTCCAGCAGGGTAAGCTGGCTATATGGATAGATGCTGTAGATTAAAACCAGTTTTTCAAATCTGACATCTTCTAAGTTTCTGTGTTTCACTGGAAGATGAAGACCTCTCCCCTTCCTCAGCTCATACACTTCCACCTGAAAGCAAGACCCACTGGAAGATCACTTGGCGTTGTTGCTCCCTTCCCCATACCTTTATCAGAAAGCTGCCCCACAGAAGCAGATCTCTACAATTTTTGCCTCTAGTATACCCCCGGCCTGCCTCTGTACATGCTCGGTCCCAGAAGACATCAGCTCTTCAGGACACTTATGCCCATAACAAATGACAGATGTGTGATAATACCACGTTCCTCTGTCATCTTTTTGCTAGACTGCAAGCACAGAGTTCTTGGTTTCTCCTGTTTTCCCTTCCCTGATCCTTTGCTCCTTTGAATAGTTTAGGTTGTGCTGAGCTGCCTTAAGATGACACATCAGCTGCACCATGCGTCACTCGAGGGGCAGACCTTTTTTGTGGAGAGGATGGGCTCTGGTTCTATGAGTACACAAGTAGAAACCTCTTTCCTGTTACTTCCTAGTTTGCATAAATGCAGGTTTTCTTACCTCTCCATTGAATCTCCTCATATCCATAACTCATTTTTAGAGGCCAATGCTTTTGATCTGGAAATATTTATGCTCTGTTTCAGGACTATTTTTTTCAGCTTTAAGGTGAAAAATATGGGTTGAAGTTTTTATCAGTGCAGCATAACAAAGAATTCATTTGGTTAAGGTGGTCTTACCCTTAGTTACATGCATGCAAAAGCCAAGCCATGAAAAGCAAAGCCCCAGCTGATGGCAGAGCTCTGTTCCTGAATGTCTGTTGTCTTGCCTCGCGCTACAGCAGAGACGTTCCTGTTAATTCTTTTCCTCAGAGAGATCTGTCTTCTGTCATTGCCTATCCGCCTGCCCTTCTGCAAGTCCTCTTCCCTAAACTGCATTCTCTTTTTGAACCAGTCCGTGTCAGACATCACAACTACACGTACTGGACAAGCAAAGCAGCTGGCAGTGGGCTGAGTGGACAAGGGCAGGTTAATGGGGCAGCGTGCCACCACAGCGTTGGACAGCCAGTGCTGCATAAGGTAGCTGTGGAAATGGAAGAAAACATGTATTGCTTTGATGAAGGCACGGGGAACGTTATGTGGTTTGTTTCTGTACTAAGCAGTGACCTTTAGGTTGTGGGAGTTTCTTACACACCCTCTCTTTAAATTGCAGACCCAGTAAGAAGTTGACTGTGGTGGTGGTGGCAGCACTTTCTGGGTGTAGTTCTTCTAGGTTCCTTGACCTCACTTACTGCACCCTTTTTCTTCCAATAGGGCATTAATATATTTGGGAAAACAGCCTGAAATTCCATAAAAGCAGTGCTGTGTTCTCAACACCAGATGCAATCGGCTGCTGCGCTGGGGTTGAGCCCATGTTTCAGATGTGCTGTGCTCCTGGCTGCAGTTACGTTGGGCAGAGGGCTTTTGGGGGGAGGAACAGCTGAATGCACTTTGTACATACTTCTAAGACTGGAACCTGTTCCTGAGAGGGTTGAGAGAGTCCATCTATGAGACAAAACTTTATGTAAGTGTAACAGATTTTATAGGTAGGCACAAGCTTAATAACTGTGGTATGGGTTAAGGAAGTACTCTTCTGAATTTTGCCACCTTATGGATTCACATCCATGAACCTAGAATATTTATATATTTCTATCTATCTATCTATATATTTATATATGTATCTGTCTATATAGATAGAGATCTGTCAGAAACCAATACCCTCTGACTGGATTCTTTTAGATACCACACATATGGAGGGCGCAGTGTTTCATTCCCCCTGTGCTGGTCTGCCTGACTCGGGGAGATGTTTGCACTACCAGTTGATCTGCTCAAGCGCTGATAGCTGTTTATCTAAAGCAAAGGCCACCCTCTGGTCCCCTCTGTGTTGAGCTAAAGTCACCTTGCTTTGCAACAGCTGCAGTCAATCACACCCTGTGTTGTTCCCTGAGCTTCACAGGCACATCACCCTTGTCCATCTCCACTGAGCCTTCTTCCCTTCTCTAGGGCTTTATTGGTCAGCGATGATGATATCATATATGATATCAGTATATCATATGATATATGGTATCATATCAATATATTGTATGAGATAGATATATATAAATATCCCCTATAATGCCAACGTCTTTATGTTCTTGCTGTGATAAAAGCACGTGCCAAAGGGGCAGGGCTGGGGTGGGCTATATGGTGAGCTGCCGGGGCTGGAGCTGTGCCGCCTGGGGGGGTGGCTGGAGCGAGCACTCCTGCTCGCTGCTGGAAAGCCAAAGCACATTGCTTCCCAAGGCGTTTGCTAGAGCGCAGACTACTAAAAAGCAGGTGCCACCTTGCCATCTGCGGTAAATGCCTCTGCACAGACACGTTGTAATTTTATTTGTGGAGAAGGCGGTGCAGAGCACAGTTGACTCTGATGACAGGTTGTTTTTCTTTTCTTCACTGTGGCTTGTGATGTGAGCTGCCTTTGGGTTTTATCTTGCTGATGTAGGGCAATATTTGCAAAAGCTGAATTCAGCAGTGGCCTAGTTGTCTTGTGACATCTCTTGTTTATTTGTCCAATGCAGTTACAAGCAGCTACGTGCTAGTGCTTGCTCCATTTATGAGGAAAATCAGTAAAAGAAAGAAACTAGGCAGGGTTTAAGAACACATATAAATCTCCTCCATGCTACTTCTTGTATGCTTCCCGTCAGCTCAAAGCTCCTTGTCAAAGGTAGGAAAGTGCTACACTCCCCTTTTTTCCTCCCTTTTAATTCAGCTGTAGTAAAGTTATATAGTCAAGATTAGGGCTGGAAGCTGCGTCTTTCAGTTGTAGACCTCTACCATGCAGATACACTTCTGCACGCTCTCATAGGCTGCTGCTTCCAGTCCGTGGAGAGAACGCTGTTGTGGTAGGGGTTTGGGCTTTCCCCTGGCATTCGTGTTTCGTCCATCACCCTGGGGAAGCGTGAGCCCTTTCGTGGTGGTTTCCAGAAAGGACAATGCTGCATCTTATTCCATCTAGTCAAAGCTCTCCACTTTACAATCCAGCCAGGCAGGACTTGTGGAGCAGAACATGGGCCTTGCAGCTTGTTGGGCCATCACACATTTCCATTTACGTGGTGATATTTAAGACTATGAGTTTATTTGAACTAAATCCTGTTTGGACCATTGTAGTGACTGGGGTATGTATAATTGTCTCCTCAGGCATTAGTAGCCAGAAAATAGCCTCGTACAGCTGATATGGTTCCTCTTACGTCTTTGTAGATGGGACAGGATGGTAGATGGAGGATTGCAGACCTAATGACCACCTGCACTTTCCCTCTGCACAGCAAAGCTGTTTTGCAGGTTGCGTAAGTGGCGTCCACCGTGCCACAGAGCTGAGCCGATCTCCAGGGGCTTCTTGGGGAAAAATCCTTCCCACTGCAGTTACTCCTTTCTTCACACAACCACTGCTAGCGTCATGTTTGAGCAAATGAGACCAGCTTGTTTTACACACAAGTGGTCTTTCTTCCAGCTGCAAGGTATTACTTCAAGCAATTGCACTAAAATGAGGCATTAGGAAAACGTAATTGATGCTGAACGGCCGGACTAAGCACTCCATTAGGTGTTTTTACCGGTTTTGCTGCTTTGTTCCTCCCATGTTACACCCAGCGCATAATCATGTAATTCCCATCATTTGCAAAGTTTTATTCCAAGTCTCTGGTATTTTAAAGGCCTATATTAACTGGTTTTGCCTTTTTTTTTTAATTTTAAAATTGAAGGCTTTCAGTACACAGCATTTGTTTGGGTTATGGTGGCATAGTCTGCCAGAAGGATGGGGAGGCATTGCTTGCTCTCTCCGCCAGCCGGTAGGTTGAATGAGACTCACTAACTGAACATGATAAAGAGTTTGCCTGGCAAATCCCATATTTCTTACCTGATAAATTTAATATTAATGCCTCACTAAAGGATGGAGAAGACCTAAAACTGCTGAGAAATGCTTCTGTGAAAAGGCCTTTGAATATTATGCAGCTGTGAGGTATGAACAAGGCGCAACCATGTGCTGCGGAGTGGAACCCTGTATTTTGGGGGAAGGAAATCTGCTCAGACCAGTGTTAGTTCCCTGTCAGATGGGAATAAACAAACAACACTCTCACCCCCAGCCCAGAACCACAGCAAGATGGGAAACCTGCAAACTTGTTATTTCCTGATACCATGCACTCTTTTGCTGGCAACCATACAAGACAGTTGGCCTATCTAAATTAAATATTGAACATAAATTATTGCTGTTAACTCAAATGCAATAATGTGGCTAGGGAAAACAAATTGCACTGAAGCAATATGGTTTTTTCTTACTCTCGAAGGGATCTCTCAGTGGAGCAATCTCTGGAGCTAATATTAGGTCTGGGAATGTCATAGGAACTAATAGGATTAGGCACGTGACTTCCTTTTCAGTCTGACAGGAGCCAGGTGTTTAGTTCCCTTGGGCTTCGCTGAGATTTCAGCACAGATTCAGAAGCGGCACCCAAATCATCATTACACCCAGATTTTCCTCTCCGGCTTTCCCCCAGGCAAGGAGAGATTTGTTAATTCAGCCATCAGAAGGGTAAATGGCCTTTCCAAGGAAAGGCACTTGGTGTGCAACCTGTGACAAAACAGTGCTTGCTCCCACTCAAGATGTAAACCAAAACTGAATAG
The DNA here is from genome assembly GCF_023634085.1 of Falco cherrug. Classification (NCBI taxonomy): domain Eukaryota; kingdom Metazoa; phylum Chordata; class Aves; order Falconiformes; family Falconidae; genus Falco; species Falco cherrug. The sequence continues at coordinate 80,843,440 of NC_073698.1, forward strand.
CATAACTTCATATAGTACCGTCATTACAAAAATGAAATTATAGCATTGTGCTCCTCCACTCACAAGAGGATACCTGATCTCATTTACCAACAGCCCGTTTGGTGGGGGTTCAAGCTTAGTCTTACTCAGCTTCGGTTTGGTGCTTAGGGCTTTCTGTCTTCAGGCACAGCTGAAAAAGACTAACAGGGTGTTAAAGGTAGTGAGGGATTGTTTGCAGTGCCACCAGGGGACTCCGGATATAAGTAGCATGGCCTGTTAACAAGGTAGTAAATATTTCTAGTTGGGGGCAGTGGTGGTCAGAGCAAGAACTGATGAGAGATCTCATTGTGCTTTCCCTCCTGTCAATGATATCTTTTATTTTACAGCTGTCTTAGTAGCTTTATTATTACAACCACCGATGTCTAATAGGATGGAACCCTAAAATAGAAACCTGTGGCGGAAAAAGCCCGTGCTTTGTGGATGTCTCTGTGATCTCAAAACTTATGGTGCTGCTGTGTCTCCAGTTGCTCAGTCTTTCTTCACTGTGAAATCACATATGCAATGAAATTAAAAGGTGGCAACCAGCAGTTTAATCTCCTCTGCAAGGGATACTGTTATCATGTAATTTAGGGTATCCAGCCTTTTCTTCAAATGTGAAGGCTGATCATTTGATGGTGGTGTAAGAAAAACATCTCCTAATGCAACTCACTCCTGTGAATGCTTCAGATAGGAAAACCCACACTCCATCCCTGCTCCCGCACATGAAAACATCTGACATCTTCCTAACTACATTCCAGTGCACATGTAGAAGTTGTCCTCCCTCCATCCACACTCAACACGATGAGTTAGGTTACACCCGTCATGTCACCACAGAACACAGTTCTACTGGTCCAGAGCAGGAAAAAAACCAAACCCAACTCTAAAGTGGAGGATTCTTATCTGAATATTTACTCTAGGCCAGGGGTCTTCAAACTACAGCCCGCGGGCTGGATACGGCCCCCCAGGGTCCTCAATCCGTCCCCCGGTATTTACAGAACCTCCCTGCCCCCCCCCCACTGGGGGTTGGGGGGGGAAACCAAGCAGCCGCAGGTGACCTCCTGCCACTTCATCCACGCGCCGGCCCCCTGTTTAAAAAGTTTGAGGACCCCTGCTCTAGGCTTACTGTGATGGCTTTCTAGACCTCTTCTTCAGTCCTCATTATTCTTGTAATACTTCCATTTTGCCACCCAGGGATGATCTGCCTAAGGTAAGCTTGCCAGGGAATCTCATTTCTAATTAATACTGAATTTTAATTTAATAACTAATAGCTTTTGACATGCTAGTTTTGAAATGAGCTTTCCCTTGATGAATTCAGAGAAGAGTATTTAAATAATGGTGTAACTCACTTTAAGATTCCCCCCCTCCCCTCTTTCCATCAATTTTTAATTATACATTGGACATGTGAGCTCTTCCCCAGGCTGGTGTGATGGACAGAGATCCTTCAAATTAGAAATGTTATGGTCTAGCTCTTACCAACTTCACCCATACTCTTCAGAAGTTAGTCCTAAGCAGGAGGATAAATGAAGAGAAGTAACAGCCCATAACTACTCCGTTACGGTATGTTTGTGCAAAAACATAATTGGTTGGTAAAGGTTTATTTCATTAATGTTTCCTGTAATGTATATTTTAAGTGAGTTCTAGAAATGACCACACATCCATGACGCTAAGAGTGTATTAAGTGAAAATGAATAGAGTCATGAATATCTGCCGGAGGAAAGAGCTGTCTTTTGGCCAGTCTGTACCGACCCCAGCTGAGGGTGTACAGGTGCAGGGGCCGCAGTGTAGAGCTGTTAAAACAACTTAACTAACAGTGACTGTCTCACAATAGCTGCACACTTGGCAGGGCTGGACAATGTGAAAAAGGGGGCTGGTTCAGAGGTGGGTGATGTAGAGAAGCAGTGTCCATGAAATGCCGGAGAGAGCACTGGATGCTATCAATTTGGATCTTGACATTTGAGACCAGTTAATTAGCCCTAGTGCCACCCTGCTGGCAGCTGAATGTTTGTATTGCAGGTTGGGTCCAGGATTGACATCCTGAAAATACTCTAGAGCTACAGGAACTCCTGGGGTTTGAGGACCTCCTCTGTCTGCTGGCACCTGACCTCGTTTCTGTCCACGCTGGAAGTGTGCTAGTTGAAAAGTTGTTTGGATTTATTTGAGCAGAGCTGTAAAAGGCTCTGAGGTCACTGTGCTATTACTAGTTAGTTTCTAAAGTTTGGGTGACTCAGGAAATGGATATAAATGACCTACTAGGGGAGAAGAAAAGGAGGCAAGTATAGTGGTGGCTTGGCCACCACTTGACCAGGTTGAATTCCTCTGGTCTTCGGAATTAGCTTGGAGTAAGAGCTGTCACGTCCACTTTTTCCTCTTCTTTCTTTTGTTTTGTTAGTGTGGTATAGGGGGAGAAAGCACAGTCGTTTGCTAATGTTATCACCCTGATAATGATGTTCATATGTTCATACTCAAAGTTCATGCTCAAAATTTCATACTTTGAATTTGTTCTCCTTTACCAAGGTGGATAATTGTAACATACTCAGCATTTGATCTGTGAGTTCAAATGCCTTTCTCCTCATGCCTGAAAGGTGAAGCTGCCTCTGATAACTCAAACATGCTGCCTTTTTGTAGCAGCTTCCCTGGATGAGTAGAATTTTTGAGAGCTATTTGAAGCAAGCTGTTTGGAAAAGGAGGAAAGTCTGTCTTAAGAGATGCTAGAGAGAGAGACATTGCCAGGAAAGGAAGTTTCTTTGAGTCCCAGAAGGCAAAGGCAGATGTTGACAAGATTATGCAGATGGTGTTGGAGAAATAGCATGCTACTGATTTTCCCCTCTAGGCTAGGTAGCATCTTCCCCTCCCTGCTCCAGCTGCTCTGCCCTGGCTTGCTGACCACTTTTTCTGTAGACTCCTTCTTAAATGCTTTCTCTTTTCTTTTCTCTCTGCTTCTTCAGGCTGTTAGCTTTTCCTGAGCCTTCTGGAAGGTCTTTGATCCCATGTTTCAACCTAGTCCCTCTGGTTTGTCTTGGTGGCCATTTAGGGATTTTTGAACAAGGACACATGCAGCTCTTCAGCAAAGTTATTAGCTCTTCCTTTGCATTTCCCTGTATTTCCATAATTCTGGTAATGGGGGCAGTTCACACAGCATAGCATTTCTGCTGCAGAAACACAGACACTGGATGGAATGAAAATGCTCTTGAATACAGCTGGTATGGAAATGGGTTCCCCATGCTGGTTTTGTTGCTATTAGATAAATTTTGGTCATTCTTTCCTTGGTCGTTACTTTCTGAAATAAAAAGCCAAAATTCTGATTAGTACGTACAGCTAATGATTTGTGGTTGAATTCACTTTACAATATTACAAAAGAACTTCCCAAATGTAAAAATCTTAACAATTTTTTTCTGTTTCTGCAGGTGGCTGTGAATTCATGAAGTTAGTTAATTAAACCAGAATTTCCGAAGGAAAACTCATTCAGTTAAAAATAATCAATCGACTGCATGCCAAAGTGTTTTATTTGTTATGACCCAGAAATGACAAACAGTTAAGTATGCTTCCAGCATTAATTTTTACTTTCTTTCATGCACAAATTTCATTGTAGAATGTATCCACCATATTTTTACTCTTGTAGTACAGTAAGGTGAAAAGCCATTGCTAAGTTGATATCAAATGCACAGATCAGTAACTTCTGGTTTCAATGTTAGGATCACCTTAACGAGTCAAAGTCTAGGCAAAGAAATGAAAGTACTTAAGTGTAGAAAAATAACTTCAATTAATTATTTAATGGGACAAATACATTGTGTCTCATTTTTATAGTAGTTTGATTAACAGGAATCATCTGAAAATACATCTAAAAACACTGTCCGTTGACACGGGTTTGTGTCTGTGTGCCAGCGCACTGTTCACTGCCAGGCCACAAGCCGGCGGCACTGGACTGCGCCGTTTGGGGCCGGTTTTCTGACTGCTGCCCGCAAACTGACATGAAAACACAAACTATGAATTTGCATCTATGTCTGAGTCCTTGCATTCCTTTGGGAAAATGTTTCCTTCAGTACTTCCATAAAACTTAGTTGCGCTTAATAAGTAGATTTTTTAATTGCAAACACTGTACAGAGTGAATGAAAAGAGCAACTGCAGGCCATCTCAGTGGAAGCCCATGAACTTCAATATCAATTTCTCCAAAAATATTAATTACTAAAAGTATCAAGGGAAAAGGTAAGAACGTCCTACAAGCAAGGATTTATCTTTAAACCTTATTGGAAAAATTCATTTGAACTTTTCCCATATATAGAAGTTGATGCTCATCTTCCAGAAGGATTTCCATAGAAATTCCTTCTGAATTTTTCGTTCCAAACCTTGCTACTGTCCAGATGGTGATAAAGTTGAACATTCAAATATTCATTCTACCGATGAAGTTTCTCTTCTATAACCATTTTCAGGTCCAACGGGATTTGAACTTCTGGTAAAATGCCACATGTGTAAGCTATCTCCTACTATTTCACTCACAACTGTTGATCTGCCTAACAGGCTCCGTTTTAAGCAGCGGTGGTAACATGTCAAAGTCAGGGTGTTGTTCCATGAATCTCTCGGGCATAATCCGGGAGTAAGCCCTCTCGGGGAAACCAACCCAGTCTGTTAAGTGACATTGTTGCAAAACCGAGTAAGAGGTTGGGCACAGTGTAACTGGTACTAATTTCTGTGCCCGCATTGAAAAGCTCTGGCTTCAAGACTCTCCATGCAACTGAAAGTTGGCAGGATGATGATCTGAACCATTTAGATACTGCACCGCGTCTGGCTGGGGTGGAGTCAACTCCTTTCATACCAGCTCATAGAGTGCTGTTTTGAATTTGTGGCTATAATGGTGGTGTCGACACACTGAAGTTTTTGCTTTTGCTGAACAGAGCTTGCACAGCATCAAGTCCTTCTCTTTTTCCCAGTCTTCTCCTCCAGCAAGTAGGTTGAGGTGGGCCAGAGTCTGGGAGGGGACACAGGGACAGCTGACCCCAATTGGTCAAAGGGCTTTTCCATACCATATAATATCATAAGGTCATGTTCAGCAGTAAAAACGAGGGTAGAGGAAGAAGAACAGAGAGTTTTGGCTTCCAGGGTGGCTGTTATTCAAACACTGGCTGGGCACTGGTCTGCTTGTGGGAGGCAGTGAGTGATTTCCTTTGCTTCACCTTCTGTCTCTTTCCTTCACCTGTTAAACTGTCTTTATCTTAACCCATGTGTTTTCTCACTTTTATTCTTCCCCTTTTCTCCCCCTGTCCTGCTGGGGATGGAGGAGTGAGTGAGCAGGTGCGTGGCTGCTGGTCAGGGTCAGCCCACCATGTGAAACAGAAAGAAGTATTATAGTGTGGTCAGATGTAGGATAAAGCTATCTTTTTCATGAAAAATCTTTATTTGGAGGTCACCAGATGGGAGCAGTGGGATATGTAGATTAGAGAGAACAAGGAATTTTACATTCATGTCTGTTACTGCTGGCAAATCTTGGGATCCTAGGATCTACCATAATGTTCCTGGGCCTCCATTATCTTGAAGGCACAAAACTGGAGAGAGGGAATCAAATTACAGTGTGGACACTACTGGTTTTGTCTTCACCCTGGTCAAAACCTAGTATAGGAATTTTATTTTCCTCCTGTCACAGCCTTGCCCACTAAGGATCTTTTCCCTTCCTCAACACCATTCTCTGTTTGTCTTCTTTTCTGTCTCTGCCTCCCTAAAATAGGACAGTTGATACCATCTTCAAACTCAGAAGGAAGATCTTCAGACATGAATTTCCCCTGGTAATGGACATTCCATCAAAACATAAGGCAATTAGGGATACAACTTAACAGCTTCCCTTCCTTTTTCCTACTGTTCAAATGTTTGAAAGAATTTCAACACGGGTTGTTCCAGTAGGGACCTGAAGATCGACATCATATTTTAGGATTTAGTGTTACAACAATGAGCCAGGGCTTAATTAACCTTCTCGCTCTTTGGGAGACCTGAGACAGAGGATCCAGTTCCTCACAAAACCACTGCTGCTTCTCTTGCAGTTATTGAGCTCATTAATCTCTCTGACACTGTGCTTAGGACTACAGCTATATTTTATTTTGGTCAAGTTGAAGTGCTAAATATCTTGAAAAGAGAATGAAATTCCTCATCCTGCCTTGCAGAAAATATCATTCAAACAAACCAGTAACAGAAGAAGAGCTCAGGGAAAAAGAAAGAAGTGGGAAATCAGGAGCAGAAAAAGGTGTGGGATATGTTGACTTCTGTTTGCTGGACACCTGTGCTATGTGGGTTTGTGCTTCAGTACACATGAAATATGATAGAAGGGGACAATGAGAAATTTAAGCTTTTGTTTACATTAAGCACTGCACAATATAGATGTATGGCACATCTGAAATCAGTTTATTTCTCTGAAACAATCCCCACCTTTCAAGTCAGACTGCATTCCTCCTCCAGGAGGGAGAGTTCCCAAAAGCCATAGAAACTGCCCATGAAGCCAGAGTAACCCAAAATGAGCCATGTAACATGCTTCATGTTATACAGATGGAATTGCCTGATGGTAGTGACTATTGGGTATATAAATCTCTTAAGTCATCAATAAGAAGAAACATTGCAGCAGAACATTAACAACTGCAACCGTGCAAAATTTTGATGGAGAAAATTTTAAGTTCTCTGTTACCTTATAAACCCTATTGCAAAGAGAAGTTGTGAAATAAAGGGAGAGTCACCTGGCTGCAAGACCAGAGTGACTGATATACAAAGTAAAAGTTGGAAGAATAAATGCCAGCTATTGCCATTGAAACAGGTAATGATGTGCAGTTAAAGTTAGCATGAAACTTAGAGTCTGCATTTCCAAATGTAAGGAGTGAGCTTGTGCGCCTTGTTTTGGGAGAGTCCATTTTTTTCCAAGGTGGTTTTCCCTGCTAATGTGTTCTCATGCACCCAGAGTCCTGTTCCCCTAAACACCCACCTAAGGGAGCCAATGGTGTGTGCTACAGCCCTGTTTAGCCAGCACACCTCCGATGGCTTTGTGCAGAAGCCAGATGGTGAAGTAGGGATGAAAAAAAGGGCTGGTGCCCTTCTATCCACATCAACCTGAAATTTGGAGGAAGCTGAGATGCACAGAGACTTGGAAATGAGAAAACTCTTCTTGATCTAGTAACACATGTGCCGTCTTTTCATGCGGTCATACAGATGCCTCTTAGATTAATCTGCTCCTTCATACTGCACCTCAAAATCAAGATCCATTCCACTGGTGACCTACCTGGGCATTGAGCTTATTGCTATAATAGAAATGATAATGCTGGTATTTAGGAGAAACATTTGTACAGGCTCTGGCTGGCTACAAACTAGCTCAGGTTCAGCTCCTCCTCTCCCACTGATTAATCATTTAAAGTGCAGGTGTAATTATGCTCTGTTAATGTGACTAGGGAAAAGTTTTAGGTACCTGATAGCCAACAAACTGAAATGATGAAAAGAATTTGCTAATTGCTTTGCTAAAGAGAAAGTTTTGAATGTGTGATGTAATTTTATCTTGCTGTGCACATAAGGTTGAAAACTTGGAGGGAACTGTAGCACCATGATGGCCTGATATCTATAATATGATTGGGTTTTGTGGATACAAAATTATCATCCACTTAAAACATATATGATTTCCAGTAGAGACAGACAGTATTTTAAACATTGTTGGTGTAAAGGAAAGAAGAAAAGGAAAATTCTAATTGCAATTAAAGTGATCCTTTTTTCCCTTTCCCACATTTTCCCCAAAACCAAAATTTCATCCATTTGTTTCAAAATGCAAGGTAAAAGTACAATATTGATGAAGTGCCAATTTTCAAATGCTTTATTTTTTCTCTATATAGTTTACCATAAAAAAATCCTAGTTTTTCTCAGACCAGTCAGTTTCACTTCCCAGTCAAATTCACTTTCAAGTATTTCTGGCATTTAAACGCCTGAGAACACTGTGAAAAGTTGTTTCCTTAGTCTTCCAGGTCTTCTAGGCTATGTTAATGTGTCTGTCTCTCTCTTTTGTGTGTGTGTGTGTAAGATGGTTTAGGAATAAACCACAAGTGCAGATACATTTGCTTCATTCACTTTCAAAAACAGCTAGCAAGCTTAGGATGCAGCACTGGGTCCATTTAATAAAAACAGCTATACTGCAACTACAAAAACTAGATAGGAGATTGAATGTACATGAAATTATGTGGTGATTAAAAGTTTAATCCCAATGAACTACTGACCTTAGCTCTAATCTCTGACAAAAGGGGACAAGTGCTCTACAGTAAGGGGAGATCACTGGAAGACGTTCCTGCTTATTTGATTTGGGTTCGCCTGTTCATGCCTGTGCTGTTTAGGACTGTGCAGGATGGACTATTTGACAGATGCATGAAATGAGTTACTCTGCAGCTTACTAGAAGGAATTTATTATTTTTTAAACGTGCATATAACTTTTTCTTTTCTGGTTCAGTAAACCCTGTATTTGCCACATACTTATTACTTACACTGTAGAATGATGTATGTGCTGTCATTTTTAAAATAAAATTGTGCCATCATACATCTTGACTCTCACAGCACTAAAACAAAATAAAAAATAAAACGTTAGTGTCTAGCTGCTCATCTAAACCTGAAAATCAGATGTAACATTTTATTGTGCAATATAAGATTATTAAACTTTTGGACTTGTAAGGAATTCTGTATTTGACTGTGCCAAGGAAACAAGTCTTGTTACAACCAAGGTGAAAGAGAAGTTCTGTGCAAATGCTGCTGAATTCAAAGAATAGGAAACATTAATCCCCAAAGCAGAACAGAACAGTAGAGATATAACTGGGAATATTCATCTGCAGTACGGAATGAAACATGTTACAGGGATGTTGTAATTATTTTTGAAACAACATTATAAGCCCCGGAAATAGGGTTAAGGTTTTGCTGAAAGAAAATTCTAAACAAACTGGTTTCTGGAAATACTCAAACAGAACACTCAAACCACCTCAGCACAATGTCACTGTGCAATAAACAGTTATGATTAATACACAGATTATTTATAATCCTACCTTAGATTACATTTGGTTTTACACATGTACATAGTGTTTTTCATTTTTTTACCCCTTATGGCAGACTACTTTCAGTATGCTCTTCTGCATCTTATTTACTTCTATTTGAGACAGTAAGTCAATATCCCCTGAATTCAGGATTCTTGATTCTGAAGATGACCAAGGTAAACAGTAGAATCATTAAGAACAAAGGAATAGGATATCAGTCTACAGTAAGACAAGGGCTAATTTTATGAGTACTGAAGTCTAATACAATTAGACACAACAGAAGAGTAATAGCATATTATTTCTAAGCATTAAAAAACCCTACAGTACAAACCCTTAAACATTAAGGGCCATATTCACTGATATACTCCAACTGCTATGCATTGCTCTGGCATGGAAGTATGATTATGCCTCCTTTTCAGGAACCAGTTCTACACTTACATCTTACTCGCCTCCACTTACTCAGCTACCCATGCTACATGCTCTTTTCTCTTCCCTATAATCCTCCCTCTGAGCTCACACTCCAAACGCACAACTCTCTGTCCTTTCTTCTTCGTGGTTTCCATGGTCCAAGAACGTAACTCATGAATTATAAGGCCAGACATCTGTTGCCTGACTCATTATGACCTGCAAAGCCTATCTTGAAGATGGCTTGCAACAACACTGTAAAAGTAAAAACTAAAGCATTTGAGGCCAGTGGAAAATATGGTCCCTAATACACTTAAGTCCATTGAACTACCAGAGCTGTAGGCTCCAGCAGCCATGGGAACAACCTAGGCTCTGAAGCACAAACCACATGCTATCGAGCCCTGTGACTATGTTCCTTCTCTTTTCCCTACCAAGGCAGAAAAGGAGAAACAGTACCTCTCCATGCTACCACAGGGGATTATTCAAAGGTGACAAACACAGGCTTAAATCCATTTGTGAAAATTGGCAAGGCATCTGTCACACAAATCCCTTTTCTTCTAGGCCCAGAGCAGCCAACGCCACAGGTTTGCCCTCCGGCGCAGGCACAGCCCAGCCATGGCACAGCCTGGCAGGCCCCTCTCCCTGCCCAGCTGCCTTACAGGCCTCGGGCCACTGCCCGCTAAGCCCACCAGAGCCTTAAGAAGCCCCGTAACAAAAAAAAAAAAAATAAAAAAAAATTCAGGTCGCGCACACCGGGTGTCAGAAAAAATTCAGGTCGCGCACACCGGGTGTCAGTGAACAGGGCAGGCTCGGGGGGCTCTTTCCCTCAATCACCTCAGCGCACCCGGCAGTGGCAGCCCCCCTCCCAGCACCCTGGCGCTCCCGCCGGGCGGGAAAGCAGGAGCCGGCCCGGCCGCGGGGGCGAAGGCGGGCGGGCCGGCCAGGTAACCCTCTCGCCGTAGGTCCGGCCACCGCAGGCCGGACGTGACGCCTCCGCCCCCCGAAGGCTGCCGCGGCGCAGCCGACCGGCCGCACACCGGGGAGCCCAGCCGCGCCTCGGCGGCCGCACGGCCCCTCCCCGCCGCGGGGGGGGGAAGCTGCGCCCCGCCCGCTCCGCGCAAGCGCGCCCGCCGCCCCCCGCCCAGCGCTCCCCAGCCCCGCGCTTCCCCTTTATTTCACCCGTTTTCCGGGTTAACCCCTGTGCAGCCGCGCTGGGCCCGGCCGGCGGCGCCCCTGGCCGGCGGGCGGCGGCGCTCCCCGGAAGCGGTAATGCTCAGCCGGTGATCCAGGAAGCGGATGAGCTCGCCCGCCTTCCCCTCCGGAGCGGCGCTGCGGGGACGCGGGGAAGCGGGTGGGGGGAGGCGGGGGGGGGGCGCCAGCAGGCCCCGAGGCGGAGCGGCCCGTCCCAGCCCCCCGGCGCGGGGGGAGCGGCGGCGGCGTTTCCATGGCGCCGAGCGGGCGGGGGAGCCGGGGCTGAGGACCCCGCCCGCTCATGGACTCCGCCGCGGCGGCGGCCGCCGAGGAGGAGGGCAGGGAGAAGCCCCCGGTGATCTACACCATGGAGAACAAGCCCATCGTGACCTGTGAGTGCGCCCCGCGCCCCTCGACGGGCCTTAACGGCCGCCGCCGGGGCGGGGGGGGCGAGGCGAGGCGCAGCGGCAGTTCGGAGCGGGGCGCGGGGCGCTGGCCGGTGCCCCGGGCGAAGGGCGGCCCGGGGCGGGGTCCGGCGGCGGGCGGGCCCGCAGCGCCGGAGCCTGGGGGCTGTGCGGGGCGCGGGCGGGCGGGGCGGCAGGCGGGGGGCGCGGCCGCCCCGGAGCGGCGCCGGGTGCCCCGGCCGGGTGCCCCGGCTGGGTCCTGGAGCTCGGGGCTGAGGGACGCGGCACCTGCAAGGGGCTCTGGTGGCCGGTTTTGTCTCTTTAGCGGCTTGTCCCCCCCCTTGGGTTTGTTTCGGTGTGTTTCAGGACTATAGTAAATAACAAAACCGAACGTCGTGCTTACAGGTCCTTAGGAGAAGAGACTCAGATACGACAATAAATCTTAAACCCCAGACTTCTTGCCAGCAAGCTTTGTGTACTTTTGCTCTGGGTGAGAGAAGTCGCAAGAGTAAGGCATCCTCTGTGGTGAGGAGAGATTCCCACCGACGTTATCATTCAGTCTTTAACTGCTGTGCTTTGGTTTCATCTCCGAGACAGTTTGTTTAAGAAACTGGATCGCATGGTTCTAGTGATGAGTATAGCTCTTTCAGGTGTTGGAGGCAGGCAGCCGGGACATGCACACTGGTCCTGATGTAAAACATGAGCTCCTGTGCTCTGACAGGTATAGAGAGTTGCAACAAAGCTCACTTAAAATGAGCATGTGAACTAGGCTGGACATGAGGAAGCATTTCTTTGCCAAGAAGGTGGTCAAACACTGGAACAGGCTTCCTAGAGAAGTGGTTGGTGCCCCAAGCCCATCAGCGTTTAAGAGGTGTTTGGACAATGCTCTTAACAACGTGCTTTAACTTTTGGTCAGCCCTGAAGTGGTCAGGCAGTTGGACTAGATGATTGTTGTGAGTCCATTCCAACTGAAATAGTCTATTCTGTTCTAACTACATCTGTAATGCTCTTAATAGAAAAATAAGGTGAATGAGATCAGTGTAGAGAATTCTGCTTTTTGGTTTTTTTAAGCAAGAGGTAACCAGTAGACTGTTCATTCTTAGTCAAAAGTATCTTTATCAATGACATAACAGACTATGTATTTGCACTTTATCAGTAAAACACTGGGAATACTTTACATTTGTGTTAAATAGTTTATATTTCACAGGTTTGTGTTGTCTTATTACAAACTCAGCATTTATTGATGATTAAGGTCTTAGACTGACATTGGTATTTAGAAAAAATATCCAACTATAACCTCATACCTATATAATTATGGAACTCCTGTGTGTGTGTATATTTTTTTATTCAAAGCATTTTATGAATGTGCTTTTTTCTTTCTTAAACTTTTGATGCAGTTCATCAATTGAAGGCAGTGGTATCTGGGTTGAATCTTCTGTACTAATCTACATCAAGACTTTTGAAATCCATTTCACTTCAGATTTGAAGTCAGAAAAAAGTACATGTTGGAAACATCTGGAGGATATTGTTGCCTCCCTTGTTGGTGTTATGCTACTGTTCAGGCTGTGGTGGATCGCTTTTCGGATTTGCTGGCTTTATCCTGTATTCGGAATTGGAGTGTATGTGTGTGTGTGGGTTGTGCACATCAGTCCTTACTGTTCTTGTATGATTTGAGTAAGCAACATATCTTTCAGTCTGTTGAAGTACATGCAGTTTTACCTCAGGCTTGCTTTTTTTGTTCAGTAAGTGCAGGAAAGAACTCTGGCCTCTGTAAGGAAATTTTCAGAATTCCAAACATGGAGTTTAATCAGGTTTTAGTCAAGCCCAATTATCTGATATTGAAAATAATATTAATTTTGGTTTAGCTGTTTTAGTTGCCTTTTTTCTCCATCCAGAGAAGAGAAGTGCTTAAAGACTGTAGTAGTATTTCTAACAAATATGTTCAACAAAAATGACTGACTTAAAGGAAAGTTCTTCTAAGCGTTATATTGTCCATGATTTTTAAGGAAGTGAAGCTTGGCCTTCCAGGGAAGGAATTGTTGGCTTGGTATTGGTTTGTTGGAAAACACAATCAAAGCCGTATTAGAAGCTGTTTGACAAATAGTTTAATTTGTTTTGTGGTTCTGATTTCAGGCAGTTGGAGTTATTTGGGATAACTGCCTCAGCTAGCAGGTGCATGAGGGCAAAACAGACCTGCAAGGGGATGGCTAGTTTTTTGATTATATGAAGGAAAAGTGTCGGTGAAGTGAGGTTGTGTCTCAGAACAGAAGTATTTTCTTTTGCTACAAGATTTAGATTAATCTCTGTCAGGTAAACAATTATATAATGAAATATTCCTGTTAACTCTTAGGGTTTATTCTTAATGAGGAAGAACTGAAGAGAGAGTTTTGTTTGGAATTAAATTTATTTTCAACACTGTGCATACCAAAGATGTTTTGTAAACACATGTTTTTGTCTACTTGAAATAAATTTGACAGTGCTCTGAAAGGAATGCTTCTCTGGTAAAGAAACTTATGCTTTCAAATCTGAGAGTTAGTCTGTATTGTACCAGCACTTATTTGCTGTATCAGTACAATCCTAATTCAGCACTTTACATATATACAGGCTTTGGCCTGTAGAATAAAAATGGCAGATTCCATGTGGCTTGCATATTTGATGCCAACTGAAATGCAGGTTTTGTCATTACTCTTTTCATCTTAATACTGTAACTCAATGATTTGATCCTCAATATTTGTAGGTGCGCTAGCCTTGTATTTGTGATATTTGTGTTACTGGCAAAACGACATAGTTTTAATAGAGAGTTTAGATTAATAGAGTTCAGCTAGGCTGAATTAACTAGATTAACTGAATTAACTAAAAAGTTCTAGAGACATTTTCTCTAGTCAAACAGACAACCGTATTTTCTAAGTGTGGAAAAAATAGTATATTCATGGAAAGGTGCTGTTTCTTTAAGTTTTTTTCCTTTTTCTCAAGATGGCAACATCCTGTGTAGTATTAAATTATTTTTGTCAGTTAGGACTGAGTGCCATGATGATTCCTTTCCAGATTAGTTCCAATCATGTTTTCATACTGTAAGGCTTACTAGGTTGTAAACCCCACTGTGGAGTTTCACTATCCAGCTGTGGTTATGCTCGCTCTGGCACATTACTTTAGAAATTCTCAGTTCAAGTTTGTAGCAATTTATCTTCATTGCTACCAGAACTTGTATGTTTTACAAAGCATTTTGAGTCGGCTTCTAGCTTTCTCACTGCTCTAGACATGTTATTTTTACCATAATTAATTGTTTTTTATTTGAAGAGTGAAGAATTTATTTGCATTGGACCTCTTGAAGTTGAGTAGTTTCTTTGCAATGTTGACTTGACAATGCAGATTACTTTCCTAGGAAACCCAAACAATGTTGCTTCCTTCTTGTGAGTTCAGTTTGAAACTTTAATTAGAGAAAATCTTCGGAACTAATGTTCTTGCACATATATATATCAACCAAGTGTTGTGTTGAAAGAACTTGTCCTAATGTAGTGGGTTTGCACTTAAATTATTAGTTCTGTTATCCGTGTGAAGAAGCTGAAGACAATCCTGCTACATGAAGTAATTGATTTTGCAGAGCGGCCCTACCAAGCTATTCTTTTAGAGTTATCTTCATGCAGTTGTTGAATATTCCTTATTAGCTCTTGGTATCTGTTTATATATTGTGTGTGTTCATATTTGTTCTTACTGTTGATACTCTGTCTTAGTACAATGAACTTCATATGTAATCTTTGGAGAGAATGGGATGCATTGCTTTCATCTGGTCCATGTTCAAAATGTGCTGTGATCCAGCAAGAGCAAAACCATCAGCAAATCGTTGTAGGCCTGAGAACAGAAAATATTTGCAGGTATCTACAAAAGCAGCATAAACAGAAAAGGTTAATAAAAGTAAAGGGGGGCATGGAAAGAATTTTGTATCTTGGAGTAAAAAGAAACAGTTGCAGTTAGAATATTGTTCTGGGACTGGAAAAGTTCAATTCAAAAGTTCTGTTACTAGTAGGTATATGTAACAAAAAACGTGCCAACAAGAAGTGGCAGGTAACCCAAGTAATTAGAATGATTTGCTGCTAGTGAGACCCTTTGAACAACTGTATTCTATAAATGCATTTTCCCTGTTGTCAAATAGGACTCCTGTCTGCATTGTAAGTCATCACTATTGTGTAGTTGATACAGTATTATCCTGTACTTAAATACCTGCTTACATATGTCATGAGAAGTAGCATATTCTTAGTATTATTAACCCCTGTTTTAAAGATTTAGTAGTGCAGCAGTAAGTAAAGATATAAAGTTTTCCTAAAAGGATTTTTTTCTGCAGGCTACTAGTGAATCAGCTAAGATGTTTTATATAGCAATTAAGCTGTCTTGTGTCTCAGTTTTTTAGACCTCTTTTGAACATGAATCTGGGTTGCAGGGGAGATTCATAGCAGAACTTTTTACCAGTGGAAAAATAAGTAGGATCAGAAAGGTTAGCTGTGACTGATACTTGGGGATAAAAACTAAACAAAAGCATAGTCTTGTCACTGAGCTCTCTTAAAGGTATTTGAAGCCTTTTATCTCAGTTGACTGGGTCTATCATTGGTTTCAAAGGAAAATGTTTGTCTGCTTTAGTCATCTGACCTCAGGGAGTTTTCATTTTACACTGCCTGTGTATTTAGTGTGTTGGGATAATTTCCTCTAGAGGGAAAAAAATGAATTGTGGGATATTCAGATACTGCAGTGACAATATCTGTAAGTACGGAAGAAGTTTGGAAAGTGTTAGAAAAAAATAGATTATTGGGGATTTTGGTGTTTTTTAGGCAGGCATCAAACAAAAAAAGTCAGTATTTTATGGTTCTTTTGTATCAGACAAATTTTGTATATTTGTGGCCCTGCTCTGGACTTGCTCCAATAGATCCATGCCCTTCTTATGTTGGGACTCCAGTGCTGAACATGGTACTCCAGATGGTGTCTTGTGAGAACAGAGGGGGAGAATCACCTCCCTCAACCTGCTGGTCACCTTCTTTTGATGGACCACTCTCAATCCATTCTCTGCCCAACCTGTATCTGTGCTTGGGATTGCTCTGACCCATATGCAGGACCTTGCACTTGGCCTTGTTGAACTTTATGAGGCTCGTACAGGCCCACCTCTCAAGCCTGTCCAGGTCCTTCTGGATGGCATCCCTTCTCTCCAGCGTGCCGACTGCACCACACAGCTTGATGTTGTCGGCAAACTCAATCCCACTATCCATGTTGTCAACATATTAAAGAGTGCTGGTCCCAACACCAGTGCTTGAGGAACGCCACTCATCACTGGTCTCCACTTGGATATCAAGCTGTTGACCACAACTCCTCGAGAGCAACCATCCAGCCAATTCCTTATCTGCAGAGTGGTCCATTCATTACATCCATCTATCTGCAGTTTAGAGACAAGGATGTCGAGCAGGACAGTGTCAAATGCTTTGCACAAGGCCAGGTAGACGATGTCGGTTGATCTTCCCTTATCCACCAGTTCTGTAACCCCATCATAGAAGGCCACCAAGTTTGTCAGGCATGATTTGCCCATGTTGGCTGTCACCATGTGTCTTAGCATAGTTACCAGAAGGATCTGCTGCGTGATCTTGCCCAACAAAGAGGTGAGACTGACTGGTCCCTTTTAGAAAGGGAAAATTTGGCACCAATAGGATAAGTTTTTTTAAAATAAGTAGTTTGAAGATTCATGTGATCTTCTGGAGCTGTATTTACCAGGATATTCAGTCACCTTTGCATTATGCTGTAGCCTAAACAAGAAATGTTTTGGCATTAGATGCCCATTTCAGTTCTTGGCTAATTTCAGAAGTTTTCTCTGGGATTAGGTTTATGGTTAAGAGCTGCTCCATAGACACAGAGCCTGTCCTTGAATAAAAGTTATAGACATTCTTTACTTGGTTTACATGGTGGATTTTTACAGCCAGGTTCACAACCAAGACTCACTTGAGTAAGTTTTGTTTCTCTTTTGCCCTGACCTGGCGATCTTAACATTTTGGATGTCAGTTTGGTGGACGTCAAGTCTTTGAAGGTCATAGAAGTGTTTTTAACTTATGCTGTTTGATTCAATGTTTGATTTAGGCTTATCATAAAACCCTTTTAAGGTTCTGCTGCTTTATTTGCATTTGATTTCTGGACAGATAACCTGTTTGTCGTAACTTGTTTGTGAAGTGTTGAAATAAGTGGCAAAGGGCATACCTCTTGAACTTTTTAATGTGGAAAGGAAGGAAATGTGCTTTCTCCTTTCTTCCCTTCTTCCAGAATTGTTTCTTCTTAATGTGTATCATTTGAAACATTACTGCTTTCTATTACTTTGTTAGTTAAAGTAATTGTTACCCCTTCACATGCAGAACCACCCTACACATGGAGTGGCATCACTTAAAGAATTACTGTGTTTTTTCTGTGTTTGGTGTGTGTGTGTGTTGACATCCAGGTGGGGAGCAGATTAATTCAGACATACATGGCGTAAAAGCTGAGATGTGTGCTCCAAAGGCTGTGGATTAGCATTTTTTTCCCTATTCTAAAGAATAAATCAAGTATTAAAATAAACCAATAAAAGATTTACTAGGTTTATATTGTAAATTAGAGAAGTTATGGAATATATTTTAAAATAGTAAAAAATAGGTAGAACTTTGAAATAAAATTAGATTATTACTATTTAATACTGTTTATCTAATACAATTATAAGATTAAAATAATATAATAAAACACAAGATATGTAGTTCTTACTGTGTTTTAAGTGATAAAGGATGACACTCCCCAGTTATCATCTCTACTGGAAATTTAGGTCTTGTTCATTCTAAAAGAAGAAAACCCTTCTCTAGAAGGCTGCTTGGTTTTAGTTATGGTAAGATTCTAGAATTACTTTCCCATATTTGCACATCTTTCTCCTTTTCAGCTGTATCTGATCATCTGTTACACTTCAGCTGGGACTGGCTTTCCTCCATCAACTGGCTTCATTAGTCTGTCTTTTTTTTTTTTTTTTTTAAACCAGAAAACAAAACCCCCAAATTAACCAAACAACAACAAAATCCACCCACCCCCCACCCCAACAAAAAGTCAACAAAAAAACTACAACGAAATCTCAGATTTCTGTGCAGACTTTTGGGGTTTAAATTCTAGAGTTACTTGTGGTTTTGAATGTTTAATTCAAATTCATAGAATTTAGTCAGATACAAGCAAAAATTCCTGTAGTGGTGTGGTTTGGTGTTTTTTTTTTTTCTTTTTTTTTTTAAATACGTTAGAAAGTGGATCATGGATGCAGCAACTACTAATGCTTTAGAGGCATATATACAGAAGAGAATGAGACTTCTGCCATGTTTAAGGTCTCTTGAGTTATAGGAATCTTGCACAATACCACTCCAAAACTAGAGTGATTAAGAACTAGATGATTAAGGATTGTTATTTGTGAAGGTTGTGCTTTTACTTGTCTACTTGCTCTGAGATACTCCTTCCTGCAGTCCTGTAGCAATTAGTTAACAATTTAATGTGCATATCACCAGTCCTTACCAAGTCCTTAGTCCTAAACAGTCTTGATGTTTGTCCTGTGTCAGTGCTGTGCTAGTGTTGCCTGCTGATAACTTCATTTTTAGTGTTCTTCATTTGAGTAGCTCAACATGCTGATTACAGTAGATGCAGCGTCTAGTTGAGCAGAACCTGAAATGTTATAGTCCTTAGGGTGTTTGTAATATACGTTAGTAGTGTTTGGTCTGTGTTCAGAAGATAGCAGATCTATTTTGCATTGAAGGTCTGTTCTCTAGGATTAGAAGAAAAGAGAGGATCGTCCTGCCTTGATCATAAAACACATCCTTACATGTATTTTATATGCCCTCAAAACCAATGCAGGAGGAAAAATTGACTGGCTTTAAAACTAATATGCATTTCTTAAGCTGATAATATGATGTGGTTGTCTGGAACAATAGAGTGCTTAAATATTATTCATTTAGTAGTTCCTCTGTATTCTGGAGTAGTCCTTTTTTACTCAAGATGTTGAATTCTGAAACTTTTTTGTGGCATACCTTGCATTTTTAGGTGCAGTACAGAAAGAGTACTTTGTTATGCTCCAGAAGTAAAAGATGTGATTCGTTCTTTCAGTCAGGCTCCAAGCTTCATGGGCTGTCATTTTGATGTGGTCATCATGCTGTTGCTAAATCGCTGAGCTGTGTTCCACTTTCTATGGGCAGTAATGAGTTGCTAATCAATAGACTGCTCTCCATTGCCTGGCTCATAGAGATGTTGTAACTTGATATAAGGCAGCATTACCAATATGACTAACACTTATTTCAGTAGTTGTTTTAGGTATTTGTTTATAGTCTTAAATAAGATCTACTATGGTACACTTAATTCAGTCAGAACAGGACAAAGGTGAAGAGTCAAGAATAAAGTGCTTTCTGGACATTTAAAGCTAAAGCACTAATAGTAGAGTGGGGGTTTTGTTTGTATTTTGCTTTTTAATGGTTCCAGGAAATCGAATCATTGAATAATAGCTATTGTGGCCAGGCATCAGAAGAGCTGGCTTTGCTTATTCTGGCATTTAATCATACAACTAAATATATATTTTTTTTTTAATTTGTTGCACAGTGATAGAATTACGGTAGTGGCTGGTAGTCAAAATAATGTATGTGAGAAAACTGGGAAAAGGTGAGTGGACTAGAAAAGGGTTTCAAAGATAAATTAAAGCATGCTAAGCTGCTGTGGAGGTGATGCCTGGCTGTGTGCCAGAAGGTGGGATTGCGTGGTGGGAGGGAGAAGAAGGGATGTCAGGTACTTCTGCAGCTCTCCCTTCCACAGGAAGGTAAAAAGATCTTTCTGTTCAGGCTGGGCTGTAAAATGGCAGATGAATGTAAAATGGAAACAGGTGGATAATTACCGGGAAATGGCAGAATTGCTTAGAGGCCTGTTAAAATTTTAATTGAAAAATGTAGCTCTTCAGCTCAAGAGGTCCTGGGGAAGGGTGGAGTGTGGGGAGGAAGGGCAAGAGTAGCCTCCGTAGGAGGAAATAAAGGATTTCTTAGAATTAAATTGCAGTCTGTGGTAGAGGAGAATGCAGCCAGCCAAAGATGAGGCAATAAGGAGGAAGTACAGGGAAGGGAGCAATAGCTGTGGTGGGCAACATGCAGATGAGAGATTTAATAAGTGACATTGTTAAACTAGCATGGTCCAGCTCATTCTCCCAGATTTAGACAGTGCACATGACATAACAGATTTTAGAACTATGTTCGAATTCAGTGGCAAATATATTTTTGACCTTACTCCCTTCTCATTTGAATGTGTCTGTTTGCCAGACATCAAATGCCATGTCTTCTGTTCAAGTATCATGAAAGACTGTTTGGGTGTTTTGCATTGGCTAGTATAGTTGACGGATCAGTTTGCATTCAAACATGTCTGACAAAGTTTACCATTGCTTTGCTCAAAGACGCTGATAACCATCAGAATTGGGAGAGCTGACTTTAAGCCTTTCTCTTCCTCATGATGTCCTCCTGGTACCCAAAGGAAAAGAATTTAAGAACTGATATTCATAGGCTACTGATAGTGTATTTTTTTTTTTTTTTTGTATGGTAGACCCTACGTTTTGTTCCATCTTGTACATAACTAGCTGCTCCAATGGTGTTGTATTTAATGTAGTTGTCCAAAGCCCAAGTGATTGATGCTGGACACAGACGTTTGCATCAGCACAGGGCCAGCTCCAGGGGACCTGCACAGTGTTAACAGACCTGATGTTTCTGAAGGCAGCAAAAGCAGTGTGGTGGTCAAGGAGCTGCTTGGTATTAACAGCAGCCCCAGAATAATGGGGAGGGAGGAATCAAACCCAGTAAAGCACAGAACATGTGCTAATACTAATTTTGTCATGGTAGGCCCAGCTACAGAAGGGATGTGAACCACTGTCTAACCAGTCTTCTGGTTTGTGAAGGCTAAATTCTTGAGGTTTTTTTAAATATACTTTGTTTACCCAATGACTCCAGCTCAGGAGTTGCTTGTTTGGTTTTTAGAGTTGGACCAGCTGTATGGATGATACTTTCTTTGGTATATGGATGATGTATTATGTGGAAAATCACAATATATAACAGTATATGTGTTATGTGCCTTGTTAAAGTGTTGTATTAGGATGTGAGAGCATGTGATTTAAAAAAGTGTAGTTCAGTGCTAGACTCCAGTTTCCACATAGCCAATGAAATAACATATTTTTATTGAAACAAAAAAACATTAATAGTATAGTTTATTAATCGCTTTTCTGTGATTTGCACATGATAATAGATCAATGCCTTTTACTTTTAGGTGCTGGAGATCAGAATTTATTTACTTCCTTATATCCTACACTTTCTCAACAGCTTCCTAGAGAACCCATGGAATGGAGGAGGTAAACTTACGTTTTATTCTGTGATGCTATTTCAGTGTGTGTTTTTAGACTTGGGTATATTTGTATATTTGTTGTGCTCTGAGAAGCTCTTGCCATGAATTGGATTGAATATAGCAACTGACTTGAGGAAAGGAGAACTTATCAATGTAAGTGTTGGCGTTTCAGGATCATCACTTCCATACTTCAGCTATGTTGACCTTTACCTAAAGAAAAATTATATTAATGCTGTGTTTCTCTTTGGTTTTGTGATTTATGAGTTTGTCTTGGTTTGTGCTTTGATGTCCTTTGGCAGCCATGTTCTGAAAGTGACAGGCTTTCTTCTTAATGAGAATATAGGTAGAACATATGTAGCATTAGATGTACTTTCCTGCAAAAACTTTCGTACAGCACACTGTTTTCTGTTTAGGAAAAATATTTTGGGAATTTTCTTATTTGGATTTTTTTACTTTTAGAGGTTCTACAGGTACAGAAAATCTTTTAATGAAAGCTGACAAGTTTCTAGCTCCTGTTCTTGCAAAAAGGAGCATCTCTTTTGTTTCAAGTGACACCAAATTGTAGTTAACTTTGTACAAACCTCAATAAACATAGTTTGTGATTTTCCAGTACTAGAGTATTTCATTGTATTCCTCTTCCCCAAAATACATGTTCATTTTTGTATTCTACTGCATATGTCTTGTCCACTAATTTCAGGTTTTAAACTTTGTAGGTCTTACGGCCGTGCTCCAAAGATGATTCATCTAGAATCTAACTTTGTTCAATTTAAAGAGGAGCTACTACCCAAAGAGGGGAATAAGGCCCTTTTGACTTTTCCCTTTCTTCATATTTATTGGACAGAATGTTGTGTAAGTAGGAAAACATCATGAAAAACTGAATATTCGGAATTAAAAATGAAATTGTTTTGATTTTCTGCTTGTGCTTTCTGGTATTCGCCACTTGCTTTTTATGCTTATTTGAACAATTAAGTCTGCACTGCATAAGCATGCATACCCAATATTATTGGAAACAAAACTTCGTCAGCTTGAGTACTTTTTGCCATAAGCAGTATTTCTTTGTAATGTTGCTTGACACTAAGAGGACAGGCTTCTGAATAACCTGTTTTCAGTACTTTGTCATGAAAAAGCCCAGGATCTGACAGTATTACTGCGGTAGCACAGCATGCTTGTTTCATAAGCTAGAGTATTTCAGTTAAGATTTAGCCTCTTGAAAATATCATAAGATATGTATTTTTTCTGTAGTTCATTTTCCATGTGTGTCAGGTATTGGTGTATGTCAGCAATTGAAACTGGGCAACATTTGGAAAGTCTTAATCCTGTTTATCTACAGGTCACTGCTTTTTGGTTGGCCTCTGTTACAAATTTTCTGGTTGAAGGACAAAGGTGACATCTGATCTGTGACCAATCAAAAAGTTTCCAGAACGGCCTTAAGAGTTGTAAGAATTGATCCATTTAAAAACAACTCAGAAGCCAAAAAAGTGGCAAACAACGCTTCTGTGGTTTTCTTATTTTTATGAAAAAGCTTTTAAACAGATTAAGATTTGAACAGTGTTAGATGGCAGAAATATCACACTTCTGTTACCATATGAGAATAAAGCAGTTCAGCTTTGTAATTTCAAACATGTTTTTGTTGTAAAGTTCAAGAATGTATAAAATAAGAATTTAAATTATGTTTAAAAATATCAGTTTCAGTAATCTAAAGAATTAACATATACCACTAGAAATAAATTAAATTCAAAGACCAAAACCTTACTATGCTTCACCTCATTTGATTTCTTTCAATAAGTGTACTTATTGTCACTAATTCTGTTAAATATGTCTTTCTGTTCGTCTTTTGTTGGAACAAAATTGGCCTTATGACTTTCTTATTCAGAATGTCTGTTTGATTCTGATGATTCACCAATTCTCATCCCAGGACACGGAAGTGTACAAAACTACAGTCAAGGATGACATCACCAAGTGGCAGAATGTTCTCAAAGCTCACAACTCGGTGGACTGGCTAATTGTGGTAGTTGAGAGTGATGCCAAGAAAAAGAACAAAACAAATATCCTTCCCCGAACCTCTATCGTAGATAAAATAAGAAATGATTTCTGTAACAAACAAAGTGACAGGTAAGCGTTTTTTTCTTGCAGACATTTTGACCTTTTGGCAAGTGTGCTGATTTAAAAATTCGACTCCCTATATAACAGGTTCCTTGCTTATTTAAGGACTTCTCTTGATGTTCAGCATTCAGGTGATGGTACCATAAGACCTATGCTTTGAAGGAGACTGATGCAAGCAGTAAAGGCAGAAGTTTATTCCCGGATTTGTGGTGGCTTTGAAATGTGGTTCAAAAAGCTTTCAAGTATATCTTCCTGGCTAAGAGATCTTTAAGGGGAACAGTGAAGTAATAACCAGGGTTCAGAACTTCAGAGTTTTTTTCGTTTGCTTAGGTGCTTGCAAAAATGTTACCAGAAGTACAAGTAATGGGAGTGAGGTGAGAGGGGAATATGAATATATGAAACTGTTTCTGCTTTCATTAAAGTCAATAAAACACACCAGTCTTAATTTGAAACCAACTTTAGTAAATACTATCTTCCTTATTCTGAAATATTGCACAGAATCTATTATATATTACGTTTTTTTTTCTTTTCACCTTAAGAGTTAACTTTAAATGGGACATTTTCCCCCTAAAAGTGAGTGACAGGATAAACATTTGAAATTGAAAAGAATAGATGGAAGCACTCATTGTACCTCAGTGAACTGACAGTGACTGGCAGGTCAGCATGTTATAATGTTCTAAATTGGCAGCGCTTTTTTTGTACCTAGATGGTATTTGGTATATTACAGGATTATTTGGGCAAATAGTTTGAACAGCTCTGATTCAGTTTGCTTTTGGTTTCTGATTGATTCGTTTGGTTTAATCATTTTGCTGTAGGGTAAGATGACTTTTCTAACTAGAAATGGTGTTTTACTTGGATGGAAGATTTTCCTGCGTTTAGAGATACCAGTGGTTTTTTGGATGTTACTGAACTGTTATAGAAAAACTGAGGAAAGAAAATGCTCTAAAAAACCTGACTTATTTGTGAATTAACGGTATCTGATTTATTTATGAGAAAAGAAGTAGAATTTTCACACTTAGGATGTGTAAAAAAACCCACTCAGATAAAGTAAGAATATATTATGGAGGATTATTTTAAGTGACTTAGGAAGGCTGACTGTATGAGATCTAATGTATCTTGATTTGTATCTTGCATAATCCTTGCCAGGAGTAACTGTAATAACCACCCTGCTGGCTTGTATTGCTAAGCAGACTTTTTTTCTTGGGCAGCTACAACATTACTTGTGTTTAAGTAATTGTAATAATGTATCCATTATTCTTCAAAAAAAGTAAAACTTTATAGTACTCATTTTGTGGAAAACGCGTAACTCTTCTCATAAACTGTATCACAGACTTTACTTATGCTTAGATGGAAAGTTTTTTAAAAGTCACCAAAACCCAACCAAACAAAAAAACCCACCCCAAAACAAAACCCCAGCCTACCCACCCCGGAACAAACATAACCCTCAACCTTGTTTTTTTCCTCTTATTAGTGTTGAATGAAAACCTAAATTTTGTTCCCTCTGAATCTGTCAGGTATGCACAGTATTCCACTGTGCGTTGTATGTTTACCTCCTCAACAATATTTTTTATCAATCTCTTTACAGATGTGTGGTACTTTCTGACCCTTTGAAAGACTCTTCCCGTTCTCAGGAATCTTGGAATGCCTTCCTGACCAAACTCAGGACGTTGCTTCTCATGTCTTTCACCAAAAACTTAGGCAAGTTTGAAGATGACATGAGAACTTTGAGAGAGAAAAGGACTGAGCCAGGGTGGAGCTTCTGTGAATATTTCATGGTCCAGGTAAGAGTCTCTTTTTACTGAAGAAAGTACTTGAGTCCTAGTTTTAGTAATGGCCTTTTTTATTGTAGTTGGCTTTCTGGTGCTTCTAATGCTCTCTTCATTCTTTGAGGGTTGGGTACGAAATACAAAGAATGGTATAAAAGCAGCATTTTTAGATCTTGTTTGCAGCAGGCTCTTGGTACATTGTAGTGAACTGCTGTTACAGAAGCAGAATCTTTGCAGGCCTGTCAAAGTTTTATGAATCTCAACTGAAACAAATTGCATCTAGAAAGTATTGCTCTTGAATTTTGGGTAAATGTCCTATTACTCTGCCTGTGCAAAGACACTCAGGCTTGTAATTTGTATTTAATATAAATGTTGCTTTGCTTTCTCTGTTTAGATTATTATCAGTATGTATGGAGGCGATTCTTAGAAAAGTGCCTGTTTTGAAGTACTCCAAATAAAGAATGCCTTAAATTCCCTTTTTTTTAATATTTCTAAATATATCTCTCTTTCAGCTAGTATAGAGAAAAGCAAGAAACTACTGTTTGATAGAATTAAAGGTCTTGATTCCTTTGAAATTTTCTGGTCCCTGTACAGTCCTGTTCTCCACACCAGTTCCATCTCATCTTCATGTTTCCTTTGACTTCATGCACTACCTCTTGTATACGTTATATCTAATTCTCAGACTTTTCCTACTTACCACTGTGGCTCTCTTCTCTGCATACAACTGGTACTGCAGTTTCGCAGTGTAAACAGAGGGGAAAAAGTTGTAACTATTAAGGGAGATGAGTCTTTAGCAATTTCTTTTCTTTCTTTTTTAAAAAAACTTTTAATAGATGTATGAGCAATATCTTGTAGTGAATCAGGATATGGATACACAACAGAATTTACTGGCAAAGCAGTATGACTTAATCTTCTTTTGTGAATCATCCTGTGTTAGGAAGAAATAGTGCATCTGCTACAATGGCAGGTTTTCCTAAATGTGTGAATACTGGAAGGGGAA
This sequence comes from Falco cherrug, assembly GCF_023634085.1. NCBI lineage: Eukaryota > Metazoa > Chordata > Aves > Falconiformes > Falconidae > Falco > Falco cherrug. The sequence continues at coordinate 80,869,724 of NC_073698.1, forward strand.
GAATGTTGGAAAAAGTAGTTCCTGGACCTCTACGTATGCTACTAATTTGATACTACATACAGGGCTACAGCTTGATATATCCTCACTAGATAAAGAGGAGGGGGACAGGCTGTTACACCTGTCATGACTAATACCAGTAACATGCTCCTTGTATTGCTTGTGTGTCAAAAGGAAGAACTGGCCTTTGTCTTTGAGATGCTGCAGCAATTTGAGGATGCACTAGTGCAGTACGATGAACTGGATGCCTTGTTTTCTCAATATGTTGTCAACTTTGGGGCTGGCGGTAAGTGTCTTAAAATATTAAATATGTTAAGTGTATTAACTTCTTCACCATGCTTCTGCTAAATAACCCAGTGCTTTGGGTAGCATGTGCATGGGAGAAAAAAGATGTTACTTTGCAGTGAAGATGCACTAGGCAGTTGGTACTCTTGTTTTGTGCTGTATGCAAACTCAAGTGTACATCAGTTATAGTCTTACTAAAGTTTTGGTTTTCATCTCTGAAGCTTAGAAGCAATTTCTAATGAAAACTTGCATTTTCATTTTTACTCGATGATTGCTAGAAACTGAGCGCTGAAACTAATTACCTGAGTGTTGAGCTGGCTGAGATACAGTTGCTGCTTTCACAGTTCACTGTTAAGTTACTCATGAGGTAAAGAGCTTCCTGGAGAAACGTATTCAGTTTTGCCTCAAATTACATGAGACATTTGGTAATCGCTACAAAACTGAATAGAAAGATGTGCTTAATCTGCAGTACAAGTTTAACTTTCTCTTTAAGAAAAATTACTGTGCAAGAAGCATCAAATAACTTAAGACTTTTAATGAATTAAAGCATATGTTATTATATAACAGCTTTAATCAGGTATGTGTTATGATTCTAGTGAAAATATGGTGCAGGAATAATTTCAGTGAAATGTATTTGTACTGACTGAACCTGATGCTATACCTGGAAGTGGGGGCACATCTATGCATTATGGCTGAGTAAGAAATACTTAAGTAGATAAAGCTTGTTTTGAACTTCAGCTAGGCTTAATTGCCAAGAAACACATTACAAACTGATTGCCACTATACTAATAACAAATAGGCAATTAGGGAAAAATGCCTACGGGGTTTGAATGTTCTGAAATCCAGTTATCTACTTAGCTGTGGAAGTCCTGTTGGTTTTTTGTTTTGCTTTTCATGTTAAGAACTATGTCATTTATTCATATGATAAACTTTAGAAAGAATAAGCCAGCTCACAACCTTGGGAGGGAAGAAGAGGCTTTGATAGAAAGCAGTGGTTGATTCTTGGATATTAACTTTATTTACTTAGATGGTGCAAACTGGCTGACATTTTTTTGCCAGCCAGTGAGGAGCTGGAATGGTTTAATTCTGCGAAAACCAATAGACATGGAGAAGAGAGAGCTAATTCAGAATCAAGAAGCTACTCTACTGGACTTGCGTAGTTACCTATTTTCTCGCCAGTGCACGTTATTAATCTTCCTGCAGAGGCCATGGGAGGTTTCCCAGCGAGCATTGGAGCTTCTTCACAACTGTGTGCAAGAACTCAAGCTATTAGAAGTGAGTCAGTGTAATATATTCCGTTATGTGAATGATTTTATCCAATGATGATCTAACAAGATTTTTGAAGTGTAGATGTTGGTGACCAGAAAACAGTAAGCGCTGGCTGTGAGTTATCATATTGATGCTGTAATAACAGATTGTAACAGTGGTACAGTTGAATGTTCCATCATGAGGATGTCTTCCGAAAGAAATTTGGAGACATCACATCCAAAAACCAAACCTGTATTTAGTTAAACTATTGTAGTCTTCACCTGGAAAGTTAACTTCTTGAGCTGATAGGTAACTTGTCTGCTTCTTGCCTGGATTTATTACGAGTCTCTTATAGTTCCTATCCTTTAAGTCAATAACAGTGTTGCACTGAAGAAAGTAAGGCAGATTGGTTAATATGCTGATATGCACAGTAGTAGTCTGCAACAAAAAGCAGTTTTGAGCTAGAAAAAGTGTCTACAGTAGGGCTTCTTTCTGCCATGCAAGTTGGATAATGCTTTGGTTGCCTTTTGTGGTTCATTCTTTGTGATTCCTTTTGGTGCCCAGTAACGCTGTTAGGCAGAGACATGTGTAATGCCAATCTCATCCAGTGACAGAAGGGAGAGATAGAAACAAGTGACAGCGCTCAAAGCTTTTTGTCATGTTCCATGCCTCCATGCTTTGCCCCTCCTCCCTCCATACTTTAGTTTCTGCTGATGTTTCTTAATCCTTCTAAAGAGGCTTTATCAGGGATGTTGTGCACTGATCATCCTCCACAGATGTCTGTGAATTGAAATATATCTTTAAGAGTATAGTGTGCATGAGAATATTTCTGGATTTCACCTTGTGACTCATCCATGTCCTTAATCCCATGGGTGTCTGGTTCTCTGTTAGTTTTATCTGTGCTATTATAGCAGTAGCTGCTGACTTTTGCCTGTCTGATATTGTGGTAGTAAGTTCCATCATTCAAAACAGAATCCATGGATTTCAAACCAGAAAAATCTACTTCAGATGCATAGCCGACACTTTCATGTATTCTAAAACTAACATGTAATTCCTATAGATAGTATATTTTATGGTGTGTTTTTTTTTTTTTTTTTTTTTTTAATTTCCAGAATAAATACATGGACCCTTCTAAATCTCTGAAGGTACTTCCTGCAGTTCCCCTTTTACTCCACCCTAAGTCTGTCCTGTGCCCCCAGTGTTTGGGGCTCTTCTCTGTACTGTCTCTTATTTCTGCTCTTTTTTTTCTTGCTGTGGTGATCCAAACTGAATGCAGGTGTTCAGGTTGTGAGACAGTGACAGTTGTTTGTGCATAGCATGTGGTTATCCCTGTTGTGATCCTTTCTTTTAATGTAGGAAAACCTCTTAATGTGGCTTGACAGCACTGAACGTGTAGCGGAAATCTGAACTACTCTGTTTTTAAGATCATTCTTTTCCTGAAAATGCTTTCAGAATTCAGATCTCTTCCCCCCGCCCAGTGCATTGTTCTTGGATGTTCAACTTTCCTATCACATTAGTCAATTAGCTAGTCTAGTTTATTACGGATTTTGAGACTTTCATAGTCTTTCTAAAAGGACTGTTTTTATATTGTTTAGGTCCAGGATTTTGAGACACCATTATCATGACTATATTCCAGATCTTTAGTTATGCTCATCTTTATCTCAATTCTTGAAATAATCTAGTATCAAGCTCTTTCTCTGTCATGTCCTGAATGATAATCCCTTCTTGGTGTGTGGTTTGGTGGGGTTTTTTTGATGTCTTACCCTTTGTTTAACAAACTTCTTATTGTGAAGGAAACATACTGATTTTTTTTTTTCCAGGTTTTTAAATCTGCTTCTTAGTGTATTTTTAATTTCAGTCTCAGATCTGATGTCTCTGTAGGAAAGTAGTAGTATATTTACATATTTTTTTCCTAACTCTGCTTTTCTTAGGCTTAATTTCCAAAGTTTTTAAATTTTTCCAAGTACTAGTACCTATTAGTCCTCTCTTCCTTCTATTTCGTTATCAATTATCAAATCCAGTTAATATAAACAGTTTGGTTGCTTAGCTGTCTTTGTTTCGTGAAGTAATATATATAAATTATTTAGGAGGTAGTGACAGTTGGCGTGGTTTTTTTGTATTGGAGTAAGCTCTTCCAAGAGGCTCTGCTATGTTGTATCAGGAAAAGTATTTTGCTGAAATATTTTCTCATCTGACTAATACTTATTTCCCAGTTAATTTTTTCTGTTCATCTTCAGGTCTCTGTTCCTCCTGGAGCTTTGGATTGTTGGGTATTTTTGAGTTGTTTGGAAGTCTTACAGAGAATAGAAGGCTGCTGTGATAGGGCTCAAATAGATGCAAATGTTTCCCACACAGTTGGTTTATGGAGCTACGCCACTGAGAAGGTGAGCAAATGATGTGTTGCAATTGTGATATTACAATTTTGAAACAGACCATTTGTTTCTGTGGAACAGATTTTGCACTTTTTATTGTGGAATTTAATATGGGGTTCTGTACATTGTCTTTAGTCTAGATGAGGCATCTAGGTTTATATCCACATTTTCTGCTGTCAGATGAGGCCTGGGAGTAACTAGGGTGTGTTCACCTATTTGTCTGTCCCCCTGGCTCTTTCACCACTAGTTTGATAGTGACTGGCTAATTAAACTCCAGAATGAACTCAGTCCATGTTGACTGAGAGAAGGAACATAAGTTTCAGTTACAGCAGCAGAAGCTGCCCAGATATGGATGCATTTACCGTCATAAATGGAGATTACAGCAATATGTTTGCATAGTTCATTGTTTCTTCAGTACATTAGTATGGTAGTAATAGACCCCTAGCTTCTTTGAAGGTGTTACCATTGGCAGCTTGTGAAAGAGGCAATTAAGTAATAATTTGCAATTTTTCAGTTACCACCCCTTACCATGAAGTAGAAGTTGTAAAGTAGCCTTTTCAGTTTGATTAAGCCCCTTCCCTAATTATATGAATGCCCGTTTGAGTTCCACTTAGTCCATTTCTAAGGTTGCTACTGCTTTCCACTGTTGAAAAACAGTTTAGAAAGATGACAAACTCCAGAAACTACTAAAATAGTGTACTGTGATCTTTGTGGATGTTTTTGAAACCAGTGTAAGCTCATGCTCTTGTTTGCATAGCCTGTAGAATATCTCCTATTTATTTTAATTATAGTTTGCTCGTATGTCAGTAGACTTAAGAATCTTCTAACTGACTCTAGGAGGTTCTTGTCTTACTAAGAAAAAAGCAGAGAAAGACGGTTTCACTTTGAAGAGTTACTGTTTAAGAAAAAAAAGTGTATGTATGTGATCAGAATAAAGGAAACAATTCTTCGTGTAAAGTGGTGATGGATGCATCACGTTCTTCCCGTGCTTCTTACACATTTCTATAGAAAGTTTGTACCTGAGTTGGAAATGTTCCTCCCATTCACAGCTCTTCTAACACAAAGGATAAAGGGAAAAATTGTAGGATAATGAGTAGGAGTGAGGTGGAACAGACTGAATGAAATTTAGCAACTGGTGACAAAATTAAGTGGAATTTAAAAAAAATAAGTTGATGGCCATCCCCATTTTGTATGGTGAGTAAAATGACAAGCTGAGACCTTTTTTCTTTTGTAGGCTTACCATGGTACTTGATTGAGTTATTGTAAAAAAATTAACCAATTGACCAACAGAACTGAACTTCTTTAAGACAGTATCCTCTGCTGACTTCTGGGTATCAGGCATACCAGCTGCTGTCAAGGGGTTTTATGGCAGTTGTGTGTATTTGTTTTAACACTGTTAGAGTCATAGAATCATTTAGGTTGGAAAAGATGCTTAAAATCACAGCGTCCAACTGTTAACCCAGCACTGCCAAGTCCACCACTAAACCAAGTGCCACATCTTTTGAATACTTCCAGGGATGGTGACTCAGCCACTTCCCTGGATAGCTGTTCCAGTACTTGATAACGGTTCTGGTGAATAAATTTTTCCTAATATCCAATATAAACCTCCCCTGATGCAACTTGAGGCCATTTCCTTTTGTCCTACACTTGTTACTTGGGAGAAGAGACCAACCCACACCTTGCTACAACCTTTCAGGTAGTTGTAGAGAGCAAGAAGGTCTCTCCTGAGCCTCCTTTTCTCCAGGCTAAATAACCCCAGTTCTCGCAGCCGCTCCTCATAAGACTTGTGCTCCACACCCTTCACCAGCTCCATTGCCCTTCTCTGGACACGCTCCATCCAGCACCTCAGGGTCTGTCTTGCAGTGAGGGTCTTGCAAAACTGAGCACAGGATTTGAGGTGCAGCCTCACCAGTGCCCAGTATAGGGGGACGGTCCCTTCCCTAGCCCTGCTGGCCGCACTGTTTCTGGTACAAGCCAGGGTGCTCTTGGTAGTCTCGGGCACCTGGGCACACTGCTGGCTCGTGTTCAGGCAGCTGTCAACCAGCACGCCCAGGTCTTTTTCCACCAGGCAGCTTTCCAGCCACTCTTCCCGAAACCTGTAGCATTAGCTATGCTAATCATCTCTTTTTCAAGAAGGTTTTCACCTGAATACAATACTTGGGTGAATTTGCAAGCTTGTCTAATCAGTGTACTTGAGACTGCCAACATTTCTTGATTATATTGTTTTCAAAAATAGAATACAAACACAGTTATTAGAAGTTATCTTTGGCAGTAACTGCCAAACATCTCAAGCTTTTTCCATGTTTATATGGAAAACCAGAAGGATTTATTCCTATGAAGTGTTATGCATGTAGGGATGTGTATGTATATGCAAGTGTTCCAATGTTATTTGAGTCGTTAACTTATATGCAATTTAGTTCTTAATAAAATTAATTTCTACTGTGAGAATAACAGTTAAATTTGAAAGGTTCTCTACTTTCTTTCCATGGAGTGTCTATAATACAGATCTTACAATCAGTGTAATATGACAGGAGTGGAAATGTATTATAGGAATGATGTAACAGAATAAAAGGAATTGTGTATTGATTTTTGTAGCCTATTGAAAACAAGTGTATGGTTTCTCTTACAGTTAAAATCTCTGGGTTATTTGTGTGGACTTGTGTCAGAGAAGGGACCCAATTCAGAAGACCTTAACAGAACTGTCGATCTGTTAGCAGGGTTGGGAGCAGAACGCCCTGAAACAGGTATTACCAGGAATGTACGCATTCTTTCTAATAACTGATTTTTTTCTTAAACAGATAGCATTTAAATCCATACATATATATAAACATTGATAGAACTTTATCTCTTAAGAATTCTTTTAATGTGCGGCTAGTACTTTAAATTATCAATGCATCTCCTTACTGTTGCAAGTATTTTTCCATTAATGCTCCATTTATCAGCATTTAGGTAAGTAGTCTTGAACAGTATTGGTTTTGAATAAAGTTTTTAATACTTTCAGATGAGTATTAAAATTATTTGAAAAAGAAATGGAGCATCCTTGATCTGATGCAAATAGATAACCTGCAACTGGAGCTACAAAGTGATATTATTTGAGTTGAAGTGATTATTTGAGTGGCTGAACAATCAAATTTATTTACTTGTTGAGGATTTTATCACTTGGAAAGATATTTCTGAAGGGAAGAAGCTTTCAGATGTTAAATATGCTAGAACAATTAGTGTCTTTGAAGCATTAGCTGACAGGCTGAAATTCACTTGCTTTGCAGGTATGATGATGTATGATTCTTAATTTAGTGCCGTGGTGCCTGTTGTGTTTATTTCAAATGGGGGCTTTTTTTCATCTAGAAATATTGACACATATTTGGTCTGGCAAAAACTTAAATTCAGCAAGTAATTTTCCTTTGAAGTACTTTGCTTGAAGTAGTAAAATATCTTCAAATTACACTATACTTCTGTCATGTTAATTTGTAAATGCAGCAGCGGGGAGTTGTGAGAATATTACTTTTGGCACAATATGGTATTAAGTACAATTGTGTGTGTTTCTAGGTTGAACAAATGTTATGAAATACTGTTTGGAGAAGTTAGTACAGTAACTGTGTTGCTGCTTGCCTTTACCCTGCTACCCTGAACATTGCTCATGTATGCATGCACACACAGGCAGTTGTGAAATAGCCTTTCTTGATCTTATTTTAGAGCCTGGGGAAGAAACTCATGATCTGTCTCTAAGTGTTGATGACGTTTCCCCATAAAATTATTTTAAGTTTTCTCTCCACTTTCTACTGAAGGAAAAAGTGAGGTGGGGTGTGTTATTAAAATAGGAATGTATTAGTAAGTGACACCTCTTTTTCTGCTTTTTTCTAAAGCCAATGCATCACAGAGCCCTTACAAGAAACTTAAAGAGGCCTTATCATCTGTAGAAGCTTTTGAAAAACACTACTTGGTAAGTATGAGTTTTGGTTACTTACGTTAGTTTTGTGTGTTTATGTTATAGATTGAATAAAGCCAGAATATTCAAACCTGAGAAGATAACACTGAAATGTAAATCTGTAATTTGGTATCAAAGGTTGTTGCTTACACACTGAACACAACAAAGCTGATTTGTTTTACAGCTGGAACCCTATATGGGCTCCAAGTTTCAAATATTTGAATTAACCTCCAACTCATAACTGTAAATATTGAAGTTATTATCTCTAAGAATGTATACTTAGTTATTAAAAAAGCCAATGTCATGGCTATCATATTCCGCTATCCCAAATTCAGAATTAATTGAAGCTTCCCCAGAAGAATATTGATGCATGGATTCAGCTTCCTCTTGAATGGTTTAGACTTGTATCTTGCAATGGGTGTTACATGTTCTAAGTTCTTCTGATGAGATTTTTGTATAAACTGTGGGTCACCTGTGAATCATAAGGTTGGAGCTGTTACAGATTAAAACATTGGAATTCTCATTGCGCTTTAATATGCATGATTATTTCCTGACAGCTCCCTTATTGAGGAGCCATTGTAATGATCTTCTGTTTTTTTTCTGTAAAAGATTGTTAAATAAACCAAAAAAACCCCTGACTGTCCTAAGATTGTGTTTGATTTTGGGGGGGGGTTGGTTTGGGATTTTTTTTTTTCTCCTTAATAATTTTCCTCTGAAATTTCTTATATTTGCAATACTACCATTAAAGTTTTCTGGGAAAAAGTTGGATGAAAACTGAGCAAATTTTTTTTTTTTTTTTTAATCTGAGAACTAGGTGGTAGTTATTTTTACAAAACTTTATTGAAAGAAAAAGTCTCAAAAGATTTTGTCTGAAGATACCAGGTTTCATTTTTATACTTCATTTCCTTGCAGGACTAGGTGGATAGCTGGACCAAAACTAAAATCTTTAAAGTGCTAGCTGCTCTTACATACTCAGTTCCAACTTAGACCTGAAAATCTCTGCTAAATTCAGCAGTAACTTTCTAAATTTAAGAAACTAGGTGGGATCTGCAGAATTTGCCAATGAAAGAACGGCTATTCCTGTTTGTATTTCTGACTACACTTTTATACAACAGAAATGTAGATTTGGATATACTGCAAAAGATTGTTTCCTATGTCCTTGTCACATAAATATATAAAATTTTTATATAACCATATTTTATCCATGTATTAAGTGAAGAAGAACATGGAATTAGTTAAAATTTCCAGAGACAGCAAAGATAATTTGTATTTAAAATTTTAATGAGTCTGGAAAGTAAAATGCAGCTTTCAGATGTGTTGAAAGGAAGAAGTGATGAGCTTTTGTTACCAGAAAAGGCTTTTTTCTCACTCAATGGCTAATTTTCTGTAACAACTTCTGAATCTTTTGCAAGGCTGTCAAATCTTCTACCAGCATGTTGGCTTGTGCTTTAATTTTGGAGGAACACAGGTTTTCATTTGTTATGTGTAGCTAGTGTCTAAGACTTCTCTGGTTATCCTGATCTGTTAAGGAGTGATCACGTAGTTTATTGTAGGATATTCTTGAGAGTTCTTAACAAAAGTTATTTTTCTAGGTTCTCCATAAGTAACATTAAAAATGGCCTAACAGAAGTTTTGGGAGCTCATTTGAGGTCACTTCCCTGCCCCATAGGAGTTGATGCTTTCTGACAGATACTCTGCAAAATATTTAGGCAGTTGGAAGCTCTTAAGCAATTTTTTTTTGGAAGGATCTTAATATACTAGGTGAAGAAGAATGAGCTTCTCTGAAAGGTTCCTGACAGTCAGAAGAGGCTGTGGGTTTGTAAATATAATGTGAAATGTTTTATGTATCAGACCAGAGATTCTTACATACTTGAGAAAAAAGTTTGGTGGCGGTATACAGTGCGTGTTGTAACTGCTGATTTTGTGAGAAGGATTTGTCACTGTTACTACAAGCTCAAAGCAGGGTGAGGAAGGTGACACGACAGTGTGGCTACGTTGGAAATTAAAGATGACTGAGGAACTTGAGTTTGGGATTGCTTAGTTTCAAGCAAAATTCCTTTAAGGCACTCTTTTAAAAATACTTGTTCCGATTATAACTTAACATTCTGTGTTTAATTGTATGTTTACATACTACAAACTTTCAAATACTTAATGGTATTATGCACAGCTTTAAAGTGAAAGAATCTTTTACCACATTCTGTGTGTAGTTTATTTGGTTTTGAAGTATTAATTGTGAGTCTGAGGCAAGCTCTAATGTTGTTCTAAATATGTTACGTGTGGCGTATGCTGGAATGATACACTCACAGTCCTGCAATGATAATCTAATGGCATATAGTCACTGAGAAATAGGTGCTTTCAAAAAAAAAAAAAAAGACAGGAGGATTAAAGTGTAAAGAATTGCTTGAAACTGCATTTCGTCTATTATTTTGGTGGTTACGACTTGCCTTATCTAATTTTTAATAGGCTTTTTTCTTCTGCTACATCTGCATAACACAGATATGGGATAATGACCAACTGCAGAGAAAGTGAAGATGACCTGAAAGTGCCCTATATTGTGTGCTGGGGGCAAGGGGAAATCTAAAAAGTGACTCATTTTGTTGTAGCAATTTAGTTACTGGCTATGAGTTTGTGTGAAATACCATATAGCTATTTAAAAAATATATAAAGCTTATAATAGTTTCTTTTTTTTTAAACAGGATCTGTCCCATGCCACCATTGAAATGTACACAAATATTGGAAGAATTCGCTCAGCTAAGCTTGTGGGAAAGGACTTGGCAGAGTTTTATATGTAAATGAATATTTAAAATGTCTTAAATGCATTAGCTTTGAAAAATTTAAATATAATCCTTGAGGAAAATACACAATATTAAAAAGGAATTTTAAAAAGTGTTTTTGAAAATGTAAACATGCCCTAAGTTTCAGGCTGTGTTTCAGCAAAAAGAAAAAGAGCACCAGCAATCTTTTTATATCAAGCCCTAATTCTCACTCATATTTTAGTACTCTTGCCTTTAACTGTCCTATATGTTCTTTAGTGGATCCTTCTAGGGAGAAAAGGACAGTGGGGGCGGGGGAGGAGCGGGAGGAGGAAAGAGGTAACTTTGCCTTTACTATGGCCTGCTTTAAAACATGGATTCTAACTTCTTTCAAATTTTATAGTTAACTATATGTGTGTCAATATAAACCTAAGAAAAGCCAGGCGACGTGTTTTTTGGAGAGTAGTCAGTTTCATATTTGATTGTAAAATGTTTGTTTCCCGCGCTGTGAAAATTATAGTGATTTTATTCCGAATTTCCAAATATATTTTTTTGTGTTTATTCCTGCTGTTAAATTCCACTAAAGGAACCTCCTGCATTGATTTTCTGTTTAATTTTATTTTTCTTACTTGAAGGGTTTGGGAGTCCTAAGTGGTTTTTGGGGAAAATATGTTTGGGTATGCTTCTCACCTATGTTGACTAAAGCAGTCTGATCTAGCCACAACAGATTCTCCTAAATTAACCGAAGTTTTCACCTGAGGGAATAATACTAGGTTTAAATACTACCATGGAACTGCTGCATAGTGATAAACCAATATTTTCATTGAAGCATTTCCCTGCTTCAGAATTGCTGAGTAAGCAGATTTTTAGTTAACTGTCAGAAGCTTGAGATGGCTTTTGTTGCATTTGTGGGAGGTAGCTTCACCTCACTTGCTCTGACTTGGGATAGATCTGTATATGAAGCCTTTTGTTGACATGGTATAGTTACTGCAGTTCTTCTTGCTTAAGTGATATGCTGGTAATATATCAAAATATTAGCCTAATGGTTCACTGCATCTTGTTCTGCATTCATATGCAATGTTCCATTCCCATCACCACTTCTTGAAAACGTGTAGAGATTTCAAGGCTGCAAAGGTTCTTATATCACTCTGTACTCACTCCTTTATTTTAAAGGAGGAAGAAAGGTCCGCAGAAGGCAGAAGTGTATCTTCAAGGAGCACTGAAAACTTACCTTGCCGAGGGCTGGGCATTGCTCGTCACACATACAAGAAAACAGTTAGCTGAATGTCAGAAACACCTTGGACAGATAGAAAAGTATCCTTTAAAAGGTGGAACCAGAAAAATCAAGACTGGAGAAAATGGTATTTCTGATTATTTTTTTTGACATATCTGTTAACTTTTATTTAACAGTAAAGACTGTCAAACATCAAACAGCTGAGTTATTTCTTGTTTCCACTGTTGCTGCTCGTTTGGGGAGGGTTGTGTTATTTATTTTTTAATTATTTTTTTTTTAACATCTGGTTTGCTTAATACCTTTTGCATATGGTTGCTGCTCTCTGTTTTAAATACATCAAGGCTCTAGAGGGTGATGCAACATGGATAGCATGAAGTTTGTAATTACTTGAGCAGATACCACAGAGGGTTTTTTTATGATTGTGTTTGTACTTCATCATTATGAAAGTTTTTATGTGGTACTGTATTTTTCATTTGGTAAATACGACATTATAGTGTCTTCCTATATTAAGGAGCTTAATTTCTGGGCTTTCTATAGCTGCTACTACCTTTTTCCTGTATCTCCAGCACTCAAAATTATAAAGTGTGTCTTATGACTTGATTATGGTGAGTGATGCTGTAACAGCTGGCAGATTCTCAGCCAAATAAATTCAAATATAGTAAAATACTCAAGTTATTTAGTTCTAAATGTTGGGCAGCGTAATGCAACACACTGGGTCTTTAACTTACATGCTGCGTTTATCTATTGCCAAACAATGAATTTTCTATTCTCACTAATTGTTTTAGATGCAGGAAGATTGCACAGGTCAATGATATTTTGGTAGGTCTGCAGAAAGTAGAGATTTTGCAATACTCTCAGATGATAGTAAGTCTCCCATTGTTTCGTTTCTAATGGAAGTATGTGGTGATGATAAAAGCAGGTCTTTTTAAAAGATTAGAAAAGCAGCGCCTGAATTCTCATTTTCAGTCAGATTTTTGAATGTTGTAGGTTTCTGCTTCACATTTCCTTAACATTGTTAGCTATCTTCAAACAAGCAGCCTTTTAGCTGGTGATAGTCTTTTAACAGAAGATGAACGCAGAAGCTTTTGCCAAGAAATACTAGATTTTGCCAATCAGCAAGCAGAGAACCAAGGTAAGTCTGGTTCTTAAATACTTAAAGCTTAAGCTGTTGTAATCTGATCTTTTCCTAAAAGAGGAAGGCTTTTTCACATGGGTTTCACTACCCTGTGCATAACTTCTGAAGTAACATGTTTTTTTTCTTGTCATCTCCGTAACATTTATAAAATTTCTGCAATAAATAAGAATAGTCAGAGGTGAAAGGGTAATCAATATTTTCATCCTGGAGAGTCTTTGTTTTCCTTCACGTATCTGTTTCTCTGCTTTGACAGCTCATAATATGTCTTATGGGGTGGGTTTTTTCAACTGCTAATTTATCTTTGGCTCTACATTGCTGGTATGCAGATAGCAGCTCTGTGATGATACTTCTTTGGTTTTTTGTGCTAGATCTGTACCTGTCCACTTGCAGCTTATTTTGACCATCCTACCTCTTCTCTTTATTCTTTCTGCTGCTTTAGTAAGACCTTGTCTTCAGATATTAATCATAATTCAAATTCATACAGAATACTTCTTGTAGATCTAAGGACTATTCATTTTTATGCAGAATTTTTTCTTGAATGGATATACCATAAATAATATCTTATTTTAGACTTGCTTCGTACTGCCTCAGTGTTGGATTTTGGAATCTAGAAAAGAGAATGAAAAACCTTCGTATGGTAATGCTGATGGCTCAAGGCACCAGTCCGATCATTAGTTTCTTAAACTTGTACTTGCCCTTGACTTACGTGCTCTGGGAATTTTGTCACTTTATGCTATTGTGTTTTTCTAGAACACTTTATATCCTAGTGAAATGTTAAACTTCTGCTTAGACCCTGTATTTTAGTTTGGTTGTCTTTAATAGCCAGAGTACTAAAACTGTAGTAGTTGTAACTGTTAGAAAACAAATCTCAGCATCTTTAAGTCTCATTTCTATGCAAGATAAAACTAAAATATTAAAGTATTGATTTATTGTGAAAAGTCATTTATCTGTTTAATTCTAGAGGTTAAATTTTTTAAGAGAAAAGATTTGTTGATCTCCAGCAGCATGGGAGAATAAAATCCCTGATTTTATCTTTCCAGGTCAAAAGGTTATATTGCCTATGCACTCCTTCGCACAGTTGAAAACTCTACATTTTGACCCTCCAAATGCTGTTGTCCATGTGGGTGGAAAGCTGTCTATTGAATTGACTTTGCTGAGCCAAATGCCCATACCTGTCCAAGTGGATCAGATTGCCATCCATGTTCACTTCAGCATTGAAAAAAATAGTTACAGAAAAACAGCTGAGTGGCTCACTAAGCACAAAACTTCCAATGGTGTTATCAGCTTTCCATATGAAATTGCAGGGTTTCCTTTGTCAAGAAACAACTTGCCGGCACTGGAGCTATATGAAATGTATGAACGGAGTCCCTCGGATAACTCTTTGAACACAGCAGGAATTATTTGCAAAAATGTGCACATGCTGCTACGAAGACAAGAGAGCAGTAGTTCGCTGGATATGCCCTCAGGGATGACTTTAGAAGATGGGGCTCATGTGCTGAAATGCAACAACTTAATACTGGAACCAGGAGTCAATAGAATAATATTCAATACTCAGGTATGTTTTTATAGTTGAGTGAATGTAGCACTCATGAAAGAATAACTAAAACACTGGGTGAGGAAGAGCACAGTGCTGGCAAGTGGTACCTGTATTGCTTCCTGTTACAGTCTGGGTGATGCCGTTCCCCTTGTAGCTTTCTTTTTGTTGTTCTGGATCTATATCTCCCTTGAAAGAAGGCTGGTTTGTTTGTGCCAGAATGTACAGGTGATCATCCTATTTGCAGTCATTTGAGTCAGCCTTCCAAAACTTGTTTTAAACATCTTGATTATTGCTGCCAAAAATTCATATACAAAGTAATGTACTGCTCGTGAAGTCTGCCTTCGCTGTTGAGCTCATTCAGAATAATGTTTAAAAATGTTGATGGGAATGCATTTTCTAGCCCTTAATAAGTGACTGTGTGGTTAAATTTCATTGATAGCCTGTTCTTCAGTGTGGAGGGTGGTAGAATATTTTTTCACTTAGTGGATGTAGTAAACCTACCTGCAAGAATTATGACAAAGTTAAGCTCAGCTTCAAATACTTGAATGTAGAAGATGTCAGAATTAAAACTGCCCCCACTATTCATTTTAATCACATAAGGAATGAAAAGACAAGAATGTAAGGATTTTTCTGCTACAGGAATACTAAATTTGCATGAGCAAAACCAGTGAAAATAGTGTGTCACCACGTAAATGCCATCATTGAAAAATGCATTACAGTCCTGCTTCTGCCATATAGTGTTATATATGAAACTTCCTCAATTTCTGACTTACACATGCATTCTAAGCTAGCTTAATACTTGGAGTAATCAATTTTTTCCTCCCATTCTTCCCCCAGCAAGCTAAGTATTCCTAGTAATCACTGAAATATTTAAGGACAGTAGTACTTATCACTTCTGTTCACATTACATTACTATTAGATGCATAGTAGCTAGATACTAGCATGCCTTGAGTACCAATCCCGTTGGTTGGTTGTGGTGATGAGTTTTTTTGGTTGGTTTTGGTTTTTTAAAGTGCCACTCATTCTGTGGCCTTGTACTTTGCTGATCTGTGGTTTGTTTGCTTGTTTTAATGAAATGTGGAAAGGCATTTACCTGCCGACTTAGTCCTAGGTAGTGAAATGCCAGACATTTTCAAAAGTGAGACTTCACCATCTGCTTGGCATTCCAGGGGTAGGAGCTTCTGGCCTCAATTATGTTGTTCTGTTGTTTGGGTTTCTTTAAGGACTTATATCTCCCTTCCCATCTCTGTAACCTTCACAGGGAAGTATTTAGTAGAGTTCAATACGACAGCAATGAGTATCAGAAAATCTGAGTGAGAAAATACTGAGAAACTGAATTATTAACAAGAGGTGGGGCAGAACAATGAGGAATGCAATAGGTCTTTCATAGCTGCTTCATTTTATGAGCATTATCCAGCCTGTATATTGGAAAGGGTATGGATGCTATGAAGAAGGGAGAGTGTTTTGCAGTCACATATGGTATATACACCTGCTAGCTTTGCCATTTTCCAATTGATTTAAATTAGCTTTAGTGCCTTTTTTAAACTAATTTTGAAATAAGAATATACTTAGCTGCTTTTGATGACTAAAATTTGATAGCTAGACAGAGCTGGCTAGGAGGTTTCTTTAGCACTTTTAACCTATTTTAGGTGCTCCACACCTGAGATTTTAACTTTCTCTTTTTTCCTTCTTTTTTTAATTGTTAATTTCTGTCTTATCTTAGGACTTTGCTTAGCCTGTAGAAAGCTTCACTCTTACATACTCTGCCTTTCAGTTCCTCCAGTGCTGAGGCAGAAAGCACTAGAGAGGTGTGCTTGGTACATGTGATACATATGCTGTAGAAGCAGTGGAGATGGCAGGTATCTCAAGATGGAAGTTGAGTTCAAGTCTCTGATGATATGGCAGTAATGTCATTTGAACTACTTACTGACCTAATTTTTAGGTTTCTGATTCTTTCAAAGGACTGGGACAAGTCAATTGGATTTGGAGATGTGAGCGGTCTTGGTGGCTGCAAATGTACTTTCCTGGAAAATAAATTAACATGTATGTAGAATTAGATTTTGGGTGAAGGAGCCTTACTAGAAGAAAGGTGTTGGAGACTGAGCAGGTATTTTGGCTTAGTGGTATCAGGAACCAATCTGAAACCACAGAAGAAGAGATACAGATGAAAAGATAGATATAGCTCTGCTTTAAATTTGCCCTGTTCTGCATGCTTCTGGTGGCTGTTGGAGGATGGGCAACCTGAGGCCTATAACTCTCCTACTTGCCCAACCTTCCTTTCTTGAAAGAACGAACTTTGCTTGGGAAGACTGCTCAGTGTGAATCCTACTTATCTTTGTACAGTTGATCAAAGCATGACTTGTCTGTCCTTAAAGGGAAAATCTGAATATGCTACAATTTTGGCAGCGTATTCCTAGATAACATGGTGAAAGCTTCTCTAAATTTGGCCTGCAGTATTTACAAAGTATTTACTAAAAATCCATTATCATTGTAGTAGTATACTGTGTCACTTCTAGTGGATTACATGGCTGGCCAGAGGATAGAAGTTGCCGAGAACTTGCTTTCTAAATTTTCTTACAGTGATGCTTAATCGCACTGTTTTGCAGAGAGAGGAATGACTGTGCTTCTATGGTGCAGAAGCGGTTTGATTCTTTCTGTAGATTTTAGACTAACAATTAGTGTTACTTATGCTGATTAGCAATCTTCCAGTGTTTTATCAAGCTTTGAAAGAGATCAGAAAGCATTATCTAAATTCTTCAGATTGATGTTCCCATCCCATGTTGAGATTTAAAGTATGTATATCTGTATTATGAAAGACTTTACTCATGCTTTTCAACAGAAAATATTCAGGTGGTAAAATTCAGTGACTTTAACATCACAATGCGTAATACTGAATTTCAGTCAGGATTTGATTTGTAAATAACTGTGTAAGTGAAGTTTGAATGTTAAGTTGTTACAGCTTTTCTCCATAACTTCTAATCATATTCTTTAGATTGAATTATACCCAGCATCAATATTTATCTGTTACACTTGGTAAAATGGCACATGGAAAAAGAAAATATTTCCCATTCCCTAGCAGTAGTAGCTAAGAGCAAATAGAATCAAGAATAAATATACTAGCAGATGTTACAGATTTGCTTTTTAGGTTATCAAAAAAACATCCAGAATGCCATTATCCAGGGTAAGGGAAGAGTTTGATATTAAATACGCATGTGTTACTTTCTTTGTAAGTATTTACACAGGGTATGGGTTGGGAGCGTGTGAAATCGATAGTTTGAGCTGAAAGCCATGCCTTGTATAAATGTTGTAGGATTTTTATGAATGTTGGCCAAATAAGCTTTACTGCTTGCTAAATATAATTTCAGTACTTAGTAAATATAATTATATTTTAATATATGTGGCCCTTGGGGGGGGTGGGGTGTCAACTAACAAACAAGAAAAAGCACCCCAGAATAACAATTTGACAGCATAGCTACTATATTAATTATTCTGACTATTGGTACTTATGTTTTTTTCTTGAATCAGCCAGTGCTCTAGAGCTATCTTAATGGCGTAAAAGGTGCTCCTTTGTGAAAATCTTACCACTTACTCAGAGAACAAGTCTGTCATTTTAATTTACAGTTGCAAGGTATCTGATAAAAATGAGCTGGATACATGCTGTTCTCTAGTAGAGGGTTTATTCTGTAAGTATTTCCTAAACTGAAAGATGCATTCAAATGTTTTCTTCAAAGGCCAAAGAACCTGGGACATACACACTCAGGCAGCTGTGCACTTCAGTGGGGAAAGTACAGTTTGTCCTTCTTCATATTTACCCAATTGTGCAGTACGATGTATATTCTCAGGAGCCCCAGCTAAAAGTGGAACCGATGACTGGTAGGTACAGTTGCTATGCTGAAGTTGTTTTGGTGATTTCTGTTATGCTCTCATGGGACTAGATAAAGCGTTTTCTGGCTTGAATATTATTCAGAATTATTTTGCTTTGCTCTTAATTTTGAGTCTAAAATAAATTCTTGGTTTTCAAATTATCCATCAAGTATGCTATGTCAGTGATGGCTAGTTTTCAACAACTAATTCCAGTGCCTGACTTTGGAACATGTGTCACTTTTGAACATGACTTTGAACATTTAGTGTCTCTTAAATTTATCAGGTATGATTTGAGCTGCCACAGTGATTAGGAGAAGTGAATATTTAAATTTGTAATTGCCTGAGCTCTCTATTGATTAGTTCTGTGACACTGCTGTCTCTGGTATTTAGAAGAAATGTGTAAGAACTGGGTTTCTCGACTAGACGTGATAATGTGAACTTACTAAAATTTAATAGTGAATACATCCATTGGTTTCATGGACAGCTGGGCATTATGTGTTGTGGAGTTTATTGAAGTTTGTAAATGAAGATGTATTTTTATATACACTATAGTTCTATAGTATAGTTAATAGTGATTTTTGTTTTCAGGCTCTTAACTGAGGCAGTTGAGGAGCTGATACGCCTTTGGTATATCATTCAAGTTACATGGGTTGCAGTGTGTGGTGAAGGAAGGACAGGCATATTGGGCATTAATCAAATTAGATACCCCTGTGAAATTGATAGTTGTGATTCAGATATTTGAGAGTCTGTGTGCATACTGGCATTCTTGTTATGTCGATTATATAAATACAGCATGTGGGTATGACTGGCATTGTAGGTGCAAAAATACAAAGCTGTCTACAGCTTGGGGAACTTAACAACAAGTTAGTAAATTGTTCGGGATTGTTGTATTTCACCGAATTCTGTGCTCCCAGAGCTACACAGTATGTGAGCCAGCTAATCAAATCCGTCCAAGAAACAGTGGTTCTGGTCGCTCAAGTTGAAACAATCAGTTTCTCCACACCAGTGTATCTGAACTAGGTTTAATGTGTTGAATGACGCCAAAGCCCTATGCGTTTAAGTTACCCTAACGTGTGTGAGAAATTGTCTGGGAATATTGCTAACAAGCCTTACTAGTGCATCGTAACTGTCAACTGATGAGTACTGGAATCTGTTACCAATTTCTGCCACCTTCTTCAGATAGCCTTTTGGCTGGCATTCCCCAGAAGGTGAAATTCACGGTGACTACTGGTCACTACATAATGAAGAATGGGGATACTTTGCAGCTCAGTAACGCAGATGCCATGCCTATTCTGTACCATCCGGAGAGCAAGGCAGCGATCTATTCCAACACCAGGGGTAAGCGATGAAGTAAACATTAGTACTCTTTGAAATGGCTGAAAGTTCAGTAAATCTGCACTTACAGTATTAAGAACACTGATGCTGTCTTTTTCAGTAGTCATTATTAAGAACAATTCTAGGGACTTGCAGCTGAGTACTTCAATGTAAGAAAGGTCTTAAATTTTCATCCTCATAGTAGTAGTATGAACTTTTCAGCAAACATAGCTGGACAGCTTTTACTTTCATTGATGAAATTCAGTAGCATGGTGAAACTGCTGCTGAGGTCAGTGAAGGACTTCCAAGTGAAGGATGGTGATTTTTTTTGTGCAGTAGTTGTAAGTAGGTTTTTACATAGCGCATTATGTAAAAGGAACATTTCCCTTGGCCAGTGTTTCATTTAGCAGATGACATCCTAGTTCCCTTTTTCCCAGAGCATAAGTACTGTATAGTCTCCTCAGTTGCTCAAACACAAGCAACTTTGACATAAGTGGGAAGAACAGTCTTAACAGACTTGATGAAATTAAGGTTAAAATAGACTATACAGAAGCACCTCATGTAGCATTTTAAAGATAATGGTGACCAAGAGTACTGATGTGTGTGGTTCAGTAAGTTGTAAGTTTGAAGTGAAGTTATGAGACTAAGGAGATACAGGATGTTCTAAAAACTTCAGTAGGTGTCATACGATGGACTGAAGTAGCTCTTCAGCTAGTTTGAAGCTTGTTATCAAATTGCCCTCGTAGTTCTGCCTTAACACTGGAAGGGACTATTAGACAGAATGGGGTTGCTATATTCCTGCACTTTAAGAAGAATAGAATGTTACTATTGGGAATTTGTGAACAGTGGTGGTATTTAAGATCCGCAAATTACAGATCATTTGATTAGGTTACTGCGGAGTTATATAACATGGTTTCTTAGTGCTGTTTTTGCAAACATGGAGGTCTTGCAAGGAAATGGTTATGACACCACATATTTTGCTGTGACTTTTTAGACTAGTTTCATTATGTAGTTACAGATTGAAATGAAAATTGGGAAGGGATGAATGGGTTTTAAATCTACTCCCCCCCCCCCCCCCCCCCCATTCTACACAACTATAGAAAAGATCTCAGAATCATCATTAAGGATTCAGTCTTCTGAAAAGATCACAAGCATCAGTTTGCCAGTGGCTCCTGCATATCATGTGATTGAATTTGAACTAGAAGTCATGTATTTGCCATCAGCCACAGAAGCTGCAGTGGAGAAAGAAAATACTACAAGTAAAGAAGATCACAGAAAAAACAAAGAGAAGCAGAAACAGGACAACTGCATGGCTACTGTTGACCAAAAAGTAAGATGTTATTTAATGTTTTTATTATGAAATCTATTTGATCACAGGGGCCTGTGCTTCACAAAATAGAAGTAGTGGTGATGGGGCGGGGGGGAACCTTCTTGCATTGAACTAATTTTCTCTTAAAAGGTGTACATGTAAAAATCATAGCAAATGTTATAAATGTAAAGAAAACGTAAATATAAGCAGAAGTACACACTATGTTTACTACATTGCCAACTGTTACTCTGGCTAGTAATCTGAGCTTTAATGTTCTAACACTCACAGTTTATATAGGATGAAGGTTAAGACATCATGCCTTTATAAAAGATGGCATGGTGGTCTTTAAATTCTCCCTTCTGAATCATGGGAAAGATATTTCTTCCACTTGCAAAGAATCTGTGTGCTGTGTTGGGGTACTTCACACTGTAGTGTTTAAAGCTGTCACATTATTTAGTTGGAGGTAACTTTTCCTCTTAATTTTCATTATGAAGGGTCAATAAAAGGGGTAGTATGGGAAGAAGCTCTTCAGCTGACAGTGAAATGATTTTGAAACCATCACCTTTCAAAGTGTTACTCAGTGTTAAAACTGACCAAATGTGCTGCTACATATCCTTATGTGTGAAGGGTTGGGTAAAAAAGAGCTATTAAACAAGCACTGCTAAAATGTGATGTGGCAATTCCACCCCCACCCCCACCCCCAAAACCATATTGTTAAATATATACGCTTTACAATTAGAAGAATGGCAGCATCCACACTTCAGGAGAAAGTTTCAGTTGTGTGCTGCTTCAAGTTAAAACAAATATACATTAAATACTATTTTGAGCTTGTGTTTAAACAATAATAGATCTTATAGTGATTTATTAGATACTGACCTTTTACCAGATTATTGTATTGAGATGATATTTACATTGCTAGTATCCTTTTATCTTTTTTTCTTCTATTCCCCTTCTTTTATTTCTGGTCTTCAGGAAAAGCTTCTTTGAGATTTCATCCCACTCGCAGGAAAACAAAAGTGTAATATTTTGTCAGAGTAGCTTTTGATACACTGGTGTGTTTTTTAAAAAAAAATTATTTTCTTCTTCCCCCTCTGGATGCATTAGACATAGACTTGCTGAAAGAGGTTTTGCTTAGAAATGAGAAGAAAAGCAAAATCACTATGCCAAAGACCATTAGGAATAAGAACTTTGTTCCTTTTTTCCTTTAGGTAACCATTGATTGTCCTTGGTCGATTTACTCCACTATTATTGCATTAACATTCTGCATACCTTTTAATGCCAAGCATTCCTTATTGTCAGCTGGCAAACGGTAATGTACTCGTTAAGTATTTATTGTTTCTTTCTTCTTACAGAATATGGAGCTGGAGTTTCATAAGTAATATTTATAGCAGCCTTTAAAAAAAAAAGTTGGGCTTTTGTTATTTTATGCAGCTTCCCATTGGAAGCTTGCACACCTTTCCTCTAGTGTTGTTTCAAAACATTAAAACAAATCCATGGTTTCAGCTATTTTGGAAATAAGACCACAAGATAAACCAGGCTAGCCTATTTCTGTGTAGTTACTTGTTTTTGTTTAATAAGTAAGAGGATGTTTTACAGCCCTGTTTCTACAGACTCATTGGTGAAAAGATGGAAAGAAACAAAGATACCTGTCATTCTGTTATTGCTTAAGCTGTGCATTTGAAGACAATTTTATGGACATGTACTCTTTTAATGTAACTATTCAACTTCTGTTGAACAAACTGTGTCATGTTTTTCAGGAAATATGTGCAAGTCTGTGTACAGAATTTGTCAGAACTCTGTTTCCAGCTTTCAGACAACAGCCTAAAAAATTCTGCTGATTGTACAGATTTGCAGCTGGTACCTCTCAACCCTGAATCTCAACAGGTAAAGATTTCATTTGGTGGTTTATGAGCTTGTTGCCAGGACAGCTAGATATGAAAGTCCTTGTTAGTGCAATTATTAGCACTTCTGCATATAGGTTTTGTAGTAAGTAAGCCTGAGTTATGTCAGACCTTTGTAGTCTTCTGAGTAACTTCGATTCTTACAGATGCTTTATAAGGCGTTTATACCTGCAGATCTCAGATGAAATTCTAAAACTTGCAAAGATTATTATATAAGTTTTCAAACTTGTCTGTTTGCCTCATGTAAAGTACTACGTACCTGCTTGACCAACAGCTGTACAAATGTAGTATCACAAATATCACTGTTAAAATTTAATTTGTTCCTCTTATAACTGCAATTTGTCATTAGGTTTTAGGAAAAAAACCCAGATAGAGACTGTTTTCCAATTTTACTATTTTCTGTTTTTTCCCTATTTTACTGCAGTCCAATTTGACTGTTTACAGCTGTAAACAAGTTGCAAAACAGTTTCTTTCAGCCTTGTCTGAACACGATACTAAATAGGTCATTCTTGGTACCTAGGAAAAGTATATACAAATTTTATTAATAATCTTTATTAAATTTGACTTTTGAATAAACTATTTTTCGTCATACTTGAATGTGAAATGTTCACTTTTGAAACATTGATTCTGACAGTGAAGTGTATCCCTACTTTTAATTAAATGTGCATTGTTAAAATGATTCACTCGTAGTTGTTTGGGATGCGTATTTTCCCTAATGATTTAATTAACACTAAATAGGTAATTTTGTTTTTATAAACTGTATTAATGCCAGAACAGACAAACATGTGTATGTGCATTTCCACTTCTTTCTCAAAGGAAGGAAGGAACTAATACTATAAACATTCTCTTTCAGGTCATATACAGTAAGCAATCAATATTCTTTGTATGGGAATTGAAGTGGACAAAAGAGCTTCCTCTCTCCTTGCAGTGCCTGTTTTCAGTCAGCTTTTGTCCAGCTACCTCTAAAGAACCCTCTCTTACCCTGAAGCCGTTCACTTATGAATTCCAAGTGGAAAATTTTTTTGTAAGTACTCCTCTAAGTATAGCATATGTTAACTTGAGTATGGCTTCCTAATATATGGAAAGTCAAGAAATATATTAAAAAAACTTCTGTTTACATAATGAGATTGATGCCTACTTAAAATCATTGGAAAGCCAGTTTGTTGAATGATAGAATTGAAACCTGATACAATAGAATGGAATCCTATACTTGCCACTGGAATGGGAGGGAGACACAAACGACATAATGCTTACACAAATGTCCTTGATCTTGTTTTGTTTTTTGTTCAGTGTTTTCACTTTGTGGCATGGAGACTGCCCTTAGGTTACTGAGCTGCTGTTTCCCCTGCTGGCTTGGGACTGCACTCTCCAAAGCAAATTGCAATGTCCTAAAAATCTTTGCTGTTGAAAACATTTGAGCTGTTTTTTGTAGTGCTTAAGATGAGCTCCTCTAATGAAATACTTAAGGTTTTCTAGGCCATTATATTGAACATTTCTTCTTTCCCTGTATGAACAAACTTTTTATTCCTTTGATCAGCTAGGAAGCTTATAGGCTAGATAAAACTTCCTATTAAAGGAATTCTGTCAACGTTATTTAATCACATTTCTAAATTCAGTCTTGTGTTACCTTTTTTGATGCTTGGGTAAAAAGTAGCAACATGAGAAGACTCTAATTTGGTTAAATCTTTTTGTCTGTTTTCAGTGTTGCTAATGTTTTCTACCTGCTTATTACAAACTAGCACTGAGCAATATTTTAGGTATTTGTTTACCTACTGGCATGTAACGAGCATCGTTGGCACCTATATCAGCATCTTTCTGGAGTTCTTAAAGAGGACTAACCACATTAAACAGTGGGGGTGTGGGGCTGTGGCAGAAACTTAATTTTGTAGTAATTAAAAAATAGCTTTTTGATAATGTTGGTATCATTATTCTGGGGACTATGATGGTTAAGAGCGATGAAGTAGTTCCCCTGTATTACTGAAGATTTGAGTGATGTGTCTGGAAAGCGAGGAGCCAAGTAACTAATAAATTTTTTTTTAAATAGTAAGAATATTGGTGTCCTTTTAGGACCATTGAAAGGTTGAGTTAAAGCACAGAAGTGGAGGGGAAAATGGTGTGCTCACACCTAGCATCAAAAATAATTGAATCAAATTTGGTTTGATCATATTCTCAAACAGAACAAGATAATAAAGTGAACATTACTTATAACTGAATCTTGCAATAAAAATTTAACAGGATGTGGATATTAAAAGTAAAGTTTGTACTGTATCAATTTTCCAGTTCACATTTTAAACAAAAGTGAAACGCCCCTTTTTTCTTGGTAACAGCTCTGTTTCCTTCCTGACAGACATTGTATCATGTGAAAACTGAAATTTTCCCACCATTGGGGGCAGAGTATTGTAAAACAGGCTCACTCTGCTCTTTAGAGGTGTCAATCACCCGACTTGTTGACCTCTCAGAGGTTGACAGAGATGAAGCATTAACAGAATCAGATGGATATTGCACAACAAAACTTATGTATGAAGGTAAGAATATTTTTCTTAAGCATATTGTCAAAATTTCCCATTAGTTTTGTCTTGATAATGACAAGTGCCAAACTTTCTATGGCATATATTCTTGTATTGTGAGTGTGGCTGCTCAGTAAAGCAGTTTTTGTTCTGCTAGACTATTTTTACCTCATTACTCTATCTTTGAGTGGAACATAAATGCTGTACAGACTGGACAGATACTCACTCGAGGCCCAACAACGGTCCCTTTTTGTGTAGGGCTGTTTTCTTACCTTGCACAGCTCTTCACACATAAAAGCTTGGTGGGCTTTTAGATGTTGCTAAAATACTGACTTTAAAACTGCTCTAAAACTATACTGAAGGTTCTCCATTTTTCAGAAAAGATCTTCATAGAGTTTGCTCTTTATTCTTACAGTTGTTGACAACAGTAGCAACTGGGCAGTCTGTGGAAAAAGTTCTGGAGTCATATCTATGCCTGTAGCAGCTCGAGCAACTCACAAAGTCCACATGGAAGTGATGCCGCTGTTTGCTGGCTATCTACCTTTTCCTGATGTCAGATTGTTTAAATACCTCCCTCACCATTCTGCTCACTCCATGCAACTCGATGCTGGTAAAGCTATCTTGACTACATGGCTACTTACAGAAATGATACTGCTTCTCCTGTGTTCTTATGTAAAGAGAAAAGCAAGGCGAGGAAGTGTATTGACCTCTATATCGTAGATATCTTTGTTACTTACCTTCACTTACAGTTTTGATTTGAAACTTACAAAATTTCGCTACAAGAACATTGAAATTGGGTTGCAGCCTTAATTTGTGAGGAGGAATAAGTGCATTGTTTTCTTATATTTCCTTTAAAGATTATTGTGCAAATTAGTTGTCACTGGATTTATCATCAAGTGAAAACTATTTTATAACCCTCTAATCCTTCAGTTTCATTGTCTGTAAACTGCACATCTACTGTGTCTTCATTAGCTTTGAATTTTTTCCCTGGTTTTTGAAAGGATTAAGTACGAACTAAAAGAACTGCTGAAAATTTGTGGCATATAAACCAGGTCAGATGAAGAGTTTAAATTACCATAGCCACCTAGAGTATTTATCTGTACTGTGGAGTAATCCTAGAGCTGTAGTGACAGTTCACTTGTACGAGCTACTTACCATTTGTCAGCAGAGCTCCAGGAACTGCCAGCATGCACCCTTCTAGCCTGTGACAAATGTGAGGTATTGCTACTTAAATTTTCCTTAGAAACCATTATAATTCACTTTGTTACATCTGCTGCTGCCCAAAAGCGTGCACAGACTGTTACCTCAGCAGAGATGATCAGTCACTGTTAACATATGGTAAGCTGACTGTGCGTCTGAGCTCTGAAATAATTTTGAAGTTGTTTAGTCACTCCATAGAATAAAACTTGTGGGTTTTTCTTTTAAACAGATAGCTGGATTGAAAATGATAACCTGTCTGTGGACAAGAATGTGGATGATCAAGCTGACAGCAGCAGCATAAGGAGCAGAGGTAGCTTGCATTCTGCAGCTAGCGGGGAACACAAAGGTTTGCCAATGCCCCGTCTGCAATCCTTTTCATCTGGTCAGGTCTTCAACTGCAGCACGGGTATGCAAATACTTGTCATTCCCAGCAAGGACGACCATGTTCTGGAAGTCAATATCACGTGACAGCTTGGCACGAAAACAAAACCCTTTAGAAACTGGATATAAAAGCACTTTAAAGGATTATGACCTGATTAGTCTTTGTTGTAACATTCTAACTCTAAGGAGACCTATGGCACTGAACATGTACCGGCCATGGAAGCACCAGACAATTGTATCAATTTAAATGTACAGTGAAGCTTGTGTCAGCTAGTTTATATTGCCACTTTAGTATGTTTTGTGTAAGCTACTGGGTTTTCTCCTTTCAGTCACATCCTGCATCACAACACAGGGCAACAAAAACAAAAAATCCAGATATTTGGACCACTTCTTTAGTTTCGTCTGGCAGCCGAGAGATTTGTTTCATGCTTCCTACATATTTTAGAATTTAGATTTGGATGATATAATTATCCAAATTTTGGATTTTTATGTAATAATTTACAGGCTTTTCCACACATGTGCCAGAAACACAGCAAAGCATACAACACATCCACTGGTGTAATAGTTGTTTTTCTGTTGTTTGTGGGGGGTTTGTTTTATCATTGTTAATTCCTGCCATTGCAATTTAATATTAAACTTCCATTGTTTGCATATTTAGATGCATGGAAGAGCTACTGCTATAAACAATCTTAACTGAACAAAATTCCTTAATTTTCTGAGGCTTTCTCCTTCACAGAGTAGACACTGTGATGTCACATATTATATGATTTTTTTTGTGGGGTAGGGGTTGGGTCATCCTCTTGCATAGTTCTTACCAAAGAAAGATACTGATAGAATTTAATAATAAATTATTTGGCTTATTAAGTTCCCAGATTAATTTCTTTTATTACCATTTCTAAGTGGCTTGGTTTGCTGCCCCAATTTTTAAATTGGGGCAAAAATTTCAATATGATGCGATACTTGAACAGTCAACCTTTCATCATAAAGGCTTAGGGTAATTATTACTGATTAGAGGCCAGACTTCCGCATTCATGATGGAAGAAAGAGGTTGGTTTGATATAGGAAAGCTTGCAGATGTAGAATAATTGTGAAGCAAAGCTAAAACATGTAACTTAAAGAATTTCATTATTTATATCTGAAATGTAAATATGAAAAATGTAAAAAAAAAAAAGTGTAATTTTTGTGAATGTTGCAAATCCACCTGTGACTGGAAAAATTACAACTCCTTCTGACGTCCTGCTTCTGATATTGAAACTTGTGCATTTAATGTGAGAATGACCTTTTCTAATTGCAGATCTATAATGGTGCGTTGTCAACAGACTCCACAGAGGAAAACTGTCCTGCATCAACTACTTGTCAGTAAAACTTAAGTGAGGAACAGCTCATTAGACAAGTTCATTGTTGGTTTGTTTTTTTTTTTTCTATACTCAGGTTCTGCTAAATTATAAAGGGGAAGAAAAAAACCAAACCCTCTTTCCAAAAAGAATCGCAATTAAGTTGAAAAAAGAATAGGCACCCTGCACTGGTCTAAACTTTTTTTTTTTTTAACAATTATTTTAAAAAAAGTTATGTCTAAGTAGATGTATAAAGTAGACCTGGTAGCTGAAAATGTTCTTGTTATGCATCTTCTTTCTGTGAAGGAATGCCCTTTCTCTGTGGAAATCATACCATTTTATTCTGGATAAAACCCAAAGCATCATTTAGCGCGAATGACTGCTGGGATTCTTTGACTGGAAAAGGTAACAAGTTAGTGACTTTGACACTGCAGGTATTATAATTAATTCCATTTTCATGGTTGGCTATTAAATCATTTTTCACATTGTTCTGTAATATACTGTTAAACACATTGTACTAAGATTGTTTAATGAAATTGTAAGCGTTACAGTTCTAAATATACATGTTTTAAAAAGAAAACAACTGCTCTGCTGCTGTGACTGGGCCGTTTTTCTTTTGTTTGAAGGAGCGACTGTTTCATCTATTCTAGACAGAGCTGCTTTCACAGAACAGTGTCTTCTAAGCTTAAACGAGGGGACAGAGCCGGAATAGCGAGCTGAAGCGTGGTTCTGGGGTGTCTGGGGGGGGCTGCCGCTTTCTGGAAAAGAGGTGCCCGCCTGCCGGGCTCGCTGCTGCCGCTCGGGGCCGGGCTCCGGCCTGAGCTCCCGCCCCCGCCTCGGCTCCCCCGGGCGAGCCGCGGGCCCGGCCGCGCTGTCCTGAGGGGAGGGACGAGGCCGGCTGGAGAAGCGACCACGGCTCTGGCAGCGGAGGCCGGGGAGCCGCGCGCTCCGTGCCACGCACCGCGTGCGGAGGCGGGGAGACCGGTACCGCCGCACGGGCTCCGCCGCGGGGCCCGCCTTTCGGGCGGCACCTCCCCCCACCTCTGCCTCGCGGGGCGGGGCGGGGCCGCTGCCGGGGACGCGGCCGCCCCGCCGCGCCCCGCCCCCCCCGCCGCGCCCCGCCCCCCCCCGCCGCGCCCCGCCCCCCCCGCCGCGCCCCGCCCCCCCCGCCGCGCCCCGCCCCCCCGCCGCGCCCCGCCCCCCCCGCCGCGCCCCGCCCCCCCCGCCCCTGGCGGGAAGCTGCCGCCGCACCGGGCGCCTGCGCGGCACCGCCCCGTCTCCGCTTCTGCGCTGCCGCCGGCCGCTCCACGCGGTCCTCACGCGGGGCCGCCGCCATGAAGTTCGCGTATCGGGTGAGTGCCCGGCGGCGGCCGTCCGCCCGGGTGGGACGGGCCCCTCTGCCCCGCTCCTCTGACCGCCTCCTCTTCTTCCCTGCCTCCCCCGCAGTTCTCCGGCCTGCTGGGCACCGTGTACCGCCGCGGGAACCTCAGCTTCACCCGCGACGGCAGCGCCCTCGTCAGCCCCGTCGGGAACAGGATCTCTGTCTTCGACCTGAAGAAGTAAGCGGGACCTGGCGTCTGCTTCGCCCCTCGGCCCGCCTCAGGCCGCCGGCCTAGCGCTGCGCTGGCGCCTGCCGGGGCGGGGCAGGCCCGGTGCTGCCAGCACGGTGTTTTGAGGGGGCGGGCGTAGAGCTTGCGGGAGGCCGCGGGGCTCGGGCCGGGGGCGGCGGGGCGGCATGGCGGCAGCCGGGGCCGCGGGTCCGCCGTGCGTGGGGGCGGGGAACGGCGCCCGTGGCACGGGCGGGCCTTCAGCCGGCGGCGGCCGGGGCTCGCTAGAACGTTGGTTTGCCTTTTGAAACGGCCTGGAAAGGTTCTGGTTCAGCGCTAGGAGTTGGGAGAAAAACTGTCGAGGTGGTGCGCGGCGCGGATTTTCTGTACGTAGGTCTGTGGGGAGAACAGCGCAAGTATGTAAGGGCGTGTTTTGGAAACAAAGGGGGAAATTTTTTTTATTTAGTCGTAAGGTTTCCGTGTGTGCTTCTGCCTTGTACTCCCTCTTCTGTATGGCAAAGCCTAGAATATCGTCTGCCTTTCCTGGTAGGCCAGAATCGTGATTGATGTTCGGGATGCCGGTATTCTGGTCGGGAGCCCATCTCTTACATAGTAGGTGTTTATGGGATTGTGACAGCTAAAGAAATTGTGGGATTTCTGCATCTAAGTTGATTCTGTGGCTCTAACATAGGTATCAAGCCATATTTCATTGATACCAAGGATGATTGTTGTTTTTACACCCTTGTACCTAGTTTACTGTTTCATCTTTTTCTTGCAGTAATAAGTGTGAGACATTGCCATTGGCAACACGGCTTAATATTGTCTGCGTGGGGCTCTCTCCAGATGGAAGACTGGCCATTCTGATAGATGAAGGTACTTCCAGAAAGGAGGCATTTTGTTTTATAAAAGAATGAAATAAAAAAATACAACCTTAAGAGGGGAAAGTCTGTATTGCTACGTATTCAACCTTAATGCAAATTAGGATTGCTCTGCTTTAAAAATTATGTTAAGAATTTCTGGGGAAGATACGTTTATCTACAGAACTGAAAAATAACTTACCTAGAGATTTTAGGTAGTGACTTGTAAGTTTGATTGTATTTTTATTCTTAATAAGCACGCTATCTTGAAAAAAAGTTTCTGAGGAAGTACTTCTGTGTGCCCTCCCTCCCATTTAAGGAAAGAAACTAAGCTTGCTAGGCATAATGGTTTCTTTGGGAACTCGGCTATTTCCATGATCCTTCTTTTTCTGCCCTTACAGAGGGAGCTGCCTTGCTTGTCAGTTTGATTGGGAAATGTGTGATACATCACTTTCATTTTCACAAGCCAGTTCACAGTGTCAGCTTTTCCCCTGATGGCAAGTAAGTAAAGTGTGTATGCTTTAGAACAAAACAACAGAAACTACCCCATAAACTAGTTGTAGTTATGAAGCCATTCTGACCAATCTGGGGATGATACCTGTTGATGAAATAGGGGAGATTTTGAACTGATCAGGGTCACTTTATCTGTAAAGTTGAGAGGGCAAGAAAAAGCAAAGCCTTGGAAACAGATACCAGCAGGAAAATTGCCTGTCACAGATGCTGTCTGTGGTGGTACTGTTGGAAACAGATGTGCTGCGAATCATCTGTTCTTAAGGGGGGAACAATTGGAACCACAGTATTGCGTGATGGCAGTTGTGGCAGTACAGAGTTTCACTGCTGACTTGGTTTAGTCTAAGACAAGTGTACTACTGAAAGGCAATTCTCTGAATCAAGTGCTGCTTTTCACGTCCCTTATATTTTAACTGCATGGTCACAGATACAAAGTGAGGTGGTGTTAATGTTAGAAGGGTTACGAAGATGAGAGGAAAAGTTCCCCTTTTAGCAGCATTCCTCAGTTGGATTGACTTAAAGTGATCTTGAATGAGCTTTTGCTTGAAAGTTGGAATCGCAGTTCTGGGTTAGGGAATTATAATGGCAACAGGACCAGATAAAAGAATATGTGTAACGGGTGCAGAATCTTTGTGTTTCTGAAAGTGGCCAATATATGGAGGTGAAGAGAGGTTGAAATAGAATATCTTGTTTTGATTGTTTGAACTTTTCCTTCCTTCATGGGTATTAGAAATAAATATTTCATTATTCAACATAAGTGATTTTTACTGAAGTTTTTCTGTCTTACAATGCGTTATGTTGGGGGATACTATCAATATGCAAATGATTTTTGGTTTTTCATTTGAAGGCAATCCATATTTATTAATGTATATATGAGTAACGTAGAAACCTGTTAACATTGTTTTGTTGTATTGCAGTCTTGTACTCAACAATTGTTTGCTTTAACAGCTTTATGTGCAGTTATGCTTTTTCCCCATGTATGACAGGAAATTTGTGATTACAAAAGACAATGTTGCTCTTATGTACCATGCTCCTGGGAGGAAACGAGAATTTAATGCATTTGTCCTGGACAAAACTTACTACGGTCCCTATGATGAAACAACTTGTATTGACTGGACTGATGATTCCAAGTGAGTTGTTAAGCACTATGTACCTGCTCATGTTGTTAATATTTGTATGCATGTTACAGTCCATCTTTCCTCTAAAGTATTGTACTAGCTTTACAAGTTCTTTTTGGCTCTTTTGTTTCTCATTCTATCTTGAATTAAAAAGAAGCATTAGTCAGACTAAAAAGTATAAAATATGCATATACTGGGGATCAGCAATAGATTCTTGCTTGAAAATGCCTAATGATCCATAAAAGCAACATATCTTAGGTGTGTGAGCATGCCTGGCCTTTTGTATGTATTTAATCTCATCTACCTTTGCTAGAGTTGCCAACCTCAGTTTACAACTCCTGTGTGTGTAAAATCACTTTTGAAGTAGTGACTGGTATCTTCCTGCTCAGAATGCTTTCCGCCCAGTGAAGAGTTTTGCAATGTAGTTTTCTAATTGAAATTGCATTTTCTTTTGTAGATGTTTTGCAGTAGGGAGCAAGGACATGTCTACATGGGTGTTTGGAGCAGAACGATGGGCAAACTTGATCTACTACTCACTTGGAGGGCATAAGGATGTAATAGTAGCCTGCTTTTTTGAAGAGGACAGTCTAGATGTATGTATAATCATACAACATTTTTGAATTTTAATATTAAAATAGTTGAAGCAGAATCTTATCTACAGATAAGGATGCTGACTGTTCTGAGTATATCTCAGAATTTAAAAAATACCTGAGTAACATGTCTCTCAACTTCTCTGCTGTAAACTCTGTGGAGTTTACAATTCCATGAAGAAGTAAGCTTTAGAAGGAGAGTAAGTTACTTAAAATTGCTTTCCAATAAAGTTACAGTTTAAAATATAAAAAAATTAATTAGGTATAATACTAACTGGTAATCAAATTGCTTTTGGTCTTTTAAAAAACTATTTGAGAGCAAGTGAAGTAAATCACCAGTTCTCAAGTGAAAATTTGCAAGTGAATTTTCCAGATCAAAGCACCTTGAATTCTGGAGGACTAAGTAATGCATTATCCTAATATTTGACTTGATAATCCTTCTGTAATTCTATTCATAACAAGACAGCAGAGTATGAAACACAGGCGTTACCTAATGTTTGTGTGTTTGTATTCTAGCTGTACACAATTAGCCAGGATGCAGCTCTCTGTGTGTGGCAGTGTGATACAGAGCTTGATGGTCTGAAGCCCATACCCCCTAAAGATGCAGGTAGGGAAAAAAATGCAGCAAAAGATGATGAAGAGTTTCTCGAAGAGCCGAAGGGTGAAGAAATTCATGGAAAGGCCAATCCAAATGAACAAGAGACTAGAGAGAAGGTTAAATATTCACGCGTTGCCAAGTAAGTGATTTTTAAGTTTTCCAAGGACAAGAGTTGTTACGGGGATTTACTATATTGGGCTTTTTTCACCCTTTGTCACTCATTCAAAGCAGTATAAAACTTTGCCCAGGATGTAATAATTTACTATAGATCCCATTTTAAATAGTTTCAGTAGAGAACACATTTGTTTTACCTTGACAGGTGGTCAATACCCTTCACCTTCAGCGTAACAACTCAGTGTAATTTTAATGTATAAGAAATACCAACTTAGGATGTACATGTTGTTTGAAACTCAGAAAGTGTAATGAGATTTTTGTACAGTGTCATTTTAAGTCTAGAGGCTTTGAGCTCTTGCAGGAAGAGATTGATTGACTTCAAGAAGTAACAGCAACATTTGGTAAAGGTAGCTCATCAGCTTCTTTGGTGAACTACTTGAAGATGCCTTCCTGAAGGATCTCCCTATTTCTCCACATCAAAGGAGATCATAGATTCATAGAATCATTTTGGTTGGAAAAGACCTTTGAAATCATCTAACTATTAACCCAGGACTGCCAAGTCCACCACTAAACCATGTCCCTAAGCACTGCATCTATGCGTTTTTTAAACACCTCCAGGAATGCTGATTCCACTGCCTCCCTGGGCAACCTGTTCCAGTGCTCGACCACCCTTTCAGTGAAGAAATTTTTCCTAATATCCAATTAAACCTCTCCTGGCATAACTTGAGGACATTTCCTCTTGTCCTGTAGCTAGTTACCTGGGAGGAGAGACCTACCCCCACCTGCCTACAGCCTCCTTTCAGTTAGTTGTAGAGAGCAGTAGGAAGCCCCCTGCATTTCCTCCAGACTAAACAATCCCAGTTCCCTCAGCTGCTCCTCTTGAGACTAGGATGTGACTTATAAAGTATAATCCAGCTTCAGGATGGTCACAACATTTAGCTTTGCGTGAAGAAGGATAACGTTTTTAGGCAATCTCTTGTCAGTGGAGGGAGGGAGAGATGGGATGCATGTAGGGGCCGACTGGGACACCGAACATCAGGTTTCTGTGCTCAGTCTCTGACTGTGAAGGAGACATAGCGCACCCTACCCCACCCTAGGTTGGAATTAGCCTTAGTGAACATCACTTCCATACTGGAGGTATTTGGAGTGTACAACTGTTGGATAATGTTAGATGCTCTTTTATTTGTCATGTGGTGCTTACCTGTTTAATTCCTGTGAGAGCTAGAGCTACAGAGAAACCGAGAAGACCGTCTTCACTAGACGTACAGTATTTACAACTATTGCTTCAATTCCTTATTTTGTAAAAGGACCACATGCAGAGGGATAGCCAGTGAATTCATGAGAGCCATCCATACTGGTATTAGATGATGGAAAGGAAATGCACAGTGCTGTTCCTCTGAGGTTAACTTTTGGTCCTTTTATTGCATGTGATCAGATGTCACTTCTGATAATGAGATTACTGTAGAAGCTGTACACATTGAGCAGAAGAGAGTTAGCTTCCATTGGCTATGTCAAGTATGTGTATCTTTAGGAGTTCCTGGAACTACTGCTTTTTAGTTTTATTGTAGGATACCTTGATCAAAATACTTGACCTATACTGAAATGCAGCTCTAACAACATACTTCTCTGTCACATTTGCTTTCCTTCTTTCTTATTTCTTTGATACCAGGTATTTTTTCAATAAAGAGGGAGATTTTAATAACCTGACATGTGCAGCCTATCACAAGAAGACACACCTTTTAGTCACTGGTTTTGCCTCTGGAATCTTTCACCTCCATGAGCTTCCGGATTTCAATCTGATCCACTCCTTGAGGTGAGGTATGGGGTTGTCATTGTTACTTGGTTTGATTTGGGGTGTGTGTGGGGCGTGTGTACATTTTTGGGGGGAGGTGTCTTGTTTGTTTGACTAAGAACATACCATGTTTAGTAGTGAAGGATGAAGAATTGTAGAATTACTTAGGTTGGAAAAGACCTTTGTGATCATCAAGTCCAACTGTTACAATCAAAGCATGAAAATCTTAAAACATGAGTATCTATTTAGTATCTGTAAAGGCAGAATCATAGTTAGACTTTTGTAATAAATACCATACAACTCCATTCCACAGCTTATTATGGAAAAGTGAGATCTGAATGAAGAACTTCTGAGCAGTTAGTTGTGGGCCTTAGATTTCTTCAACACTGTGCAGTGGACTTTGTTTTCAGTTACTTTATAGAAAATTGAGAAAATACCTGGAAAAAAATTGTGTAAAATTATCTGTAAATTGTCTCTAAGTTAAAAAATAAACCCATAGTTCTTTTCCATCCCTGTATGATGCTAGTGAAGGAATGCATCATTTCCCTGTACAGAAGAAATATTTTTTTTTTCTTGAATGTAGGGGGTTTTATTCTTTGCTATCAAGTATATCTTTGAGATATAGATATGTTGTCTTCATTCTGAATAAGGCTGTATTGTCTGTTTCATGATTCTAAGTATAATAAAGGAAAGAATTTGTCTGCAACTTGTGATGTTACAGTGATACAGAAGTTCAGTAATCAAAGAACTTGCTTGAACAGAGGTAATAAACCCTAGATTTGAAGTTTTATCACACAATGCGTGAAAAAGCGAGTTTGTTTATTGGGTAATTCTCTTCAGTATTTCAGACCAAAGGATAGCTTCTGTTTCTATCAACTGTACGGGGGACTGGATTGCCTTTGGATGTTCAGGTTTGTAATTTTTTTTTGTCTGTTTCATGGAAAAATTAGGAATGTTGTGGGCATGCAAGCCCCAAATCCTCTTACTAGTCTTGACCCCAAATGTTAAAGTTTTGTTAATAATTTATAGTCTCATCTCTCTAGTGTCTAAATATAGTAATGCAAGTATCCTTTATTAATTTATCCTTACAAAATTCTTGTGATTTAGGAAAATATTTTGTTGACAAAGGAAAAAGTATGTTTCATATATGAAAACTTAGCAGAATTAGGATAAAGCCCATATCCCTTGCACTTTATAATATACTTTCATTCTGGGTCCAGTCTCTTCCTTTGCCACTTGTTGCGTGTGCCATTTTACAAAGCTGCCTGGATGTTCCAGCATTCCCACTCGATCCAATAATGATTTGCATGGTAACCAAGATTCAACTTCTATATGCAGCCCTGCTTTTCTTTCCATCTCATTTATCAGCTGGTCGATAACATTGCTGTTGTAATACTCAGAATGTTAATCCAAGTAACAGCACCTGGTTGTTGAGGAAAGTTGCCTTGAACTTAAAGGGAAAGGGCTTTTATTAAGATCGATAGATGTGTAGTGCAACCTGTCTGCATCAACATTTTTGGATTTTTATGGTGCTTGCAGTTAGGTCTTTTCTGGCTTGCATTTGCAGGATTATTGTATTCAAAATACTGGTTAATACTTCTGCATTTACAGGTTTGGGTCAGCTCCTGGTGTGGGAATGGCAGAGTGAGTCCTACGTGCTGAAGCAGCAGGGACATTTCAACAGCATGGTTTCATTAGCGTATTCTCCAGATGGACAGTACATAGTAACTGGAGGGGAGGATGGGAAAGTGAGTAAGGCAGTATTACTGAAATGTGAACTTAAGTCTTAATGGCATAGTAAGCAGCTTGGATTTTCATTTTATGTACAAAACCATTACTGTACCTGATACATTTTTTTTCTTAATATAGACTAATAGTTTTTTGTCTTCACTTTTCCTAAATGTTTTGAATTTTCTCTTTAGAGCGTATATATTTTGATTTATTATTACTGGTATCCTTTGCAAATTGCATCACTTATGCTTTTTAGCAGATGATTTTTTAATTATTATCGATGCAGTCACCATAAACACAAAAAGGTCTAATTCATCAAATGTTAATTTATATATGCTTCTGGTGGTTCCATGACCTTTCAGGTTGAGAGAACTTCAGTCACCCATATTCATACCCCTTTAGTAATTGGTTTTTATGTGAAATTAATTTCACATTATTTATAAAAGTACAACTCCTACTAAACAGATTTTTCTGAAATGTGCCATTGCAGAAGCTTATTATTTAAAAGAAAAATTAGCTTCTCATGGATGACTTGTATTGAAATGATGAACTACATGTACAGGTACCCTTTTTGTAAAGATGTTTTGTAGAGTAATCCCACAATCTCGGCACGTAAATGGGACAAAGATAGTATTGTATTTCCTACCAGAACTGAATGTCAGGAAAAGACTTGCCACTTCATGGTTTCTGCCCAAACTGACCAAATCCCAGAAGTCTTAAACTTCTGATAGCTAAATGCATAACATTTTTGGTTGGCAGGGAGAATATTGATATATCATCTCAATTGTAACTTCTGGAATGGCTTCACAGTTGGTTTTGAATTTGATACTTGTCCTATCCATAGACAGCACAAATCTTTGTAGCCCAAAATGCTCCCCAAGTGCTATTGCTTTCCTTGAAAATTAACTTCAAGATCTTTTTGTCAATCTCCAGTTAGATTTTCATGTTGTATATGTATCTTTAGGGGTTTAATGATAAGCTGTGGCCTGTTTGCCTCACTTTCACAGAATTCCTTGCTAAACTCCTTTATACTGTTGCAGAGTTGTAGGTCAACTTTTCTTTGCTATTTTGCTGCCATACCCTTTCTGTCTGAATTGATGATGGAGATTCTAAGAAGTCTTTTCTTGTCTTTTGCAGGTGAAAGTGTGGAACACTTCAAGCAGCTTTTGTTTTGTCACTTTTACAGAACATACCAGTGGTATAACTGCTGTAACTTTTACTT
The DNA here is from genome assembly GCF_023634085.1 of Falco cherrug. Lineage (NCBI taxonomy): Eukaryota > Metazoa > Chordata > Aves > Falconiformes > Falconidae > Falco > Falco cherrug. Next base: position 80,908,099 of record NC_073698.1, read on the forward strand.
CCAATGGTTATGTCATTCTGAGTGCTTCCCTAGATGGAACAGTGCGTGCCTTCGATTTACACAGGTGACTCCTTATAAAAGCTTTTGTGTCTCATTTAGTCTTCAGCTTTCACACCCCAACTGTGTGAAAATCACAGCAGACTGCTGATTGCTTGTTTCCATTTGCACAAATGTGAGTGCTGCTTTATTCATTTTTTGATTCAGCCTTTCATTCAAATTGAGATAAGTCATAAGGATTCCTGTCACTCCATCCAGTTCCTGTGAAGAAAATTCTGTAAGAACTTTTCCCAGAGAGGCTGGAAATCCAGTAAGGTTATTGTTTGGCTCTACTCAAATGGGGAGAAGGTAGCTAACAAAGTTTGCCATGGTTTTATTGGTTGAGCCATTGTCATATAACTGCATACAGAACAGGATATGTAAACAAGCCCACGTTTCCTAAAGAACGCACATATGCTATGTAATAGAAGAAAGCTCTTCTGTTTGAGTGGTTTTGGCTGTTACTTCTGCAGAGTTGTTGATACCTTTTTTGAATCTTGGAATCATGCGGAGGCATTGCATCTAATTTTATACAAAGAATATTTTTTCTATAGGTAGCTTAAAAGACTTTACAAGTATAATGAAATCCTTTTTTATTTTTATTTACAAATATATTTGTAAAACGTGTTTAAATTTACCTAAGATGTCTTCATAATTTATTTTCGTATTTACAACAGATACCGCAATTTCCGTACCTTTACATCTCCACGACCAAGTCAGTTCTCTTGTTTAGCTGTGGATTCCAGTGGAGAGATTGTGTCAGCTGGTTCCCAGGATTCCTTCGAAATATTCATCTGGTCAATGCAGAGTGGGAGGCTGCTAGATGTAAGGATTTACAATATCAGAGGACTTGAATTTAATGTAGATCATGACGTTACTAAGTAACTTTGGGATTAGTTGGAGGGTTTTAACAGAACATGTGGGGTTTTATTTCTAGGGGTTTTGTTTGGTTTTGTGTTTATATTTTTCTGTTATATTTATATTCAAGAACCAGAGTGACACTATGTAACTCTCAGCAATTTTTTATTTATTTTATGGAGGCTATCCTGGATTTGTGTGGGAAATAGTTTATAGAATTTTTGAGTGATGAGCTCTTTCTGGCTGGTGAAGTTATACCAACAGTGCCGAGCTGTCATATGAGCGTATGAGAGTCTTTCATGCTGTAGTTGTTCAGAGATGTTCTTTTCTACATATTTTCTGCAGGCAATGAAGAAATTGTACATGCTTTAAGATTGATAGAGATTTTGTGGACAGTTTTGCTGGAGCAGAGCAGGGGCATGATTATGTAGAAGGTTTTTATTGTGTAAAGTGAGAATATTAAGTTAAATCGCCACCATCTTGCTGCTATTTTGAAATTATTTTCAGCATGAACGTAATAAAAGAGGGACCCAGTACTTCTGAGCAAATCAAAGTCATTTGCTGTTTAATTTTTAAGCATTATTGTGCATCTTGTACAAGTAGATGAACTCAGCAATTCATGTATATAATTTGGCATAGCTATTGAATATACATCACTATAGTAACTCAGAGTATACTTGAGTGCAGTTACTTTCCTTGATTTATTTTGAGAGGAGAAGGAGCTCCATGCCGTAAGAATCTGTATTACTCTTATTCACTGTTTTTATAAGCATTTTTCCTTAAATGTTTTCAGCTGCAGGACATCTTGAATTCTTTCTGTGCTTTTTCACAGTTGGTCTGATTGTTCTGATAAGCTGGGGTGGGGGGGAGCGCAGTTTTCCTAAGTCATGGTCTCTAAAGAGGCTCTGTATGCATAGGAGTGGTTGCAGATGCCTATGCAGCCGTAGTACTTCTGTGAAATGCTTTAAAACTTCTGAAAATTAAAAGTTGACATCGCTGGTATGTATCATGCCAAATGTCCAAAAGTCACCTCAGGCATGTGTGGACAAGTTAGGCATGGTTTCATTGCTGTATGTAGAGTTTACTGAATGCAGATTACATGAATTTCAGGTTTTTTCACCTAATTCCATGTTATCTTTTCTTCTTTTATTAGGTCTTATCAGGTCATGAGGGCCCCATCAGCAGTTTGTCCTTTAACCCCATGAAGTGTGTTCTAGCTAGTGCCTCTTGGGATAAAACTGTCAAGTTATGGGACATGTTAGACAGCTGGAGAACTAAGGAGACGCTAATACTGAACTCAGATGGTAACTTCATTTCATCTTACATCAAATATAAAAATATTATCAATTATATTTCAAGAATGAACAACAGAACATGTCAAATACAGACTCACTCATTCTTGGTAATGAAAACTGAAAGTTGAGGTAGTCCTGTAGTACTTGATTAACAGTGTAAGAAATCTTTTTTTTATTTAATACTAGCTCTAGCTTTATAATTAGCTAAAAACTTGTATGCTGTCCAGAGAAAAAGCAGGTACTTGTTACTCTTAAGCTTCTTTTGGTAGTTGAGATGAGATCCTAGAAAAGTAGAGGGTATTTTCTTTGAAAACATATCTGACTGCATATTTAACCGTTAATTAAATTCTTTTCAGTTCTTGTTGTTGCTTTCCGTCCTGATGGCAAGGAGCTTGCAGTTGCTGCTTTGAATGGACAGATAACATTTTGGGATCATGAAAATGCAGTACAAACTGGCTCAATTGAGGGAAGGCATGATCTTCAGATGGGGAGGAAGGAGCTTGATAAAATAACTGCCAAACAAGCAGCCAAGGGAAAGTAAGTGAATGAGATTGCAGTGAAAAGAGGGTGCCACACTGGCTTGCTTTGGAATTGTTTCTTTATATTTTGTTTTTTACATGAAGGTTTCAGAGTGTGTCTGCTGTTCAAGTGCTGTGATCTTGATGCTGGAATTTAAAAGACTGCCTGACTTGGTATCTGGAAGGATTCTTTTTGTCTCTTGCTGTGTTAACCCACTGATCAGCATCATTCTGAGCTTGTATTCTTGTTGTCAGTTATAGGTTTGAGTTGCCAGCATAATAGTAAGCTTCTCATGACAAATTGTTCATTTGCTGAATGTGACAGGTTTTTAGGTGGTTATCTTGTTGTGTAAGCACTAGTATGTAACTATTAGTGTGTAGAAACTGTGACATTTTTTTAAAAAAATCTAAATATGCTGTGGGTTTTATTTCATGTTACTATGCATGTGAAGTAATGTTTAAAGGCAAGTTGAATTTGTGTCCTGTCAAAAAGTGTAATGTCAAGTGTAAAGTCATGTGTTTCATTCTTCTCTTTTTCCCTTGAGCCCTTTTTTTTTTTTTCATATTGCTACCTCTCCGAACAAAATGAAAAAAGGAAACAATGACTTTTTGGAAAAAAAGTGGTTTTTTGGTGGTGAGCTGTCAACCGGCTCTTTGAAACATGCCATGACTTTGTTTTTTCTCTAGCTCTTCTGACCATCCTTAGCGTTTTGTAGGGTGTAGTTGAGAGCTCATTCCTGGAACTGCAACTCAGAATCAGAAGTATGGAAGTACTTCAAAAAGCTGTTGAAGTTCTAAACTGTTTGTGATTGATAGTAAAGCCCCAAGTATTTGTGGTAAATGGTTTTGTGTGTTAAATACATGTTGTGTGAATGAAGTTCTCCTCTTTCTCCATGGAATGGTTTTTCTTCTGTGTCTTTATGCTGTAGTCATGTCTTTTAGCTTGGATGTGGTGGTGAAATTAACTGCTTTCTCTTTTTTTATTACTAGATCTTTTACTACTCTGTGTTACTCGGCAGATGGTCAGTCTATTCTGGCAGGTGGATTGTCAAAATTTGTCTGTATATATAATGTCAAGGAACAGATTCTTATGAAAAAATTTGAAATCTCATGCAACTTTTCTTTAGACGCAATGGAGGTATGTGACCACAGGAGTCAGGTTTTTTTCATTCCCCCACCCCTGTAAGACTTTGGGTTTGGTATAACATATCGTTAAGCAGGATTCATGAATGTTTCGTTAAGCAGTTTCATTTTCTTGGTTTTGTGCAGGAAAGGGGTAAGTAAGTACTTCTCAGAAAACAAAATTAATTCCTGATTCTCAGCTAACTAGTCTTGCCAGGTTGTGGTGTGTTTGTGTTGAATGAGCAGAAGAACTCCTATACATGGTTAAGTCAGTTGGCACTTAACTTAAAATTGAAAATTTAAATTGCCAATATTGTGTACTGAGCTAACTTTCCCTGGGTGTCAGTTGCTTGTGTTAGCAAAGAAGTGAAGGATTTTATTGCAGACACAGAACATCACTGACCTTTAGAATCACGGGTTTCTGAATATTGCCAAATGCAAAATTAAATTCCTTTTAAAGTAAACAGTGAAAAGCATCAGAAGGAAAAAATTCCAGTAACCCCTTTTTAACATCCCCTCACCTGAAAGGATGATTGTACCAGCGTTCATGTCAGGCTGTATTTGACTGTGGTTCCAAGTATATTTCTTTGACAACAGTGGTTTGGGAAGCAGCCTTCATTTCTCTGCTGCCCTCTGTTGTGCTAGTGTAGCTCAACATGTGGCTTAAAAGAGGATAGTAGAAGTGAGCCAGATGGAAGAATCCTGGAGGGGATGGGTGTGTAGAAATGGGGGGCAGGGAGGTCTGTAAAACATGGTTTGTGTAGCTGTCTGGCTGCACAGCCCTTACATTAGCACAGTGCAGCTATGGAACCTGAAGGGAAGGAGGAGTGGGTATCTGAGGAAACAGTGCATCTATCAAGTAGAGCAACGTCATGATAATGTGAAACCACAGTCTAAACTGAGCTGTGCTGTTCTGAGGCAGCCTGATTCTCATCTGTGGTTGGACACTGTTGCCTGCTGTTGTGAAATTGTCAGTTTTCTCCATGATTTTGGAGAAGCTTTTGGAAGAAAGTGCAAGGAACTAATCACTAGATAACTCCAGAATGTTATGGAGAATTTTCAGAGGTTTGAGAGAAGATTCAGTGCAGTGAATGGAACTTACATGTTTTTCTAGGAGTACTTGGATCGGAGAAAAATGACTGAATTTGGCAGCATGGCTCTGATTGATGAAGGGGCTGGAGGTGAAGATGATGTTGCCATTCCTCTTCCCGGAGTAAAAAGAGGTACAGCTTTTGGCTTTGCTGTCTTGTTACCAGTTGTGTGGACCAAAACCTTTGACTTCGAGTCAATTCCAGATAAGAAGGGTTTGAATTGTTCAGCTCAGTTTTAAAGTTAGCATTGCCTGAATGTTCTGTAGCCACAGGGTTCTGTTACACAAGTGTTCAGCTGATGTAGGGGTGGATCCTTTTGCATGGTAGAAGCAACAGGAAACAGGGAGGTACTGTGGTCTCCTGGCTGTGGAACCCAGCAGTCCTGATTGAATTTTCAAAGAGCAAAATTCAGTCCCACCACTTTAACTATAGGATCTCTTGGACATGAGCTGTCCCTTACTTAACCCTGTCTTTAACTCTGCCAGGTTTTGGCATGGTCAGCATTATTTTTCAGTATAATAATAACAGCATAGTTAGAGTTGATAACTAGACCGTGAACTTTTGGTGAATATATGAAATTACCACTGAACTTCTCTTTTAGGTGACATGAGTTATCGACACTTTAAACCAGAAATAAGAGTGACTTGCCTGCGATTCTCTCCTACAGGTGAGTATTGACAATTAATGTAGGATTTTTTTTATTCCATATAAAAAGCAAAAGAGTAGAGCATTGGAGGTGTAATAATGAAGTACAGATGCCTTGGAGATGGTCTCTCCAGATGTTACATGGTGCTACTAGGTTTGTAATCTAGTTTCCTTTATAGTGGGTAACTAGGAAACCTCAAGTGTGCATCACTTTCAGCTAGTATTTTTACAAGCATTGTTATTGCTGACAGGTTGATAAATGATGCATGGCTTTTGGTCTTAACCACTTCTTGTAAACAATGAGGAGTCATCTGTATAACATTACTTTTCTGTTTCCATCCTAGAAAACTCAGCTTTGCTCTTAAATACTGTTATTCTCTTCTAGGACGAAGCTGGGCAGCCACCACCACAGAGGGTCTTCTTATTTATTCACTGGACTCTGGGCTAATTTTTGATCCTTTTGAGCTGGATATTGATATTACACCCAGCAATATACACAAAACACTGCATCAGAAGGAATACACTATGGCTATCATCATGGCCTTCAAGCTGAACGAAAAGAAATTAATTCAGGAGGTCATGGAGGCTGTACCTAGCAACGAAGGTGAGTGGATCTTCCATGAAATTTGGCTGAGCTAGCTATAAGCAGAGGTGTGTATGACAAGTAAGTTGAGGCGTAAAGGGTGGAGTTTAGCTCTTGGAGGTGTGGGTTGAGGAGGATAATGTTGACATTTAAGGACTTTCTACTGTAGGTGAAGAGACTAAAGAGGAGGGGATGGTTTTTTTGTAAAAAAAACTAGACTTCTTAGTGTTGGCTTATGTTTTAATTTTACCAGTCTACTGCATGCTCATCTAGTGACTTCCGAACGTGGAATTTAATTAGGTCTGGATATACAGGTAAAGTTTTTGGATGCCAGTTCTCAGAAGCAGCTGATGTTCTAGAGGTGCACAGAAAGTTTAACATGAGTTAGCAGTGTGCCTTGTGATGAAGGCAGTTAACTGATGCTGGGCTGTACTATCAAGTATGTAGTCAGCAATTTGAGGAAAGTGGTTAGTCTTCTTTGTTGAGCATCTGTGAGACCGTGTCAGGAGTACTGTGACTAGTTTTGGGCTCAACAGGAAAGACAGGCATTGATACTCTGAAGCATCTGGTGGAGGGCTTGGAGAATGATTGGAGGGCCAAAGTGCATGACAGCTGAGGAGCAGCTTAAGAGAGCTGGGTTTGTTCAGTCTTTAAAGAGGTGGGGAATATTTTTACTGTCTTCAAGTGCCTAAGTGAATGTTAGAAAGAATGCAGAACCAGACTTGGAGTTGCACAAGGATACAACGAGAGGCAACACGGGAAATTCCAACTAGATATTAAAACCAATAGTATTATGTTGGGGGTAGTCAAATACTGCAGCGGGTTGACAAGGGACTCAGTGGCGTCTCCATCCTTGGAAATGGTCTGTACTCAACTGGGTAAAGCTGTGTGCCAGCTGCTCTAAATTAGTCTTGCTTTGGACTGCAAAAATTTGAAGCCACTTTGTAACTGTCAGCTCTTAGAAGTTTTGTTCCTTTAGTTTATAGTGTTAAATTCATCCCTGTAAATGAACGTGAATGTGGCCCTTATAGAGGGCTGTGTTCACACAAACCAATCATTATTAGTTAGTCCAAGCTCTTTCTGACAAGACAGAACTGCTTTCATAATTGTGACGACCGAAACAAAAGGAACAGCTAAGATGTCACTTAGCTTTGGAGAACATTTACTGAAGTCATTCTCTAGCACCCTTTTCATCATTTTGATAAGCAGTGTTCACATTCATTAGCTATTTATGGTAGACACGACCTTAAAAATAATCTTCCAGTAGTGTATTCTACTTAACTTTGTAACTCCATTAACAGTTCTGTCATAGTAACTTTAAAGTGTATTTTCTTAGCTTTACCTCACTGTTACCGCAGTGAAAGGACATAATTTCCTTCCAGTGTTTCATTTGTAAAACATAAAAGGTCCTTTGGAGGATTTTCTTTCTTTATTCTCTAGGCAGCAAGCCTGATAATTATGCATGTCAGAGTGAGTCATCTTTTGCATACCTAGGTTGCATAACGGTGTTTGCCTCTGTCTGGCAACACTTACTTTTCTTTTACTGATGTTAACCAAAACTCCGTGTACAGGCAGGACTGGGTAAGTAGGCAGGCACCAAAACCTCAGAAGCAGAGGATGAGGCATGGAAATGTCAAGCGTTGTAACCTGCTGCTAACAGAATGAATGTGTGCCTGTTTCTTTAAAAGTGAAAATCTTTTTTTCACAGTTGAATGTTACATAGGCCAGTTGGGGTGACTGCAGAGAATAGGAGTTGGTTATTTTTGAGAGAGGATTATATATAATGAGGTCATCATAGTTACATGTGAGGTTATTTTGAATGCTTATAAATTATGCTTCTTTGTGCTGTGCGATTGTTAACAGCATTTAGACACTTCCTCTGTGAGCAGGTGACTTGGCTATCTTTTCTTAGATAAATTAAAGTCAGAAGCAACAAGATTTCAGTGAAGTCTAGTCACACAAAAAGAGGAGTAAAGGGTGAAAGTAAAAGTTCAGAAGAAGAGCTGGTAGGGAGAGTATTCTGTTAGGAAGGGAGAACTTGAGGTGGGGGTGTGCAGTTAGGTTCTTGCTTTTTAAATACAGTAGTGATTGGAAGGCTCAAAGAGGAAAGACTTGTCCCCTGAGAGACTATGGTAGTGTACCCCAAAATATACAGTATTAAATACCAAATAGTTGCCAAGATAGTGCTTTCTTCTTCCCCTTATGCTTTCCTGTGGTCTCTTTTATGTTATTCCACATAATAATTCAGCTCTTGTGTCTATGGGCTTTTTTCCTTTTTTGCACAGTTGATGTTGTTTGCTCATCGCTCCCAGACCTGTACGTGGAGAAAGTATTGGAGTTCCTGGCCTCTGCTTTTGAGATATCTTGTCATTTAGAATTCTATCTTACTTGGGCTCATAAGTTGCTCATGCTGCATGGACAGAAACTGAAAACAAGGTGAGACCCTGTGAAAGTCAGCATTTTAAAATTTATTTACCTGTCAGTTTAAAGTTTTTACTTAACATTTACTGACATTCTATATAATGTGTATACAACAACTAAAACTACTTAATTTTTACAACTACTTTACTAACAGTAAAAGTTACAGTTTGGACTCGATGGTCTTACAGGTCTTTTGCAACCTAAGTGATTCTGTGGTTCTGACAGGTGCCTATGATAGACTTGGAATGCATAGTAGGATTGGTGAGGATAAAGTGCAAAAGCATTTTTCAAATGTTACAGGTAAAACTTTGCATAGCATGCTTAGCCTATAAATGCATAAAGATTTCAAGAGTGATGGTAGGATTTTGGCAATTGTCTTTTTAAACAATTGTGCATATTAAAATACAACTGAAAAAGAATGTGCAGGTACTGACTGCATTTTTATAGACTTGTGATTATAGTATGCGTTCTTATCTTGTTAGTACTCTGTTTTCCTACATAGTTCTTTTCAACTACCTGGGCCTGGTCTGTGAATTACATTCAGCTCACCCATAGTACAGAGTTTATAGACTATGGGAAACACAAACAGGCAAATTTAGAAATTTAAAATGGGCAAAATGCAAGTAATCCAAAAAGGAGTCCTGCAGGTTAAAAAGTGTATCATGTAACTCTTGCTTCAGCGTGGGTATTGATGTTTCAGTTACTGATACGACTAGAACAAATTCTCTCCTTTTGTTGGCTGTTGAAGTAGAAGAGAGTGATTTAAGACAAAGTCTTCCTTGTTCAGAAAGTTTTGTAGTTCCTGGAAGGAACTTGTCATCACAGCAGCAAGCAGAATTAGTATTTTGAGTTGCAGTGTGAACATTAGAAAAAATTTATTTCCGGTGAGATACTACTTGTATTGGGTATAATCATTGAGGGCAAAGTCAAAAGCAAAGAGCTTTTGTTTATTTAATATTATCTTGAAACATTTGTGTTGAAATGGTAACATAAAAATGTTGAAAGCATAGAAAAGTTTTAGATTTCCACATGAAAATACAAATGGCACTGCAAACTGCCTGTTTTCTCCATTCAAGGTCAGTGAAGCTGCTCCCTGTGATTCAGTTCCTTCAGAAAAGCATCCAACGTCATTTTGAAGATGTTTCAAAACTGTATGTATCACTATATTTAAAAGTTGAAATCAAAACCCTGTACAAAAGTGTAATGTGGGGGATGATAGTGTGGTATTAGAACTTCTGAAGTGGTGTTCTTTTAGAGGTGTTTTTATTTTAGGAGGAAAATGGAATCTTGTTTCTGACATGTTCTTGTCTATTTTTACAGCTGTGAATGGAATATCTACAATATTAAATATGCATTGGCCATTTCGCAACAGCGGGGCATGAAACGTCTGGCGGAAGAAACATCAGCAGATGAAGAAGACTTGGATTCTGACAGTGATTTTCTTATGCAAGAAGTTCGTAAAGACAATTTTAGTTCTTAGTTACTCTTTGTGAGAGGGAGAGAACCCAAGACAGTAATTTTAAGCAGTGGTATTCACTGAGAACGAGTGGCCCTCATAGTGGCGTAATTTAGCTCTTCTTAACAGTGTGGATGGGGTTACATGTGAGTTAGTGAGGGAAATGTAGGGTAGACAAAGTGCCATCCATGGTGTGTTTGGTGTACCCTTTGGCCACAACTTGACAGCATTGGTTTTTTGATTAATTGATTTCTTTTTTTTTATTATTCCTGATTTCAAGTAAGAAAAAAAATGTTTTCTTGTATCAGTGAAGTTAGGAGTATGGCTTGAAGAAGTGCATTCTGTATTAAAAATGCATTGTACATAGATTAACTATTATGAGTTTTGTAATGCAGTCTTGTCATACTTAAGACTTCCCCCCCACCCCCACCCCTTTTTTTTTTTTTAATAATTGTAAATTGGAGGTCTACATACTGCTTTCAACTGACTTTCAATGTTGTTTTACTTGGTTTTAATACATACATATTACTGGAACACTGTTTTCTTTGTTCTGTAACTTCCAAACCTGATGAAGTTTATGAGGATGGTACACCCATAGCAACAAATACTGGGCTGTACAACTTTTGCAGAGGTTAGTTAATGATCTGGAGATACTGTAGTAAAAATTTGTTTGGAAATTACCAACTCAATAATGTAACTTAAACTGTAAGAGGATATGTTACAGATGTTTCTTTTTCTGACAAAAGCCCTTTCTTGTCTTGTTTTTTTAAAAATGTTGTTTATTAACATATTAAAATCTGAAACTTGATTTCGTTGTTTCTTGTGAATTGGTGTGAGAATTGGCTGGTAACGACAGTGAGGTCCTGAATACAAAGAACTGTATCTGTGCTTGTAATACTTCCAAGCCACATGTTGTGTAAGGGCTTTGTTAGTGAAGATACTGCAATGTGTATAATAACAATGAGCTAGAATTTTTTTCCCCAGCATGTTCTGTTTTTCTGGATTTGTTTTCTGTTTACTTTCCACTTTTGGAATAGAGGAGAGGTATGAAGATGAAAAACTAAAAACTGCTGAAGAAAAAAATAAGTCCCAAATATATGACAAACACAGTTAGTTTGTAGAGTTTCAGTATATAAAGATGCACTTGCTACTTAAGAAAAGCAAATCACTTTGCTATGTTCTATTTACAGTAAAATGTTTAAAAATATCTTCAGTTGCTGGTTCCCCCTTACCATGCCAATGGTAAGGTCATGCCAATGTTTCAGTGTCTCAGAGGTGTGAAGGTACGGCTGGGTTGGAGTGATGCTTGTGGAAGATGGTCGATGGTACTGTGATGGGATTTGGAATTGCTCGTCATTCTTCACCCCTCTGCTGCCTCCTCCTACGGTGGTCGAAAGCAGGCTTCCTTCCCCTGGGTGGAAGGAGGAGGCATAGCTGGGTAGGGAAGTAGTAGTGCAGGAAGAAGGCAAAAATCCATCTTGGGATACTTGTAAAACTGAAGTGCTGAAGCAAACATGAAAAACACAATCATGTTATCTAACCTATAGTATAATTGTTACTTTTAAATCAATTTTTAATCCATTTTACTGTTTTTCATATATGTGTCATCTTTGCATGCCTTTTGAAAGACCATATTTTCCTGAAGTATATGACCTACAGCAGACAGGCTGTAATCATTCTGGAATTGTTGCAGCAGTAGCCTTGTAGTCTAGAAAGTAGGGGTTGTGCTGTTTTATGAAATTGGCTAACTTGACCTCTGAATTTGTGTTTGTCTCTTGGGTTTACTGTATTCCAAAACACAGAATATAGAGAAACTGTGGCCTTTTAGAACAACAGCTTAGAAACATGTTATTTTTATTCTTTGTGTTCAAAATGTTTCTGAAGACAAAAACTTCACAGAAGTGTTTTAGAAAGTGCAGGAGCCTTGAGAGGAGACCAGACCGAGGGTAGTGGAGCACCAGTTCCTGTATATGAGATAAGGCTCTGTTCTACTTGCATTAGTCATTTTGCTTGAGCTATAGTAAGCTTTTAGGTAATCAAGACAAATTTTATGAAAGCCAATACAATTTTCCAGTGTGCCCTTCCATACTTGTAGGGAGAGTAATGAAAATTAAGTATCGGGTTTTAAGTGTGATAGGTCCAAATTCTGGCTTGATCACAGTGCTTGTTGGCAGAATGTGACCCTGGCAATGGCCTGTGTGAGCCGAGAGGCAGCTCCGCATCCCTGCCTTCCTGCAGGCCCAGACTGTGTCTGCAAACCGGCATCTTGGGATCAGGTGTTGATGCCCAAATGCGTTTCAACAGGACTGTCTTTCCCTTACGTAGCTTGGTTTCCTTAATAAAGGAGAGGAGGAGAAAAAAAAAAAACAACAAACGGGGGAAGAAATTTACCAGTGATGAAACTTGGCACTGTTTATTGTTTCTTTTTTCCTTCTCAGTTGAAAGCAATACGCTCTGTCATGAGGTCCTAGAAGGAAAGAAGTGGCACTGCCCCGTGTGTGGGTTGGTTGAAGCTGTTGTTACAGGGACCTCAGGACCCTTCTGCTGCCCTTGCACCGGTGTGCGCCTCCCGTGCTGAAAGGCCCCTGGTGCTGCTGGGCCTGCCTTCAGAGCGAGCACCCAGGGTTTATCGACGTGGGCGTTTTACTTTTTTTTTGTTTGTTTGTTTGTTTGGGTTTTTTTAACTGCTACTGCTACTACTACCAAGTGCGGTTAGGGAAGGGGCCTCCCCGCCTCCAGGGGGCGCCGGCGCCGCCAAGGCCGCAGCGGCCTCCCGGCGCGGCGCGGCCCGCCCCCCCCAGCGGCCTGCCCGGCTCCCCGCGGCCATGCTGGCCTCCTGCGGGCCGGCCCTGCGTACCGTGCTGCGGCGCCCTGCGCCTGGCGGCCTCGCCTTCTTCCACGGCTCCGCTCCGCGCTGCCGCGCCCGGGTCGCTGTGGTGAGTAAAGGCCGCGCCGCGCCGTGGGGGAGGCCCCGGCGGCCGCGGGCGGAGGGGGCCGGGGCAGCGCAGCAGCCTGAGGGGAGCGGGGCGTGCTTGTGTGCCGCCTGGCGGGGTCCGTCCGCCCTCAGCCCCCGCGTCGCGTCCTTGGCGGCGGGACTGGGGGAGGCGGGGGGTGGTGGGCCCCGGGGGGCTCGCCTGGCGTTGGCGGCGGCCGGAGAGCCCTGGGAGAAGCTGTTAGTGGGAACACGGAGCTGTTCAGAATGGAGCGGCTTGGCGGAAGCCAGGGCAGGGGTAGGAAACGCGTCGAAGTTGGCTCCTGTGTAGTTGTTACTAGCCTGGAGTTGAGTTACAAAGAGCTGAACTTGAAATAATTTCTAGCGTAACGGAGGGAGGTGCTGGCAGTATGCAGCAAAATCTTTAAACGGGGCTATGCTCATCTGCAGGAGTGAGGTAGAGCACGTTGAAAATGCAAAAGAAAGCGGGGAGCTGGAGGAGCGACAGATTGTCACAGGAAAATTGAGGCTGTAGGTGGCATCCCCAGTGCACACCCTGCTTTGGAGCTCCGTGGGCAGGCTTTGGAGCTCCAGCTTTGTGTGGTCTTGACAGCATAAAATATAAAGAATTAAGAAGGCATTGTCTTTGTGAAGAGATCTGTTTGGGGCAGAGCTGGCTCAGCAGTGGGCCAGGTGCCCGTCCAAATGTCTAAAAGGTAATTTACTGGGAATGCTGTCAATTTTAGCAAATCACAGCTTTTTAAATAGGGGGTGGAAAACAAATGCTGCTGTTTACATTAGTGACAAATTTCTGACTAGGGTAGAAGACAGATTTTTCACCAAGCAGGTACTGAAGGAAGAATAGCATTTTAGTCCTTTGGTTTCAGTGAGTTTCAAAAACATTTAAGAAGCATTGCTTACAAAAATAACTTTAGCACAGTTGCTTGTATGTTTATTCAGTCTAAATTAAATGAAAGATAACAAGTTGGAAGGTAGAAGGCAGCTCTTAAATATCAGAGCAGTGACATTGTTACGGGGATTGACACAGGCAGAAGAACTGCATGGATCTTACTCATTTGGTGAACTGATGGTAGGATGTAGGATGCCTGTGAGAGCAAAGGACTGGGTGTTGTGATCTGACAGCCCCTTGTAGTCCAATGTTATTAACTAAGACAATTTTAGTTGTGAGTTTCTCTTTATGTGTCGGTGATTGAAAGCTTTTAAGCTTCTAAAAGCAGAAAAAAACAGGAGGGAAAAGAGTAAAGTTAATAAATGGACTCGCTTGAACTGGATTATTTTCTTTCAAAACAACCAATCAAACAAACAAAAAACCCACAAAGATTCATATATATATATATATATATATATACTTTCAGAAACTAGATAATCCTTTTGGGATTTTCTGGTTTTGTTTTGCTCTTACAAAGTTTTAAAAAAATGTTTTATCTCCTTGCTTCTACTTTATGAAAGACTCTCAGCCCACACAAGAATAACTGATTGCTTTGTGCTTTTTACTCTCCAGTGTGTATAAACAAACTGAAAATATTATTACTGTGGTAATAAGGAAAAGTATGGCTAATATAGTGTAGTTGGATTCAAAGTGATTTAGCTATTAATCTCAGACACTGATCCTCAGACAAAATACAGCAGCAGGTAAAATAGTTTATCTGAAGTGCCATCTCAAACTGCACTTCTATCCCACTTCTGTTTGATAGGCATCTGGCTGAGAAGGCATTTCACATAGATACGGACATTTCACGAATGACATGACACTCAGAATACCCCATTGTGTGCACGATAAAAACATACCTAAGGATATCATGTCAGTTTATTAACTGTAAGGAATAAATGCACAAGCCAACAGTTATTTCTGAGACCTGTCTGTGGTGGTTGGCTATAAATAGGAAATGTCAGTTCTGCATTATGTCAAATGGTGACACCAGTGCTAATAGCTTGATGTGGACTGGCTTAGTAGAGAGCTTGTTGCCAAGTTGTTTTTTCTGGGGGGTGAACGGAGGTTTGTTGTTGGTTTTTTGTTGGTGTTTTTTTTCTTTTTTTTAAATCCTACAAGGCTTGTGAAAGATCCTCTAGGAAGTTTTGTATCACCTGAAATACTCTCTTGGTTTTCTTACTGCAGGTGCTATCTGGTTGTGGTGTCTACGATGGCACAGAAATCCATGAGGCCTCAGCGTAAGTTGCTTTATGAAACTGTAGGCTCCAAAAAAGTCTGCATTATATTACAGCAGTCTGTTGAATTCAGTTTTGCACTCTCTGGCCATCAAAATTGCCCTGAAAGATGTATGATGAAGCTTCACAGTTTTCTCACAGCATAATTGGGAGCGCAGGCTGTCTTCTTGCAGTACTGTGTGATTGTCCAAAGATGCATGCGATGCGAGAGCAATGAGTTTGAGAGATACTGTCTTTCCTTCAGAAACAGAAATGCAGAGTTCCAGAATCCATCTCAAGAGAGTTAAGTAAGGACTTAATTTCATAATCACTTCGCGTTTCTGTTCCTGGGTCTAAATGTAACACTAGAACTGTTAATACTCAAGTTGAGTTATCAACTCTTAGTGTTAATCGCTAAGAGATGTTTCACCTAGACGTAGATTAAAAGTACACATAGGTAATCTGAATCGTGGGACTCTTGCATAACACCTGGGGACCTGCAATGAGAAAGGAAGTTTTTATTGTTCCTGATTGCCTGCATAAGAGTAGTGAACAAAGAAACCTATCTGTAGTTTGCCTCACCCTGCCTTCAAGCTGATTTTCTGTTCTGCTTTGCACTTTGGTGTTACATCCAAGGATTTTGCTCCTGACGTGCTCAGTATGCTTTGGTAGGATGTGTGTTTTTCCTCTTCTTTCAAAATCAGGTGGTGGAACATCTGTAGCAAGACTTAGGGGCCAGATAAACACTCTCTTACAAGGTTTTCAGTGTGTTTTATCTCCATTTTTGTAGCATACTGGTACACCTTAGTCGTGGGGGAGCTGAGGTTCAAATGTATGCTCCAGATGTTCCTCAGATGCATGTCATTGACCACAGTAAAGGGCAACCAGCTGAAGCTGAGTCAAGGTAAAGTCTGCATTTAATGTGTTTTCCATGACTACTGAGCCCCAGTCTCTTAGCCATTCTTCAGACACAGCAGCCTGTAAATGCACTTGCAGTGCTTTGCTGACTGGTTTTAGTAGCTCTATGCTAGCTAGTATTTTGATTGGAAAGAAAACATTAAATGAGTTTCCTGGACTTGATTATATACAGTTTCTTAATGCCTGTGTTTCCCAGTAGTAGTATTTCAGAAGCATCAATGGCTTCAGTTACTGAGTACCACTGTTCTTGCTTCCTCCCTTACTCCCCCTGCCCTTCCTCTGCCAAAACTTTCTTTGTGCTCTTCTGTGCGCAAATGCTTAAATAATCTCATTGTTTTATTTCTGGTTCTTCAAGGAACGTTTTAGTGGAATCTGCAAGGATTGCTCGTGGTAAAATCGCAAGCCTGGCTAAGCTTACTACAGCAGACCATGATGCTGTGATATTCCCTGGTGGATTTGGAGCTGCTAAAAACTTGTGAGTGCTCACTAAGCATTAGACTCAACTAAATATTCATGGTCAACTACTGGTAATCCGCTATGATTCACACAATAAAATCAGGAAACAATAAAATCAGGAAACAATAAATGGCCTTATTTACTACAGATATAACCACTGCTTAATAAGGAAAACTCCTTTCAAAGTGTTAAGAGTTCAGCTGTGCTGTTCATGATGGTTTCCAGTGATAATTCATATTGGTGTCTGGATTTTAGATAATTCATAAGAAGTCCTTTATCCCCTACCTTTGTGGTGATTCTTTGTGGGCCTGGGGGAAGCAAAGGTAAAACTTCATGGTTTTAAGTGTACCCAGTGTTATACTGTTTCTTTGCATACCAAAAAGCCCCCTCTTACATAAGAAACAATGAAACAAGAGCTAGCTTAAAAAAAAGAAGTAAAAAAAAAAAAGTTTTAAAAAAGTGTTAGCCATGTGGAATAATTTTTATCTTTTTGTTGACCTGCCACTTTGTTGGCTTTGAGAAACCTGAATGTTATTTCCCTTTTCTTCTTATGTATTTTTCTTCTTTGAAAACATTGTTCCACTTCTTAGTCAGTAATCCTAGAAAGCTGATTAGGTAATCTTGCTTTTAGGTGTTTATATCAGGTAAGGAACTTTCTGATACATCAAAGCCTTAGAAGTGAGTCATTTTGGCTAAAGCATTGATGGTCAATGACAGGCTTTTCCAACGGCCTTTCAGAAGCTATGAAGTTTGTGATGATCCTTGAGAGCCAGTCTCGGGGCAGGCGGGCAGATACCTCTGTTTGTAGGTTTATACTGAGGTATGTATAAAGTTTCTTGTTGTGGCAGATCTACCTTTGCTGTTGATGGGAAAGACTGCAAGGTGAACAGAGAAGTTGAACGTGTCTTGAAAGACTTCCACAAAGCGGGCAAACCTATTGGGTATGTATGTTAGTTGGAGGGGCATTTGATTGTCTGAGCATGGAGACAATGTATGTTTTGTTGATGTGTGCAGCTGTTATTGTTGGAACTAGAAAAAGCATCTTCCATTCTGTATCAGTTGTAGCTTTTTCAAGATGCATGTGCATGTAGATGTTTGTAAGAGAAGAAGCTAAGAAAATGCTGAGTGGAAGTTGCCTTGTGATGTCTTTCAGATTTGTAGGACCATGTCCATTTGAATCTTTGTAATTATGACCAAGTTTTGAAAGAGTGCCATTGTAGAAATGCTCTTGTAATTCCTTTTGTTGCAGTCTTTGCTGCATTTCACCAGTGTTGGCAGCAAAGGTTCTCTCTGGTGCTGAAGTGACTGTGGGCCACGAAGAAGAGGAAGGTGGCAAGTGGCCTTATGCTGGGACTGCAGGAGCCATTAAAGAACTGGGAGGAAAGCATTGTGTGAAAGAAGTAACTATATCCTTTCTTGTTAATTTCCGCGTTGAGACAGTTCAGTAATGTGTTGTTACAGTAATGGGTATACGCAGGATCTATGCTTTTCCACTTACATTTCAGTGGGAATACACAGTGTATAGCAGATAGCATGTAGTACAGTGCAAGATTAGAATCTTCTGTACGCAGTTGTGTAGATGAAATCATTCTCAGTTATTGCCATAGAACTCCATTGGACACCTGGTAATGCAGTAAATACTGAGTCAGTTTGCACATAAAATTTGCATGGATTACAATTGGTCAGTTCTCTTTGAGATTTTTTTTTTTCCTTTTCCTGAAGGCTAGTGCTGTAATCAGACTGTACTCGGAGACATTATATTACAGTCAGTACATTCGTAATGAGCTTTATAGGTTTTCTTGTGTTTCTGAGCATTCCCACAGACTGCTCTTGCAGTGTTTGTAGTTCTGGCAAAAATAGCTTCTAGTATCTTGGATGACAGGTTGCAGCTGCCTTTACAGCTGGAGGATGTAATGTATTTGGAGGTGCTTTTTTATAGAATAGTGGAATTGTGAGGTTTTGTCAATGGTGGTTTATTTTGCAGACAGCATCTGCAAGTGAGACATAGGCTGTATTTTCCTTAACTCCCTTTTACGAAGCCCACGTGGATACAAAAAACAAGGTGGTGACTACCCCAGCATTTATGTGTGAAACAGAATTACATAATATCTTCGATGGGATTGGGGCCATGGTAAAGAATGTGCTAAAATTAACAGGAAAATAAAAAAAAATGCAAATGTTTAAATTTAGAGTGTAGTATCAAATATAATATGGATCAATGGAAACATTTTCACTTGCTTGTCCTGTTCACACTCCAGTGAATGCTGATATGAAGCTGATTGATTCCCAGCTGTAGGATTTTCCATGCCCTTTCTGAGAGAGGGGTCTGCAGAAGGGCTGATGGAGTACAAGCAGTCTGGCCTGAGACACAGAGCGATTTCTTGAGCTTTTTCAGCTGGAGAGAGTTGTGTTGATGTATTCTGAAGCAGTCCTCTTGATGCACTAATGTCAAGTCATTTTGAGGAGGGCAAAAAGAGGCTAAAGGTCCTTTCAGAAGCTGAGGGCAAATATGTTACAGAGATACAGCAGATGCCGTGCCAGTATATCTACTGGATGAAGAATGGGAGTAGAAAGGACTTAGTGTGTGGTTCAAGGTTTATGTGCTTAGGTCTGTATCTGTGATATGAAACCCTGTGACCTGTCAACAGAATAGACATCTTCCACCTCTTAATTTAGCTTGGTGTTAATTAAAATATTGTTTTGGTTTTCTATTTCAAAGAATCCTGCTTTCACAAAGGAGCCATTCTGAGTATCAGTCAGCAGCAGGATACATCTTTACTGCCACAGCACTAGCACTTTGAAAAATTTATCCATTGGCCCATTATTACTAAAAAGGTCTTGAAGAAGAAAATATCTGCTGATGTGACGCACAATTTGTAAGGATAATATCCATGTTAAAGTAGTTGTATGACTAGTAGTGGTTGGAAAAACCAATCTAAAATTACCCTCACTTTCCTTGCTTTAGGGTAATAAAGCTTTCTCCAAAGAAGTATTATTGAATGTCTGGAATAATGGTGTATAAATAAATAATTTCTGCCTTTATCTCATCCTTGTCCCTTCACTTTTTTTTGATAGCTGCCTTTGATAACTTAGACTGGTTGATACATTCTAGCAGTTTATCTGCTTTTCAGTTGTCTTCAGAGCTTTGGGTATTTTTTGCATATAGAATCCAGCAGAGTCTCTTTCCCCCCCCCTCCCGCCTTCCAAGTTAGTTGTCACCTTTCTATTCAGCAGGAAGCAAAAACATTTCGCAAACTAAAACAAGCAAGCAAAAAGACACCCCTTATCTTGTATTAAGGTTTCTTTTACATGACAGACATGCTGAAGAGAACCCATATTTTTAAGGGAGAATTGCGTGCTTTATAAATGAAATATACAAGCCTTAGATTGGGTTGGAGTATGGTAGGTATCATCTGTGGCTGAAGACTTGTTAGGGATGTGGAATAGCTTTTTTTCATTGGGCAGAACAAAGGGGAGGAATGAAGCTCGAGTCGGAGGGGTGGGCATGCTCAGCTTGCTCAGTGTTCACGGAATAAGTGTTTTTGCTTCTGGAGCCTCTTGGTATGTGATTAATTTTTTGTCACTGAAAAAAAGTCACATTTGGATTTTAGAAGATCTGAATTTGTACTTCAAAGATGGCACTGTTTTCTTGTGGGATTCCATAGAGATATCTTGTGCAGATCACCAACTCCATTGTGGTTACAAAGAAATCATACACAGAAACCACATCTGGTAGCAAGCATGGGTCCTAAAGTGGAGTTTGGACGTATTCTGAAACATTTTTGCTCATGTGTTGAATTATTCATGAAGTTTTCAGTGTCAAGTTGGTAAGAAACAATTTAGAACACTGCCACTGTGTAATTCAGTGCAAATAATCCGTAAGCTTTGCTTGTATGTAAGTGGATGTTTTTAATAACCAGTTTTATACACAGAGGCTAGGCAGAGTATGGGAGGTCCTTTTCATGTAAAATGTAATGATATTTAAAAATGTGTATCTTTCCTGCCTCTGCAGGAGTTTTAAAAGAAATTTTGTAAGAAACATAAAGTATCACAAACAGGGATGATACTGAAATCCCCTAGGTACAGGGAGAACAGCTGCTACCTGTGTTAATGGTATCTTCTTCTGCTGTAACAGTGATCTAAATTGAGCTCAACTCTTCCCATCAGGAATTGTGAGTTAAATCTTTCCATTAGTTCCTCTCACCACAGCAAGGTTTTGTGCATGTGTTTAGGGTTTCTCATATCTGCAGTTCCTAGTAAGTGCTGCTGTGGTAACATAAAGCTTTCTTAGATTGTGAGTCTTGTGTGTCCTGAGGAAAAAGGTGATTTTTTTTTTTGAAGAAATTGCTATTATCATGCAGTGACCAGCAAGCTGGTTGCCAGATGGTCCTCTTTTTACAGTCCTCTGACATTCTTCCTTGAATCCAGATACCCAACTAATGAAGACTGCTAATAATCCGCTGTGTAACTTTCTAAGCAGATGGCAGTGATAGTCATGTCCATCTCTGACTTGGTGACTTCCAGGTTGGATTATCACAGTAGCACAGGCTTGCAATCAAGTATGCAAATTTAAAAGCTCACCTAATTTGACATGACATCACACCTGCTAAATAACAGCAATACTCTGAAATGATCATCTCGGTGTTGGTGACTCTTTGGGGTCTGGGGCTGGGAGTTGTAACAAGAGTAACTAAGGAACCAGCTCCTCCTCAGCGCCTGCAATGTTTTTCAAGGTAGTTACAAAAAGTGAGCTACCCATACAGTGTTGTCAGTGGCGGGAGCTTGAGCATTTAGTGAGGATGGGACAAGCAGCTGTGCACTGGGGAAATCAAAGACAAAATTTTATTTTCAGAAATTACCACATTTTAAAGCATCTTTTCACCCTTTTTTCTGTCATTCAGACAATGTTTTTTAAGGGAGAAAGAATCACACACCAGAATTGCCTTTAATTTTTTTAATTCTAATTTCACTGCTGAGTATAACCTTTGATGCACACATTTTTCAAGTGTGTTTTTTTTTTTTTTATTAATAAAAGATTGTTTAACTTTGGTGGAAGATGTACGATTGTAATCTTGGCTTTCAGCCATTGTAAATTTGGAGGGAAATTTCATGTGCGTTCAGAGATTTGATAGAGATATTTGTCTGCCAAGCTGGGTTTTTCATTTCCTTCCATAGGGTTGTTTGGAGCTGCTGAGGGGTTTGCTAGTTTCAGCCAAGTGATTAGAAGTTTATGATTAAGATGTTTTTAAAACACTATCAGAAGTGAAAGAATGTGTGTTCTTCAAGCCTCCACAAGGAGGCATGCAATATCTGACTTATGGATCCTGCCATTTTTCATCTTCAGAAAGCATTTATGAACTTTTTCCTACTGAAAGGGAGGGGTAATAAATGTTCTCCCCCCCCCCCCCCCCCCAGTGTTGGTTTTCTAGCGATTTGTTGGGGTTCACTTGTGGGGTGTGGGGAGGCGTTGTTACTCTCAGTTGTGTTTCTGTCTGCCCCATTTTGCCCTCATTGGTGCTTACACACAATAAACTGTTTTATGAAATGCTTCTCTGTGGATTGTCGAAGTGTTCAGAAAACTGGCAGCGGTGCTTTTTTCTTCTAAAAGTAGAGGTGAGAGTTTTTACCCTTTGGTTTGTGGCTATGCTGGAGATGTGTTTCGATGAGTGAGATGCCAGCAGGGGGCACGTGGTGAAGGATGCTCTGTGCAGGTTTTCTCTTACCCAGGCCAAATAGTCCAGCTGCTGTTTGCTGTGTGATGTTGTTATGTTGATATTTTGGATTCATAGAAGGAATCAAACAAATACTGTTTACGACTCGTTTAACAAAAAAAAAAAAAAAAAGGAAATTCAATTCCATCACAATGAATGCATTTGTCCTGCTGTTTTGCTAAGACTCATTCCTTCAACACAGTGACTTCCTATTTATCCCACTGAAAGCATAATATCATATATACTTAGATTAAGCTCTAAAGCCTTCCTGTGATATAATTATCACTAAAGAATTAGGGAAACTGTAGGATAAAATCATGAAAGTACACAGTGGGGGTTGAGGGGGGGTGGGGGTTTGGGTTTTGCTTTTTTTGTTTTGGGTTTTTAAACAACAATGCTATTATAGCCAAGGTGACCTAAAAGCAAGGTTTGCAGGGAGGGACTTTTATCAAGCCAAGAAATACTGCTGGAAGGACATACACTGCTTCTTGAAGGGTCTGTGCGTTTGCAAGCTAGTGGTATCTTGTATGTGTATGTATGTATGTGTTCTGTCTTTTTTTTTCAGTGGGAGCTTAGATAATCATCTTATTGCAAATAATTGAAAGTTGCCTGCATTCCAGGGCTTGAGTCTCTAATTTGAGCTGTTTTTCTTCCTCCTTCCCATGGCTTGAAGTGGCTGAGGGGAAGCTTGCTTGTGGTGTGGGTCAGCCTTAGCTCTCAGAAGAATTAAGGAATTGATGTTTAGTTATCTTTTCCAAGGTGATTTCAGTGGTGGTCAGAATCTCTGCAGAAAGATATAGAGAGGGGAAGAGAAGGAACTAAACTTAAACAATCCCAGAAGTTGAAACAGAAGGTGCAGTGGGGATTGCATTACCCATAGAAAATGATTTGGTGCTGCCTATTTAAAAATAATCACCTTCCATGCATATTTTCAGTATTTTTCAGTACCCTTTGTTGAACTGCTGAATATCATGCTACGTGAATAACTACCGCCAGGCTTAGCTGAAATAATGGTGAAAGTTCTGCATCAAGCGTATTGCATTCATTCCTTGCTGATGATCTATATGGGCTGTTTCTCCATCATGTAGAACTGAAAGGAGCTCAGTGGAAAGCATTAACCAGTTAAACTGGCCTCGCTGTAAACTTAGGTAAACTACAAGATGGGCAAACTAACTTGGTTTTGTCTCTTAGCAGTGTCACTGTCAAACATGAAAAAATGAAATGGCTTTTACAAGCCAGTTCTTTTGCAAGAGTAACATAGAAGGACCTCTTAAGAATTTCTTTAATGTAGCAGATAATCAGCCTATGGTATGGGCCACCAAGGTGCTACGAGTGCGAGAAGTGGAGATTCCTCCTTCTTAAATGTGCGAGTTGTTATTGTGCTCCTTAGTTTTCAAAGCTATCCCTCTTGTTCACGATGAAACTCTGAAAAACAGACAAGTATGTGCTGCTCATGTTCTGCATGCCGGGTGAACTTTAAGACTGTCACTTGCTGTGTTGCCACCCAGGCAAGAAAGGAGAAATCAAGGTCTGCTAGTCATTCAAAGCTTCACTTGCAGTCTCCCAGGAAATCGGAATGGCGGTCATGTGTTACTACTGGGAATGGCATTAACTGCGGCTCTGGGAAAATATAATGAACAGAGACAATTAAGCATCCTAAGTGCTGCTGCAAATATGAGTCATAAAAAAGTAGGGTTGTAAGCAACACGTAGAGGTCATCTAGTCTTCTTCCCCCATCCTTCATTCCTCGTACCTTCATCTGCTCATGTGCTTACTGTGATTCGTGCCAGTCTGCACAGGCAGGGAGAATCACTTCTGAGGGTGAAAGAGGCAGACAGCTGAGGAAGTTGGGCATTCCTTGTGGGCATCAGCCAGCACGGTGTCTGCTCTTTAAACTTATGACTGGGCTGTCCCTTCTGCATCAGTGAACCTCTGTTCTAGCCCTGCATACCCGCATAGAAGTATTTAATTATTCATTTGCTTGCCCAAGAAATCCAGCTGTATAGTCACACAGCTTGCACTTGTGGCTGGAGGTGCTCATGTTGTTCATGTGCCTCAACACCTTTTGAAAAGTGGAGGGCTGCCTAAGTGGCTATTAGATTTTAGAAATCACACAGTCCTTGAGATGAGGGCAAGCAGTTCAGACTTCTGGAACCTGTGCAGATGCCACCTTTTGGACTTTGATTGTCTAACTGTAGGAACAACTGGAATACAAATAAAGAACTCTTATAGACAAAGTGATTGTTCTCATCAGGGTGGGCTTTGGATTTTTTTTAGGTTTTTATTTTTTATCAACTTTTGTTTTGAAAAAAATACATGGAATTTGAGACAAATATTTGGAGGGCAGGACACAAGACAATCCCAGTATGCACAATTCTTACATTCGAGTCTTTCTGTGAAGTGGGATCCCAGCTGTTCTGCTAAGCTGCTCTGTACCCAGAGTAGCGTTAAGTACCAAATGAACTTCACTGCAGCAGCAGCACAGGCTGTGCACAGGATTTTGTCTCTTCCCCACCATGGGGAAAAGGCCCTTTATGAAGAAAAATAAAGGTAACTATCTCCTTTACCTCAATGGATACCATTTTAAGCTCTATTTTATTCTGTTCCCATCCTTGCAAAAACAATCCTGTCTTTCCTTTGGAAAGAGGGTGGAACTGTTCCCAATCAAAATGACTTTATGTGTGTCTTTATGAGTCACTTCCCCCTGCTTGAGGGCTCAGCCAGAAGCAGTGGGTTGCAGCCACCGCTGTTCACCAGCCTGGATGATACAATGTGGACACAGTTCTCCAGAGGCTTCTCAGTTCTTTAACAGGGTGGCTGCAGCAGCTCTGGCCAGAAACAAAAGTTCCGTACTTCTGTATGTTTGGTATACAGGATCCTTTCAATCTTAGTTTTACACAGGGCATCTGTGCTACCTCTATCAAACATTTTCAGAACTAAACCCGTTTAATTTGCATAGGTATCAGTTACAATTATTCTGACATGGTTTTAATTCTTTTTCCTCCAAAGGTGCTGTTTTTAAAGAAGTAACATTGTCACAGTAACAATTAGCTATCATGCAGTTCTAGCTTAAGAATCCACCTTTTGTGTGATGATCACATTTACCTTGTTGCGTTTCATGACAAAAAGAGAAAACACTGAATTGAGCCTTCTGAAGCCTCTGTCTTACTTAGAAGTGTATTTTGTAATAATACATCACTTCCTTCCTCTATGTTGATGTTTTATGGATTTCCATCATCTTTCTCAGTCAGCTTCACACTTCCGCTGAAAAAATACTACGTTTCTAGTGGAAAAGAAGTTGTTACTGATAGCTGATGACACTTAAGAGTAAAAACAGAAGCTAAAGTTCTGCAGGCTCAAGTTTCACAAGGTTTCCATCCTTGCATTTCACAAAATGCACACGTCTTCCTACTTCCAGTTTTCATCTGACAGAGAAGGTAATTGCCCCTTCTTCACCTCCTGTCCTTCACCTGTTGAAGGACAGCAGGTGAGATCTTAGGCAAAAGATCTCACTAGGGTCAATTATAATATGACCTTGAAGTTTTGTGAGTCTTTCATCCTGTTGTTAAAGCAAAACCACAAAATCCAAAATGAAATATTTGTGCTGGCAGCACTAAAACGGCTCCAAGAAAGAAATGGAAAAAAACAGACTTGCCACCTCTGGGTTTTGCTGCCTTTGGTTTTGTGGAACACCAAAATGCAAGACATAAACACCTAGAGCTAGGTCTGTTTTCATCTGTCAGTGTTTCTTCCACGTGGCTCTGGAACAGTTGTCATGCTAACCCTACAGGGCTGTTCCACCCAGTGAGGTCCTCTGGCGAGGAGAACTTCCCAAAGAGAAGGTTGGTTTCCCCAGTTAAAAGTGCCAACCCCCTAGCGTGACCAGGAGGTAGAAAGAGAGGGGAAGCACAGCCAGACATGGCGCATCAGCAGAACTTCTGGAGGAAATCTGACTGTATCCTGAAAAATTAAAAAAGAGAAAGTTGGCATGTAACTGGTGGCTTGATAAGAAGTGTATCTGAAGTTTGTGTTATTTATTTTACATGAAAGCATTGATGGAAGATAGTTTTAAAAATAATATGGATGTTGGTTCATTTTCAAAATTCTCTTTGTATGTGTATCATCTGGAAAAAAACAGTCTTAAAGTACTGTGACATCATTTTTTTCTCCTTCATAGAAAAGGCGCAGACAGCAACAATGAATACAGCTTCCCTTTCTGAATGACTGAGAATACTTGTTTGCAATCCTGATAGAACAACAGCAACTAAAAGAGTATAAAATACACTGCAATTCTACCTACTCAGGGCCTGAGGTAGGCATTGTGATTAAGAATTCATAAATAATAGTACTAATTATTAAAAAGTCTAGGCCACAGACACTTCGGTGGTAGCAGCACCACGTACCACTATTGGTACATAAGCTCCAATGTGGACACAGGGCACAGATGGTACTTCGACCTGTGCTAGCGGTAGTACATATAAATAAAAAAAGATGTTGAACCCCTGACTTAATCAGTAGAGAATTTTTTCTGTAAGTGTTTACATTCAAGGCCTTCTCTGGGAAGATAAGGCTGCAGATTGTTTTCTATACCAATTCTTAGGCTGTTTGTATTGCTGTGGTATCAGCTTGCAGTATGTTGCTGCAGTTAAGGTATTGCTAGTAGGGGTGCTTCCTCCCCCTCTTCCTGGAAGGAGTATGTGGTATTAATGTGTAAAGAGCAAATAAACATTGGGTAGTCCTCAGTAATGCTTTGAAATAAGTGTAGGATTATAGTAAGTCTCCTGGCCTCTTGTGACCTCTTCCAGGCCTAGGCACTTTCATTTTTTTCCCAGAAACAAATTAAAACAAGTTTTGATTGACCCAGAAGGAGTGTCACAAAAACCCCAGAGTGACAGGAAAATAAGGCTTTTAAAAATAATTAGGAAAAATAATTAATCCAGCATATTGAGCAAATAAACAGAAATGAAGCAGAAGTGAAACAGATCAAAACTGTTCCTGTTTTTATATAAAAATAATAAATGTCAGCTGATCCGGTTATGATGACTGCAAAGTGTGAGAACTATTTCTGCATACAGTGTCTTTGTTCACAGCAGGTCATTTAACTTTTCTAAGTCTGTTCCAAACTAACAACTAATACACAACAGATTAACTTTCTCCCTTTCTTAAGAAATTGCTGAAAATAAAAAAAATGGGTGCTGTGGTGATGATTTTCTTTAAGAGAAGTTGACAACAGAAAATATTTTTTCCTTTTTGCAAACAATTATGTTTCAAAAGTTAGGCTTTTGTTCTTTATCCCCCAGCCCCTCGAAATCCAGCAGCACAAGAACCTTCAGGTGTCTGAAGTGTGTGATTCGGTTTGTTCTCCTATAGCAAAGCTGAAACACTTCCCCTATGTCCCAGTCACTGTTGTGTTCTGTTTACTTTTATAATGTTAGAATGTGGTGCTGTGTCACTGAAGGCGTGTGATATCATCTTGAATTTAACTGCATGGTTTTTAAACACCTTTAAGCCAGCTAGAGGAGCTATCTTAGGTCTAAAAAGGATATTTCCTTTAATTTTTCAAGTTGTTTATTGCTCATGATGTACAGAACTCATCTTTTCTGTGTGGTCATGAGATAAAACGCCGGAACATTTATCTTCCTTAATTTCTACTTGAGTTTATTGCTTCTTAATCTGGCTGTAACAATGCACTGTGGCTATATTTACTAAGTTAACGGTAGTATAATGATTATGTAATGGATTATATCTTTCAGCTACACTGAGTAAAATACAAATTGTAGCTATTGATTTTTATATGACAAAATGTTACAGGTTTGATACCGATTTGAGGTTTTATAGAGCTAATAAGAATAATTTGGCTTACAAGCAGGATTTTTATGGGAAGATCTACTGATGATGGCATGTTGGAGCTAGAGAGCCCTTCTGTATTGCATTCACTCCAGAAGTGTTTATAAATGACCCTAATGCAGTTACTTCTCTGTAATGGTTAAACCTAGACATTAGCATCTGCACTGTATTTCAGAACTACCTTTGGATGACACCTACTGTAAGTTTCCCAGAAGAGCTCAGGGGGAGTCATTAATCATGTATTTTTAGGATATTTATTACCTTATTTACCCAAAAGGACCCCCTAAATCTCTTGATCTGGTAGTTCATTCATACTGAGGTAATTTACAGAGGCCGTAACTCCCAGAACTGAATGGCTTCCATGTCACTTTGTTTTCACTGGTTTTTATGTTGCCCATAATGGTGACTTGCTTTATGGACTGGAGACTGCTGGCACTTCAGTATTCTTTCTGCAGTCTAGGTCTGTCTTATTGGTGGATATATTTCTCCCTGTCTGGGACAGCTATGTTTAGCTAGACTTAGTAAGACAGAACAAGCACCATAACTCTGTTGGCTTTCTCTATTCAGCGCATTTTACCAGTCTTGCAAATTCAAATTAAAGCACTGGATAATCACTTAGACACTTAGCAGGTTAAGGAGTATTGCCTTACCAGAAGGGGAAGGTACCTCCTCAATGCTAGATGGAGCTGGAAAAAACCACAAAGTTATTTGTTTGAGCCTAGAACAGAAAAAGTGTACTGATAATTGATCTAAGGATTAGTGGGGGTTTTTTTCTGAGAAAGAACACATTTATTAAACAAATCACAGAATTAAATCAAAGACGCTGCACTGCTCCCAAAAATTGGATGATGAAAACAATAATCCTGCATTTTCAAAACACTTTGGTTTTGAAAACTGCAAAACATTTCACTTTGAAATTTTCTGACCAAAAGTATTTTACTTTAAAAGCATTTCTCTCTTGAGAATTATATGCATAAACCCAAATATATTAAAGGGTTTATATTCCTTGAAAACAAAATTTTCCTATTTTAAGCAGAATTAAATGTGTGTGGTTGACCATAATGCAAATTTCCAGCTGATTTATTCAAGCAAGACACCTTAAAAAACTGATTTGTAATCACATGTATTCCCTTTTTTAAATCTGCTTTTTCAGTTGGCAACTGGTCAGACCCAATGCCCCATCATTCTGCTGGCCATGCTTGTAGGTAGTTCAAACATGTGAGCTCTGCTGTTGGCATTATTCAAGCATGTGTTACGGTCTCACTCATTTTCCTAAGGAAGAAAAATAATTCTTGTTGCATGTGTCCAGCTTTGCCACCAGATCCAGATCTTCCAGCTCCAAGGGAAAAGGTAATTAGCAACTGCCTGTCTTTCATCTGAAAGGTTATATGGTCTGGACTTTGGATCTAATTGCCAGAGATGAAACTGATACTGCTTCACAGACCCAAGTGCAAACAATGAAATATTTTGTTCCTCTGCAACAAGGTGAAACCAGGACAGTACAAACTGATAAATAATCAAATGGTTAAAAGCTGGGGAGACATCATTCTTCATCAAAGTCTCCTGTGAAAGGAGAGGGAAAAGGCAGGTGGCTTGCCTTTAGGAGTCCTACTTCTTCTGTGGAAATACTGTGCTGAAGCTTAACAAAGATGCACTATCTTTTTTCCTTCTCACTTACTCTTTACTTGTTCCAAAGCAAGGAACAGAGTGAAACTGAGTGAAGATTTGCTTTAAAAATTGAAGTAATCCCAGTCAATGGCCATATATGGCTTGTCAACAAGAAATGTTGCCCTCCCTCTGAACTAAAAAAAATCTTACCTGATACAATGAGTTTAATTTTAGATTTCTGTGTTTTGCTGGGATGATCCCCAGTTTGTTTGTAGATGCAAGAATATTCAGCTGCGTCCAGTAATTGGACGTTGGAGAGCTTTAAGGAAAAGTTGCCATGCTTCACCTGATCCCCAAAAAGACTGGTTCTGCCATGGTAACGTTTGTCCTGGGACGCCAGTGAATCTTTCCCATTGTGAAAAAAATGTACCACGACAGAGTCTATCTGCCAGTAGAGCATTGAATTGGAAAGGGTCAGCTCTCTGGGAGAGGTGGTGGTGCAAGGCAAAATGACAGTTTCTCCAACAAATGCATGGCACGTAGTGTCTGGTTGACCTGGAATAAAAAACAGAAAGCTTTCTCAGCGTGCAGCAGAGCCAGGGACACCAGGTTTCCTGTAGCTTGGTTTCATCACATTATTATTGCCTCTCTTTACCCTGCTGCTTCTGCCCACCCTGCTCCCAGCCAGGCAGGAGGCAGCGTGCGCTATGCTGAGGGCCATAGTTATTCTCCCAGTAGCCCAGAAGGTCTGTCATTCCCACTTCAGGTAAACGATTCTTCCAAGGCCTTGAGGAGACAGTTTTGCACGGGTGACCTGGACATCAGGCAGAGATGTTACCAACCCTACCAATCAATTCCAGCACACACAAGAACTGGGGTGAGGGTAGCCTGCTGGGGAACAAACAGGCGGACAGGCAGGGCAGGAAGCCAGATCCATCTCGCATGCTGTTCGTTTAATGACCTTGATACTAATTATTTTTATAAATTCTTCCAAGTTAGTTGAAAGTATACTAGAACTTGCACAAAAGGGAGAGTCTGCCACTGTCATGTAGGACAACTCTTACTAGATTGTGGTGTTGTGTTTTCTAGGGGAAGACCAGGTTCTGGAAGAAGGTTTCTATATATTTATAAAGCATAGACAACTAGGTATTTTCAGCACAGAATGTGGGCTTAACACTTCAGCCAAACCTGTTTTATAAAATGATTTTATAAATTAAAATGCAGATTAATTGATTTGGATGGAAAACTCATCCCCAGCAGGGAGCGTAACAAAAGCCGCATGAGTCTGCAATTGAGGCAAGAAGAAAAGCTAAAATTCACTGTGAAACAACTCAATCTGTTTTCATGGCCAAAGTTCTGCGAAGCATAAGGGGTAAGTAATCAGGCTGAATATAGAAATAAATGTTGTTGGTCACAATGTGGTCATTCCTGTGTTCTAGGTCTGCACCAGCTCTGTGCATATATTGGACTAAAGACCAAAGAGAATCCCCAGTTCCCCCTTGAAGTCACTGACATCAGCCAGGGCTCAGCTTGTTACACGCTTGGGCCTCTGTTTCCATATTAATCAGTGTCCGGTTTGAGGCTTGTTTGGTGTCACACCGTGCCTATCCAGACAGACATAAAAGCAGAAGGAAGAGTAATTGAGAAAGCTAAAGCGCAGAGCCAAGTAAACGTCTTTGATTATAACTCAACATCTGCTTTCCTTTGGTTTTCAGCCGAAAATCCCAGTCCACTTTTGCCCAACAATGTAAATTCTTAGCTGAAAAAACCCACGTATCCCCAGTGCTATTTCTGGTCGTTGGTGGAAGGAGAGTCTCCTCACTGTGTGGAGAGCTCAACCATTTTCAGAAGGTATCTGCTGCTGACCAGGTTTTGCTTCTCAGAGGGAACGTGAATCACAACAGTATGCAAGCAAGAGTCTCTATTTATAATAAAGCCGAGTCTCCGCTGTACTGTGCCCTTACTGGCACAGCATGTACGACCCTGTGCTCCCCAAGGAGACTGCCTCAGCCCTGCAGTTAGTGGCACACCCAGACAAGGCCATTAGCTGTACCCAGCACACCTGGATGGCCACTGTCACCTGAGGAAGGGCAGGGAGGGGGGCAGGAGCCTGAGGCCCATCCCCAAGCTGTGTGGGGCTGGGGAGCCGAGCAAGGCTGTGCTCAGCAGGGTCTCCCTGAGGCAAGGCTGAAAGTTGACTGTAGTTATGGTTGGCCACGGTTAACTAGCCATGCTGGGGAGATGAGTGTCCCTGAGGCGGCTGTAGGTGTTCTGTAAGCCCTGGAAGAAGTGAGCCTCCAGAAGAGCTTTCTGGTGGGAAGAGTCCTGTCCACAGGATGCCATTAGGAGAGAGCTTGCAACGTATGGGGTTGTGCATGGATGAAGAAAAGATGATCCTGAAATCAACAAAACTTGTGGCTCTATTCAGAAAAATAGACAATAAGCATTTGCTTAGTGAGCAAAAGAGGGAGAGTGTTGGTCCTATCTGCTGATTACAGTCACTTCTAAATTTGACACTGGTTTTAGAAGTGCACCTGTTTGGTTTTGGGCTCTTTATTCTTTTCCTGAAAAGACAGTGGTGCCCAGCATATCTGAGCTTAGCATAACTATTCCTTTCCTGCATGATACAGTGTACAAAGCTTGTAACACTTGTGATGACCCTATGAAGACCCACAGGGTCCAACACACCCTGCCCTACATTGCTTTCAGCTGGTAAAGCCAGGGCAGCAGGAGGCAATAAAGGAGGCACAGCTGACGTTGCCTGGGACAAGAAAAAGTAACTGAAATTAGTTGTTTAACAGACCCTACAGCTGTATGAGGTCTTTTGTAGATGAGAAGAACAGAATTCTAGGCACAAGTCAAAGCAGCACCCTGATGGAAGCTAGCCTTGAGGAGCATAAAGTCATGCTAAAGACCGCTGATGCTGTGCTAAGCTTTTCACTAAGGCTATTGATGCTCCAGGAGGTGTGGAAATCAAGAGCAGCCTGGCCAGAAGACTGAAGCAGCTGCACAGCGAGTGGTGGGGATGGTGGCAGCCGCTGCTGGGGTGTGTGAAGCAGGGTGAGTAGTGCTTACTTGATCTACCTAGTAAGCGTTGTGTGTGGAGGATGCTGTTCTCAATTTTGGAAAAAATGCACGTTGGCACATAGCTTTCAGTTGCAATTATAGGATTGAAATGTAAAGTGAGATGAGTTTATTTTGTGGATTTTTTTTTTGGTGTGTTTTAAATATTGCCCAAATGTTTAAGACTATTGAGGTGAAGTTGAGTGTGCTAATTTAACCAGTCGTTAAGATTCCTGTAATGAGAAAACACTGCTACTTCAGTATCCAAAGCATGGTGCAGGGAAGCTCATAAATACTGGGCTTTTTGGTTTCCCCTTCCTTTCCTCCCCTTGAAGAGGATCTAGGGTAATCATTTTTGTTTATTGATTATATATTGCTTGTACAAGAGGAATCTAGGATGCCAGTAGGTGATCTAGAGTTTATGCCTTGTGGAAAGCTCTTGAGTGCATCTCTCAAGTTTGCTCTGGTGATACTAGTACAGTTCTGACAGAGACAAAGTGGTTTATTAGTGGAAGTGATGGGTTAAGCAGAAAAGTGTTTCGGTGTTAGAAACCAGGCAACAGAGAATTTCTTGTTTTTCTGAGTACTTATGAGCCCAAACTGAAATGGGTTACCCTGACAAGGTAGTGTTGTGTGGTTCCTTACAGGCTCATGTCTTGCCTACATCCAAAAGTATTCTGGGGAGGGTAGGGGGTTGTTTGCAATGCCAGTTGCTTGCTCAGAAACACTGAACTTGAATGCCCTTATTTTAGGGGGTGGATGGAGGGGGAAGAGTCAAAGGGTAGTCACTGAAATGGCTTTGCATGCTTGCAAGTGCACTCAGCTGCTGAAAGAGCACACCTTAAGTGGCAATAGACTTTTCACACTGCTATGTGGAGATGTGTGAAAATTTTCCCTAAAAATGTCAGTTGTGCTTCCAGAAGTGAGAGAGAGACTAATTCCAGATGAAGTGTAACCTCCTGAACCACCAAAGCACCTTGTAAATGCACGACACTTCTGGGCAAACAGAGGAGTCTTGACCACAGACAGAAGTCTTAATATTGCCCAAACTGAGCCTCAGATAAGGAAATTACAGGGACTTGCCCCTGCAGCTTGTATAAAACTCCCTTACTGGCATATACTAGTGTATCCCTTTCATAGGGAAGATCGTATCTAATCTATATAATGTCAGAAATCCAACTGCTAGAACATGGCAGAGCATGTGCAAAGATTCAGGGGGAGAAACTGCTGCTGGGCTCCAGTCCTTTCACTTACCTGGTTATGCCTATAGCAAGCCCAGCTACTTAATGAGTTTAAATACAAAAACAGATGCAAGGCAGTTGGAGGTTGTAAAGGATGAGATTCCAAGTAACCCTTAATATTATGGAAATGTTAGGGTATTTTTAAGGATGGGGGGAGGATAAACTTCACATATGTGGTCCTGAAACACCTTAAACCTTGAAACTACTTCCTTTCAGATACAGAGGTTTATCTGAAGGTTATTACCTGTACTTGCAAACCTTGGACTGTGATGAAATATATTCAAAGCAAAGCATGTGTTTGTTTTGTTTTGCTCCAAGATTCTCAGTTTTCAGTTTGTGTATTCACATATAAATACTTCCACAAACTCCAAGATGTGTGTTACAGTATATTTACCTCTGGGTAAAGATGCAAGCAGTAAGCAGGCAACCATCCAGAGACCAGTCTCCCTAATAAAGTGAGAGAGAGAGAAATGGCAAATGCTTTGTTAGAATGCTAGAGCAGAGATCAAAGACCTTTTCTCTGGCGTAACTTATGCCCTGTTTCACAGCTTCATCTGTCAAGGGAGTTTGGATACAAAGCTGGATGGGTTAGAAACTCTGTCTTGTTTTGTCATCTAGTTTTGGTGTGGATTGTATCTCCTGTCTGTAGATCTGAGGTTTCTCAAAGGTTGTAATGGGATGGGGCTTTCAGCTGCAAACACCAGACCCATACTTCCCACTTGCATTCTCATGTGAACAAAGTTAATTGTGTATGCCTAGTCATAGTTTGCTTTTGAGATTATTTTCTATTGACAATTAAATTAAATTCCCTCTGCCCCCAAACTTCAGTTCTTCGCAGCACAAGAAAAGTGTAGCTTACCGTTTCATTTTTGTGCTTTCCTGGCCCTTAGGAATCCCTCCCCGTTGCGAGCTTCACCAGGCGCTCCAGCTGCTACTTCTGTCTCTGCAAAAGAGTGAAAAGCTCTTAATTTTTGTTGCCGCAAGCATTTGTCCAGAAGAGGATAGGTTATTTACTAGCATTTTGTTTGCTGTGGTTCAGTCTGTTTTCTTTCACTCTATGTACACAATACAGCGTATTATTATATACACTTTGTGTATACAGTATACAACAGAGTGTATTTAAACTCTGAATACACTCCTACAATATGCAGAGTGTATTTATTTTCACATGTAACATGGATGTGAATCACAAGCTGTGCTCTGACTAGCCTTGAACTTTCAGCCTAGTGAAGGGATTCTTGTTCTACAGCCAGCTGAGATCAAAGAAGGCAGTGAAACCTCATGGTTTTATCTATTTATCAAACATGTTTATGGTTCATGTGTTTATCAAAGGGTGTAGACACCATTCCTCAGAGTACCAAACACCACCCAAGCTGCATATCTACCAACAAAATGCAAACATGGCTAATAAGCCTATATGGAAAATGCTGCTTAAAAGAGCTTCTTCTCTAAGGAGGCTGTTAAATCAGGTACTTTCTCAAAGAAGGTAAAAAAACCCAAAACAACCACTCCAGAGTTGGGGTCAGGGGGAAGAACGTGGGTTTTGGGCTTCTTCTCCTGGTCGTCACAGCACCTCGTAGCTTAAGGAGTACATACATGTGAGTGATTATTCCTCCCTAGTGTGCTCCAGAGATAATGCTGATGGTGGAAGTAGTGGTTTAGCCAAGGTCCTTTTCCTGCTGAGGCAGCTCTGTCCGGGGAAGCTGCTGGTGCTGTTGTCCTGCCTAGTGCTCCTGGTGCAGTGGCAATTCTTGGGGTGAGCAAGACCAGAGAGCTGCATTGCTGTTTCTCCCTCTCTCCCCATGGCCAAGCCCTGGTTATGCTTCGCTTACCAGCCCCTTCATGATACTTAGTGCAAGTCATCTGCTGTCTTTGGCATTAAAATCGGTGTGTTCTGTGTGTTTGTGGTGAACTTCTGTGGTTGCCTGCCTCCCCGTTGTAATGGTTAGTGTTTCAAGCAAGGGTATAAATTGATGCAAAGTGAGCTTATTCCGTGTTTCCTTCCTGCCTGCCTTTTTCAAAGTGAACTGAGGTGCTTATGGTCACTTTTATTTGGCTGACTAGTTCTTCATGGTGGCCCGTGGAATTTATCCTCTGTTTCAGCTTTGTACCACTCCACATAATGCTGCTCTGCAAAATTACCATGAGCAAACTTCTCTTGCGCTCTGGTTGGATAGTGGGGCAAGAGTGGGGTGGACTGGGGGGGACTAGAGCTCCACAACAACTTACTATTAGGCAGTAGCAAGGTCTCTCACCAGGCTGAAGGAGGAAAGCCTAGCAGGTGGTGCTCTGTAGTGGTACTGTGGCCGTGCCCGCTCTCCCCATAGGTAACGGGATCCTTATGATATCTCCCTACGTGGAAAGAACTAAAAATTTGGTAGGTGTGGCCAGCTAACAGGTCTGTGTAAAGGTGCAATAGCGGCAGACAGGAACAACCTGAAGGTCAGAGCCCCTAGGGGTGATGTCATCCTTCTGAAGAGTCAGTTGTT
Organism: Falco cherrug; assembly: GCF_023634085.1. Lineage (NCBI taxonomy): Eukaryota > Metazoa > Chordata > Aves > Falconiformes > Falconidae > Falco > Falco cherrug. Next base: position 80,944,555 of record NC_073698.1, read on the forward strand.
CTCTAACAGTTTTGATTCTGACTCAAGACCCACATGAAAGGGGTTGTTCCAGCCCAGCCAGCTTGTTTGCGCCTCTGACTGGTAACTCCCACAGAGTCCCTGTGGGGTTTCTGGTTCTCACAAACACCTGTACAAAAGTCTTGGACTTGGGAGGAAGTGGGATCAGAGCTGAAATACCAAATCGCACGTGAATGTTGAGCTCTCCTGCCAACGATGTGCTTTTGTTGCTTCCCTACTGAATGTTAAGCTTGTGCATGAAGAAGGAGCAAGGCAGGTCTTGTTTTAGGAGACGTTATCTAACTGCAGGAATGCCTCAGACTAGTCCAGCTGGAGCACCTGACCCTTAGTTTAGCTTAATCCAGTGCTGTTTAGTTGAAATAACATTTCTTTCTGGATTGAGCTGACTCTGCTTGAAACAGAGACGTTTACACTGAGCCTCCAGAAAGATTGTTCTTGGTATGCTAAAGGGGACATCTGTTCCCATCTGTGCAGTTCAGCAGGTGTAAGATATTTCAATCACCACGTGGATCAGCATTTAAAATAATTCATTTCTCTGTGATATTTCCCTCCGTATTTTTTTTTAATAATTATTTTTAAGTGCTGGTTTCAATGAAATGGAACTGTAGGAAAGTAACAATTTTTTTTTCTTTGTAACTTTTTAAAAGTTGATCCATTTACTGTTCATTTTAAACTAACAAAGGAATTATTTAGGAATTATTTTTCAGAGGTTAAAACAATTGAGTAATGTTGTGCAATGAAGAATCACTTCCTGAAGAATTAAAATACAACTTTTTAACACATTAACATACCTGGAATAACTAAGGCATGTGATGTAATTAAAGCATATGATTAAATTGCGAAACACTGAACTACTTGGCAATGTCTTGTCACATGTGCGAGGCCATTTACTGAACACACTGGCTCAGCCTGCAATAAAATTAAATTAATCAAGTAGGCAAGTAACCAAATGTTCCTGCTGCCTGTAGAGTAGCAGGACTTCATGTTCCAAAGTAAATTGATTCAAATTGTTCCTTTCCAGTGCAGGATGGGTAGGGGTGGGAAAGGGTCTACATGCTATTGTTGAAGGCTTCATGCTTTTGGAGCACTAAAACTTTCCCTCTAAAATAAAGAAAGAAAATGGTATTTTCCATGAGTGCTCCGTTAACCCTGGAAATAGCGTTGCTGCACTACGTTAAGGACATTCTTTTGTGAATAGCTCTGCTGGTCAGGATAGTTGGAGTGCCAGGAGGAGAAAATGCTGTGGGTAGAGGTGCTGTGCAAGAACATGTTCTGTGCAGATGGGGTTTATTTTGTTGGTTGGTTTGTCTGGGTTTTTTCTGTTGCCATAAACCTTGCTCTGAATTCTGTGGGCAGCAGTTAGATCATCGGGGATGGTGCAGCTGGAGCGTGACTCACCTGTGATCATACAGTGGGCAGCAGTTCTGGTGGCTGGGCGGCTGGGTTACGGTACCAGGAAAACCAGCTGGTTTCAGTGATCAGTCCAGCAGTGCCTTGTAGCCACAGTGCACCTGTATGCTTTCACTGCAAGGAACGGTCTGTTTGGGATCTAGGCCAGAAAGGACCCTGGAACTGGAAATCTAGAGGAGTGTGAAAGGCTGTTATGGGACAGTGGTCTGAAGCAGGGTGGTGGCCAGGGCGAGGAAGGAGATGCTGAGCTGGAACCCTTTTGACACGGAGGAGGAACCTACCTCTGTGTGGTGTCTAAGTGTAACACCGATTTAAAAATCGTTGTGAACTACATGGACATGACCATTTGGATGTTATATTGAAAGGACTGATTTGCTTGTTAGCTCTTCCACTTCATTTGCCAGCCTCCAATACTGGCTGAGTATCACAGGTAATGCAGCTGGGCACTGAGTGAATGAATGGTGATACAAGTTGGAGTAGGCACCACTGGCTGTTAAGGACACTGGTAATTCAGAAAGGATTAGCCAAAACCACCTAGCAGATGAATGAAGGCCACTGCCAAGAAGGAAACAGCTCACTGTGCACCTGGCAAAGCATTGCAGCTTAGTCACTGATAGTTTCTTCAAGTATTCCCCCCCACCCAGCCTCATACGCCTTTGGCTTTTGAGAACAGATTTATGCCAGCTGACCGTTGTTACTGATGCTTGTAAGAGGACAGAGGGACCTTTCTCCCCAACTTTGTGAAATCCTGAAAGCACCCTGAGCAGAGAAGTGTTGCCTTACTGTTCCTTATCCACGTCAAGGCAATTTTCTGTCACTTCTTTAAAAGCTCTCTGCTCTTGTAACCATGTGGTCCTTTTACCTTTAGGTAAAAGCTAATAGCTAGTAGAAAGCTAATGAGTGATCTTGCAAGCGGAAATTACGGTCTGGCTTCTTAGAGAAAGTTCTTATGATGCAACAGTCTGTACTGAAACTGCATGATTACTTCTGATCTTATCTGACAGCAACCTGTAAACAAAACGAGGCATCATTTAGAGACCTGTCCTGTAATTAGTTCAAGGAAAGATATGTAAGAGGTCTCAGTAAGGGACATGCAATCATGTATCCAAAAATGACGGTGGCTTTCTCTTTTAGGGTTTTAGATTTTGAAATTAATTACCCTAATTTGAAAGCAATTTTCTGGGGATTTGTGAGCAGGCCATGTTCCTGCAGCTAACCGCTGTGTGATTCACCCTCTCCGCTCCAGGCAGTGGGAAGAAGTGCTCTTTGCCTGCTGGGAGACTGTCTGGAGCTTCAGGCTGCAAAATGTGCTGTAGTGGCAGCTGAGTCTTGGATTGGATCCTTATCCTCAGGTGCACTGTAGCAAACTTCATGCACTTGTGAGGGTGGCTGATCTGGTTTTCATGTTTGTTTGTTTCAGCAAAGTTTACAGCTGTTTAAAGCTCTCCAAACTTGTCCTTATCTGCTGTGGACTGGAGTGTTGTGTACCCTGTCCGTGCTCCCCTTCTTCCCTCGCCGTGCTCCAGTCGCACTGCCGATGCTGTGGAGGTGGTAGCTGGGGTGCTGGTTTGGGGCTTGGCTATGTTTCCCCATGCTGCTGGAATTTCCCACTGCCTGTTTAAGGCTTGTCGTGGGCCACAGTCAGGCTCTGGGGACTGAAAGATTGTTACCAAATGCATACCTAATCTGAAAAGTTGTCCCTTTTCAGGGGTAAAGAACGACTGAGTAATAGTGCATGACTTTCTACCACTGTAAAGCTGTACCCCATACAGAGTATAGCAGCAGGAACATACACGCCTTGCCCTGGATTTGAATAGATAGTTTTGGAAAGAGGGAATTTATCCACGTGTATAGAAATAAAACGTGGAAGGGGGGAAACAGAAATTACAGTCTATATCTGATCAGAGTTTCCAAGATTCAGACCCAAACATCTTCCCAAAGGTTTGGAGGAAAATGGCAAAGCTCTGGATCTGTCTGGCCAAGAAGGGAGTATGTATAGCTAGCACATTTGATGATAAACTGGAATGCTCAGGAAATTAGACTTTATTCTTGATTTCAAAATAACCTTTCTGAATAGCTCCCAGACTAAACCGAGGTTTTTTGTGGCTTTGCAAAATGGGAAGGGTTTGGGTGGCTCAGGACTGATGCTAAATGTGGAATGTTTCATTTCAACTTTCAGAAGGAAGAAAGCATGCCCTTGGCATGCAAGTGAGCAGAATTCAACACTGATCAAATGATGGTCCTGTGAGTATTTAGTGGTTTCACATTGTTTGGTCTGACTGAATTCTCAGGCAGTCAAGATACATGCCATCCATACTTCCAGCTATCATTTCTGACGAATTTTGTATCTGTCATCTGCTTGATTCCCTTGGGTGCAGGTCAATCCAGGGACTAGAAGGGTGTCTAGATCCCAGAGGGGATTGCGTCACTGCTGCCTGTGGGGTCTGTTAGGCTGTTTTATGTGGCAACTGTCCATAACTTTCCGTAATGGGCTCTTAGCCCGTTTTCTTAAAATGTGCTTTATGCTTCATGTAACAAACTTTTGTGCTAGATTTAGCCAGTAGATTTTCAAGAGAATGCTGCTGCTGTGTAGGGTGGCTGGGCAGTGCCTTTCATTTGCTTTATTTCTGTCGGAAAGACTCTTCACTTCGGAAGCAGTTTCTGCCTAGCAAGTGTTCCCAGCCTCATTTATCCCTGTCTTGTATGTCAAAAGCCCTCTTGGGTTTCTGGGGGCTGCAGATTTTGATGCTGTCTGGGTAGGAGCTCAAGAAGCTCAGCCTAAGTGTATGGCGTATCCCACCCTTTGCCCGACCTTGTGCTTATGGGGTGAGACTTACTCCCTGTGACTAGTGGTGTGCAGTGGTCTCATGCCCTTTTATGAAACTTCTGAAGAGAAACCAAGAAGTCATTGTTCCTTTTTGTGATGTCTTTCTGACAGCTCCCCCCAAAGTTCCTCTTTCTCTCAATTCCTTTTTGCTCTTCTGAGAGTTTCCATTGCTCTTTATCTGCCAGTTCCAACAAAATGTGGTGGTGTTTGGTTTTTTTTTCTGTTTTGATGAATAAATTATTCTCAAGAATAAAGAGCTGTGCTTTCAAGAGCTTGCAGTTACATGAAAAAGGCATAGGTGTGGGGTTTTTTTGGTTTGCCTTTTAGAAAACTGTAGCCTTAAAGAAGCATCTCACAAGTGACAATGCGGAAAGAGGCAAGGTTTCCTTCAGCTGAATCAATATAGTGTATTTTTTTCTGACTTCAGAGGCAGTTCCTGTCTGTATATCTGCTTTGGGTACTCTCTGGATGATGATTTTGTTTACTGTTGATTAACCTCTGAAGACAGAGGTATTGCAGAGTAAAATATCAACATGAAATATGGACTTTAATTTTTCATTCTTCACTGTGCATTTCTTCTTCTGGCATGTGCTCACTGACTCTTAAATCAGTGGCTTTACTTGATTCTGGAGCACTCTATTAAAAAAACAAATAACTAAGCTGATCCTTAGATTCACTTACGTGAGGAGTCCTGGAGACATTATTGTTAACTGATGTCAGTAAAAACGTTTGTTGAATTAATGCAACACTGACCAATATTAGTATTTCTAAAGTGGATGATTTGAAGCTAGTTGGGACAATGACACCTGGTCTGGAAGACAGATATGATCTAATTTGGGTTACTAGTACTACTTTGGAGTAGAGACCTCAACACCTGTGAAAATAGCTCCCAGTAGGTGCCTACTTATTGCCATAACCTCTAAAAAGCTTAGTTAGCCCTCTTACTGCCTGTGAGTGTGTGTGAGGTTCTTGCTGGCCATAAGCTGAGGTTAAACTTTTGTAGGCTGTATTGTGGTAGATGATGGGTGAAATAAAGCTATCTCACTGCTCTTCCTCTGGCCCTCTCAAGTACCTAAACATTATTTGTTTTTCCTTTAGCCAGTATGCCAAGCAATATGAATTCTTGTAATAGCTCCTCATAAATGAGATACAGGCAAGAAGAACCAAAATGGATCAAAGTACATGGGAAGTTCTTGCATATTATGGGTGTGGTTGACAGGTATTTCTGTTTACTCTTCCATGTCTGTCTCATGGCCTTTCTCTCCCACTGTAGTTATGATTTGCTTTAAAGGGTTTTGTGCCATCTGGGTTAGAGATTCCCTATGTGAAATAATTCTTTTTCATTGAAGGACTGGATCATCTAATGCTGTTAATCTGTTACTTGTAGAAATATCCCTACAATGAAATGTTTCCGCACAGATCAAATTTCTTTGCAGCTCCATCATTCAGTGGACTCAGGTCCTCAACTTGCACCTACATTGGGAATCTCATGGTTATTTGAACTCTTCTTTGTTACTAAGCTCCTGCACAGGGACAAGAACTCCCTGGTACATACACAGTTACAGGCTTCTCAGAAAAGCAGGCTAAAGAGGGTATTGCTGCTAGAAATCATGGAAAGCACAGAGCCGGGCTAGTGGCTGGCAAAGAGATGGGTGATACAGGGTGCTGCCTGCTGCTATGGAGGGATGGGCATCACAGAAGCAGTAACTGTAACTGTCTCTTGCTTCCCAGCTCCAGCCAGCCACCAGCTGTCTGGCTCAGCAGGGCTCTTGGTGACTTAAGCAAGAGCCTGTTTTGCCTGCATTCAAGCTGGGCCTGCTTGTAAATGCTGAAGCAGGCAAGTGGTCTGACCTTGGCTCTCTGCCTAGCACATAGGTTATCTCAGCAGTGTTTGATCTCTCCACTGCTTACAGTTAGTAAGTCTCTGAAAGCTCATGAGTGTGATCCCTTTCTTTGTTCTCCATCCCACGCGTACAGTGTCTTGGCAAAGTGCAGCTGAAGGTCTGTAAGCCCTAGGGGGGATATAGCTTGACAATAATCGATTTACTGAACAAAAAGCAAGAACAGTATTGAGCATTTATACTGTGAAGCTCCAATGCAAAAAAAAAAAAAAAATCTTTTTAAAACTGTCAAGCTGTCAGTATTTAGTGTAATGATTTCATAAATGTTTGTGGTAATGGCTTTAGCTGTGTCTTGCTAAATATATATTATCCATTGTACAAGTGTGTGTTGTTTCTTTTCCACTTCAGTCAGCGGTTATCTTTCACACTGAGGCAGGATTATAAAACCCCCTCGGTAAATGTCATCAGTCCAAAGAAGGGAAGAGGAAAACTCCCTCCCTTTGAACTTTCAAATTCATGTAGTGGATAAAGCCCAGTCACAAGGGAAAGGGAAAAAGGGAAATTCTGGGGTACTTTCCTAGGAAGCAGAAGGGAAACTATTTCAGGCTCAAAAGACCGCTTTGAACTGATAGCATAGTCAATAAAATGTCTTTATTACTTTTGTTCAAAGCCTTGTCTAAGAGGAAGTATAACACACTGACACCAGAGAATTTCCATTCTCCAAAATTACTTTCCACCTCAATACTGTGAGAGCAGGGAAAATCCTGGCCTGCAGATGTTTATTTTTGCAGGGAACAGTTGCCAGCAACAGGCTCAAGGACTACCAGTTGCTTTTCTGGATTGTGAGTCCTCTCTCCTCTTAGCTATTTCTAATTTGCACACTGTAGAAACCACCTTTCTTCAAGACCAGGTGATGTTAGTGATACATATACACGATTCTACCAAGATAAAATAGTCAGTTTATTTTTTCTCTATCAGACCTGTTACTAGGCAATACATCTCCTCCCTGATGTGTAACCCTACGATCAGTTAGATCCATATTTCCTGACAAGTGAGAAAAAGAAGAAATTTGGATGAAGTTCAGAAAATATTTATTATTGCCTTCTAGGAAGGCGTTAAGTATTCATCAACAAAGCGATGAGCCTCACAGGTAAATGAGGCCAATTAGTAGCCAGTGCTGTTGTAGTTGTTGCGTTGGATGTGGAAACACTGGGAATGGTGGGTCTGAAAATGGAAGCTCAGGATGCCAGGGTGAGAGGAGGAAAAGAAACTGAGGTTAACCAAGGTTGGCACAACTTGCCTTGGCTCTTCCCCAGAGAATGTTAGCTTGTGACCAAACTGACTGAGCCCTGAGCCGGGCACCTTGCTTGTGGCTTGTACACCTAGAAGACAAACCCTACATTACTGGCTCCTCTAAGTGACAGGAGCTCCCTGAGTCAAGTCCTGGGTTTTTGTACGAAGCTACAAAATGCAGTGTATAAAACATGGCTTATAAGCAGCTGTTCATCATGAAGTCTTTATAGTCCTGGAACAAATCCTGGGTCTGATCGATGATATTAATTAACTCACTGATGTCACAGCTACTGAACCGAAAGAAACTAGTCTCTGCTCTGCCTGAGCTGTTGTCTCTAGAGTATTGCTCTGTTAAAGCAAAAGTGAAGGTATCTGGGTTTTATTTGTGGTTTGTTTTCTTTTAATGATTATAAACAGACCTACAGCTGCAGTTTGTGAGAACTTTTTGAAGAGGGAGGAAATGTTTATAGAACAGCTTTCCCAGAGAGTGATTCACAGCATGTACCCAGTACCACCTGCGTCCTAACAAAGTATCGCTGATACTCCTGCATGTTCTGGATCACACCTTTTCTTATGCAAGGAAAACCAGGTAAGTTTTGAGTGAATATAAGTAACTAAGAAAAAGAGGAGCTATTCTCTTTTCCGGGAGCCCATCTTGGCCTTCTCCATAGTTACCTAGTGAAAAGCACAAAGTACTCATGGAATTCTTTGTACTAGTAAAAAGATTGAGTCCTAGTAGTTCAAAGACTCTTGAACCAGTGACAAAAGTAAAGCTAACAGTTGCCAAATACAGTGCAAGCTTAAACCCACCCCCGCTCCTCACAATGGAATTGCCTTCCCAACCCCTGCTTTTTTGAAAATATTTAAAAAGCTGAAGCCTATACGGTCTTTTAAACCTAGCTGTTCTAGCATCAGAGCAGAAAGTTTCTAGCTGTATGGCTGTATTACAAGCCTGAGAATGTTGACGTCCAATTAACTTTCTGTCCATCAGAGATGGACGCAAGTAGGATCCTAAATAGGGGTCCCTAAAAGTGCCTGTAAGCACTCCATTTTTTTCTTCTTTTGCTAAGCTGAAAATAATTGTTCCAAGTGGAGAACAGTCATACACAGAGTTAATGGGATGTACATACAATATACAACACAGTTGTGTTGAGATACTGAAGTTATTTTGCTCAGGTGTTGGAGAACTGTAGGCTATTGGCTTGATAGCTGACATAGACTTACTGGCTGTCTGAAGCAAATATCTTGAACAATCTAATTTTGTAAGTAGGAAAAAGAAGAGTGGGGACCATAAGCACTCCCTGTAGGCCCTGTACTCTGGAATGTTTCTCAGTCACCTTAAAGCTCTCAGATTTTGTTGTTTAATACTTGGTTCATATCCAGTTCAGCCAAATTATTTTACAATCTGAGCTGCCCATCTGAAATATCTTAAGACTGATTGAATCCTGTCTCATTCTTGTCCCATCAGCCAAAGTACTTTTTCTGTTAGTGCAATAGCATTCCTTTATTTTTTTTAGCTCCATCTGTAATTGTGACCACACAGGGAAGTGCTGGAGGCTTTTCAAAGAAACAGACTTGGGGTTTGGAAGCAAAGAAAGTAACTCCTTTTTTACAAAGCACTGTGAAAAATCACTTTGTGTTTGCTTCCTATAGATAGGTTTCTATTCAGAACTGTAGCAAAAGGAAGAGGTGACATCCTTCCGCTTACCCTTTTCTGACAACAGTACCCTATTCTTCCTATGGCCATGTGTATGTACAACTAATTTGCATGTGTTGCCTGCTTTCTCCTTTAGGTATATGTGGGGATCTTACTGCAAGTTATTTCATTATTGTTAACTGTACATGTGTCTTGGGAGAGAGGGGTGTGTGTGTTTTCCTCTTTCTGTGGTGGTTCAGTGTCTTGACTTTCCTCTTGGAGACTGTAGGACTTCAACAGAGTTTCTTGTGAATGATTTTTAGGTGAGGGCTGTATTTGGCTGAAGTGCTGCTCTTCCAGAATTGGAAGATGGATCCTCAGCTCTGTTTGGGCTATGTTTTTCAAAAAAATCCAAATCCACCTCCTCCCATTCCTTCTCTTCCCCTTCCCCCAGTGGACTACTTTGCAGTAGAAGGGTCTCTTCCCGTGTAAGAAAGTGGAGGAGCAGTGTGAGATGGAAGCCACAATTTCTTTTGCTGTCACATTTCGTACTGCAATGTCTTTCTGTGACTTCATTTTTATATTACAAATCAGCACTGGAAGCCTTGCAAGCTCTCATCTTCAGGGCATAACTGATCTCTTCTCCCCCCCCACCCCACCCTGCCCCTTCTTCTCCTTTGACATTCTGCTCCACAGGCTTATGCACTAACATATTTTGAACTGATAATGTGTTAGACTCCATGCACTTCTCAACAGTGACTCTTAACAGCTCTATTGCAGCTGAGGCAGTGAGAAAACAAGCTTAAGTGTTCAGACCCAAACTCTGTTGGATTCAATTTCTGTTCCAAAGCAATAGCTCCTGGTAATGGGGCAGTAATGTTGCCTCAGAGAAGTTTAGAGCTGTTAGAAGCAAAAGCCAGCAGAAACCACTGTCCTAAGCCTAGGAAAACCTGAAGAAACCACTTTTCAGGTGTTGGACTAGACCACATGATTCCTCTTCTCCCCTGTAGCACAGAGGTGACTTGTGCCAGAGATGGTGGTGTGATTGAGCCATGCAATGTGGTGATGGAATAGAGGCAATGCAATAGGACGAAGAACTCCAGGAGCATGCAAGATGTAGTTAAGGATGACCTGGGCTAGTCTGTAGTGGCAACCCAGTGCTAGGGAAGGCCTGAGGTGGAGCTGTAGGAGCTGATTCTGAAAAAACAGGTATATTTAACTTATGTACCCCTCGCCTCTGATCCTCAAAGTTAGCAAATGCTAACTGCTATTATGACTTGGGCAGCATTTGTGTCCCTGCTCTGGCTTTGCTCCTAATCGGCTCATGTAGGCAGTAAAGCTTTACTTTGTGCAGGACTACCAGGAGTTGTGGATGCTGGGGAAGTACAAGTGCAATGTGTAAGCGTGGTCACTATCTGAGATACCCATGCTATCCCTCAATAGTGTTTTCTGTTGTTAATGATGGAGATGAAGAACCAGGCTAGATTTGTATGATCCAGCAGGGCACTTCTTATCTGGGTAAGAGCTGCTGAGTGCAACTCTCATGTGTGTCTTAAACACGAGGAAAGAAATAACTAGGACAGAGAGACTAGGAAGTCCAGCTGATGTTACTAAAACAGCAATACAGATGATATTACAAAGGATGCCTGAAGAAAAGAATGTTACTAGCAGTCAAGTTGGAAATGTTTTGCATAGGATGTTGAATTCCCTGGTAGAACGAGTGTGTCAAAGGAAGACAAACTGTTCTTCCATAACTGCTGGAAGAAAACTGTCCAAAAGTGCATGGAAAGGGCAAATGAATTCTGGCATGGATTCTCTGATTTCTCCTACTGTTAACACTTTTGCTCTCTAACACAGATTCTCTGGACCCTTACAAGAGCTGTCTTTATAGGGCTGTCTTGGTTTTGTCTTCTTTTTTGCCTTGAGAACTGTGCTAACAGAATCTCCTCTGGGCTTGCCTTTTTTTTCTTTTTTTTTTAATAGTCAAAGGGCTGCAAGGCATGTTGGAGAGAAGAGGGAGGAAGTAGGCAAGTGCTTTTCTTGATCACATAAGCCTTAATTTTCTCAAGAAATTAGTTTGTGAAATGTTAATTGCATCTTCACCTGACTGGTTGATACTCATCTTTCTGGATTGTGAGACAACAGAAAATCTAAGCCAGTCTTTGAACTTAACAAAATAAAGATAGCAACCCACTGTGCGGACTGATTATAGCTCCCAAAAACTATGTGGGAGGTAAGTCCTAAAAGTTGCTGGTTTTCAGATCATCTTTAAGTTGCTTTTTTAAGGTGATACAGTTCAGTGATAGTGGAGCTCTGGTAGCGAATTGCCTCATTTCCTCAAGGGGAGCTTACTTCAGTTGTAGCTGTCTAACCCTTTCACCCATTACTATGTCTAATACCAGAGAGCAGAAAGCTTGTCGCTTGAGAGTAGAACATACCTGCAAGGAAGCTGTAGAATTGAGAATTAATATCTGCAAGCAACCAGACAGTGTCAAGCTTATGAATGCTGTCCAGATGTCTGGTGTTGTAGTAGCACCTGATGGTCGCTTGATAGTGTGGGCAGTGGGGTCATCTTGAGGGTTGTGGTGGAGATCACTTTAGATATGGCCCTGGGCCCAAAGAAAGTACCTTAGTGATGAGTCACTGGATCAACTTTGTACAACTTTGCTGTAAAGGCAACTTTCTGGCCAGGTAGGCAGGTTAGGAAAGCAGTGCCTGGACAGCTGTTGTCATCTCTTTTGTGTAACCAAGAGTCCAACAAAATTAACCTTTCTTCGTGACAGAGATGCTGTACAGAACTCTTACATGTTTATGCTGTTTTAAGCCTGTTGATAGGTAAAGACTTGAAAAGAAAGAGGAGCAGCTTGTGCAAAACCACAAGCTTTCATGCTGTGAAATGGAAGGTCAGTCAGACCTCTCTGCAGTCCTACGCTTTCAATATAGGAAACCCCCTGTGAAAGTTTAGGTAAACTTAGTTTTACAGTGTATTTTCAACTGGTACCAAACTGGAAGTTGAGGGTGAGAAATGCACATCCCAAATAAGGCTTGCAAATTCAGCAGGGCATTGCACTGGTCTGCAGCTTGGTCTCTAGGCTTCACCTTTCCCCATCGAGGAGGTAAGCTTTGTGACTGGATTAGGTTGTCAGCCTCGGGAACGACAAGTACAGTCAAATGACTTTGCAAACAATGAACTGATCTAAAGCAAAATCATCTGAAATTTTGTAGGGACTTAGCCCTTTGTGACGGGGCTCTACACGGAGCCCTGGGTTCTGCACACAGCAGCCTCCTTCAGGCACAGGAGGCAGCCTCCTAGGGTACTGGTCTGCAAGGAGCAGCTGGAGTGCGAGGAAGCAGCAGTTGCCAAGGTGGAAGGATCAGCAGCTGCTGTTTGGGGGCAAGGGTGGGAGAAGATGGGGACAGTTTCTCTGCCGCCTTACTTTACCCTTTCCCATCCCTTCATCCTCCCCTTTGCTCTGTAGTGGCGGGTGTGACCGAGCCCTTTCCTTTCCAAAACAGCAGCATATAGCTTCAGTAGTGCTGTTGGGAAGTCTTGACAGTGCTTTAGCTGAGGCACCCCTCGTGTGACAACTCCCTGCTCCCACCACACACACTTATCTCCCTTGAATGCCTACTGGTTTCCTTCCATTGACTAACATGCTGTGAAATACCTTCTGATGGCATCTCACGTTAGGATTTTTTCCCTAGAATGATCCATGCCCAGTAGCTTCTTCTGCAAAGGCTGAACAGGCTGCAGCACCACTAGTAGTTCTGGGAAGTTGGAGGAGCTGGTTCAGTCTCTACAGTGCCATAACAGATACAAGCTCTTCTGCACAGTAGCAGGTGCCAGTGGGCACATCTATTTCAGCACCCTTCAAGCTCTTGGCTTGCGCACAAGTGATGAAGTTTTGTATCATGTGGATAATCGCTGTTCTTTGGAAATCCAGGAATATGTGGGTTGGAGCATTACAGTGATTAGGTCTGTGCCACTGATTTTGGAAATGCTATTAAGCATATGTGTTGTACAGCAGCAAACTGCTAGTTGGGCACATGATGTACCTTGGAGTATAAAGGGCACAAAGATGTGCCATATTGTTCCAGCAACATAAAAAAAAATAAGTTTCAAGATGTACAGGAGTGCAAATCTCTGATAACATCACCTCAGAACTCTGCATCCTTGAATATCTTCCCCAAGAATGTCAGAGAACCAATTTAATTTGGGAGGCCACCCATAACTGAGGAGATGTTATGACTATGTAGTTGTAGGGCAATGCTCCTCTGTCAAATGTTCTCTCAAGTGTTTCTCTGTCCACATATCCTAGAGCTGTGACATAAATGTTGGGGATCCTAGTTGTGATAATTCTTAAATAATGTTCACTCTCAAGATTTTCTGATAGTCTCTGCTTTAGTGTTCTGTTAAGGTGCATATTTACCCAAATCGGAGACAGAGGCAAGATCTCCTTAGCTTTATGTCATACCATGCTCATTCTGAGAACTCTAAACACCTGTGAATAACCTTGCTTTCTGTAAGTGAGAGCAAAACATGTGAAATACCAGCTGAAGGGACTGAAAGTGTTTCTGTACATGTGAGAGATCATTTTTTGTCTTTGGGTTTCTCTAACTAAAACGTCCTGTTACAGTTGTTTAAAAAAAATTACTTCATTCAGTTGTTGCAAGAGATCCATTTAAAATCATAAACCAAATACTTTAAAATAGTATTTATCTATATGCAGAGTATAGAGACAGGACCATAAATGGCTACGTTATTAGGCACCTTGTAGTATGCTGTGGATGTTTGGTTGGGGTTGAAGGGTTGTCCAGTCTTGCATATCTCAAAGTACTTATGAGTGTTCTTCTGATACAGCTAAAACCTCCTAAAACACAGTATTATTCAATGCACATCTGTTACCACTAAACAAGTGGTTTTTTGCTTTGCCATCAGATTCTAGGGAAACAGAGCCTTCTAGACAGATGTCTAACAAAGCTGTGGCCAGAAGGATTTTTGTCACTGTAATATGCCCCTTGCTTTTAGTCTTGGCAGGTGTAGCAGCTAAGCAAGTCTTCCTACTGCTGCTGGGAAGAGACGTGCTCCCTAGGCCACCCCTGATTCAGGCAGCTCAGCTGTGGGAAACCACTGGAGGTGGCCAAAGCCTGAGTTCTGAGTGTTTGTGGTAATGTATAACAAGACTTGGGGCCCCAGAAATGACTAAGCTCGGAGTTAAAACTATACAGAAACTTTGACTTGGAAAGACAGGATTCCTTTTCTCATTTGTATTTGTTTACTAGTAAAAAGAGCTGATGTGTTCAATGAGAACTTAAGTTGATTGTGTTTTGGTGATGGGAATGTGGAGACTGCCCACTGCTTACCCAAACCTGCATCTTGCCATTTTGGTTGGGGAAGTGGGGAGAAGTGTTTAACAGGATTTGCTGCGCAGCCTACTGCATACCTAACTCTCACAGGAAAAGGGATGTGATGTCCTCAGAAGAGTACCAAGCGCTAACTGATTAACTGTGGTATTGTACTTAAGATGTCTGGCAGCCGCCATTAAACTGAGGACTCGCTATAATGCAGGCAAACAAAATATTCTCTTTGAGTCTTTAGAGCACTATTATATGGCATTAAACGTAACGGCTGGTCTTTTTGTAGACACAAATGTCTGCTGTTTGTGAGAGTATGTAATGGAACAAGCTCTCTTCTTTTTCTCCTCTTGCTGACACCTTTGTGGAGAGTTGACTAGTAATTATTAGGTGTGATTGGTACTGCACTTTAACCGGTAACTGTGAAAGTAGAAGCTTATGTGTTGAACAAAAGGGAGAAATCATTCACAGAAAGCACTTAAACTATGTAAACTTTAAATGGCCTAGTTCTGAAGCACTTCCTCTGAGCACTCATGGAAATTCTAAATGTTAACATGCTGATCTCATGCCTGCAGTTCAAAGCCCTTATGTTCCCATCCTACCACCAGATGGGATTTGAAGAGCCTCGTTAGTTATGTATCTTACAGTGCCTCAGATTGAGGACCTCAGAGCTGACCTTGGCACTTCTAGGATTGTTTATTTAGAAGACTGAAGTAAGAGTGCCGTGTGTTGGTCTTTCATAATCTTTCATTCCAGTTGTAAACAGTCATTCGGGAGATGAAGTTGAGGTGGCAGCTGGAGAAGGACAATGAACTCATTAGAGCAGTTCTGAAGTGGAACAGAGCGGTTTTTGGAACTGAAGAAACCCTATTTCTCAGCATTGTTCGGGGGAGGCAAAATACCTGAGGATTAGCTTTGCAGCTGTACAGCACCCTAGGCTCTGGAGCTACCCAAGATTAAATACCTGGTTTAGGCCAGGGCAAGTAAGACACGAGGTGACTCTGGGCTGCACCTTGCTGGTAGAGCTGATGGTGGTCTTGGCCATGACTTGTGTTACTTCAGCTGTGCCCTGTTTCTTACAGCTGCTCCACTCCAAAATCTCCTGTATCACGGGCTGCAAATGCAAGAAGGGTTGGAGCAGACACAAGGACTATTTCTGGATAGAAACTTGTTTATGCCTCTCAGCATAGAAGAAAAGTAGGGAAAAGGGGAACCAAGACAATAAGAGGGAATTCTAATCAAGGCTATCCTAACTCGGATCCTTCTCTCCCTTCTTCTGAGGTGTGGAAGAGATCTGTAGTTGGGGTGAGGTAGGGACACACTGCCAACCATGTCAAACCAGCAGGGTTGCTCTTAGATCAGCCCGTGCATGTCACTGCATCAGGATCAAGATGGCCAACTTCGGCTGCGAAAGCAGTATCCAGAAGGTGCCTGCAAATTAATATAGGGGCTTCCTACCGCGACCACCATAAAACTTGCAGCTGTAGTGAGGTACTCAAAGGGTGAAACTAATTGTGTGGAGAATAATCTTTCACAGAAGTTTCCCATGAGGAAATTCAAAGATCCCCCAGCTAGAGCTGTCACACAACCCTGATAGCTCTTCAATTAGGTATTTTGTTTGGGTTTGAGAAAATTAAGGCTTCCTCCAGACTGATGAACAGACACTCCATATCATCATCTCCTCTCACTTCTTGGGTTTTACAAATGCCTCTGGGCACCTTGCCCCCACCCCTCCACCCCCACCCCCCTTGGAAGTCCCAAACACGTATTTCTGGGGGTTGGAGTGGGGGGTAGAGGGGAGGAATGTGGTTATTAGGTGAATTCCTTCGTCATAGCTATTTAAGAGAGAGTTCTTCTCTGGATAGTAAAGTACATTTGGGTTAAGAAGGAATTGTCACCTTTCAGGAAGTAAGAATTCATGGTAACTGCAAGATAAGTGTGTTTTGGGTGCAGTTCGGTGTCATTTGCACTGTTTGTTTGTGGTAAGAAGAAAAGGAAAAAAGAAGAAAAAGACAATGCCACCTCCTCCAAAGATGGGTAGCTGGAACACACTGAGTCTGCAGATGTACACGGCAGTCAGTTTACATGCATGCAAGGATGCAGAAGGCAAAATGCAGCAACTCCCTGTGCACCCTGTAAATCTGCTCTTTCAAAAGAACAATCAAGTTTAAGCTGGGCTGCCTCAGCAAGGGAAATGTGGGGAGTTCTGGATTCTCTTCCCTTTCCTGATGTAGACATAAAATAATCCTCTTCACAGCAATAATGTCAAGGATCTACTTGGCTGTAGCTCGGAAAGCTCTCTAACTGTGGTGACAGCTGACGTTGCTCTGGCAAGGCTACTGAGAAAGGAGCTGAAAGCAAGTTTGTTTTTACAAAAAAACTTCTGGTTCAGAACTTAAGTACATGGCAATGTAGAATACAGGGGAACTTGGATGTCAGGAAATGACGAAGCCAGTGAAGAGATTATACTTCAAAGGTGCTTAGTCAAGAAATACATTTGGACCCTATAACTAACTTTATTCATAAACTGAGGAGCAAATACCAGTCTCCATCTCCTTGTACCTTATCTTTCCAGCAACCTTGCAGGGAAATTGTAAGTGAAATAAAATAATACAGAGACCTGCGTAGTAATATACACACAAGGAGGTGTGAGAGGAAAACACCTGTGTGCAAAACTAAGTTGTAGAAATAATTTTAAAAATTAAAAAACGCTGGTGTTATCTGGATGAATAATTTGCCTGTTTTCTCCATCCTCCCCACTCTTCATTAAAGTTGTAACTCTTCAATTACACCAAGCAACAGGTAAATTTCATCAGCTCACTTCATTTATAGAAAAAAGTGAAATGGGGGTGAAACTTTACTAAACTGCAGTAACTGAAACCAAAATACTTGAAACAAGTCCTTGCAAATGACAAAGTCCTGTGGTTTCATATGCTGCAGGTGCTCTTTCAGGATGCTACTGAGTGGTCTTATTGTTATGCTGCCTTAATGCCTGCTGTTCGGTAGGTGGGCTGGGTGCCTAGGTGTTAACTGATTCTGCTTTCCAGGAGTAGATTGCTGTGTGGATCCTGTAGTCATAGGTTTTGGTGTAAGCTCTTGATGCCCTTGTAGATCTGTGCAAATGGCAATTTGCTCCCTTTGGAGCCTTGCTTGCGCATTGTCCTCTCTGCTAACAGGGCAAGTCTTTTGCTGAAAGGGCACAGTTGAGCCACCTCCACTTACACTAAGAGTAAAGGGTCCAGAGGATGTGGTAAAGCAAATCATACATTAATATTTTGTATACATACATTTTCTGGAGTTTAAACACAAGGCTGACGACATGGGTTCAAGGTCTCCCTCCCGGACATGCCTGCAAGAAGATGGACACTCAGAGACTGGCTGAACTGTGGCAGTATCTGTTGCCGAAGCTGCCGCTATGTTGTAACTAGAAAAGCCGTGATGGGCTGAGCTTTTCTGCTGTGTGTGAGGGAGTTTTTCTTCCCTGTGGTTGCTTTGAAAGCAAAACCAGAAAGTGGTAACCCACAGATGGAGGATTAAAAAAAGTACTTGGCTCTGGGACGTTAGGAATTCTTAACTGAAGCAAGAGTGCAGTCACATCCCTTGTAAGAAGTTGCATGACTTAACATGGGCAAACTCAAAGCAAGTCTTCTGTGCCTGGAAATTGCCTAGCGTGGAGTTCTTGAGCTATTTATGCATTTATTGTTCTTAAACTGTTGGTGCTGGGGGGCCGGGGCAGAGTTCTTCTGATCAATCTACATTCCTAGGGGCTGATAGGCACATGGAGACCTCTGCAGTTTAGGACTCGTATATATTCTAGTCCTTCTAGAATAGATTATATTTTCTCTAGTTTGTGTTTTTTCTGTAACTTTCTTTACCACTCATCTCTGACTAAGCAGACATCTTGAAATACATAATGACTAAGTGGTACACACTTTCTTCCTTCAGTCTTACTGGGCACTTCCCTGAAGGTACTGTCCTCGTGCCAGTGATTTATTTTATTCTATTTTCAGATGACTTTATCAACTAGCATAGGGAAGGACTGGTAGAAAAGTCTGGTGGCTGGAATAGGAGTTTAGAAAAAAGAAAATACAGAGACAATAGAGGGAAAGGCAGCTGAGAGAAGAACTAAATCTGGAATTGGCTACAGCCATAAAATAGAGATTCCTTTTAGTGGTGCTGAAGGTGGCTGTAGTTTTATTTGTTCAGTACTCTATGTGAGCAGGAAGGAAAACTTGGAGAAAAATACCCAAACAAACAAAACAAATCCCAACCTCCTACTTTCAAAACAAAGCTCTCCTTTCCACCCCCAGCAATAAACCCAGTTAAAATCCCAAGTCAGTGTAAGTTCTGGTATGCCTCTGCTATACACCGCAGGTAGTAGGGCTGCCTCGGGCCAAGGCTGAGCAGGCACAGTACCCACGCAGCCCTATGCCGCGCTGACCTGAGCTCCTCTCCCAGGCCGGGAGCAGCAGAGCCCTGCAAAGCGTGATGAGGAGCTGCAATTAGTAGCTCCCCATCAGCACAGGGCATTCACTCCTGTGCAACACTACGTGGAGACTGCAGCACTTCTCCAGACCCTGTTAACACAAGCACCGCTGCACCATGCCTTGCTGTGTGGTTAAGATGCACCTGAAGGTGCTGAAGTGCTGTCTTAAAGGCACATGGGCAGACATGAACTAAAATCAATGACTAGAAGTCCCTGAGGCTCAGATTCCAGGTAAATCTGCAGTGTGTGTACATTCCCCACGTGCCTCTGAAAATTGTCGGTGTTCAATGAGATGTTTCACTGAGTATATATTCGCATGCAGTCTGCGTGTGTATATATTTAATGGACTATGGCAGAAAAGTATCTTGTTCAGAGGATGGTTCATATTTTTTCCTCTCCTCCCCTCTTTTCTCTCATCTGTTGGAACAAGGCTCTGTCCATTGACACGTGCCTGCTCTATCCCCTTGCCTGGACTGAACTGCCACCTTCTGTGTCTGTTTAGGAATGTTCAGCTTCCACAGGGGGCGGTGGGCTCTATAGGGTCATTGTCCTGAGTGGGAGTGAAGGCTGTAACACAGTTCAGAAAAGGAACGTAGCTAGAGGAGTGAAAGAAAGAAACCAGCTCAACTTTTTCAAAGGAGTCTTAAATGCTGATCATAGAAGCATAGAATGGTTTGGGAGGGACCCTCAAATATCATCTAACTGCCCTGCCTTCCACTAGCCAATACAGCTTCCATTAGACCAGGTTGCTCAAAGCCCCATCCAACCTGGCCTTGAAAACTTCCAGGGATGGGACATCCACAACTTCTCTGGGCAACCTGTTCCGGTGTCTTGCCACCCTCATCCTAATGAATATCTTTATGTCCAATCTAAATTTACTCTCTTTCAGTTTAAAACCATTGCCCCTTGTCCTGTTGCTACAGGCCCTAGTAAAAAGTCTCTATCTGTCTTATAAGCCCCTTTGAAGTGTTGAAAGGCTGCAATAAGGTCTCTACAAGCCCTTCTCTCCTCCGTGTTAAACAATGACAACTCTCAGCCTTTCTGCAGAGGAAAGGTGTTCCAGCACTGACTGGTTGTGCAGACCTCCTCTGGATCTGCTCCAACAGGTCCACGTCGATCTTGTGCTAGCAGTGAGCTGTAGGTGTCATATACAATGATAAGGTGGGGAACCCCCCCTAAAGAGTTCACTGCACTGGGGTGTGTGTGTGACTGTTGGTTTTGGGTTTGGTTTTTTTTTTTTTGTTGGTTGTTTTTTTGATAATATGTAGGTTTTTTCTGTAGAAGAGTAAAATGTCATCCATATTTGTCTCATGCCCCTCGTCTCCCCCAGAGTGGCTTCTCCAGCAGACAAAATGTCAAGAAGTGGTGACTGTTCCAACAAAAAATCAGTTTCTTGAATGTAGTACGTACACCTATACAACCTTATTTTAGGACTTACACTGTCTCTGGTTATGAATCGGAGCCTGTTTTGTAGCGTTCATCTTGGTAAACATTTCAGAGGCTGATCTGCATGACAAGAAGAGGTCTGGGAGATGAAAATTTCCTACCACCTCCTCCCCCTTTCTTGAAATAACTAATTAATTTCTCTAGAAGGAAAAATCTGTGCTGAACTCTGCCTTTAGATTGCTTTCACTTGTATTATCAAGCAAAACTCAAAACAATAGGAAGCTTTTTGATTTCATGAAAACTGAAATCTACAGCTGTGTGGATTCACTGCTCACTTAGGATGCAGTTTTAGTCAACTGGTGAAATGCTTCTGTTGATGTAGCCTTCAGAAAAGTAAAATTGTCTGGCTCTTGAGGGATCTGAGTTGCAAGTTCATACAGGGGTCTGAGAAATTTGGCTTCATGACATCAGTTGCTTTGTACTTTCTCAAGGTGTTTCTCTTCTACACCTCTCTCCCTATATTATCTTGGTGGGTACAGTTCCTTCTGAAGAAGGGACAAGCTATCAAAAATAAAAATAGATATTTTTTTTAAATGGAGAAGTTGGTTTAAATGCCCTGCTGTAGGGACTGCTATGTACGTCTGTGGTCTGTTTAGTTTTTAATTTTTTTCATCTAACATAAACCTTCCATCAAAACTCAAAGGCAACAAGTTCATCTGAAACCTACTTGTGCAACAGTGTCTTGTTATTGTCTTTTTCAAAGTCCACAGATACCGTGGTAACTCATAACTGGGGCAAATCCTCGTATGCAGTTGCTTGTCTTCTTTTTTTGTCTTTTCATGCTTTCACTTGATTTCTTCGCTAGCTGCAAACCGAGACCTCAGGTTTTGTGCAGCACAGGGGTTTTAGCTGCTATTACATGCTGTCAGTTTGTAAACAGCTACCTTCAGAGCCTGAAAAATTATATAGCGTTTTGGTGTGACTAGTATGTTGAGTGCCTTGCCTGAGCCTTTTCTCTTAGCTGACGTTTTGAAGCAGTAAGTGTGGTTGATTATTTTCAGCCCAGTGTTCATTCTCTGAACTTCACTAAACTGAAACTCCCCATTTGGTCACTGGCACTGGTGTGCCAGTTTAATGACTAAAAAGAAGCAAAAAGATAAAGAGCAAAAATAAAGGCAAAAATGTACTCTGCGAGTAAATTAATTGGAGACGCCTTTTGGGGTGTCAGGTGAAAGATGCCTTTTGTTATAGGGGTAGCCATAGCCTTGCTTCTCAGTCTAAGTGTGCCTTAGCTGGCAGTCAGGGAAGGGGAGCTGAGTTACAGAGCTGAGATGTTTTAACTGGTAAACGCCTCAATCTGTACTTTTCCCCTCCAGCAAAAAAGAAAGGGGGGGGGGGAAGAAAACCAAACCATGATTGTTTCTTTTTCATTTTCCCCATGTCCACATCATCTGAAGCAATTGTAAAAGACCTTAGCCAAAAAGCCATAGCCCAGATACTGCAGTTTTAGCACTTTCTAGTATAAGACAGAAAACTTGATCTCTTACTTACCTGTGTGGAATCTCTCAGTATCCTGCCTGAATGTGCTGAGATTCAAACGTGCTCAGGAGCCTTTGCCTTGAAAGAGGAAGTGCAGAAGCCGGGCAGGATGTGGAGCAATGACTCAGATAGCAAAGGCTGCATTTCTTAACTAGCTGAGGAATAAAAGGAACCAGTGACCGTGCTGCTACAGTGTGCTCAGCTGACATAAGAACTTGCTAGCTACCACTCTACCAATAGTAAAAGCTCAGGAGCATTCAGCATTTCACTTTTCATCTTTCCCAAACTTTAGCTGCTTATGATAATGCAGCATTCTGGTATTGCAGTCCTTTCTAGGAGGACTATTTACCTTTTGTCTGATAAAATGTTTTACTTTCTTTGCACAAATGTGCCACTTGAAGATATTCAGAATAAGGATTTTGGTAATGCTTCTGAAATATCCCTTGCCTCTTAGCTCAAGCAGGCACTTGAGACTTTGCCTTTGCCTAAGACTCCCTGACCTGATGCCCTTCCACCAAGGGTACTTCTTCCTTGTTCCAGACTTTCGCCCAGTCTCTGGGACCTGGAATTCTTGAAGGCCAGTCTTGTTAGTAAAGACAGGTCCCCTGCCTCTTTCAGCAGTGTGCCCACAATTTCCCTAGCCTTCCCTTCTTTTTGTCTCCTATGTATGTATAGAAGCCTTTCTTGTTGTCTTTGGCATCCCTGACTGGATCCAGTTCCAGGTGGATTTTGGTTTTCTTAACCATGTTTCTGCATGCTTGGTCAATGTCTCTTTATTCCTTCCATCTTACTCACCTTATCTCCACCCTCTGTAGGTTTCCTTTTTCTGTTTGAGTTTTGCCAGGAGTTCCTTGTTCATCCATGCAGCCCTTGGCATTTTTTTTTCTTACTTCCTACTCATTGAGGTGGACCGAACACAGAACACAAATATGTTGAGACAAGCTACCAAGCTGACATCAAATCCTTAAGCTGATTCATGTACTAAAGACCATTTCCTAATGGGTTGTTGGTTTTCAGTCCCTGGGGCTGCTCATCTTCAATGTTTGGAGGTGTTCAAATGATCAGTGCCTTTTTCATGCTGCTTTTAGCTTGTATATATGTGCTTTCGGTTTTTTTCTTCTCCTTTCCCCTGCTCCAGTTTGCTGTATCCTGCATGTTCATCAAAAGGCTTACAACAAAAGCAAAATACAGTCTCCTTTTCCACAGAATACAGCAATCCTTCTTAGACAACTTCTTAGCTTTGTTACAAAGCACAGTTGCCTACACATCTGCTAATTCAAACGTGGTGAACCGAATGCTTTCCAGAGTCAAAGCCAGACTGTTTTCGCTACGTATAGGTGAACAGATGGAAGAAGGGAGGGTTTATATAATTTAGTCTCCAGTATCTGGAATATAAACTTGGATTCAACTAAGTGCTGCTGTAGACTGAACAAGGGACCTGTGCAACTTCCTTTGGTGCTACGTTAGCATGCTGTAACCTTGCGATGTTCCTATCGTAGTTGTATTTTTCCCTCTGCTTGTGTTTATAGTCAGAATGGCTTCGGACCCAGCTGGCAGAGTACTCCAAAAAGCGAGTCACGCGTTTTTGACTTATCATTAATATTGATGGCCTTACTTGCTGTTATCAATAAATTTGAATTTTTCTTTTCTCCTAACTCCCCTTTTGTTACCAGATGAACCAAATAATACAAAGAGTCTTAAGCAGGCTCACTTCAGAAGGAAAGTGCAAACTCCACTTCGCTTGCTTTCTTCTGCTCAGAATGACAAGGTTTTGTGTGGGTAAGGCAGTGGAGACCAGCAGTAGCTGTAGCTTACCATGCTCATCATATCTACTTCATTTTGCTAAACCTTATTCCTTCTTCAATCTAGGTGGAAACAAAAAGGCTGCTTATGCCAGGCTGGTGCGCACTTGAGAGGTGCATGTTTTAATTGCAAGTTTGGATTTGGCTGTAGACTGAGGCTTTCTGGTCTGTGAGACACATTCCCGTTTGTGACTGGTTTCACTTGTTTCCGCTCATTTGAGGTAAAAAGTTATATGGCTAGGGCTCCTGCCCCAGAATGATGGCAGACACAGAGATAGGAAGAAACATTGAGAGCTCTTGCTGACTTTTGAACCGTTTAAGCAACTGCTGAGGTCTTTTCATGGTGCAACCAGAGTACCAAAAATTGAAGCAGCATGTTCATTTGCAAATGAAGAGGCAACAGTCAGCAGTGTTGCTGTCCAAGATGAGAAATGTTCCTTTAAGTTCTGCCAATAGGAGATGCTTGGCAAGAAATATGCATTTATGCCTGAAGCGTAATGACCTGAATGTGTAGGCAGAAAAAGGAACAAAAATTCAGCCTGACTGTGAGAAAGGAACAAGGGTGAAGCTGATCTTTTGCTATTTTTGACAGTCTGATCACTTAAGCAACGAAGATTTTAGGCTCATTGATTAGCTGCTTGTTCCTCTCTGAAGTCACTTTTCCCATTAATTACTGCTAGTATTTACAGAGTATAACATTCCAGAAACCAAAAGTCCTCTGCAATCTGGCGATCTCCAGATTACCCTGAAGTGGGTGGCTGCTTGAGTGCTCAGAATTTCAGACACTTGGGAGGGAGAGAGAATTCATGGTTTTTCGGCAAAGGCGTTCATGATTGTATTTGCCACGAGGCTTTTGGGCTTTCCTAGGGAACAGCAGCAAGCACTGGGAGGCACTGAAAGTGTAAGTTGCTCCATGTATCTCTGCTTCCCTCCCAGCATAAGTGAGACATCGAATAGACTATTTCAGTTGGAAGGGACCTATAACAATCTCACCTGACTGCCTGACCACTTCAGGGTTGGCCTAAATCCAAGGCATATTTGACTGACAGGCTTTCGGCATTGACAACCCTAGGAAGCCTGTTCCAGTGTTTGACCACCCCCTCTGTAGAGAAAGGGTGTCAAGTGTGAACCTCTCTAAAATCATAGAATATCTTGAGTTGGGAGGGACCCATAAGGATCATATAAATCTAACTCCCCTCTCCTTGCAGGACTATCTAAAACTAAACCGTACGAGTGTCACCCAGACACTCCTTGAACTCTGACTAGTGTGGTGCTTCCCCACTTCCCTGGGGAGCCTCTTCTCTTGGTGCAGCTTTGAACTGTTCCCATGTGAACTATCACAGGATTCAAGGGAGAAGAGTTCAGCTCCTTCCTCTCCACTTCTGCTCTTCAGGAAGCTGCAGGGAGCAACAAGGTCACCACTTAGCTTCCTTTTCTCCAGACTAGACAAAATGACATGTGCTGGCCTGCCGGGTTAGCTGAGCAGGGCAGGGGCTGAGTAGGCTGGGCATGGATGCCTACCCTTGCTGCAGCAAAGGGGAGCTGGACTGGTGCTTGGCAGATCCTTATGGTGAACAAACTGTCGTCACCGGCTTGACTCACCCCCCAGTTGTATATATTGACCTTCTCAGCTTTCCTAGTGCTGCCCCATCTTTCTAGCCCTCTGAGCTAGTGAAAATGCATTTTGTTGTATTTCATCTCCCAGCACTGGACTCTGGCACATCTCAAAGGGTGAAAGTCTCTAAAATCTATTTCTCTCTGCCACTTGTTTTTTTCTTTCTTCCATTACAGCCGCTGTTACACTGTCCTACCCTGGGCTGGCCAAAACAGGGCTCACAAGCCTGTTTGGAGGGGAAAGCTGGACTGACGGTGGGGAGTCTGGTCTTGTGCATGGGGCTGGTTCAGTAATGGTAGGGAGAGGATTCCGCTCTGTCTAGAAACATGCGGGGAGCACACCCACCTTCTGACAGGTATTTCACATTCCAGCCAGCTTATTTGCAACTAATAATAATTTGCAAATAATAAAATATTCGAGGATGTAACTGGGTTTCTTTCTAGCCCTAAGAACAGTATAAACCAAGCACTGAATGCCCACCCTGTGCTCTCCGTCAGAGGCATGTACTTGGGAGGTTCACCATAGTCACAGTAATGCTGTCTGCAATCCTTCAGAGATGTAACTAATCAGGGTATTGTTAATTATAGAAGTGGTTCTTTCATTTAGGCATGGCAGCAAAACCATGAAATCCAAGAGAAAAAAACCCCTACAACTTGGTTTATGCAACACTAGGTAACACTGTGTAGTATCTTGAGCGAGTTTTGCCAAACCTAATACAGGTATTTCTAAACGTGAGCAATGAAACTGTTGCACCGAAGAACACAGCCTGCCATGATCAACACTCTTCCTCTAGACCTTATTTTTGCGTTGCTGAAGGGCACGTTTGTTTTGCCACTCTGAAAAGAAGCTGCCTGGGCTATTCCTATGGTTTGTGTTTTAGGGTGCTTTGCAAGGAGACTCTCAGCTCTGCTTTCTTCTGATTCTGTTTGCTGCTCTGCCTGATGGTCTAAGTCTGTGTGCCAGCCTTAAGACCTGCCTGCCATCTGCGTCTTGCACAACGGCTGACGGCCACAGCAGCTTGTGTGTCCCCAAGCCTTGCTTCCCTTGTTCAAGGCAGGGCTAAATGAATCATAATGCCTTTCTTAAGGCATGCAGGTCTTTTTTCCATTGATGCCTGTGACAGCTTGGTTCACGCCTTTTCTAAAGGGGAGATCTTCTAAGGTTGAATGAACCATTAATGTGTGTTAAGACAAAATGTCCTGGTTTTAGCTCATTACCCAGTGCAGCTCCTGCTCTCTCAGTGGCCATGGCCACGGTGGGAGTGCTCCCCTCCTCTGCAGGGTGCTCCAGTCCAGGGGGCAAAGGAACTCCCATTTCCAGTCTTGATGAAACTTGAGCTTTGCTGAACATAGTACTGCAGCTCCAGCTGCTCTTGCTGGTTTTTATTGTTTGTTTGGGGTTTTTTTTTTCAGAGGGCTTTTGGAGGAATGTTATATTCTGTAAATACTAGCAGTAATTAAAATGCCCATTTTGCTGATGCTAATAGTGGTAAAATTTAGTTCAGCAACAGCTGCTATGCTGTGAGTGTCCAAAGGCCCTTATAGCCCAATACCTTCTCCGCGGCTGTGACCCACATAGGGAGCAGGGTAAGCAAAGACCAGGGAAGCATATAGCAGTACCTCCTCAGATCTCTCCCTGGCCTTCACCTTAGAAAGAAAGTATTGACTTTTAGCTAAGTTTCGTGAGGGGAAGCATAATTTTTCCTAGTGTGAAGGTTCAAGCAGCCTCTCATAACTATGTAATGAAGTTGCTGGTGTTCTGCCAATCTGCAGGGAGCACGATCTCAAGAGGGCAAACAAGTATGTGCTGTCTTGGCAGTAAACAACAACACTAGCTTTGACATGTTGGGGTGTGGGGGCGATAGGATACCAATCTTTCCTCCCTAAAAAGTAAATAGTCTGAACAAAAGCAGTGATGTTGGAATTGTGCTTGCATTCAGTCTGTGGCAGTCCTGCCACTTAGACAAGGAGGTCATTGTGGGAGCTACATGCTTTCTCACTCATCTTGCAAAATCTGACTTGCATTTAGCATGCTGCTTTGTGGCACCTTACCTCTGTCCAAATACACTTTGTATACTGCTTTGTTGCACTTACTTCTGTGCAATTACACTGGCTGCTTGCATGGAGTTTCCAGCTGGCAGAGATATGTTATACAATTAATTATTTCCAGGCTGAGTGCTCTATCCCATCCCAGCATCTGGGTGTGCAATGATTAAGATTATAGCATGCTTTAGAGAACATGTAGTGAGCGATGTATAAGAGCACTGGGCTGTAAAGCCCGACCTTCATGGGAGGGGGTTAGAGTCTGTTTCCAGCCACTTAAAGCAGCAAAATTCTTACCTGGCTTCTGCCTAGGTGCAGAAGTTCAGTGGTTTCCTCCCAGCTGTCTGGAGCAATGCTGCCTAGAGACTAGAACAAAACAAAACTCCTTTCCTCCCCTGTCCTCCAACCCCACCTCAAAGGCTTCTGAAAAGTATGCAGGCAGGGGCACACCTCTGTGCCTGGGGTCCCACACTGCTGTGGGGTGCTCAAGCCTGAGCACCTGTGACCTGGGGATGTCGAAACCAGTTTTAATGCAAAAGCTGGTTCTTACTAGTGGAGTTATTTGTGGAATACCTACTACTACTGTTTCCCAAGACTTGAAGGTACACCGATGCGGTAAATGCACCCACAGAAATTGGTGGATTTCTTTTGCGGAATTTTCTGTTTCTTAGGAGCTGTTTGTTTGACTTGGTTTAGAAATAATTTTCTATCCAGATATGTTGTGACGCAATAGGAATTGCTCAGAAGTGAAGCTAAGATGCATTGTGTGAAGCCTGTCAGCAGTCGCTGCATTGCCAGAAACGCTAACAAAAGGCACTGGGTCACTGTGCGCTTGCCTCATGGGTTTTGTGGCTGATAATTCCAGCCAGGCAGAGGAAATGTTTGTTAGTAGGAGCTCTTCTTAAGGAGCTCTTAAAAAAAAGAAGAGAGAAAAAAAAAAGTTTCCCATGCGGCGCTTCATCTCCAGCGGACTGGCAAATTGTCACTGGGCTGGAGCAGATTAAAAGCTTTTTTTTGTCCTCTTCTTTCTTGTTCCTGCTCTCAGCTGGATCAAATTGTTCCTTGAGAAATACTTTGACAGGCAGCTGCCTGCCTCATGGTAGTAATGAAAAATTCAACTTTAAATATATAAACAAAATAATCTGAAGATAAACAGAACGGATGTGTAGGGTTTGGAGGTTTTGATTTAATTTATTCTTTTGCTTTTTCCTGCTCGAAGGCACTTACTGCTCAAGGCTGAGCTGTGCCCTGGCATGCCAGAACTCCTGGTGGGATGCCTGCCTGCTGAGCAGACACCTGGCACTGTGGCTTGCCCTGGCTGGGGTCCCTGGAGACTCACCTGTCTCCACAGCCACTCCGTCTGCTTCTCCAGTCCTTCAGTTTCTGGGCATGCCCTTCGTGCGCGCTGCTGCCTGGGGTCCGGAGCAGACCTTCCCTGGGGGCTGGCTCCCTGCCTCACCCTGTGTAGGAAGAGTCAATGAATTTCCTCGGTCATTATCTGGCCCAGCCCTCTTGCCTTGTTCAGTAGATCAGGAACCAACACAGGACTGGGTTTTTCTCATGATTCTGATATGAGAATTCAATAATGTGTATCTCAAAGAGGAGAGCAATCCTCTGTGCTGCAGGTAGTGCCAGATAGGCATGGAAATATGAGATGCGTATGGAAAACAAAAGAAAGGGCTTTGAAAGGCCAGGTTTATGATAGACTTCTGGTACTTTGCTGACACAGTGTTTAATGT
The DNA here is from genome assembly GCF_023634085.1 of Falco cherrug. Taxonomy (NCBI): domain Eukaryota; kingdom Metazoa; phylum Chordata; class Aves; order Falconiformes; family Falconidae; genus Falco; species Falco cherrug. Next base: position 80,973,544 of record NC_073698.1, read on the forward strand.
CACTGGCAGTTTATCAAACTGATCTGAGCTGGCTAATAAGATTTCCAATAAGGTGATAAAGATACTTTTTGTTTGCCTTGTATTGTAAAAATAGCTACTGTGCTTTGGCAATAGCTCAGACATTTTATGTCTTTATCCCTTTAGCTACTGTGACTGCAGTAGTGATGTATTTTAGAAGTTAGGTAAAATAGTAATAGTAAGTCTGACGGATAACAGGATGAATTGAGAGGAATACAATTGCCTCTAGTTCAGCATGATGCTGTGGAAAATAAGTTTGTGCAAGCAAACCTGATTTTGTTTTGAAACTACACTCTCAGCCTCATGAAGGATGATGTGACAGCATAGATCTCCTGGCAGAAGAAATTAAGAAGGAAATGTTAGCAATCACCTTCAGTCCACAATATGGCTGCATTAGTGTTGCTTCTTACTGACACATTCTTAAAAGTTTTCCTGCGTCAACTGAGAGATGTTTTGTCACCTTTTTACTCTTTCCAATTATTTTAAGGGTGGACTTATTTTTGTGTGACAGATATGAAAGTGTAGTCTGGCAGTTTATATGCAATCCTATTCAAAACCAGTAAATGGCTTCTGTTGACTTATGACGTCTACTGGGGTGAATGTGGCAGAGAAGTAGACTTTCCAGTCCAACAAGTGGAAGACGAGAAGAAGGTCTCTGCATGCTGGAGATGTGACTTCAAGCACCGAGTCAGCTACGGCCCTGTGTGACCCTGGGTGTGTGACTTTTGTGTCCAAGTTTTCCAATTATAAAATGGTCCTAAGCAGCACTTCCTGAAATCACAGGAAGACAAATCAGTGTTTTATTGCTAAACAGTTGGGACCTCTTTCAGGCAAGTTGGAAGGTCAGCCTGAGACTCTGTTGATATAAGAGCATCTGTCTGTACATAGAAGTTTTCTGTGCCAGACTAAAATGGGAGGCAGGGTCTTTCTTAACAAAGCACTTCAGTTTGTGGTTAATAGTGAGGTCATGAGTAGTTCCCAAGGGCTTGCATTTTGCAGCATGGGGCATTGGCTTGGATACACTACTTATGCTTGTTAGCAGTGCTGGTAACACATGAACGATTTGAAGCATTTTTTTGTTGTGTTGGTAGGTTATTGTACAGGTTGACATGTTGTCATGTAACTGTGTCTTGAAAGACGAATGAGATGGAGGCTACTGACTGGTCTGTGGCCTGTAATTCCCTGGGCTGCCAGATGCAGGGGCGATCACCTCAAGGAACTTGTGGGTTGCCTTTCCTAATCCTCAGATGGGGACCAGTTTACAGTGATTTCATCCCATGTAATCCAATGAATGTGGTGAAGGTCCTAAAGCTTGCATCACACATAGAAGAAGTCCCAAGAGCCTAACTAACTCCTACAGTGAGTGAGGGGGTCCTCTCCCTGTGGAGTTGGGCTGTACTTAGTTATTCCTTTAGAGGAGTTTCTCTTGCCCTAGAAAAGAGAAAGGTTAGAGAGATTACCCTCATGGGGTAATGTGAACTTTTGTGCATATATGCTATAAATAGGAAAAGGATTCACTTTGCAATTTGGAAAACCAACTAAGAACGTTTATTTGATGCAGTGCAAGGGGCTTTAGAGACAATGTTTGGAGTCAGGGTTGTTGAAGTGGAAAAAGGGAGTGCATTTTTGAGCAAAAGAGAGATTTCAGCTCTCACAGGTGAAAAGATTTAAATAATGAATTTGACTACAGGACGGATGGATTCAGACCAGTAAGTAGCAACACATGCTCTCTCTCGGGGCTTTCCATCTGTGGTTTACCAGCCATGCCACAACTAAAGCCTTTCACTTTTCTGTGAAAGTGAGTCCGTTTCTTAGAGTCTTCCCACAACGCTGCATCAAGTGGTGCTTTCCTGTGCATGTGTTTAAGTTGCTTGAAACATCGTTCATCTGACCTTCTATCTTTAATGAAAGAGAGGGATGCTGGTGTGCAAGTGCAACACCGACCTGGGACTGTGCAATGAGTCCGTTTCAGTTCTGGAAGTGGGAGGGTGCGTTGTACCTTTGCTGTGCTAGGGGTTGTTATGTTGGGTGAGAAAAGGATGTAGCAGCCCAGCGTAAGTGCTGCCTTCAGGCTTTATTTAAGCCTGTACCATGTAGCTTTCATTGAGTTTACTCAAGGTATTTTGTTGTGCAAGCCAAAATCGAGCACAGGTTGTCAAGTCTCTGTGTTGCATTGGTCTCTCCTTGTCTGAGGGCTTTGGAAAGGAGCAGTCATGCGCCCTGAGGGATATGGCTGAAACTAAAACTGTCACTTTGGTTGGGGCAACTTGTCTTTACATGCTGCCAGATTTAGTCAAACATCCAGATGGATTTTATTTAAAATATAAACAGGTATATGATGACAAACTCATTACAAAATTTCTAAGTCCTTTTAATGGTAACAACTGCTATCTAGGATTTTCTTGTCTCCAAAAATAGCTGGAAACCTAAACCAACCGAAACTACGGATTCTGAAAGAGCAGGCTGTTGCATTTAGATGTTATTCTCTAGGTACCATGAAGTAGCCCAGAAGTAAGGAAATCCAACCAGTCTAAATTAGCTTAACGACATATTGCAAAGCAACTGCTAGGTTCAGTTCTTGCATCTCTAAACTGTTACAGCTTCTTGCAGTTGCAGAATATAAAGGTGGAAAACTGTTTTTAGGAAAGGCTTCTGTCAGTTACAGCAGCACCAAAGAGGATGCGCAAAACAGCTTCATGTGATAGATAGCAAGGAAACGTCCACAGGATGACTTACTGAACCACTAGGAAATGGTTACCTTCACATCTGCACAGATGTTCACATTTTTAAGGTGTCTGCATGCTTTCTTCAAGCATGTTCCCTTTAGGGTTCACTGAAGACTAGATATGGACTTAGAAAATAATCTAACATCTAGATTAATGGACATGAGAGAAGACAAAGAAAGGCTGACATTTAAAGTAACTGATGGTACCTTAAGTAATCTTATCCAACAAATGCTGTGAGCTGAATACCCTACCTGAGAGGGTATGTTACAGCTGTAGACTGGAAGGCAACAGAGGACAAAAGAGAAATTAATAAATAAAACAGAGTATTTTTCACAGACATTGAAGATTAGCAAATATGCAATATACTTTTTTGACATTAATAGATACAACACCTTTCTAAAAAACCACAGTTGTACACAGTTAAAATCTAAACAGAAGGCAGGAGCTTAATTATTTTGTTGCAGCTTGGCTGTTTGTTTTTGTTTTTAAAACAGCTTCCCTATCCTGTTCAAACTGGCGAGTAAGCCTAGACTGCAACAAGTGAGAGCTAAACTGCCCCGTCTTTTAAATGCCGTGGAGGCTGAGCCTGTGCAGCCCTCCCACAAGATCCTGGTGTAGCGATGGTGCGCAGGTACCCAACTCAGAGCCTCCTTGAGGGCACTGCAACAAACCCCTAACTGTACTATTGCCCAGTGGTTCTGGAGTCCACATAATGGGACAACAGGACAACAACATTTTTTTTTTTCACTTGATGGATATGAATGCTAATCTTGATATGAAAAATCAATGGCCTGCCTCAGACGCTGGAGAGCCTCCCACACACAGAGCTAGGACAAGTAAGGCTGTAACTTATTCACAAAAATGGTAGAATTTTAGTTTAGCAACTGGTGCAGGAACCAAGTGTCTCCAGGGCTCAGTTTAAACATGGTCTCCGTGCCCCATGACAAGATGGGGAAAATGCCCCACCTAGGCAAGACAGCTAGTATAGATTCCTCCTCCTTCAAAACTTCATACCATCAGCAAAGTTTACTATTTTCAACCAGTTTCTCTTGGCTGGCTCGTGGCTGGAACAGCAAGGCACGTGCACTGGCACAAGGAACTGCACTTGGCTTTCCTGGACATTCACAGACAACACGGTGCTATTGTCTGCACTCTTTCCTGTCTGTCTGTCTTTCCTTCTTTTTTTTGGGGGGTGGATGGTGGGATGGGACACAAGGAGGGGTTCAGTTTAAAAATGTCAGTTTAAAATCCTCCCTGGAAGCCACAGGGGAGTGCTTAAATAAAGACCAGCTGAACTGAGCAGAGCTCAACCACAGGTTTTGTTCCATCCTGAAAAGGGTAAGTCCAGGTAACATTAACATAGCAGAGAGCACTATTTTTAATCGGTCAGGTTTCTACAGCCTGCTCTTTCACACAGTACGTACCAGCTTCTGTCAAAAGTGGAAGTCCCCTTTTTGGTGGAATATTTGGTAAAAAACAAAATGCTGATATCAAGTGCATTTAAAGAACACACATTCCCTTACATTAACACATTCAGTGTTTAACCCTGTCAGAGCAACACCCACTTTTGGAGGACTGGGTCAAAACATTCTACCTAATTCTGTACACAGTAACACACAGCTGGTGAAACCAGACAATAAAAGGATGTGCTGTAGAGAGAAAAAGGTGGAAAAGATCACAAATCTCACTTTGTAGAGAGCCCTTCAGTTTTCTTTCTTTTTTTTTGTTTTTTAGCTGCCTTTCTTCATATTCAGTAGTCATTGTCAGTGTAAAGAGACACAGCAAGAACTTTGCACATTCCTGAAATGCAGTTGCTTCTGCTACTAAAAAGGTCCTCAAAAGTGATGAGGAGAGACTGGGCACTCACCACCTGTCAGTGGTCTGGCACAGAGAAGCTAAGTCCCAGGCTTGCTGCCTTCTCCAGTGCAGGAGCTCAGCACACTGACAGAATATCAGAGGACTGTCCAAAGTGGTTAGCTGGTGCGGTGACACAATTGTTGTGTGGACACAGCCAGTGGCTGGAACAGAAATCCAGTGCATTTTGTTTTCTCTTCTGTTGGAGAAGCTTTTTTTGCCATCTCTCTTCGCACGCTCTGCAGAAATATGTCACTTGTATTACAAGCGATGCTGCCACTGAGATAGGGGTTGATGCTTCTCTTGACACATCTCCAGCTGCCCAAATTGTTACCAGACTTCCCATTTAGACAGGTGCTGTAAAAACAAACAAACTTCTTTTTAGAAAAAAATAGAAAAAAATCCCCCAGAAGTAATCATGTCCTAGAGTTGTTTTTACTATGTAACCAGTGGAACAAGCTCCAAGATGTATTAATGCTGCTGAGACAGGATCACCTGGGGTCAAGCCCTGCCTCTGCCTAGATACCTGAGACACTGAGGTCCCTCTGCCCTTGTGCCACAGATCGAAAATGCCTCTCTTTGTGCAAATGCAAAAAAGTGCTCTCCTGCTAACGTCCCCCTCCCTTGTGAAGGGATGTCAATGTCACCTTTGGTTTGTTTTAGACTACTTCAGTGAAGGGATCCCTCCAGAGAGCAATTCAGAATTGCTCCAGCTCTGAATTTCTCCTCACTGGAGCATCCTGCCCACTGACTGTAATCTCTGTCTGGAAAGACTAACCCCACCAGGACGAAGTTACTCTTCTTTGCAACTTGCCTTCCTCTCAGTTTCCAGAACTTTTTTCTTTGTAACAGCAAAGCTAGTCTCAGTAGGCTCTTTTTGGTTTGCAGTATTCAGGTTTTCCACCCCCTGTAGAACAATTTGACCTTCCTCGTAAAGTGAAACCACTAGAAGCAGAAATGTATTTACATCATTTTTGAAAAGCAAAATGCTGTGGCTGTGTCCCCATGGGTGCACCTCCAGTGTCTCACTCCCCACCTACCACACACAACTTGCTTGAAAATATCAAACAATGACTGAATTAGGCTAGAATTTCTCCAAAAGCCCATCTTTTGCCCTAAGGTAGTACCAGCTATTTCTAAATAATTTCTGACTGATGCTGGTGTCCTCTTTCATTAAGAAAAAACAGAACAGCAACCATAGAGAGACTGATGGGAGACTTGGCAGCCTGCACAAACCCTCTGTGTCAGCGCTCAACTCCCATTACCCTCAGAAAGGCATTTCTTCCTAACATCTAACTTAAATCTCCTTTGCTTAAGCCTGTTGTGCCTTAAGTGCTGTGTCTGCTGGGTTAGGACAATAACTAATTTGTCCCATCTTCTTTAAGGACTCTTATGAATTCCTTGTCTTCTCCAGCCTAAACAAACAACCAGTTTCATCAGAGATCACATTCCTTAGATCATTCCTATTTCCCTGGTGTTGGTCCAAGTTGCCCTCAAATTGGGACATCCGAAGGCCACTGCCTTCCACAGCTTACATGGCTCTCTTGGCAGAAAACAGCCCTCAGATGTGGGACAGTTTCCAATAGCAGCAAACCACCAAAGCTGCTGTCCCACCTCCTCTTCCACAAACGCTGCGGAGACATGACAAAGCACAGATAGTGTCTGGAAGGCTAGTGTCTTTGTTTTGTTGTTAATGAACAAACCACACTACAGCAGTTTTCAACATAAGATAAATATTTACTCATATTTATGTTAAAGAAGTTTTTCTACTTATGAGCTAAGTCCCAGGACCTAATCAAATGGGAGCTGGTATAAGTAAGGCTGAGGAAGAAAAACCTGACCTTAAACGAACGGCTTGTGTTACGTTAATGCAGCTCACAGGAACTGGAAAAGGAAAATGTCCTTTAAGGAGAAATTCCATCCTCCTTTCTACATTATGCTCTACAGGAAACAGTGTAATGTTTGTTGATGTTTAGCAAACACAAATGTTGGGGATCAGGCTGGGGTTACGTGATGGGTCTGGAAAAAAACTGACCATTAACCCAGTTTGCATGACCACCAAAGAAGTTCCAGATATTGTTTTTAAATTTAAGGGCTAATTTGCTTCTGCTTGATTTGCTTGATTATACGAATTGGGTACATGCACAGCATCTGCTATGGCAAACTGCTTTAACTATTACAGTTTTGGTGAAAACACAGTATTTTCTGCCTGTTCTGCAGAGACACCCAGGCAACAGTTATTTGCTTCAGTAGAAACTATCAAGTAAGATATAAAATAGGCAGATAATTCATCCTCTCTGTACTCTTGCAAGTCCCCTGTGCTGAGTTTGTTTTTCCAAATTTGTCTTGGATTTTTTGCCCCATTTTTATTTTTCCCCCACTATAAATGAAAAATGAATTTGTGAACTAGCTGGCCTGCAATACTGCATTCTTGCTTATAAAAAGTATGAACATGTTGAAGGTCTGAACTGCATTTTTTTTCCCTAGGAAAGGAGACCACTTAATATATACTTCTTTTTAATTGGGTGTATATAGGCTCAGGTTCATAAATATGAAGCAAATGATGTTCCTGCATTCCAGCTAAAGATCTCCTAGGAAGCAGTGCTTAAAAAGGCAGGAAACAACCACTTGGTGATAGGCACTGATATAATATGAAGTGATAAATGGTCTGTGTTGTTCAGACTTGAAAATCAGCATTTAAAACAGATTTTCCAAGTTTGGCTCTGTCTTGAGGACAACAGGAGCTTCAGTGTAGCTGTACAACAGGAGAGGAGGGTGGCTTCAGCCTGTGTGTGTCCCCTGTTGATTAGTTATGTCCTTTAGCCTGAACTGTGGAAGGAACTTCTGGGAATCAAACCCCTCAGGCTGCCTTTTGCAACACTTGGAGAGCTCAGGGAAAGGGCTGACAGAAGTAAGGCTATGGCTTTACGTGCTTGAGTTTGCAACATGCAGCAAGTATAATCCAAAGGCTTTGTGCTGGACCTGAGTATTGCAGCTATGAAGTTAAGTCACTCTTGAGTCAAATGCAGTAATCCATATTTTAATACTTACAGTTGAGTCCTCCTTTGTCTTCATTTGTTTGGACATCTGTTGAAACAAATGCACTGTTTTAAGCATATAGCATAGGTAACTATAGTCTTTAACCAGACAGGATTAATAACATTCAGCAGAGTTGAGGGTTCAATGTGTTAAATGCTCTTTGGACAGCAAAATGCAGTACATACTCTATTTGCTTACAACTTAGGTCACCATTCCAGCAAGGATAGATTTTGGGCTTGGATCAACAGCCCTGCTCCATGTTTTTGGACAGAGTCCTGCACCACTCTTGAGTTGTTTCTGAAGGGAGGACACGGCTCCTAGCACAGCTGCTGCACATGCCGGGCAAGATCACTACCCTGCTTTCTCCTGATATGTTCTGATGCACCTGGGCTGGCTATAGATATGACGAAGAGGGCATGGATTGAGAGCGTGAAAAGTGTGGTTGCCCCCGCTGCCTTTCCGTATATGTTAGCTCTTGTGCACCTGCAAAGTGGCTTACAGTAGGTACTCAGATGTATCACCACATTCAGTCTGGTTCACAGGATGTCTTTTAGAGCCACCTTTTCTACTGTCATGCCAAGCACTGAAGAGTTCTGCACGTGGTCAAATACAGCAATACAAGGATACACATGTATAACATGGAGTGACAGTGAGACATGTTTTATTTCTAACTCATAGAAAGCTGCTTGATGCCAGGGATGTTGATCCCTTAGTTATCTGGCCAGTGACTATAACGTTCTCAGGACTGATTTATTCTCTGATTTCTGCTTTGGATTCTGCTAAGCATAGCAAGGTACTGACTCCAGTCCTGTTCCATGGAAGACCATCGCCTGCATCTGTCCAGAAACTGCCTGCAGGGATCGCAGCTGAGAAACTATGGCCTGAACAGGTACAAAGTCAGAGTTACTCCTGCATCCAGCAGTTAACTTCTGTGAGGCTCAGACACAATAGCAGAAAACCATAAAGAATAACATGTTCTGGGGCACTACATGTCCTCTCCAGGGCACCCCAGGTTTTTGATAACAGCACGATTTCCTGCTGTTTTGTGCAGGCAGCTTACTCGTACCTTCTAGCAACGAACTAGGTTTGGTCATGCAAATGAAAGACCTCATTACCTGTGTAGGACAGTAGCTTAAAGGACCTCCGTCTCCACAGCCAGCAGGTTAAACCAACTAGAAGACCTATTCCAATGACGATGGAAATGATGCAAGCTGCTTGAGCACCTCGTCCATTTTTTTCCAGGGTTTTGTGACTTTCTGTGCTAGAGCCATTGCTTTGCATCTGCTGTGTGTCTAGAATGAAATAGAAAAAGGGCGTAGTAAAGTGTAAATTTTCACATTTCATGCCAGGCAAATATTTGACCATATTTTACATGCACAAAGAACATTCTGAAGGACTAAATACTTGCTCTACTCATATCACTGTAACGCTGGTGGTATTTCTTCTGAGTCAGGCACATCTCCAGCTTACACTGTCTAATAATACAATGCCAGCTTACTCCTCCCTGTCATCATACTGCACATATCCCTCTTTCACAGCCTTGCGAGACTCTATGTTTGAGCTTGTATCTAGACTAAGTTGAAAATAAATCTATACAGTATGTATAATGTAAATCTGATAGTATTCAGAAAACTGGGTGAAAACCTGTTTCTCTGGAGTTACTGATGAATTTCCACCAATTGCTGCAAACTGAAGCTTTCAAATCACATCTCTATTTCAAGTGTGGTAGGCTTTTAGAAACCAACAAAAAATAGTAAGATGAAGGTCTTTTTTCCCCCAGAATACAATAAGACAGAAAAGCCATTAGGAAACCAATGACAAAGTTACTTAGTTTTCCTTTAATTTGGGATGGCAGCAAGGGTATGCTATCATATAAACACTTTACTGTGCAACTTTTGATTGTGCACACAATTTTTGTTCCTGGAAGCAGTTTACATCCTTTGGCTATGTTTGTGGGATCACTGCCATTAAGTCCAGAGTGTGAGTCCTTGGCATGTTCAGGTAAACTGTGGCTATCCAGCTAGTTACGCAAACAATCAAACCTCCTTGTACCAGGGTGCAGAAACCTACAAGAGAAAGGTGTGGCAGAAGGCAGGACCAGGAAGAGCAATGAAATGGAACAGTCTCCTCCAGGTAAGCTCTGCTACTCCAGATAGCTTCTCTACACAGCTTTTTTTGAAATAACGAAATCCACTGTTGGTACTATAGGTATAACTTTCTTTATAGATTTTTTTTTTTAACATCTCTCTGTTTTTGTGAACAGTTGAGTAGCTAAATACTTGTTTTTACTATTGATCACTCATCAGCAATAAATAACGTATTATACTTCTGCTGTCAGGTGATTTGTTCTATTTGGGCTAATGTTAGCCATTTGCTACAGGTCTACTTTAAATAGCACACTGTATTAAACTCAGTTTGGAGACTGAAAACAGAGCTTTGAAACTAGGCAGAGTAAAAAGCAAACGAGTGCTGTAAAGTAGTTGGCTAGGGATTCAGGAATCACGGATTTGCTGTGCCCTCTGAAAAATAACCTGACTCCCCAAGTCATCACGTTCCTGAGGAACCAAAGGGTAAAGCCCAGTCACTGTCTTGGCTGCAAAAGCTTCTCAGGGCCATTGTCATAACACACTTGATGGGGTGTTCAATGTGGGAGAAGTAAACATAAAGTCCATGGCTAAGCATAACTAGCTTGAAACAAAACCTGAGCCCTTCTCAGTATTTTTTCAAACTAATTTTGAATTAATGAGTACCCCTCGTTAGCGCGTATCTACAGAGACGCACTGCTTGATATTCCTGCTATCTAGAAAACATGAAGTAGCATGAAGGGACTTACAGTTGGCTGACAGATTTTCCCGCAGTATTTTATTTTCTATGGAGCACTCTATTTGCATGTTAGAAGTGGCTTTAACCTTCAGCGTGCTAAAAACACTGTAAGTGCCATCGGCATGGGGTATGATCTTTAGCTCTGATGGAAGCAGGTGGCTGTTATCTGTTTTGTTTATCCAATATACATTGGGCTCTGGGTATCCATTGCCAGACTTGCAGCTGAAAGTCACCTCCTCTCCAGTGCTGTCACTGTTTCTTATCGGTCCGCTGAGTATTGGTTGGCTATAACTAGCTGGACAGCAAGAGAAAAAGAAGTAGTCATTGATATGTTGAAATGTATTGAAAAGACAAAATTTTGGTGTAGGTTCTGAAGCAGAAGTTCTGGGTTTCACATGACCCTTATGACCTGAGAGGGAAACACCTGCAGGTTTGGTATATAAGCCAGAGAACTGAGAAAATTACTGGAAGGGCAGAAAGCTGAAGACAAACCCAAAGGAAGAAAGCAAATTCTTAAGCTGCTGTCACCCAGTCATGTGCAAAAGCCCTTATACTAAGGAAAACCAAGATGAAAAAAACACCCCACGCTGGATAAACAGCTGCTACAGGTATTCTTCCAGTTTTAGATTCCCTGTCTGTAACACTTAAATTAAGCAGACTTCATTTCAGAATAGGGCTGAAATATGTTCTAAAGGTAAGGGTATGCTTATATCTAATATTGAAATGGATGGACTTGGAGAGCTGGAATGAGGATGTGGGCAAATATGTGCAAGTGATACAAGTTCTTACCTGCCAAACTGAGAACCACTTTCGCCTGGTGAATCACTCTGGTATATTCAGTTTTCTGCAGTACTACACATTTGTATGTACGTTCATCACTCTGGCTGACATTTAGTAATAGCAGAGAAAAATCGCCGTTTTCCAATCCATCCCAGAATAACTGAGTCCTGTTTTTAAAGTGAATACACTGTTCACTTTCATTGTCTTGACCAGAGATCAGTGCATGAACAACTGAACACTCTTCTTGATCATCAGCTATTTGCCAATATACCCGTAGATTTTTTAAGTGCAGTTCTCTTCCTCGATAAATGCAACTCAGTGTAGCATTGTCTCCAAGTTTACTGACTATGATCGTCTCCTCCAGTGCAATAACTGCAAGATTAAAATAGAGAAAAAAGGGAGGTTATGTGGGGAAAATGTCATTATTTTCAAGTACATTCTACCTCATGTGGACTCCAGTATTAGTATTCATAAGATGCAGGTAAGCACGCTCACTTCATAGGCATGCCTACCTCCTGACTTGCCAGTGGCTAATTCCCTCCATGTCTGTTGTTTGTTTATTTTCCAAAGGGATCTTTTTCACTATAAAGCCTTCTGATTATTTCTTTTTCCAAGGGCCAACTGGTCAAAGCATTCCCAGACCCAGGGATACCTGCATGTTTGACTTTGCCCACTGACTGGGACTGACTGTAGGCACATATTCAAGTCCTAATGCTTTAATAATCACTTTTATTTTTATTTGGAAAAATGCCAGATAACACCAGGTAAATCACAAGAAGTGGAAACACCGATAAGAAAAAGAGTGCTACCATTATTGTGAGATTCCCCCAAATTTGAAAGGGGAGTAAATAGTGGTTCTCGAAGTGGGCATGTCATAGCAATCACATTTTATTGCCACCATTGGTGTCACCCTCTCAACAAATATACCTAGCTGGCAAACCAGCGTGCCCAGGTACCTCCATTAATTAAACATTTACAACTTCTCACAGCCACTTTAAGTAGGCCAGTACAGTGTCTGGCTTTCAGGGCACTTTTCCTGGTCTCCAGACATGAGAACAGCAGCCTATCCTCCTGGCGAGCAAGATAGAAGGCATGAGCAGGCTGCAAAGGGATGCAGAAAGCGCAGGTCAGCAAGTCTGAAAGGGCCAGGGCAGCTCTGACTGCAGCCTCCCTGCAGATGAGGATGCACCACCTCTCCTCCACCCCAGCAGCTGAAACCTCTCTGGTGCAACTGGTTACTGAGACCAAAGCAGTGTGCACATTGTAAATGTTGGGCTGGGGGGTGAGAGGGCGTCGGGCATGGGGTTGGATGGGATTGATTACAGCTGGGGGAAGGGATTATGTGGGTGGGTGAATTAGGGAAAAAAAGATGACAGGAGTGAGGGTTTGGAAATCTGGCAACAGTGCATGGTGAGGTGGGAGGGAGGCTCCAATGTCCAAGGGGAACATGTCTTTGTGTTGGTGTGCTGGAATGAGAAATAGTTTATCTACATGTCTGAGTTGCGCACCCTGGCTTAAAAACACCACTGAAGCAAATGAAGTACTTGCAAAAAGGAAGGCAATATGCTCTCCAGACCCTTATCCTCTGCTGGGTGAGACAAGAAGTAATGGGCTTGAACCGCAACAAGGGTGATGCAGCCTAGATTTTGGGAAAGCCCTTGTAGCAGCAGGGAAATTGATGCCCTGGGAAGACAGGGGCACCTCCATCACTGGTATTCTTGAGGAACAGGCCAGCCGGCATCTATTAAGGCTTTATCTGTACAGTTTGTCCTGATTTTGGGGCCAGGAAGTTTCCTTGGTGACTTTGTTGAGGTCCTTCTCAGTGATTGAGTAAGAACAAGAGAGAGCTCTGAAAATGCTTAACTATCACCTAGCGATATCATTTACTTTACCTTTGTTTTGAAAGGCATTTTTTGAACTGTAGTAAAAGACTTGCTAATGCTGGGTACTCGATACCGTGATGTATAATTCTAGTTCTAATATGAGTATGGACTTTATCCAGGCATGTTAGATCTGCTTATCAACAGCCCTTATTACCACACTTCTAAGGCCTTTTGTTGGCAGGCATAAATATGCAGGGATGTCTGCGAAGCAAGCAGAGCAATCTGAGCAAGAACATCTGTAAGTTCCCTTGCTATTCTCCGTACGGAAACTGGTAGATACTTCTTTCCTTGATGCATGTCAGAGAAAGATTTCACACTGAGGAATTCTTAAGTGTCTTGCTGAAAACACATAGATGTTTATATGGTATATATTACAACTACTTTGTGTATTTAGTCAAAAATATTGAAAAGAGTGCAGCTCATTTTGAGATGAAGCGTTCTGAACTTACCAGGTCTCAGGATATGGAGGAGCAGTAACAGAAATCCGTAGCTAAAACAAAAAGCAAACAAGAGTGTTACATGTTTGACTTTAGTGTCTCTGTTGTTTAAATAAGCAATAAACCTAATATTGATTGATTTAGTATAGTAGCAGAAGTAGGTAAATTAGGTGCTACTACTATGTAATGTCCTATTCAGTATTTGCATTTTTGACAGCTGCAAAACTTCTGCTCAAATGACATAACTCTGTGGGTGGGTGGCCAAGGCCACGAATAGCAGTGAGATGCACTAATACTGGAATCGGAGCAGAGGGCATGAAGCTGGTGTTGTGCCTGTCTTTCTTGTGAAAAACAAACCGTATAGACTTACTGGATATATAGGCCCTGAGGGCTACTTGTATCACTGGGAAGGGGAGTGGCTGCACAGGTCTAAATCCAGGTCAAAAGCCCTGCATCCTACCGTTTTGCTGAAACTCAGTGGTTACAGTTTTATCTGGTTAGGAGACACCAAGCAGCTGACCACGCTGACCACCAGTTTGTGCACTCGGTAAAAATGCGTAAACAGGAAACGTGCTGATAGCAGGGAGCTGTACAAAGGTTTTGCTGTAAAGAATTCCGCATGTTGGATTACTCCAGAGGGGCATATTTATGCAGGAGTTTCCCAAGGAAGTTACACCTGCTGGATGCTATAGGAAAAGCCAGTTTAACCTATTTATAAAGTCCAGGCAATTTACCTCTCATCTCCTAGCACTTTACAAAAGATAAATGTGCAGCACTTTCCTAAGAGTTACTTTAAAATAGCCTTTCACCACCACGCCTAGCTATACATTGTGCTCTCCTTCCTCCAAGCCACTGTGGGAAGGGAAAGGAAAGGAAGATGCTGGGAAAGTTTTGGAATGAGAGCTGTGCGGCTGCAGTTGCCCACTTTGATATTGCTGCAGGTGCAATAAGGCTGGACAGAGGGGCACGAGCATCCCCAGTGGCCCCAGCTCACTTTTGCAAGCAAGACTGAGGCCACAGTACTCTGGTGCCCTTCCCCAGTTGTTCTCAACCATCAGCCAGGTCCAACACTGAGCCAAGGGCTGAGACAATGGGCAGACCTGCCCACAGCAGCCCATGTCCACCCAGGAGCAAGCTCCAAGGTCTCCCACCTAGACTGTTTGCTGCCTTCCCTCCAAACCAGCTCTGCCCTGCCTGACCCTCCTCCCTCCAAGCCCCAACCTAAGCTCACTCCCCCAGCAGCCATTTCTCACCTTGCTTTTCCCATCAGCTGTACTTTAAAACATCCCCTCTCTCTTCCAGGCCTCCTGCCCTTTCCCCACAGTTCCCACCCTTTTGTCCAGCTGAGCATCAGGACTCGTCCACCACTTCCCAGGCACAGCATCACTTCTGCCCAGCTTTACTCCCAACAGCTGTCTGGGCAGAACTTGGGTCTCCCACCTGCCCCCAAGAAAATTACGATCTTCCCAAATACATTTGGCTTCCCATAGAGAAAGCAGAGGACATTCCTGACACAAAATCTACCTCCACTTGAAGCCCCGTCTCCAGAGAACAAGATTGAGAAAGTTTAGGGAAGAGTCAGTCTGTACTGTATTACTTTTACATGAAGAAAACACTTTATTTTCCTTTTCTGTGTCCTTTGAAATGGTTTCATAGATGAGGTTTCAAAAGTTTAAGTGGAAGCTCAGAACATTTCTGCTCGAAAACTTACTTCAGGGCTGACTGCAGATTTTCTAAAGTAAGTGTACCCGGACACTCCAGGGAAGTGGCTCGGCTCTGCTCTCTCACTGGCAGTGACTTTTGTTGGCTTTTGCACATTGTCTTGTCTTTCTGTTGGTTTTTTATACTGTGCAGGAGCCATTGCTTTTGTGCCAAGCTTGTAGAGGTCTGTCTTGACAAGCTCACCTTCATGTAGTTCTTAATCTTTCTTAATCCTGTGGCTGTGGGTTTGATTTCTTCCCGCCCAAGTTAGATACTATGGCTATAGCAAGTAATTTGAATTAAATGGAGAACTTCAATCAACTGATCTTTATGGGACGTTTTAGGGAATTTCCCTATGGCAGGCATTCGCTGTTGCCAACAAATATTTAGACAGTCAGCCAGAACTGATTCTCTAAAGTATGTACACAAAGCAGGTCTTGATTTCTTATTTTAATAAATGATGTCACAGTCAAGGTTGGACAGATCTAGAGATAATCATCCTCTTAACTTAGAGGAGGTTGCAGCTGTGGTAATGTGGGGGCACTGCCAATGCACCATGTCCCCCTGGAACAGCTTTAATGCCAAGCTCCTGTTGAAAAAAGGGAGAAACGCTTTTGCCCCAAATCTGCACTCAGCCCCTGTGCCTATCATGCTAGCAGTGAGCGCCACTAAGTGCAGGTGTAGCTGCCTTAGTTTATTAGTTCTCCCTGTGTCCCTTTTATTTTTTAATAAAAAATGATTTTTTTTTCTTTTTCAATTCTTTCCCAACCTTCCCATTCTATACATTTTCTAAAATGCCCTGTGAAACCAGAGAAAGTTGCATTTCTTCTTTCATACATTCTTATTTAGTGAGATTACTGTTTGTACCAGCACCTCAACTTTTTCATGCAGTATTTATTTAGAATCAAGGGATGCTGCTGTTCTGGAGCAAACTAGCCAGAGAAAAGACATCCCGACGCTTGCAGTAACAACTTCGGGGCTTTTTCTCCACTGTTAAGATTTGTTTTATCCCCTGACCTTGCAGCGATATCGCTCTTCTTGCACCTAAACAAGTTATCCGTGAAGCTTTTCTAACGCCTACTGCAAGGCAGCACTAATCCGGACAATAAACGGGGTGGGCCTGCTTGCCTTCTCGCATCTTTGGGCAAAAAGGCTCCTGAAAACACCAGCTAATTGCCCGCAGCCTTCGCTGGCGGAGCACGGGCAGGCGGGGCCCCGCCGGCGCTGAGCGGCCGCGCCGGGTCGCTCCCCGGCCGAACCCCCCGCGGTACGGGCGCCCACGGGAGCTGCCGCCGGCCACCTCCACCGCTGTCCCGGGTGCGGGAGGGGACCCCGTGCGGCCCCTCGTCCCCGTCTCCATGTAGGAAGCCCACCCCCGCCAGAACAACTTCTGCCCGCTGCGTTGCAATGACACTCGGGGTTTGCTAAGGGGTGGGGGGCAGTGGCGCGCCACGCAGCCCCGAGCCAGCGGCCCCCACTCACCCTCGCGGCTCCATCGCAGCGGCGGGGGAGGGGGTGGCTGCCGGGCCGAGCCGAACCGAGCCGTGCAGTGCTGTGCCGTGCCGTGCAGTGCCGAGCCGTGCTGTGCCGTGCCGTGCCGTGCCGTGCAGTGCCGAGCTGAGCCGATCTGACAGCCGCCCGGTTCAGGCCGTTCCCCTTTTCCCTCCCACGCCGCCCGCCGGGGATTTCCGCCTTCCGTGCGCGGCCAGCCCCGCCACCGGGCACCGTGCAGACGGGGCGCCCCGCCACCCGGCCCCAGCCCCGCTTCGGCCCCGCGCCCCGGCGCTATGCTCCGAGAGAGCCCTGCCGCGGCCTGCGGGGGTCCCAGAACCCGCCCATCCCCGCTGACCCTTCCCACAGCCCCGCCGGGGGCAGCCGGCAGCGCTCCCCCCCGCCCCCCCAAGCCGTGCCCCCGCCGGGAGGCTGCCGGCGCCGCTCAGGCGGGGCGCCCCTCACCGCAGGCTCTGGGCGCTGCTGGGTACCTGGGGAGTCAGTGCGAGGCACCGGCTTTTGCGGTGGTGCCGGGGGCAGCAGCACCTTGTTGGCCCTGCGAGGCCCTGCTTGGGGTCTGCGCGGATGGGCAGGGGTCTGTGCAAAGCCAGCCAGGAAACCGGGGGCTCTGCTTCTGGAGGAGTGTTGCAAAAAGACATTGGGTTTGCAATTGCATAATATAGTAAAAAACCCTAAATGTGATTCCATATGTGCACGACCACACCTGAAGACGTAGGAGACAAAGGTTCTGACAGAGCTGCGTTGGTGAGGGGTGTTGTAGCAGTAGCTGGCTACTTGAAAGCTGTGGTTCGTGCTCACCGGCAGCTTTGTTACTGGTTCCCCGTCAGTGGCTGTGTTTGGTTTGTTCACTGTCAGGCACCTCAATCCAGCTGGGATTCCTTTGCCAGCATGAACATTGCCAGCACGGAGAGCACCATAAAGCCGTCACTGCCACGCTGCAGTGACAGTCATTAAAAAACGATTGATACGTTAATGTTTTATTTGGTCTTAGTTCTGAGTCACCCTGGGAATGCCAATTTGTCCATGATGAATAAGAAACTCCAGGGTTGTGCAAGACCTGCAAGTCCCGATGGTATTTCCACTGCCAGGCAGCGGGCTCTCGTTTTGGAGTCTTAAAACCAATGTTACTTCAGCCTCTCTGTGTATTGCTGATACATGGCTGCAAATCAGCAGTTTGGGAGGGCAGACTTAAATTTACACTAAACTTCAAGGAAGATAAACATTCCTGTGGAATTACAGTTGAATCAGAACATGTTGGCAGCAGCCGAGTCACATCTTTCACTGAAATACTTCCTGATGGAATATCCTAGTTTGGGGACTACTCGTTCGCTATTTCAGGTGCTGTTTTAGTAACAGACATTTGGTGAATAGGGATGCACATGGAATCATTTCTTTGTAGCTGAAAGCTTACTGACTTTAAATGCTTGTGGCATAACTTTATAGGTGAATTTTTACAGTTCTAGATAACCTTGTTCATTCTAAAATGCATAGTTTGAACGTACCCTTCTGATATTCTTCGCAATGTTTTTTTTTTTCATATGTAATGACTAAGAACAGCCTATTACTACACATGTACCTGTTAGGGTAGAAAGGAATTTCAGGATAAGCAAGAGAGGCAAATGCGTCTCCATAGCCAGGAGATTCTGGGATTTGGAAAGTTCAGGTGCAAACCTCTTCTCTGCCTGCACCAGGCTTTTGAATCTGCATTACCTGAAATCTCTGATGAGTTTTTAATCTATAAGGCAACCTTGACTTCTGTGTTCTTTCCAAATGGTGTTTCATTAAGGCCCAGCCTCAGACAGGTCCTAAGTTGCCCTTGCCTGCAGAATTCCTCAGAGGGCTTGAAATATAAAGATATTCTTCTGACAGTGACTCCATTTGTTTGGCACACGCTGAACAGCCCTGCAATTAATAAAAGCAGGCTCTCACTGTGAAATCACTGCCATTAGCTGTTCCTTGGGGAGTGCTCCCCTATTTTTTTCCACACAGCCAAAAAAAGCAGTAGCAGCTGGAGTGGAGGATCATTGCAGCTGATGTGGCTTCTTCTGGTTACATGGAATAGCAATATATTTTTATTCTTTTAGATATAGATTTATTAATGTGTAAATTACTATAGCAGGGTATTTAGCTTAGGGTCAGAAATACCTGTAAGTCAGGGTATTTATCTTAGGGTCAGAATACAGACCTCAGTTATGTGATCTCCTCCATACAAGTATCATATCAAAGGTAAAATGAATGATAACAGGCAAGGATGTTTGAAAAGCCTATGTGAAAAGTTTTCATCAAAGATGTGGCTCCTCACCCCTACTACCATAAGCCTATAGAAAAATTCAAGCAGGAAAGCAGCTTTGAAGGTTATCTGGTACAACCTCCACCTCAAAGAAGGGCCAAGGTCAAAATTATATGTCAAAGCTGCTACGAAGATGTGGTTCAAAGTTACTACTGCTGCTTCCACATGGCTCTAAAAATGATGATAAGACTTCAATTTTCTCAGAGAATACTGTGATTTTTTATCAGCAGTTGTCTTCGTTTCCCCACACGTAGTTTTAGTAATGCAAAAATATGCATTTGTTTTATTTTGTCAAAAAAGCTACAGTTTAGGATAGTCAAAAGGAAAAACACATGCAAAGCTGTCTGATCGAGCTTCTAAAAATTACAATGTTTATGACAGAGAAAATCCCCATGTGTGAGGATGCAAAACCTATTCCAGTTGTAGTACATGGATGCAATCTTATGTAGTTGCTGCACTCTCCGTTTGAGACATAGAAATGGCTCAAAGATGATGCGTTCGGTCCCTTGTCCTGTGTGCGTGTGTCTCAGTGTGAGATAAAGGCAGAGACAGCTGAGCTTTTAAAGCGGAGTATTTGTAAAAAAAAAAATCCTTGTTCCTGACAGTTAATTTGTGCTGTCTTATGTGCATCCACACCACTTGACATAAGTAAATTATGTCATTTAAGCCTGTCAGAAGAAGAAACTAACTCCTATGGCTTGTGGGTGGTAAATATGTTACCTATGGACTTTGACACCAGAAACATTGGGAAAAATTGGGGAGAAAAGAGGAGGAAAACAATATTCTAGTTGTTCCAGGCTGTGAGACAGAGAAGTGATCTACATACTAGAAATTTAGGGAGCTGATTGTTTTCAAATGGGTATCACGCAAAGGGAACAGGTACATCTGCAAAACACACATCTTCAGTGGCAAGCTCATTAAGGCAATTATTGAGAATGCAGAGACTGACCAGACTTTGTGAAACATAAAATGTAGACATACCTCTCTACATACATAGAAGAAAAGAGAATCTCAGGCAAATTGAACACCTCTGGGGACAACTGAAAAACGGGTGACATGATTGTATGTGATGTGGAGGAGTTTTTGGAGTAGGACAGCCATGAAAGAAGTGCACATAAAATTAGTAGCAGATGATAACTGTGAATGCTGAAAAGATTTTAGGATGGCTAGAGCATGTCACTTGTTTGAAAAGCAGATGCCTGCATCATTAGCAGCAGTGATGCGGTGTGGTGACAAAACCAAGAGAGGTATGATCACCACTTGGTTGCCTGCACTGAACCCCTCCCCATCATCCACAAACATGCCAAGACAAAACAGGAGGCAATAAGATAACATCCAAACCTAAGAGACAAATATATGATGAAAGTGTAGCAAATTTGCAGCAGATAATGGAGACACAGTTAAAGAAACCACGTTAAAAAGGAGTACCTAGTATATGGACTACCCAAACTTTCATATACCACTTCTTAAACAGGTACATTGTCTAGATGAGCAAAATGATCCAGCTCATGCACTGCATGCAACTGGAGAATAACTTTAACCAGAAAAAACTTGAAGTGATATTACAAACACTGGGTTGGGCGGGGGGGGGGGGGGGGGGGCTTACCCCAGAATACAGAAAAATAAAAATCTGCAGCTATTTTCACAGGACCAGAAGAAGTATTTGGAAAACCAACGGCTGACCTCAAGCCTAATTGGTCTTCATCTTGAGTAAGAAATGATAGGTAGTACCCTGCCATTAACAGCAATAGCCTCACTGGCATTAGTTGGGCAGTATTCATTCACTACAAGGGGAGAAACCAGTGCTAAATTCAGGTACAATAGAAACGTAAGTCTACAGTACCATGGAATATATGTCTTCAGCAAATGAATTCTGGGACAGAAAGCTTTAAAATCATCATGATAAAAATTTAAATAGTGGAAGACTATGTAAAAATTAGCGAGCATGTATTTCCTAATAATGGAAAAAACCCCAGTGCACAGGTTCTCTACCAAAATCTAATCAAACTTGCCATGACTGAAGCTCTACTAGTACATGAAATGATTGCCAGGAAAAGGGTTGCAAGCAGAGAAGCATTCTGGTGCATCACACGTCAGAGTGTAATTAAAAGGGTGGAAAATACCTGCAAATGAGATTGCAGTGGAGGGAAAAAAGCAGATGCTGATCATCGGTCTTGAATGTAGAACAATCAAGTGAAAGTACTACAGCCTACCCAGTGTGCGTTACTGGGCTTACATTTTCTCTGTCTTGTTTGGCTGGTGCACTAAACACCTAAACTAACACCTAACTAAACAACCACAAAGCAATTTGTTTACCTTTTGGTATGTCACCTGCACAGAAGATATAGCAGAAGAAGTAGAAATTAATAGAAAGACTAAAAGGAGCCGCAGAACAAGTAAACTGATCTTAGAAAAAGGAGGCAAAAGGCATAATCCAAATCATGTAAATTAGTACAGAAATCAAGAACAGCCTTTTGAAATGAACTGAATGCTGCCCTAAGGATCATTATCCTTTCTTCTTGGAAAATATTAAGAAGTAACACTTCAAGCAGCAGATCACTGCTGCTGTAGAAGAGTGGTCCATATTGAGCATACTGATGCCAGATGAACAAAATCATACTTGAATTAGGATCGTGTGGTCCTCTTGTTCTTCCATCAGTAAATGTATGACTGTGCTGTGACATTTGACACGTTTGACAAATCCTTATGGAATATTCTCTACAAATCTCTGGTTTGTACATTGTGGGGATTTCAGTATGTGACACTAAAGCTAGTAGAGTACAACTTGCAACTGAGAAAAAAGTAAAGAGAAAAACTACAACAGCTCTGGCCGCTTGGGCAAATCTATGTATGGGTAAAGAGCAAAAGAAGTATGAGGCATGAATGATTTTCCAACACTTTGTCTACAGAGAAGCTAGCAGAAGTAACAAATGGAAAGAGAGACACCGTATCTTAGAAATAGAGGAGGAGGGGAGGACAGTTTGCAGGAAAGAAAATAGTTTCCTTGACTAGTGGAGATGTCTGGAGTAAAACAGCAAAGCTGACTGCTGAGAACAGACTGGTGATAAAATGAGGGAAGAGATGTGATTCTAAACAAAACGTTTCGTAATTCTGAGAAGATCCTTTGAGATGTTGAGCTTGGCCTGATGCAATGGAAAAGAACTGCCAAGAAATACACTTGGCAGAAGTGAATGAACTAAGAGAAAACAATAGCTCGTCTGTTCACTTGCTATGCTCTGTCTCATGTTTTGTTGTCACACTAGGCATTTGGGGCATTGGCCAAAAAGATCACTTTTAACATCCAAATTTCAAGGCCGCCCCATGCAAAAGAGGACACTTGCAGCACTATAAAATACCAGTTTGGGGCAGATACGCTCTCTGTGCATGGCAGCAATGGCAACTGATTTATTTATACTTATTTATATTTATATATAATATTATAAAAATTATTATTTATAAATATGTATTTATATTTATTTATTTATATCTATTTATGTTGTTAGAATGGATCCCTGTTATTCACAGTTCTTTATTAGTCGTGCACAATGGGATAGTTGATTTCCTGTTGTTTTAAGAAAAACAAGGGAATAACTTGGCAATACTTTTACCCAATCACTCTGTATGTGTGTGTGTTGAAAAAACGAAGCATTTAGAACAGTATGTAATTGCTGAAAATGTCTCTTGAGCCTCATCTACTTAGTGCATATTGTCCTGCGTGGATCTCCTGTGTTGTGAGTGACCCCAAGCAAAAGAGTGCTTTTGCTGTCTGAATTGCCTTCTGCTCCTTTACTGAGCTATATTTCTGCCAGATATGCTTTGCCCTGATGATTAGCAGCAAATGCTTGTTTGCCTAGGACACTAGATAATGCATCCAAGAAACGGTCGTGGAAATGGAGTTCACAGGTTTTGGGGTGTGAAACGCCTTCTGGAGGATTATTTTCTTATGCCCAGGTTTAATACATTAACCATAAGAACAACAAGAGAGTGGGCACAGCTGAAGAACAAACTAGGATAAAGTCAGGTGCAGATGCCTTTAGCTAAGGAAGAGAAGGAGCAGGTTTGTCTGAGACCATCCAGCTGAAGATTTCCTTCTCCGAAAGGAAGGTGTTGGTTTCCAGGACAACTTCTTCAGCATGCCATTTCTTATCCCATGCAACACACCACACATTGGAAATCCTCTGAGCAGTTAAAGAAATCCATCACAGCTAAGCCTGGATCCCAGTGACTGGTAAACCCTCAACAGAGAGCATGAAGACACAGTTCATGATACGTAAAGCAACTGATCTCTAACATGTTACAACTAAATCATTAAGGTATATAGGGTCTACCAAAACTAATTTCAAACCTCAGCTTTCCCAAACTGTAATAAGATTAGATTCATACAATGTCATACAATTAAGATCTCTCTTTGTTTCTGATCATCACGATCATCTGGGAAGAAAGCTAATGAAATATTGAGAGAAAATGCTTAAAAGCCATCTTGGCAACAGCAGAACAGGAGAGATATTTTCAAAACCGAATATATTTATGTAAAGGCTCAAGACAAAAATTTACTCTAAGGACATAATATAAAGTGTAGTACAGGTATTTGTTTTACAAATTAAAAAATTTGGGTTTATATCTCACCAGACATCAAGAATTTTAAGAAGCAGATTAAAAGAAAAACTACTGTTTGTCATTTCATAGATCTAACTGTAACTTGCTTATGGTTTTGATTAAGTCAATGTTACATGGTTAAAGTGAATGAGCTCTGATTTGAGATGATGAAACATATTAAGCACAGGTTTGGAAATTGATATAGTGCTCCAAACTGACAGTCTAAATGGACCATTTAGAAAACTATTTTAAGAACAACAGCTATATTAAACAATATTCTTAATACTGCAGTAGAAAGCAAACACGCATCTGTCTGCCATAAGCCATTGCCATGAACTAAAGAATCTAGGAAATTTTGGATAATAATCTCTGACATGAAAACATTCCTTGAAGAAAAACACAACTGTATTCTTGGACACATTAGTGTCCAGACCAAAACAACACCCATCACATCCCTAAAACAACATTTCAATGTTGTCTTTAGAATTAGAAATGAGAAAATTTAGAAAAGGCTTTATTTCTCCTCATAGCACAGTCAAATAGGAAACCATGTAACACAACAGGATGTGATACGGGTGCCAAGTAGTGAGGAACAGGAACTGAAATCTGTATGTGTTATGTTGTTTATTCAATTATTTGATAAAAAATGGTACTACTACTAGGAGCACACTTAATGAGAACTGTAGTTCCATTTTATTGTAAAAAGCTGGTTTGGCCCTTAAGTGACTCAAAAATTTCCCTCTGATAGCACTTACAATACAAAGCGTAGATGTAGCATAGTGTGGCACACAGGCTTTTGAAAATGTGGTTATAGGGCAGATGAGTGGTTTGGCTGAATTCCCCTAAAACCCCAGTCTTTTAGGAGGTGTAGTGGTCATGATATTAAGACTGATTCCATAATTGGTATAACACACTGAACAGTGTTACAATTAGAAGCATGTCGTTAGTTGCCAGTCTTCCAGTGAGTGCAGGTGGGGATCTGCCTGTGAACAGTGTCTGGTTTTGTGTGTGCTGTTATGCCATGAAATGCAGCCATGGTTGTGCAGCCCTCTGTCTTCTATTCACACCAGGGCAGGGCTTGCCCCAGA
Source organism: Falco cherrug (assembly GCF_023634085.1). NCBI lineage: Eukaryota > Metazoa > Chordata > Aves > Falconiformes > Falconidae > Falco > Falco cherrug. The sequence goes on from NC_073698.1 coordinate 80,998,291, forward strand.
AAGTAAATGTGGTGGTTTGACCCTGGCTGAATGCCAGGTGCCCACCAAAACCATTCTGTCACTCCCCTCTTCAGCTGGACAGGGGAAAGAATATATAACTAAAGGCTCATGGGCTGAGATAAGGATGGGGCGATCACTCGGCAATTACCATCATGGGCAAAACAGACTTGACGTGGGGAAATTAGTTTAATTTATTACTATTCAAATCAGGAAAACACCTTCTCCTTGCCATCCCTTCTTCCTTGGCTCAACATAATTCCTGTTTTCACTACCCCTTCCCCCTGTGTGGCTCGGGGGACAGGGAATGGGTGTTAGTTCATCACACATCGTTTCTGCCACTCCTTCCTCCTCACACTCTTCCCCTGCTCCAGCGTGGGGTCCCTCCCATGGGAGATAGTTCTCCGTGAACTTCTTCAATGTGAGTCCTTCCCATGGGCTGCAGTTCTGCACAAACTGCTCCAGTATGGGTCCCTTCCGTGGAGTGCAGTCCTTCAGGAACAGACTGCTCCAGCGTGGGTCCCCTGTGGAGTCACAAGTCCTGTCAGCAAACCTACTCCAGCGTGGGCTTCCCAGGGGTCACAGCCTCCTTCGGGCATCCACCTGCTCCAGCATGGGTTCCTCCATGGGCTGTAGGGGGACAGCTTGCCTTACTGTGGTCTTCACCGCAGGCTGCTGGTGAATCTCTGCTCTGGTGCCAGCACCTCCTCCCCCTCCTTCTTCACTGACCTTGGTGTCTACTGTTGCTCTCACATAGTCTCACTCCTCTCTTCTGCTGGTGCAGAGTTTGGATTTTTTTTCCCCTTAACGTGCTACTGCAGAGGTACTGCCACCATCACTGATGGGCTTGGCGTTGGCCAGTGGTGAGTCCGTTTTGAGGCTGACTGACATTGGCTTCATTGGACATGGGGAAGCTTCTGGCACCTCCTCACAGAAATGACACCTGTAGCCCCCCAGCTACCAAAACCTTGTCATGCAAACCCACTACAGTAAACAAGAAGCAATATTGCATGGCTCATCAGCTGATGATCAGCTCTCCAGCATCTTCCTATTGTCCCCAGTGCTTTCTTGCACCACTGTTTGCATACATGCAATATTTTGTAATGTTTTAATTCTAGCTCTCCTGCCCACCTGTTTTTCTTGCACTTGTCTCTAGCTAATATTGGAATGTGGCCTGTTTGTCCTTTTCCCATCACTGATGTTGGTATGATGTAACGTAGGTAAGCTCTTGTAGGCAACACTGCTATACCAATTGCAGCTCGGATTGGGAAAAGTGACTTTTTATTTCTCAGTTTTGTTTCAGCTTATGTATTTCAATTTTATTTTTTCCTTTGAGGTCATCTGATGTATTTCTTAGAAGTGGAGGTTTAGTAGGGAAAAATGAGAGAGAAAGAAAGAGTAAAAAAGAGAGGTCTGGAAAATAAGATCCACATCACAAAGAGCTGGTAAGTGCTCCCATGATGGGTCAAGGCAATAACATGGTCTTTGTCTAGACAAATCTCAGAGATAATTCACCCTAACTTTCATTTTTGAAGGAGAAATTTTGAAGACTCTGCTCTTAATTTGATGATATTCAAGATGACTTGTTGTCTTTAATGACACAGGAGTAATTTTTCCTGGGGTAAAGCAGGATGTGATCTGGCAGGTTGCCAACTGCCCTGTGGACACTGCCCACTCCCATGTTACTTCCCTCAGACCCTCCAGAAAGCAGTGAAAAGGAGAGTGGTTTTGCCACATGACAACACATTCCCAGGGAATTCTTGCCAAGCAGCTGGTGCACCACAAGTTCATACATCAGCTTTCCCCAGCGTAACTCTCTCATTTCCTCAAACCATAGGGGGGCAGTTGCTCTGGTACCCAGACCACACAATGAGCAGAGACAGGCAAGGGAGCAAGGGCATGGACTTCTGGCAGGGGGCTGCACTCTCCAGAAGCTCTCAGAGCCAATGTGAGCCCTCAGGGGGCTGCCACGGCAGCTTCCAGGCATGAGCAGCTCTGAGCCTGGGCACTCTGTCCGAACCTGGTCATGATCTGTACTAGAGCCTGATTCCAGGGAAGACTGGAATTCTTCTGTTTTGGGCAATGCAGAAACAGGAGGCACAAGCTTGCCAGTATTAAGAGGCAAAGAGCCGACATACTAATGTTTGGGTGCTCATGCTGCACAGCCAGCACTGTAAAGCAGACGTTGATCCCTGACTTTGTGACAGCTGAGGGGGACCCTGTTCAGGAGACCGCTGGCTACAGTCCCCCTTGCTCTGCCAACTGGCTCCAGCCCTTCAGCTTCCTCAGGCATCAGCACTTCTGGGACCTGACATAACCACAGCTCCTGGTGCAGTGTGGTTATAACCACACTCCCTTTGCTGCAAAGACCAAAGAAACCCCCTAGAATTTGCTTTCTGAATATGCTGCACCAGAATAATAAGGAAATCCGGCTAGCCCCCAAGGCTAACATACTTTCCTGCCGCCTCCACCCAGGCTCCCTTCAAATGCTATCATTCTCATCTCAAAGGCAGCAGCAGAAGCAATAGCACCGGGGGGACTCACAAGTACCTCAATCATCCTCTGTCTTCTTAGGGATCTGTATTTGACATGGTGACTTTGCAGAGGCCAGAAGGACCATTAAACCTGCTATTTTGACTCCTGTAAGCCACCAGAGTTAAAGGGCTCTCAGCTCTCCAGCAATTCCAGAAAGACCTCCAGGTTTAACCTACAATCCCTAAGAGAAGCAGATCCACATGGTGTTTTATGTTAGTGGGTGGTTCATTCCCAGAGCTCATCGTTCTTAAACAGCTTCTTCACTGTCCTTTGGCAGTGGCCTGGATTTGCTTCCAGTTTTGGGCTTCCCTTCTCATTTCTGTGCTGAAGTAAAGAGCCTTGTTAGACTGGCTACCTCCTCTCCACTCTCCCTTAGCCAACCATTTGGTAGCCTTTGTGCCACAGCATTGCTCTGAAGTATGTTTCTGTTGCTTGCGAACGCTGACCCTTCATTACATTTCTTGCACTTCCTCAGTTTGATGAATTATTGACATGACCTACTGTTCTTCACTTACAGCCTTGCAACTAATGGTGTAACAGAAACCAAATTCAGAGTTAGTACGATGCATAAAAAGACTGATGGGCTCTAGAGGTGCAGAATCAGTCCTTTACCTCTGCTTCATCAGAGGACCTACATATTAGATGGATTTTAAGCCTATGAACACTTCTGCCTCTTCTTAGCAGGGCATTTAAAATGCTGTCTTCATTGCATTTACCTTAACAGACTGGATCATTCCAAAATGTTAAGTGGAAAATGTAAAAAGAAGGACAGAAAGGCAGGCAGGGAGACATACCAAAACCCTGGCAAACCCATTTTTAAGACCAGATGACTTGCATAAATACACCCAAATGAAGCTCCAAGTTAAACTTTGTAGGAACTGATCTTGTGAGAAGAAAACAAAGATGGGCTAGAGTTCACGCCTTCCTCTATCATCTTCACATTTGTACTATGCCTCAGAAAAAAAATCCTGCTATGGTTGTACTTGTGGTTCCCAGTTTTATTATTAAATACATGCAAATAAAATGCTGTCTGGACTGACAGATCATTTTTTAAAAGGGTCTTAAGTACATACGTTTGAAATGTTCTTGGGTGTACAGGAAGGGGGTTTTTAAAGTGTGTTATTTGAAGGGGGTTTTTAAAGTGTGTTATTTTGTAGCAGTTAATGTTAGCTCTAAGTGGAAACAAGGAGATACTGCCTTTGAAAAGACAAGCATTTATTTCATTATTGAAAGCACTGTACAGTCATTCGGTCTTTGAGGTCTGGGGTTGCTGAAAGACAACTTGCACCAGATGGTTTAAGATCAGATTCTGAATATTTAAGAGATTAGAGGCTTAGTTCTTTACAGCACTTGTTATAAGTTGTTTCTCCCTAGCGTGTCTGAGGAGTTGTGATCCCTTTTATTCTCTTCTTTAAGTATGTTTGTATTAGCAGGATCTAAGTCTGCCATTCTGCAACAAACAGGATTAACATACTGCGTTCTCCTGCTATACCTCAGCTGGGGTGCAAAAATGTGCATTCCTCATTCTCCACGTGCACATTTGTACATGTATATGTGTTTGGCATGCAGTCAGCCTGCAAGGTAAAGGACTGCTGATGTATGTGCAGCTGTGTCCCTCATTTGTCCTCCCTATCAAAACCCTGGGAGTTTTGTTAGGAGAAAAAAGCTACTAAGTGATGTTTGGGCATTCTCTGAGTGATTGTTTTAGGGACTGACACATCTCTTCTCAGCAGAGGTCATTTCCCCTATTTCAGTCAGTCCTACTTCATTCCAAAAGTAGGATAGCTAGGAGTTTGTGCTGCTGCACATCTTCCTGAAGACTTGTTGTGTCTCTTTAAAGTCTGTCGCTAGAATTTAGCATATTTTGCCTCCAAGAGAGAAGACAACAGATGGTTGAGGCATTCCTGAGAGAAGTTTGCAAGGCAACTTGCCCTAGTGGTTTTCACCCCAACTCAGGGTATAATATATCATGCTTGGTCAAAAAGAGCATTGCCCTTACAGCTCATAAGACTGCTCTAGAGAAAGTTTTGAGGTTTTTTTAAGGTGTTATTTATTTTTGGTTCTCAAATAGACTAGGTTATGTATAGATTATATTTTAGGAGAGGGAAGGAATTCCATTTCTCCTGCACGTGGCTCATATATCTGTCCAGCAGATGCTATCTACATTGTGCTCTGCTTTCAGAATACCAGGACTATGGCAAGGGAAATGCACATATGTATGCATGCATGAGGCCAGCATGGATCCACAAAACAGGTAGATGACATTTTGTTAAAATGCTGTATCAGTCCTTTGACCATTTCCTTTGTGAGAACTTCCATCCATGATAGGAAGATAGAAAAGAAAGTGCTGGGAATGAAAACCACAGGAATACATTGGCAACACAATACAGGTCACTGAGGCAGCTCAAAATTCAGTAGATGTTTATCTTTTACTTTGTTCTTTACATGCCATACGAAGATTTCCAGTCAGATTTTAATTTGCCAGAATAAAAAGTGTGAGAGGATACACAGTAAGAATGTCCATTTTCCCTAATTACACTAATTTTACCACCCAAACACCTGCTTTTCCATCCGGAGCCATGCAAGGTTTTCCTGGAATCACAGTTGGAAGGGTCTCAGTGAAGCATGCATGCGTGGTGACTTCCTCTGCGCGCGCTCACACGCGTACGGGTTTCTTGCTGTGACTTGCACATACTGCCCATGCTTGTCCACCCACACAACCACAAAAGCAGAAGAGGCTGTGAAAAACCAGACAAAAATGGTGTAGTCGCTACTCTGTGACACAGTGGAAAATGTTGTGCAGAACACTCCACACTTCTAAATAAGTACAGCCACTATTTGCAAGGATCTGCAAAAGTGTCCGAGTGCCCAAATCATTCATTGTAAGACTGACGGACAGCATCCATTCTTAACAGAAATATTGCTAACTTTGTCAGCTGTAGAAATCATTGAAGAGTATTTGGGATATTTCTGTCTCTGAAAGCTCTGCTATTTAGACCACAGTATAAGATATATATCTGACATGTATTACAAGTGGTTGTAACTTTACTACCTCCTTGGGATTAATCAAGGCATTACTCTCTACATTTCTAAATAAGACTCTGTGCCAGTAAGTTGTTTTTTTTCGCCAGCCATCTATAAACTTCATTAAATTGCTTTTACTGCTTATATCCCTGTGGCTCCTAGGTACCTTGGTTCCTGCATTACCTCCTAACAGTGTGTTTTAATTTTCACTGAGAATCTTATCTTTGGTTCACAGCTGTGGAACCAGTCCAGTATGGTCTTGCCCAAGCAGAAGATAACCATCTGGCATTCTTGTTCCCACTGGAAGGGAAAAAAATATTTGGAAAGTCATTAAAAAGAAAGTGAGTCCTGCAGGAAAGGATATCTGCCGCTCTAGTATCTTGGCCCTGAGCATTTTGTGTCTGAGTCATACTTTGTAGAAAAGATTAACTTTCTGCTGATCACTGGCAAACTGAGAAAGTGTCTAAAAGCTTGTTACGAGGGTGCTATAGAAATTGGTGGTGTTTCATTGGGTTTGTACAGTAGGATGAGGTCCAGGTGTTGAATCCATAGTTGGCTCTTTGGCTGGGCTGCCTTTGAAGCTGCATTCAGAGACAGGCAGGGTTACTACTCTGCCAATGGGGTGCAGCAGAATGAGGTCTGGTGAGGCTGCGCTCACTGTCTGCACTCGTCCCTCAGCAATTTTGCCAAGGAAGTGGGTGACCCTGAGCTAGGGCCAAGGCTGCAAGCTGGATTAGTCTGGGGCTGACATCTAGCAGGTGCCAGCAATGCTCAGTTTCCTCCCAGCTGGCTACGGTACTTGCTTTGAGAGTGGTCTGTGTGGCCTTTCCTCAAGTGCTGAATGTGGTTATCTCTGACAATCACCTCAGAAAATAGTAGCGTGACTATAATTTCACGTGGTGGTTTTGGTTCTGTGTCCGCCTCTCATCTGTCCTCAGACTGGATGTGAATTGAGGTTGCCCAGAACAAGAGAATAATGCACAGATGGGATTGTAGTGGTTACCCTGGCTTTATTCTCTGTTTTCCTGTCAGCTCTCAGGAGATTACTTTTTCTGATTATTATCGTATTTCTATTAAGATGTGCAAAACTTTTGGAATATGTCTTTAGAAACAAGATAAAATCCTTTCAAGTATGTTTACAGTATGTTTTTTCCCTTTAATTCACTAAGACTCAAAATAAAGCTTTAAACTCGTGCACTGAGAAATCCTGCTCCTTTCTCAGATTCACAGCCCTGTAAGGTCTTTTCAGAAAGAGAAACATTTAGCTATTCTTAGCTATAAGTAAACGTTGTTTAGGTAAGTGTTTGAAAGTATTAAAAAGAAAAATATTTTCATATGCTAATTTTTATGCAAAAGACCTGATGGGTACTGCTGGAGTTTTCCATCCTCCCTGCAAGTAAGTCTTATAACTGAGTACGTACAGGGTTCAGTGGGGTTACCCCAGTAAGGTATTAATTTACAAATCAAGACCTCAGTGCTCTATTAAATCATCACAAAGAGTAACATATACACTCTTTATGTGTAGCTAACATAACAGCATAAAGCAAATCTCAGCCTCATAGCAAAAAAAAAAAAAAAAAAAAAGAAAAGAAAATAATACGGTTGTGGAAGATGTTGTGGTTTAACCCCAGTTGGCAGCAAAGTACCATGCAGTTGCTTGTGCACTTACCCCCCTCAGCGGGATGGGGAGGACTATCAGAAAAAGGTAAAACTTGTGGATTGAGATAAGAACAGTTTAATAATTGAAATAAAGTAAAATATAATAATAATAGTAACAATAATAATAATAGTAATGAAAGGAAAAAGAGAGAAAGGAACAAAACCCAAGAAAACCCAGGTGATGCACAATACAATCACCACCCACTGACCGATGCCCAGCCAGCTTCCCAGCAGCGATCAGCCCCTCCTGGCCAATTCCCCCCAGTTTATATACTGGGCATGATGTTCTGTGGTATGGAATATCCCTTTGGCTAGTTCAGGTCAGCTGTCCTGGCTCTGCTTCTTCCCAGCTTCTTTTGCACCTGCTCACAGGCAGAGCATGGGACACTGAACAGTCCCAGGCTTAGGGCAAGCACTACTGAGCAACAACTAAACCATCAGTGTGTTACCAACATTGTTCTCACACCAAACCCAAAACACAGCACTGTACCAGCTACTGGGAAGAAAATTAACTCTATCCCAGCTGAAAGCAGGACAGAAGCAAAAATGTTGGGTTTTTTTACAGCACCATGGAAGAAACGTGAGTAAGCAAAGTTGCAGTCTAGATCTGAGTCAAGGCCATTCAGAGTCAACAAGAAGTTCTTATTTACTTCAGTGAGCTCTGGACCATGAACTCAGTACTGAGATGCCTCAGAAATCTCATAAATTTTGGATAGCCCCTGATCTGAGAGGCGGTCTTTTTTAGTAGTGTTGGCTACACAGTCCTTATGTATCTACGATTTCACTGTACTTGCAAATGTTAATTGAGCAGTTCCCTTAGTGCTGAGGCGACTGTTAGTCCAAGCAAGGGAAGACTTTGTTAGATCTGTATTTCAAGTGTGCCAGTAGACAGTGTTATCAGATATGACTGTTGTATTAAGAATGTTTACCATTTTCTTAAAAGGTGCAAGGATGTTTTTATAGTGACTGTGGTGAAGCTTATCATGATTGTGTTTTAGCTAAATAAAAATGTGACCTTATTGTCTTTTTCCAGCTTTGAAGAATTAAAATACACGTATTTTATTTGTTGAGGGAAGAGTTCAAAATGGTTTAACAGGATTTTCATTGTATACCAAGCTAAGGGCAGTGATGAGGAACCTGTTTTGCAGTTTATGTGTTAATTTAAATCATTATGAAACATGGTTCTGGGAAGAGGCTGTTCTCAAGAGCAAAAAAGATTCTGGGAATGCAGGAAATGTGAGACAATCTTGTCTAGTGGCTGTGTTTCTCCTAGAAGCATTATGTATAATTGGAAAGTATATATGTTTAAAATAGTTGGTGTCTTACCATTGAATGGAGGTGGCAGAGGTATGTTTGGCTTTTTCATCCTGAAGACAATACTATAAAGTTTCAGGTGAGGTAAGAAAAATTTTAAAAGCTCCAAACCAAGGAAGTTAGAGGACCTGGTCTACCAGAAGATCAGATCCTAATATGGTGCTAAAGTACATACACATAACAGGGTATGCATTGTTCTTCAATATTAAAGCTAGGAGGATGATAGGAGTAGATGAGTGTTTAACCAGAAAAACTGAGGCCAGAAGTGAGATACAGTCCACTCTGTTGGCTCTAGACCCTGAGCCCATATGGCTGAGCAGCTTCTCAGGTGCTGTCTTACAGGATCTGTTTCAAATTAAGCCACTGAAGTCATGGCAACGCATTTTATCCACATCTAAACAGCTTCTTAGAGATTCCAAACTCTAAATTCCAAGTTTGGCTTCATATACATGACAGCTATAGATATAATAACAAGCATGTAAGTGTCTGGAGGACTCATAAAGATACAGAAACTTCCTCACGGATCACCACTAAACAGGTGATTTGTTGCTTCCCATGATTATAATTTTCTGGATGCTGTCCACATGACCTTTTTGTATGGTCAAAGCCTTTGTATTTTAAAAGAGAAAAATACACAATTGTCTGCAATTATTAGGCTACAATCACAGCCATGTTTTAGTACCATGTGGGGCAGTGATCCTATTAGCCATAGTCTTCTTACTGTGGGCTAGATAGGGCAACTTTCTTCTCTCGATTTCAAAAATGAGGGCAGGTCAGTATTTTTTGCAATTTGGCATTTCTGGAACATTTATAATTTGAAACAAAATTATAACTCAAAATCATGTGTGAAAATTTGACATTTTTGTCAACTAAACCCCTGACCAATAAAGAAGATGGTGTTTCTGACATTACTGAGTTGACCAATATCTTTTAAACAAATGGTGGTTATTTTTTAACTGCCATTACCCTGAGCCACCCTTCTCCACCCCCCCACCCCCCAGCTCTAGTGAGTATCTGCTCCCTCGGTGGGTCATTTGCCTTCCCTTCTATCCCTCTTCTCCCATTAGTTTTTTGTAAGGAAATCAAGACTTTGTAATCTGGTCCTCCAGCACATCCTAGCATGATAAGAAATGCTGGCTTTTCATATAAAAATCTTTGCCAGTACTTTATAGAAAAAGGCAAGCTCACATAAAGAGGGTCGTTTTTACCCCAGAGACTGGGAGACAAAAGGAATGTGACTATGGTTCTTCAAGAAGACATAATTACGTAATTACTCAAAAGTTGTGTTATAGTAATTGAAAAAATCTTAAATGTTTGATGTTGTTTTTCAAAATTAAGCTTCAGATATGTAATTTTCCAGGTAATGACCCCTCTTACTGTCATTTTGAGCCCACGCTGTCCCAGAGTACTGCTGTGATAGTGTTTGTCCTTGATCCAAGGACAAAATGTCAGCAACTGCTGTTGAAGTCAACGTGAAGAGGTGGCACTCATGCTTTCTAAAAATCAGCATTCCAAAGCCGTGGGGATGGGCTTCTCCAACGGATGATACTGTAATAGCAGTAAAAAATTCATAGTGCTTTTACTTGCATGTATGGTTATAGTCCTTTCAGTATCAGATACAGAGCTTTTTCTGGTTTTGAAGAAGTGTTATTAGGATCACCTACTTCTCATAAAAACATTGAAATTCTTGAAGAAATAGGTGCTGTAAAGAGATAAACACAAGGCATACTAAAATCTGAATGTTTTCATTTTATTATTTCGTATGTAATGATTGGTGCACCAAAACTAAAAACAGCCGGACACCTGTGGCATGCACGCACTCCATGGTCGCATGTGTGCCATTTTAAAGTCACTTAGCATTAACCTGTAACAGACCTAGGCCAAGAACTTTGTCTACGACTTCCCACAGCTATGAGAAAGTTCAGATCTGGATCCTAGTGTAATAGTCTGCATTTAATTTGTGCAAGACGGATTCCAGACTTCCAACATCAGCCATTTACTCTCTCTCATCCTTGTAGGTCCTCTGCTTCAGACTTTGGGTAGGTTCGAGCTCAGACCCACTCTTCATCTTTATACTCTAAAGGGATGGTCACTGTTTTGGCTGGAAAGAGGCACCACAGAGGCTTCTGCCCCCACCTAGTCCAGGAACTGAGAGCTTTAAAGAACAGGGAAATAAACTGGGTCTGTCTTTTGAAAGAAAACATTGTCATGCCTGAAGGACAAAATGGGCTTCAGCCAGGAAAGACCTACCCACCCAGCTGTGAGCATGAATGACATGGGGAAGCAGCGGCTTTCCTGAGTACTTTAAACAGGCAAGAAACTGTTTGTTGTTGCCCATTAAAACAAGATTATCCGCAAACACCTAAAGGAGCGGCTTTCTCAGCAGTGCCAGGAGCTGGTAGCGCTGGTGGACATGCCAGCCCATGGGAGAGGTGGGAAGGGCACGGGGATGGGAGGGCTTGCTGACGGGCTGGTGGAGAGGGGCTCTCAGATCCTCACTTTCGAGTACAGAAAGATACAGCAGTGGAAGTTGCTTGAAAGTGAATGTGCTGCTTCTAACATGTACGAAGATATTTGTAACTTCAGGTTAATGATGTGTGCTGGAGAGAGAACACGGGGGGGACATTCCAGGCCAGCCCAAGGCCACAGACTGCATGAAGCAGCCGCTTCCAACAGGTTTCTTTCAGGCCCCAGGTCTGGATGAGATCAGGGGACAGGCTGAGATGAGTTTTGGGATCTGCGCGGTATTTGCAAGCGACACATGGTCCCCAGCATCAGGCAGAATGGCAGATGGCACACAGTTTCTTGAAACCTGGTGGTGTCTGCAGACACGGAAAACAAGGATTAATAAAAATGCAAGTACAAAAGAATGCGCAAGCTAAGATTTGTATAGGGCTAATTGAGTTTGTATGTGAGTCACTCCAAAGAGACCCTGCAAAATAAAGTGAGGGAGAGAGAGGACTGTGTGCTGTGGCTCTGGTACCATTCCCACACTTGCCATCTTTTTGTTAACATGGCCAGGAGAGGTGTGGACCAGTAGAAGGACTGACATAAAAATACCACCATTACCTAGAACCCCAGATTTTTAATTACTGTGCCACAGAACTGAATGCACAGGGTTTACACTGCAGAGCTGGCATTGGCGTGGGCATTGGCACTGACACTGGCAGGGTAATGAACATGCATGTGGTCAGATACTGAATTGCACAATGTTAACAGAGCTTCTGTACAGGTAAGGTTTTTTCCAACAGCCATAATTAAAAAAACAGCCTGACAGAGTAATTTTTCTTGCATTGAATTGTACTAATGTGGAAGAAAATATTTAGCAGTCCTGGTGGGTAATATAAGCCGCTGGAATGGAAGTGGTTGCAGTGACTCTTCTGTATCATTAAATCGTGTATACACTTAGAAACTCTGTTATTCAAGCAGCTGCTGCTATATTGGAAATACAAATCACACTGCCAAATTTTCTTTCATTTTATACAAAAAATGGCAAGCACAGAACCAGCTTTCAGCTCCCTGATGATGTATACTCAATAAGGGGACTTCTTCCCAGTAAGAATCTCCAAAAATTCTGGGCCAACCATACTATATACTGCTTGCGTACTGGCATTTCCCACAAGAACCAAAAGGCTGTGCGTTATACAAATACACAGAAAGGTACAGCAGAGAACTAGGATGCAAAAAATGTTCTCCAAGCTTTTTGTATAAAAAAAGTTGTTTATATCTTTTGCTTTACTTGCTTTTGGTCATTTTGAGGAAGGCTTGAAAGTATGCTGAATAAAAAAGTCCAGGGATAATACACCTGGGAAAATTAGAAATACTATATTGTGGGAGAACTTTGCTAAATAATTCTTTATTAAAAAATCTTTTTTGATTTCTAGTCAATCTTTTTAGGCTAGCTGTAACACATTAGAAGGGGGACAGCTTTGTGTGCATATCACAGTGTAGCAGGAGTAAGATGTGCTTCTACTGCATGCGCTGCTTCCTCATTAAAACCAGTGAGGAAGAATTTGATCAGTCAATCCATGATTTCATACCATGCTTGTTTGCTGACACTAAGGCTTGTCAGATACGCTCACCTTTTTCAATATTATCAGAAGGGAAAGGACAAAAGGGTTTTTATCAAAAGGGTTTTTGCCCTCAGACAGATGAAGGCAGGTATCTCTCAAGATGATTCAGCTTTGAATTAAAAAATTGCTTTGCATAATTGTCTGAGTACTTAAAGTTGTCCACTGAGGATAATGATATGCATTTGATTAGATTCATTTGGCATGAGCTTTTGATTTAGATTCCCCAGGAGGACAGGTCTGAAGTGGTACTTGACACGGAGGTTGTGTCGTGGTGTGGTGGTGGGGCTGGCTCCTCTGCGTGGGGCACTGACTCCCTGTCTGCAGGCAGCCTGCTCTTCCTTAATTAAATGATCCACCCAACACATGTTGTCCTTTGTCACCTGGAGCTCTTCACCGCCCCAGAAGTGCATAAAACAGTTACCACATCTTTATGTTCTTGGAGCAGCTGAAACATTAGGCAATGACTGGAGAAGTAATGGCTTTACACGCTGGAGGTAAGCACACAGCTGGCACTTTGTTGCGGTTACTGTACTTCGTGAAAAGGTTTCATTTTCTAAGCCGAATCCCAGGCTTCAGCCCTTACACCTGCCTGTGTGGGGTGGACAGGCAGCATGTCCAAGGGGAGGATTTGGCTGCCCAAAGGTGGGCAGCTCTGCCAGGGCTGATGCCCCGGGTATCTGAGACAGGTCTGGGGGTGTGATGTGGACCTATGGGAGTCTGCTCCTGCCCAGAGACTGGGGTGTCTCCAACAGTGTGGGGGTGTTCAGGCAACTGAGTCATGCTCCTCATTTCCAGCAGTGGGAATGGCCTTATCTGAAAGTAGCTGATCCTCTTCCGTGGGGAGAACCACCACTGCAGACGGGCTGTTGGCCCTGCATAACGGGAACAGTTGCATTTTACGTCAGTTTGAACTGACACCTGGGCTCCAGACTCCTCATTAAAGCTCTGAGCGGTGCGTTTGTGGGGGTGAGAGGAGAGCCAGAAAGACAGTGTGCTTCATGTCAGCTTGACCTCCTGTTGCTCAAGAGGAAATTTGCTTGGAAAAAAAACCCTCCTCTCTGACCCAAAACTCAGAGCATTATCAACTGAGGTTAGACAGAAGCTTGCCCACAGTGAGGGTCCCTGGGACAACCCACTAGGAGCATTTTAACTCTGTGCATGGAAGCAAGTACATGGATAACTGATGTTAAGGAAAAAAAAATCCTGCCCAGAGCTGACTTTAATTCATTGCAACTCTAACTCTGCAACCAGCGGAGCTCGGCTTCCCCCTCCTGGGGACAGGGCGAATGGGCAGGAGCAGGCAGAGGCTTCTCCTCCTCCACTTTGAAACTGGTTTGTAACTACTGACTGTGGACACCTCTGGATTTGTACTCCTAAGGTGTTTGCGAAGGACAAGATGATGATTCCAGTAGGATGAAATCCTCTTTAGTAACGTTTTTAACTCTGTTAAAAAAAAATAAAAATTAGCATCTAGTCATCAAACCCCACAATTTATGTTTTGGAAGGATTGCTAGGGAGAATCTTCATTGTTCTGGTGTAAATAGAAACCCTGTGTACACTTAATATAGGAGTTATATTCTGGGTCACAGGGCACAAAGCACAGGGTATAAAGGACAGGGTATAAAAAACAGGGTATAAAGAAGGTTTTTCCTTCTTTAACTTGAAAAATGTCTTTAAAGGATTGCAAAACAGGTAACTGAAAGTTCAAGGCTAATCAACCTTGATTCTCTTTTTAGAAGAAAGAGTGCAAGATCTGCTTTGAAAACAAAGGCATATCTTTATTATAAAGACACAGATGAAGGAAAACAGTGTAGGATTGATCTGGTTCTGTAATAACGTCACCCCTTTCAGTTGATATATCAAAAAACAACAGCTTTCTTTCAGATGGCTGGGCATAGCAACACTTCAGCTGTGCATGCTCTTTCTTATTTCTTTTTAGCAGCTTGTGGATTCTCAAGCATAGATCCATAAACATAGCTAGTTACTCATAGCCTCAACTTTCACAGATGTGTCAAGGGCACCCAACTACTTGAAGCAGTAGCACCAGTTCATTTGAAACAGCATAGTTTCGGTGTTGTACAGATCCATTTCCATGAATGGCTCAACTTAAGTTTTTACTTCTCCTCCTTTTAAAATCATCCCCAAGAATGACCTTTTTCCTTCGTTTTTTTTTTTTTCATTTGTTTGTTTGTTTGTGGTGTTTGGTTTTTTTTTAACTGAAGGTTCTGGTATGTATCTTGTCTTTGATAAAGTGTGTAACTTTAAATGAACACATGTCCAGGAAGCTTAAAAGAGAAAATGCTATTTATTTATTCAAAACTTGATATATGGTAGGCCTGGAGGCACAAAGAAGTTTGAACTTCCATTAATGGCAGCAATGCTACATTTGTCCACAAATCTACTTTTATGTTTCATTTTATTTCCTAAGACAGTTTCCAGAAAATAAGAACTTTTCCAAAAAAGAACTCTAACTCAAATCATCATTGGGTTAGGGCCTTGAGTATCGGGGGATTATTGAGAAAAAATCACCATTTCTTTGGGGTTCAGGAGGCAGGAAACATATTTTTTTTAAATGATGTAATTTCATCAAGGAAGTAAAGGCTGCACCCTATATAGAGCACCCAGGAAGATTAATGATCCTCAAAATTGGGCAGTTTGCCTACTGGAGAAAAGGAAAAAACACTGAGCAGTTTCCCCTGGACATTCACAGGACATCAGGTTGCTCTTCATTCTCACAACTTTTCCCTGGGATGGACCTTCCCTCCTGTAGAAAGGCAGCATGTGCTAAGGGAAGGTTTTTAACTTGGGGTGTGCTGCGCTTGGCAAAAGGCAGCATGGTACACTGTGCCAGCCCCCCCAGTAGTAAGGAATCAAGGTTTGCCACCGATTTTGACGTGTCCAAAGGTTGCCCCAGGCAGAGCTGGTAGATTTCCTGGGGCCCAGTAGTCTTCTTTCTTCTTGTCTTTTAATCATCTTCAAATAATTTCCATTATTTTAATACCTAACTGAAAACTAATGGCCTCGATAGAAATGTGAATGAGGCAGCACCTACAGTATCAAAAATGTAAATTTTGGCCTGCCACTTGTAGAATTCAATTTTTTACTGACAAATGGAATTGGAGTTTTAAAGTCATGGCTTCTTACCTAGTCCTTACCTAACTGCTGTCCCACAGGTAATTGTCCTGTGATATATTTGTCCTAATATATTTGGTGAATACCAGGTGCTTAAAAATATGTATGTGCACAAACATGAGTTAAAAGTTTAATAAAAAGGTGCAGAAAATTGGCCATGTTCTAGGTAGATCATTGCAGTATGTTTACATACAAAATACTTGTCTCTCGTCTGGGTTTGTGTAGCTTTCTCTTTCTGAGCTGTGCAATTGGTTGTGCTTTTCTTAGGTAAGCCAAAGGATATGAAACCAGAAATATCTCTCTTTTTTATGTTCTAGTGGACTTACCTCATGGCTTTTTTCCCCAAGTTTTTTTTTAATGTAAAACAGTTGGTACTTCACAATTTTCTCAGTGGTCTGCTGAGTGCTAGCAAAAAGCAGTCTGGTTGCTCTCCCAAGCCACGCCAACCACTCGTGATACACAGGGAATGAATATAAAGTCTCTATTTAGTAAGGGATGCAGGATGTGAGCCTGGAAATTGCTAGACGATGCAGATTTCAATGAAAATACAAAGAATTTAGTTGTGCCTTATGTCTATATCTAGTCCAAATGTAAAAATTTGTTTCTTCCCATGGTTCCTTCCTATTTAGATACCCAGTTTTTTTCCATGTAGACCAAAAAACTGAGAAGCTCATAGCTGCCCAGTTAGTAGCTCTTACTAGTGCATGCTTATCATGTTTGCTAGAAAAGAAAAGCCAAGGCAGGGATGTATTTCAGTGTGCTTGAAGATATATTTCTAAAACTGTGGACTTTGCTGGAACATTAGAAAGGCTCCAACATTAGAAATGCTCAGTGTTACACAAAAATATCTGGCATTAAAAGTACTTGTTACTATCAAACAGTGCAAACTGCTGACTAATACAAACCATCCTAACTAGTCAGTTATGGAAATATCTGCTTCTAGGTACACCAGCTATAACGCTGCTCCCAAGACCTGAATTTTCTAATGTTACCTGTACTGCCCAATCCAACATCCAAACCTGCATGATTTATTTTTACGAGCAGGATCTTCAACTTGCAGTTTTGATTCGGGAAAAAAAAAACACACCACCACCACTCCCACCCACCCCTACATTAAATGTTTTTAGCCAGACAGATTTCTCCTTGGCTTCAGACCTTTTCTTCATCACAACACCATGTATTTTGAGGGGCAGATGTAGCATGCTCATGGATGCCCCTAAAAGGAGCCACAGACAGCGGTGACAGATCACCTCCATCTCTATCCTTCTCCAGAGTGCCTGTTCTGAAGATGCCTGCTAACAACTATATCACTGTTAGTTTTTCACAATGTGTTGCATTTTTGCAGCTCTTAATTAGGTACTGACAATGGCATCTGATTACTTTCAATAAGAAATTTCCAGATTGTATAAGCTTTGAGGAATGGACAGCATGGATCAGGTTTAAAACTGATGAATCAAATGTGAAAGTATCCATGATCCAGCCATTATGACAGCTGCTTTTTCTTACCATACTTTTTCTTCTCTTTAATAATCCTCTCTTTTAAGTTCCTTTTTTCAAGTGATGGAAATGAAATAAAAGATAACACTAGTGGGAGCCCTTTACTGACTTGACAGCACTAACACCGCCTTGTGTGCTCCCTGTAGGGTGGCACCATCCACAACATTTAACTTTCCCTCTTTCATCACCCCAGTTTTTAAACCCTGCTGTAGTCTACTGATGTTCATGGGCCCTCTTTCCGGAGTGAATGGGAAACTTTATTTTCTCCACTATGCAACCTTAGCCAGACAGCTCCAATAATTTGCAGGGCAGCTCACTGGACGTATGCTTCCATTTTAATGGGTTGTGGCATGAATCTCCCATGACTATTCAGGACACCAAGACAGACCTCAAGTAGACCCACTCCACATACACCACGCAATAGGACCCTATCTTCCCTTCCATTTCTGCTCTCCCGAAGGCTTTCCACTTTCCAAAAGGCTTTGGAAAGCTCCAGTTAATTTTGCCGACTTGAGTCGGAGAGATGATGCTCCATCTCCTCCAGCTCCTCCATGATGTTTTCAGGACTAGGATGGTGCTTTGTGATGTAGAGGTGCAGGCTACCCATGCCATCAGGTGTACTGGAAGGGAAAGGGGGGCTCCCAGGCGGATTTGTAGATTCATTCCTAGTGAGCACAGGCTTTCCCCAGGTAGTACCAGCAGAGATGTTGGAGCAAGAGGGAAGGAAGATTTGCTATTTATTTACAAGGTAAGTTTTCCCTCTTGGAGTTGTTCCCAATTTACATAGGGGGTATACAAGTAGGAATACCATGTAGTGAAAGTATAGATGAAGATTACACACCGTATTGTTACATGAAATGGTCAAAAATATTTTCAAATGTCCCTAAACATTTTTTTAAAATAAGCTGATATCCATTTATCTATCTGTATGCTCATAAGCATGAAGAGCAACATGCATTTTATTAGTCATCTGGTAATATTCTATGGCAATAGAGCCATTAGAATTTATGTATTGACTGAGGTATGCACTGCTTACATTTTTAGTGGTAAATGTAAAGGGGTTTTTAGCTCCTAACAGAGATAGATTGTTGGTGATCTGCACAAAACCATACATTTCTTTAAGTTAATTGAGTTATCAAGAAATGCCTATGCTAATTTTGTAATAAATCTTTGTGTTATTAGAAGGTCCATATTCATGTCAGGATTTGATGCTGAAAATTTATTTTGATGTCCTTTACTCCAGATAACAAACAGTTACAATTTTAATCATCTAGGCTGCACTTGATTAAAACATCTGTGAACTTGAGTGTATTAATTAACAGCTTTCCTAGTTTAAGAATTTTTTTGGTACGTATTTTCTGCTTGAATGGCAAATCATCTTCCCATACAATATCAGATAAAGTTGGTTCAGCAATCCTGTCACTTATTTTCCACACAATTACTCTCTTTTGCCTTTGTGGTGTGTTTTGCTCCTCAGTGCCTTGACACAAATTTGTGACACTGTTGGTCGGTATGAAATCAATTATGGCTTGACATAATACGGTTGCAGTTTTGTTGACATCTTCTGGTTTGAAAAAGCTTATCCATGGCTGTCTTCCCAGCTTATTATAGAATTCTGCTTCAGAAACATCACAAAATTCACATAATGAATGAGAAATGGAGGGTTTTGTCACTGTCATGATTTCCTGTCCAGAACCCAAATATTATTCTCATTTATCAACTAAACCTTAATTAAATAAACCTCATATAACCCTATCTGAGCAAGGCTCTTGTGAAACCAATTTTATGTTTTGAGACCCTTAGCTGAAATGTGCTCTGCAGCTGCAAAATGCACCCCTTTTTTGTTGAGCAAACTTTCTAAATCCGCTGCCTGCTGCTCACACTTCAGGGTTTTTCTTTTTGGTGTGGTAAGAAGAGAAATGATACCCATCATATTCTGTAAAATGTCCTAGGAAAAGTGTTACTTTTTGTGGTGGAGGGATCTGTTGTAGTAGTAAAAGCCATTAGCAATGATGTTATCGAGGAGGAAGGAAAATAAAATAAGACTAAAGGTAGAATGTTCTAGTGGAATGAGAGAATACTTTCCCGCTGATCTATGATCCAAACAAACGCCCACATCCAAGAAACTGAGGCAGAAAGTAAATGCCAATTTATTGCATGAGTTCCAGTTCAGATAACATCTAACATATACAATGTTACAACATGACCTATTGTCTCTAGCCACTATTCCAAGAGAAAGAAACGTAGGCAATTAACTGCAGTGGAGATGATAGAAATATTAATCCACGAACAGTGTCAAATGATACATCACATATTTTCTTCATCAAAGTAATGAAAGACTTGGGATTGACAACGATATTTATCAAGGTGAACCTTCAGATTGCATGCAAATCTTAATGAAACTGGTGCAAAACTAGTGCTTTGCTAGGAGAAAACAAGCTCATTATAATTTTGGACCTTTCAATTTGAAACAGACAGTAATATTTCACAGGCGAGAGTAAAAAAAACCACACAAACTCTTAGTGAAAACAGACCTTGCTTAGAGTTCACAGTCCTTTATTGATTCAAGCTCCCACTAATATCAAGCAGGGCATCAGAGTAAAGTTTAATGATGAGTGAGAGATCATATGAACTAAATGACTGCTAAGCCAAAAAATGAATTGTTCTATTGATACAGCAAATAAATGTGTGTTCTTCTGGAATGAGTGAGGTGTGTGGTTGTTCTCCTCTCATATTGATCATAAATCAATAAGGAGAGAAGTTACAAGTATTTAATGTGAATAGGAACTAAACTGTAAGAGGAAACTGAAACAGTGTTAGTAAACTCTTCTGTCAAACCCAGATATGGTCTCTATGTGAAAGAGAAAAAGAAAAAATAAATTAATTATGACTTGAAATACATCTGGTACCTGGGGCTTGTGCTTTGATTTGACCTAGTATGGAGCTGGGGTAGCAGCAGAGTTCAGGCCCACATTAGAAATTCCCGCAGATCTTTGGGAGCTAAAGCGGAGATCCCTTCTCCAGCTGGAACTGTTGCTGAGACACCGTATGAGCCACCGCCGCATGAATGATAGACAGAGCATGTTAGCACTGCAACTGGGACATCTGATTGCAACAAGAGAATTCATTTGCATGCTAACTTGAATGGGCTTTCTTACTAATTAGTCGTAAGTGGGTCTTTCATTTGCACAGCTGTCTCACCCATCCAGCCACAACTTCACTCCCTATCCTCCCCGCCTGTATCCCACCCACCTGCCGTGGCCTCTTTCCTGCTCTGTGACCCAGTGTGGGATGGAGGTGGTGGGCCTAACCCAGGCCCAGAGCCCGGAAGGTATCAGTCATGCTGCCACCGGAGCTGTGCCACGGGCTCAAAGCATCCCTGCTGAATGGTGCCTGCTTTGCGGCTGCTACCAGCCGCTGCAGCCCTTTCTCTGCCTGCAGCTAGGTGCTGGGGCAAGACAAGAAGTTAGGCCTGAATATTCTCATTGTGAAATGAGTTGCCAAAGAAAAAACCTTGATGTAAAACAGCTGGCTAGTGACTAATACTAAAATGTACCGCTGGAAATCTGTTCATGCAGGTGAACAGCTTTGTACTGTATGTCCTAAAAGCTGGTCTAACCTGTGTCTAAAAAGGGACAGGAAAAGATGGGCTATTTGATCAGTGAGGGAGAAATGATGCCCACTTCCTCACATACGTACACAGACTAGCTTAAAAAGATCTAGTGTTGATGAAACCTAGTGTGTTGGCAGTCAGTGAGACTGAAATCCTGCTCCTGTGTGCAGACAGTGACGGTCTGAGCTTATCCAAACCAACACACGAGTCTCAAGCTCATACTCTAAGTAAGTGTTTGATGTGCAGAGGTGTTAATCAGGGTTGGTGGTGTGGTATCATGAGTTACTGGTTTCCAGTTTTTCCCAGATTGCACCCATCCAGGATACTGCAGCCCCCTTCTCTTTCCCATCCTTCTCCAGTTCCTCCACCCCGCTTCTCAGACACACCCTCAGCAGCTCTTACTTTGGTACCAGAAGCTCAGGACCTTCCTCACTCCTCTCTTTCACCACAGCCTCACCTGTCCCTGCTAGTGCAGCCCAGCAAAGCTGCCTCTGGTCAGTGGGGGTCTGCACTGCCCTTCCTGCTGCTGATACCTCTCCCTCCTGCCAGCTGGAACATCTCGTCACGGACCAAAAGCCTGAGCTGGGCCAGGAAACTCAGGTCATCAAAGTCCTCACAGAGGCATCTAATGATTAAATATTTAATTAAAGCTGACATGGTTCCTAAGCCAAAAAGAGAAGCCCATACTGCATACGCTATTTTATCTTGTAGGGAGATTTTGCTCCTGATTTAGCAAACATGTTATGAAATAAACTTCTGTAAATAAATAAATGTAGAAACTTATACCAAATATCTATGTTTTAGCTATAGATGTGTTTTTTTCTGCCTTGGATCAGTAAGTGTTGCCCAGGCTGACCTGAGCATGTTGACTGGCCCTGGCATGTCCCTGTTGTGCATCCCAGTGCCGCTCACATGGTGGGGATCTCTCCCCTACTCTGAGCAAGGAGACAGATTCTCTTGCCTGTTGGGGGGCTTCAGGACTCAGGGCTGGTAGGTGGTAGGTCAGAGGTAGTGTGCTGGGCCCTGGTTCCTCTCTACCTGGTGCCAGAAAGCCAGAGAAAAGCTTTTGTTTGGACAAAGCCATAGAAAAAGCAGAGTCCTGAAGATTTTCAGGCTCCTGGAACAACCCTTCTGCTCTGGGAGAACAGCATGGTTAAGTTAGCTCTTCCTGCAGTGCAAGGTAAGAGTATAAGGTAAAAGCTCATGTAGCACCTTATGAATCTTCAATAGGTAGAAGTTTGTGAAGGCAGAAGTTAAAAGAAGTTATTAGTATCATTAGGTAGAAATTTTTTCATTCTGTAAGGGGAGAGGCTAAAGCTGTGGCCCACATTTTAATTTGCAGTCATTTTTCATAGCCATCCTGACCATGTAAGCCTCGTTGTAGTGATTTAACCCCGAATGGCAACTAAGTACCATGCAGCTGCTTGCTCACTCTAACACCCCCTCACCTCCCCGCAATGGGATGGGGAGGAGAATCGGAAAGATAAAACTTGTGGATTGAGATAAGAACAGTTTAATAATTGAAAAAAAGTAAAATATAATAATAGTGATAATAATAGTAATAATAATAATAGTAACAATAATAATAGTAATAATAGTAATGAAAAGGAAAAAGAGAGAAAGGAACAAAACCCAAGAAAACCCAGGTGATGCACAATACAATCACTCACCACCCACTGACCGATGCCCAGCCAGCTTCCCAGCAGCGATCAGCCCCTCCTGGCCAATTCCCCCCAGTTTATATACTGGGCATGATGTTCTGTGGTATGGAATATCCCTTTGGCTAGTTCAGGTCAGCTGTCCTGGCTCTGCTTCTTCCCAGCTTCTTGTGCACCTGCTCACAGGCAGAGCATGGGACACTGAACAGTCCCAGGCTTAGGGCAAGCACTACTGAGCAACAACTAAACCATCAGTGTGTTACCAACATTGTTCTCACACCAAACCCAAAACACAGCACTGTACCAGCTACTGGGAAGAAAATTAACTCTATCCCAGGTTCTAAGCCAGAACCAGGACACTGATATTTTTTAGATTAATAGACCTTTAATTCTTTTACTTGCTATAAGTGAAGTGAAATAGGTTGATTTGGTTTATTGCCAGTTTCTTCTGCTAGGGATACCACTCCTGCTTTCCACTGTTGCAGTCTTATTTTATGTTGTGCTCCATGCTACTGCAGCTGTGTGACTGCACCTGTACATGCTGAAACCCTGCTCTGAGGAGGGGTCCTACTCTGAAAACTGTTAAGTAGATAATATAAAAATATCAAGCATAAGATTTATTCGGTTAGACTATTTTATGCTGCCAAGCAAAAAGAAAAGAGGAGATGCTGGAATCATGCATCCAAATTTTTCACAATTTCTGACAACATTGTCTTTGGTTTCATAGATGAATGACTTGAACTGTTCTTGCCTTCAAGGCAAATCTGTGAAATATCAAGAAGGAATGATGCCTTGAAGACATATTGACAGGTAATGAGGAGATCACTTTGTGATTACTGGCACTTGTGCTCCTGAAACAAAGCAGCGCTATTGTAAGAAAAGCAGCATCACCTGAAAACAAATGAGTTAGGGAGGAAATTGCCCTTTCATCGTGTTGTATTCTTTTCTGTTATTCTATTACTCTGATATCTTCACTGAAGATATTTTCTAGTTGGTGCTTGTCAAATTTAGATTCATAAAAGCTGATTTTTCTTTTAAAACTGCCTGCCTTCGCAGCACGATCTGCTGGAAGTGCTGGGACCCCGCATGCAGCTGCAGGAAAGCAGTGTTCTGCTGCGCTTCCCAGGGGAACGCAATGTTCTGGCAGCGTTCATGGCACCGTGGCTGTGTTGCGGAGCTGTACTAGCATTTCCTTAGCTAGACTGCCATTTAGTATCCATTCCTCATGGAGTCTGTTTTCTGAAAGTAATTCTTACTCACATTATGAAAACCATTAAAAGGAACAGGGACGTTTGTGTTATAGGGACTAACGCTTGAGTCATGATCTGTGGGCTTGGCCCCCCAAGTTTCTTGTAAGTTCACCTGTAGCTTTGTGGGTCTGCAGAGAAAGGCTGTGCTGTGCTTTACTACATCTGAACAAAATGTGTTAAACAGGTTTTGTGTTGAACTTGTTAGATTTTCAATCATGGCTTTAGTTTAATCTTTTATTGCATCTCTTCCTTGCTCAAATACTATTTATTTCTTTCTCAAACATGAATGAATTGTCCATATTTGAGGGAAATGAGTGATAACTGATAACATTTTAAAACGTATATTTAGGAGATAATTTAAGGTCTGAACGGTGTTGAGATTGTCAAAGAATATTTTTATGGTTTTCTTAGTGGGTTCTAGCCTTGGACCTGTAGATGGGTTGTGAAATTCCAGCGACCTTTTCTCAGTAAATGTTATCTTTAGCTTTTAAACCATAGCACAGTTTTGAATATCCCGTGTCTCCAAAAAACCACTCTCCTATCCCCATCCACAAACTCATCTAAATGCTTTAAAGAATTTAATACTTATATTTTAATATTGTTGACAACTTGGTTGTTTCTAGAAAAAGAAGTCTAACTGAGCTCTAAGATACAAAGGCATCAAAATGTGTTCTAAAAATATATAAAAAGCAGTTAATGTTCTTTCCAACCTTTAAACTTTGAAGACTTAACACTGCATTAAGGAAATGAAGTACAATTCAAGTGTAGGCTTATATGGAACTAGGAAATAACAAGGTTTCTGAAATAGCTGTTATTGTAAGCAAAATGTTAATTCTCTGCCAAAGAAGGTAGTGGAGAAAATTTTGGTTACTGGTGTCTGAACTAGCAGTGGTATATTGGAGCCCCGTGCCCTGGTATGCTTGCTCCTCCAACTCCCTGCCCAAACAGCCCCAGGCGGTGCTGGTAAACATGAGGGGTCCCGTTTCCCACCACACTCCTTCACTAACTCAGTCGTGCAGTTGTGTGACTGCATTGTATTGCACTGAGCTGCAAGAATGGACTTGACTCAGCAAGTTTGTACGGAGGTTTGAGCTGGGTTGGTCTGTCTTCCAGGAGTATGCTATGGGACTGGATTGTTCTCACAGTTGAGCTGTCCTAAGAGACTTCATTAAGCCTGCATAGCAAGATGGGAGATCTTGCACCTCAGGGAAGCTTTATCACCTGCAGGCATCTAAAGCAAGAAAGAAGAGGGAATTTGCAGGCTGAAACAAAGAAGCATCCTCTTGGGAGGATGACTATGGAAGGTCAGCTAGTGAATCCATATAAAATACTTTTATTGACTCTGTTGCCATAGTTTTGACAGCTGCATGTTCGGTTGTGTATATTTATTTTACAACATTGCTGTGAGGTGGTGGTATTATTTTAAGGATGGGATCTCTGATTCAAGGATAGAGGAGCTTGTTCACGATCAGGTAGGATATCTAAGTTGTAGAAGTGAATTGAACTGGTGCCATCTACATCCCTGTTGCACGCTAAATCCTTTGCTATAACTTTCTTCTCTTAGTACAGAAAGTTTGGTGTACCACTTCAGCTGAGTGAAGTACTGAGCTTCCTGATTACTTCAACATACCACATTTTTGCAAAAGAAGTTAGCTCCAATTTAGGCACCAGAATAAATGTTTTTTTGAAAATCTGTTCCCAAATGTCAGTCCCAACAGTGAATTCAGAGGGCTTGAGGTTAAACACAAGTACGTTACTTGGCTTTCTTTTGCTGTGAAATTTTGTGTGTGTAGGTGGCAAGCTCAAACAGCACCTGCCAACTGCTTTTTGGTTATTGGCTTAGGATAGAGCTGTTAGTCTTGTCCTTCATTTACGTTTAGTTCTGAGGCACCCACTTTGTGTATTATTTTGTATCTGCTTTCAGAATTGTATGAAAAGTTATGAAATTTAAGGTCCAACAAAGTACACAGTCTCAATTCAGAAGTTCTAACTTAAAATGACTTTGTAATCAACAAAGGAAAATTGCATCTGAAATCAGTTACCAATGCACAGCTCGGTGGCAAAATCGTATTTAAAAGAGGTGGTGCATCAGCCACTGAAGGCACAGAAGGAACTAAAGAATACTATTAACATTTTTCAGACTGACTTTTAAAACAAGAGTGGCTGGATTGTATCCACAAGATATTTATTGAGACCTGTTCTTTGTGTCCTGAATTCTCATCAGAACATACAGTCCCGTATGCTTCAAGCAGGATAGGCACACAAGTGTACTATTGTAACACGTTTTGTGTGATCTTGTTTGAGAGCGTGTCTTAGCTGATAACTAAAAAGGACTCTGTTATCTGGTAAATACACCTTCATTGTTCTTGCAACTTTTGATATCACACGCAAATTAGTTTATAATCCTATATAGCTTTATTTACATGGGTTCTGAACAATGGATCCCTCAGCCCTTGTTAGTAATCTATATTTTGCAGTCACCTACTGCAAAGTGATTGTTGTCCCCAGCTTTGTTTTAAACATTGTATCTCGCCTCTATCAAGTCCTGACAATGGCCTGTCATCTTTCTTCTTATTGGTGTCTCTGTACAAAAGGCATTTGAGCAATTATATGCCTTGGGAGGTTAGTTTCAATACATGTTATACAAGTCATGCAACTCTTCCTTACTTACCTCTCTGCTGGAATAGATGTTTGCTTTGTGTGAACACATTTGTTTACAGTCAAGGTGGTGGCAAGCTTTGCCAAATCTTGCATGTGTGAATTTGCATTTTGAAAACATCTTTACACAATAATGATCAAACCCATCACAGACAGAGGTTTTATGCCAGGGAACATTTTAAGGTGTTTTCCTCTCTAAATCAAGTATCAGATTGAGAGTTATTGGAAAGATCCTTTTAAAGTAAGAATGAAGGACTGAAGGAAATCCTTTATGTCACATTAAAGAACCTTTTTTGGAAAGCCTCTTCCAAAAGAGGAGGCTTGCCACACAAAATGATTCCCACTTCTGGGAGCTATGTGAATTGTCCTGACGCTTAAGCTGACTTGAACTAGCTGAGTGAAAAACAAGCATCACCTTGGAGCCAAACCAGGGTGAGAGGTAGCTGTGAGGCTGGCCTACTGTCGTTGCATGTGTCTTATTCATCTCCAAGTGTAATTCATTGCTTATACTTCACATATTGATATGACAGACACAAAATTTTGTCTGCCTTATGTTGAATTATTTTTCAGCTGCCCCCTTCACAAAGAATTGGTGAAATCACCAGGGAGGTGTATTGGGCCACTCGGTGCCCAGTGGCCAGTTTGAGATGGAGGTATTGCCAAGACCCAGCGATGCGCTCCTGCCCTGAGCTGCATGGCCTCATCTGCAGGCTGGGAGCAATGAAGGAGTCTCCCCATCAGCACGTTGTACCCAGGATCTTGCTGGTAGAGGGCAGTAGAGATGGGAAGAGGTTTTAGATGAGAAGTTCTTCTAGGAACCAGGCAAATGCCATATGCCCTTCTTAATTTCTGTGCTTTCATAAACTGTGCCCGAATAGTTGGTGTGCCAAAGTGAAGGCTCAGGTTCTGCCAGAGTAGCTCTGGATTAGGGAGAAAAGGTAAATAGCTGTATCTCCTTGCTGATGCTCTCTTGCTGCCTGATAACTGGTCTTCTAGCAGCTCACTTCTGTGCTGCCAGATATCTTCCCCTGGGAGAAGTCCATTCGTTTTTAATTCTGTATGGGAAGCAGCCTCATCTATGGTAGTTTTGAAGGAGCGTTGCCATGTCATAAGGTGCAGTTCTGTTTTTTGAACCAAAGCCTAATGCTCCAAGTGCATATGCACACACACCATTTTACATGTGTGAACAGCATTGTGCTTGTTAAAGATGAATATTTCCAGGACTGTTGCCCAGTTCTGCAGATACAGCATGCTAAGATTATCCATTTGCTGTCTTTCCATCAAATATATTCATTGCAGGAATAGAAAGATTTCTTTTTACTATCTGCCAGCCATGGAAACTCTGAAAGTCAAACCGTATTCTTTCTGGCTTATGAATCATCACCCCTAACCTTGACTCAGCGATCACAGGGGAACACTTAGGCCATAGTTAACATACATTCTTCTGATCAAAAAGGTTCCGCAGTGTGGTGTTACATTACTCATTATTTCTTTAATAATGCCTATATAGAATCCCACTCATGATCTTTCAGCTACGTTAGTTCAATGGAGCTAAGGGAATAAAACAGTAGAAAATTATTTTTAGTCCTTTAAGACAGATAGATCTGACATTAAGTATGCTATGAATGCAGAAGAGGTATCACTTTTCTGGCTATAGTTAACTGAAAAGCAAATTAATATATTGCTTCAAGGTGGCAGCTTTTAGTTACACTGAGATATGATGCTCTGGCTAGAGGAGAAAATGTATGTGAGCGTGTGCTAGATGTGAGGAGAATAATCCAAGAGATGGTATTCTTCATTAATAATACAACTTTTGGATATATTGTGATTATTTATAACTACAAGAAGAAAGTGTGTTTTGCATCAAAGACAATTATGCCAGCTAACAGCATGTTCAGGCTAAGATAATTGACTGAACAATCTTTTAATACTTTGCCCCTTTCAAACGTGTTGCTTGGATACCACTTTCGCTGAACTATTATGTACCTTGCTGAAAATTTAATAGTAAAGAAAAGGTTTTAGCAGCTCTTTCCTTTGTCTTTTCCATAAATTCTATGTTAAAAATATGATTTCAGAAGCGGAGTCAAAGAATTAGGGCTTTCTGCCAGCAAAATATTGACAGGAATAGCTGGAAAATGCAACTCATCCACTATCTGAATTCAGACCTTTGTTTTCTAGATATGTTTTTTTCTTGCATGCAAGCTTTTCTTTCCTCTTCCAAGGGAATTTGACTTTGAGACGCAACAAACAGATTCTCAAATTGTAGACATCCTGAAGTAACCGGATAACACATCCAGGTAAGTCTCTTACTAGTGAGAATGGTTTGTTCCCTGCTCAGTTTTACTCAGTCACAAAAATATGTAATCTGAAAGTGTGAGGTAGTGTTTGTGATTGGAAGATTTTGTATAATGAAATGGTTTTTCGGTGTCCATCTAAGTGCCAGATATTCTATTGAATTATATTATGCCATGAGCTGCTGTGTTTTCGTCAAACTAGGAGCTGCTACTTTATCTATACAGAAAAGCCTCTCAGAAACACTGGAGGTGTCTTGATGCAAGGGTTTAGGTTTGGCTACAGGACCCATTTCACATTGCACCATTGCAGCGGGTTTGGGAAGCCTCCGGGTTTATCTACCTTGCTTCACTCTGATACAAGTGAGAGAAATGGCTGGGGATGGACGGTCTGGTTGGCTCAGCCGGCAATGTCTTTAGGATCACCTTTTCCTGAGATCCCCTTGCCAATTAAGACCAGCGCTTAAGTTATGTCACCTTGCTGCCTGACAGCTGAAGGCTTTCCAGGGAAGGTGCACCCTCTGACCAGGGAAGTCACCTGTTTACAGGGAAGACAGCAACTCCAACACCGGCATAATGTTTTGAGCTAGATTAGACAAAGAGATATTTATTAGAGATTTGTCCCGATGAAGGTGACTTTTGCTGCCTGGTGGAAGGCAAGGAAGATCTCCTGCCTGTTCCCTGTGACCCCTGGCCTGGGGAGGGTTGCCTCTGTGGGAACCCTCCCTGTGAGGTGAGGGATGACTGCCAAGGGTTTTGCTGAAGCTCATGTTAAGAACACAGAGCCAGTCGGAGAAAGCAGCCTCACGCAAGCAGGCACATGCGCTCGTCTCACAAGGGCAGAGCAGAAGCTCTCGTGCCAGGCTCAGTGGCTGTGGGGGGCATCAGCAGTGGGATTATACCTGTGGGGTTTGGAGGGGGCGGCCACCACCCTCTTAAGCACCTGAACTGCCTGGTCATGTGCCAGTGGTGGGAATTTCACCTCTCCCCTCCTATGCTTAACTGTACATAGGGCCTGTGCCATGCAGAGGGACAACTTTTGTTTGGTGAAAATGCAGACACCGGATTTCACAGCACGATACTGACTCAAGCAGACTCTTTGTAAAGTGCAGGCTGTATCTCGGGAAGCAGCACGTACTGCATAAGTGAAAAGTCAGGACTTTGGTGTAGCTTGTTGCTTCAGTGGGTGGTGGGGCAGAGCTGCGAAGATAGCTATGGTCCAGCTATCTCAGGTTTCAGCTCCTCTCTGCATCCTATCGTCATGAAAATGAGCAGGAGCAGAGGGGATGTTCTTATCTGGATACAGAGTTGGACCGCAGACATCTTCTAATCTGGATTTGGGGATTTGCCCATGATCTCTAATGCGAAGGGAATGTTTTGTCATTTTATATTCGTAGTCGAGCCAGTCAGCTGCACTGTCAAAGTGACTCACAGCAGTGCTGAGATGGTGACTCACCACTGTGTCCTTTCTGGAAAGACACTAATCCTCCTTTCCTGCTGCTTAGGCTGTTTTGGGAACCACAACATTAAGCACTGAAAGGCACATTTATTAAATGACACATGCCAGGACTGGGTTTTGTTTGTAACAGTGAGGAAGTACTTTGTGGCCTTTCTGCTGTTGACTAGACGCTGACACATCTGGCACCCAGGCACCAGAGGATGGAGAGATCTGGGCATTTGTTTTACTGGTTAGATCTGGGTGTCAAGCCTATTTCAGTCAGTGGGTCTTTGGGCTGGATTCAAGAGTTTTTCTTAACTACCAACATCTGTGAGATGGCAACTCCCTGAATCCACCCTTCCTGGTCATGCTATTTTAAGGCATTTAGATTCTAAATAATAATAAAAAATCCCTTCAAGAATTTTCTCTGAGTAATTTGTCCTCAAGGGACTTGGAAATCCTCAGGTTTCTTCCTGACCAGTGACAGGATGTGGTGTATCCCCCAGGAGTCATCCAACTTGTTGCCACACAGGCAGTCTGGTCAAAAGCCTTAGAGATTACTGGTGGAGCAGGAGGAGCTGTGCCCTGTGAATGTACTGAGTAGTCTGGTAACTCTACCTCAGTTGATTATTGGTGTAGCTCCTGCCTTGAAGTGTGACATTTCTGTTTTAAAGCAACAGTTGGTTTGTTGTGGTCTCTTGGAGCCTTTAGCTAGGGTGGGAATCATCTTGCATGTTCTTCACGTCTTCAGACATTTGCAGAGGATATCTTTATTTGAATTAATCTCACTGGGCTCCAATTACAGTCAGTGGAGAGAAACAGGCATTGCAGGCTGTGATTTATCTGACATGCTTTAGCTCTTTCCCTTAGGAGGAGAGCAGTTGTACCCTAGAGGTGCCTGTTTCTCTCAGTACATTGTAAAGTAGTTTATGGCCAATAGCATAAATGGAATGGTCTATAACAAGTCAGGTGAACAACACCCACGGCAATTATTTAATGGATATACCCTCAAGATAAAATTTATCCATGCAAATATCAGTTAACTCAGCTTCTGCAACTCTCTCCCAGGGCTTGTCCTTTGCGTATTTTTTCAGCTAATTCGGGGTATGGTATTTTTCTTTTTTTAACCAGCAGAGTTATGTATGTGTGGTTCTTCTTTTTTGAAGGAGGTAGGTGCATTTGTACAACTGTCCAGCACTGCTGTGGCTGCACTGTCCCTTGGACTGTACCAGTGTTTCTAACTCTAACTGTTAAAAAGTCATGAAAGGTTTCCAAACAACAAATCTGTGAACCTTTTAATTAATTTTCCCATACTAATAACATAGGGTGAAGCCTTCAGGCTGCATGGCAGTTGTGAAGAGGCATTCACTTGCACACATTCAGAAAAAGGACACCCTTTCTCTGGCTGTCTGTAGGCAACATAGTGTTTCCTTCATTATCCTCAGAGCTTCTTTGACTCAGTGCTTTCACCGTCCTGTATATTTCTCCCCTTGCCTTCCTTTCCATGTCTTTCTCTTCCACCTTTAATTCTGCATCTTGTCCTTTCCACCAGTGATGAAAGTGCCAGCTTAGCTTCTGAAAGCCTGTCTCCAACTAGACCCGTGCTTGGAAACATGGCTGTGTATTTCATGTCCTTTTATTGTAGGTGTCTGCACACCCTAAGCAATACAGCCACCTTAGCTGGAGGAATCGCCTGTCTTAAGCCTCACTGGGGCATCAGAGTGCGCACGTGTCAACAATTTCTGTTCCTAAAATATGAAGGCATGTGAGGCAGAGTCCTCAATGAGCCCAATGGGTTTGTAATGTTTTCTTTGTACATTAAAAAGTGTATCCAGAAAAATTCCAAGTGGGATCACTTAAGATACAAGTGATAACTTTAACAAGTGATGACTTGAAGACACAAGTGTGACTGTTATATTTTACATTTCTGAGCAATGTTGTAGTTTCTGTCACCTTTTCTTACAAAGAGTTAGTTTGTTGGAGATAAGTAGCAGTCTTGGAAGAAAAACTATTGCAAATCTGATATAAATTTTTCAAGGTGAGAGGGATCTTCTGTTTCTGCTTGTTGTTGGAGTTTGTGACTATTGTTATCACAGTGGACACTGATGAAGCTCAAAACAGCTTATTTTTTTTCCTTAATAAATACCTGCCGTTTTACAAAACACAGGTTCCCAAGTGGTTGCAAAGCAAAATAAGTCTCAGCAACAGTCTAGTTAGCTAAGTGTTCTGCTGTTAAAGGAAAAAGTCTAAAGTAGAAATCAATACTGATTTTTTAAAAATACGATTTCCCTAAACTATTAAATATTGGTCTAAAAGCAGGAAAAGTACAAGATTACATGATGGTATCAGGTTTGTATTTTACTGAAGTACCGTGCATCCCTACTTCATTTCATAAGTGAAATTGGAGGCTGGGCATGGTGCCAAACAGAAATGGTCAGGGCATCCTGTCAGCCTAAGTAGAGCTCATGAGGCCGTGCTTCCTATCAGGGTTTCATATGGAGTATGTTTTCATGTGAAAGAGAATAAAGGTGTTGTAACAGGTACTGGACTTCTAGTAATTAACAATTTTCATGTTTGATGGCGTGAGGCTGTTCCATCCCACAGAAACACATGAGTTCACTTGAATTCTCATGCTGTCTATATGCCTACATTTCAAAGTTTGTTACCTTATTAACTGGTGGAACATGCTCACTATAATAATAGCGATGAGAAGCATTTAATGGCACCTTACGCAGTCAAAGCCCAAAGTTTTAGATCTTCAAAACTCACCTGCTCCTAACGCAAGAATATATGAATATTATATTTAGATATGTAGATATATAGATATATACTCCCATAAAATATGAAGGTTCAAAGGATTCTTACATTAAGTTTTCCAAGCACTCACTTTTTGCATTACAAGACAAGATGTTCCACTGCCTACATTTTGGGATTTTTTGGTTCTTAGTTTGATCAGGCATTATAAGTTCAGGGCTACTGGCTGCTTTTGCTGGAGTTGATTGCTCAATTCTCAAAGCATTCCTGTAGGTGCTAGAAATTTTAGGTTCAGTTCCTTTCTCTGTCTGGGAATTATTTGTATTGCCTATCAAATCTACAAATCCACTTTGTGAGAAAGGTGTTCATGTTGAGTTTTAACTTTAAAAGAATGAATTCAGACCTGTGACTCCCAAAGGTGGGAGATGTTTCCTTGCAGATGAAAATAACACACCATTCAAAGCACAGGTCTTAATGATTGCGTTAATTTGCTCTGCCTCAGTTATGTGTAGGACTACCAATTTAAAAAAGTAAGGACTTCTGATTTAAAAAAGTTAGGACTGCAGGGAAACCTTTCCTTCCCTTTAAGAGGCAGCTACATATTTAGAATTGGTAGCGTGTCCTCTAGTGGAAGACTTTTTTCTTTTCAAACAATAAGTAATGTCCATAATAAACATCTAGGGCTGGAAGATGTCTCTGCTGCTGGAACTGCTGCTTCTGTGAGCAGTGTGAACTGCGAGCTTTTAAATATGCTGAGAATTAAAAAAAAAAAAAAAAAAAAAAAAAAAAAGAGCAGCTATGCTGTCATTGTAATCCCCTACATTTTCTTCCCTTCAAAATTCTCCCTATTACCAAAAAATGAAAAACAGAATTCTGGCAACAAAATTTGTAGCCGTTGAGTTTCTTCTCTGATTTGATTTTCATATGGAACATGTCTCTTGCGTCTGTAACTGACTCTTCTTTGCAGAAAGGAATTATGAACTGGTGGCCCAGGTGCTGAATTGGAACTAAGAAAACCTGGGTTGTTTTCCCACAGGTTTCCCAGCTATTGCATCAAAGAAGAGGCAGCAGCAACAAAACCGAGAAATGATGACTCTCCATGCAGAAAAAAATCAGGATATAAATTAATTTGCTGATGTTTGATACCGAGCTTTCCTTCAATGCCTACCCTAATGCCTTTGTTAGAAGGGGGGGTGTATGCGTCATGCTTGCAGCAAGGCTGTGTCAAGGCAGAGCTTTGGTCTTTAAGAGCAGTTTTAATCTGTTTTGGAAGTCTGTTTCTTGCCATACAAGATCTAATCATGCTGTTCTCTCCACGAGTGGTTTAGCTAATTCCTCCATATCTTTTCACATGGAAATGCTCCTTGCATTTTCTTGCCTAGCAGTGGAGTAGGTAGCATGGTGGAAAATGTAGCAGGAGTAGCCTCCTCTTACCTGCTGTCCATACCTGCTAAAATACATTATTTTCCTTTTCTTCATGTTTAAAGTTTGTTTTTCAGTGGTTTGCAGATGCTTCTTTTGCTTCCCACATAAATTCCAACAGTATGACCAGATGTCTAGTTCATTTCTCTCGACACACTTTATAGCCCTAATCTGAAATGTTAACACCAGCCACAAAAGAATCATAGGCTTGTTGTGTAAATTACTACAATCAAATAGCCAAAACATTATCTCATGCTGGCCTAGATGTTCTAATGTTTGCAGCTCAAATGCTCCCTTAGGATCCAGGGCAGAGAAGACTGGGCTTTCTGACTGTGCTCTGAGATGGGCAAACAAACCTCTCTGTGTAAGAGTGTGCATGTGTACACAGCCCAGACAGATGGCATACTCTGAACCAGTTGCTGAGGCCCCATGAAAATTTGTCCCTTTAATGGAAAAGGCAGGAAATCGAGTGAATCTGCTGAGTTTCTAGCAGTTCAAACCACTGCCATTATCCCATGTGGGAAACCTGTGCTTGGAGCACAGGCTAACACAAGACCAAAAGTACGTATCTTGATTGCATCTTCACCTGGATGGATGAAGATATCAGACATACGAGATGTTCCTAAAGAGGAAGAGTTCATATAACTAGCTTTAGGAAGGAGAAGGTAATATATTAGTATCAGCCCAGCTGAAAAAAACCTGCTGGATTTGAAAATCCTGCTAACATCAGCGGCTGTTCTGCCTGTTGGCAGTGGGAGCAGAACAGTCCAGGGGTCAAGGCAGTGGCTGACCACGAAGAAGAAGAGCAAAACGTTTATGCTCTGGATCTGAAACTCACCTTGATAAATGATTGAAGGTTGGGTGCGAGGCTGTGGCTAGGAAACCTGAATTACATACCTGTCACTGGCCTGATAGTCTTCATTTATTTTTTGTGTGTACTGGATTTGTAAAAGGGGACCTTCTTTATTAAACTTCCCAGGATTCACAGATTGAAAGCGCTGTATAAAAACTGAGTTGGTCTTTTCACCACTTGATTATTTTTCTCTTTCCCAAGGCCTGGGTGAAAATAAAAGTTTGAATTTGCGTGCTGGAGTTGTATTTTTGTTTTGTTTTGTTTTCCTAACCACTTCCACATGCAATCAAGTTTTATTGCCAGCTGCTCTCCATGGTTAGTCTCCTGGGAATCTAGGCTCCCGTTTGTTGTTAAACTCATAACATTTGGTTAGTTTAATTTTTTGCAAATGTTAATTTATCACGTTTGGTTTTCCACCAGTTCTCTTTACCCAGCCAGAAGTGGGCAATGGAGTAAGCACTGATGTGTGAGAAGGGCTTGTCAGAACCTCAAATTCCTGCAGTGGGAGAAATGGCCAAGTTTATGGCCACTCTCACATTCTCTCTGTATTGAAATTAAATATCTTGAAATTTTTCACTTCCCACAGAGCAGGAATATGAAATTTCATTTAATTAACGGAAGAAAGATTTTATTTCAAAATTTTAAATAGGAAAGGACAGGGCTCCCCATGATGATCACAGCAGGGAGCCCACGAGCCCAGACATGCTGCTCACCAGGGAGGCTTCCAGGGAGGCCAGCAAGCTAGCAGGAAACCAGCCAGGTTTCCCTAGGAAGTGTGTCTGGTCGCTGTTAGAAGATTTGATTCAATCAATCTGTTCCTGCAGAATATATATGCATATTTTTCGGGAATTGGCGTTTTCCTATGGAAAAACGTTTCACTGAGTTAAAATTAGAAATTAGTGAGCGTGCTTTTCAGTCAGTCCTAGCTGTACTGGTGAGAAAGCCACATGTACTTTGTAAATATATGTAAATATATGACAATCTAGCGTACAGTTAGGCAACCACACCAGACCTCTAAAATGGGGCCTATGGATGACCTAGAAGTCTCCTTAAAGACTTTTGCGTAGTTATCTGTCAGCCTAAAGCTAGCACTGGAATGAGCAGACCATCGGGATACTTCCCTACCGTGCAGGTGAAGGCTGCCATCAGACAAAGCAGAAGCAGAAGCCATCTATGGTGAGAACATCTGTACCCTCTTCATCTTTCCAGAGTTTCAACAAATTAACATGATAGCTGTGAGTCCTATGCATTTCCCTGCGGAATTTGTTCTTTTAAAAAAACCTTCTAATTGTATGCTTGCTACCGTGGCGCTTACAGCTGGAAAACTTGAGGAATCTGCTTCGGATTTAAGAGTTGGTTACTAGTACCGGGTCACAGAGTCCTGAGCACTGACTGCACTTTCTGCAGCCTGTGAGCTATGCTTTTCTGGGGACCACCCAGAGACCTGACAATGTTTCAGAGGCTATTGGGCAAGCTCCTATGGTACTGGCGTGGGCAGGCTGTGCTGGTGATGGAGCGGTGCCCACCACAGGAGGGACAGAGTGGTGGTGAAAAGCAGGAGGGTCTGGGGCTGAGTGAGGCAGCGTGGCCTGTGGCCAACCCCACCAGATCTTCCGCTGGGTATTCCAGAGGAGAGTGCATGGGAGGGTTTAGGTGAAATCAGGGCCAAAATGGAGTGCCTGGCCCTGGGCACCAGAAAACAGCTAAAGCAATTTCTCCTCTGGTGTTCTGGCATATATAATGGACAAAAGCCTGTGGGTCTGAT
The DNA here is from genome assembly GCF_023634085.1 of Falco cherrug. Taxonomy (NCBI): domain Eukaryota; kingdom Metazoa; phylum Chordata; class Aves; order Falconiformes; family Falconidae; genus Falco; species Falco cherrug. The sequence goes on from NC_073698.1 coordinate 81,035,224, forward strand.
GTACTACTCAGTGTTTAGGAATCTGAACTCCAACAAAAAAATGCATTTTTCACACATGCTTTTAAACACAAATGCACTCTTGCAGGAGTTTGTAGATGGAGACCTTTTCACCCTGTGCTTGATCGGGAAGCTCTCTGTAGGAACACCAGTGTGTGGTAAGGCAGGAAAGTGTTTAACTATTGAGTGAGCCATGAAGACTGCAGCATTTCCTACCATTACCCTCACATCAGATCACGCCCTGTTACTGCGGCTGTAGGCTCTTCAAGAGGAAAACTGGGTTTACATCGCGTTGCATTCCTCTGCACCTGAATGCCATTAAGCTAGGGCCACTGAGGTGGGTTGACCTTGGCTGGATGCCAGGTGCTCTATCCTCCCCTCCTCAGTAGGAAAGGAGGGAAGAAAATGAGATGGAAAAAACCTTCACCTCATAGGTCAAGATAAAGGCAGTTTAATAAAGCAAAAGCAAAGGTCATGCATGTGGAAGCAACAGAAAACAAAAGATTTTATTCTCTACTTCCCATCAGCAGGTGATGTCCGGCCAGTTCCCAGGAAGCAGGGCTTTGGTGCAGGTAGTGGTTGCTTTGGAAGACAAATATCTTAAATAACAAATGCCTCCCCTTCCTCCTACTTTATCTTAGCTTTTATATCTGAGCAGACATCACATGGTATGAAATATCCCTTTGGTCAGTTTGGGTCAGCTCTCCTGGCTATGTCCCCTCCCAAGATCTTGCCCACCCCAACCTACTGGAGGGGGAGGAATGTTGGAGAGACAGCCTTGATGCTGTGCAAGCGCTGTTCAGCAGTAGCAAAACCACTGGTGTGTTACTAACACCTTTCTAGCTACCAGTACAAAGCACAGCACTGTGAGGGCTGCTGTGGGGAAGATTAACTCCATCTCAGCCAGACCCAATACAGCCAAGCGTCCAGTGCTTCCAGCTCCTTTTTGCAGGGAGGGAAGAGGAGATGTGGTGGAGTATAAGGCCTATATATGTCTCTGCTTGGTAAGGCAAATGTGAGTGGGAGGAGTAAGACTAGAGGTCTAATTCTCTGCGTGCAGATGTGGTGAGGAGACTGGTCCCCCGGGAAGCCAGAGCAGTGCCACTGCTTGATGTGAGGGTTTTATTTTTCATAATTGGATGAAATCATCTAGTTTCTCTGTCGGACAGGAAATAAGACTCTCTGGCTTTCTGAAGTTTTGCACATGGAAAGCTGTTGTGCTTGTTGTCCTGGCTGGCAAGAACTGTGTTTAGTCCTCAACTGGATCTTAGTTTGTATTTTAATGGAAACACGGTTTCTTTGGAAATACCATGTCCCTTAGCGCTAGGCCCCACCGGTGACTCGGTGCTGACTCAGAAGAGAGAGTGCCATGCACTGAATCAGCCACAGAGCTGTGGTACAAGCTGATGTTTTCCTTGGCTGTCTCCATCAAAACAGTGATCAGACATGTATATCTACTCACCCAGGTAAGGTGAGATCACAGCTAAAGAGGCTAAAGTCATATCAGGGCATATCTGCAATGAGAAAAAAAGCTCTATTTTCATACACTTGCTTGTTTGTACAGAACGTAGAGGGAGGTATGATGCAGGGCACCTGGATTTGCAGCTCAGGCTGTTTCTTTCAGAATTTTCCAAAGGGAAATCATCATTCACACTTCAGAACTGAGAATACACAGGTACACTTTTGGGTCTTTTAATTGAACTATTATTCTAATACTCTGTCTGACACTGATTCTGGTGCTTTCCCTGCATAAGTCTCCTTCACAAATGTAGTTTTTGGGTTTTGTGGACTTGTTTTTTGGTGGTTTTTTTGTGGACTTGTTTATTTTTTAAAGTTACCATCATATCAGGTGCAGTGCTTGTCATACGGGGTAGTGGAAGGTACTAGAAGTTAATTCGTGGCTATGTAAGAGTCAGTATGTTACTCACCTTTCTATAAAAATCCTATACTGAAATATGGGGAATTCACAATATGGAAATAACACATTAAAAAAAAGGAATGATACTAAGAAAGAGAATTTCAAGTTGAACTTCGCAAAGCAGTTTTATCAGATCTGTTATTCTGCACAGTATTTCCCGGGACAGGTGACTGAGAGAAGATCCTTAGCACAGCATTTGACTGCAGCTGCATGGAGTGTGCTTCTTCAGTAACAGTGCAAGTAATCGTGTCTCTGTCACTGTTGGTTACTGTGATCACAGCAAAAGGAGTTGAGTATTTGCTCCCTATCTATTTAATGTGGTGATAAATGTACATAGGGACACTGTTTACCCTGTCATCCCTCTGTTTTTGGTACTGGGCTGCCACTTAGCGGCCTCCTTCATAAACCTGGAAGATGGGAGGAGGGAGGGAAGATACCAAGCTGATAACAAGAATGAGAAAATAACAAACTTCAGGACTTAATTTATGATATCTGTTAATTCCTCACTGGCCGAGGAAGCAGAATTTACTTTTGTACAATCCAAAACACAAGAAACAAACATGAGAACACAGTAAAATGGGTAGGAAACCCCTTGGTTAACTAACAAAATGTTCTTTCGAAAAATGCATAAAGGAGTTCGTATGAAAGTTGAAGAGATTTCTCTGACATGTTAATATCTGCTTTCTTCTCTTTGCTACCTCCTTTTTTCTCTCTAGATACAGAGAACTAAGATTTGAAGTTCCTTCCTTTTAGATGAGCTCAGGTTCAGAGGAAAAGTCACAAACAGTTGTACGTGATGGGCATGAATGCTTCCTCAGCTCAGGCTCAAGCTTGACGCTCAGGGTGGTTGTTTGGTTTTGTACCACTGGTTAATGGAAGTGCAGCCCCTCCGTTGCACTGACCCGTGTGCCCCGCTGCACCCTGTGTTTGCGTGTGTCCTGACTCCCTGCTCAACAGTGCAAGGCATTGCTCCTGACCCACACCAGGATGGCTGCTGAGGCATTTTCCCAATTTACCTGGGCGCATGGCCCCTTCTCATCTAGCTGCGCCATGTTCTACAGCCTGGTGCATAGAAGGTGACTTGCGTGAATAGCCTTCCCCTTCCTTCTGTCTGGATCTGCCAGGGAAGACAGGCTTTTTCCCTCTTATTCATGCTCCTGTAGTGAAAAGAAATCTGATTTTCCAGCTTGAGGAGTTGTCTTGTGCAGAATAATTTCTGACCTTTTGTGAGGCAGTGGAGAAATCCTGTTTTCTGTTCCAGACCTGGAACCAGTGTGATTTTAAATTTCAGCTAAAACATTTCTTCACACAGGTTCTGCCTTTGTAAAATATCCAGGAGCGAGATGGGAATGGGGCCTATTGCATACCTTAGGATCCTGCCTGGATCAGTGCTTTGCAACTGTGATAAAATGCATAGGTTTTTGCTGTCCTACAGGTTGAGGTTTTGATGTCCTTCACTCCACTCTGCCTGCCTCATTCCTGTAAGCATGTAAGCCATTGCAGGTGGTCAGCCTTGGAGACTGCAGCTTTGGTTCAGTTTGTACATAGCTGCCCATGACAGCCTTCTGTGAGAGATGATCTGAGATGACAGAAAATCTTTAAAGTCTTCGATGTGACCGTGCGAGGCAGCCTGATTTTCTGACATACCAAATACGTACTTTAGACCATCAGGATCCCTTAAGTGAAAGTTGGTATTTAGGAAGTTCGGACTTCAGTAGTGCATGTGCCTCCAGTCAGAGCAGGCGTATGCCAAGCTCCTGCTGTTGGTTGTGCTACTTTGGTCATGAATTAATGCCAAGTCAGGAAGCAGAGAAGTAGGAAAAGGAGCTCTGTCTGTAAGAAAATACTGTTTTAAATCTTAAAAATAATTTCACATGAATATAGGACAAGCTTAGATCTAGTATTTTGTTTAATCATCTGTGATAGAAATGTTGAGTACCTGTTTGTTCTAAGAATAAGCATCCCGTGCATTTTGATTTGTCATGGTATAAAAAGTCTGATGTTTATACTAGGTAGATGTGAATTACATTTCTGTAAAAGCTCTAGGATCTTCATTTTAACACATACATATTAGCATTATTAGCAGAGTGGTGAGTGTTTACTTAGTGAAATTATGGCTTGTTTTGTTATTGTGCTTGTAAGGCTGATTTTATTTTGTCATAAATTCAAATGCAGGCAGAGAAGCATAACTGAGGCAGTTGTTACAGACAAAACAATTCCTACTCTGGGAATTTTTATTTAATTGAATTTATTGCCAATTAACACAAGCTTCTGATCACCCCAGTTCTGGTGTTGAAAAAAAAGGAGGAAAAACTCAATCAAACAAAAACTTCAGGAAACAGCTTTCCTTCCCCTTCCCCAAGCTCAGCAGAAACCAAACACCTATTGTCCCTCCTTTTCAGTCTCACCGCCCTGCATTTTTGCCGTGGGTTACCCTCAGCCCACCCCAGTCCCTGCAGCAAGGTGCTGGGCATTGCGGGAGGGCTGAGGCCATGTGCATAACTGTTTCTTTTGGCTGCTTTTTGCATCTTCAAATTTTCCTGCTGCTGTCCTTCTTAGTGTGCCTGCCTGGTGTGGGCCATACTTGGGTTGCAGTTCCTCAGGGGTAACCCCATGAAAGATAAGGAGTAAATAAGTTAAATAGCTTTTACTACTTACATTCACAGAAACAAATTCCTCATAAAATGAATGAGAGACAGAGAATTGAAACTGTTGTAAAGGGACTTGGTGGGGCACCTTTCCTGGATGTGTATTTTCAATAAAAGCAACCACTTGCTGCAACCTAATATATGTCTCTTAATGGTTTATTTAGCTGAGAAATGGAAAACAGGTTAATTTTAGAAGGAGAAGTCCGTGCTAGGAAAGTATATACGCTGAAGCTCCCAAAAGGAAGTATACAGAGGAAACCAAATTCCAGTGAGGTTTTTAGAGGCCCTCCTCATGAAAATCCCAATGCAATTAAGTGGATAAGTGTTTGTCAAAGAAATCCGATGAATTTTTTTATGTAGAAATATGCCTGCATAGCACAGCAAAGAAATTTCACAAAGAATTTAAAAAACATTTTTCCATTTCAGAAAATGTTTCAAAAAAATAAAAAGGTGCCAAAATAAATTGCATATTTTCTTGAAATTTTATTTCATCTTTTATATATGCTCTGTTAGTAAAAATGTGATGAAACTTTCAGCACAGAGAAAGAAGTTTTGTGTAGAAAGAAGTGCGAAACCTTCAGAAACTACTGTCATTAATGATTTTCAAAACTGAATAAAAATTAATTTTTTTATGAATTAATGTGAGTTATAGTCAGTTCCTGGCATATCAAGAAATAATATGAGAACAGTATATATGAATTAAGTTGTAGAAGAATGAAGCTGGGTTAATTAGCATTGACAATATACAGCTGTGGGTTGGCTTCAGGGGCGGCAGGTTGGCCAATGTAGATCAGGTGCAGCTGTGGCTGGTTCTGGTTAAGTGGTTGAGAGCCAATGAAGAGAGAGCAGTCGAGGAAGAAGAAGAAGAGAGAGCGGGCCCTGGATGAGATGTGGAGAGGGCAGCAGAGGGACTAATATGAAGAGTGTGATGGTAAAAGACATTGTTGAAGCTTGATTGTTTGGAGAGTGCTGTGACGTTAAAGTGATAGAGAATTTCTAAAAAATGCTTGAAAATTCCTAGTTATTCTCTTTTAAAGAAACAAATTTCAAAGTTTTTGTTCTATGGGAAAATGTGGAAACCCTCTCTTCCTTTCCCTTTTAGAATACAACGTCACTGAAAAAGACGGAACTTCCCATGAAATAAATGCTAGATTTTGAGAAACTTCAGCTCAGAGTTTGAAGGAAAGCCGCCAAAAACTTTAGTTTCCTGCTAGAAAACAGGAATTGAGTTCTGAAATCTCTGAGCACTAACAAGAGAATTCTTATTTGGCTGAAAAAGAAAGGGGGGGAAATGCCACCACTGAGAACTGGAACATCCCTGAAGGTATCTCTCAATGTGCCTTCCGAAATGCTCATCCTGTTGTTCAGGTTTGGAGCCCAGAACTTTTGGCTGGGAGAGAGTGGTTGCTTGCATGGGAACACTACTATGCCAACTGTTCTGCTTCTCCTGCCATAGCATCTCCTTCACAGGAGTCTTAAAAGAGGGTTTGACAAACATCTGCCAGATGTGGTCTGAGTGCATGGATCCTTCCTTGGGGGAGGGAAGGGACACTAGATGGCCTGTGGATGTGCCCCCTATCCCTATCTTTCTATGATTTTATTACACATATGTGGTGGCATGGCAAGCAGACAACCTGAGACTTCTCAGCGGCGTGGTGTTCTGTGGTGCCTCTTACCGTAGCTGAGTTTGACTGGATGACACTGGGGGCTCCTGCCAGTTCTGTATTGCTGTGTTTTTGTTGGAAATTTGTTCCTTCAGACTGTCTCTTCATCAGTAATCTGGGATGTGGTTTCAACCCGTCCTGCTCATGTCTTCTCCCCCGGCAGTTCCCCCCTGGTATGCCCTCCCCGGCTGCAGGGGTTTCTCCTGTATACCTGGTCACTGGCAGCATCTGCTGTTAGCGGTTTCCACCAAACTGCCTCCTGGAGCTGGCGTACGAGACCGACTAGAAAACACACCACAAACCACATAACCTGCAGGTTAAGCTAAACACAAAGCTCCAGCAGAGGTAGCTATAAGCGTGCTGTTAAATTCACACGGCAGGTTAGAACTACAGTAAGAGCCGTGCCATTTAAACCAGTGTCCATCTGCCTGCTGCAGAGGAAGGTAGTTTGCTGCTTGCATGCTCCTGGGGAAAGAGTGGAGTTACACAGATGCTCAGATGGTTTTCCTTGTATCTCATGAAATTTAGGTAAATGCTAACTAGAACTATTTTACAATTGGATGGACATCTCTATTCCTGGCTGAAAAGGCTGTGAAACAGTCACTGTCAGCTCCACCAAGATGTGCTGGCTGTAGTGCTGGCAAACTCCTGATCTTCAGTATACTAGGAGAACCAATTTTATTTTTGTCATAGCAAAGCAGAAGCCATCATACAATCAGCTGCTACCTCTCACCTGAGGCACGGCAACTTCTAGATGAGGAAAAGCAGCATTTGAAGCCTCTGTAACGTTGTCCCAACAACCTGGCTGTGCCCTGACTTTTGCAGTTCAGCTGTTTGTGAATAATGCAGTAAACAAATACTACAAATTCTGACTCTGCAGTGCTGTTCTTCCTCATGATCTGCCCTTCAGGTGCTCTTATGCAGTACTTCCTGCAAATCTGAGGCAGTTTCTTGCTTTTCTAAGCAATATATTTTTCTTGCACTTCTTATCATTCCCATAATGGCTTTTTTATGACACCCAACTTGTTTGTTCAACTGGAAATGGGGCTATTGTAGGTGTAGTTTTGAGAAATACAACTCGAAAAATTTTAACTGGCACCACAATGTAGTATGCATTCAGTGTCAGTATTTGGTGTGTCACAAAATGTTCCTCTGGTGAGTTTTACTCAGTCTAACTAGTGTCTGTGTTGCTGTCCCAACCCCTTTGCTATCAGTCACAGTGATGTAATCAATTTAGAAAGCAGGGGAGCGCTGCAGGAGCAGTATATCAAACCACAAAAGTAAAAGTGGAGCTCCAAACTAGATACAACATCTGTAAAGTTCTCCTATATCATAGCTAATGGATTTTCATGATCCCTGTGAATTCAGAGATATGGGCAGGTGAGTTTTAGCTTGTTCAAATTTAAGAAACAATGTCACCTAATTTATTTAGCTTGAGACACTTCTGAAAGAAGGAATGTAAGTATTAACTAATGATCTTGGATTATCTTGTTTATATAAGGAACACTGTTGCATACTGCCTAGGTGCTGCCCTTTGTAGTACTGCATTTTAGAATAATACCAGTATTTTTCATGGCATGTTGCTGTTACTCCTATGTCCTTCTCTTTCTCCAAGAAGCCCATGACTGATTTACTGTAAAGGATGGGTCCAGAGAAATGCATTTCAGGGGATCTCAGCAGTGGGCTTTTTGCAGTGGTACAAAATGGAGCTAAGGACAATGTTTTATCTAGAGGCAAATGTATGAGGGCAAGACCCATTTAATTATGGATATGGACATCCAAAGTTTCTCAACTGAATTAAGTAAATCTCCTCACCACATCTTTTGATTTAAAGCCTTAATGATCATCATGTCTAGATTGTTCTCCACCAACCACCTTCTTTAAGGACTGCAGAGCAATGATGACCCTGCCAGCAGCAATGAGAATCCATGGCTTGTTCTGGGACAGGTCTTCTAACTCTGGGGAACTGCAGGCAATTGGGAAAATGTTCCCTAATATGTGTAACTGAAAAGAAAGTTGTATTTTTTGCTAGAGCACGTATTTGTTTGAATTCACTCAAATCTCTTCTATTTTGCAGCAAATTATTATTGGTTATATCCTTTGGAACATAAAACAGCAATGTGAGTAGTTTAGGGAATAGAAGGGTGATTTATATGCCATAATGGAAGTGAAACTCTCTTTAAAAATCAGTATAGGGAGTCTTCAAGTGGTGCTTCTGCTGGACTCACTGTAAAGATGGTCCTGCCCCAGGAAGAAAATGTAGATGAATATGAGTATGCAGGCGAGTAATTTCCACAGCTGATCATAAAACATTGAAAAACTTAATACAAGGAATAGTAAGATGCTTTTAAGTTTTAGAATTGGTGAGAACCACATTGCTTTGCCATCCTGGCAAAGCACAATACAACTTTATTTCTTTTCTTCCTTAACCAAGGAACTCTGCTTGTTTGATAGTTCACAGGCTGAATGGGTTTGCCTTACATGAGGGAAAAATAAACATGTATGAGGGTGGAGGTTTTTCTGTTTAATTTGTGCAAGGTTAAAAGTAGGTAGTTTGGAACTTATATGCTGTCATTTAGGTGTTACAGTCAGCTCTTGAACAAGTAAAGGAGAAAAAGACGGTTGTGCTGCTTTGAATGAAGTCCTTATTTATAGGGGCAACCAGAAGGATTAAATAAAGGCTAGGATTTATTCAGACAGGAAAGTAAATTATACATGTTAGAATATATAAAAGAAAAGGAAAAGGAGAAGAGCCATGTGGCAGTGAAAATGTGAGATGTCTCTGTAAAAGGCCATTTTAAAATTTTGTACAAATATAGCACAAGCATTGACAGCTCTCATTACTTCACATGATCTATATGATGTCAGAGACTTGGTGTCATGTGATAGTGTATTTTAGCTTGCATTTATACAAGGAAAATATAAACACTCAGGTTTTCTTGAAAGTATGAAACATAAGGGCTCCAAATTAAATAGCCAATAAAAATAGCCCACATTCCCCTCCAAACTGTCTTGCTTTGCAGTCTGTGCTCCAGTCTAGGGGAAGCTGTTCTTCACCACCCAACCTGGGGCCGCAGTTGTAGGTGCCAAGGGAGGGATGCTCTTCTGTTGGGTTTTCTGCTGAGGCAATTCCTCTGGGTTTAATGACATTTCTCCTCCTGACTTCTGAGATCAGAGCTGGGACCCAAGTACCCAGTTGCAGAATGGCGACATACTGAGGAAGTTGCAGTCTGATTGCTTGTAGTTAATCAATATAGTGATTCTGTGTCTTACACATTTATCTTTTCTGCAGTACTGACCAGTGTAGGAATGGGGTGGGGGGAACCACCACACCCCTTGGGTAAAAAAGTGAAGTTTCACATTTCACACTGCTTCTGAAGAGCTTTCTGGTGCTCTGCTGGCAACAGAATGCTAATCTGCTACTCTGTTACTTCTGAATGTAAGACTAAAAATGCTATTAATGGTGAGCTGTAACATTAATTTGTTAATTAATTGTTTCTAATAGCTGTTTCTACTGATGCAAGGTAAAGAGATTTAGATCCAGCTATGCATTTTTATTTATAAATCTGGAAGAGAGAAGGGTTTCCACCTGGATGCATGTTTCTAATTGGATGGATTTTCTAAGAACATGATTTACAGAGAAAAAATGATAATGGACTTCTTTAAGCTTTTTCCTTTTGGGAACCCAAAATCACTAATTATTTTCCAATCCCGTCTGTAGGTTTCTTTATTTCTGTTGGCCCTTTTTTTGGAAAAGAACATAAAATAACTCAATTACACTGTGCTTTAGTGTTTCTAACTGATTATACTTCTGCACTTAATTCATGAGAAATTAGGGTAAATAGCTCTTACTGATCAGCATTTGTTTAAACAAATTCCTCGAAATAATGGAGGCCAGATGAGGGAGGGAGAGAAAATTGAAACTGTCTGAAAAGTGGCTTGCTGGGGCAGCTACTTTCCCAGAAGCATGTATTCAGTAAAAGCAGCCATGTTCTACAACCTAATATACGCTTCTTAAAGATTATTTATTTGGGAAGTAGAATGTAAGTTAATTTTTAAAGGAAAAGCCTGTACTGAGGAAGTTAAAGCCTGCTCTTACTACCCCTATTGTGTGTGATAACCTCGCCTTTTGGTCTTCAAAATGTGCCTGATTTGCAAATGGGTAGCTTGAATTTGTGAGGGCGAGGGAATTCCTGTGGAGCCTGGGTGATTGCAGTGTGTTTTGTGATTCCTGCTTGGGGATACAGGGTAGCTGTATGCTGAAGAAACCCAGGAAGGAATATATGTAGCTAAGAAGTTTTACAGATTGCAGGTAGAGGAATAATGTTGGGTTTTTAAAAATACTGAAGATAGCTCAACTACGTCAGTTCATTATCTGGTGCTAAACACTTATATAACATCACAGCATATGATGCTCTTTATATGTTACAAGAAAAAATATCAGCACCAAAGCATGCTGCTACCTTCCTTTAGTGTCTTAAATTTCACCTTTTTTTTTTTTTTTTTTTTATAAATAAGGTTCTGTTGAACTGAGCTGTATCTTTGAACAGCACAGCTAATTAAGTTATCCCTGAAGTGTATTCTGGCTCCAGATATATGCTACATTCAATAAGTTCACAGTGTGTTCTTGAAATAAATGGAGTAAGATTTCTAGAGTGTACCTGATGAAAAAATGCATTATGCATTGCCAGCTAGCTCTACCAGTCAGATTTACATTGTCCGTATACTACTTTGTTTGTCTCACTGTGCTCTTACTGTTTTACAAAGTTAATTGTAGATGCCTGATGTTTAAAAACCTTCCAAATGCATGTTGATATGCAAGAAAATGTAGGAGGGAAGCCAACACAAGTGGGCATTTTAGGAACTCACTGATGTTTTATCATGGAATAAAGCCAATGTGATGTCTTTAATGAAATGAGAGAGCCTGAAGACAGAGAATAGCCCATGTGTTTACACTGTGGAGCACTGGAGAAGCTGTCTGTTCCAAAATTCAGGGTACAAATTGTTTTGCAGCTAAGGGTCAAGAAGAAAATACCCCCTTTTTCCTCTCTCCATATCCTGCAGGGCACTATAGAACAATTAAGTTCATTTTGGGGAGCCGGGGTGGGGAATTAATCCTCTCACGGAAACATCTGGAATTGGTAAATATCTTAGGCAGGAGACCCTCTTGCAACAGAGTATGAGCGATTTCAACAGTGGAACAAACCAGCTTTTATTCTTTCCTTTCTCCTGTTCTCGGTCTTTGTTAAGTGAAAGATTTTAAGACCCGAAACCCAGAAAAAATGTGTCTGTGCTTAAAGAGGAGATTTGAAGTAAGAACTTCAGGCAACATGAATATTATAGACCAGACAAAGGATTTGTTTATTCAGGGTGGGATGAAAGAAGAAAATACATATCAAGGGGCATGAGACCATTTGATCTTTCAGATGCTTGGGAGTAACATTACTAATGGCATAAAAGAGTGGAAGTTTCTTCTAAAGAGCAGAAAAGCAGGGGAAAGAGGGAAGGCGTTGGTGTGTCTCAGAAGGATGTTTCCCCAAACACACGTTAAAACTGATGAATAAGTGAGAGATACTTGCTGCTGATTTGGAACTAACACTTCTTTTTGTCTTGATTTCTCTGTAAAGTATTTCAAAATACATGTAACAGATATATATGCAAAAGTGCTGTTTTTTATAGGCCCTCTTATTTCCTGGCTGAGAAGTTATTTCAAAGCAAAAAACCTGAAACTTCTCAAATCTCAAGCAAATCAGATTTGTATATGAGAAAACTCCTTCAGTTTGGTAATTTTACATGGATTATTTGGCTTGTGCTTATTATGATTTCTGCATGCTTTTCTGATGAGCCTAAATAGAAGAGGTTGATTCTGTGGTAACACACTCTTTCGGTAGAGAGTAATCAGTCTTTGTAGAGATATACCAATATGATAATTTTCCTGCAGGGAAATGGTTTGTCTTGATGTTTTTTCATCAAGGCTAAGTGGGAGGAAGCAAACTGAGTCTGTCTCAGCTGACGTTCTGAACTGACTGAAACCTGCATACCAGACTTAAGGAATTTATTAAATGCGACTTGTGTGGTATATTCTATACTTTTAAGCTTCCTGCCTACCTCCTGCCAAAACCAATTTCAGTTGGAGTACTTAATTTCAAAGACTTCCCCCCCACCCTTCTCTTTAATGTATCTGTATTCAACAGAGGTATTATTTTGTAAATATATGTATGTGTTTAGCACAAACTAAACCAGAACTGGCTGTGCTGGAGAAGCTAGAGTTCTCATTATACATGTCTTAAAAGCCTTTTTTTCCCCAAGAAGTTAGGAATTTTTTTTCTGCTGAAACTCACTGTATGTGGCTTCAGTAGTAAATCGACTTGATTTACTTTATATTCATTAAATAACATTTTATTTCTATTGAAACTGTAATGTCCCATGCAACCCGATTCTTTCTGTGAATATCCTGTTCTCAAACTTCTATCAGCATGTTTATTATAAATTACAATTATCAAATTAAACTGTTATGATTTAAAAATGTCAAAGAAGTTATTTATTTCATATGTAAAGTAAATATTGTGACAGCTGTCTTACCCCAGCCATCTTCATAATCCTTCTTGCGGGATTTCATATTAGTGAGATTTCTGATCATGTAGGTTTGATTTCATGAACGTCGGGCTGCCTGTGTGTCTGACCGCTGGCTGCTGCTGCTCCCTGGCCTTGTTACTGTTAGGCTGAGCACAACACCAGCCTATAAATATGCCACCTCTGTGTGGGAGCTGACAAGGGCCAGGACAAGAAAGTTGGTGCCTGTCTTCACCAGACTGTGAGGACATAAACACAATCTTCTCACGAACGTCTGAACCATTAAGGCATCTGCTCTGAGGCTGTGTAATGCACGCCACACAGCTTCAGCTGTACCCTTTGCACTGGGTCCAGGGATTTCTGTTTGATTATTGACACAGCTTTTGTGAGCTACTTCAGCCAAATTTCCAGCTAGGATGTTTGTCTGCTTGAGATATGGATGTAAGTCTTGACTAATATCAAGTCTCTTTCTCCTAGAAGCTTTGCTTAAAGCATTCCAGGAAAGAAAAATAATTCTCTAAAGGGTTATCTGATCCTCCAGAGACCAAGTGGTGTGATATGAAGAAAGGACAGTTAGCTGTAATTACTTCTTACCAGTTCAGGAGAGGGTGAAATCGAATCTCTGTTCATTGATCACTTTCAGTATTGCAGTGAAGTGTGTTCTTATTTTGATGCTTGTGAGAAAAGGTGTATAAATTGAAGAGTATTTTATATTCTCAGTGATATTGCAAGACCCCATATGTATGTACAGAAACAATTTGTCTGTTTTCAGGTATGATCCCATAAGATGTGACGGAGACTGACTACCCACTTGTAGGAAAACTGGTCATTTCAGACCCACCGAAGAACGAGGAAAGAAGTTCAGAATAAAGCAAACAAAACAAATGAAAGAATACAGTGGCTATTTTGAAACTGCAGCTAAAAGTAAATTCCTATTCTGACAGAAGTATCCAATCTAGTTGGTCTCAATCTGTGGGGCAAGGAAGGAGGCTGAGAACTGAAACCTGCAGTGGTTGAAAACCAGAAGTAGCTAATAAAGCACAGTTATTGGTTGTGGTTTGTTACAGTGCTTTAATGCAAAAAAAGGCTGACCTGACAAGCTAAAATTCCTTTTAAAACAATCTATAATCTTTTTACATTACCACTAACACTTTGCAGCACTTAGCTAATAATTAGGAATTCCTCTGGTTTTCACTGTCACTGTATGAATCATTTGATTTAAATGTGGATACCTTAAGTAGGTCTGAATGATTCCACTGGAATCAGCAAATTAACTATACCATTTAATCTTCTCAGCCACGTTTACATGGCTATAGGAACTGCGGCACAGACATTTTGAATGTTAATTGGAGACTTGTAAAAATGAAGGTTCCTCTTACTTTCGTAAAGGTCAGCAGAATGAATGGTATAATTCACATCCCTTGAAACAACGAATATTGTTTTAGAAAGTGTCAGAAGTGAAAAAATAGTATTGATATGAATAAACATGTGAAGCAATTAAGTGAAATGGATACAGAATTTGCTTTGGGACTAGGAATGAGCAACTAGTGGGATGTGTACAAGGAAATCTATTGAAAATAGGGAGATAAACCTAGACTGGGAAAGCTAATTCTAAAATGACAACTGCTCTGTAAAATCTCTTTCTCCCTCCCTCCCCTGACCCTTGTTGCATATATGTTCATTAGTCAACCAGCATTTTTAATGAGTAACTATATATATTACACACTTTAAAGAATCAGTCGTGAGGCACAAATAAAGAAACCCCTATGACTGTACTCTAAAGGTAAGATATGTTATACTTGCAAGTGCTGCAAATCCCACCACTTTTCTGTTGGTAATAAAATAAGTGGGCTTGGCAACTGCATAAAATAACTGAATGTATGATGTGTTGAATTATTATTTAAGTCTCCACTTCAAAATAGTTACTATTCTTTTACCTATTTGGCAAAAAAGAACTTTCTCTGCTTGTCTCCTGACGGGTCCCTTGGAATGTTGCTTTTCCCGTCATTTCCCTGCTTTAATATTTTTTTTAAAAATTCTTGCTTGAAATGTTAGTTTCTGTTTTCTTCTTGTAGCTTTTCTACTACCCATCAGCTTCAGTGTCACTTTCCTGCCTCACTGGCCCCTAGACTCAGCAGCATCTGTAGGTCAGCGGTGCCCTGTGCAGACTAGTAAGGAGTCACTTTAGGCAGCAAAGCTGGAGGCTTTGTGTGGAAGGAACTGCTGCAACCACTTTATGGAAGCAGCTTGCATTTCTCACCTGAGGGGCTACCAGTGGTTAAATTGGTTCTGTCGAGCTGCCTGTGGATTCAGAGTCCTACATTTAGTCAAAGTGCTCTTAACCAGAACCAGCATTTAACTTTCTTGCTTATTTGAAGTCTCAGGCTTTGAGGCCATCTGCTCCAAATGAATCTTCAGGTATCATTATTAAAATATCAGCAAGGATATCACTTGAGGCTGGAGTGCCCTTGCTCTAGTTTCTGTGAAAACACAGACAAGGAAATATTCCCTGCCCCAAAGAGTGAAATGGGTAAGACAAAGCAAACAGAAGCAGCTGGAAGGGAAGGAACTTGGTTGCAGTCACACAGCAAATCAATCCTTGGCAGACCTTGAGGTCTCTTGAGTTTTGTGTGGTTGATTTTTTTTTTTTAAAAAAATACAACAGTGATTTGAAATGGTATCCACTACGTCAGAAATCCCCTTTTTATTTCTGGTTATTCTGGAAATACCCTTTCTGCCATATCAAGGGATCTCACTGACCTGCTGCAGTCCATAATCCCTATCAACTGCCCCTCTTCTGTCACCTACCCTGTGATCTAGGCAAGGCGTGGAAGAGTAGAGCATTTGTTACCTTGCATCAATAGCCATTTATCGCTGACAAATGAACTCCATAGTGGGAAAAAAGTGTGATACCTTACAGTGGACTAATCTGTAGAGATGGTAATTTTTGCAGACCAGGAATTTGGTAAAATTTCTTTAATAATGAGCAGATCCAAATATAAATCAGTTTACCTTTTGTAACAGATAGATAAGAGGAATAGAAACATTGGAGACCACAGATATACTGTGTTTTTATACTGCTTTTTCATCTGGTTTCCACTTACCTATTTTGCATATTTGTTTCCTCACCCATCTTCCTGTTTCCCATGGTGGTATTTTGAAGTGCTACTGTACACCTTCATGTAGAAGATCTCCACCAAGGTGAGTGGAGCTGTAGAAGTACCACCCAATCTGCCTTCGGGTGGAATGCGCAGATGCCTCTGCCTTCAGCCTGACTGTGTTCCCTTATTGTTTGTACTTGGTACCCTGTCTCCTACAAGTATGTGGAAAAATAATAATTAGCACTGTTAGGAATATTTTATTATTTTCAAGATTTGGGCCAAGATTCACACATGTAAAGTGAGATTTTAAAAGCAATTTGCTTTATAGCGATTAGGTCCCTGTTTCAAAAGGTACTTTGGGGATTCCTTCATGCAGAAAGCCATGGGAAAGCCACCACAGCCTGAAAGGAGAGCAGCCATTGGCAAAACTCAAAGCAGTAGTGCAGATTCAGGGACTGAATACATGTCCATACACTGTGCAACCAGCCCTGCAGCACAGGCAGCAAATTGCCCCCTGGATCCAGTGTCAGCCTGGCACTGCCCCAAGAACCCTCTGCAGGACTAATGAGACCAGTGCCATGATGAGAAAGTTATGCTGGTGCCTGTCCCATACATTGTGTACAGGCTTTAAGGCTGCAGCCCTATGCATGCTCCCGCACTGCATGGTAGAGACATGCTGCTAGCCACCTCACTCCATATACTGCTGGCTTTCTATGGAGTCCAAAAAGGTATTTTGAAGTGCTACTGTACACCTTCATGTAGGAGATCTCCACCAAGGTGAGTGGAGCTGTAGAAGTACCACCCAATCTGCTTTCTGGTGGAACGCGCAGATGCCTCTGCCTTCAGCCTGACTGTGTTCCCTTATTGTTTGTACTTGGTACCCTGTCTTCTTGGTATCTCCAGAAGTTCCCTTGGCCCTGCAGGAATGTGGCTTTCCTCATCCTCCTTACAGCTCAGCTATTACTAGCTAAAACCAACAGTTTCCATTCTGCAGTCAAAACAGACTTTGGGGATCACTTTATCTAAGTGGAAATCATCATGTACAGTCCTCAATACACAGGTTACATTAATGCCATGAATAAGTGAAGAATTCTGCAAACAACAGAGTACTAATAACAAACTAACCCTTAATCAAACACGTTTTGCTTTGTCTGGGCTCATTAGCCTCACAGTGGTTGAAGCAGAATAAGGCATCTGCTTCCAGTTTCTTTCATAAGTCTATAATAACCATTTTAATGTAAGTAATCATGATAGACCCTGTATTGTGGTGTTCTGTCACATCAGCTGGCTGGTTCTGCCTGCGCTACAAATAATCTTTCTTTGGTAAAATGATCTACTTTTTCTACAACAGTATGAGGCTCCATTGGCAGTAGTGGATGCATTTACTTATTGTAAAATGCACAGATGACCATTTTTTAATTTAGTAGCACTTAGAGGTCTAAGTTAGGGTCAAAGCCCCACTGTGTTATGCACTGTAAAAACTCACAGTAAGGGAAAGCTTGACTGGAAATTTCTCTTATCTGAGTATGCAAGAATAGCTGAATTTAGCAGGTGAAATAGTGCAAAGAAAAGCATTTGCCAAACTCACATTTCAAGACAGTAGAAGAGATAAGAAATCGAACCATTGTCCTCATTCAGTGTCTTCTCCAGAAACCCTGTTGTTTTCCATAATTAAACTATTAACAGTAGGATTAAATATTTAAATGAAGACAAGGAATAAAGTAGAACTATACACTTAAATCACCTTTCTGCTTTTTGAGGTGCTCTGGGCTTCTCTTTGCTGCTGATTGCTTGGTATTTGGGCACCATCTTGACTTGAGGAACGTGGACTTTCACTCTGCCCCAGTTATGGGCTTTTAAATCTTCCTGTTCTTTCCAGCATGGAGACTTTTGATTGCCTCTCCTTTCTGGTGGGGGAACTGACTGCTGTTTCATTTGAGGACATGTGTCCTGCGGGGCTTTCATGTTGCTGATGCATCATGCTTCTTTTGATGGCTCCAGCCCAGAGTAGCTGGGGTGGTTTTCCCTGGCCTTGCATTTCCCACAGACTGCCTGTCTACGTGCTCAGGCTTGGTGGTTTCCACTTCCCATTTACCCTCACTCCTAACCTCGTTGCTGGGGCTGCCTGCTGTAACCTGTGTCTTACTGCAGACTTACCTGGCACCTTTCCCATTGCGTGCTGGCTGATCTGATAGTTGGACCCAGGTTTCTCATTTTGGTGCAGTGCCCTGGGGCTGGGGCTCCTTTGCTTCAGGGAGGTGCCTGTGTCTGGGGCTTGGCTGGTGCTGGATCCTTGCCATTGCTTACACCTGGAACTGCTGCTGCTGCTGAGGGAAAAAAATCCTGGCATTGTAGTCCCAGGACTGGGTTGCCCCAAAGAAGGGATCACAGCCCAGGAGCACTGAGTTAAGAAAGCCTTCCAATAAGTTATAGTTGGTTCAGGATGACTCTCCCCTGCCTTTATGCCTGCATCTGCCTCTTCTGACCAGAGGAGGCTGTTCAGGCTCCTTGCCTCTGTTGCTTGTATGCCAGGTATTTTTCACCTTGCTTTTTGTATTGCCTTGTGTAGGTGGTGCTTCGTACTGTGATACTTCCACTCTCAGCCAGCTGCTGATCTGTGCAAGTGTCTGTGCATAGTACAATTTTCTCCTGCAACAGTTCAGCTCCTCTTGCTGTCTGTGTGCCTTGCCCTTCGACCGGATCTCAGCTGCCTGCTTTACAAACTGGAACCTCTCCTGTTGGCTGGAATAAGTGAGCCACAAACGTGCCGTTCCTTAATTAAGCAACCTTTAACATCTCTGAGTTATGTGTTGGTGTGCAAGTTCTTGGGTCAACAACATGAGCATGCAGGTCATATTTTGCTGATTAGCTTCTAGTTCAAGGCCTCTTTGCAACTCTGTTCTGTCAAAGGAGTCATGGCAGTTCACAGCTGGCTTTGCATTAACTCCTGGCAAGAGCATGTGGTTTTTATGTCCTTTCTTCCCCACAAGACAGCAAAAGCTCCTCCTTTCTTTTCTCTGCCCTGCTCCCTATCAGAAAGCTTGTTTATGGGCTCCGTTGTTGTTACTCTTGCTTGAGTAACACTGCTTGCTCAGTGCTTGAGCAGATTTGTAAACTCAGACATGTAAGTGCTGCTTGGTTTGCCTGTTCAATCATAAATTCTGTCCTGGTGTGTGTTCTGCCTGGCTGACCATTGGTGCTGTGTTTCTATAACATTTATTAGGGAATAATAAAAAAGCCATAGTTTCTGAAACTATATCCACTCCTTGCCAGGGAGATTATTTACAAAGGTGCTGCAGGTACTGCTAGCTTTCCATCTGATGGACACATGGATATGCACACATGCTGGTTTCTTGGCCACTTCCATCAAACTATTCCATTTAGGGTTTTACAGTTTTATAATATAGCAGGAAAAATTAAAAGGTCCTGATGAGTGGAGTCCTTACTGTAGCTCCTTCCTCTCTAAAGCAGAAGGGCTGAAGCTGCACAGGAGTGAACTAATGGCGGGAGTGATGGTAAAAACAGGAGTGGGAATACAAAGCAGTGAATGCCATGCAGTGCTGACTACAGTGTGGAGATTTCCAGGGTAACAGCATTGCCGGTGCCTGAATTAGGAACTGAAGGATTTAGGAAGAAAAATGTAAAAATGTTCCTCAGTAGTGGATCGTGATTCCCCTGTATATTCAGTTTCTTGTCCCTCAACTGACAGGTGCTTAACACTGATAGCACTTACAGAAAATCCCTAACTATGCCCTTCTTCATGTACAATTAGACACAGTATATTTCACATACTGGTCAAGTATCTAAAACCAAAACAAACTCCTTTGTGAGTACTCCTGTCTTTGAACAAAGATTCTTTGGGGTTGGATACAAAGTAAGGTGATACAAACATCTCCAAGAGCACTGTCCTTACACACTGCAAATCCTGAGGGCTTCCTTGCAAGAAAGCACCTCTGGAGATCGCCTTTTTTTCCAGCTCAGAAGATTTATCTATGCTATGCTGATCTTCCCACTGATGGCATTTTAGGCTGGGCTCTTTTCCTCATGCATATCTTTTGATACTTGCATGACATCTGCTAGTACAGAAAACCAGGTGTGGTGTGACAAATATAAGGACTATGTTACTTGACAAGTTATATAATCTTAGAATCTGTCATAGGAGCATAAAGCATTGGAGTTAAAAGATAGAGTATTTGTAAGTCTGATTAGGCGTTTGTATTTTATTTAGAATGAAAGTTTGGATGTTTTCACAAAATTACTGGAATTATAGGCGTTCTGTTACACCCTTTGGCTCTTCCACTTGGTTGCTTCATGAAATGCCCCGAAGTTTTCTCATCACATAATATGATGAGCTTTTCTGTTGCAGCTATGTTGTGATACACCACTCCTCAGAATTTTGTTACCTTGAATCAATAGCCATTTATCACTGACAGATGAACTCAAAAAAAAGTTTGGACAGAAAAAATGCAATACCTTACAGTGGCCTAATTTGTAGAGATGGCAACTTCTGCAGACCAGGAATTTGGAAAATTTTCTCTAATAATGAACAGATCCAACTATAAATCAGTTTACCTTGTGTCACATAGGTAAGAGGAATACCAACACATAACACATTTCAAGGAAAATCTTTGTGAAATTCCGCTCCCAGCAAATCCTTCACTGCGCGGACGTGAGTGTTGCAAAGGGAGTTCTGTGCTGCATAGTTGGTTGTTCCTTTCAAGGCTGGCTGAGGCCTCAGATGGGCTCTGCTTTGCTGGTTTCCCACCTGGGAACTTCAAACATATTTCTAGTCCTTGTGCTCCTTTACTGTATCCACTTCTGTCTGATCATCTGCCTGAGCTTGGCAAGCACAATGAGGAAAGCTTTTTTCTGGCAATAAGTGGTGACAGATCAAGGCCGTACAAGACCACTGCACCAGAGACCTCTGGTGCGGTCAGCCCTGAGGAAAATGGTCCAGGTGTCTGCCCTGGGCATGCTCTGACAGCTCGCTGCACTGAGAAGTCCCCGGGGTGGCTGGCCTGAGCCCTAAGATGCCATCTCTGCAAGTACTGCTGGATCCAGGCAGGGCACAGGGAGATAAGAGATCTCTGTCGCTTTTCTGCCTGGCATAGACCAAACTCCAGGCATCGTTGCGGCCCCTTTGTAAGAGCCTTTTAAACACTGCTGATGTCCTGCCCAGCATGGATGCCATAGGTAGGCTACGTGGTAAGACACAGCTGATGAGAACCAAAGGAAATCTGTGGGAAGTGGCCTAGGAACAGGTTTGCCCTGTGTCCTCCACAGCCCTCAGCTGAAGAGGGTGTTTGCAGAGATGAGCCTGTGCTGCTGTTACTCGCTGTGCTCGCACGCCCACGGGGAGTGGGAGTGCTCACCTGGGGGCTTTCTAAAACAGAGCTGCAGTGGCCTGAAGAAATGTAAGAGAAGCAGGTGCCAACATTACCAAGCAAACACAGAATGTAATTGCTGCACCTCTCACTTTGGCAGCTGTGAAGACAGGCCTGTTCTGTGACTGGACATGTGCTCTTGCATGACTTCAAGAATAAACACAGAAGATGGTGTGGTTTCAGAAACTGAAAGGAAAGAGAGCTCTGTAAAAAGCAGACAAGCCAAACACAAGGGTTAAATCTGGGCTTTGAGGAGTAAGTCAGGGGAGAGGGCAGCCAAGGCTGAGGTTCTCAGCTTGCAGTACTGGCAGCGCAGTTGCACACTGACAAAACGTTTTGCTCTGTGTATCGTGCTGGTTCTGTCAAGCTCTGCATGTCGTGCTGGCTCCACAGAGCAGCAGAGACACCTCTCTGGCATTGCCCTGGCACCAGCCACGCTCCCAGTAGCAATGAGGGGCAAGAGTAGGGGTTGTCCAGTCAGGGGTCCAGAAGGATGCAGTGATGCTAGTTTCAGGGTATGTGTGATCTTCAAAGTAAATAGAAAAGACTGCATTGTTTACTGTCCTTTTTCCTACCCCCCCCCCCCCCTTTTTTTTTAATGTGAAATTTACATCTCCTTTGGAGCCAGTCCTAAATGATTGGTGTTTAGTCATTTCATGTCATGCCCACCTGCTATTTTTCAGACATTTCAGAAAATGACTGGTTTCACAATAGGATTGCAACATATGTCAGAGAGGGACAGGGAAATTAGGATAAAACTAGAGAGGGAGGAAAACATAAATGCATCCAGAGCTGTTATTTCATGTTAATATGCAGATGTGTTGTATTACATAAAGACATAGGGAACCATGCAGAACTTGTTCTCCTCACTCATTTTGTCTTGCTCCTATTACCCAATTTTGCTTTTTTCTGATTGTTCCATCTTCTAACCAAGAGTGAGTATTATCCTTGAGGCACCATCTGTTTACTTTGTATCGGTATGACATACCACCATGAGACCTGGCACTCATGGCCTCTGAGTGGTCTGAAGGCACACATTAATAGTCTGATGCTCTAGGGTACTCCTGCAGTTCCTTAGTACTCCTGGATGCAGAGTGTGAATAAAACTAAGCTCCAATACAGGGAACTCTCCATCACTCTTCAGGCAATAGGAATTGGCATTTGGAAAACCCAGTGAAGACTGTAGTAAGGCATTTAGATTGTTACAGATGGTTTCTGTTTGGAATATATTTGGTAAAGTTATATTTTCTCATATGATGCAGTCTGAAAATACAGTTCTTACCGCTCTTTCCAGCTGAGTTAGAATCTGATCCAGCTGTCTTTGACCTGCAACTGGGTTAACTCCTAAATCAGTTATACCCCACCTTTGAAGTGTGGTAGGAATCCCATTTTCCCTGATTTAGCTCATTGTCAGTAATTCAACATGATTTTCTATAAAGATATGGCAAACTCGAATTTTCCCTACTACAATTTAGAAATGATCTCTTTAAGAAGAACATTTTTCTCAGACCATGCTCTTGGTTTGGTTTGCATAGCCCAAGACTCAAAGCCACAAAATAATAATCAGAAATATTTAGGTCTTTTGGAGCCCACATTTTGTGTGGTTATATATGTCAGCATCCTTCTTTTCTACAATACAGTAGGGCAGAGATGAAGCATATCCAAACCCAGGCCTTTCAAAGATCTCTTTCGTATTTAAAGAGAAAAAAAAATATATTTCAAAACCCATGTTTTCTGAATGAAGGCTGAATTCTGTTTGCTCCAAGCTTTCCATTTTCTTTCAATGCCCACCACCACCGAACATGAGCTATAAAAAGGATGAAGCAGCGTTGTGAATGCCTGTAGAAAGAAAAAATTGGGCACCACTTGAGGGCAGCAAATACTCAGCTTCTCTCTTTGACACACTAACAAAGTATCATAAAGAGATAGGAGACTGTACTTTTATTTTCCATTTATCTTGTAATTTTTTTACTTGTCCTGCAAAGGGTTTTGTTTCCAAATAATTGCACTGATAGAAAGAAAAGTGGGTTTTTTTGTTGGGTTTTTTTTTTATAGTGCAAAAAGAAAAATGAGATTTTGTTCTGGGTTTTTATTTTTGCTTTAGAATTCAGCAAAAATACGAAGGTGCATGGAATTTTTTTGAAGGTGGCAGAGAAGAAGTCCAGCAGAAGAAGCTCATTTTCACCAAATATGTCCTTGCAATGTTATATGACAACATCTATGCAAAATCTTCACACAAGAAAACGCAAAAATAATATGAACATGAAAAAATGTATTTTCAGTCAATATAAATGATAGTGCGAGATCATGTAACTTTCAGATACATAAAGAATGAAGACTGTCAAAATACACATTTGAGGATGTCAGATTAAATCTGCACAAGGACCTTTAATCCTAGCATAGACTAAATTCTTATAGCACTTGTTTTCATAGCCATATCTTTTTCTAAAAAATGTTCAGTTTTAAAATGCAGCAAAATGATGAAACAAAATCTTTCATCTGGAACTAAATTTATGCCTTCGTGTTCCTTTAACAGCTTTAAAATGTAGATGTAAAGCAGAGATCTTTATCAATTAGGGTAACAGACTGATCAGCCATGAGGTTATCTGGGAACTTGACGGAGAAGCCTATGTTTTGGTTTTGTGCTTCACAGTCTGATGATGATGGTGGAGAAATACTGGGCTTCAGTCTAGGTTTTTACTTTCTTCCTAGTACCATCTTTCCTCAGCTGATCCATTTTGCACCTTTTCTTGTACCAGTCTTCCCCATAGCCCTTTTGTCCTCATTGAATGTTTCCATTTCTCCGTTCTGCAGTTTGGGCTGCTCCCTCACAGCCCCTCGCTCCCCTCTTGTCCCTGAGCCTCTTCCTAGCTCCTTCTCCATGCTAGCTGTGCTTCTCCTCCTCCACCGTGCTGCAGCACCAGGATGGGGGTGGCCAGAGTGCGTTGGGGGGCACTTTGGGCTTCAGCTGCTCTGCCTGGTGCTGAAGCACCCTCAGCTTATTGGAAGATGTTATGAGCAGGAGAGTCCTGCTCAGCTCCATCAGCTATGAGTGTGCATCTGAGTATCTCAGGCCCTCAGAGCCTCGTACAGCCGAACCTGAGCAGATTTTCGCATGGGTTGTAAATACCAGCACCCGTTTCACCCACGTCTTCGGTGAACTTTGAATCTCTGGTCAAAAGCACAGAGTTACTGGAGAGGTTTAGTTTTATGGTGGTATTTACTTCAGTGTCGAGGTTAGTGAAAAAGTGAAGCTGATTTACCATTTTCAGAAACGAGTGAAATGCATAAGCCAACTAAAAATATATCCGCATACAGAAATAAAATTCAAATTCAGCTTAATGCAATTCAGCACCATAATAGGCAATTTCAGTGCATATGAACAAAGTTGTTGAGATGTAGTTGAGGGCAGGTTTATGTAATGGAAAATGTAAAAGGTGTCTTACCTGTAAGTATTGTTGTTGGTGTTACCTCTGCTCTGTTTCTCTTGTCTGAGGTCGCGTTGTTCTGCAGGCATACAGGAATATTGGAAGAGAATAAATGCAAGAATGTCTCTGTTTCACAAATAAAAAACCTACCACTCAGACTGCTGGTCAGAGTTTTCAAGATCTGGCATTACTTCTAAAGTTTTAAATGTTCAGCTTTTGTTATCCAATCTGAGAGAAAGAAGCTGTCTCTTCAGAGTGGCTTTACATTTGTCCCTCCCACTGAAAGTAAAGTGGGGTTCTTAGTCCACTTTTCTAAAAATCAGGTCTTAGGTGTTTCAGATGAAGTCTGCAAAAGCTGGCCATTACTGAATTGTTGCATTATTTTTTTTACCTTATCTTGCACAGGAAATCTGTTTCAGAGCCAGACATACTGACTGAATCTCAGGACTTCTACACCTTTGGTTCAGCAACAAGACCATCTGTCACTTCTAATTCCTGCTATGAATAAGACAATCTAGTTATCTTTGATGGAATTATTCTGAATTTGCAGTCTACGTTTTCTCCCTTTCCCCAATTAGATTTTCCTCCCCTCATACATACTGGAATCTCTATTTGAAGGTTCAGCCTTGGATAAACCAAAACCCAAGGAGGACGATGCATTTTTAATCACCGTCTCCCCATTGGACGAGATACAAGCCTGGAAAACATGCCAACTCCTCTCACCATATTTTGAGTCAGTTTCAAAAGGGAGAGAAATCTGAAAACAGGTGAATTCCTTGTCACTTTAGGTTTCAGTAAGGATGTGCAGAACTTTTGCTCTATTTTAAGCTTGATATATGTTTTGGAAGGTGGAAGATTTCTGAGGAGGAGCTGGGTATTTTTTCAGACATGTCTACATCTTAACTAGCATCTGCATATCATTCCGAGACTGCTTTTTAATCTACTGGGTTCTCATTCAGCTTTGTTTAACTCTCCAAGGCAAAGCACCCTTTCTCACAGCACCATTAAAAGCATGACTAGAGTCTCTTTCATAATGAGGAAACAAATCAGGTTTCTTCTTTGGGGACAACCATTCTCATCCTCATCCTCATCTGGGTAAAGATGTTTCCTGAGATCCTAATGTGTTAGGTCTTTCACATACACATTTTCATGGTCTAAACTACAGATAAAAAGCACATGATATGATTTCACCATTTGAGTGGCCTTATTTTTCATGACTAGGTGAGGCAATGTCTCAGGCAACTCCTTCCATCCATGTATACGTAAATACATTCCTGAAGCACAAACTCAGTGGTGTTTGTATAGTTCAGGGCATGTCTCTGATGTTAAATTTTAGTGAAAATATGATTGAAATTTTGGGGATTAATGACTTCTTGGCAAAAAATTCACCTGATATCTACTTTATCTGCACCAGTTCTTCCAACCTTCCTTCTATAATGAATAACTAAAAAGGACCGAGGAACTGAAAGCTGTTTCTAGGATACAATGTGCAGCACTTCCTACTCTTGGCTCACTCTAACTTCAGCCTCTCGGCTCTGTCATTTTTTTCTGTCTATGAATTTAAAAGAGCTTTTGCCACCAGATAGTGAAGTGAAAGCAATAGCATTTGTCCCAGCTGTGGATGGGATCACCTTGCTACCCTGGTAAAATTGAAGGGGCTGACCTTCACAAGGATTTTATGATAGGGTAATTTCCACACATTACTTATTCTGCTGTTTGGAAAAAAACCCTTTCCTGCAGTGAGTTCAGAGGCTTTGTGTATGTATGTGAGTGCACATATGTCCCTGTGCAAAGCACAGCTTCTCCGCATTGGCATTGCAACTGGCAGTTCCTGGAAAGCTGTCTGGAAAGTCACTGTGTAGCTCCAGAAGCTACTGCAAAAGAGAAATCACAAATGAGATGGCCTCCCTCCTGCCATTCATACCTGTGCCATCCTCTCTGTATTCCAGTGCTCATGTGTAGGCAGAATGATCCAGAGATCATTGCTGTTTCATAATCTTTCTTTGAGGGGAGAACAAATTCCTTATGGGGCTGCTTTCTTTGGGCAGTCCAGCTGACGGGAAGAAAAGGTCTTTAAACTGTGTTAGTGCAGGTTGATCTGGGTATAAACACTTTGGGTACATTGATCCATTGTAAACTCCTGGAACAGGAACAGGATGCAGGTATAGCAATTATTATAAAACAATTGCTGCTCTATGTACAGCCAGTTTACAGCTTTCTGGTGTCCCTGAGATATAGGTGTTGGTTTCATGTTCTTGGCAGCCCTCCCTCTTTTTGACCAGGAGCTGGCAGGAGGCTCACAGGTCAGTGGTAAAGGGCTGCTGGGGAAAGATTACCCTCAAACCAGAAAACTGAAGAGATTTTTTTTGTCGTTTGGATTTGGGAGACAAACCCCCTTGCTAGCATTTTGCACTTGCAGCACATGACTACTTTGAGATTTAGAAAGCAAACAAACAGTAATCATTAAGAGCAGTTTATTAAATGAAATAAATTTCTCCTTGTGCTGTTGACTAAAGAGCAGGCAATTTAGCTGTTCCTAATTATGGGGCTATGTCTAGATTTTTCTAAACTGAAATGGCAGTTTATATACACTTTTTTTTTTTTTTTTGAGGCATGCATGTGCTTTTCAAGCGTTTAACATAAACGAGCTCTTTTATCTCTCCTCTGTCCACAAGTGCCACCATGTGCAAATGATTGAAAATGGTGGTGTAAATCTCAGGGCTGCTTCTAGCCAGTTACAGAGCCTTGAATACATGGCACGTACCCACAGGCAGTGATCTGCCCTGGTGTTTAGCAGAGGGTTTTTTTTTTTTCTCAGCCAGTTCAGAGAGGGCAGATACACACATTGACTCCAGACCCATGTTTGGGATGGCAAAATAAAATAGTTCCCATAGTTATTCCTAGAAGTTAATTAGCTGTGACAGTGGGAAAGTGACAACCTCATGATTCTTGGATATTTATAACGAGGCTGTCACTTGCTCGGTTAGTCGGGTCATAGAGGAGACAAGTGTGTGAAGCCAGGTTTCTGGCAGGACACAGAGCTGAACCTGCATCGTCGTGCTTTTTTGCCATTGCTTAGATGTTGGCAGAAAGGATCTCTTGGTGCAGCGTCTGTAACACTACACCAGCGTGTGATCTGTATCTTTTGGAAATGTAGCTTCACCATGCTGCAGAGCTCTGTAAGTGCACATGCATTGCCTTCATCACCTGCCTTTAGAGTTTGGTCTGGGATTATTGAAATCAAGGTGTCTTTTCTGCTCCCGCTTTCACAAGCACAAGGTCAGACTTCCAGGGGTAAAGCAGAGCTGTGGCATAGGGAGGTCACGGAGGACATGAAGAAATGCCATGGTGCCATCCCTCAGGTCTCAGGGTCTGCTGAGGTGGGTGCCACAGTGTTCATGCCTGCACGGTGCCGTAGTGCCCTTTTGCACTGTGCACTAGTTGCCTCATGGGTGACACAGACCACGGCTTTGGGGTATTTTTCTTCTTTGTGTATTTAGCAAGCGGCACTGCTACTATCGTGCTTCAGGACTTACCTTAACTATGGAGTTTCCTAATGCAGGAGGAGATATTAAAGTCTGACTATCTATTTTTACCATGTAATCAAGGCTTAATATGCTAAGTATGATCACTGTACACTGGTAACAGCATAGCTAAGCATGACTTTTTATTAATACCGAGAGAGCTGATCAGGTCTGGAAAGGCTGTTGGGAACATTTCTGAGAGCACTTTTTGTGTTTTTGAGAGTTAAAAGAGCAAAAGAGCTACACTAGTGGGGAAAAAAGCTCTTTTTTTTTATTTCTATTGGGGTTTTTAAAATTTGATTTTTAATGATAGGCTAACCTGGAATAGATTATTTTAAAGAACTCTCACATTCAAAGTACCATTTATTAATGTTGCTACTGCTCAGAAAAAGAGATATCTCACATAGAGAAATATATGAGTTACCATCGTGATAAGGAGAAAGCACAGAATTTTGTTTGGTTTTGTCTGTCATTCCAGTCCTTCACTTTTAGTAGGAGAAACTATCATAAAACTTCAGCATGATCTGTAGAGCATTATTTCTCCATGAAAATTCCCTGCCCATAAATCCTGTGCCAAATGTTGTAGTGGGTTTGTCATCTGCCCAATATTCTTCAGAGAAAGCAGCTGACTGTTGGCTTCCCTAATTATTTCTTCTTCTAATATTGTTTCCTCAGAGCTAGCTTGAAGGGGGAACAAACCCCAACTATGTATAAATAATCAACTAAACCCAGACATTTCTGTCAAAAAATGTAAAGCTTTGCAACAAACAAGAATAGTTCCAGGCAAATTTCTCTCTTCAAACTGGCAAGATTTCAATAAGCATTTTCTGAGAATATTTTATTTCACTGAAAGGTGGGACACTGCTTTTTTTGCATCGCTATGAACCCCCACTGGAGAGCAAAGCTGGGAAACTGCCAAATATCTCATACCTGCTGTGACAATGGGTAACTGTATCAACACACACAAACCCATATTTAACTAAACTGTTCAATTGAATTCTAATCTCCAGCTAATCGCTAAGCTTGGAAAAAAATACCTCCCTATTCTTGATTTATTTCTAAAAAATACCTTTATGATGTAATCCATGTGAATGAATGGATGAGATACTCAAGCACAATATGCTATCTACAAAGTTAAATGAGCTACAGGGCTCACATTCTATTAAATATTTCACCCATGAAACTCTCAGTTAAAGAGAACCTTTAAGTGGAGATTGGGAAGTCACTGAAGGGCCCTTTTAGGGCTCCTCAGAATAAAAGGTGATACAGAGATGTGGTTTTCTTGTGCGCTGACATCCAAGGGAGAGAACACTGCAAGCCTCCATAAGCCACACAGTTCAATGAGATTACAATAGGAGAAGTACCAGCAGTCACTGCTTTCTGTAGAAGGTACACTTCGTGTTCAAAACAGACCTGCAACCTCCTGAATGAAGGACACGTGTGTGTGTTGTAGGGGATAGTGAGGGCTTTCATCTTTCCTGCTTCAAGGCTCTGTGCAGAAGAAAGCATGTCACCTCTGAGTCTGTGCAATCAGACTTGGCAACTTCTGTGTGATCACTGGTATCCAAATTAATTTCTTCTCAGTATTGCTTAAAGGGAGATGTTACAAAAGTGAATAGGTGCTCCTCCATTGACTTCTTTGGGGCCATAATTTGAAGTTAATGATGAGGGAAATGCAGGGTTAAAACACACAGTCCTTAAATCAAGACTTGTAACACAGCACCTCATCATCCATTACAAGCCTGAATGGGTACCCTGCCCCAGTTTACCAAGGAAGCACTAATGTTCCTGATAAAAGCCACATCTGTGGAGAAGATGCCTACCTGTTACGGAGCCAAAACATAATTTCATATAAGGATGCTGTGGAGCAAGTGCGAAGAATGAGACATCTGTGTACAGCTGGTTGTTGAGCACAGGCCCTCAAGTCTCCTATACCAGGAAAGTGGATGAAAACCAGAAGAGTCTCCCCTGGACCTCCTCACTGAGTTTCAGGTGCTTACCTTCTGTCTGGGTCTCAGTTTTCATCTTTTTTGCAGACCTGAACGTAAGGACAGTCTGATCTGTGCTAGTGTTTGGTTGGAGCATCCAGCAAACTCTCTGTATGTATGATGGCTCCTCTTTGCTGATTTTAAGAAATTCCTTGCAAGTGGCTCATTCTCATTCTGGTTTTCCACCCTGCACAGCTTGGCTAGGCATATCCTTAATTTAACCTGGCAGTGAGAAGTACTGGCATGTACTTTTAACTGAAGTGACTCTCCCTGACCCAGGTTTTATGCTTGCATGGAAACCCTGTCAGTGAAAATAATTTTCCAGTGTCTTTCCATTTGTTCTGTTATTGTACTGTGTTTTCAAATCTCCACCTTTTCAGTGCAAACAGGCCAATGTGACCTTCTTACCAAATGATTGTAGAAGACTACAACTAACAAAGTGTTCTAGGGGGCTATCAAATGTCTCCAAGGTAAGGCATGCATAAAACATGAGCACGTAGTCATAAATAACTGGGCTCCTCTTCATTTATTTTAAAATAATGATGGTTGTTTAACTGGCTTGAAAGGGTTACTCTTTCACCCCTAGCTTGTTCTGAGCACCGTGGGAAAATGACATGAGAAGTGTTTAGTTTAAGGGATGTAGTCATGCAAAACCTTTGCTGTACTTGTGGAGGAAGCTGGAGTGTTTCAAGGAATAATGAAGGTGTGAATCATCACAATTCTGAATTGTCTGATAAGAAAATCTTTTAATCTCTTGTAGTAATGTAAGGACTCCAATTGCTGCAATTCTCTTTATAAATTGTGCAATAAAATATGGTATAAATCCTTTCAAAAGAATCCAGGATTATCAGCAGTATTTTCCTTTGATATCAGTATTTCTGAACAGTGTTCTTTAAAGGTTTTGTTTGTTAGGTTAGTTCCAGGAGACAAGTAAACGAATTAGTTCTTCTTTTTCTTTCTTTTTTATTTTTGGGGGGTTTTTTTTGTTTGTTTGTTTGGTTTTTTTTGTTTTCACTTTATGGTCTGTTCTTGGCATGCTTAGAAAATATTTGAGCTCAAACAGTTCATTTTCAGTTGTGCCCATTAGCAGGAAGGATTTCCAGTTTTCAAAAACAACCTAAGAAAATGAACAGGATGAGATACTGCTTTCATTACAAGTATATGCAAAGGATGAGGAGTTTGGTTGCTTACTTATATATTTTTTCAAAATATATTTTAAATGGCATCCAAAAGATACCAAAAATTCTTCAGTTTTATGTGTGTGTTCAGTCAAAAAACTCTCAAGAGTTCCCTATTGAAAAATATTCTCATTTCTCATTGTTTCTGGAATTTGTCTCCACATGCTCTATGTGATTTTACAGGACAACACCTATGGTCTTTTACCAAGGTTTTATGTTTTTATTAAAACAAAAATCACACAATGCAGTAGGATGTCAAGAAGGCGAAGTGTGGTAAGATTCAGGCTTTTGAGGTTCCTTTTATGACCAAGAAAGATATAAAATGAAGTAAATCACTCAAACTGGAAACCTCAGAACCTAGCTTTGATATATGACTCTTCACATAATATACAACAACTTTGATTACAGCTTTGTAATTTCATTTATCACTTCCTAGGCAGCAGCTGCCCATTGGCTAGAGAGGAAATCAAACATTTATCCACTGCTACCTTTGCCTGTGGATGGTAAAAAGTCCTACCATAAAAGATTAGAATAGTGGAGCTAGACAGGAAGAATGAGCTACAGCCATAAAGAATAAAGTTTAAAATGTTTGGGTTGGATTCTGTTGTGATTTATCTGCCAGCTCCTCGCTCAGGCTGTGGTATGTCCTAGCAGCCCACCCCAGGTAAGAGCCAGGTGCGGCTCTTTGCTGGGTGCCTGTGAGCATCCTTCTGCACACTGTTTTCAGAAGGCTGTGAGAAAGTGGCAAAGCAGTTTTTGGAAACAGCATGTGCACTTGCATTTTGGATGGGTTTTTTATCACTGAATAAGTTTTATAAATATTTGATGAATGTATGAGAAAATGTGAAAAACCACAATAACAGTAAGATTGCTTATAGTGTTTTATTGTATTTTTTCTATTTACTTTCCACAGAAATTTAATAAGTAAAATATCTTTGTGTGCAGATTACAGATATGTGACACACTGGCTAATTGTCTAGATGTGTAGCTCAGACAAGAGGGATGAGCTGCCTGGCCCTTTCTCTGTCAACTCCTTCACTTCATACAGCTGTTTACAGCCAGTAATTGGCTTGGGAAACAACATATAGTACAGCCACTGTTCATATGTCAATCATGAGTAATTCCTTTCCACAAATAATTCCCAAACTGTCTTATGAAGCTACCAGAACAAAGCTACTTGAATGCTTGTTTAGCAGCAATTGCTTCACCTGCTGAGCTTTGGCTGCTGGAGGGAAGAATCCAAGTGACTGTGAGCTGCTGGGGAGTGAGCGGAGAGCAAGTGGGTTGGTAGTGGCATGGGGAAGCCACTTCTGCCCAACGTCCTGGGCATGTTTATGTCTCCTGGGACTCAGAACTAGGATCTGTGGTAGGCTGATGGTATAGTATCCCTGGGAGGACAAGACAGGTCCTGAAGGTGAGCTGGGACCCCTTTGTAGCTGAATAAAGTAGTGAACACACACCTTCAGGAAGAGGTTAAGAGGGCTGAGGATGTGACAAGTAGGCAAAAGACAGCATCTGGCTGGTTTATGTGCAGTTCATAGACTGAACTGGGGGACTTGATGGGCCTGAACTCTTCTCACAGCCTCCTGAAAGTGTTGAGACACCTGGGAGGGGAAGGAGGCTTCTCAGGGTTAGCTTCAGCGCAGGTCTGCCTTGTGGAGAGGCCAGCCCTGTCTGGAGCTCTGTGATGCGGTAGTGAGGTCACCTTGCTGTTCTCCTGCTCTGGAAGCATTCCTGGGCTTGTGGTCCCCATCATGCAGAGCAGTGAAGGAACTGTGCTGCTGCAAAAATTATATAGATGCTTGCGTATGTGTGTAATCATATTCTAGCTGTAATGGG
This sequence comes from Falco cherrug, assembly GCF_023634085.1. Lineage (NCBI taxonomy): Eukaryota > Metazoa > Chordata > Aves > Falconiformes > Falconidae > Falco > Falco cherrug. The sequence continues at coordinate 81,068,466 of NC_073698.1, forward strand.
GTTTAAATACTGTCTGATTCAGATATAATCTAACACAGCATTTTAGACTGTGTGTGAACTGCTTGATTTTCCCTTGGGTTCCTTTAAATATGAGGCAATTGCACAGCTATCTGGAGATAACCTAGTGTAGAAAAACAATAGAGATGCTTCTGTTGTTCCCTTGTCATTTTTACTTCCTTTCTTTTCTTTGAAAATGCCAGTTATTTCCCTGTAGAGCTGTGAAGTAACAGGAAACAAGAACTCCCCAGCCAAGAAAAGTCTCTTCTGCAGAACTAGAGACGATCATGTCCTGTAGAAAGGTTAACGAGGAACTGAGACTTGTGTGTGTCAGGATAAAGAGAGTTGCTCTCTTCTTAGTGCACTAGAAGCATTTATGAAACCTTTTAGGAAATGGCATAATTTATTTTTAGTGTTAAATGAAGCTAGAAAAAAGTTACAAAAAGCTGTACCATCAGTCCTGGATTTAATTCATCAGACACTCAGCAGCTGCAGGTTTCTGGCTTCCTTGTTTCATTGAAAATGGATGTGGGGGACTTCAGAAAATATCCTTATTTTCTCATTTCCTCATCAGACTTGCCCTAGAAAATGTGTATCAGCCAAAGTGTGTGAGCCAAGCTGGTGCTGGACACCAGGCAGAGCGCTCAGCACGGCCCTCCCTTGCCCACCTCTGAGCACTTTTATGGCTCAATGCCCATCGCCATTTCCCTGCCTCGCTCTCCTGGCCCACAGCAGCCGCTTCCAGGGCTGCTACTGTGCATACTGAGAGATTTTTTTTTTCCAGACCCTGCATTTTAATTATACCTCCTCCATTTCAAAAGGCTGGATGTTTTGAGATAATGAAATGTTTCCACAAGTCACACTGCTTTCTCTTCTCTTGATTCCTCTATTAACAGAAAGCTACTGGTTTCCAGAAGGAAATTGTCTTGATTTCTTTGTAGCCTCAATCTGTTCTCTCTGAAGCCACTGGCAAACCTACTGTTTATTTTTTAGGGATACAAACATAAGCCAAATGCCATCAGCAGGGATCAGCACATATATTGAACTGTCAGCAAGGCCTGGGGAGCCCAGTTAAGTCATTCATTAGAGCTACTTTGAAATTCTTCACTAAAAAGGTTTGGGTTTGGTTTTTGCCAGAAATACTGGCTGGCTGAAACATTTTGTAGCAATGTATCAATATCTGTTATCCAGAAGGTTGTTTTTGTGTCCCAGGTGAAATTTTATGGGGGGAAAAGGAAACAGAGAAGGATCTTTTTGTCTGTGATACTATGCTGAGCAAGTGTAGCTACCATGGCTTCTGGGCTAGACTTGCTAGCCCTTGTCTGAACACATCTGGGTAGCTGGACTTAGTCCGTGATTTCAGGGGTTTAAATCAAGGCACCTGAAAGAGGAATTGAAGGGAGTTGGGCTGGATGATCTTTAGAAGTCCCTTCCAACTCAAACCATTCTATGACTCCATGAAATATGTATGTTTGCGATGTGTGATTACGGAGTGTTCCTATTTATGACTGGTTATGAAAAATTATATTGGAGTGCAGAAGACCATCAACCTGGGATAAGTAGAAGCATCATTCAAGCCCACTCTTAAGGAATTGGATTCCACATCATGATGAAGTGTGACACTCCCTGTTACAGGGCACAATGCTAATTCAATGCTCAGAAAGCAGTTAGAGACATCGCAGAAGATGATCTTGTCAAGAACTGTAAGCAAAACCTGTTTTAGTTCAAGAAATTGCTGGAGACTGGGAGAGTATGTTGAAGTAATACCATGCTATCTTTACCTTGTTCTTATACCTTTCTGTAGGCACCTGGTCGCTGTCCAAGCCAGGATACTGGGGTGAAAGAATATTTAGTTCAGTCTGATAAAACTTGGCTTTTAATGCTATTTTAAAGAAAGTTTACATGAAGGTACCAGAGAAAATAATTTCTGCCTTGCCTTCAGCTATGCCCTGCTCTCTGCAGTTAGTACTGTGTGTCTGTAGCTGCACCGGCTCTTGCAGCTGAGATCTTCCACAAGGCTCTGAAGGCATCAGTGAAGGAAAAATGATAGAGACGTGAGAAGTGCTGAGGCCTGAACAAGACCAAATAACAATTGAAATTCAACTTGGTTTGGCCCATCACTGATGGTAAACTGAGCTTGAGGGTCTGCATTATTGAAGACATTCAAATACGTACATCTCTGTGAGTAAGGTGTCTGAGTATTTTCATAATCTGGGTCACAACAAAGCCAATGAATAGTGTTTGTGTTAAATCACAGAGGTGATTTGATTGATATTTGGGCCTGATGGTAATGTTGGAAAGTAATAGTTACTCTCAAAAAATTTAAAAGATCAAATGGTTATATTGCATTCGAAACATCAGCTTACCTCACTGTTGTCTTGCATTGTGTTGATGTCACAGGCAGTATACAAGCATAAAAATGAAGTAATTAATGATGAATGCTTCCATGATTCTTGTGTTCCAGGAAAAAAACAGAGCAAGATTTGTGTTGTATTTTGATTCTGATTACAATTTTCTTTATCAGTAGGACATATTCTAAATATTATTAACATTAAATGAGCTAGTCTGTCCAACAGTATAAATATGTAGTTCCAGGTTTTTTTCTTAAATCCTAGTCCACATCAGTTGTATCCATGGTGATAGTACGACTCTTGTTCTCCTTTTTTAAGTCAGTGTTGTGATTCTTAGTGATTTTGAAACTGCTTTTCAGTAATTCTAAAAATTAATGGTTAGGTAAATAGTCTCGGCTTTGGCTCAGTCTTCAGCATGCGTGCACCCATTATTAACAATCTACAGCAGCAAACCCTTTCATGGTGGTTTGGGTTCTCATATTGTGTCTGTAAGGATGGGATAATCTATTTGAACAAAATTTGGTGATATTGCACCAAAGCTCACTACATGCTTTATTGGGAAATATAAAGGTCAAGCTCTTTCTTTGTAGAGATTGCTGGCTCGGTATAGCTTTAGTAGTAGGAGTGAGCAATAGGAATGAAGGAGCAGGGTGATAAATCAGATGAACACTTCCTTCAATATATCTCTCTCTTACAGTAATTTGCACTTGGTAAGATATTTAGAGTTTGTTTATCATTCTGTCTTTTCTCTGGGTGTGCAGCCTGGAAAACTTTGGGGGAAAAAAATAAAAAGCAAAAAGATGGGACTATAGGGAGAAGGCAGATTACATAGATTGGGATCCTCCTGCATACATTGCGGAGAGGACTGAGGAATGCAGGTGATGGTAGTGCAGGAGGTACAGCAGGGTGTGCAGAAGCAATACCATGGAAAGCAAGTGAGAAATACTTTCCACTTTGACACTTGTGGAGTGGGGAAACTTTGGTTGGCCACCCCACACAAGTGAGGACATGGAGCATTACACCAATGGGACCAGCAGGAGCCTGGGGTTGCCTGGAGTGTTGGATATGCCAGTGGGAAAACTGGTGCATGACAGCTACAGCTCTTCCTTGTGGTGCCTAGAAACTTTTCCCAAAGCTTGGACTGAATCAAATTAATACATGCCTGATAGGAAACTTGAAAATCTTCCTGGTATTCATCAGGGACTGCAGGTTTCCAGAAACCCTGCATTGCTAAGCTCAGCCTGAACAAAATAAGGAAGTGCTCCAGAGATTTGCTGTGCTGTGCCCTTGAACAAAAGTGAAGCTTAAAAAAGCTTTAACAAACACTTGTGCTTTTCAAATGCTTATCTGGAGCTCTTGCCCCTGCTTTAGCTGTGTAGACTGAAGGTGAGTAGGGAGGAGCCTGCATTGTTATTGTTCCCCCTGACCAGGGCATGGGGATAAAATGGTTCTTGACTGGAAGAGCCCACTGAAGGGTCTGCACTGACGCTACATGCATGGTTTGTCATCAATATACATTATCAGCAACTTAAAGTTAACCTGAAGTCTTGTTTCTGTGATTGTGTGGAGCTTTTAAAATTTCAAGTATACAGCTGAATGTTTTCTATGTTTCTTCTTCAAGTGAACATGCAAAACTGTTCCTCACACTTGCCACATGCGACCTCTGCCCTGAGTCGGTGATGACAGAATGTGGTCCATTTTTTAAAAAGGGATTTGCAAACTCAAACACATTCACAAATCAAGTTCAGTCAGGAGATTCCTCACATTCCTGCCCTGAACAGTCTCCAGACTCTATGAAAAATACAACTAGTCTGCACTCCATATGACCATGGATTTTTAGTTTGCTGATGGGAATGCCAAACAATAATCACTGTCAGCCAGTTTCACAAATGGCTAGAAATCATTCTCAAAGAAGAGAAGATAGTAAGTGCTATCAAGCTGGAAGACCTCTAATACACCTTATGCCACTTCTGATGTACAATGAGATGCAAAAATATCTCTTTTTTACAAACAATTTGACTGATGAAAGAGAAGCTTTTAAAATTTGACACTTCAGTTGGTGGTGTTGCAAGATCCTCAGGAGGACATGGTCAGAGTTCAAAATGAACTTGGTCAGGCAGAGAGGTGAATTGAGAATTTGTCAGGCAGAGATGAATAGGTGACTGAACAATGTTCAATGTACCAACTGTGACATTTAGGAAGGGCAATACAAATGTCAGGTGGGTAGTGTCTGCTAAGCAGCAGTATGGCAGAGGAAGATTTAGACATGAGAATGGAACAACAGTATGTATTAGTCAGCAACATGGTATTGCAAAAAATGGAAATGTCACCCTAGGCTGAAGTTGAATTTTAAATAATTCGGTAGTCTTAGAAGTCCTTTACCAGTAATTCTGCGATAAATGCCTCATTTCGATCTGATGGCCACTTATTCTTTGCATAGCTGCTCCGTTTATTTTTAAAAAGCCAACTCATTCATTATAGCTATCTCTGAGTAAAGTAAGGCATTCAACTAGGTACGTCAGCTTATGATAGTCAGCTTAAAGACATCTCCAGATTTGTTTTGAGTTAGCTGGTACAGGCCCAGTGTAAAACAGCTCATAAAACCCATATGTAGTGTGGAGTGCCTTGTCTCCTTAAACTTGCTCTGTGAGAGTGAATTGTTCAGTGGAGAGAGACATGGTGCTGCAGAGGACATCCCAGGGAGTCTTCCTAGGACTCTTGTAATCTATGGAGGAGCCCAGGGAAACCCACCCTGGCTAAGGTAATTTTTTTGCGACTGCATCTATCCAAATGACTTGACTGACATAGATCGATAATGAACACGATTTGTACGTTGAATTAATCTAAATTCTGCACTTTATTAACAGCAGAGTGGACCAACCAAGAATGGTCTTACACATAGACTCTGGTTTTCTTTTTTCTTAAAGCACAAGGAATACAGAAATCTTCCTTAGTTTCCCAGGGCTTTCCTCCTCTGTACATAACTCTTCAGCTGGTACACACATAAACAGAAAAAAACTACTTCACTGTGTACTGTGTATTGCACAAATTCGCCAACAGTGTATCTTTTCATTTTAGCTTCTCAAAGCTTTGTTTAAGCCCTTCCACATTAGCACCACAACCTACTGAAAACAATAAACCCGATGACAGTTATGGATGCACAGATGACTTGACAGCCTTGACACATTTCAGGTGTGGTAGTGTATCATTTTCCTCAATTGGTGCTAGTGATGGAGCTGTATACCTAGCTGGAGTTATACTACTTTAAGCAAACAGAAGTGTAAAGGAGAGCAAGGCAACTGGTGGTATGATTAGCTAACATGACCTGTGAAGAAGGCTGAAGGAACCAGAGTTGTTAGTCTAGAGAAGGGAAATGAAAAGGGAAGCAGGTGAAATTTTAAGATATGAAGACCTTTTTAAAAAGGAGATGGTGATCAGTGGTTGTCTACAACTGCTGGAGAAAGGACGGGACAATAGCAGCTTGGTTTACAGCAAAAGGAAATTTAAGATGGATTTCAGTGGAGGCAGAACAACCTGTATGACGAAAGAATGGAATGAGTTTAACTGGGCAGTTTGGGGTCCATCTCAACACTAACTTCTTCTTTTAGGAATTTCGCAAAGCCCTTTTAGGTGTAGCATACTACTATTTAGTCCTGACTCATCAAAGGAGGGCTGGGCTAGATGACATCCTTGAAACCCATCGTGGACTTTAATTTCTATGACTCTTTTACTTCCGTTGCCTGCAGTAATGCTGTACCTCTTCAAACTCCCTGTAGATTTGTGCACACTGAAAAATGTTTCCTTTGCTAATCTGAATGAGTCATCAAAATTAAGCAAAGCATGGAGAACCAGGCTAATGCACGAAACATTCAAAATCTAGTAGCTACTACATCTTGTCTGTCTGTGGACATCCTCTGTGTTGCAGCCTCTGCTCACTGCTTTTCTTGCAGAGATGTTTGTCTTATCTGGAAATATTTCCATACTTGAAGTTTGTAAGCAGAGCAGATGTACACACCTCCTCATAATATAAACTGATCTATAAGATTGGACTATCCGGTCTCATAAACCAGAATCTATCATCAGCAATCTGCTTTTTGATGTTGCTGCACGGGGTAACTTTAGAACAGTATCTCCCTCTGAAGATAAAATCTGAGACTGGACCTTCTCTGTTGCTGTAGCTAAATGTCCCTGGCAATGTTTTTTTTCCCTTTTTTCCTCCTCTTTCTCACTCAAACACAGGCACAGCTAAACAGCACATGACAAAACAAGTGAAAATAATGGGGATAAAACAATCTAATATGAAATTATTATCAACTGTCTCAGCCTCTGCAAAGCTTTAAAAGCATTTCTGACTGACTCAACCGACAAACGGCCATCACACCAGATCTTGTTCCTGGTGGTTTTACTTTAGTAACCAGAGAGACTATTGTGCTTCTTGTTCTTACAAGTAGTGCACACATTACATAGATCTACAGCACTTTTGTTCTAAACTGTCGCCCTTAATGTGCGGAGTCCCCAAGGAAAGTTAAAGGCAGTGGTGAGTAGCTCTTGAGATGTGTTGGGTTCATGGGCGCTTCCAGCACAGATGTTACACCTGGGCTGCAGCACCTGATGGCCAGCAAGGGGCTGTGCTGTGTGGCGGCTGTGGGGTGAAACCCACACCCAGCTGTGGGAGTGAGCCAAGTGGAGTAGCTGATGCCAGCTTCTCTGGTCTGTCCTTGAGCCCCGTCTCACAATGGAACAGCAACCCCTCCCAGCAGAAGCTGCTGTCATTTCCTACCACCAAGCTGTTCCCAGGGTTTCTCAGGCTAGGCAAGGTATAAGAAGTGCGTCTTGTCACTTTTCGTTCTCACAAGAGAAACGTGAGATTTCTCTGACCTTTGGAGAAAATTATTGCTTCTCCACAGAGTATAGCTGATTGGAATATTCTTAGGGTCTGTCTTTTGGATTGATCTTCCCAAGATCAATCAAATCTCTTCTCTGGAATTTAATTCTTCCAGTCCACAAGATTCCTGGCCAATTAATTTTTAAGCACTTTATTATTACACTCGTCTGAGCTCAATAGCTATGGAAAATTCTCTTGATATTTTAGATAAATTGGAAATACTTTTCCCTTATACTCTGGCATAAGCCTGTATTATCCCTAAAACTGAGATTTCTTATATTTTTCCCAAATGCAAGTTTAATATTTATTGAAAGCTTCTGTTGATTAAATGCTCTGAAGAGTGTATCCAGAAAACTAATCGATATTTTAAATGCACTCAGGCATATTAGCTGCTTACTGGTTACACAGAGAGATAATGAAGTTGGTATATAAGAAGGTAAAATTCATGAATAATTCATACCCATTAATTTATTCAGTTTTGCCTTTTGAATTGATTTGGCAATTATTCTTGTATGCACATCATTTACAAATGCCTAGATATAAATATTTACAGTTGCAAATTTGTGGTCAAATCATTTCTATTCTCTGATTGAATGGCTTCTGTAGCACACTGATCAGTGCAAATTGTGAATTTTCCTGTTAAATATATAGCTAGTAGAATGTGGGTGCTTGAATGATCAAATAAAGTGGATACATACCAACTGTAAATATGGTCAAACTAATGTATTTCAAATATGAATAAATATTTGCAGGCCGGTTTTTCTTCATCATTTATTGTAGTAAGAACAAGGGAAAGATCCTGTGTGTCGTGCTGCCACAGACAACAAAGACCAATGTCCTTTGGCACTGATATTTTTATTGTTTATTCAGCTTTTCTCTCTTTTTCCTTTGTTTGCAAGGGTTTTTTTTCCCTGCTGATTGTGTGCTACATTTTTCAAGGATGATTGCAACATTCAGGAAAATGAGAACTTGCTCTAGATGTGGGTGACTGGCAAAAAAAGCCCTCTGTTTCCCCTAACCCCATGGAGAAGCTGTGTAGTTAGAGGATCCACAAGCAGAATATTATGGATCTGTGAGGGAACTGATGGTCTGGCTGAAAGGGATAATTCACAGTGGCGTACTTCAGCCAAAGGAGACTTGTCTCCTAAACTCCCCTTGTACTTATCGGAGAAAGAGAGACTTCTCTAGAGTGTGATTCAGAACAGGAGTGTAATTTTAAGTGCTCTGAATCACTCTGCTATTCTGCTTATTTTGAACTATGCAGTTTATCTTCCCTCCATTTCCTACTTGTTGCCCTGATTGATGAGTCAGGATTTATGCAGAATGAATGAATTTCACCTTTTATGAATAAAGCATAGCATTGTAATAACTTAGAGCACTTGATTTGAGACTAAAGAACTAGTGAAAGCATTAAGGTGTATTATGTTATACATTTCTCTTTCTGAACAGTTAGGAGAACCTTGAAAAATTCCAAGTTTAAGCATTTAAGTTGATTAATACATTGCAATAATTCAAAGTCACTTAATGTGATTTTCAGTTTTCTTGAAGGACTCCAGAAAATTATTTTTCCAAGGTTCCTTCAATTTGAAATGTTTCCACAGAAGCACTTGAGGCTAAAAGTAAAGAATCCATCTAGAGATAGCATATTCAGAAAAGAGCAAAACCCATGAAAATACAAACAATTGGTTCTAAAGGAATAAAGATGAATACATTGGAATCCCAAGCAATTCTAAAGTAAAACTAGGTATTTGGTTGTAAACATGTTTGAGAAATGAGAGTAGATGCTCAGGTGGTCTTGAAGCCAAGCCAGTGGTTGCCTTAGGACTCCTGTGTAAGGATGCAAGCGATGCTCAAAAAAATATTTCACACTGTGTGCAGCTCATGAATGGGCGTGAAATCATGTTCCAACTTTTTGCTGCTATTCCAGTCTTGGGATGAACTGTTGTTGCTCAGAGCAGACCTTCACGACCACAGCAGAACTGCTGAAGCTGCTGCTTTCAACTCTTCACTGCTGCTCTTCTCAGGGGAGCAGTGTCATGGGGCTGGGTGAGCACCTCACATCTGAGTAAAGTGCTGGGTCACCCTGCTCAGCTGCAGCTGACACCCAAGAAGGAAACTCCTGATCAGTAGCCTCCATGTGGACACAGGGCCTGCTGTAAGTGTTGTCCACAGCCCTGCTTTTCTTGGTGGACACTCTGTGTCTTATGGCATTGGGAAAGCGCAGTGCTGCAGATGGCATTCTTCTAGTACATCAGTGTCTTGGGACAACCACTGCTAACACCTCTGAATTGAAATCAGGTGACTAACAAATGCTTCTACAGGTGTTGCATAGTGCATCTATGTATGGTGGCCCCCAGCAGGCCACTCTGGATGGATGTTCTACTCAGGACATCCAGCTGCCAGGGGCTGCTCTGCAGGTGGTCCCACTTCCTACACTAGTTGCCTGCTGCCATCTGCCGTTTTTTTTCCAGTGCCTTTTTCATCCTTGTACTTTCTAGGGGTTTAGTAGGACCTCCAAGCACTGTCCAGAATGGCTTATCATAAAATTATGACTGTTTTAAATATGATTTCAATCATGGGCAAGGTTCATAGGGGGTTTGCTCCAGTTCAGAGATGCCATAGCAGGGGAGCAATGAGTGAGCTCCTTAGGGCTGTGTCAGGTGCCCGTAGTCTGTGTGTGCCCCCCTTGGTTTGCAAACATGAATTGAGAGGAAGGGAGGTCAAAGGGATGTTGCACTGAGGTGAGAAACTCTGTCCTGGTGAGTAGTGTGACAGTATAAAGGATGCTTGAACCTGGCTTCCTGCTCATGATGTGGTACATTATGGGGTAGTGTGCCTGTGAGTAATTCTTCCTCCACAGGGTGAACAGACAGAAATGATTTTTGCTTCTTACTGTAGTGCTAAACCACTTTTGTAGTCTCTTCACATTTTTAGCTGAAAAGTGGGAACAAAATTTTGCTGTCAGTAAAATGAATTGTCAGAACAACTACATGTGCTGAGTTTAATTTCATTTAATATTTAATGACTAGCTAGCTTTTCCTGGGATAATGATTTCACAAGAAGAGAAAGATCAGAGCAGACCTTCCGTTAGTGTAGCAGAGCTACAGCAAGGACTGCAGGAAAGCAGGGTTGCTCCAGCAGAATGAGATTCTGCCATCTGTAGTCACTGTGGATAGCACTTCGCTCCTTGAGGGTCTGTACTTGGGTCAGGAGGACTGCTGTAGAAGAAAGGAGACATTCAGTATGCATTGAGGCATAGAGATTGACCCTAACTGCAGATTGCTCCCTCCCTTGGAAAGAACAATGTGGAAACACAGTTTAAGGCAATACTCTGTATCTCCTGCTTTTATGAGAGAAGGGGTGGGATGTCTCCTCACAGATCTCATGTCACAAGGCTGTGCTGTCCAGCCCTTTCCACAGTCACATAAATTCCCCACTCAACCGTGGTCATGGTGATGTTATTTCATATAAAGAGGACTTTTATACAATCATTTCCACAACAAGTTTGGAACAGCAACGTGCCTACATTTCTGTATGGCAAACAATGTTGGAAACACTTGACTATCAAATAGTATCTGTATGGTTTTGATGTCAATGTCAAAAGTAATGTTTCTACATGCAGCAGGTTAGCAGATGTAGGTGTCGGTGGTCCACACAGCAGAATAGGTGCTGATTTGTTTTTTCACATTTGTATTGGCTCTGCAGTGCTAACAGTCTTGTTAGTTCTTGTCTTTGGCACCCTCAGATGCATTCCTCTGAATTTCGAGAGTTAGAAGAACCATTAGATACAGGCAAGGAACAAGAAGACCCACAGCATATGTTCAGTCTGCAGGCGAACAGTACTGCCTGTACTAACCCTAATCCATGTGTACAAAGATGGTCTGGGAAGCTAATTATGACAGGCACAAAAAAAAAATAAAAAAAGAAAGGACTGTAGGAATTTGCTCCAAATGACAGCAAATGCAGTTGGCAGAATGACTGAAACTCAGTCCCTGAAGAATCCCTCCAGGATATGTAGCTTTCCTGACACAAAGTGAGAGGGTTTATCAAGTGGACTCAATGACTTTAGAGTAATTTTCTACCCATAGCCAGACTAACACTTGTTATTCTTCCTCTTTCTCTTTTTTTTTTTTTTTTTTTTTTTTTTGCCATTGGGTAGGGACCAGCTCCATAGATCAATTTGTTTATTTGTGTGGGGGAATTTTTGGTGATGGATTAATTGACTGATAGTGTCATTGCCGCCTTGTGAACCTAAGGATAAACACACAGGCTGTTAGCAAAAGCACTGCCTGATGCCTGTCATCTCTACCGAGCAGGCATTGCCCCCTCCTCCCCAAACTCTCAGGATGGCTTGAGGCTCCTTTCCCTTTAATGTTTTATTTTTCACTGAACTGCACCCTGTGGTTAATTTTCCTTCTTACTTTGCAGCTTCTCCTCACCAGCTGCACCGCTATGTGGGTATATTCCACTTTCAGATCTCACAGTTTGCCAAGCACGAGGCGCACGCAGTGAGAAGCAGTGGCACAGATTTTAAAGGATCTGGCTACTTTCTCTCCTGGCTGGCATTAAGGAGAAAATAACTGAAGATTTGTACCTGTTCGTTTGAAAAAATCCGAAATGATTTGTGAAGACATAGGAAAGATGGCTTTCAGGTATTGCCCTTGCTTGCCTGCCAGATGCCAACAGGGGGAGTTTCAGCTCTGTCTCAGATTTATGCTTCTGACAGTATCCTCACCTTTAGTGATATTGATCATGAAGGATAAAAGTTATTTATTTTCCCACATTTCAATAACATTTCTTAACGCCTCTTTCCTTTAAAGAAACACTTCTGTAGCTCTTCTATAGATTGAAAACGAAGGCACAGTTCCTATTTCTTGTTGAAATCCTTTTAAAAAGAGACCAGTGATGGAATGGTTCTACACCTTTCTTTCCTGGAGTGAAAGAGAACTAATTTGCCTCTGAGATGAATCAAAACCAGACTTTAGAAGAGTATCCCCATTTCTCCCATCCCCAAGAAAACCCTGATGGCTGAGGCGTAGTTGACTTCTCTTGTTCATTTTGTATAAACTAAGATTTGAAAGATAAGATCTTTGAAAACCAAAAATCTGCCTCTGGCCTATCAGTTTAAACCAATTAATTCATAGCCAGATAGAAAACAAATATAGAAAAAAATATCTGCCTTTGATTTGTTTGTTTATTTGTTTAAAGGGGAAGTAAATGGGAAAGTACTTCACTTGTGAGAAGGCAGAACAATATCTTGGGGAAATGAGCCTCGGCCCTTAGAAGGGGCATGTAAGCCACGCTTGCGTAGAAATGAATGGAGTAAGGCTATCTTGTCTCTTAGAAACAGGACAGAATATGTCTGTGCAGTGCTGAAGTCAATTCTGCCAGGTCCCAGCAAATTGCAGTTTCTTTTCACAAAATTTCTCATTTACTTCTTAGGTGAAAAATTATTTTTGAAATTGTCTTCAAAAAGCAAAGAGTACACCTTTTCTGTAATATAAGCATAGTATTTTTAGTTGCTACTGAAGAAGGTACCTTCTGTATATTGAGCCTCTAGGGTTCACTCAAGCTGCATTTGAAGCATTTTTTGCTGCCATTCAGACCAGACTTCAGCTTCTGAATCTTCTTCATTTTGGGGTGTGAAAGCATGAACAGATTAAATCCAAAGCTCTTCATGAGAAAACTGAAATGTCCTGAGTCATCCAGTGAGAGCTGACACTAGCTCCTCTTTTTAAAGTCTTATTATCTCTGCCTCTGAGCTTCAAATCTATAGCTACTTTCAACTATAAAGTCTCAGCTGACAGGGTCCAGAGCCATGATCTTGTCAACAAGAGGCCAGGGTGGAAGGAATGTCCCTTAGGTAGTCTGTCCTCTTTGGGGCAATCCTGCAAAACTGACTTCTTCCTAGTTTGTGGAAGGAGCATTTTTACAGGATTAAAAATTCTTCAGCTTCCACTTGGCATCTGAGTTTTGAATTTACAGGCTGTGTCTTTCTCTCTATACCCACACACATGAGGGTCATGCTCTGTGTAATATGCGAAAACATCTAAGTAAAGATGTGGTGTGTGTGTATATATATGTATGTGATATATATGTGATATATATGTGTATATAAAGTGTGATTGCCTACTTCAGCAATCCAAATTAAAATTCATGTATATAGCAGTGATGCTCATCATTTCACTCAGTCCAGTTCCACAGCCAGTTGAAAACCTTTTTAATTAGTAGCTATCAGCAATTTGGTGTGTAGGTTGCTGGAGTGGAGAAGGTTAATGCTGTATCTGGGGAGGAAGGGAGTCAACTTACTGCTGTAGGAAGTAGGGCATTTTTCCTGATTTGATGAAACTATGTTGGAGAGAAATCCACTGTGTCTTGATATTGACATAATTTTGTTACATATGCTGAAATGGCTCTCTGTGATGGGCTGATCCTGTGTATGTACCAAAGGGCAAGGATGGCCCTCTGTGGCTTGCCAAGATGCTCTATCTATTCCCATGCCAGCAGTCCGGCCAGAAGGGGTGAATGTTTCCGGGGGTATTAGGAGGTGTGTCAAGATCACTTAGGGCTGGCAGGTTTTACTGGGACGGTTGCAATATTGCGGTAACACATCTGCCTGGGCCTGGCTCTTGAGTAAGAAATGGTGAGTAAAAGTAATTCCCAAGGACACTGAAGTAGGTCATCTCCATCACTGACTGTGACCCAAATATCTCCCCTGATAATGAAGACTTGTTTCACACCCTAGCCAAACGGCGTGAAGACAGGGCCGGAAACCCTTCCATCTCTCCTCTGTATGAACTTCTGGTTAAAGCCCAGACTAGTTGTTCAGATCACAGGCAGAAAGTGAAAGAGAGGAAAGGCATGTGGAAGTAAGAAGGGTGTTTACATCAACAACTAAGAGAGGCTGTGCCATAGGGTTAAGGCAGCAGTGCAAGCTTGCACAGGTATTTCCACTTGTGCTGTCTTCACACCTTCTCCGAGGGAAGGTTTTTGTCCCAAACACAAAGACTGTTTGTATGTTGCAGGATACATTGCAGTGCACCACACAGCTATGGCTTCTGGCTACACGTCTGCTTGTGTGGACGTGCCGGTGTGCACCATGCCAGTGGGTACCCTGCTTTCCTTGAGAGGGAAATCTGGGTGCACACAGGCAGAGAAGGATTTGAGGTGCAGCAGGTATGCTCACGAGGACACCTATGGCCCCAGGCCTGCAAGGTGCACTGGGGACTTCAGTGTCCCATAGGCAGCATGCGGCCAGAGGTCCTGCCAGGGGGTCAGGGCTGCAAGTGCATCGGTGTCCAGTGAACATGGCTTTGAGGTAGCACTCTTAGAGTTGCATGAATGGGGGTCGCAAGGCTGTAATCTGTAATCGTGGGACTTGGGCTGTATTTGGGAAGTGTACAAAATATGGCTGCAGTAGGACATGGGATATGTTTTCTGTGCCTTTAACCAAGAAAACAAAACTGGTAGTAAACACCATATAAAAGCACTGAGGATCATGGTGGTGTTTTAAACAAGATGATCACATCAATCGGTAGGCTGCTGGGTGCATTGTATGCACAACTAGCTTTGTACGTAACAAAATCAAAAGCCTTGTGGAAGAGTAAGTAGGAAATCTTAATTTATAGTGTGGAGGTGGACATTTGAGGTAAGTACAGTAAAAATTTTTGCTGGTAAATGAAATATCAATGGAAAATGGTTGATGTCTCTATCTGTGACTTCCAGACAAGCTTACATTGACATTAAGTACAACAGTGTGCTTTTCTGGAGTAAGGCCAAGATGCTGTCAGGGATCATATATCTTTTAGTCAAGAGTGGTATAAGATCTCGCTGTCTCTAAAGAGAAAGGGGATGTCTATGGAGGAAAGTGGAAATATCTGTAGAATTTTTTGTTCTGAGAGCCGTGTGTTTAAAACACAAAATCCCAGGAATGGGAGAGGAATGAGAAGCAATGCTTTAGAACCAAACAAAACAACA
This sequence comes from Falco cherrug, assembly GCF_023634085.1. NCBI lineage: Eukaryota > Metazoa > Chordata > Aves > Falconiformes > Falconidae > Falco > Falco cherrug. The sequence goes on from NC_073698.1 coordinate 81,083,676, forward strand.
GAAGAAACAAGCAAGAGTTGTGTCTACTATGTGCTTACGAACAATAGCGCTGAGTCAAAACCTGCTGGACTCATTTGGGAATGCTGTGGTTTAGCTAGTCCAACTGAGCTGATCTGGAATGCTCTTTTGTCTTTCAACAAGCCTGCAAAAGTTGGCAGAGATCTGATCAGCCCTGCTGAACAGACCTCGGAGTTCAGCTCTTGTGTCTGGTTAGGGGCCCAATGGAAAAATTAAGGGTCAAGCAGGTTGTGGGCTTAGCTGGCTTTTGTGTTGGAGAGGCGTGTGGAATAAGGTGGTGTTTTCTGCACGTAAGAAAAATGTTGCCTCAGAAAGATGCGTCCACATGCACTCTTCCTTTCTGAAGCAAGGGCTTGCTGTGTAAATAGAAATGGGAGCAGTAGCTTGGGGTAATATTTTGTGCTTGTAATGTTACAAAGACTAGCTTAGTTCTTTGTCTAGGGTCACATATACAAGGTGATTTAAGTCTATCTAAGTCAGAGCTATCACAGCTTGGTCCTACACCTTGCTTCCTCTCTCCTTGCCAGCACTGGTATTTGCCTGATCTTGTCATGAGCCAGTTCAGGGAGCTAAACTGATTAAAGACTACTGCTTTTTCCTGCAGAGTTACTTTTTACCTGGTTTAACTCCCTGAACCAGCTCACAGCAGGGTCATAGCAAGGCCTAGTGCTGGCATGCAAGAAGAGCTAGTTGGAATTTGTGGCTGGGGTGAGAAGGAAATGGCAGGACTTGAATTAGTTGAGTTCCCCGGGGAGCCTCAACCTACAGCAGTTTACCCTTCCTCCTGTTCCATTGCATCCTCTTATAGACCTTCTGTCCCCTTAAATATTTTATAACCAAGTTTGTCTGAGTATGGACTCTAACTGAAAGTATTTTGTAGTGCATCTGCATACTGCTGGAGCTGCTTTCTCCTTCACAGTCAGACTTTGCTCAGAAAGGCTGGACTTTGCACCCAGCAGCATAATGTGTCCACCTGGGTTTGTGAAATGCTGTAGGTCCCAACTTGGAAGGCCTAAATCCCACTGACCCAACAGCTTCCACTCAGGTCAAGGTAATAAAGACAGAGAGAGAGGTACAAAGACACGGCAGTGCAGCTGGGGTGATGCTAAATTAATTTGAGCATACCTTGGGAAGGCAAATGGGTTGGCATCAATGTCTCAGCCTCATCCTATGCTGGCTGGTCTCCAGGAGAGAAGGTCTTACCATCCCCAACCCCATGGGCTTTCTTCTATGCCCTGTCCTTGGCTGTTTTGTAGCCCAACATACACTATGCGTTTAGTGTTGGTGGAGACAAGGCTGAGAGAGGCATGGAGAGTTTGACTGCAGGTACTGAAAGTGCTTGTGGTAAATCTTAATAACATCACTCATCCTCTGGTCATGGGTAGGCTATGCAGTCACTTCCATTTTATGTTAGGAAGACGGCTATGTGAAAAAAGCAATTAATGTCAGTATGGTAATGATTTGGTCCTGTCTCTTCCTTTAATGAGTCCAGAAGTATCAATAAAAATGTGCACCTTGGGATTACTAATAGGAAGCAGTGCTTCAAAGTAAGGTCTCAAACGGTGTCTCCGAGGAACTTGCCTTGCCAAAAGATACTGACTCCTAGTTCAAAGAAAAAGTATTTTCAAAATTTGGCATGTAATAGTTGTAGTTGCTGTGGAGATATTAAGCAATTGTAGCTGAGCGTGGGAAGTGGCCCGTGAAATCTTGAAAGGTGGGGAGAAGTCCCAACGAATGATTCCTCTCCTAAGTGTGGGTTCCACATTTTGTGAAGGCCTGAGAGACTGCCTGTAATTTCATCTTTTCTGACAGTTTGTCTTCTATTTTCACTTGCGGGCCATTGTCATTATTTTAAGCATCCATTTCTTACCTGTTTGCCTTAGCAATTTCTGTTAGCTCCAGCACATCCCACATGTTTGAGCTACAAATGGTTTCAGATGGAGGGACTTGACCTTCCTTCCTTAATGTTTTCTCAGTGTTCCTTTGTTGCTGGGTATGGGATTCAGGAAGTATTTTTTTTCCCTCAGAATGAGGTTGTAGTTACCTGAGGGCTGAAAAAATGAACATTGTAATTCAAGGCAATAGCACATAACAGTGAAGAATGTAAACGGTGCTTTTCACTTAGCCTGGTTTCTTGCAATCTCTTTTTCACCAGCAGCCAACAAATGACTATTCCAATAATTAAAAGGAATACACTTGGAGAATTAGCCATATAATGAACGGCTGAGAAGTTAAAACTTCAGCTCTCTGATTGTGCATTCAGTCCCTACAGACCTAAAACGCAGAATCCAAGTTCCAGTTTAGAGCAGCTGCTTTCAGATGGTAGCATGAGCTCTGGTACCAGTGCCATTTAAGCAACATACTCTTCTTATACTTATTACCCTTTCCCAGTGCATTCCAGGGACCAAGAATAGGGCAGAAATAAATGCTGAAATGTGATAGCATGCATTTTATATGGGTTACCCATGGTCAGAAGAGGAAGTAATGATCTGATAAGGGTTACAAATCCTAATATACCTGAAAAAGGGAGAGAATAACTCCCACAATGGAGTTATCTATGGCTGTTCCTAGTCATATGGGAAATATGTAGCTCTTATGTCCATGGGTGACAAGACTTAATCTGGAGTAGCTGTACTCGTTTATGTATGAGTAAGCTGGCTGTATTTCTCTCTTATTCAGAAGATAGTGATCTTGCTTTTTAATCTTAAAATATAGCCGGTGCTGAAACTCGGAGAAAAAGGTTGAAAACCTTGAAGTTTCTTTTTCATCTTATATGGCTTTGGACACCCTTTTACAGGTAAAATGACATGGCAAAGTGTAAAGTAATAAAGGAACAATAAGCAGTGGCCAACATGTGGAAAGTCAAAACTATCTACAGCTGAATAACATTCGTACCAGAAATGAAGGGCAAACAGGAGTATAATTTATTATTGCCTCTCTATGTGGCTTCAGAGATCACATAATCCAAAGTAAAAAATGGCATGCATATGTTCCCTAAGATATTCTTCAGAATGGAGGGGCTATATATCAAAACCTTGTTTCCTGGTAATGAATTTTAAATAAGTGCCCAGGGCATCAGGTCACTGATGTTTCCACTTTGCAAACTGGGTGGCCTATGAAAGCCCCTGGAGCCCTTCAAAGGCGCCTTAAAAAAGATCCCTAGTTTTAACTGACCAAACTTTTCAAGAAAAATATCTGAAACAATTAGGAGAATGAAAACCAGGAGGTCAGATTACTTGGCCCATGGCTGAGGATTTACATAAATAGGCCTAACCTTTGACATGAAAATAAAAGGTAAGTACAGAGCCCTGACAGAACAGCAGGTCATTGGTATTTACTCTGTAAAGTACTGCCTCTGATGCTATGACAAAAATGCCAGGAATTCCACTGATCACTGTGTGCTGATAGGGCTCAAAGGTATGCAGCCAGCTAACAGAAACCCAGCCTACCTGACTGATCGAAACTGCATTACTCCCACGCATTTATAACCTGCAATCTGCGAGCGTGGGAAAGTGTGCAAGGCCTTAGACTAATTCCTGAGGAAAAAAATGGAGAAAGTTGCTGTCTTTAACAGCCTTTTGAGTTTTTTGTGGTTTGGGCAAGATATAATAAAATTAATAAAAAGTCTCTGAGTGAGCATCTTAAGACGTTTGCTTCACTGTGTGTACTGCCATTCAGGACTCCAGAATTGGTGTCGCATGTGCAGGCTGAGATTGGTACCACATTCAGCACTGTGGGACTTTGTCAAAGGTAATCTGTGCTCACAAGCAGTCTTCAAGTGTCAAAATGGTAACCAGCTGTAGGAAGCCAGTTGCTGGCTCAGTTTCTAACTGATGAAACTCTAGACAGTTAACCTACGGAAGAAATTATATGCTGTGTGTTTGGGCCACATTTTGTCAAGCAACAGCTCTGCGCTCACAGGTCAGAGATGGAAAGGTGAACCAAAAAAAATTCTTTGCATTTTTATGTCTAGCATTATAACAAAGGTGTTTTCGATATTTTTTTCATTTCCACACGGACAGCAGAGAAAAGAGTACCCCTGTGAAAGTGGAAGCAATCAGTGCAAAGTTTTTTATGTTCATGTTTTATGGAGACAGTCGGCTTCCTGTTCCAGTTTGAGACACAAGCACACACCAAGTATCCTGCAGGCTGTTTCAAACTTGTTTCTCTAATTAATCAAAAGTGATCCATTACAGAAAACCTGCAGGAATGTCAGAGATGGATGCTTCTGCTGTACTGTTTTTCACTTGCTTGTTGCAACAGAGGGGGAAGCTGTTAGTGCCTGCCTAGTAAATTATTGAAGGATGGTGTAAGAGGGCCTGCTGCCTTCCTCTTGAAGGGCCAGGAAGCCTGGGGCTAGCCAGCCCCATGTTGCTTTCCCTGTCTGCTAGACCGCTGTGGGATTTTGGAAGGAGGTAGAGGAACACCCCACAGCTGGAGACTGATCTGGGGAGAAGATGAGCTAGCCCCATGCCCTGGGCACTGCCTGGCCGAGTCCTGCGTTTGAGAAGCTGGGCAGGTGGTGATGAAGCAGGATGAGCTAGTGGCCACTGGAGGTTGGTCAAGCAGGGTGTCCTGGTGAGGAGCCAGTTGTCGGTCCCCCTGTGCCCGGTGAGTTTGAGCACTGTGTGAGAAGCCCAGCCCAGCACCCCTCTCTGACCAGCGTGGCCTTCACAGGATACCACTGGGCACATCACCCTTCCCTCTCTGGCCAACAGGCATGAACCTAGGGTATAACTTTGAAGGGAAATTAGAACCATTTGAAGGACATCCAGTCTCTGGAGGGTGTTCGTGGTGACCTAGAGCCCCTTTGGTGTTGGTTCTGATGTGTCCCTTTGCCAGGCTCAGCTGCCGCCTCCTATGGACCCCTGGTCTTTCTGAGGTGGTGGACGTGTCCCCTCCTGGTGGACATGTCCCCTCCTCTGAGTCAGTTCTGTGATCCCACATGTGAAGCGTAGGCCAGTCTGCTTTTTCTGGGTGCTGTGTTCTGTTGGCACTGTTTCACAGATGCATGGGACGCAGAAGCAGTGGGGCAGAGTCCTTACCTATCAAGTCCCATACTGCACCCTGAACTGCTTGACGTCTTGCGTGCAGAGCTGTGGCTATCTGCCCTGCTCTGTCAGACTGACCACATCTGGCAGAAATGGATTTGCTACATATAACTATGAGGCTAGCAGTAGTGAAGCTGTCTCAGGGAATTGAGGGCAAGAGTTCATAAACAAGCTGTTTCCAAGAGGTGTGCAGTCCTGGACAGGGAGCTGCCACTGGTGATAACACTACCTTGCAAAATTATGTGAATCCCTGATTTAGGGTAAATAAGGAGTACTTCTGTCTTAGTTTGGGGTGAAAAATGGAGAGTTGGAGGCCTGGACAACTTCCCATGGCCTTTCTTGCTTGTCTCGATTAGCATTTTGCTATTTGCTGTGTACCTTAAGAGCACCTTCAGTCCTGATCTTCACACAAGCCTGCTGTAAAACACCTCTGGAACTTCCTGATTTTTCAATCCCTAACCATTGTAACTGCTATTTAACCGTTTTTTTCCCCTAATGGCCATCCCATGTCTCTGAACACAGCTTTGTCTAGCACTAAGTGCTTTCCCTTATCTGGGTAGCAGTGCCAGAAACTTGCCATCACAGCCTCCATACTGGGAGCCTGGAAGACCCTGCACACGGTTTTGTCCTCAGCTGGCTCTGTGATCAATGTTTTCCATGTTTCATTCTGAGGCTGAACAACTTCTTCCCTTCTGCATTGGTGTATATGTATAGTTTGGGTTGCAAAGTTTGTTTTGCTTTTGACAAGTTTCTCAAGTGTAGTTTGCTTAAGGACTGCCTCCATAATCAAAGAATGATGTGCATCCCATCAGCATAGTGATGCATATCCAGGTCCATCCATATGTGAAAAAGCAACAATGTCTGCAGTTTGTTTGCCTTCAGAGAAATCATATCTGGGCAGATATTTTCTCTTACTATGTAATTTTGAGACAGTTTCAAAATTGTGCATTTGGGAACTCTGTGCTTTAAAAAAAGTGACCAGGCTTTTCCTAAGCTCATATTCTATTTCTTGTTCCTCCATTGCAGCTATAGGAGAAAACAACTTAAGAGGAAGGTGATTTGCCGGGGCCATTTTGGCAATGGCGACAAATCACCTATAGGCAGTCTATAGACTAAGGCCAATGCCCCCTCTTCTTCTTGGCCATGCTGTTTCCTAGGGGGATTTAGTGTGCATAATGTAATTGATGTCACCTCCTAACTTGGGCTGTAAAATTGTGGGAGGACAGGGTCAATCCCTGGGGGATGTCCATGGCCAAATTAGTTTTGTCTGTATTGTCATCTCAGTCCTGATCTCTAGTTTCTCGTCAACTACTTCTGTTTCTCAGGCAGTCCGTTAAGAGCTGCATACTTTATGGAATGGCTATCCCTGCACAGTTTGCTCACAGAACTGGTCTTGAGTACTCTCAGACTAAAATTTTGGACAGTGAGACAGATTTTGTGGAATGATAAACGTTGTACCTGTGCCTTGACCAGCAGGGCAGCAGTCTTTGGCTGTACTCTTCCGTTTCTCTTCTTATTAAAATGTCCTGTATGTAAGTCCCCTTACTATATGCCATTAAAAATGTGTTCTGGCTTCCTGTGAAATGCCTAAGGGAAGTATTAAATTCATCCTTACATGATCTCTGATGGCAGTGGGCTTTTATTAATGGCACTTGTGCCTCTATTCTTGCAAAAACACAGGAAAATACCTAGTGTGAGAAGGCTGTCAAAACACTACTCTGCCATTTGCTTCCTTCACATAATTATTTGCTTCTCTTTGGACCACTTATAAATGTGGTGTTCATTCTGTCATCCTATAGTGGCTGGGAATCTCATGCACACAATAGTTTTTTCTTCTGCCTCTGTAATTGATGGAGCAATGCACCTCTCCAGCCCTTCTTTTAGCTTCTGCTTCAGAGGGAGAGCCAAACTTCCACTCCCTGCCAGAGCTGAATTGAATTTCTTTGGGGAGACTGTGTTTGGGCTAGACTCTTCTAGCTCTGTCCCCGGTCTGCTGATGTTTCTCTTCCTCCTGGAAAGTCATCTTTAGTCCCTTCAGTCTCTTCCAATGTTGTTTTGTCCCTAGCCAACAAATTCTGTTCCTCTCTTCCCAGATAAAACCAAGAATTTGATACAATTTTAACCCCAAGGAAGTGATTTTCTTTCCCAGCTCTCTACTGTTTTAACATGTTATTTAGTCCTCCATTCACCCACTTCCTGCAGTGCCTAATTGGGTAAGACCATCCCTGTAAATCCCAGATCAGTCCAGCTTACCCCCTTTTACCTATAGATTTTTCCCTCAGACCAAGCAAGACCGCACCTGAGACCACAGGTTGGGGCACCTACATCCAGCTGGAAGTTAAGGTGCCCTTTTTGCTCCCGTTGGTTGCCTTTTCCTCTCTGGGCCCAGTGCTGTCTCCAGCTCTGGAAGAGGACTCCCTTGAGTGGTACCATCTGCCTGGGTCGCTCTTGCACTTGCTCTCCAAGTGTTTGTAAACCCTCCCCTGGTGGCCTCATGGATCTCAGGCTTGTTAGGTTGCTTCCTACCACACAGAAGAGCTGTTTCAGATACTCACTGATAGCTGGGAAACATAAACATTCAGAAGCAAAACATTACTCAAAGTCATAAGGAGGGAAGGCTGCATTTGTAAAACTTTGTGTGGAGAAACCCATTTTCTTTTGTGAAGAGCTCTCAGGCACCATATCAAGCCTGTGTTTTGCTAGAGGAGGCATCAGCTGAAACAGCCGCAGCCAAAAGGCTTTGATTTGTTTCATTTATTTCTAACTTTCCCATTGAAACGCCTGAGAAAAAAAAAAATCACTTCCTTGGAGAGCCCTTCAGCTCTCAGAAAGATACCTGCTGCAATCTAGAAACAAGTTTGTTCTGGGAACAGCCTGGCCAAGCACTGTCCAGGGGGCTGTAGTTTGTTCTTTATTTTATTTATTAATTTTGACCCTGAACACAGCCACCTCTTTCAAAGGCTTCTGTTGTGGGTTGGGGGTTTTTGGGTATTTTTTCTGGTGAAGAGCTGAGCAGGCTCCAGCTCACAGGAGCGGAGCGCAGTAAAAGCCGGGAGAGCCCAAGCGACGGCAGCCTGGGCTGCATCAGCCAGCTGGTCACAAGGATGCCTGTCATGTGCTGCTGCTCAGACAAAGATCCCTTTCTTCCCGTGCCTGGTGGGTTCTCCATCAATGAGAAGACCTTGTCCTACAAACAGAAATCAAACCTTCGTAATTGGGGTGTCACTAATAAAACATGACTTCTTTACCAATTTGTACAAGCACTTTGACCTCTTGCCTTGGTGCAACAGACTTTGAAGAGTTTTCATCCCCAGCTCTTTTTATGGTTTTGATGGAAATACTGTAGGAAAATTTATTTGGGGAGTATTTTTGATCTATCTCAAGCAAGAAGCTAAGCTTGTGCACTTCCAGTCAAAACTGCTATAAATTATCTGGAGTGATAGTTAACTCTAAATAAAAATTATTTCAGGTTATGGCTTACTTTTCATTTAAATTTAGAGCTACTTTTGCATGAATAATTAGTGTTACATGTTTTCAACAAAGATAAGAACAAAATTTCTGCTCTACACAGCTTCCACTCCTAAAAAAATTGAAAATTCTAACTAAGAAGCCTGCAAAAATATAGACTAGTGCTGAATAGCATGGCTAAGCAGCTGTGCTATTTTTCCCCCCCCCAATTGAATTATTGCTATAACTGTTCTTTCTAAGTTAAGATCTCACTGGGGGAAGGAAGAAAGTTTCTAGGTTTCACAGCAGGAAAGTCTTTAACAAGAAGTTAATGTAGGATAATGAAGAGGTCAGGAAAACCATAAACACAAAGGGATTGTCCAGAAGACTGTGTAGAGATAAGAGTGCAAATAAAGTTACTAAAGAGAAGACACATGCAGCAACTATTTGAATTTTAACCTAGCTGTTCAGTGACAAATATGTACCATATCCACCAAGGCATATTATCCTGGGCACAGTAATCAGCAGCAGTCATGGTCACCACCCCAAGTTACCAGAGAGAATGAAAAATTCTTGTTTGTACATGTATTCTTCTTTAAAGGGAAATGTCTTACATGTGACAGGATTTAAAGGCTACAAGATACGTGGGAAGACAATACTATTTAAAAACAAAACCAAACCGAAAATCGAGAGAGGCAGGTATTTGTGGGATTCTGGGATTGTACTTGAATTTTCTAATATTTAACTTATAACAAAAGGGAGTACATCACAGACATTAACTGAGCTAGCAGACCAGTTAGCTTTACTCTTGCCTTTCAGTCAATAGGTCGCTTCTCTGGGTTAGGTGTTGTGCTTTGCCAAGCAGCAGGATTTTTTAGCTGGTCCTATATTGATGAGAAAATGATTCTGTTTCTGTGGTGCCATAGGTCATCAATAAAATAAGAAATAATTATATTCTTCAATACTGTAGAAATGCTACCTTTACTATTCTTAGAATATTTGATTATTTTAAAAATAAACTAGATCCTTTTCAAATATACTAAAATCCCACCTCAGTGATGTATTTTTGCAAGGGATTTTATAGAAGTTAGCTTCTGAATTACATATGAAATGCTGCGTATTAACTGTGCTGGTAGTTAATTCAGAATTAGTAACTAGAGTGTGGTTTTGCCTGTTAGCTCCCTTTAGGGTCAGGCTGGGGCACTCTGAAGTATTACAGCCATGGAGACTATTTCATCATACAGACGTAGGTACCTCTGATCTTTGTGGTTCTGTTTGCATTGATATCCCCAACAGTGAAATAACTTGTCAGCTTTAAACACTGCATATGATGGACAAAAGTCAGCATTAGTAGCACTGAGTTCCATGAACGGATCTGTATTGCTACCACCAAGTAAATGAATGATTAGCAACAGAAAAATGCTATTTCTTCTGCCAATTTCTGGAGATTTTGTTGTTTTCTTATAGGAGAAGAAGATCCTACGTTCCTTATTTCAGAGACAAAATAAATGTTTTTATGTGTAAAATGTCCCCACTTCTCAAGAAGTAGGTATCACAGGCTAAAATACCTAAACACTAAGGAAAATGACAGCTCGCCCCTTTCCTTTTACCCTCACCCTCAGCAGGAATGAAATTTTGGCTAGCTACTGGTATTTTGCCTGCTCAATTATTTATTTTCATACTGCTGCAACTTTTTATCCTGATTCCTGCAGAAATGAGGCTTATGCAATCCTGCTGCGTATGCTTGTATCTCCGTCACTTCCACACCCCCAAAATCTTTTGAACCTATTGACAAATTTCAACAAATTGATCTCTCCAAGAAAATCAAACTCTTACAAGCTTTGCAAAAATAACCTGCCAGGTATTGCTCTCACAGATGGGTAGGCTGCAGTGCAAACAGGCACTATTTCAGACAGCAGAGAACCCACTTACAAGAAAACGTTTATTTATAAACTCCTGTCCATGGGGAGCATTTCAGGGAAAGTTGTTCCTTCTTTGATCTGAAGTCAATTGAGTCTGAGGCTCAGGTCTTTCAGGAGCTAGGCTTCATAGTACTGATCTCCACAGCAAGTGAGGATACCATTTGTTAAACCATTAATTATTTTTTTCTTATTTATTTTTTTGGAAAGGACTAACAACTGCCCAATAGCCTGTCTCTTAAAACCAAGACTTTACTTTGCCCATCACCCTAGAAGTCAACTCTTGACCTTTATCACTGTCACTTTTCTCCATGAATTCTCTGGGTTTAAAGTTACAGAATTGCCAAAATAGATAACACGAGTGCAGAAGGCTGAAAAGTGGCTAGGATGAGCCTCCAGGGACAAAGTTTATCTGTTGGAGCATTTCCTGTGTGTACTTTGAAACCTCTCAATTTAACTTGATCAAGGCATGAGCCGACACATTTCAGCTCCCCACTGAACAAATTTATTGCTTATCGTTGTTGCCACCTCAGTCTTTACTTTACTTAGTAAGCCAGTACATGTTAAATGAACAACCTGGTTATTAAAAATGCTAGGTGCTGGTCTCAGAAACAGGCTACAATTTGCTTGACATTAAATTACACAGCACTTCAGAGACCCTCTCTTTCCCCACAGTCCTGATCTAAAAGGAAGTTTAAGCCATGTACAGCCAGTGTGGACAACAGTGGCCTCTCTTTGGGAACGCTATATCCATCAGCATCTGTTGTATTTTTTTAGTATCTTGGGCTTCCTCCTTTCTTTTTCATTAACTCTCGTAGGACATATGTGGACTGAGAAAATAAATGATGGTGTTTTCAAAATGTGTTAGTTAACTCACATTAACACATTTCAAAACACAGTTTAGCACATATGGATTAGCAGACCATTTTAAACATAATTTCATTTTATCAACAGTAGTAACTAGTATTATTTTTAATGTTCTGGTTGCTGGGATATATATTTTTTTTAATCAAAAAAAGTCTTTACTTCATAATAACAGTAGTAAAGACTATTGCATGAAGGGAGCATGGCCAGACAGCCTGGTGTGTAGAAGATAATGAGGTACAGTGGCCACCTTTCTGATTTTAAACCAAAACAATTTGACAAGTTCTTTTAAACAATGTCTAAAATATTTTAATCATCTTCCACTTACTTAAAACTACTGGGCCATATTTTCCAGCTTACATGACCTTCCTTATTCTGAGAGAAATTGTGTCCAAATGTTTTTATTTTCTTGGTAACTGTTGTTCATCAACAGCATGTTCCCCTGAAATGAGAGCCAGTGTGGTACTTAAGGTGAGGCTGCTTCTTCCTTCAAGAAGCAGCTACAAGGGCAGGGAGGAGTGCCACACATTTGGTGACATTTGTCCTTAGTTCTTGAATGCTTTTCCTGTGTGACTGCAGAACCCCCAAAATAGGAAATTGCTCCTGTCCCTCCAAAGTGTATGTTTCTGGGTCTGTAATGCAAACATTGAAATATCCTGGGTTACAGAAAATAATCACGCAATAAAGCAGCCTCCCAAACCAGCCTTCCTCCCAGAACAACACTAAAAGGGATCTTTGCTTGACATAGGTAGATGCAAACTATTCTTCAGCACTCCAAAATGTGGTTGCCTTTGTTGACCGGCAACTTTTTTCCTTCTTTCAAGGAAAAATAACTTCTTCAAACATTCTGCAAGCTCAGATATTATCCATAATCAGTTTTTATTCTACTTCTGTGTCATCACTCACCGAAAATGCAAAATGCTTAGGCAACATAAGTTATGATGGAAGTTTTCAAAAAAAGTGCAGCGACAATCTCCTCTTAGAATTAATGGGACATGCGTGATGCTTTCCTGCACAGCTTGGTAAATGTCACTCAGAGACTTCAGAGCATCTATGTAAGAAATGACAGGAAAGCCAGCCACATATGGCAGTATCTGCTGACACAGATCAACCTCCACACGCAATTCAAATAATAAATGTATCATGTCTTTTTCCATAATAACCACAGACTAGGGATAGTTGACTTTAGGTTTTTGTGAAGCTTGCAGATGATGTTGTGGTTTTACTGGTATGTAAAACTATTTCAAATCCACAAAATTCCTTCACAATTTGGACTTGCATTGATTATTTTCTTCCTCTGATGTGAATAACTTAAACAAGTTAGAGGACTGACTTTTCCATGTAAATGAAGCCTGTGCCACACGTTGAAAACTCCTTGCCTGAAAGATGAGTTAACATTCATGTGAATATCCTGCATTTTTGCATTAGCTGTAATGAATTAGCTGTAATTATTGATATAATCCAAGATATATTTTACCACTCTGCTTTTAAATTTGTCAAAGGAAACCTTAGTGTACCCAGTTCTGCCATTTTCAAGAACAAATTTAGACAACAGAACCAGGTGAGAAATGTTTCCTTTCTGTTCTGGGATGAAGAAGATCTCTAGAAGTATTCTCCAAACAGGGAGAAGAGCAAGTTTGTTCTGGACTAGGTGGTAGCCTGGTGCTTGTGCTTCACACTGGGACTATTGGAGAAACAGGTTTAAACCCTCAGTTGGCTTGAGCTGGGTTCTCATGTGCCAGGAGGAATTCCCTGGACACCAGACCATCAGCTGCTCTGTGATGGGTCTCCTTAAATATCTCTGGTCATAAAAGTTGCTTGCACTTCTCTAAGAGATGTTGTCTGTGTGGGTGTGGGTTTGAGCATTCCTCTGTGATGAGGGAGACTCAGATGCATGCTCCAGTTCCAAGTGTTTTTTATTTATAAAAGGTGGAAATTACTCCAGTGGGTAGGCTTGGAAAAGATGCCTTCTCCATTCCATCAAATGATGCTGGTCAGGAGCACACCTAGTCCTGAAACTAAAACTTAGTCCAACTCTAGCAGAGCAGATAAGGCTCCTAGAGCAACAGAAACTGTCATTTTTACTGAAAGTTTCATTTTAACAGCTATATTTCCCTTAGAACCTCTGTTTTTAACAAGTCAGCATTTTGAAAAAAAAAAAAAAAATATTTTGAAGAAATCTCCATAGCAGCTCTAAAGAGTAGGAGATAGAAGGACTGGTTTCTTGGGCTGCTGTGTGGACTTGGACATTCTTACTCAGTCTTCAATAAGGCTTCATCCCTGTGGCTGCTCAGCCTCAGCCCAGCTGTTCTTGTCACAAATAATCACAGAAAACCACAGCTGATGCTGTTTGGAGCATGCTGCTAACGGCTGCAAATGTGCTTGCAGGTACTCTTGACTGTGCTGAAGCAGTCAGGTGGTTCAGGGCCCTGAAAGAGTAGGGCTGCATGGAGGGCAGCAGTCCAGAGATGATATCCTGCCTGGGGAGCCTTTACACTGACTGTTGGGGATTTTTTAAAGTAGAATGGAAACAAAGTGTTTTAAATCCTGAATAAAGGAGTGGCCATCGGCTGCTCAGCTGTACTGGAAGTCCTGTCTCAATGGCAATCTGGGTGGATGGCCTGGAAGTAAAGAAACCTGGTGCAACCCTGGCTGCTAAAGGAGTGGGAGCCAGGGTTTGGGGGCCTTTCATGCTCCTCAGTCTTCCTCTGCTGGGTGGGTATTACTTATGTTTTTCTAGACATTTTTGTGGGTGGGTAGAGGCAAAAGAGAAAATAGATGAGAAAAAAACCCAACCCCTAGCTATTTCTGATAAGACCACCTGCTAGTCTCTTCTCAGGATGGCCTCATTGTGTGTACCGCTCTTCTTTTCCTCTACAGGCAGCCAGTGTTTCAGATGTCTGTGATTTTCCAATGATGAGTTATATTAAATTCAGACACCAGTTTTAGTTTTCAAAAAATTAATCTTTGCAGAGCATCTATGTCAGGAAAACTGCTGTCCATTAGTAGGAAATTATTCAGAAAAAGGAAGACAATTTGCTTATTTATGTAAGAAACTGCTGTACAATTAAATACAGATATAGGTCAGTAAAATAAGTTCTTTGATCTATTGCTACAAGGAATCAGTGTAAATGCGTTTCCTGATAAGAGCTGCTACTGCGTAATTGCATTTTACAAACTGCGTAGTGTGCTATTACTCAGGAAGTGTGTTTACTGATATGCATGTCTCCACTCAGCCTCATGGCTGAACGGTTTGTTTTTTCTGATATATATAGTTCTTGCACATTTTTAAATAAGGCAATTAAACTTGGGAAGGGATGGAAGAGTGTACAAACAGGGAAAATTGATTCTAGAGCATACAAACCCACTATTGAAAAAGAGACCAGCTGATTGTTTTTTAAAAAAATGTAGGTTAGTGGCATTTGAGATTGATTTGCCAAAGAAATATTAAGAGGGATTAATTCATACTGTCAACTCTGACTGTTCTGGGCTTCATCCTTTTGTTAGAATAGATGAGAGCATGACTCCATCACAGTTGTAAAAAGTCTTGCTCTCCATTAAGTTTTGCCCTATTTTAGGAAGAATAATACTCACTGTAGAAATTAAGCCCTTCCAGAGCTTGCACGAGAGCTGCTGACTGAATGCCAGTGGTGTTGAGTGCTCACTAGTTGCTCACCTAAGGATAGACTTATCCTGGGCTTTAGTGGGATTGCTAGTAGAGGAAGATGGGATCAACATGGTGTTGTTATAACTCCAACTATGATTCCCTATTTACTAGGGATGCAGCCATAATAATGAAGGGTATCCAGGTAATTCTTTTCAAGTTTGGGGTTTAATCACTGTGAACCTACCTAAGCAATGCCTGTTGGATAGAAGTTGTTCGGTTAGGCAAGGCTGAGGTTATTAAACATTGTCTCAGCATGAAAATATGCGTATTAGTGTACAGGTTTAAGCAAAGCCATCTCATCATATTTTTAATCTGGGGGATATGAAAAGACCATTGTCTAGTTAAAAACAAGAGGGGCAGAAAAGTGGTTGCATTTGTATTTCTTTGTTTTGAAGAGCATATTGTTGAACTATGAGAAGCAGAAAACTGCTGTGGGATGGGAAGTAAGCCCTTGCAGAGCAGGATTGCATCTCTGCACTACAGTTACAAAGGCTGTGATTTGACTAGTTGTGGGCTGCTAAAAAATCCCACTTTGCCAAGGCTTGGTATTCGTAACAGGGTAAACAATCCCTTTTAGGCTGCAGTAGGATATCCACCATTCTCGTGGTCTGTAGTAGGCAACAGAGGAAAAAACAGCGGGTGGTTCCTGAGAGAAAGGATGTGGTTCTGGGTTCGTGGCCAGGGTAGGAGGTAATTCCCGCATCCTGCCTTATCTTTGGATTCTGGAGCCAAGCATGTTGCTCTGCACATCATGTTTTTGTTAATAGAATAATGATTTGTAGAGCTGTCTTCTCTGCAATGATTTCAGAACAAGGCCTTCCTGGGAGACCCTAGGGAAAGTTCTTGATTTTTCTTATGGGAGGTACGATATGTAGTCACATGCAGGGCAGCCTGAATTCAATATGAAATTGAAACTGAAACGCTGTTTGTCTTTGCCCGGTCATTTTGAAGGAGCAATGGGAGCCATCGTCATGTCCTCCAGGCTCAATGCACAGTGAAAGAGGTACTGCAGCGTGGTTGGAGCCCTGCTTCGGGTGTCCATCAGAGGCCCTGCTGCTGCCTTAGGGAGCAGTCACGGTCTAAAGGTCCAGTGAGCCTGGGCTGCGTCAGAGCTATGGTGCTCAGCATACAAGTGGCATCCTTTTTAGTAACGGCTGCTGCAAAAGTAGCCTGTAGTTTACATGTACATCAGCTACAGAGCAAGAAACAAAAAATTATAAGGAAGAGAAGAGCCTCCATCTTATTCTGCTTGCTTTTACTGGAATGGAGTGGGGTGCTTTAACAGGGTGGTGGAGGAGGCAGCATACCCCAGGGGTTGGTCATGCTCTGGTCTGGGATTTAGGGGAGCTTGTACTTTTCCATGACTTTACTGCTCCTGCCCTCTCTCCTCAGGATATCTCCCTTCACTTCCCTGGAAACCAGCACTCTTGTGTGAGTGTGAAATGGGGACAGTAATACTTGCCTTTCTTCCAAACTTGCTTTGGGACCTACCAGTGAAAAGCATTTGGTGGGATAAGTTCCTCATGGCAGCTCAGGTTGTGATCAGGTTCTGCAAAGCTAGAAAGTTGTTGCTGATGTTGTCTTTGGTGTGGTTATAGCTCCTAGAGTGCAGAAAAAGGCCTCTCCTGCTGATGTTTAGAAGTATGTAGGATTGGCATTGCCACTGTTGTTAGAAGAACAGTTGTTGTTTTTATTCTGTGCATCTTTCTTTGTATTTAAAATACCTTAGAATAAGGAGAAGGGGAAAGAAACCTATAAAAGAGTGCACTAAGGATATATTTTAAGCAGATGCCAGGAAACGACAATGTTCAGGTTGCACACAGAGTCTGAATTTGGCTCCCTTGTGACAGTACAGTCTCTAATTATATGAACAAATACCATTTTTGAAGTCATATGATATAAAAATATGGACTATTTGAAACCTTAGACAAACATGAAAGTCCCTCCAATTATGTTACACTTAAGCTGCTTTATTGTCTTGTGGGTACAATACTCATTTTCTGCAAGAGTTCATTGACAGTACAGGGGGTCTGCAAGTGAGTGCAAATGTTCCTGACTGCAGTGCTTTCCTGAATGGGGACAGATCTATTAAAATGATGAAATACTTTCCTGACTCAGTCCCGTGAAAATTGCTAGCAGGGGCCATAGTCAGAGAGCAGAGACCCTTGGCTGGAAGGAGGATGTCCCCTTACCTATTAGAAAAGCAGGGCTTATCTTTTTTCAGATTTGTAAAGAGAAATCAGAAGAGAATTCTGAAGGGATTTCTGAAGAGAAATCTGAAAAAGGGGAGTAGTCTGGCCCAGACAGAAAATTGTTTTTCTGCGTGAGGCATCTTACCTGGGCCATCCAGTCTTTCCTAGAAGAAAGGTTCCAGATACTGCAAGATAAGGCTATTGACAAGGTACCTGAAAAGCACAAAAAGGAATTAGGTGTATACTTCAGACAGCTGCATCAGGCTTCTTGTCACTCTCCTTCCCAGCAGTATTGCAGGGAGGAATTCTTCTTTTTGTATGAGCAGTTTTTCTAGTGGTTAAAGACATTAATGAAGGCTGAGACCCTTAAGTCCTGTTTCTTGCCTGTTCTTAATGGACTGTATGAATTCAATCACATAGTTTTAGTTCCCTGAACTTCACTTTATTTAGTTGTAAGACAGCCTTCTATGTTATATACCTCACAGGCTTTGTGAAGACAGACTTTATGTAAAGCCAACAAGGATTTGCTGGGAAAAAATGTGGTGTAATCATGACATATTATAGTTGTTATCAGTTACCATTAAAAGGATTGTACTTTTGCATGTGAGAAAGGGAAGAAGGAAAGATGCTCATTAGCAGCTTCCTTCCTCAGGCTATGAGCTTCCATGGGCTCCTCTCCGATAAGCGTGTACACAGCTGCAGTCCCACGGCAGCCCAAGCTGATGTAATGGCTGCTGCTGCAGTGCAGTGCCACCGTCTGCTCCTCTCCCACAGTCCCTCTCCATCCCCTGTGTTGGCTTGGATGTTAGCTGCCTCTTTGCAGAGCCATTTTTAGGTGTTAACATGGAAGAAAACTCCCATTACTTTTTTTTTTTTTTTTTTTTTTTGTGAGGATACTTTCTGCTGAGGAGCGCTCTGAAGCATGGCAGGACAGTGTGAGAGGGTTCCTGGAGGTGTTGCAGTAGAGAGGCAGGGATGTGGGCCAGTGGGCAGGGCAGCAGAAGTGGCTGCATTGGCCAGCAGCCATGCTGACGGAGGTTGCCAAAGTGCCACCACCTTCCCCTCTCAGCAAGAGCTTTCTGGTGTCATGATAGCTGCTGCTGAGACTTACTGGTTTACCATACAGCCCCACAAACACCAGTTGCCCCAGCTGGTGGGTAAGTACAAGGGTGAAGAGGAGTCATGGGGAAAGGACAGAAGTGAGGATGCTGTAAGATAGGACTACAATTAAGAACAAATTCAAAAGAAAGAAATAGAAATCCTTATGGAGAAAATGTTGGTTTGTGGCTCATGGCTCTCAAAAAGTTGACCAGACTGGGATTATTGGGAGAAGTGTGGCTAACAGTCTGGAAATACCACTTTCTTATAGTAGAAAGTGCATGGTTTGCTCACCTCTTAAACTCTGCAGGGAATTTCGGTCCCTCCTCCCTGCCTTGGAAGGGACTAAGTAGAATTAATAAAGGTTTAGAGAAGAGCAGCAAGTATGAGTGAAGGTACAGAATACCTCGCCCTCTCCTGTTGGGAGAGGCTAGAAAGGATAACCCCCCTTAAGTCTGGAAAAGAGAGACCTGACAAGGGCAGAGAGGGGCTGTTGGTTTGTGGTGCTTTGTGGGATCATGAATGACATGGTCAATGGGTAAGAAAGAAGTGAAAAGAAAGATACGTTTGACTATTTCTTGCTAAAAAAGGTGGTATACACCCTGAAAAGCTATAAAGACAGGATGATTTGTGTTGAAAGGGACCCCTGGAGGTAATCTGGTCCAAGCCTCTCTGTAAGCAGGGCCAGCTTAGACCAGGACTTTGTCTTGCCTGGTTTTGAATACCTCCAAGGATGCAGATCCTACAGCCTCTTCGGGGAACTTCTTCCAGTGTTATCAGACAGAAGATTTGAAGAAAATTAAGAAAGTGTTTCATGCTTTGCATGATCATTGCATATGTTCCATTGCTTAGGATGCTATGGGGTGGAAAGTCTGAATTGCTTCATAAAATGACCAAAATCCTAGAAGAAAAACACTTCCAGAGCTATTAAAGCTGTGAGCACAATGTCTGGCTCTAGAATTCTGTAAGCAGCAGGTTGAGGCAAGGTGGGAACATACTATGGGAACATAAAACCCACAGTTTATTTGTCATCTTCTCTTCTCCCCCAACGCACCTACTATTGGCCACTGTCAGAGGTGAAGTACTGGCTTTGATGAGCCTTTGGACCAGCCAGCATGATGGTCTTTGGTCTGATCAGTCAGTACCTAAGCCTGGCAACACATCAAGTAGGGAAAAATGCATTGGAGCCCTTAACGCTGCCTTCAGTCTCACAGAAGGGCTGCTGCCCAGGCAGGTTCGGACCTATTTCCATCAAGCGTTAAAAGTTGGTTTCATAACACATATTTTTCTGTCAAACTTTGTGAATAAAACAGTGCAGGAAGATGTCGTGACTAACATGAAGCTTTTTATTCAGGCAGCAGATGAAGTGGGTTAGTTTTAGAAAGGAGTAGGAGTCAGAAGAACATTCAGCTTAAGCAGACAGACCAACCCTGGTTAATCTGAAGGGAAAAGCAGTGACACTGGGTCTTGCATATCTGATGTGAAAGACTGGGAATACAATACTGGATTTATTATTCGGGTTATACATTATCCCAGAATACTGTGGTTTTATAGTGGTGACATCTGACTACTTGCTATCAAGAGATAACTTGAAAGTGCCGCACGATAGCAAAGCTGTTCCTGTCTTGTTGCAGTTATTTTTATTGATGAGCTTTCAGATGCCATGAAAGAGTCCACTGGTACACAGCGGAAAAATACCATACACAACCAGTCAGGGTAAGTCTGAAGGTATGCACAATAAAGCAAATGAATACCCTGCTGCCCCTCTGCACACATAGCTGCTTATTCAGCCTTCAAAAATAAGTAAATAAAATGCACAGCTGTTTGGATTCAGAGATAAGATGATCCCATAGTGCAAGGACCAATCCCATTTTTTAGATTTAATGTGCCACATCTTGTGGGAGAGGTGGATGTGGAGAACACTTCTTTCTGCGGTATGTCATCTGCAGCGTAACCCTCTCACACTCACATCAGACCCCTCCTTTCACACTCAAGAGTTGATAACCTCTTTGTTGCAGAAACATTAATTGATTGCTTGGGGGGGGGGGGGGGGGGGAATACATTGAGAAGGAATGCAATGCTTTATTTATAGGTTAGTTGTTGCTTTTTTTCCTGTGAAGTGTTTTCATTTCTGGTGGCTGATTATTAAGGAGAGCAATGGTGTGATTGTGGACTCTGGGCAAAGACTTTCTGGTGTCTTCTGGCTTTCATTTGTGCTGTTCCCCATGCAGAGCTCGGCTGCAAAGAGAAGCTCTGCACCAGCCAGGATGGTGGCCTGGGCTCAGGATGGCACAGAACAGGGGCTCTGCAGGGCAGAACGGCTTATCAGGCAGGTCCTGGGCAGGAGATGAGCCTAGGGACTTGTGATGGGCACAGTGCCTGGATCTGCAGCTCTGACTCAAGAGGCATAGCGTACCCAGGCACACCGTGGCTGGAAGCTGGTGGATGGCCAGGTGGACTGAGCTTAGCCAGGTGCCATCACAGCCACCAGTTACACCAGATTGTGTAGTGTCTAAGCCTATTTACAAGCAAAAAGATGCCCTCATTTCCCCTCCCCATGCACTTGCAGGAAGGGAGGAAGAGCACTGTGTATCCAGTGGAGCTCTATCTCAGATGAGCGGCTCTGGAACCAGTGCCTAGCCTGGTGATGGCAAAGAGAGAGCAAGCCTGCTACCCAAGCTGGCACATGGCAGGGGTTGGGAGACAGTGAATATGCACATTATTTTGTTTTTCCAGCATGTATCTTACCCAAGCCTTTTTTTTTGTGATCTTGGTAAGAACAAGAGAAATGGGAAAGCTTTTAGTAAGATCGGTTTCTCTAATGACTCACCAAGTGCTACAAAGTCAAAACAGGTTGCTTGTGCTTGAAAGGTATAAAACAACCATGTCATTTTTATGGTTACTGTACAAAACACTGCATATACACACGCAAGGGAACATTTTAAAGCCTCGTATAGCTTTTTTTTTTTCAGCTAGAGGCTCCTTTCTCCCGGTTTTTATTCATGTGTCATGCTTTTTATTAAGCATTATTGCTTTAGCAATTAAGCTAATTTCCTTATTGCACTCTGCCAGTCAGAGTGTTGCTTTTCTGTATTCCTAAAAGAAAGGAGGAATTAAATTGAGGTACCGGTGGCCCAACCAGTTCCATCTGCAGTCCACTGAAGTTCTCCCATTGGCATTAGCCGGGGCAACTAGTTCTGTGAGTACTGGGAAATGAGTAACTACATCTTATGTCTAAAAAAGACCTACAAGTCCATCAACTTTCTGTTACATAAAATTATTTTCAACAACACCACCACATACATTCCTGTAATGTCTTTCATTCCAAATGATATTTCACCATGGTAGTGTTTCAGGAAAATGTGCCTTTTTTGTAGTTACACAAGATTTGACAAGAAAAATATCCCTTTCAGTGAAGTCTGACAGAAAAATGAAATTCCAAGGAAATAAAATACCTTATAATGCAATTAGAGATTTTTACAAAAAACTTTTCAGAGAGATAAATACCCTCATTTCTCTCATTTCTTCAGAACAAGACAGCCATTTTAGGATTTTCCAGTAGTTTCTCAATCTCTCTTTCCCCCCTGCCCCACCTCCCCCCTTTTTTTTTTTGACTTATCGGAACAGGAAGAATCCAGAAGTATTCAGGCCTCTAGAGGATACAAAAGAATAGTAGCATGAGATATTTTTTCAGGTGAAGAATAGTTCTTATACAACACATTCCTTTTGCAAGTTAAGGTATGCCTCTGCTGCAGTGCCTGGGTAGGTCCTGGGGTGGTTAATCCACACCAAGCTCCCACTTCCACAGCAGCACCTCTACTCAGGCCCCCACAGCTGGCGTGGAGCTCACCTGGGCATGCTGGTGTGAGCTACAGACAGGAGATGCTCTAGATATTGCCAGATTGTTTCTGAAGCTGCCTGAAATGGACTCTGAAGGGAGCTTACCTCATGAAGCAAAACAGCAATGTGTACAAGAAATAGCTCACATCCTTGGTTTGTCATTGTACAAAGGTGTGTTAGAAAATTCATGTTAAGACTCAGTAAGGGGTAGCATAAACTATGCAGCTGAAATGGGTTTTTTCCTCCTTTTCATGCTGGGGAACTGTGCCAACTCTTTATCTGGGGGGGGGGGGGTGTGTGTGTCATTCTTCTTAACATGCTGGTTACAGTATGAGGACTGCTGTCTTGAGGATGGGGATGAAGTCTGAGTTCTAACCGCACTCTTCCCTTGCACCACTGGCTTCACAAGGGCACCTCCCCTCCCTGGGCTGGGACCTGGGGAGGAGGTATAAGGACAGGTGGAGGTGCATCACTCCCATATGGATCTGTGGAGAAAGCCAGCTTCTCTGCCTTTTGTTTCTATACTGTTGGTCTGTGACCTGCATGAGCCGTTAAGAAAATGGAGGGAAAGAGTTAAATGTGATGGCTTATGGGAGTGTCTTCCCAGCTTGATGCAGGTATTTCCTGCCCAACAGCTCAAAAATGGTAATTCAGAACAGGATGCACACTTCTTTCTGCTTTCTGCTCATTAAAAAGTCAGTGGTGATAGACATGATCTCCAGGGTCCCTGCTCTGTACCTAGCCATGGGTCCAGCCTGCCTCCAAGTGAGAGGGCTTGGTGCTGGTGAGTACTGGGGCACATCTCTGATGCCCAGCCACACACACTGCAGGAGAGAGAGGACGATGTCTGGATGGGGTTTTGACCCTCCAGTCCCTACTCCTGTTCACATCTCCACGTGGTCAGAGAAGCCTTCAATTCAAGCAGTCGAGTTATGGGAGAAACATGCTGGTCTACATCCCATGCAATGCCACAGGATGGGAGGTGTCCTCAGCAGGGAGGAGTTGGGCTTTCTGCCCATGGATGACTGACCTGCATCCCCGGGCTGTCCCAATAACTGCTCTAGGCTCTTGCAAAGGTGGTTTGCGTGTCCTCCTCCAGGACTACTGAGCTGCTCTACTTCTTCAAGCTTTTTAAATTTGGGTTTCCCCACAGCCAGACCTTTCTCAGGCTGCTTAGCTTTTTTTCCTAGTACACCCACATAATTACTCCAGCACAAAGAGTGGGCTTGCAAGGCAGCAGCATTTTAAAAAACCACAAACTCTGATCTCAAGGCAATCTTTCCCTCCCACTTCCTCCCCCTTCAAGCAGGGGTGTCAGCCGTGCTGTTTCTTTCAAACTTTCTCTGAGTCATCTCATCAGGCAGCTTGTAAATACTTGAATGCATCCATCAATGTCAAGTCAAAGTAAGTAAGTAGCAGCATATGCTGTGCAATGGAGTTTCCCTTGCTCACATTTGTCTCTTTTTTGGATGGGCAGAGAATTCAAGAGGGACCCTATCTCCCCGTATCATCTACATACATACATAGTTGTCATCAAAGATGTTGTCTCATCATGAGAACAAGACACGAGATGTTAAGATGAGCTTCTTACAGTTGAGGAAACTCATACTCTTCTGAAACTCCCACTACTGCATGAGCCAGAATAGAATGCCTTCATGCAAGATGTTCCATTCATTTCAAGCCTAAAACCTGGGAATTAGAGACTCTGAGAAGCTGCAGTACCAGCAGCCCTTTGAGAATGTACCATTGCTAACCATTTTGGACCAGCTGGTCACAGCCTTATGAGCTGTTGCTAGAAAAGTATTATCCTTTTGTATTAAAAGGGTGTAATTTGCTGTGTCAGCATTTCATACCAAAATCTAAAAAGCAGAATGTGATTCAGAGGGTGTATAGAACACAAACTGCTGCCTCAGAAGGCAAAATCTGCTGAAGATCAGTAATGCTCCCTAGTATGACTGGTAAACATGTGAGTTTTGTCTTGAGCTAAATGGCAAAATACGGCCCCTGCACCAAGACTTTGCTCAGCATGGGGCAAAATCCACCAGTTTGCTAGCAGGCTGGGTTAAGGTAGTGAAATGACTACAGTGGGAAGAAAGGAAAAGTGCTGCAAAATTTTGGTGTTATTTCCTCTGGATAGCTTGGAAGGAAGGTCTGGTGTCATTGCCTAGTAAGTATGAGATGGTCAATTCAGGTGGACCGGTGTACTCTTAAATATGCATGTGTGCAGATATGCTCCCCACCAACCCTCCACCCCAAATAGGTAGGTTATGTGTGAAAATTACAGTGGAAGCCAGGAACTCAAGCTTAGCACTACCTTATGGAGTAGTCTGGGGGAAACCAGCTGAGTGAGAAGAATGCTGTTCTGCAAAATGGGAAAGATGTCCTGAAAATGCTTTCTCCTTTCTGCTACAGCCCCCAGCGAGAGCCTGGCAGAATTGGCGCTGTGAGGGGCATCTCATTTGTATCTATTATGCTTTTAAAACATAAGGCATTGGAATCTCTCTCTGGATTCAGTGGCCTGCCAGAATAAGATACTGGTCAATGTGAGTACAAACAGTAGTGCTGATCTGTAAACAAATTTTCCCTATCACGACGAAGGGACATTTCAAGCATTGCTCTTCACTATTGTTTGTCAGGGAGTGCAAGTTAAGAATCAGGATAATCACACAGCAAAAATGCTTCCCATCTCTCACTCCTTTATTTACTTTTTTTTCGTGATTTCCTTCCACTCCCAGGTGAAGGAATGTAGGCTGTTTGAAGAGCTGATCTGCTGGGGTGGGGCATTAAGTTAATTTGAAGCATTGCTGATTATTTAGTCATGTTCTGTGGGAGTATTAGAATCATAGAATTCTTGGATTCCTAACAAACTGTGCACGTGTACACAATCTCCAGAAAGAGAACAAGTGTTTAAAAACAAGGCTCTATACACAATTTTAAAGTAATTTAAATATTATATATATATATATATAATTCAAGTTAAAAACATCTTGCACTACTACATTACTGACAGCTTAAAGTCAGACACCAACTGTGATGGCATAGATCTGTAAGCTGCTTTAGGGAAAAATTGCTAACTGGTATAAATCTGATTTTAAAACAAAGATAGCACAGTGGGAAGTTTGAGTTAATTTAAATAGGAACATGTCATTTATAAACAGAAGTCTCTTCCCAGTGGTCAAATTGGTCCACCAACAGTGGTTTAAGAAGGCAGCTCTCTTATTTTTAAGTTCATTAGCTTGTGCTGTGGCATGTGGGACCTTGCTTTTCTGACTAACATCTTCAAATTAAGATGCTTTCCAGGTCTGCTAATGGCTATATCTTGGTCAGAACCAAGTTTCTCTTCACTCAAAGATTTTGTGATTTGAAAAACAGTTTCCCATTTTGGACAAGGATGAACACAATAGCTTAACTGACTATTTCATCCAATAATTACGGAAATGTTTTCAGTACAGAGTCACTTCATCTCACATTTTTAGCTTTCATGAAAATATAATGTCTTTCCATTGTTCAGACATGGATTGCCTGTCATTGCAGTGCTGATGAGACACCAATGGACAAGTTCTTGGAGGCTTGTGAAGGCTGGTGTTAGCTTTCCATGCCATCCAGTCCACATACCCCAGATAGAGATCACCAAGGGAAGATTCTCTCAGAGTAATAGATGTAAATGTTTTTTTACAAAAGCACAACCACCTGATGAAGTGATGGCTTTTATAAATGAGCCTGGTTTTGATCCTACAGACTCAGACTAGAAATCAAAGTCACATGATGTACATTGGAGTGATGTGCAACTGGAACCAGACCCAGCATTTTCAAAACAGGTCCACTAATGGTTCACAAATACTAGCTTCTGGCTTTTCCAGTATCAGACTTCAAAGGAAGGCAGATTTTGTTTGTAAGGCACAAATATTTGTATGGTAAATATACTTTCACTGTGTGAAAAATGAGCTCAAAGCTGATGCTGGATAACAAATCTGGAATTGGCTGATTTATCCAACTTCCATGTATAGTTTTCTGGTTACAGCTCCAGAGCCATAGTCAATGATATTTGGTCATCTAACTACTTCCTTGATAGGCATAATGAAGTAATTAGCTCTCTAGGTGCTATCAGATATACTTACCTCTGTGTGGCCACAAAACTGCTCCTTTGAAAGTCTAAATACAAACCTGGAAGTGACTTCAAGCCTTAACGCTGTGTTCACAATGAAAGTCAGGCAAAGACATTTGCTGTATCAAAACTTCCCCTGACTTCCATTGTCAAAGGCAAATTGGCTTGCAGCTCTTAATGATTGTTACCCAATTCCTAGTCATTCACAGTGGCTGAGACGCAGCTCTCCCACAAAGCCATGCAAGCATCATTCACTCTTACATACTACGTTGGCTTCAACACCGAGGTACATCTCATGCCCTGACTTATCTTTGTACATGTTGTCTATGAATAATTCAGGACGTCTCCAGACAAGTTTACTGTTTCATTCCAAGTGAATAAGCACCAGTAAGAAATCTGATGTGAAAGTGTAGCAACAGACTGCATAGCTAGTATAAAACAAGAAAGGTTTCCATGGACACCCCTTTGCTCTGAGAAGTGGTTTTAGGAGAGAAATACAATATTAGTGTAACAGGTTAAGGACATAAGAGAAGATAGATTGTTCCAGAAAGTAGCATGCATCAATTGTGTTCAACTGGTCGTTCAGGCAGGCGTGTTTAATGAGTGTCGGAGGCAGTTGGCAGTATAAAAGATGCACAGTATGCCAATCCCTGCAGTCCTGGGCTGGTCCGAGCTTTGCTGATGTACTGTGCCAATTAATCGCTATCGCTGCAATGACTCATAAAACTCCTCCTGTGACATGTGCTGCACTCTTGACATTGCAGGTGTGCCAGCTGCTCAGAGCTCAGTGCCAAGGCACACTGTGTAGGACATAGGCACACACAGATAGACCTATACACACATAAATCCTTTGGGAATGTAGGCCCCTCATTATAATTTTACATTGTTATGTATTGATAGTTTGCTGATTTTTTTTTATTATTATTATTATTTTTAGCCAGAAATTGTACCAACCAGTTCAGAGGCATTTGTTAGAAACAAGCAGAATTTTTGTGACTATGCGTTTGGCAAGGGTAACACTCAGCAGATTTCAAGGACATTTTGACAGGAAACTTTAAGATATGTTGTCAAAGCTATAACGAGAAAGAATGTCCTCCTATTAACATGTATCTAGATTTTCTCCTTGATCGTTTGGTTAATGATCCCAACCTTGTTAGCTGCTATCAGGGAAGATCCAGCAGCTAGAGATCTGAGATGCAGATGATGAAGAATCATGGATTTCTAAATTAAAGAAGTTCAAAGGTAGAAACAGCTAATAAGGAAATGGAAAGAAAAATCTTTGTGATCACCATCCAAACTCTAGGGGAAAATAAAGAAATCTGCTGTAGATAGGAGGTACCCTCCATTCAGCCCTTCAGGTCAAAGTGTTTTCTGAAGTTTCTTTCTTTCAAGAGACAAACTAAAATGAGCATGGGTTTAGGAATATGGGAGGAAACCCTAAATGTGGAATGGAGATGGGAAGATTTGGAAAGGTTGTGGTATTTGGGTCCTCATTGGCCTTAAACAGCAGGGAGAAGGATGCAGTCCTCTGGACAGCATGACTTTACCCTGTCAAAACTTGTCATACCTAAATTATGTGACTGTTCCTGTTATGCATGTCCCTTGTACTATCTGAATAGCCGAAAGGTGGGCCAGCTTTATAGGTGGATTTGTGAATTTGCTGGGATTCAGGGTTTGAACTTTTTAGATCTTCTATTCTCATGCTTTTCAGCACAACTTGTTTCTTCCTTCCACTGTTTTCTGCAAGTTCTCTGAGCAAGGATTGTCTCCTACTATATTAATATATCCTCCCTTCCATGATGGGTCCTGCTCTGGGGCAGGGGTGTCTCTCTTGCACAGAGCGTATCTAACTTGTTATTTTTACAACCAGCTTCTAAAGATCTTGATTGCCTTTTATCTCTTATTTAGGTAAAGAATCTACAGCAAAAAAGTGTGTAAGTCTTTCCAGTTATCTGCCAAACTAATTGAAAAAAGACTCATTAATTTCTTTTGGGGCAATTATTATGTAGTGAATAATGCAGTAACTCACTACAAGCTCCTGTATAACGTTTTCTTGCTTTATGGATAGTTTCCTAGCGTGCCTGCAGCAGAGCTGTTTATGTTGTTTTCACTTTGTAATTTTGTGCATGAATAACTACAATAAACATAATTAAAACCGAATTTCCCTATCTCTCTTCCTATTTTTCTTCTTGTGACTCTTCCCTTCTCTTAACCTTCTTCATTCTCCTGTTTCTTTTCTCTCAAATTTCTTTTTCTTTCTTTACTTTTCCTGCTTTGTCTTCTGCGTCCTCTCCCTTCTCAGTTCTTTTCTGCCTTTTTTGTATTCCATGTGTTTCCAAAGACCTCATAGGGCTTCACTTAGCATAAGGTGGTGTTTCCAGAGATGACAAGTCTGTGGGCAGAAGCCAATAATATTTGAAGCTGAAACACAATCATAAGAAAGATCTACAAACTCTTGCAAAACTGGCTTGTATAGACTCATACCTGTGAATGACATATGAGCAGACCATCGACATTGCTTGTTTTTTCTATTTAAGGTGATCAAATGTCATCTTTCCACCATTCATCCACCTGTCTTATTTTGTATTGATCAGTACTTTTCTTTTTAAGGAGATAGTTGTTATGATATGGAAAGCAGAGCTGGAATTTATCCCTGAAACATTCTTTCTGCATCTGGGTTTGTGAATGCAGCCCTCTGTTAGGGGTCAGGACTTTAGGGCTCTCCGGGCTTTGCTGCTGGTTGACCATGGGTCAGTCAGTTCATCTTTGGTTTCTGCTTTCCATTTGCAAGACGGAGATATCGACTCCTCTGTATGTTACTTGGAGATCTACAGATGGCAAAGGTCTTTATTGAAAAAATGCTTTCTTCTTTTATTTACACTGAGAAATCACTAAACAGTTCTTGGTGGCTGTTCAGTCCTTGCATGTAGAGCAGATGAAGGCAGACCACTGTGGTGAGAAAGGTGAAGAGTTTTCTATAACATTTAGCATTCACCTGAACCATGTGTAGAAGCTGATGAGCATTACCTGGTGAGTTTTTTTTTTTACTTACTTCTTCCTTTGCAACTCAGGAAACACCATCATATCTCATTTTGCAGTTTCAGCTTCCTAAGTGGGAATAATTGGCTGTGGAAACAACACTGTCTTGGATAAGCACTGTCCATGATGTTATGGTGGAAAGAGTATCCTTTGTTAGAAAGAGGTGACATCCTGACTGTGCTGAGCACCAACATCAGTTTGCATTTTGCTACCTTTCTAAAGTGTCCCTGTAGCACTACCTCAGAAACTTTGTTTGGCCACTGGTGAAGACTGTAGGATTTGGCTTTTAACTTCACCTTGCTGTCATTCAGAAACGTCATATTTGTGGTTTCAGGAGAATGCTCTTGCTCATCACAGGTTTTATCCTCGTGAATCCTGTTCTGATAGACGTAATGAAACATAGATTAATGTTGTCATGCTACAGTGCTCTCTCATGTACCTTTGGTCACTTTGCATTAAAAAAAAAAATATGCCAAGGTGTAGACTTGGATCATATTTTGTTCTCACAACTGCATGGCTTCCAAATTGCTTTTAATGACATTTACCAATGAAAGAAAGAAAGGTTAGTGCCTCCCTGTGCCTGCCCTGGTGCTTGCTATTATTACAAAATATCCCAGATGAAGAAAGAAATCTAACATCCAAAAATTCTCAACAGCCATCTAGACACTTACTAGCTATAGAAGGGAAAGTGTTAGCCTGTTGTAAGGTAGGAAGAAGAAAAGGCAGCTGTTCTTAGGCTGCCTGCAGCAGGGAACTGGGAGCAGCATGGACAGAAGTAGTCATATGCAAAAGCTTCCATTCCTGGTGCACAGCAATTCCTGACACTGATCATCAGCTTTTCCTTCTTTGAAGAGGCAAGTAGACCAAAGGGTACGATATTTGTGGTAGAGGAGGGTGATATTTTGTGATCAATTGATAGAGCAGGCTACAGAGGAAGCTTGTTCTTTCATTCACGTATGCAGGCAGTGCTGCAGAGGCCTTTGTAAATGTACACATACCTGAGCGGTCCCATTTGGAGAAAGGGGCATGGTTTTCCAGCAGGCTGTGTGTGATCACGTGTAGGTGAGGACAGTCAGAGAAAGCAATATGCAACCCAGTGGGACATACCTCTTCTTCTTTATCGTGCTCTCTAGTGGAACACAACCTTGGAACTTTTGGAGTCCAATTGTCCACTTAAATACCATTTTGCTGGGTATTTTCCCAAATGACTAATTTGGTCAAGAAGACAGTCAGTCCCTTTTCTCCTCATGGTTACATTCAGTTTTATGTACCAAATCATCATTAGGTACTTAGCCTGATTGCCTCTCAGAGGGGAATGATGAAGATGAATTAACAACTGGGGCACTCAGACACAACTATGAAGAGGACTTGGAAAGTACCTAGACAGCTGGGAGAATTAAATCCTATGTTTGCCAACAGATGAAATGGGCCCACTTATAAGAATTACCACCAAAAGATACCTTGCTTTTTCAAGTCTGGAATATCTGCACTTGTAAATTACATGGGACAGGTGGCTCAGTGTAAATACAGATGCCACTATTTTTTTTAAGCTATAGGCATTTAGAGATTCTCGTAGCATCAAATACAGAAGCAATCTTCACCTGACAAAATTTTCTACCTACTTAGTTGGAAGGATCATTGTTCACTAGAAGGGAAGAGACAGGGCTTGATCCAGACATTGTGGGAATCGGCAGGCAGACTTCCCCTTGTCTTTGCTGGCTCTGGCCTCTGGAGACCACATAGCTTCAACGTGGATGTTTCTCACATATCTCCAACGCAAACCGGGGGTGTGGGCAGCGAGTCAGCCTACAGGGGTGACCCGGGTTTGATCTCATGCCGCATCAAGGGCCAGGCAGCTCTCTGTTTCAATTTTAATTGTGTCACTGTTGAGCCAGGCCTCGCGTCTGCTTCCTCCCTCACCCCACAAAGGGAAAATATGTGCCAAAACGCTTCCTGTTTTTCACTGCCAGCTGAGTTGTGCACTCGGGGTGAAGCTCATTAAGGCAGTGTGTGGCATTGAAAACCAGCAGCCTCCAATAGTGGAAACAATCATGTTTCAGCATCCTATTCTTGAGTGGACTCAAGTGGAAATCAGGCTGCAGTGCACAATCAGTCCAGAAACAAAAACTGAAAGAGGGAAAGCAGCCACTTTTAGTGATCTAAACAAACCAGGGAAAGTGGGCATGTATTCCACACAGGCAGCATAATTGTTCTTTGCTTCAAACGAAGTGGGAAAAAGAGCCTGATAGGAACACCTGATAGTACAAAATTGTTTATGGTCACAGGGGTTCATCTTCATCCCCGTAGGATGGAGCGGTTGTCTGGTTTTGCAACCCTTTCTGCCTGCTAGTGCCTACATACATTATAAAAACAATAGCCTGTTAACTGACCTTCCAAGAAAGAAACCATGGCTTGACAAAAAGACACATCTATGTCCTTACCACACTTTTCTGTACTGTATTTCCCTCAGCTGTGATGTTTTGCCTTCCCTCTTTCCCAGCTACCTTTTCCTAAGCCCTTTCAGTCTGAATTGTTTGCATAATTGCTGGCCATTTTGTCCTATAAGGGCTTATTTTTCTCCCAGAGCAGGTTACAGGACTGTTATGTCTACCTCCAATCTCACATGTGGAATACCAGGCAGAGAAAAGTAGTCTAGTGCTTCAGTCTCTCACCCTTCTTGGTGGCTAAAACAAGATTTCATAATAATGTTTATGTTTAGAACTTCTGCAGTAATAAGCAGATCAGTATCAGTGTGTATGTAGTAAGTTTAAAGAGCTGTTAATAGTTGGATGGCTCAGGAATTTCAAACCTTCATTACTATGTCATCAGTTCAAAGTCAACTCAGTTTACCAGGGATCCCTGATAGCATCAGTCTGTCCTCCTCAGATGAAACAGGTATGCTTGTTCAAACTTGGCATTGCAATTCCACAGAAAATTCAGATTTTGCAGATTTTTCATGCCACTCGCTTTCACACATAAAACAGTGTTTTTGAAAAAATGGGCTTTGGCCCATTTTTTAAGTTTTCAGTGATCATTTTAAAACTTCATTTGGTCTGCAAAGCATTCATAAGCAGCCAAGATAAAAAATACGGAAAACAGCAAAATGATGTAACAGTAAAAATATCAAAAATAACTGTTTTCTTGAAGAAATGCATTCTGAAAATATATTTCATGGTTATGGTCAAGAAAGAACTTAGTCTACCAAAATGCATCATTTTGGTTATTCTTCCAAAGTGAAATCATGATGAAAACTCCTAGTTTGAAGATTTTTTTTTATATATAGGAAAATATGTCTGTCAAAGCTTCCCAGGAAAACAGGCCAACACTCCAGTGCAGCAGCCAGTATAAAACGTGTAGGCAGTTTCCATCGAAGCCGTTGCTCCCCAACAAGCCCCTTCCAGAGCAGAGGGTCTGAACAGCCTCAGCGGAGCATCTGCCTTCCTGGGTGCAGCAGTGGACTCATGTCACCACTGAAACAATGTGGCAAGGCCAGGACTGGGGCAGCCTTATGACAGAAGTTATTTTGTTCCTTTCTTTCTCAGTCTCATTTTTAGCTGCACACAAACTTCGGTATAGATGTTCTACACTATTAACAGAGCCCCTTCTATGAGCGCTGCAGTGTTTTAAAGGCAACATCTAAAAATGCCTATCTATGGGAAAGTTTGAAAAATAATAATTTTGGAGGCAATTTTAGTTGTTGTGTTTTGAATGTCCTTCTGGTTTTGTTTGTATACAAATTCTGTAGGATGAGGGGAAGGGGAAGAACTAGTCGCTTGGAGTGTTCCATTTCGGATGATCTAATAGTTTACTAACGATCTTGTGGTCATTTTCCACAGCCACCAGTTGTGATCTTGCAAAAAGGACTATAACTAACAAACAAATAAGGAAGGAGGAAGGAAGGAAGAAGAAAGAAACAAAAGATATAACACAGTGTTTCTTAAATGGTGTAAACACAGCATGGTAACTGCCTGTTACAGACTGTTTCCCCACCTCCAAATGCTCCATGATGAGACAGTGGGTCTTTAAAAATGCATAATTGTAGGCTTTAGATATTTTCCTGGCAACTCACACTAAGCAAGGCCAGAGGGCTGTAACATTACTTCATGTTTCTCTTCCCATTTCCACCATCATTGGGAGAACCCAAAAGTTATCTACAAGTGCTCGGTCTCTGCCTTCCAAAGCCAAGAGAGTTTTTCAGAGATGCCGGTTATTCGCTAGTCTGTGAAAAGTCACTGCGTTTATCTGTGTTGCTCTCCTGAGGGAGGATTTTCTTAATGAATTGGATTCTGGTGGTGAGAATGGATAAGATAAGGGTGAGGTAAGTCCAGTTTTCAGATGGTGAAAAGCTCAGGACAATAGTTCTATTTACTCCTATATTAAAAAAGGAGAAAAATTAATCGTCTTTTTGATTCTGCCAATGTCAATTGTAATGTAGGTGCTAATCTAATGTAAATAATAATAAAGGAGGCAATTTTCTTAAACCATAGAACCTGAATATAGGAAATTTCCACATTCATTCCTGAAAAAATCTCTTTGGCTTTATGGCTTTTTTTACTGAAGATTTCCTAAGCTATAACTCTTTCCTACAGTGCCATCATTTTCAGCTCTTTGTCTATGAATGCTTCATGGTCCAGAAAGTATTTCTAGTATTCAGAAAAAGGTGAATAAGTAAAGAAAGTTCATATATGCTCTAAAGTGACCTATATACTTGAATTAGTTGTAGGGAATTGAAAAGGGCTGGACATCCATAAAGCAAAAAATTGCACTTGCAGTCACTGAGAAGTAGAGGAATCTTGGACATGGATATCTGGGAATATGTTCAGACTAAAAGACTTCCCCATAAGACACTTTACAAATAAGTCGAGATGATACAGGATTGTTTCATGATACACTTTAAAACATGCAATGGAACTGATAAACTAGTATTTACTTCAAACAGAGTATCTAGGAAAACCAGACAGTTTGGGATTTCATACATACAATATGTAGGTCCTGCGTCCTTGAGAAGTTTTTACTTACATGCTATTTGAGTAAGTGTGGACAGACTTTTTCCCTTAGAAAAACTCACAGTTAAAGAAAACCAATGAACCAATCACTTGTTAATGTTCTTTTGAAAGAATAATGTAATGTGGAAGTGCTCCGTTCCAACCACCAGATTGTAGCTTCCTATTTTTTCCTTTATATTTTTCTGAGCTACAACAATGACATGTTTCTCCTGTTAGGGTATCTGAGATCAGGCTTAGCCACATGCTCTGCATGCTGTGGAAATCTGATGGGGTTTGGTCATCTTCTGACATTCTTCCGTATCCTGTGGCTGGAATCAGGCCCCACCTCTTCCCTGGTAATGCACCTTGTAGGAGCAGGCACCAGCTGACCTGCGTGCTTCCGTATGCAAACTGCCTTTTATTTGGGAAGCTTTGTCCCATTAGTGAGAGACCTTTGGCTATTATTATTATTGTTATTGTTGTTGTTGTTATTATTATTATTATTGTTGTTGTTGTTGTTATCATTTAGAAACAGAAAAAACTCTCCACACCTTTTCTGCAAGGCTGCAGTTTCACTGTGTCAAATAAAGTACTGACATTTTATATTATCTGAAGGCCTGAATCAAAAAAAATCAAAATCAAAAAATCCTTGTACTGATGGTTATGTAGTTTATACCCACATGTGCACACAAAGATACCTGATCGTATTCACATTCAAGGCGAATCATGATATATGTAAGTAGAAATGACTCCTTTTCCCAGTGGTTTTAACCAAGGGACACAAGATAAAAAAATAGTTCTTTCTTTGACTACATCACATCAGTGGTAAATGTAGATGTTTATGCTTCGTGTTAAGCTACTACATCTTCAATGATATAGTGCATCTGACTGAAGGGAATAATTTAAAGAATGCCTACTTGTCTTCTTTGGAAAAACCAGCAGTCAGTTGTTACTGAACTCTGAGTTCACTCCCAGCAGGAGGCAGCTCCCAAGTGAGATTATGATGAGGTGGGAGATAATTGCCCATTGCTAATTTCTAATTTATACACAGAGAGGTAGAGCAAGGGGGTATATTAACTTCCACAGTGCAGAATGCTGCCTTTCCGGGTCAGTGTAGCAGTATATTGGGGTGTAGCTTTCATGCAAAATCCCAGCTTTAATTTAAAATTAACTTAACTTTTTTGGGTCAAGGCTATCAGATTTTCAGACTGGCACCTCCACAAGTAGCCTGGTGGATAAAGACACTAAGAGACAGGTGTGGGAGTCAGTGAGGGTTACATGCATGGAACATGTTTGGAAATAAAACTACTTGTGCCTCTCTACCCTACAAAACCATGTACATGTGCTTAACAGATGAGCAGCCTTGTTGATGTCAGCAGGGCAGCCTCCATGTATACAAATCTTTGCGGGATTGAGACAGTCATTTTGTGATTTGCATGTTTTGATCTTAACTTGAAACGAGTGAGGCTTGAGAATATTGTCTTGTCTTCTAATAAGAGATGAGGCAAAATAACTTTATTGAAGCTACTGTTTATACTGGATAAATGTCTGAGTAATCTCAGGACAAGGTAAAATAGTTAAAGCACACATCATCATAAGGCAACCAAATACCGTATCCAAAATATGAATCATAATTGTTAAGTTCAGCACCTTAGAACTTACAAAATGGCTGTAACTTCATCTGAAAACCAGCTGAAGCTGGAGATGGTGCACCTTGGAAAATCCTTCTGTGACAAGGAAATGACATTTTCTAGACTACTGCATCATTTCACTGGATTGATATTTGAAGATGCCCATAGCTGAGGCAGTCTGAGTCAGTGAGACATGGGAAAGTTTGTCTTTTCAAAGGAACTGAGTAGTAATTGCAAATCATTGTGACTGTGCCAGTATTTCTGAAATTCTCATAACTTCATGAGTGCAAAAAGGAAGATCACAGCAAGGTCTGAACTAGAAACCAGTTATGATGTCATTTGACATGTGCATTTAGAGAAAATGGCACTATGTCATCGGTTCAAAGTCAACTCAGTTTACCAGGGATCCCTGATAGCATCAGTCTGTCCTCCTCAGATGAAACAGGTATGCTTGTTCAAACTTGGCATTGCAATTCCACAGAAAATTCAGATTTTGCAGATTTTTCATGCCACTCGCTTTCACACATAAAACAGTGTTTTTGAAAAAATGGGCTTTGGCCCATTTTTTAAGTTTTCAGTGATCATTTTAAAACTTCATTTGGTCTGCAAAGCATTCATAAGCAGCCAAGATAAAAAATATGGAAAACAGCAAAATGATGTAACAGTAAAAATATCAAAAATAACCGTTTTCTTGAAGAAATGCATTCTGAAAATATATTTCATGGTTATGGTCAAGAAAGAACTTAGTCTACCAAAATGCATCATTTTGGTTATTCTTCCAAAGTGAAATCATGATGAAAACTCCTAGTTTGAAATTTTTTGTTTTATATATAGGAAAATATGTCTGTCAAAGCTTCCCAGGAAAACAGGCCAACACTCCAGTGCAGCAGCCAGTATAAAACGTGTAGGCAGTTTCCATCAAGCCGTTGCTCCCCAACAAGCCCCTTCCAGAGCAGAGGGTCTGAACAGCCTCAGCGGAGCATCCGCTTTCCTGGGTGCAGCAGTGGACTCATGTCACCACTGAAACAATGTGGCAAGGCCAGGACTGGGGCAGCCTTATGACAGAAGTTATTTTGTTCCTTTCTTTCTCAGTCTCATTTTTAGTTGCATTGAATAGGAAATTCAGCAACCTATGTTTCTTACATAAATATACTTATAATATTTATAATATATAACAAATTGATATAAAGATTTTAAAATATATACAAATATATATATAGTTCAGTTTATTTTGGTGGATGTAGTACTGTGCGCCTGAGAATCTCAGCAGTGAGCATCAGGATTTTCCTGCATGGCACACTTGTGCAAAGAAAGTTGTCATGAACTTTTGGTATGAACAAGCTGTTTCTTCAATCGCTGCTATGAAGACAGAGAGCATGAGGGAAGAATACACTCTACATTAAAATTGTTTGTCCTCACAAAGTGAGAGGTTGGCTTTGGTGGCCCAAAGAATGGTTTGTTCAAAGTCAATCCAGTGAAAGATGGAATGAAATTCTGAGTTCCCAGCAGCCAAGTCTCTTTGATCTCAAGGACATCCTTAAGTGGTAATTACAGAAAAGAGCTTGCGGTGGTTGTTTCAATATCTGCGCAACAGAATGCATATATCACAGCATGTTTTATGAAATGGTCCCTGGGTAATATTTGGAAGTTAACTTTGCAATATGAAGGTAAAAGTTCCCCTCCTGTTTGGAGGGTTTCATGAAAAAAAAAAAAAAAATGGATCTCCCACTGACAATTTCAAAGACCAGTTTAAACAATATCCCACTTTTGTTTGTTTATAGTAAGGCTCTTGTCTAAACTTGAAGGTTCAGGGTTGTTTTGCCCTGGAGTAGTTTTCTTGGCATTGCTCATAATCTTTTAAATTCCAAGCTAGATTTTGGAGGAGAGTCAATGTATTACTTCATAAGAAAGCTATTATTCCATGTGAATAATTAGCACTCCATCCTGCAGGATGGTGAATGTGAGGCTTAGTGCTGAACTGCTGCTAGGAATGCTGACTGTGGTTTTCATGATCTGCAGTCTGAAGTGGAATAAGCTATGGGCTTGGGCTGCCTAAAACGTTGTACCCAGGTATACGGGCTGCTCGCTGAATGAGCGCTCTTTGGGAGAAAGCCAGTGGAAGCCTTTTTGCATACGGATGTCTGTCCCCTCCAGCACTAGGTACATCTGCAGGAAGAGCAGCTGGCAAAAGCGAAAATGGCTGCTGTGTGATTCCTTGCCGTGTGGAGGATTACAGCCTGTAAAGTGACTAGACTGCAGGCGCTTGCCCAATGTCCTCCTGTCCATCGCAGCGTAACTGCAATTTTTATCCATTCCCAAAGAGGTGGGATCCTAAAATGGCAAAAGGCTGATGGAGAAGAGCAGGACAAGGCAGATACTGTTTACAAGCTATGCTTCTTAGGTTATCAACCCGCAGATCTCTGTGCTGTGAGATAATTTCTGGTCACACTTACAGGACCTTCTTGTTATCCTGACTAAAAACCTTATTTCATCTGTTTTCTGTATTAATCTGTCGTAACAATGTAGGAATATCAGTTGGTTGTTGTAATCTATGTAATAAGGCCTAGATATCTTTATAGATGATTAATTCTACCACAAAGCATTTACCGCAACACCCATGTAACTTGTACGTGAGATACCGATAGTGTTGGACTCTTTTAGAGAGCACAGGAGGCTGTTGTATATGGAATCAAGTACGGAAACCTAAAATATTGAAAAAGGTAGCGTGTTGTTGGTTATGGAAGTGCAACCTGAGAAAAATTAGACCATATTTGGCACTGCATCTCTGACATCAAGAACATGTGGTTATTTCTAATGGTGGGCTATGAAAACAGTTTTAATTTCAGGACTTTTCAGAGTGCTCCCAGGAGTTT
This sequence comes from Falco cherrug, assembly GCF_023634085.1. Lineage (NCBI taxonomy): Eukaryota > Metazoa > Chordata > Aves > Falconiformes > Falconidae > Falco > Falco cherrug. The sequence continues at coordinate 81,122,405 of NC_073698.1, forward strand.
GAAATATCTCAGGAATGACATTTCCACACAAACTGTGGAACTCATTTATGAGAGTCTGAGGTTCAGACCACAGGTATTTGCACATGACCTCAAAAGACAGTCAGTAAGTTATACTTGTGAGAGGACAGGTAAAATGAAAACTTCACTCTTGACCTGAGCTATTTTTACCCAACAACAGATGTTTTCACAACCCTTGTCTAATTAGTCTTTTTAATTATTTTTTTTTTTTATGCTCTGACTTGAGTATTCTGGTTAAAGTCTAGACCCTCAACAACTACTAACTCCTCTGGAGAACAAAGAATAGGAGTACTTACTGAACGGTAAACCTTTGTATGAACACTGTGTTTATGTCACGTTTCTTCCTGAAGAGGCATGTTTTGAGAGGGAGAGAGAGAAAGAAAAAGAAAGACACTTCATTGAACAATTTCCAAATTAAATACTGCTGCCTTCGTACCACTGGAATTAAACAGCAGGCATATATTTTTAATGTCAGAAAGGACTATTTCTGATCATCTCACCTGACAAAAGTCATAGATTTTTATCAACTGGGTTCCTTGTTAAGCCTTTAACTGTTAGTAGGGTACACAGGTTCAATTTTAAGGCTTCACCTAAGGGGGAATCCATCATACACTTGAGCAAGTGATTTGCTTGGAGATCGTGACTATTAGGAATGCATGCCCTTGCTCCTGGATGTAGTTAGCATAGTTGCCAGATGTTGGATCTTGCTCTACCCTTTTCCATTAGTTTAAAAAGCCCTCTGCTATCAGAGGTATTTACAGACCATGTTCGGATCACTTTTTACCTTTCTGGGGATAAACTAAACAGACTGAAGTCCAAGACTCATAAAGTGCCCCCTTACAAAAAGCTTTAACTTTAGATTGTTGCTCCCTCTGAAAGGTGACTGTAAAAACAGTACTGTGGAGTTTCATGTTTATGGCTTTAATGGTTCCTATATAAAGAGCTTTGGCTTACCAGTTAAAAAGCAGCATGACTGGCTGCCAGACCTTTCAGTTTTATCATAGTCTCCAAAGGAAGTTGAGATTTTTGCATCCTGTCTGTCATCACAAGCAGTAAACACAGATAAAATCAGAGCAGAGTTTGAAAACTGGTGTCGAGGTCTATGGTCTACCTCCCTCTCCCCTTAGAGGAAAGGGATCACATGCCTAGTGAGATCAAGCCATCTCATGTCATGCGATGCGACTCGGAAGTTGCTCAGTCCCCCCCTCCCCTGGGTCCCTCCTCGCCCCTCACCAGCAGGAGTTGTGCCCACTCCAGTATCTTCTCTGGGTCATGCTGCACCCTCAGCTACCCCATGTGACGGCGGTGCCGTCAATGCCCTTCATGGGGTCGGCAGCAAACGTCACCCCGTGAGGCCGGGCGGGTGGCCTTGTTAATGAGTCACAAGACAGAGCAGAGGTCTGAGCTCACTCCTTTAGCTCTGCTAGCTCTCCCTTACAAATATCAAGCAAAGCTGTATGCTGCTCTCCAAAAAAATAAAAAAAAAAAATACGAAAAATCAATGTCCCTTCATGCAAAGAGAGGCAGTTTTGTTCAGTGTGAGGACTTCACTTTTACAGTCATTTTTTCACAGCAGTACTGCTTTTTGAGGCAAAATAAACCTTTTTTTTTTTTTTCTCTCTTGTCGCAGTTGGTGGGTGTAAGTAGAAAGAAAATTCTATCCATTAAAGATAGGAGTTACTAAAATAGTGGACTAGATCGGTGATTATAGGAAGGAAAGCCTAAATAAAGAAGGAGGGAAAGAAAAAGGGAAAAAGAAAGAAAAGCAACAAATGTTTGAGGAAAGAATACACAGTGTTTCTTTTTCTCTCTATTATTCTGCCTTCCCACTGCTCCTTCGAATTCAAATCTTTCCTTTGGTTGTAGGCACCAATCCAGCAACTATATGAAGCAAGTAATTAATGCTATGTATGGAAATAGCGTTATTAACTTAAGTGACCACAGTCGAGATCAGATTTTTGTTCCTTTTTTCTATAATGTACATGTAGAATTATGTTTCCCATGATGGAATATTTCTTTTGCAATTTGTTAATTGCCTTTTTCATTATGAAGAGAATTTGTACTCAGAGAGCTACAAAAGGGCATAGGGCTCCAACAGCACTTAGGAACATCGTCAGATTTGCAACAGGAAATAAAGAGATGAATTAAATGATTCCCAAATGCTTTCTGAGCTTGGAACACAAGCTACAGATGTGTCTTTTAACAAGTTAGCTTCTCCCTAAATATATCCACGCTGTCAAATAGGTAAACCTCAGACTGCACCCAGAGCTGAGGAAATCCAGGCTCTCGTGTGTTAAGAGATGTGTGTGCCAGACTAAGAGGTACAGCAACAAACACCTCCAGCTCTCTTTTATCAGGTGGGGAGCTGGATGCTAGGTCTGGAGAAGCTCTGCATAATTCCTGAATTTGCCCCAGTTGCAGGTTAACAGGTGCAACATCACTGCTGCTGGTCTCTAAAAATCTAACTGAAGGCAATAATGCTATTGACATTCTTCCTAAAATGCTGGGAATTCAGGCTGCAATGTTCTAGGCTGGACTTCATCACCATCTTTCCTATGTCTAGTGTTTTTCCCATATGGAAAAGAGATTTCCAAATACATTTCACAAGCTGTGTCCTTTCCGTTACCATTAATGATATTTAATCCCTGAAGATATGTGTCTGCTTAAATATTTATTATAAATAAGCCCACATTATAGAGTTAGAGTCCGTTTTAAAATGCAGATCATCTCTAGAAAAGACATTTAGTACAGATCTTATGCAATATTTATCAATTAAAACTAGTTTCAGAGATTCATAGTTGCATAATTATTTATAAATAAAAAAGAATACTGGAGGATACATTTCATTTAAACTATTTTTTTTTTAATTCTGTCATATCTAATATTTTGGTAGTTAAATTGAAATCCTGTTACATAATTTACATATGAGAACATAAGCTAACATCTAATTCAATTTTGTCCCTTTTAGGATAGATATAAACTGTTTTCTGCAGATTCATAGGAATATTGTATTTGTGGGATTTGTTATAATTAACCTGGCAGGGCGTAAGAAATGCAGGTAAGGCAGTCATTAGCAATCCTCCACCTGGCTGAAGTCTTCTTGGAAAGAGATCAAGAATGATATGGAATCCTTAAGAACACCAAGGAGACAGGTCTTCAGTATTATATCTCGCAGGGGCCTCTCCCAGCTCTAGCCAGTGCAATGTCACCACCAACATTTACGTACACTATTTTCTGAAGGCCATGGATATTTGTTGCAAGTGTTTTCCAGACCTGGCCCTACCGAGACTGTGAGATGTAATGCAATTCTGGTGTCAGGCTGCAAAAGAAAACAGCAGATCTTTTTATTCTGCTGATGTCTGAAGGGTTTGGTTGGTATAGCCAGTCTAAACTGAAAGAAAGCCTTCATAGGACTTACTGGATTTACTTTCCTGTACATATTAATTGGAACGTTACTATTTAATAGTTTGCATTGTCTCAGTTAACTCTTTTTTTTTTTTTTTTCCTTCCTTCCCCAGAAAGAAAACATTAGGAAGTTGATACTGATATATCACATTCACAGAATATTTGAACTTTCCTGAGCCTTCAGAGGATCACAGTGTCTTAAATGCATTTACAGATTCAGAATTACGTCCTGGTATTGTTGCGTAGTTCAGTTTGCCCCGTTGTCCTGTATCCCTCTGTTGCTTCCTATCTCAGTTTTACACTGAAAAACCCTTCAGGCACAGAGCAACTTCTGCTTCTGATGTTGTGCCTGTGGCAGGGTAGCCTTGCTCCATGAAGCCTCGATGGTACAAATAATCATAGCAAAAGGCTATTGTGATCATCTCTTTAGGTTGCCTGTAGTAACAGGTCTCAAGACTTTGAACTGATTCTTGGTTTAATTACCATGTATCTTTGGGGAAAAGAGTATCCAATTGTGATTTAAGTATTCCCAGTGATGGATAATCCACCACAATCCTCTGCAACTGATAAATGTTAATTATCAGCACTTCTGCCAACCATTATCAGTTACTTTAAAACAACTACAACAAAAGCTACCTGTACGTTTACTCAGAATTGCAGGTGCAAAACATCTCTTCAGTTTAGTTATCTGCAAGGACAAAGGTATCTTCATGCTCTGCCCCTCCATCCCAAAGGATATCATATTTCTCCTTATTTAACCCCAGATGCATTGAAAGGTCTTTGGGGAGATTACTTTACTTTTCTAAACAGATAACAAACAATGGGACTGAACAAATAACTCACAGTGAAATATGTAACACTGGATTTCAGTTTTTCCTGCTGCAAAATGTCCATGAGCAGCTCATACATTATTTAACCTGGCTTTTCAGAATTACTCCATGGAACCGTACGTTTCTCTGTGTGTATCTGAGAGAGATTGTTATTCCTTCCCAACCAATTGCTTGGAAAGTTCCCTGTAAACATTTGGGTCTTGAGAAATATTGACTGTGATGGATTGTATCAGTATCTCAGTATTATTTCTGGACTTGACGGGTACTATCAGCAGGTGGAATGTATTTGGACTTCAGCTCTGCCATGCAGACACACAGTTAGAAAATTCAACAAACTGAAACAAAAGACACCACATTTTCCCTTCCTGGAAATTCCAGTCAGGCCCAGGAACATCACCATTACAAATCTTGTATTTACTGGTGAAACCTGTGGACAAACCATGAAACGGATGCACCTTACTGGAGCCAGGCTGGCCTTGGGCACCTGCAGCATGTCTCTGTGTCCCACCAGAGGTCTGAGAGTACCCTGCCAACAACTGCCTCAGTAAGGAAAACCGGGTGACACGTCCACGTTTCACCTCTTTTGCTCCTTGCACACCCAGTGGCTTCACAGCCTTCAGCAACTGGTAAAACCTCAGGTGGGCAGCACAGGACAGCCCCCCCCAGCCCCTGGTGTGTATCTTGATCCACCCAGTGCCTCCAGCCAGCCAGGAAGGGAGTGCTCCTCAGTAACAAGAATGTGGACTGGGCGCCTGCCAGGCACAGCAGCATCTAAGATTTGAGGGCATTAAATAAAAATTGCTTTTTACTAACAATCCTCTGTGAAATTAGAACCTACTTTTTCTGATGGATTGTTTGTTTGGTTTTAAGTACCTGAGACTGAAACACAGCTAACAGCCATTCTTGGTATGGCTTGTATTATGAAACAAGAAATTATTTTAATTGCTCTAGCAATTCCCTTCCCATTGCTGTAAACAAAATGATTTCCTTCAGCAGCAGTCTGACTCACGTTGTACTCAACAAAAGAGCTGCTGGCTGATCAGGGCTGGTGTGAAGGCTGCGTGGGGGCTGCAGCCTCTCCCCTTGCATGGACCACAGAGCACAGGCTGGGTCTGCAGCCAGCCAGGGGATGCTGCTGGGGCAGGGACTGACCTCTCAGCCCTTTGCTTCACCCCGTCCTCATGTAGCTCAGTTTATACAGACTTTGCTTCTCTCTCTCTCGCAACAGCAGTTATTTACAAGCCATTTCAGTGGTTTGTATTTGAAAACGATTTGAGCATAGGGAAAGGCAAGAGCACTGTGCCAGAAAAGCTCCGAGAGCTCTGCTTTCTCTGTATTGTTTCTAGATTGAAGTACCTTTGTGAGGTTTGGTGTTCTTTTCCTTGAGCAAGCTCATCTTCTGTAATGGAATTGAAGTCAAGATGGAAAAGCAGATGGAGTCCAAAGTAGTGGAAAAGGGATATCCTTCCATGGGAGAATCCTGTGAATTTTCTTTTCGGATGTTCTGATCCATAGATTGATGCACTCAAGGCAAGACACAGCTATTAGAAAAATGCAACTCTGGCACTGCAGAACCTCCTCCACTGGTGTCAGCTTTGAGCTTACAACTTCAAAATTATTGATTTAAACATTTTACTATTGATTGCACAATTAAAGCATGAGTAGGGGAAGGAAGATGCAGCCAGTTATAGTATTCAGTTTCCCTTTATATGACTCAGAGACACATTCTTTATTTGTGTGTTGCTGTTGGACAAGATTGAAATGTGTCTGTAGACATGATTTTGGCCCTTGGCAAGTAAAAAGCCTTGGATGAATATCCAGTCTTAAGCCAGTAGCACTGTTATATGAAGACTGCACTTACGCTTTCATCTTACAATTGCTTATTCATAATGCTGTAGTTAACTAAATGCCTGTAACTTTCTCCACAAGCCTAAGAAGTCTGTATTATTAATAAACAAGTCCTTTGTTACGCCTTTGAAAACTCCTCTATATATTCAATGCTCAGGTGAAAAAGTGAGACGTGAAGACAGATTTCCCCAGGCATTTCAGGATGCAGAAATGATGCCATGACTTTTTTTCTTAAATTCATAATAATTTTCTGTAGGCTACACTGACCAATATACATCTGAAATGGTGTAAAACCAAACTGAAATAATTTAAAAGACACAGTTAGTTTTCTGCGTACCTGGATAAGTATCTACTTTTCCTTCATGTGTCTCTCATGGTGTTAGTGGAACTGTGGAAGTGTAGGGATGCCTCAGTTAGAATTTGCTCTTAGACCTAAGAAGTCTTTTGATAGCAATACATATGCATTTTAAATAAGTAAAGAAGACATGCCTTCGAACTGATTTACTTAGTAGATGATACAGCAAAACTAAGCGAGGTACTTCTCAAAAGTGTGTAGTGAGTATCTTTGAGTCCAATGGCAACAAAAGTAAAATCTTCTTGATTCAAGGGAAAGAGATACAGTGACCATTTGGGAAAGAACAAAATGCAGAATCAATGACACTTATTGTCTATTAAAATAAGATATGAGAGTGAATTATAACATTTTTTTGTCAAATGTTATTTTCAATTCCAAATAAACTGGAACTGCATGAACTAAGAATTCTTTCACAGACACTTCAGGTAACAGACAGAATTTACCTAGGCATAATCAAAGCAGCATTTTCAGTCAGGATATGACACTGGTTTACTGTGGTGACTGCACTTATTCCGCCTGAGATAAAGCAGAAGAGATGATATTTATAACAACTCCTTCCATTAAACCCGTAGCTTGTACTCGGTACTGCAGATGAGCATCTAGCAATCTACATAGTTCAGATTACTAACTGTTCAGACACCAGTCTGGGCTTTGTCCCATAATCAATAATCATCCATCCTTCATTTTTATTGCTACCTAAGCATAATTACTAAAGAGATATGGTGAAAGATGTATGCCAATATCACCACTAAGACATCTTTGTTCAACATCCTGCCCGTGACACAGCAACACTCTCCTTTTGTTATCCTTTGAAAATGCTTTTGAAAAAAATTTTCTATATTGACGAACTGAATTTGCCCTTAAGAGCTCACAAACTGTGTTGGGAAACCTCATACAGCTAGTTTACAGAACATTTTTTCACTTAATTATTTTCTAATTGCATATAAACCACAGCCAAAAACTTAATCTGTAAATTTGAACACATCCAGCCTCTGGAAGATGTGATCTGAACTCAAGATTGAATTGGATTGCAAATTTTGCAAAGGTTTCTTGTTTTCATATCATAGAACTCTGAAGCCAAACATGCTGACTTTGAGAACACTCCGAATTATATGGGACAAACCCAACACTAATAAAACACCAGAATTTACAAAGAGAGCAGAAGAGTCTCTTGGTATTGGTATTGTTGGTATCAGGGTTAATTATTCAATAATTAATTGCATTTAGTTCAAATTATTAGTTTTTGCTTTCTGTTCTTCATCTGTTTGCATACCTGTGCCAGCTCAGGTTATATAACTGGTCATACAGATTGCATAGGATTATGTTTCTTCATTCAGATTACCTGATGCTTTTAAAACAAGAAAATTATAAGCAAAACACTTCTGGCTTTGAATTTCCTGATATACATCCTTTGAGCTAAAATTTGTAATACTCTAGGGGTTCTGTTACTACTTAAAAAATACCTTGCACTTTTAAATAGCTGCAGAAGCAAATAACAATCCTGTCATTAACCTTAATCCAAATTAAATGGAAATATTTTTCCAAATATACCAGTCCTTCATGGAAAACCAAATGGCATTTTGATAGTTTTGCTAATTTCTAGTTAGTGACAAATAATTGGAAACCATAATTATTCAAGGCTTTTTTTCTATGATTATGATGTTTAATTTAAGTTCACTGCTTAATAGTTGTGCAAGAATATTCTATTGACATTGAGGTGAGTAGTCTTTTACCACTCAAATTCTGTTCAGGTTTCCTAAGACCATCTGCTCCTCCAAGGTGAATCCATGTAGAAGCATGGACACAAGTGCATGTGAATAAAGTCGAGGGCAAAACTTGACCTCAAATTTTGATTTTGTTCAAAACCAAAACCCAGATGAGAACACTAGATTTTCTAGGTCTCTGCCAAAAATAAGCAGTATTGAGAAATTGAAGTCTGCAATTTAGGCAAATAGGACATTTTGGCAGTAGGGAAGGGTTGAAAGGCTTGTGCTTTGGTTGGGTCTGTTCACAACAGGCCTGGGTTACAGCAGTTCCCATGTTATTAAAAACTATAATCACAGCTGGTTGCATTGCAGATGTCCAAAGTATCAAGGAGTTTATGTCACTAAACCTCATGCCATAACTGCTTCTTGGTAGAATTTGGCATTTTAAAATCTTGCACGTTAAATGTAATAGGTAAACCAAAATAATCAAAACTTCCTAGGGAAATCAGGATTCAAAATAACTCAATCCATTAGGATTAACTCTGCCTGGCACTGTACAGATTGGGCAATGTGGATTACTATTCCATATTTATTTTCTGAATATGGTCCAAATATTATCTGAATTTCCACAGCAAACTCCTGAGTTAGGAACAATACTCTTTGGTTTTGATCAAATTAAAATCACATGTAAACATCTCATATTTTGACTGGGGGTATTAAACATTCAGTTTTGAGATAATCATGCACATCAGAGCACTTATAGATCATCTCAGATGTGATGGGAAAAACATCAGCTCTTGGGTAACTGAAACCTGTCCCAGTCAGGTATCTCTTCCTTCCAGGCTCACTGTATCATGTTTCTACGTAAAGAACAACATCCTTCCTGGAATGTTTCCCCCTTAGGGGGAACAGCAAGGAAAAAACCGAGGAACTTGCCTGTGAGACAGTGGTATGTCTTTGATTCATTGATCCGACGACAGTGCTGAGACATCCTCAAGAATTCATTGGCTTTGGAATCTGAGTTCCAGCTTGCCAGTTGTTCTGCTACCCCAAACCCACAGAAAATTGAAGAGGTTTTTTCCTATCCTTGTTTGTTTGTTTGTTTTGTTTTATTTGATTTGATTTTCTGACAATGAAAATGCTGGTTTAATATTTTTCCTTCTGTTGGGAAAAACAAGAATTAGTCCTCCTCTTGACAGTCTTACGTTCACCTACACTATGTCAGCATGAAGTCAGTAAATTATGTTGGTATTAAAAAACTGAATCCTTTTCCTTCCCTGTGTTTGGATCATCTGTGGGTTATATCCCTACAGCTGCACTGAGCCCCCAAAAGTCCATAAAGCTGCACTTAGTGTTTCCACATGTAGTCTGATTGCACAGGGTCACATTAAATGAAAATATATAAAAAGGAGGTTTCAAGAGCACGTCTTGTCACTCTACCCTGTAAGTTTAGAAGATAACCATATTCTTCTTCTGTTATTCTAGCTGTACTGATATAATTTAAGATTTATATTAATCTGAGTATAAAGTCTATCCTAAAAACTTCGTTTATTTATGAGTAATGTTATAAAACAGTAATATTTTAGTCTGGAATGTACTTAAGCATGTTGAAACTGTAAAATCCTATTCAAACTGTCTCATTACTTCAGTCCATTCAAAACCCAATGTCTAAGACTTCCAAATGCTGACAGAAGTGCTTGTTAACTACATAGAAAACATCCAAACAGTTCATGGAATTTTTGCCTTGGGGAAGCATTTGTTTTTCTTGTTTCATCAACTAAACCCTGTTTTTCCTACAAGAAGGGTGTATTGTAACATCAGTCATGAAAATAACCAGAAACACCAATGGGCTGTTGCAAAAACTTTGGGTTGAAGTCCATGTTCCAGTCATGCATTTGGAGAGTTCAGGCACTCGGGGGAGGGGAAATGCAAACTGAGGAGTCTTCTGCATAATTTTCCTTGAGATTATTCATACTGAAGAGCTCCAGGCAGATAAAAACCAGCTTTCTTATGAAGATGATGGTGCTCTAATGGCAAGGAGCAAAAAAAAAAAAAAGATACGTAATTATTTTTTCAATGTAAGTAAAGGGAATTTTAAATAGAAATTCTGTAAAGGAGTTATCATGGTGCCATCAAAAGCATTGGGAAAGCTTTTCTGCTGAAAAGGAATAGATGTAACAAGCATACAAAGTCTTGAGTTGGATGAACACTTAGAAAGTGCTGATTCAACACAAATTGATAGGTTTGACAGTACACAATGATTTCACCAACATCTTCACAAAAAATTTTGCTTTATTTCAACACAATTAAGGTGTGTGATGTTCACTTTATGTTTTATCTTTATGCTTACATTTTAGATATATTCTTTTTAAATTAGAATAGAAAGGCAAACATGATACAAAGATGCAACAAAGAATTTTTGTAAGTCTGAAGTGAACCACTGATTTTAAATTATTTCAATCTCACACAAAATCAAGGATTGCAGATTTTGAAGCCTTGGACTTTCCCATGAAGTGGGTCTCCAGTGGGAAATCATCTCTGTGCTGGAAAGATTTTAAACACACGCTTAATTCTTTGCCTGGGAGAAGGAGAGTTTGAGCATGTAGTTAAGTGCTGTGGTTATCTGAAGGGTCAAACAGGTGTATAAGAGGAGTTGTGAAGGAAGCTCAGCTCCTCGGAAAAGTGGGACAGATCCATCTCAAGCTGCTGTGGGCACCTGCAGTGCAGCTACCCCGGGGTTCCTGTGTGGCTACTGGGCAAGGAGAGTCCTGTTCACCTGGCTGAAACCCCTGTGATAGAATGGGATGAATTGTGCCCAGGAGATTCCCGATCGTTTTCTAAATTTCACACAAAAAAGTCCATCCAGAAGGGAAATCTAGCAAGTAGTACATAATCTATTTACAAAAATCAGTCTTACAAAAATTTACAGGCATAATTTCAGACGGTATGTTTCCATTGGTACCATTTACAGATACTACCTTCACAGTCATAAACACATCAAATCAATCCAGCGCTTGCTCTTTTCAAGAGGTCTGGTGGTAGAAGTGCATTTAAGAAGATCTGTCCTGTTCCTCTGTCTTTATGTGAATAGCTTTTTAGTGTGTCACCAATGATTTAAAATGAAATATAAGGTATATTCATCAAAGTTTCAATATAGCTACCAGCGAACTTTTTCTTTAGATTTTGTACCTACCTTCTCGTCCTGAATTGATTACATTAAGGATGACACTGGTGTTGGAGATGGCTAGAAGAACAGCCATGCCTATGCTCTCTCCTGGACTCCACTGGGCTGCTGAGTGCATGTAGAAACCCTGGACTGCAGTCGTTAGCGGGCTTGTGGCATACCATAAGTAGGACATGTTAATTGTGACTTTCTCAATACCTGTGACTCTCTCACAAGGTCCTTATTAGGTTAAACCAGATTGTACAGGCTCCTTCAGATTTTACTCTCCTTCTTTCTCCAGGTTGCTGTGGGAGTGTAACTGATGCACCTCATTAGAGTTTGAGATTGTGTGAGTAATCCTATTGCCTCTATCATTCTGTGCAAAGTGTGTATAATCGCCCTGTTTCCTCATGATGGTATGAGTAATCTCATTTTATGACAGGCTTTTTCCATATTCCCTATTTTTTGCTCTTTGACTTTGATTCTGCTTCGGTAAATTTGGATTGATTCAGGTGAGGGAAGAGACTGGGAGGTGGGAAGAAGGAGGGATGCAAAGGGAGAACAAAGCACTTTTCGTACCCTCACCTGTAACCCTTACGGTTCGGTTTGACTGGGGGCTAGAGATCAGACTATAAGCTAGAGGAAATCACACAGACAAAATTCACGTGGCTCAGACAGCATTGCTGCCTAGAGCAATGCTTCAGTGCTGCTGCAACGGCACCGTTCAGGTCTGCCTTCTGCTGGGGGCCTGGGCTACACGTGCCCCAGAGAAGCCTGGGCAAGAGCATCTGCACCCTTTTTCATGGGCAAGTCTCTGCTTTGGAGATTAAGAGGGTGCACAGAGCTTGTTCATGGGCTTTGCAGACCATGCCCTGTGGCAGGATGCCTGTGGGAGTGCAAGGGGAGGGAAGGGAGAACCGTTCTCCCACAGCTAAGTGAGAAAACTGCCCTCCATCTGCTGCTCGCTTGGGTGGGGTGGGAGGTGACATGAACCACTGTCATGCAGCTCAGTCCTCCCTTTCACACTTCATGTCAGAGCCAGGGAGAAGGCAGGGTGGCAGGGACGTTTCTCAGAGCTCCTTCTGAACACGCCTGCAGCACCCTGTGCAGCACCACCGGGCTGCAGGGTGCGACTGCCAAGGGGGGTCCCTGCAGCTGTTTCAGTGGAGGTGTCTTGTCCTGTTCCCAGCAGTGGAAGCAGCAGCTTGGTGAAGGTAACACCATCCTAGGGGCCTTATCCATGTTCACTCCACCAGTGCTGCTCCTGCTGGTGGAGCCGAACCATTGAGATGGGAAAGCTGGGGCCAAGAAATCAAACTTAGGCAACACTCAGAGTTTGTTTACAAACGTGTTTGCTATCTAGATGAATCATAGTGTAAGGGTATACTAATCTAGCCACCAGCTGGGCGTTATTGCTGTGTCCTGGCTAATTCCAGTTTAACTGATGATTGTCTTTCTGAGTCCTTTCCTTGTCCTCAGCTGCTGGGCAAAGCTACTCTGTTCAGTCCTGCGTCTTCTATCATTCACCATAGAGATATTGTTTTTCTTTTGAAGTTCGTTTAAGAATTCTGTGAGGAAGGATCTGAAAACCAAAAACTTGGGCTGGTTTGGGGCACAAGGATAGCATTGCTCTTTACTCACATCTACCAGTTTCCCAAAAGCATTTAATATATAATTCAGCTTCATTATTTCAGATGATACATTTGTTTTCCTCTTGCTGCATATGCCCTGTTCTTGCTGCTACTCAGTATTCAGCAATGCCAGCCCATCCAGCACATTGCAGTGCTTTCCTCAGTGTGTTCCTGTGTTCAGCTCCCCTAGTCAGAGAATCAGTCATATTGAGTTCTACAGTCACATGTATTTTGCAGTATCCCTCTGCCAGTCATTTCCACCAGTACTGCGTCTGTCTCTGCTGCAACATTTTGCCATAGGAGATGGGCAACGTTGTTCAGATCATTTCCCAAATGCTCAATAAGACTTTCTGTTTCTGCAGTTAAAGGTTTGTTATATTTCCTGGGGATGAGACAGTTCACGGTTTCTCGGGAGTGCAGGAGAAGCAGACATACACAAGTCTAAGGGAGAAAGGAGGTTAGCCACTGGATTGATGGATTACTTTGCTTTACTTCCTTCATTATATGTGGACATAAAATAAAATCTTACATCTCACACTTTGACATTTTTGGCAAACATAAAATACAGACCAACAGAAAAACATCAGGAGCACATACCAGGAGTCAGTCCCACAAAATCAACCTTTTTTTACCTTGCTGCTACAAAACCCTAATCCCCATATTGTTGAAATATTTGTCTCTCATCTTTTCTCCATACAAGCTGAGACCATTTGATAGATAGTCCATTTCTTTTTAGCTTCTGCTATCTTCATGGCAACATTTTTATTTGCAGGATGAGAGGGGAGGAAGTTCACTGGTGACTTTCCTGTTGCTGCTCATTTAATGTAAAATTTCCTTGGATGCTGTAGCGATGAGTGTCTGGGCATCTTTTCTTCTGTAGTACCCAGCATGGTAGGGTCTTGATCCTTGTTACTGCTACAGTAGATACTCATCATTAGCAACATATCAGTTGATGTTAAACGATTGTTGTTGCCACTGGCTGGGTAACCGAATAAATGGCAGGGAAAGCGTACCCTGGGCAAACATTGATTGCTGTTTCAAGATACTGCCAGAAATGAGAACCACAGTAACTACACTAAAACACTACAGTACAAGCTGGTGAGACACCATGTTCTGAACCTTTTTCATCTTTGTTGAGAACATTATTGATCAGCTATATCCAAGGGGACTTAGTTTCCTAAGTATTCTCGTTACAGCTTCTGGCTCACCTACAAGCACACTAAACAACTGTACTTTGCCTGGGGAACTAAGTGGTCTCTGGTCTGCCTTGCCCTTGAATTGCAACTGCCTTCTAAGAGACTTCCTCAGTCCTGATGTCATCAGCAGAGAACAGAGCTGTGTTGGAACATGAGGGGAATATTAGATCATGGAAATTAACTAAGTGGAAGGATTTAATCTAATTCTTTCATTCTCAGGCTGTTTCTTTTTTAAAAGTCATAACAAATTAGGAGGACTATGTAGCGCAGGTAAAAAAACAACCCACCTTACTTCAAACAAAACCCTCAGAAAAAAAGCAGTAGTTGCAGGCTCATGATGTCTTTGCCTTATGTTCTGATGTGTCCCTACTGATGTGATTTTAACGTACGCCACGTATTTTTCAGAATATGCTCTCCACTGTCTTTCGTGGAGCTGTGGGTTAGTGATGCCACTGCAATGTGGTAGAGAACAGTTATAAAATTCCTGTTAAAAAGGGTTGTTCTAGATATGGTCATAAGCTGATGAGATGATCCAAAAGTGGTGCTGATGATCTGTGATTTCAGTATTTCAGGAACATGTATCCTAGGAGCAGGGCTGATTGAACCAGCTGTTATAAAATAGACCTACTAATTGTTAATGAGATGACATAAGGCATTCATTGCAAACTGAGGCTTGTGAACACGTTGGTCATGTAACAGTTTTCATACACTGGCACTGGCTGCCGCATTAGAAGATCCCTGAGTCTGAAGACTGATTGGGGCAGTTTCCCAGCTGCCGTCAGATAGATGGAGGAACGGATAGATGCCAGAATTCTCTGTTTTCTCTACAGGTTTTATGTGACCCAGCAGAGCATTACTGAAACAGCAGGTCCTGTACCACTCATGTAGTAAAAGCTAATGGGTTTGTTGCTGAAATTTTCAGGTTTTCTGTGTGTAGTTGTAAGCGTCCCGTTTATCTAACAGCTGTGCTATTGTCCTTTATGACCACTGACTTGAAAGAGTTACCAGGAGCTGTTTTCAGAAGGGGCTCTTTGCTGCCTGTGGCTGTTTTTACCTGTGCTCTCATGTCCCTCAAAAAGAGCTGGGCTTTAAAAAGGTGTGACTCAGCACAGTTGTGTCATGTCATTTATTTTTATTTCTTGCTGAGAGCCTTGGGTGTTACCTGAACACAATTACGAAGCAGGGCCCAATTGCGGCTATCCCTGTACACAAATAAGCTGAAGGGTAGTCCTCACTGAACAGTACAATGAGAAATACCGGCTAGAGACAACAAAACGAGTGCATAAACAGGAGATAATACTGTAGCTATCAGTAGCTGGGTTATTCTGCAAATGCCACAGCTGAAAACAGGATTTCTAGTTTGCAAAAAAACTCATTAAACCCCCCCACACACACAAACTTCACACCATATTTAAGAGTCAAACAGAAACAGAAGTTTTGATGTTGTGAACCAGTTGGAAAAATGATTGCAGAATGATTGAAATAGGTTACTAGGAAACCTGAACTTGCATGTCATGATTGTTGCTGCTCAAGACAGGACTGTTTCTGTGGCTGGTGGTTGTGATCCCTGTCCTGTCCTTCCCCGACAGCACACTTCTGCAGACTGCTTCATGGTGGCACTGAGAGTGGGCCGAGCCTCTCAGACCAGCTGCCTCAGACATGTCCACTGCTGTGGAGAGGACTCCCAGAATCCATCCCTGCTCCCATGGGTAAGTACGTGGCCACTCAAAGAGATACTATTAAAATAAAGGTTTCAGAAATTTCCAAGCTCTCTGCTGCAGAGCTTGAGCTCAGTTATGCTGCAGAGCTTGAGCTCAGTTATATCAAGAGCTTCAGGACCTTCAGTTCAGTCCCATGGATGGCTGTCTCCAAGCAGCATGTCTTGAAAACAGTAGAAGCATACCTTGGATCCTGTGTGCACAGGAATCCTCGGAGATGTGCCAAGAGTCCAGGCAGAGCCCGTACGAACTGTGTCTTTAGTCTCCCAGTGTTACCTGAGAAGACACTATCTGGGGGTTCGGTTCATCTTTCACTGTTGACAAAGCTTTCTCTAGGAAAACTCTGATGACATGCAGTGGGTTGACCCTGGCTGGAGGCCAGGTGCCCACCAAAGCAGCTCTATCACTCCTCTCCTCAGCTGGGCAGGGGAAAGCAAATGTAAGAAAACTCTCGGCTCGTGGAGCAGGATAAGGACAGGGGGATCACTCAGCAGTTACGGTCACAGGCAAAACAGACTTGACTTGGGGAAATTAGCTTAATTTGTTACAATGAAATCAGAGTAGGATAATCAGAAATAAAAACTAAATCTTAAAACACCTCCCCACCTCTCCCTTCTTCCTGAGCTTAACTTTACTTCTGAGTTCCCTACCACCTCCTCCTCCCCCTGGGTGGCAAGGGGGATGGGGAATGGGGGTTGTGGTCAGTTCACCACACTTTGTCTCTGTTGCTCCTTCTTCCTCAGGGGCAGCAGGACTCACACTCTTCCCCTGCTCCAGCGTGGGGTCCCTCCCATGGGAGACAGTTTTCCATGAACTTCTCCAATGTGAGTCCTTCCCATGGGCTGCAGTTCTGCACAAACTGCACCAGCGTGGGTCCCTTCCATGGGGTGCAGTCCTTCAGGAGCAGACTGCTTCATCACGGGTTCCCTGCAGGGTCACAAGTACTGCCAGAAAATCTGCTCTAGTGAGGGCTTCCCAGGAGTCACAGCCTCTTTCAGGCATCCACCTGCTCCAGCATGGGGTCCTCCATGGGCTGCAGGTGGGTATCTGCTCCACCATGGACCTCCATGTGCTGCAGGGACTGCCTGCCTCAGCATGGTCTTCTCTATGGGCTGCTGGGGAATCTCGGCTCCAGTGCCTGGAGCAACTCCTCCCCCTCCTTCTTCACTGACCTTGTCTGCAGTGTTGTTGCTCTCACACATTCTTCTGTCTCCAGCTGCAGTCGCTGTTGTGCAGTTTTTCCCCCTTCTTAAATATGTTAATCCAGAGGTGCTACCACCGTCACTGATGGGCTCGGCCTTGACCAGCAGTGGGGCTGTCTTGGAGCCAGCTGGCACTGGCTCCATTGGACATGGGGAAAGCTTCCAGCAGCTTCTCACAGAAACCACCCCTGTAGCCCCCATGCTACCAAAATCTTTCTATACAAACCCCATACGTGATCTCTAATTGTAACATGTGTCTAACCCCTTCCAAGTGTCTGATAGACCTTGTGGGCTGCAAAATGCACTTGATTTTAGGAAGCCTTGAAAGGGCAGCAGTGATCCTGCTTTGTATATTTCCATGAGAGCTCCGTTAAGACTGAAAGGGCCATCTTTGATGAGAGGCATGCTGGGTGAGGGAAAACTACATTGCTGGGTAGAGAAGACTGGGTTGGTGTGAGCATCAGCAGCTGGGTGCGTGGTGCCACAGAGATGGTGAGAACCCTTTTCAAGGTCCTGCCATTCATCTAACAATCTATGACCTCTTCATATATTGTGGGATTTATTAATTCTTTTTGTTTTAGCTTGAAATGAAATAATTAAGGGTCTGACTATTAATGTCAGCTGGTTTCCATTAACTACCATGGTCTTTGAGTCGACGCATATTTGAAATGTTTGGTTATCTCTCTGCAAGAAGGTGGTAGATATCCAGGAGTGATGTATTATCCCTCTTGTCATTGGTTTCCTTCACCAAACTCCAGCAAGGTAAAAGGTTTTAATGCTGAAGTCAGCACTGAGGAAAAAGAAAATCATTAAAAAATTATCCAATTCTGCCCTGCTGCAGAAAGCTGTACCTGATGTAAGGTTACTGATTTTCCCTAATTTTATTTTTTGTAGCTATCAGTACTTACATTGTGAGATCACTGGAAATTGAGGAGATGTAGGATTTGGAAAACAAAGCATAATGATTTTTGAATTTTCAGATTGAGATACATAGGAACATACTTAGCAAATAAATACCACATAGAACAGAAAATATATAGGTAGAAGATGATATTTCACTGGGACTGAGAAGTTTTGTATCCTTTATTAGAGACAAGGAGAAGAAAAGGAGTGGAGATAGTAGAAAAAGCGAAGTAAAATAGCAACTCCCCTCCCCTCCTGAATCTCCCCTTTCCCAAATCCTGAAAATGTTGGGTGTGAACAGGAAAGGTGTGATTAACCGAAACAGGCATTGAAGTGACATTTAGATAAAACAGGTCACAACAAGAAATTAACAAATCAAGGTAGAATTAACAAACAAAAGGTGGTCTCAAAGGCCGCAGGGCCTTACCTACTGCAGGGCCACTGCAGTAATCTACATATAGAAAATCTTTGAGTCAAAAGTGTTGCTCGGAGCAGGTGGAGTTGAGCCATGGGGAAGAGAGCAGCCTCTTCTCCACCTGCTTGCTTCTACTGGTTCACTGTCCTGATGGGTTGCTGAGATGAGCTACCTTTCTCAAGGGCCACACAAGGCTCAAGAGCCAACGCAAGAAAAGCTGCAGCTATCACAGTTAGGAAAGAGATGTGGGAGTGCCTTTCTCAAGCTGTAAGGCTAATTTTATCATTAAATGGATGCTGGGCAACAGCTTGGATTTTGAATGCATTTAATCCAAACTGTAAAATCTGAGTAGAGCTCAGAAAGAGGAGATGTGGAGCGGACATTACAAAAATAACTGGGGTGGAGGGAATAGAAGAAACAAAAGAGCACAAGAGAATGGCCTTATTGATTACACAATGTGTTTTGAACACATAAGGATATCCATGAGCTCATGAAAACCTCCTAATAAAGTCTGCTTTCTGTAGAAGTGAATTGGACACATTTCTTACTGGTAATATCCAGGTTCGGGGTCCTGTGTGAGAAAGAGTTATAGGAGCTGCTAATGTCAGCAGCACCAGAAACAGGGTAAAGCATGGCATACCGCCATCAGCCATTCATGAGAAACATAAATAATGTATTACAGGGGTTTGGTTAGTCGGCAAAAGGAGGTGCTCTAGTATGTAATTTTTATATCTCTGTATAGTGTAACACACTTTCACATTGACCCAAGAACACACCGAACTCCTCAGTAAACAATTTTTTCCCTGCGATTATGGCTTTCTCCTTCACAGTCCTCCCCCCACTCCCTTCAGGTGTTCAAGGGACCAGACCCTGCTGCTGCTGCTGCTGCATAAAGCTCTTCAGCTGAAGTCTTTGACACCATGCCAAGGGACTACAACTGAGTATCAGTGCCACCATTTGGGTTTTTTTCTGATTAACTGTCCAAGTTCTTCTCCCTATAGTCCCTTACATAGCTCCTGGGAAGCTAAGAGTCTTGTTTTTGTGTGCAAGCCAGGCAAGCAGAAACATGGCCAGGACTGCCCCACTCCAGTGGCTGGTAGACTGCTACCACAGTAGTAGGCTCCACTGGAAACAAATCATGCCACTTTGTAATGACAGTGCTTTTAAACGGAGCATTAGAAGGTGACAAAGCAACTTTGCAAGTCCTTTAGAAGACAAGAAGCTCCTTTTCACATTTTTCCCACTCCCATATAAAATGCCAAACACATTTCTTGCTCCTCTAGTGTTGGGATCTGCACAACCTGAAAGCAAGGCTAGATGCAGATGGGGCAGCTTTGCTGCCACACGCCTGCAGCCCTGTGGCTTGGTCAGGGGCACCAACAGCTGCTCAGGGACATCTGGCTCTGTGGTCTCCTTCCCCACCTCCAGCCCCCATTGGTTTGTGCCACTTCTGACATTCTTCTTTTGATATTTATGGCACAAGCTAATGATCAGGTCCTGATTATCCCAAGCATCACACTTTTTCAAATCTTGACTGTGTTCTTCAGAAGACTGAATTTAACCTGGTGCTCACAAGTACACGTACTGTCTGCTTATTTTCTGGAGCTGTATTTTAGTTTGTTCCCTCTGTGTTCCAGCTGCAAAAGCTGTAGAAACACGTTTTCCCTCCTCATCAGGATGAGTTCACACGTTTGTTCGGGAATTGATTCAGTGACATGTAGGAGTTAATTCCCCACAGTCCCATATCAGGTCTACGTACCTGCACACCAGTTCCTCATGAGCAATTTGAAGTGACACAGAATCACTCTGTGGTACATTCAGCTGGGGATGTTGCAAAATGACCACACAATTTAGCAGCTCTTCCTGAAGTGCCACAGCTTTTTTTTCAAAATCAGAATACAAGTTTTGCTGTCACTCAACAAAGTATGAGCTGGTGCCTGTCCTGCTGAGGACAGCAGGTTAGTGGTTTCCAGGCCAAGTGAAGGTTGCAGCCCAGAGGCAGCCCCTGCTGATCAGTGTAGAAGCTCCAAGCAGAACATTACTGCTTATTTCTCGAGTAGTGAGCTGAATCAAGCATGCAACAAATTTTTTATGGTCAGCTGTGCAACCTCAGAGTGAGTATTTAACCTGGGGTAAAAAGAACAACACAGAAGATTTTTTTTATTTTGTGTGTGTGTGTGTGTGTGCGTGTGTGTGTGTGTTGGGGGGGAAAGTACTTTTTTCATCGAGTAATACAGTGTTTGAACTGATACACATGGTTTTCTAGAGAGAGAGGAAGAATGTTTATTGTTTGGGTTAAGGAAATTCCGTAATTTTGGTGTGCCATTCTGAAAATAAAAAATGATTAGTACAGGAATTCTTTAACTGCTTACCCATGACACTTAAGCATACTTTTTTCCCTGCTTAGCCATGAGTAGACTTTCATGGCCAACGGCTGCTTTTGGTCTAGGCTGGCTATCCTCTTCTCTCCAGTTCATACATCTGGACCAGTCCAGTCAAGAGTATGCTGTGAAAACAATAACATTTTAAAATTAGACTCATCACTAAGAACATATAATTCATCTCATGATGAAAAATGGTTTCAGATAATTTAGTAAGTGGCATCTGTGTCATTGCCAGGTGCAAGTGGATCTCATCCATCTCCCAGTTGGGGACTTTCCTTTCAAATGATACTGCCATTGAAATGGTTGAGACCTAACTCCAGATATTTTAACTTTCTGTGTTCTGCTTATTTTAATGCTGGCTGGTTTTCCTGAATTCCCTACTCTCCTTATTAATTACACATTGAAAAGATAACAAAATATTATGAAGCACTGCCACATCTGTGGAATCCAACATATTGGATTTTTTGCCTGGAGTGTCAAGCAAGATTAATTATTCTGATAACAGCAGGATTAATCCATTCATCACATACAGTAAAAAGACACTGTTAAACATTCAGACCAAGTTATTCTTGGTCTTGAGAGGCACAAACGGCAGAACTAGCGTCTAGAGGACATTTGTGCCTTTAAAAAGCCCCATTCCCTTGTTACCTTCTTTTTCTTGCACCAAATTCTTGCTGCAGGGCTGGCTGTTACCATGGGGGCAGGAGGCAGCCCTGTGGAGGGTTGTGTAGGTATGAATGTTTGGCAGAGCCCTTGAATTTCAGGTAGACAGTATAATTACTCTGCCATTCAACACACACACACAAAAAAAAAAAAAAACCAAAAAAAAAGCAATTTTGTTTTTCTCTGATTGCCTTAGTTCCTGCTTTCCTACGGTGAATTGTCAAGAACAGTTGCATGGTTTTTGAAAGCTAATTTGAGGTCAGACAGTGAGTCAAAATCAATTCTTGATTTTTGTCAACTGTGAGCTGCAGCAGAAGAGTCTGTTGTGGGAAGAGGGTGAGCGGCCTTACTGGCGTGCTGCCCTTGCTGGTGATTCCAGCTGTCAGCATCTTCTGGACCAGCCTCCAAGTTTCTGCACTTCCTCGGAACTGATAAAACTCAGGGGCGGGATTTTTTCCGCTTAAACCCCTCGTGTTCCAAAATTTCTTTTATTTTGGTGTAGGGAAAGGAAAAGAAAGTTAGATCTCTGGAATGTGCCCTCATTAAAAGGAGATTGGTAAATGGCTGGCTATGCGGCCGGAGCCCATCTCAGCTCATGCATTTGTAAGTGAAACACCTCAGCTTTCCAGAAGCCTCTAAATGGATTGCTTTCAGTCAGAGCAGTACACAGACATTATAAAGCCTGCAATTACTTTTACTGTAGGGCCATAAAATATAGATCTGTTAAAGTCTGGGTGCAGAACACACGGGCGTCCTACAGTTCCGACCAGCGCAGATGAGAGTCTATTATGGATGATGAAAACAAGGTACTAGAAAATCCATTAGAGCTATTTGTTCCCACTTGCAATGATAGCCCCTGTAACCACATTAAATCAAAGCATCTCTGGGACTTCATTATGAATTTCTTATATCAATACCATATGCTGATATAAATAATACTGAAACAAAATCAGGGAGAAGAAATTACATTGCATTGTATGATTTAGGGATTTGCTATCAATTATTTAGCATTTATATCAGAGAAGCACTTAATGTTTTCCATTGGGGTGGGACCCTGTAGTGCTAGGGACCATGTACATATTGAGCGAATGAAAATCACTGGCCCAGAGTGCTTCGACCATTTAAATTGGGTTAAGGACATATGAGTGTAAAATGATAGAGTAAAAATGATTAAACTCCTCTCTTGATACTGTCGCTCTGGGATTGAAACTCATATCCAGTAAGAGAACGGTAAGAAGCGTTTGCTTTTGAACTCTAGGAAACAGCAAAAAAGAGACCAACAGAAACCTGCAGTCACTGTGCGTAACACAGCTCTTTCCCTGTGCTCTCCAAAGCCCCCTCCTTCTCATATGCCATCTACAAACAGAACAAGTCTGGCTGGTGTCTTTTCTGGAAATAACGAGGTTGGTCAAGACTAGTTTGCAAAGGAAGCAAGAACAGCATGTTTTCATGGTAATAAATGAGACAAGATTGTCATCGTGCTTCAGACAAGAGTCTGGAGGGGCTGTTCTTCCTGATCCATCAGGAGGTTTGTGTTTGAGTTTGCAGGCTCCATGAGCTCAAAACATAAAAAGGAGATATGAATCAAATATGCCAGTAAAGTTCAGTGAAAGTAATATGAACCCAAAACAATGATTCCTCCCCTCCACCCCACCAGCTCTGTTTGCAGTATGTAATTATCATGAGCTGGTTGGCAGTCCTGCAATAAGTAGGCACAACAGTATGAGTTAGGAATGTATCATCAATCTTAGCTTACAATTTCTTTGCTTTTGTTGGTTTATGCTAACCTTATCATACTTAAATAGTGGTATGCATCTTTGTGAAAAATGTTGAAAATGAAAAAGCCCATCTCAAAATAAACTGTAGCGGATCCCTCAATTTCTAGCATAAATACATAATTTGCATTTTAGGCATCTAAGACTCATACAACCCCAGATTATAAGAACTATGACTTCTTGACCTGGATGAGCAGATATATTTGTGTTGTAAGTCACTGGTTCCAAAACAATTTTGAACAATAAATCTGAAACCCAAACTTGTAAAATGCTACATATACAGAGACTGCCTGTGTGGGTGCAGTTCAGATAATGAGGACAGAGAGTCTAAGTAACTGAAGGATGTGAAAATCCAGTTTTTACTCAAGGTGGCTTTACAAATCTCAGCCTGCTTATTCAACATATTCACCTCCATGCATTTGTCCCTGTGAAACAGATGTGTCAGGGAAACAGGGTCCTGTCCTGAAGGATGATACTGCTGTAAGGAACACAGATTTTCAGTTTTCTTTTGGGATGCATGTAGGGGAGAATGCAGTTATGGTCTTCTGTGGACCTCAAATGGCGGAACACTCTGTCTTCCCCCAGGGTGAAAACCCTGGAGCCTTTCCTCAGGTTCTGGGCAGCTGGAGTTGATGCCATCCCAGCATGTCTGCCTGGGCAGAGGCAAAGTCTTAGCACAAGCAGCAGTGCTTGTTCCTGACCCAGGTCCACAGCCACGTGGGCTGGCTGGCCCCAAGACAGCCTGCAGCAACTGATCCTTGACCTTTCTTTGGGGCTGAGAGTCTGGATTTGTTGTATCATCTTCGTTCTTTAAAGGGAGGAGTGGACATGAGTACCTTAACCAAACAGAGCCTTTGGGCAGTTGCTAGTCTTATTTTCATCCTTAATCTGTCTAATCCTGGAGAGGGGCTAAATACGGTCTGTCCACATTACCAGCATATATATGAAAGGGGGGACCCTACAAGCATTATGTCAGTATTGCCCCTTTTTCTCTTCCCCTTCACTGTGGATTGCTACCAGAAAGGTGTATTTATCAATTATTTATAGATTAAATAAACACACAGACTCCTTGCTCCCACCAACCTGTGACTGGTCTCTTCGAACCACTTGTCTGACTGACATACAGCAGAGCCAAAAGGCTGGAGAGCTTCCTGGCCTCACACTGTTGGCATGATCCAACCAATGTCCATGTCTCAAGTATCCCTGAGAAGAAAACTTTTGAGACTTAGCTGAAACCCCTGAGAACAGCCTTGTGCATGGCTTCTGAGCACATCAGAGTTACAGCTTTGATGTGTATAAGTGTGTTTGTGTACATATGTATGTATATAAAAACATAAACAAAAAGTTAAAAGTCCCATTCAACTTCCATTGCTGGCAAGGAGAGTACTTACACTGGGTTTAATGGGAGAGTAGAATCAAGCCCCAGCTCAGGAAAGTACTTCAATCTGAGCTTTGAGGAGGTGACTTGCCACAGAGACTTCAATTAGGCACGTCAGCAAAAGCTTTGCTGACTAAGGACTTCCATAGCTCAGCTGGTGTGGAGGGCAGCATCCAAGCTGGATGCTATAGGATGTTGACCTCTCTCGAGAGCCCCGTGCAGCAGCCAACCATCTGCAAAACTTGCAGAGTAATCATAATAATTCCCTTGGCAGCCTCTTTCAGAGAGGAAAGGGAAAAGAAAGAGCAGAAAAAAAGGAAATTCATTTTAGTTAGCATTGAAATACTCCTGTGATTATTGCCTTCACGTTTTGTAGTTTGGGGCTATATATTAGAACATTTTTACTCTCAACGCCAAATGTAGTAACAAGGTCCTTGGGGCTAATGGTGGTGAGAGGGGGAAAAGAAAACCCAAGATGCTGGTTTTGTATTCTCCCCTATCAACAGAGGTAAATCTTGATCCTTATGAGAAGTGTGTTTTAGGGGTAGTTAGCGTTAGGTACCAGTTGCCACAAATAGCTTTCATATCTTGTTGTAGGGCTGGCCAACCTCCGTGACCCCACAAGCAATACACCAAAATCTTCACACGCCTGGCAGCCTGCTACCCGGGATGCGTGTGAATCCCTCAGCTGGGGAAGGTGCCTGCCTTCTTCCCAGTTAGGTTTTCTTCGTGGTTCATTTCTATGGGGAAAGCGGAAGGGAAAGAGAGTTATGGGGGTTTTCTTTGCTTCCCGAAGCCCTGGTATACGCGGCACACGGCTACCGCTGCCCGGCACAGGGCTACCGCTGCCCGGCACAGGGCTACCGCTGCCCGGCACAGGGCTACCACTGTCTGACATGGCTACCGCTGCCCGGCACAGGGCTACCGCTGTCTGACACACGGCTACCGCTGCCCGGCACAGGGCTACCGCTGTCTGACACGGCTACCGCTGCCCGGCACAGGGCTACCGCTGTCTGACACACGGCTACCGCTGCCCGGCACAGGGCTACCGCTGTCTGACACGGCTACCGCTGCCCGGCACAGGGCTACCGCTGTCTGACACACGGCTACCGCTGCCCGGCACAGGGCTACCGCTGTCTGACACGGCTACCGCTGCCCGGCACAGGGCTACCGCTGTCTGACACGGCTACCGCTGCCCGGCACAGGGCTACCGCTGTCTGACACACGGCTACCGCTGCCCGGCACAGGGCTACCGCTGTCTGACACGGCTACCGCTGCCCGGCACAGGGCTACCGCTGTGGCTACCGCTGCGCTCGCCCCTGCGGGGCCGCGGGTGCTGCCGCTGCCGCCCGGTAGCGGCCGCCGGGTAACGAGCACCGTCATCAGGCCACAGCGGTGTCACACGGCGGGGCAGCTCACGCAGGGCAGCGCAGAGCGGGGGCCGGGGGGCGGGGGGCGGGGGTGCCTCCCCGGTGGGGCCGCGAGGCCGAGCCGAACGCCGCGGCAGGGCTCGGCGGGGGGCTGAGGGGGCGGGCGGCCCGGGGAGCCCCCTGGCGGTGCGGGCCCCACCCGGCCGGCGGCAGCGCCGCGGCCCGGCCCCCCGCCGCGGCCCGCCAGGCCCCCCGCGCGCCCCCCCGGCTCGGTTACTGTTAACGCCACCGAGGTGCGAACTGCGGTTCCGCCTGCCCGTGGCGGAACGTTCCTCCGAACAGACGGGGGAAGGCGCCGAACCCCGCTTGCCCGCTCAGCCCTCCCCGTACAGGGTCGGTTCTTTGCCAGAGACGCGCCCTGGCGGGTGCCGGGAGCTCCCGGTGCCGCGGGGCAGCCACCGCCGCACGGCCACGGCACGGCGGCACCGGGGGGCGCGGGGCGTTCTTCGGCAGGGCCGGCACCATCCGCAGCCTGCACGGCTGTACCCTGGGGTGGCCGCTGTGCCGGCCCGCTGCGTGTGCGGGGCTGCTGCGTGTGCGGGGCTGCTGCTGCCGGGGGCTGCTGCGTGTGCGGGGCTGCTGCGTGTGCGGGGCTGCTGCGTGTGCGGGGCTGCTGCCTGGGGCTGCTGCGTGTGCGGGGCTGCTGCGTGTGAGGAGCCGCTGCGTGTGCGGGGCTGCTGCGTGTGCGGGGCTGCTGCGTGTGAGGAGCCGCTGCGTGTGCGGGGCTGCTGCGTGTGCGGGGCTGCTGCCTGGGGCTGCTGCGTGTGCGGGGCTGCTGCATGTGCGGGGCTGCTGCGTGTGAGGAGCCGCTGCGTGTGCGGAGCCGCTGCGTGTGCGGGGCTGCTGCGTGTGCGGGGCTGCTGCCTGCCCGCCCCCCAGCCAGGCCCTGCCAGGGCTCTGTTCTCACCAAGGTGGGTCCTGCATCCCAGGTGGGGACATGGGGGCCGTGGTGGACATTTCAGGCGCTGGCATACCTACCATGGCAGCCACAGGTCTGGTTTTCACCGTGCCGGGCTACCTGGGGTTTCCCAGAGCAGCAGTCACCAGGATACAGCGCTGCAAGCAGGGATTCACCGGAGAGGTATAGATTGGCTGGAAAAATCCTAAACTGGTTTCTAAAAGAGCTCAGCTAGGGGATTTCTGTGCAGTGAAAAGCATCACTCTGCTTTTATTCTAAACACAGTTCGGAGTGCTCCTTTATTTTTCAGAATTGACTCATAAAGACTACAGGAGGGCACCAATTAGTGAAATAAACCTCTAATCCTCGGTGCAGTGCCTGCTATAGGACTGCTGTTTAACAGCCTTCTTACTAATCAATTCTCTTCAGCCAGCTACATGCCATAGATGCTATGTAAATAAATGCGAGTTTGAAAGTGTTCTTCACCGAGCGGTAAAGCTCTGTTCCTTCTACTCCACCATAAAATCAGCATGCATGTTAACAGATACCTACTCCACCTTGGACAAATGACTTTTCTTGTTCATTTGATTGCTGCAGCTTGGGAAAAACAGAGGCAGAAAACAGCAATAAACTGCTTGTTCTTCTTGGGCAACATTTTAAAAATCTGATACCTCAGTGGCAACCAAGTCATAGAGCAAAGATGCATATTTTAGAGTCAAAATAATGTCCACAGTTTAGGTTGCTATTTTACTTCTGTTGCAGATTTTAGGCCAGATTGCCATCCTTCAACTTTCTGGATAAAAGGGCTGCTCCTCATAGCCTTCTTTGTATGTAACATTTATCCAGACAAGATAAATTTTTTTCTTACAAGTTGATATATTAGTGAAATACATAAGTGTAAATTGAAATGAGCCTGTGTGCAGAATCCTGACAAATACAAATGAAACCCATCTCCATCAAGGATGATGGCAAAATCCACACTATCTATAATGAAACTAGAATTTAACCCCTAGTATTTGGCATGTCAGTGAGCAACTCCTTTTAACTAACAAAACTTTTTTCCTAAGCAGGGCCAAAGAAAGTTGGACAACAGCGTGTATTTGTCATTTCTCTTCTGTGCTGTCCTCAGGCAAAAGCAGTGATGCTCAGAAAGGGATAATCAAACACTTAATAGTTTCAGTACCACATCCCAGTATCTTTTAACACAGAGATAGGTGTATTATCACCAGGAGAAAATGAAGACATGAGGAGATGAAATTACTTGCCCTGAATTATCCAGCAGAGCTTTAAAAAAAGCACAGGTCTTGCGTACTCATGGTGTTAAGCAGAGCACACATTTAAAACAAAGTAAATAAGATGATGCTGTGTCCTGCAAGTTTCACTGAGTTGCTCACATAACATTCTCAGTTTGTCTTCACATTGATCTTGGATAATAAATTTGAATAAAGAAGGTATCTTGTTTGAGTGTCTAGCATTTAAGAAGTTTCAAAAGCTCCAAAGTTCCATTATCTTGCCTGTGCAGGGAAATGAATCCTTTCCTTGTTTTTTTGTTGGGTTTGGTTTGGTTTGGTTTGTTTGTTTTTTTCAGTGTGGGTTTTATTTATAATTTCTTATGATTGTGTGTTACATATCATGGGCGATTTCAAACAGTCATGCTTTTTACAGATAAATGATCTTAATTATACAAATTCCTTCTGTATAATGGGAACATATTAATCTAGCACTGTCTTATACATTAATAATAACTAATTTCCACATCTATTATTTATCAATATTTTAGCATGTAGCACCGTTGACGAGTTTTTCACTAATTAAAACAGTGAGTCAGCTGAGTTAAACTATACTGACAGATGAGATAGGACTGCTGAAACCTAAGGATTTAAGAAAACAGGAACACATCACAGTTTTCACTCTCTGAATGTCAAAAATTTAGGAGCCACTGCTCAATTCCTCCTGTGCATACATGTGCATAAAATTTACAGCATTTTATTAAGTATAGAGAATTGAACCTATTGATACACTGCACATGGAAGGCAATCCTGAAATCTTTATTTTATTTAATAGGCAGTTAAATTATTTCAGAATATGTTTTTAACAGGCAAGATTGCTTAAAGAGGAATCTTTCTGAATTCAGTAACAGAAAAAGGTGGTAGCTGACCCTGTAAATTCAGCCCATTACAAACTAGAGGACAGAAGACTGGTTATGTGAATGGAAGAGAACTCAGTGAGTCCTGGTGAAAATTCCATGATAGCAAAATACAGCAATTTCTCTGGAGAATATTTAAGAAGGGGTTATCTTTTAAAGTTCATTTCAATTTTATTTTTAGTACGAAAGGCTCAGAAATTTGATTTTTGTTTTTCTTAACTTATCAAGACCCTACCCATTCAGAAAAACATCGGAGGCATTGTCTCTACCTTGCATTGGACTGAAAATATACCTGTTTAGTATAAAATAACTTTAAAATATGTAGCATATTTTCCTGCCAAAGATCTGTGTCTGCTGTTATTAGGGCTAGTGGTTTGTCAAAATAAATCATACAAGTTGTCATAGGGAAAGTGCAAGGCAAGCATCATGAGTGTGTAGAAAAAAACATGGATCATATTATTTAAATACAGATATACATTTTTAAATACACATATTGAAAAATGAAGAACAATTTTGTTAACTATTTATGTTTTAATTCAGTGGCAGCAATAGTGCAGAACCATTATTGCTCCCTTTTTGTTTCTGCTGTCCCACCTGTGCAGAGGGAATCGAGCGTGTAGTGTGGTGGGGCTGAGGGGTTCTGACTGTGGTCCACAGACTCCTGAGCTCACAGATGACTTCTGCAGGAGCTGCCAGGGCAGCCAGGCAAGCCCCTGGCCAGTGGGGTAAACCTCATCCCACCATCCTTCAGCCCTCCAATGGAAGACTGTAGGGATCTGTGATGAGACAATCTGAAAATCATTGCTATTACAGATTTTCATAAAGGCCACCTTGTCCCTAGAGGAAGTAATGACTCTGGGCTCTCTTGATGATCACAGATGAGAAAGGGCATCCTCAGTCACTCATCCAGACAGGTCCATTTCCCTCCACTGATTAGAGGATCAACCCTGGTGGATGAACCTCCAGGACCTGAAATTCATCTCTGTGAATTTTTTCCCCTGTTAAGCCCCACTCCATCCAAAGGAGGTTGCCTCTATCACAGGTGTCACAGACTGGAGGGGGTGCCTTCACATTAAAAGTAGTTCTGTCAACCAGCACCTACCTTCCACTGAAAAGGAAGGTCCTGCTCCCTCTCCCCTGTCCCCTTTCTGCAGCTGCAGGTACCGCCCTCCTTCCTCATATTGGCTTTGGCAATCATGTGGCCTTAGGGTGAGTCAGCTCAGTTGACAGGTTGAGATATCTAGCAGAAAACTGTTCTTTTATTTGCATATTTATTTATACACAGTGTTAGATTTCCACTGGGTCAATTATCTGAATTGATTTGCCCCAGGGCTATCTTGACTGCTAGAGCCATCCCAAGGGGAACAGGGCAGAGGCGTGTGCCTGGGGGAGGAGAGAGGATGAGGAGCAGGATCTCCTCCCTCTTCCTTGGCAAGAGTCAGCGAGATGTGAAACCATAACCAGAAGATGAAGCTCTGGCATCTTGATGCCCTTCCTGCCTGTTCCCTTGATGCACTCCTGTCCTGTCCTTGCACCAGCTTTGGGAGCTGCAGGAGCTGACTTTGCAGAAAGCTCAATGCTTTCTTGCAGTCCTTGTTTTCAGCTGCATTGGCAGGAATGCCTTACCCTACTTGCTGCATAGGCAGGCAATGGCCCACCCACCCTGGTGGAAGGAAGCAAGCAGGGCAGGAGCAGGGGACCACAGCAGATAGGCAGGACGCAGATGGGCTTGAGCTGCTTTGGAAGTGCCTCTGATACCCAGAGGAAATCGTGAGATCTAGCCGTGAAATCGTATCTGTGAGAGCCCCCCTGGAAGTGTTCATGACATCTCTCTTCCCACATCATTCCACATCCACAACATTCTCCTCTGAAGAAACAAATGTCTCCTTATGACAAGAGCTGTGGATTGATTTTAAAACACATGAAGCCAGCTGAAAACAAAACGTATGTGACAGCTATCACAAAACTGCAGCATTAACACTAATGGCAGCCTAGATGTTGAAACAGTGCTGAAAAAGTCAGGTGCACTGCGGTGGCAGTCGTCAAACCCTGACATGATGGGAGATATCTTTTCTGTACGTACATACACACAGGCATCCCAGAAGCCAGAACTGTCTTTCTGCATCTGGTTTATAAAAACTTACTTCTTATGCTACACATACCAATTCAGTCTTTTCTTCTGTGTGATGAACAAATGTGAGCATTTGGGTTTAGTAAGCCACAGCTGTGAGATACCTCTGACAGGGAATCTGCAAAACCAAATCCCCTAGTCTGATGAATATTCTCAAAACTAAGCAAATTCAGGCTTCTGTACACTGGATATCACACAGGCTTTCAAAAGATGCAAGGGACTGGCAAAACAGAACAGTAATTAAAAAAAAAAACAAAAACACTATAAAAGCAACAATGACAGTAACTAAGAGTACCTAAAAAAACAGACTAACTATGCTTTTTGTAGCTGTTACAGGCCTGATTTATCACTGTATTACACCGATTTTATGCTGGTGTAAAACCAGTATGATAGAGCTGTGCTGAATATCACGAAGTATGTATCCCTTCAGTTCTGTTGCACACTCTCACAGGCATAAAACCAGCTAATGACTGAGCAAATCAAAGACAAACCTACTAAAAGTGAAATGGTAGAAATGTCAGGTGCAGGGAAAGACAATCATTATACTTCTTGATCAATGCAGTTTTACTGCAATGATCCGGCCTGAGGGGCAACAGAAATGTATTGAAAAGCTAATTTTCAGTAAGATAAAGGCCTCTTGCAAAGCAGCATTAGAATGTCTTTAATAAGTAATTAACCAGGCTGAAATTTTCTTAAATACTCTAGACTTAAATATAAACCTTATATATTTGACCATCTCTATCTTAGCACAACATTTAATGCTTGTAGCTCTTCAAACCCTCTGCTGTTATTATTGAGCTTGCTGTACAGTACTTTATTGGTTTCGGAGACCTTTTGACTCACAGTGACTTCCTCACAGAATGATATTCTATTCAAGAGAGACAAGCACGTGACCCTCTTTATAACAGCAGCACATTCTGAGTGGATGTTATGCCACATGTTGCAAAATTTATATTCTTCACAAGGCATATGTTTCATGTCATAAGAATTCATATTTCTTCTTTAAAATTACACACAAGGCTTTCTCAGGTGCAAAAGGCATTAGGAAGTGCACTTGTAAACACTCTGAGGTTCTGGAAATGCCAAGGAACCTCATTTCTAAGCGTGTTTATTTGAACAGAAACGTCAATATGCAGAGTGATTGCTAGGCTAGAACAATGCAGGAAAAGAACTTGTGAAAAGGGGGCCAGTATGACTGGAATTAGCGTATTGTGAGAAAAGTACACCTTGCTTGGTACCAGGACATTCAAATAATACAGTAAGAAATGGCTTTGTTTTATTGCATCTATGATCGGTTACTTTTAGCTATTTGAAATATTGCAAATGTATTCCTTATGCGACTGTTTCAAAGAAATATTTGGCTTGCATTCAGTCAGTAATAATCAGTGGCAGTGTTACTTTTACAGTAAATGTACATGAAGTTTATAAGCAACTGCACAGTGGGACATAAAGATATCTATTTGGCATTTCCAAGTTTTATGAGTTTTCATCAGAAGAAACTTCTGAGAAGCTTATTTACCCATGTAGATATCTATATACACTCATTTCCTGTAAGTGAAAGCAGATTTGTGTCATCTGTTACGTTTATTTTGATCGCCTATAGATTGTTTGCCCTTTGATTGCTGCTAATGTTCTGCGGAGCCATTTGTTTTCCTGTAGTTAATGGTATTAAAGGAGAAGGTATTGCCTTCTTTTTAGGATTAATTCATTTTACAAGTGTTTTTGTTTAAAAGGGGAAAAAAACCCCAAACAAACAGATTGCCCATGCTCTTCATCTGTCCACTTTAGCAGTGTGGGCGAACATAGACACCTGGGACATGGACCTTATTACAGATTAAGGAAGAATATTTTTGTGAGGAGCCCTCTGTTAAATTATTGGCAACAAATTACTTGTCCCTCAGGACACACAGGCCTTGCATTTCTACTGGCAAAAACTGGAGGGAACATGGTATAACTTTATCTACTATTTATCCTGAAAAGTCTTAATAAAGGCTTAATTGTGAAGGGGTTTCCAAGTAATCATTTGTGGCTGATGAACACATCCCATGCAGGGAAAATAACTGTTCTGCTGCATATTTCAGAATCTTTGGGATTAGGAACATGGCCGGTGGAATTTATGAAAATAAGTGTAAATAAATATATCAGGATGTGATCATTGCGTCTCATAATTTCTCTTTCCCCTCCTTTTGCCTTATTCTCGCCCGTTGTGCAGCCCCAGCTGTCTTCCTTTTGCAAAAGCAGGTGGGGTGGGAGCTGGTGCAGAGACCCACAGGCTGGCTGCTGGCTCTCCCGCAGTCGGGATGGGCTGGTCCCACCCGATGCACTCAGAAGGCTCCAGCCTTCCTGGAGAACTCTCCAACATGCCTTCTCCGAGGAAAGCAACAAAATGAAGGCTCAGGGTTTTGTTCTCAGCATTACCCAAAAAGGGATGCTGTACCTGGTGTGGGCAAGGGCTTTGTCGCTCTGCAGCGCTGTTCTGGCAATGATTTTCCTGCCTTTGCTTTCTGTGGAGGACTTTGTTGACAATAGACTATTGCCCACCTGAAAAATGGAAGCAGCTTTGCCATTCATCTTTCCCACGGGAGTTTTTCAATGGCGTGCCGCAGCAGCATGAGAGAGCTTGAAGTGTCCACTGCTCTCACAGAGGCAGAGAAAGGTACGTGGGCTTGAAGAACCTTTCAAGAGACTCTTGAACCTGAACTTGGTTGCTTCTGTGCCTGTTTTGAATGAAATAAAAGAGACTATTGGTCCTAAAAAAAACAGTATTGCAGCTAAGGGAACTTAAATCCTGAGCATATTTTGCTTCAAGACTATGCAGGCTTTTCAGTTTGGTCACTGGTCTGCCTTCATATCCCAGCGCTGTTGTAGGAATCTAAATTAGGACTAACAAGGAACAAAATGGCTTCTGTTCCTAAGTAGATGCCTAAGTTATCTAAGTTTTAATTGTCATTGAGAAAATTCATTACTAACATTTTTTCTTTTGTTTCAGGCTAAAATTATCTTATTTTACACCTTTATGGTCATTGCTTGTTTTCATGGGCAGATTTTGTGCAGTCCCTCATACCGTGTTAAAAAAGAATCAAAAATTACTAGCACCATAATTAGGACTGAAACTAGGAACAGCTCTTCATAACTGCGGATATGGTAATTGTAATTTATGTTGGCTTTTTATGCCACCATGACTTTTATGAAAAGCAAACAATCAAAACCAGGTTGACAACCCTGTATACTTTCTTTTTGCTAAACCTGACCCTTCCCCTTCTGGTTTCTGTGAGCTGTGGCCACACTATGGGAAAGCTGTGGGCTGAGCGTATCTGTCTATCAGGTGTTGCTGCACCTCTCCAGAATGTAACGTGAGCAAGCACTGGAGCTCACCCTCCTTACCCCCTCCTCCCTCTGTGCCACATCCTCAAGCAGCATCCTGACACAAGAGGAGGACTGCATGTATACGGACATGAAGAGGTGCCTCTCCTTCACATGGGGCTGAGCTCTTTGCTTTTATACCTCTTTGCCTCAGAAGGAGAGAAACCTGCAAAGCAAGTGAACGCAGCTTTTAAAATAACCGTTTTAATGCAAGTCTGAGAAGTGCAAACAAGCTGGGCTGACTTTCACAGAAGAGAAAGGGAAGCGAGCCCTGGCCATATTTTCCTCCTGCTTTGTGCCTTCTCCTGTCCTGCCAAAGTGACATTGACTATTCCTGCTCCCGCCAGGCACTGCCAGCCTGGCTGCCTGCAGACCCCTGGTTTGAGGGGGAGAGGAGCCCTGTGCTCTTGCTCGGCAGCTCGCAAGGATGCAGTAACTGAGCTGGCAAAGTCAGAGGACCCAGTGGATGTGAACCCACAATGCTAAGAGTGCTACCGAGCTACAAGAACCTGACACAGAGATGTTTGGCCCCAAACCCTACTCCTAAGCATGTCTGCTGGGCAAGGATCTATTGCAACCTCTCTCATTTCAAGATATTGCAAAAGTACTTTAAACAATTTAAAAATATGACAGGTTGTTGTTTTGTTTTTTTTTTTTTTCAAAACTAAGTGTTTATATTTGAGAGGGTTGCAAGCTTGCCTTTTTAGAGGTAATTGTACAAAACCACAGATGTTTCATGTTTCAATCACTTGTCATGAACCTTGAGATCTAGTGCTGCACTCAGGCAGATCTTTAGGCTTAGAAGCTTGGGGCCATCTGGTAGACCATCCATATGTTGTCACTCTGTCCTTTCAGTGATGACTCAAGACACTAAAAAATTCCCACTTTGATGATTTGTCTTTTATTCTTTTTACATCAATATTAACATACAAATAAAACCCAGAAAGTTATTATGTATATGAACATATCATTAATATCAGTGTTGAATGACTAAGTAAGATAAGAGTGCTTTTTCTCCTCCCCTGCATTTCCACGGAATAAGAAACTGGTAATATGCCTGAAAGCTCTCTTCTAAAATGTTACTTCACAATCACTGACTAGAAAGATCAGAACATTTCCTGAAATGTTGTGGTTTGCATAAGGTCACAGAAAAGATCAAATGGAAAAATTGCACCATATACCAGTTGACATATGTGAGTCTTTCGATCACTACATTTTCTATTTTGTCATTTTGAATATTTCCTGGCAAAAGGAAATTTACTTTATTATGTGTATATCTGTATTTATACACACACCCATATATAGGTAAGCGCAAAGACTTTGGTTGTTTCAAATGCAACTGCAAAAGTGAGGTTACTTCAGAGAATTAACAGCAATAAAATGATGTCATTTTTCTTTGAAAGACAAGAAAGCATGAATAAAGATTAGATTTAGGAAAAAAAATCACCTGGAAAAACATACCACTACAGTAAGCAGTAACTATTCTTTATCACAGTGCGGTTGGATGGTCACTTACAGCTATGGCAGTGTGGCAGGTGTCCCTGAATACTACTGAGGTCTGCATGCTAATGGCTCTATATTTTTCTCAACATTGTTAACTGAAATACATAGGAAGGTAAATTAAATAACATTAAGGGAATGTCAGAGTATCAGTACCAATAGAGCATTGGAAGCCTTAGAGCTACAATGTGTTGTCTGGCTCACAGTGTATCTGAAGTTCATCTGAAAAGTTGGAAGGGGCTGCAGGAAGTCATCTAATACATCCAAGAGATAACAATGTAAATCAGGTTTTGTGGCAATTAAGGTATGTGTGGTGAAAACAGAGGCAGATGCATGTTTAGATTAGTGAGTTATGCCAGGTATGATCAGTGCTGAAACTTCAAGAATTGATTGCCAAATTTGTTGTTATTCCCATTCTGGGCAAAGATTTGGGAATATGAGAAGAGTCATTAATTAACATCACCTCTCTCAACACATACCAGTGTAATGATTAGCAGAAACATCTGAAAACATGCTATGCAGCCCCCTGTAGAACTGGCTGCTGACATGATCCAATAATTCTGTCTTACATTTTGTTGTGTTTTGTCTTTTGCCTCCTGGTCTCCTAGCATGATATTTTCTCATCTTTTTTTGTCTTAACCCTTGATGTTGGAAACTAAAATGAAATATATGACAGAGCCTTCAGTTCCCTGGGTCAGTAGCAACATTCACTTGCTGAGGGTTAACCACACATCGAAGAGGTGTTTTGAATGGTCCTTTTAACCCTGCAACACTCTGGCATGTAACAAAGAAAACTGTATTGGCAAGGGTCAATGTTATTCACAATGTTATCTTTCCTGCTTTGTTTATGGCAAGAACCTGTGCTTATAATTTATCATAGTTCACTTCTGAAGTCTGGTGTTGTCATGTAAAGCCAAACAGAGTAGATGTTGTTATGATGATGATGATGAACTTTATTATTGATGTTGTTATAAAGTAAAGCCTGTTTAGGAGAGCAGTTACATGCATGGTACTAAAGCCCATGGAACTGAAAGGACTTCAGAGCTTCTACCCATGCTTGTTTAAATGCTGTTCTAAGTAGGGATGAACCTGAACATGTTTAAGTGCTTCACTGAACTGGAGCCTACTAGAGGTATGGAAAGTCTCATTTTCTTCATGGGATGAACCTTTGTTCATTCCTGCTAGACCATGCACGCATAAATCACGCTGAACAGCCAAAGAAGTATCTCCCTGCATCAATTCCTGGATTGCTTAAACTTAACACCTAATTACAGAGCTGGTGAACCTAGATACACTGAAGGCGGTTTGAAAGGCTGCCTGAAACATCATGGGTTGAGATGCCTTTGTCGGGAGCATTGTGCTGTGATGTGTAACGTGGGTAGATTCCTGTGGGATGTTGACAGTTTGTGGGAAATGCATGTAGGAGGAACTGGGTTACAAAGACCAGGGGTTTTAATGTTTTTTTCTTTGTCTCTCTCATTGTACTGTTTGTGGGCTTGGGGATTTTTGGGGGCTGTTTTGTTTTTCCTCTTTTTAAGGAAGAGCTTCTGGTTTTGGAAAATTCTGGCCAATACATGCAGCATGTCATGAGTCACTCACTCCTGGAGGTTCAATACTACACCAGCCCTACCCTCCCAAAAGGATGCTGGTAGATGCTACTGAAAGCCCTAATGTTCCTTTTTCGCTCATGGCATTTATATGGAGTGATAATCACTTGATAAGCCATGGATTTATGTAACAAATTAATTAGCCCTGCAGCGTTTTCTCCACTCCCTGCCTGCCAGTCTGTCTCTGCTGGGACTTGTTCAGGTTTTTTCCAAACAGTCACAAATAACTCTCACTATTATTATTTTCTTTTAAATCATTTTTCAGGAAAATGTTTTTTCCTCCTCACACCAGAGTGGATTTTTTCCTGTGTGTTATTCTGGCCTGAGGCACAGGGCAGGTGTGATTCAGGTCTGTGTTAGCAGTGGGTTCTCCGCATGCAAACATGCAGAGTTTAAAGTTCACTGGCTTACAGCAATGCAAGGATAGGGCCAGAAGCTTTGCCACTGGAAAAGGATGAATCTTACCTTCAACTTGTGACTCTTGCATCTAATATCAACAGGGCATGAGATATCATTTCCGAAGTAGTAATGCCATTAATTATAGAAAAACTATTCTTGTGACATTCTTCATACTGTACTTCCTTTTTCCTTTTCTGACTGTATGCTGGAATTGGTATATGGTATCAGACCAGGATCTGTTTAAACTAAAGATGGTGTATACAACTCCTTGAAAAATATTTCTTGAACTTCATTAATTTGCATATTCTAGTTTTCTGTATAAGCATTCAGTCCATTTTAATCCTTCTAGAACAAAGAGTCTTGGAGAATAATTTTGTATTTGTGTTGTGTGAAAAAATGCAGTCTTTTATCACTCTTTATGGATTTCAGTTTTTGAATGAGAGAAATGTTGAATAGCAGCACAGGATATTTCATTTGTATTAGAGCCGTCATACTTCAACCTTTAATATATTCCTTCTTATTTTGTCTTTAAATTACATGGACCTAATCCTTTTTATCTTTTCATATAGAAAATTCTTCATTCCTCTACTTATTTTAATTATTTTTTATCTGAATCCCCCCGGTTATTGTATTATCTCTTACAAAAGCACTGACCAAAACTGAACGCAGCATCCCAGCTGGCAATGTGTTATTCACTTACCTATCGCATTATACAGTTTATAATGTATTTTCCACCCGGTGTCTTATGCCTCACAATACATCATTTGCCCTTTTTTTTTTTTTTTTCTTTTCACATAGATGACATCTCTACAGAAGCTTTCCTGCAGAGCTGTCATCAGGAGTGATCCAACCCTTTTCCAGAGTGTCACGAAGTGACTTTCCCATCACTTCTACTAGTGGTTGTTGCTTTTTATTGATCAGTATGGTCTGAGCTGCCATTCACCTGGCCTTGTTAGGGTCCTCACCATGTTCTTCCTCAGTTTTTGGCCAATACTTTATGTGCATATGTGTGTGCCTGTGTGCGTGTGTTCTGCAGATGCTCCCATGTAAAAGCCCTTTCTTGGGTTCATTCCCATCAACAGCCCTGCTGGAAGATAGGGGACAGCCTGCCTCACTTTCTGCCAGGCCATCTAGGTTGTTTGTTCTTACTCTTCATTTCACGCCTCTATACTGTGCTCCAGTTGTTAGTGCAGAGCTGTTACTGGAGCTCATGCAGGCACATCTGAGCTGCCTTTGAACTTGTTCACTCAGGTGAAGCTGGCAGCAGTAGGTAGTGTGGGAGGCTGTGAGCCCTCCTGGTTTGCACAGCCTGCGTTAGGTAGCTGTGATGATCTCTGTGCTGATACACCTACCTCCTGTGGTACGGGAACTGTGCTAGCAAAAAATGACTTGTGTAAAGCTCCTCAACCTTCACCTGCGCCTCTGACGGCAACTTGTTCATGGCCTTCATATCTCATCCATGAGGAGGATTTCTCCAGCATTCCAGTCTGCCATGTGTGTTAAAGAGCCTTACTGGAAAAAAACACCTTATCAAAGGCTAGTGCATTATACACGCTGAGGTAACTCCACCCATTCCAGCTTTTTATAGGCTTCAGTCTAACAAAACTCATAATCAGTTGCTTAGTACTAAGCTCTTGCCAGTGGGATTTTTCCTGTGCTCAAGTGCAAAGGCATGCTCCTGTGCTGTACTCAGCAACAGATGAAGAAATAGGCCATTTTATGGGGTATAAGTCTTTACACTTTAATATCTAAAAAGCTTCTTTCTGTAGCATGCA
This sequence comes from Falco cherrug, assembly GCF_023634085.1. Lineage (NCBI taxonomy): Eukaryota > Metazoa > Chordata > Aves > Falconiformes > Falconidae > Falco > Falco cherrug. Next base: position 81,162,244 of record NC_073698.1, read on the forward strand.
GAGCAGGTACAGGTCTGTGGTCCTCTGCTACGAAGCTTACTTACTGATAGCTGGAAACGTTGGCTGCACTATCTTTATTAACTCAGGCCAAAAGAGCATTCAGATGAAGCAATAATTTGAGCAAGATTAAGAGGAAAGGAGAGAGCACATGGGCAGTTAGTCACCAGAGGTACGCACGTATGCATAAAGTAAATCCCCAACCTGTTAGAGTAATGCACTTAGTTACTGGAAATGCTATATGAGCTTACTTTCATGAGCAAGGATGAAAGAACTTGTTTAACCTTTGTACAGCATTTTCCACCCACACAGAAAAGTGACATCAGATGCTTTGTATAGGTAAAAAACAAGTCAGCATTTGGGAGACTCCTGAACAAGAGACAGAGATACCTCCTTAACACTAGAGTTTGTTCACTTGCTACATGCTTGCAGTGGGTAACTTGAAACTTCTCATTACTTATTTCTGGATCTTAATGACTCCAACTCAGAAAGAGAGCCCTTCAGCCCCGTGCATCAAGCACTGGGCATGAAGCACTTGCTAGAGGGTATTTTATGTTTGTGTATGCACCGTAAAGTAAAGCTTTTGCATCTAAATTGGGGAATATTTTACTTTTCAACATGCTGCTGATTGAATCATTGGCACTGAAGAGGGTTTTTCACGAGGTCAGTCATTAGCTGGCCTTATAGCAAGAACATAAAGCCCTGGAATAGGAGTTTAAAGGAGCATCACCGAGACAGCTAAGTAAGATGCAGGCTGGAGGTGTCTACCTCTGTGCAACACCTGAAAGGATTTCAGTCCACTTCAGGGTCACCTAAACAGTACTGCAGGATTTCTGAAGTTCAGGGTTTCTAATCTTTGTGGAGCATCTCTGTGCTAATATTTTCGGTTACTTTCAAAACAGGTTGGGGCTTAGTTCCTGCCTGTGCCATCATACAACAAGAAATGATTTGGTTTTAATTGATGCTTTTGACCTATGCGAACACACTTATTCCTCTCTCCTCCCTGCTGCCCCACACCCCACCCTCCCCCCCTGTGTTTGAGAAATAAACTTTTAAGTCCCAGGAGAAGTAGCATGTGTTTGTGAAGGGAGAAGGTGGGGGTGGTGGAGGTGGTGGAAGGAGTTTAGTTTGTCAACACGACAGCCAGGAAGCAAGTTATTTATAATGGTTGTGGTGGAGAGGGGGCCAGCCCACATGTTCTTTAGAAAGAGTTTAACTAATCACATGGTACAGCTAAATCTGTTATTTGTAAATACGTTTCACTTGCAGCCTGGATGGACAGAGGCAGAGTGGAAAGAGGATCGCGGCAGAGGGCATGGCTGGTCTGGATCAGTGCACCTGCCCCTGGGTGCTGCCCCCACGCCACTGCCCAGCTGCCTCTGGAGTTGAGCCATGCACCTGAAGAGGACTTTGCTGCCCCTAAAGTGTGAATGGAGGCACACAGGAACTGATGCTTTCGCAGAATTCAAAAATCCTTTATTTAAAACACGGCTCTGACAATGCACAGCCTAAATTTTGAACAAGTTCTTAAACCACAGAATATCTCATTTTCAGCTGGGTGTCATGAGAAAGTTAACTGTGAGAGGTGTATGATCATGAGGCTATCCTTGGCTGGACTGCCATCAAAAAGTGGATTTTGGACACAGAAAGATTTTAAAAATCACTGCTTCAATACAGTCACACTTAGATTTTATTTTTCTACAGTGTAGAGCATATAGTAAGCTATTCTTGCGGATTGAATGACAGTCTAAGTCCCATGATGTATGCATGACACGGACTTGACACTGCTGCTACATTCCTTCAGTTCAACAGCCGTGTGAAGGCTGTATCATCCTGAGCTTAAAAAGGTCAAAAAATAGCTTTATCTCAAGAGAGATAGCCCACGATTTAATGCTTGGCCATGCAAACTCAGATCACATGCCTGTGTATTTATATGTATATATACATATATATATATGCATACACATGAACAGATACATATACACAAGAGTATTGCATTATTCAATACAGATATATTTTAATTCCATTTTCTTACAGTGAAAAAAAACAAACAACAAACCACAAATAAGCTCATCTCCTTTTTTTTTTTTTTCTCCTTAAAAAGCAGCAAAAGGCTGAAGCACTTGACGTAGACGATTAAAGTTGGGGGAACATGCAAGTATTTGTACCTAATTTTTTATACTTGGAAAAGTAGATAGAAGATACACTTTCAATTAAAAAATATAGATTAAAATCCATACTGAGGTTTAGCTCGCTAAAGAAAAGGCAAGAAGAGAGAAGCTGCAAGAGGTATTGCTGTAGCAATATCCCTGAGTTACATCCATTTACAGGTTAGAAAACTAAAAATGCTTAAAGGCATGCCTTGCCCTTCTTACTCTGGGAGTCCTCCCGCCGGGGTCCCGCAGAGCTCTGCCACCGCAGCAGCTGGAGGGCCAGCTGGGGACACACCATGCACCCCAGTGCAGAAGCTTCACAGGAAGCACGGAGTGAAATTTCTGGCTGAAATTCTGGCCCTATTGAGGTTAGCAGGTGTTTTGGGGCTGACTGCAATGCAGCCAGAATTTAATCCTCTTTCTCCAAAAGAAAAGGTAGGAACCAACATTAACACCCAGGTACAGAACTGCAGGAGTTCTTTATTTTTTTAGTATCAGGGACCTGCTTTTGGCCTGGAAGATCACAGGATGAGCCAAGAAAGGAAATGATGGAACAAAAATCAGTCGCTATTTCACTGATTTCCTGGTGTTCCAGAAAGGGAGGAAATTAAGATCAGTGGTAATTTATACATACCTTGCTGGCAAGATTTACCAGAACTTTCACACATCTGAGACTAAAAGAATATATTTGACAGGTTTTGCTCTCATTAAAACAAAACAAAACAGAAGACATCCGAGAGCAAACATGGAAAGCTACATTTTGAAAGCACAAAGTTTTAAAAGGAATAAATATTTGGAAAAGATCTTTTAGAAGACAAACACTGTGGTACCCTAAAATGCAGGACACCCTGTGCTCTTCCGATTCTGCATACAATGATGGAAATTGCTGCACCCTCAGCATCATTGTGAAGGGTCTTTGTTCATAGTCAGCGGAACATGACACTGGCAAGGTGCTAATAGGAGATCTTACTTAAAAGTTACAATTCGTAACCAGTCTGTGAAGTCTTGCAAATAAAGATTAAATGGAATTCCCATGAGATTAATACATACATGAAAAGCAGTTATTCTAGCAAGCAACTCTATTTTGCTTCTCAGGCCAATTAGACAGAACAGAACACTATTTAGGGATGCATAGGGAGAGAAATTAAATTTCCATTTTAGCAATAATAACAGACTCTACAAATTTCCATTTCAGCTTTTAGTTTATTTTTTTTAGTGTAATGTTTATATTTCGGGATGGAGACAATGGATCAGCAAAAGCCATCCTGGCCCTACAGGTTCTAAAGACTGGCTCTAGTAAATTGCAAAGGTGACTGAGCCCATACAGCCCCATGTGGGGCTGTGACATAGTGCAGCTCTTCCCAGTGGATTATAAATAACATTTTCCCTGGGAAGTACAGGAGTCTTCTTGACCTTAATACTTTCCTACATTTCTATCAGGCTAATCTCTATGCTATGTCCTTGTGTTACCTAAAATAAGTGACAGCAAGCAACATCTTCTGGGTCTCCCAACTATGGGTTTTGGCTGGTATTTTTCCCAGGAATAAATTCAGGTAGGCAAATCCCAGCACTCCAGTTCAATTGTAATAATACAATTTTATACCCCTAACACTGGATTGTAATTTCTTGGGATCTTACCTGTATTTTGGACCATGATCAACAAATGATAAATTGATATCATCTGCAGATAGTATCAGTCTAACGTTATAATAGCTATGGCTAATTATTTAAATTAATGGCAAACAATTTAATAGGACTTTTTTCCGTAAATTTATTTTAAAATGATACATAATTATCCTAAATGGGAAAAAGTGTTTAAACTGGCAAGCAAACTAATTGAGACAAATGTCTCAAAACCACGATCTCTTTTCTAGGAGAGGAAATGCTACAGTAAGACTGGCAGCAGATGAAACTCTATAAGATTTATAGAACTTACTTGTACCAAAAGCCTATAATAACTTTAACGGCATTATTCAATCCATTTACAGCTAGTATGCTCTTTCTAGACTGAGTATGGATCCAAACCGGAAACCTGTGCTTCCCGAGTTTCAGAAATGTTTGGTCTCAAAATTCTGGTTCTTTATGCATTTTATGGACTTTGAGTAGAACTGGATCAAAAAATTCCAGCAAGAGCAGTTTCAGCATCAGTGTTCCATACCTGAAGCTGCATGCTAGCATTGATCAGGCTGTGTTGCAAGTATTGTGAAACTGGAATATTTGTTTTGAAAAGGCACAGATCCTGAAGCTGAAAAGTCTCAGCTTTTTTTTTTTTTTTTTTTTTTTTTGGTGAACAATTTATTTCTAGCACTAAAGCCCTAGCTTTTTTTTTTTTTTTTCCCTGTACAAAATGTGAGCTTGACTTACTAATGGAAAATTATGATTAGGCTTAAATTCATATTTTCTCATTTATATATTTGGAGAGCAGAGGTGGCATTTAATCAGGAAAGGAAGCAGCCAGAGTTTTCATTCTCAACCTACCAAACCATGGTGCTGCCCTGCAGAAATCTCTCGTGTCTCCCATGCACCAGGCAGCAGCAAATGAGCCCATTAGGTAGTTCTTCCTGTTCAGATAACCAGCTGGGTAACAGTTAATCCTGACATTTTAAAGAGAACCAACAATTCAACTATAATTTCTACAACAATTCAACTATAATTTCTACAGCTGTGAGAGAGTTCATTATGCCAAGGGACTTCACCTACAAAGTACAAACAAAGTGAATCCGGAGAGGATTTGAATAAAAAGGAGTTAAGCTATGTGGAGGGACAATGCGGAAGATCAAACAGAATTAGGAGTACGAAGGCTGCCTTTGTGTAAACACGAATGTATGAGAAGAGATTTTGGACTGAACAGAATTTCACCAGGGAACTGGGCTCCCCACGCACACGCACTGTGGGCTAAGCTTCCCTATCATCAGACTTGAATTTTGCCAAAGTGCAGCACAGTGTGAGGAAGTTTCAGGCAGAGCTGCAGTACAGAGAAGCAACTCAGGAGGTCAAATAAACGAAGAGAGTATAGACACCTAGAAAGAGCACACATAATTTTTTTTTTTTTTTTTTTTTTTTTTTGGTTCTATGGATCCTAGAAGACAAACCCTGTTCAAGGCAATCTGTCAAAGCAGATTTCAACCGCGCTGTGCTGGCATCCTCAGAAAGTCCTTCCCTGCTGGGTGGGCACCCAGTAATGGGCTGCAGGACACAGGGTAAAAACCATAATTCAAAGCCGTAAAGCAATGTATATTAGGCTATTGGGTGAGCTGCACAGTACCCTGGTGTTGCGTGACCTAGCCTACCGAGAGCCATATGCAGACAGAACTTGCAGGTAGAGACCTTGAAGAGCACATTAAACCACATCAAGGCCTCTGTAAGCTACTTCTAAAATGTTAGACAAGCAGCTTCCTTCAAGAGCGGTGGCAATAATAAGAGAGACAGAGATAGAGAACATAATTGGCTGAAAATAATTTTACTGCCAGAATGCTCTTTTGAACTGCTTACTATAGCTTCACAGCAAGTTATTTGCAACTTGAGGCTGTATTTAGCAAAGTTTCATTTGAAACAAAAAAAGAAGAGCAGATACAATCCCGTATGTCTACTAAGTAAGTAGTACTAGCTGTCAAGAGGAAAATATGACTGGGCCAGCAGTGTTACCAGCTTTTGATCTTTTGGAAATACTTAGAATGGATGCAATTAGAGGGAGGGTGTGAAAAGTGTCTGATGGTGTGTTACTGAATGGGGGAGTGAGTGGGTTGTGGTAGTCGTCGTTTTTAAATTGTATTAATAAAATAGTTGCAAGCATGACTCATGTGGTGGCGATCTCCTTCCTGACCTAAAAGGAAGGAGGAGAGCCGGTCCCACCTGCAGCCCATCAGCTCCCATCACAGCTGTCGGGGCCAGTGGGATACAGTGTTGTGGGCCCAGGTGAGATGTTGAAGGTGAGACTCTTGGCGGCATCACAGCAGCCTGGCTTCAAAACAGGCAGGAAGCTGCTGCATCTCAGTGTGCCAGGGCTGTGCTTGCGACAGGTGTCTCCTAAAAAGCTGAAATGGACCCCTGGGTGATGGCAGGGATGTGCTGCTGGTGCGAGGCCCTTCGCTGCACCATTACGCCTGCCATCATTTCACCCCTGTGGCCCAGGGTTTTCTCCCCCAAAGCAAGATGGCCATGGTGCCCTGAGAAATAATCTCCCCATTTTGGCTCAGCCAGGACTATGCTTTAATTAGACACAGCAGTATTCTCTAAAAAACCCTGCAACATGTTGGCCACAGCTGATGTTAAGAGCAACTAGAGAATTACGAGACAGGCTTTCACATATGGCTTTTTTTCATTGCTCCCTATGCAACCCAGTGCCTTCAGAGAATAGCTGTGCTGTTTGTTTATTATTGTTATTAGCTTTTATTAGATTCAATGTAACCTACCTCAGAGTGCTCCCTGTTTTTCAATTTCTGGTTTGACATAGTTATCTGTACTGAGGAAGAGTTCATCATATTGTAGAAATTATTATAAAGTAAAATATTATAGGATAAATTATTAAAATTTCTTATATAATATTTTAATAAATAATAACCAATTGTTGAAAAAATATTACATGTGAATACTTTTGCAGCTGGCTGGGGGGATTGCAAGAAATTTTAGCAGCTATGAAATGTTTACATTTGTGGTATATATAGGAAAATTGAGGATTTTTTTTATATAAAGCAATACCTTGATTCACACACTGTTTTGAGGTGAAGAGCTGTAGCAGTTCTAGCAATTGGTTGACACTGCATCCACCTATTACAGTAGGTGAAACACTTATTTTTATAGATGTAAAAAAGCTATACAGATTATTTTTGTTTGCTGTGCAAATAAATAGCTAATGTTGACATATCAATCATCGTCATTAGCCTTCAGCCCAAACATCCTACTGAGACCAATTGGATCAGCTTATGACCACACAGAACCCTCGCTTCAGGCTGTCTGAAGAGGTAGGCATAATTTCCCTGTGCCAGGCTCCTGGTCAGCTACTGTCTGGAAAGCTGCTTCCATCACTACAAAAAGCAGAGTCTGAAATACGATGGAAACGATGGTTTAGTTCCCAGATAGTCCCACTTTTTCCCACTGCAAACCAGTTCCAAGTTTCAGGTGCTGAGAGCCATGATGACTCGTTGCATTCACTGCACTTCTTCAGAGACCCATGTCCCCCTGTTGTCAACTTCTTCCCCACTCTCACTAGAAACTTTCTCCTCTGTGCCTCTCCTGTACCCTCTGTTCCCAAACCTTTGCTTCCACATCTTGTTGCACAGCTGCAACACCAGAGCCCTGCCCTGCTTCAGAGCCCCATGTGAGGACCATCTCCTGCCTCTGCTACAGAACCTGGTGCATCTGCTGAGTGGAGCAAGGCTGCGACAGACACGCAGCCAGGAACATGTGTCTCCTGCAGGGTGCTTACCTGAGTTCTGCAAGACAGCCTGTAGCTCACAATGTGGCACAAAGCCACCACCTGTCCCCTTCTCTGTGCCATGATGTGATGCATTTCCATGATCATGTTCCCTAGCTGAGCAAAGGCACGGTGATAAGGATGGTATTGAAGGTGGGGGAAGAACAGCCAACGGAGTAAGGGGAAGGTGGCACATCCGAAGCAGAGCTGGCAGATTTGTAAAGAGGCATAGCTAACACCAGTAATGTAAATGTCCAGACGGATTACCCAATACATCAGGAAAAGGCAAGAAACACTGGTTTCAAGAATGGAGAATTTAGAGCAGTTCTGTATGTGAGATTATTCAGTCAAGAAAGCAGATGCAAAATTGCAGATTTTTATAAGGTTCCTCACATTTACGCACTGTAGCTGAAGCTACCACTTGGTTCACATGCAGCCCAAGTGCTCTTCCCAGCTCTGAAGGTGCTGTCCACATGAGAGCCAGATGGGGACCAATGCACTGAAACCTGCCCCAGCCTGCAAACAGACCCGTGCAGGGGGGATCAGTGTGGCTGCAAACCATCTTCATTCAGGATGCCTGCCACTTTTCCTCTTCTACTTTCTCGGTGGCTTTTTCTGCTGGTTCCCCTCCTGCGGGGATGGGAGGACCATAGGCTGACTACTATTGTGCATGTTTTAACAGAGCCAGACTGGGCCATTTGGGATATTTTACCACATTACTATTGCAGCCAGCCATCTATTATGTGAGGTGAGTAATCCAGATTGTCTATAACTGGGTGAAGAGATGGCCAGCGGCTTTGCATAAACCACTTGGATTCTAGCTAGCCTCCTTAGCCCCAACTCAGAGTTAACTATAGATGAACAGTGTAGGTGTTTCTGCACTGTGCTTCCAACATGTGCCTGACCCCAATGCACAACTTGTCCCAGCCCCTGATCCTAGAATGGGGAATTGATTGTAGCATGGAATCACACTACAAGAGTTGCATTGGCAGGACTGTCAGTGTGGGGTATCATAGAGAGCTTTACTGCAGCTGGTGACCCTGACGTGATAATCTACAATTCCCCCTTCTTTATTTTGAACAGAAACAACATACAGGTTAAACTGCTTTTGAATCATAGATCTTATACAACTCGACACACAGGGAACAACCATCGATATAGCTACAATTACCAATAACAACATTCCTCCGCATACTATAAGCTCCTGCAACCATCTGGTGATTCCCCACGACTTAAAAAGATTCCGCAACCAATCTCCCGATAGTTCATGCTGTAAGTCCTTTGACATGTCCTTTAACTTTTGTAATTGACTGTGAATCAACTTTGAATGGTCTGAAAGGTTCATACAACACATTCCTTCAAAATCCTCACTCCCATGTCCCTGTGCTAATAACAAAAAATCTATTGCTGCTCTATTTTGAAGCGTTGTATGTCTTATTGATCCTACATCTACAGTTAATTGCGAGATCATATTTGCTGTCAAGTTAGTTTGCTTTGCCATATAACATGCTAATTTATCTATATCTACTAATGCTTTACCTACCGCAACATGGGGGCTTAAACATGGCTGCTAACACTCGTGAGGCTTCTCCCCAAGTCTGAACTTTTGATTTTCAGGTTTTTTTATACACCCCTAAATCTCGTCGCTCTCTTTTCTTCTTGCTTCAAGTGTAATTTAATAACTCTGCCATCTTGGGCACAAACACTGTCAATCTACCCAGTGTTCATGGTCCTCCTACCGGTCGAGACGGGGTACCTGACCAGGCCCTGTCCCCACAGATTAGAAATATTCCCAGTGGCAAAACCGTTGGTGACCCACACCACCAAGTGGTATTTTTATATGCATTATTCTCTGGACTTATCCTCTGCATATCTGCATCATTGAGCTGGGGGAGTATCAAATGTCAACTGACAATAAACTTCCCCCCTCCTCCCCCACCTTATGAGCATTTTTCTCATTTTACAGTCTAGCAAAACTGATGCAAAGATAGTTCAGGTGACTTACACAAAGTCACTTATCAGGTGAGTATCAGTCAAAATATAGACAAAGTTGTCTGAATCCCTTTATAAGCAGCTTTTGTCTCATATTTTGGCCTGACTTAGCATCATCTGACATCCCAAGGACTTTTGAGTATATACTGTCTTGAACAATGCATGGGAATGGCTGCGTGACATTCACCAGACCCCTGAAAACTTAATGCAGAAATCTAGTAGTGGCTGTGATGTGCTTTTATGTACACATTGAATCAAACCTCACTTCAGTATACAGTCACATTACTGTAAGTCAGATTTATCCCCATCGTAACTCTGTTGGCTTTAATGAAGTGGCACCAGAAACTAGGTTTGTCTATGAAATATTAAAGTAAATTTCAGAAACATGTTTTTCAGCCCATGTGCAACTGTTTTCCACAGTGGAAAGAGTACATTATTTGGCCATTGAAGGAATAGAAACACCAACAGTTTGAGTATAATATTGAAGAAAGTAAGGTTTTTCTTCATCTGTTCTCTTCATGTGTGGAAGGAAAGTGAACTGGTTGTGTTTAAAAATGTGTCCAAGCACATCTGAAAAGTAATTAAGTAACATATAAAATGACTCAAGAAAAAAAAAAACAGGACGTTTTCAGCAGTGCTGGAAAACACGCTTTGAGACCAGAATTCACTCTAAAACCAGGTGGGATTTTTTTTGTTTCATTTGTTGGCTGATTTTTTTAAAATGCAACTCAGGTTTATCAGAACATGGCAGAAAAAAATCCTGTCCACAGCATTTTTTTCTGTGAGGGACGTCACAATGGCAGAAATTTCACAAGAACAACTGGCAGCATCAGATTTCCAACTTTGAATTGGTTTGGGGCCAAAAGAGTCATTGACTTTTCACTTTCTGATGGAGTTTATAAATAATCATAGTGTCTTTTTTCTGCAAAAATAAAACTAGTATGATGCTAATTAGATACAAAAAACCTAGTTCTGATCAACTTTTAATGTCTTCGTCTTATCATTTAATATAGTCATCTCTATATTTTGCACATTCAGTCATATTTGAACTCAGATAAGATAGCTTTAATGAAATATTAAATAAATGACAAAGTTTTACAGAGAATTTTTTGTGTTTTGGACAGTAAAAACAAAGAAAACTGGTAAATGACTATTCAGTTCCTCTATTTAAATACCTATAGAAAATAAGGTAAATAAAATATATTTGACAGTGAATATGTCCAGTGGGAATATCTCCTTGTGTTTTACTTTATAGTAGCTAAACATTAAGTCAAGCCTTTAACTTGAATTTAATGTTTTAAAGCAATATCAATCAAGGCACAAGGCATTTCCTGGGAATTAATGACTGACTGGGAGAGCTGATGGGCCAATGTGAAGCTGAGGGCCATTAACCTCAGCTAGTCATTAATTTCCATGAAAATTCCCTGTGCTGAAGTTGTTAGTGCTTTTTATAATCTTTTTATATATTAAGTCTATGTATATAAACATCTTCCCTCCTGCCCAAGCAATTTTTAAAAAGATACCATATGAAGGAGACATTTAGGTAATAATGCTGTATCCCTTGGCTTTCCTGTTAAATTAAAAAAGGAAAGGCAAAATTAAAAAGAGAAAGAAACCCAAACCATTTTAGAAGCAAAATATGAATTCCCTAAATGAACACTGTAAGGATTGTCTGAGAACTCCAGTACAGTTGTGCACAGGGAGCAAGGCAGACCGTCATCTTCTGCAGTCAGTGGTACCCAGATGGCTGTGATGAAGCTGCCAGCAGCCTCCTCATTTCTTCCAGAGGTTCCACAAAGTCAAGTCTCTGGTGTTCCCTGCGCTGACACTGCTCACCCCTGTTTATTGCTGATATCTCGCTTTTGTACTCTTTCCCAGGATTAGAACATACCAAGACCCCTTCAAATTAATGTTAACACTTGGAACAGAAAACGTTCATGTAAAACCATCATTTGCCAAGAGCAAGCAGGTGGATGGAGGTGAACCTTTCCCTCTACTCAGCCCTGGTGGGGCCATACCTGGAATGCTGGGTCCAGTTCTGGGCTCTCCAGTACAAGAGAGACATGGACAGACCGGAGAGAGTCCAACAAAGGGCCACAAAGTTGTTTAAGGGACCAGAACATCACTCCCATGAGCGAAGACTGAGAGAGCTAGGACTGTTCAGCCTGGACATGAGAAGGCTCAGGGGCATCTCAGAAATAGCTGAAGGGAAGAGAAGCCTCTTTTAGGTGGTGCCCAGTGACAGGACCAGAGGCAGTGGGCACAAACTGAAACACAAGAAGCTCCAACTGAACACCAGGAAACATTTTTTCACTTTGAGGGTGACTGAGCCCTGGCACAGGTTGCCCAGAGAGGTTGTAGAGTGTCCATCCTTGGAGATATTCAAAAGCTGCCTGGAGATGGACCGGGGGCAATGGGATGTAGGTGGCCCTGCTTGAGCAGGACCTTCAGAGGTCCCTTCCAACCTCAACCATTCTGTGATTCTGGGAAAATCAAGAGGTTTGAACATGGAAATGTTTATTTCTCTGGGCTCCTCAGGAAATCCTTATGTGTAATTGCCCAATTTCCAACATATTCTAGTTACACAAATGACCTGAATGGTGACAGACTCGTGGAATCAGTTCCTAAGCTATCCCATTGAGTTTAAAACCAAAAAGGAAGAGTTGTGATCCTCTATTCTGACATAAGATATTATGCTCCTATATAGATAGTTTGACAGGTCATCTTTGTGCATTATTAGCTCTCATTAATAAAGTTCATTGCGGTAATATCTCAGGGCCATTGGGGAATGGAATCCTATTGTGTTGAGGGAATAGAACAGAACATCAGACATTCCTATGACATTCACAATCTTACTTTTCCTACACTAGTTGAAACAATAATTAGATGATCCATAGCAACTCCAAGGAACAGAAATGGTGATAGCATTCTTTGTCCAGCTTTCATTTTTTGCCCTTGATGGTATTGATTTAACCTTTATGAAAATTAATCTCAGGAGAGGAACAGAACTTGAAGATTTTACTTTTGACTTTCAATTTCCAAGAGCAATTGCAAGTTGTTGCTCTTCCTGGTTGGTTGGGGTGTGTCTCTGTGTGTGTGTGTGTGCGCGCGTGCGTGTGCGCGTGTGTGTGTGTGTGTGTGTCTGTCTGTCTGTCTGTCTCTGTGTGTCTGTATGTGTGTGTCTTGATTTTCTTCTTTGATAAAGTGGTTACCAGCTAGTGCCTTGTAACTTGGCCAACTTGTTTTTAGGAGTCATTTGTTCATCTTATAATTGGCAATATAATGTTCCATCTCCTACTGTAGCTTGTTTAAAATCAGTCATTTCTAAAAACAAACGAAGACTCAGGGTTGGAAAAGGATGCTGAACCACGTGTAGGGTATTTTATTAATCTTAATATTTTTGTGCACCTGTGAAGTAATTGGTGTATATAAATCCATGATTAAATGCAGGTGGTAAAATAATTTCATCCCTGTATCAGACCCAGGGATGAAATTACTCACTTCACATGAGGAGTACCATCTATATTAGCATATTTAAGATACAATCCTTCAGCATGGAGAAGTAAAGAAAAAAATCCATGATTAGGAAAGGGCCACTCTTAAATCTGAAGCCCAGCTTCTGTTTAGGTAGCATTAATAGATGTTTGTCCATAGCTTATTTTCATCATGGATGATGCAAGGAAAGCAAGGAAATGGAATGCAACCCTAGTTCAACCTGACCAGAATCAAAATAGGAGATACCACCTCCCTCTTTGCCCCATTCTGACTGTGAATAGGAAAAAGGAAGCCTAAAGAAGATCCTAAACCAAACGCACCAATACAGAAATTCAGCAAACTCTGGGGAAGTCGTGATCCGAGTCACAATCTGAACTTTGTGGCTGACACTTCCTTCTTGAACGGGCTAAATTAAAATCTAAACCCCAGCAAACGAGGTTGAATTGACAGAGGAAAAAAAAAGACAGATATATACTGTGTTGCCTCAAACAGTGGCAAATTATCCAGTATGAAACTATAAAAAGCTGTATCAGTGCCTTTTCTTTTTGGCAAAACACCATATATTTGATAAAACTGTTTCCACTAACTGAAACAATTGCCAGTGAGGAGGCTGTATTTTATCATTTGAGATGCCACCCCAGCTGTAAGAGTTCTATTAGATTGTCTTGGCTCAGTGTTTGATATTTATTCTTATCATTTAGGAGCATCAGATACTCATGTCTTGGAAGATATCTATTGAATGGTGATAAGTGTTTGGTACTCGCACAAGTGATATTATTGCACTGGAGTTAACTCAGTTTCACAACCTTGCAAGTTCAGAGCATTATCACAGAAAGAGCTGGGAGCTTATATCAAACTGACCCATAATTAAGTTTGGCACTTGCTTGTATAAAATGTGGGATTTCTCTAGTGCTTTCCCCCCAAGACGTTCTACAATTCTTCTTTAGGCAGTTAATCATGTGATTATCTTATTCATTGCTACTATAAAATACTCACTTTATAAATGTATATATTGCATGGAGTGTTAGAGGCAGAGTCATTAGAAATAAATTTTAAGAAAGTACACTAAAGACTTGTAAAAAGACCCAAACCACTGGAAGACAAGCAGCCCACAAACTGCAGTGTTACGAGATGTAATGACTGCAGAGAGCAGAAAGAGGGGCCCTGTAACTTCTCTTCTATCTGGCTACGGAGTTGCTAAAGAAGTGTAACCAGGCAGAAAGAGTTGTTTACAGAGAATTGCAGTGACTCATTAGTGTGGCAGCTATTTGGTTAACCAATTAAGACATTATATTGATTTGCACAGCAGTTTCTAGAAATACATGTCAGTTTTATTGCTGCTGCTTTTAATAAGCAATGGTGTCTCTAACTAGGTCTAGTCCAGGGAAATGGTTGCATTAGAAAACAGATTAATAAATGCAGAGATAAATATGAGTTCAGCTGTTGATGTGGACAAAAATGGATACATTTCCAAGGGAGTTATATGGTCACGGCCATCTAATTTGTAAATCCATAGCTAGCTATGATCAGTTGCAAAATAGATTGAAAAACCTAATGATTTCCCAGTTTTCTGGAACTGAGCTCTTCTATTTTACATGAAAAATATATTTTTTGAAAGCCTGTATTGGAATCTACATGTAAACTCTATTGCTTTTTGGCTTCCTCTTAGAGATGGTTCCAGCAAAATCCATGTATTTTTCTGTGGAAAAAAGTGACTTGGGATCTACTGAAATCCACTGGGAGAAGAGCATTGTAAGGGCTTGAGCAGACCCGTGGTGAAGACTATTCTAAGAAATAATATTGATTCTACTGCATATGTTTAATTCACAAGCTTCAGTGAGTATGAACCTGTTACACAGACTGCAAAGGAAACACTTTAAAGGACAGCAGATGAAATACAAGAATTTTACTAAATGATTGTGTTTCCATGGAATTGCCACTCCAGCCTTACTTTGCTCAAGATAGATGGTTGCTAGCATGATGAAGAAACTGATATGAAGGAAAATCTCTGTTTTTCTTGAGTTGATAATTGGAGAGTTTGTATCTCTGCAACAATGAGTTTGGAAAGATTGTACAAACATCAAATCAAACCAGCCGATTTCACTAAAGCCTAGTCTCTTAAAATGTTGTGTAGGGTTTTTTAACATTTCATGACTGAATATAACTCTCAGATATTCTTTTCCAAAGAAGGAGAAAAAGGCTTTTGAGGGTCCTATTAATAGAAGGATGATAATTTAACCTGAGAGGAAAGATGTAACGTAAAGGATATTGGTTGTTGTTACAGGCAACTGTTACTCATTCCCAGCGATTTCAGATAAAGCAGACTCTTTGAGGGAGAACTTGTTCTAAGGGGATTGCTCAGCTGCTGCCTTCTGGGTTTTCTAGCCCTGGCTGGAGACACTGCCTTTGTAGCATCATTTGCTTAGATGTGGCACGCAGGATTATAAAATCTTCTTACCCTTGCAGAGGTCTGGCCACACTTCTCCTACTACCACCCTGAACCATCCCTTCCCACTGCGAGCTCATTTCCCTTGCTCTTCTGAATCCTGTGACAGGGAACATAATCTTGTCTCCAATTCTGCAGTTCTCAGGGGTGAATTTCAGTGCTTACTGACAAATGAATGCCTCTAAGCAGATGTTAATGCTATATTAATAGTTTTAACTAGAACAGCATTTTTAACCTTGATTGCCACAGCTCTGCCCATTTTTCCTTTGTCTCTGATGTCCAGGGAATGTGCAGGGAATGCTGCAGAGCCTTCACAATGGTCCAAGTTGTTAAAGCACCCTCATTGCACTGTGTTGGTTTTCACTGTACATAACAAACTGAAGCAAGAGGAGTGTGCCTGAAGTTAGGGTAACTTTCCAGCTGCTTGCAATGCATTTTGCAATGCATAGTTCATAAGGGCTATTTAACAAAGACTTCTCATTAGCATAATATTTTTGCATGTTAAATGTTTTATATGACATTTTTTTGCAGCTACTATGGGCAATAAATGAAATGGCTTTCCTGTAAGAAAATATTTTCTTGGTAAATGTACTTATCAGAGTGTTTTAACTCCTTACTACTGCTCAGAACCATCATGTGCTATCCTAACTGCATCTTTGATTGTGCATGTTCATCTGCAAACATCAAACAGCCCCCACTGCTATTCTTCCTCAACCAGCTGTTGGCTTTATTATGCCAAATTCTGGTTTCCATAGCATAGACTGAAATAATTTTTTTGATTATAAATGGATCAAAATTTGCTTCGTCACCTCAAACCTTGCTGAGCCTTCAAAGGGATTTTGCATGTAGAGAAAAAAACATACTTTTCCCAGAAGTAGTTTCTAGAGGCTACCTTGACACAAAGTGAAAGAGCTCTGTGCCAACCACTCAGCCTTGTTTAGCCAAAAAACAGAAGTGTGGTCCAGGCTGGACAGTGGAGAAAGCAGCCTTTAAGGTGATGACCTGCATAGCCCATGTTCTCGGAGGTATAAGCACACTTGGGTAGCAACTGAAATAAAAAACTGGTCTAGAAAAATGCTAGAGTAGAAAATCTTTTACCTGATCTGGTCTCAGATGGATGAGGTAGAACATGGTGTGGTAGATTAGACGCACAGACACAAGATGGTGTTTAATAAGTTCTGGTGGAAGGAAAGCGAGAGATGATTTACCACCACATACAGCAAATGGATGGTTTGTTGAGGTATATCAGTAGGAGTACTGAGTCACAGCTCATCATCTGGAACACTGGAAATTTTCAGTACTACAGCAACCCAGCAGTTGCTGTATATATTCTGGGAGCAAGGGGAAAGTGACAAGTAATGCTTTTTGGAGCATATTATAAAAGAAGTGGGTTTTATCTTCTGGGTGTTTCCATCCTATAAGTTTTCCTGTCAGATTTGGGAGAACAATATTTCACTTGGCTTTTGGTTTGTCTCTGAATCATTGTAACAATGGAATTTATTCTTACAAACCTGAATTGCTGGGGAAAAAAAAAAAAAAAAAGCCAAGCTGTCTGGGAGGTGGGTGGGAAAGAGGACGGGGATGGGGGGGTGGGGGGGGGGGGGGAGGGGCCGAGAAGAGAGTCTGCACGTGACTGATCCAATTTTCTGCATCTCACAAAACTCAAGGCAAATATGATGGCATTTGATTAATAGTTAATTGTGAAGTGACCAAACGCTTGTTTTCTTGGTTTGAAAATCACAATAAAGAGAGCATTTCTCCTGATATGGGCTAGATTTAAGAGCAGCATTATGTAAGACCTGAAAGGAGTGATGACTTTTTTTGGTAAAGGGAACAGCCTGTGCAGCGGACGTGCTTCAGTGACAAAGACAAGAACTTTCTGCTAGAGTTTAATATAATTGTAATAGTTATAGGAAAGACACCTGCAGACAAAACAATATGTTTATGGAGGAATTAGTGGAAAATTACTGAATTTTTCTAGACTGCTGGCATGTCAATGTGGTCTCTATTGCTGATGTACTGTTTGAAGAGACACAGTTGGACAAGCTGGTCCTTGAAGTCATTGGCAGACCTTACTGTAGGTAACTATGGACTTTCAGGGTGATGCTCTGATATCTGCTGGTTACATTTAATAAAAATTTAGTTGAGGATGCAAAACAGGAAAAGCTATCGTATTTTTTAATGCATATCATGTATTATATGCTCAGAGAGAAAGAGGATAAACAATCAATCTAGAGATAAAATAATCTAGAAATAAAATATTCTTTATTACTTCTTAGATGTAAAATCTTGTGCTGTATCTGTAACAATTGCCTTTGTAAGCAGAGGTACGGCACCCAAATTTCCCATGTTCGCATTGTCTTCTGAATTACTGGTGCCACTGGGTTGCTGGGGTTTGGAGTGAACGACTGGAGTTGTTTTCTTGGTTGGAGTAGAGTCAAAATGCTTTTTCCAAATGCCTGTACCAATTTTTATCCTCGTCTCTGCAGGTTTATTCACACGTTTTTGGTGAAAGCTTTGTTTGATTTTGATCTTTTTACATTATATGAATAGTTTGCGAAGTGCTTATATAGAATTCATGTTTATTAATTTTATGATATTAAATTGTTTAAGCTTTTTTCAGAGAAGTACCTGCCTATGTTGCTATCAAAGAATGCGTGCTATGCTTGCTACTTTTACTACATTCAGACTTCTGGTTTACTGGTCATTAAATATTCAGATAGTCTGGTGTCTCGCTTATGAGACCTAAGAAGAGGAACTGAAAGTAGCCTCAATTCTGTGGAAGACTAGAAAAAGGCAAGTGATTTTATTTTTGTAGCTTACTTCTTAGTATCACTAGACTGCAGCATGACAGCAGAGTTTATAACATGGCCTCATGGATTTCTGGCTTAGCTTGAAAAGGTTGTGTCCCAAAATATAGAATTGTAATTAAATGTTTGGGAAAGGTAGAGATTGTCGTAGCTAAAGTGGAATCTATCACCGTGAAAAGAATGAACGTAACAGATTTTTATTATACAAATTGGAGAACAGTATCAGTTGGTATGACACCTCATCAATGCACTCATCTCCTCCCAACCCTCTTCTAGCTTGGTTGGGCTACTGGATGGTGCCAGCACGTTCTTTTAATGTCAGTATGACAGGGAAACCCATTTGAACAAAAAGATACAAACCTCAGAATTTAAACACATCATTTGTTTTGAAAATGCAAAGGCATCAGGCAAAAGACAGCAAATGAGAGACCTGTTAGCAAGGGACGGGCCGCTCCCCCATTAGTGCGGGAGCTGGGACGTACACAGCGCACGCAGCCCCAAGTTCAGCTGCAGTTCTAGCGGCAAGACAGGCATTTCCCTGACACTTTTATGCATTTACCGGCTGCTTTCCCAAAATCTGTAAGCACTGCAAAGAAATTTTTTGGTAGCCGACCCCCTCCAACGAGGTCATCTCTCACCACCGGCTGTCAGCGAGCCATCAGGAGCCGCGCTTCCAGCATGTTCCTCAGCGTGTCAGTTCCGTGTAGCGGGCCAGGAGGACGCGGCTTGCCGCGGCGGCGGAGCCGGCCGACACCCGGCGCTCCCGAAGCGCCTCCCCGACGCCTCCCGGCCGGGGCTGCGGCAAGACCCCGGCGCCCGGCAGCCCGGCACGCAGGTGGGAGCCGGCCCCGCTGCCGCAACGCGGCCCACGCCGGCCACCGCGGGGGCGCCGCCGCTCTGGCCGCCCCGCCGCCTCCCTTCGGTTTTCGGCGGGAGCCGCAGAGCCCCGCGCCGCCGGAGGCCGCGCCGCGCCGCTCCCCCCGCCCGGGGCCGCTGCGGTGAGGGGGGCCGGGGCCGGGGCCGGGGCCGGCGGCGGGGCGCTGCCGGCGGGCGCGTGGGCGGCGCGTGGGCGGGCGGTTGCGTGGGCCGCGGCGGCGGGGCGCGGACAGGTGGGCTGGCGGGGGGCGGGCGGGTGGAGCGAGCGAGCGTGTGCGAGCGCGGCGGCGGCGGCGGCGGCGGCGGCGGCGGGGGCGGGCCGGACGTGGGCAGGCAGCGGCGCGAATGCCGGGCGGCGCTGGCCCCCGCGCGGCGGGAGCCCCGGCCCCGCGATAAAAAGGGAAGGGGGCCGGGAGGCGGAAGGTGCGCGCTGCGGGTCCGCTGGGGCGCCGTGCGGCGGCACCGGCAGAAACGTGCCTGGGAGGGAGGGTGCCGGAGAATGAGCGGGAGGCTGTGCCGAGCGACGAGCCTCCTCCTGCCTGCCCGCCCTCCGGTAGGAATCCCGGGCGGGCGGCGCGGCGGCGCCCGGGACGCGCGGCTCCCCTGGGCTGCGCGGCGGCGGCGGCGGCGGCGGGCGGGAGGGCGGGAGCCGCGCTTGGTGAGGAGGAGCCGCTGCCGCCTCATCCTGCGGCACCGGCCGGCGGCGTGAGGAGCCCGGCGAGCGCAGGTGGGTGGGCAGTGCCCGCTCTCCGCAGCTCGGACCCTCGGCCCGGCGGTTTAGCGGTGGCCCCCCGCCTCCGGCACCGTCCCGGCGGGAGGCACCTCCCCTGGCGGCTCCCGTGTGGGGCTGGGGCGGGGGGCTTCACGGGGCTGCGGGGTGCGGAGCGTCAGGGGCTTGGCGGGGTGAGGGCTGGCCGGGGTGAGGCGCGTCGGGGGTGCGGTGCTTGTGGAACCGCGGCGGCGGGTGGCCGCGGACGCCGGTATCGGGGCGGCGCCCGGTGCGCACCTGAGCGGCCGCTGGCGGGTGGCGGGGCCCCCGCGGGTGCCGCCCCGGCCGGGGGTGACCGGCGGTGGCGGCGCCGTGGCAGGGCGAGAGGGTTACCTGGACGTGTGCTTCGGGGCGCCCGCAGCCTCACCGGCGCTTCGGGTTTTATTTATTAACATTTTTATTTTTTAAGAGCAACTTGTTCTTGGGAAATCGCGTTTAATTTAGGTTTCTATTCTAGTTTGAGATTTCTGGTTGTGGCTGCGGTTGCTGTTGACGTAGGGCAGCGCCGGGGCGCGGGTCCCCGGGCGGCCGTGGTCACCCGTGCGCCGGCCGCGGCGAGGGGACGCGAGTGAGTTGCTGCCCGTGAGTGACCCGGGAGCGCCGGGCCGGGCGGCGTAACGGGAGCCCGGGCGGCCGCTGTCGGGGTGGCGTGAGCAGTGCTGCGCTGGAACACGGGGGAGCGCGTGTGCACGCGAAAGCCGCTGTTCCCCCAGAGCCCGTACTCCGAAACTTCGCTATTCGGTGAAACCCCTGCTCTGAAAACCAGAACGCTTGGCTTTTTCCAGGAAGCCTTGAATCTTTTATTTTTTCCTATTTTCAGGAAAGGGTTAACGTGAGGGCTCGGGGTACTGTGTGTTTAGGTCTTACTTTGGTGTAAACGGTTCATTTGGCAGAATCTGTGGCACGTTGCTCAAAGTGCAGAAAGCCTGGAATAAATTGAGTGGTTTTCATTGTATGAAGAAGTTTCAAGATGGCTTTTAGTTCTGTAAGATCTTCTTCCAAATGCTAGCTTTTTTTGTGTGTGCATGCATTTCCTTAAAACCTACATAAATTAATGAAGCCTAGCATGGAAATCACGTTTCGGTAAAACTATGTTCATTTTTCAGCTGGAAGAACCGATCAAATTAGGGGTTTTTGTATTTACAAAGTAATTAAGTGCAGATGGTTTAGTATTGCCACTTGGAATTCACCCTGCTGTGCCAAGGTTATGATGTGTCCACTAAGCAACAAGGATAACATAAAAATCCATAAAGCCCTTATCGGTCTTCAAGAGTTTTAAATGTTCTCTTGCATTAAATTGGGTTGAGATTGTGGGTTTTTTCTTTATTCCTGAAATTTATTAAAGGGAAAATGACAAATAACTCTGAGTATCTTAACACACCTTTTACAAAGGGCTTTGGAATGGTTGTATAGAAAAAACAAGTGAGCTGAAACACTGTGGTAATAGGATTTGCAGCATAAAATATGGTTAATTTCTCTTGTATGACTACAGGTGGCAGTGTAGAAGCCAAGAACAAAAATTGGCAGAAATAATATTCTGTGTACGAGAAAATGAAGAGTGTACTCATGACTAAGCACAGGAACCTGGAAAACCACAGGTATGTGAAGTGATTCATACAACTGCCTATGGTGCTCCCAGTATTTGCTGTAATCTGATGTTCCTGGCTCCATAGGTATTTTTGGATCAATTATCACTTAATGTATTCACAGTAAGAGCCTAATCAAAATGTCATGGAAAAGTCTATATTTGATTACTAAAAGGAGCAAAAATAATTTGAAAGCAGTATGCAAGGAGAGGTGGGATTTTCCCGTTTATTTTGATGATTAAAGAATCAGCAGTAAGTTGCATGAAGGGGTTTTTTTTTTGCCCTTTAAATAAATAGATCTCATATTGATAAATCTAGCAGCAGTTATAGGCCTGAATATACTTCAAATGGAGAAACTTTAGATAAACACAAGGATTTTCTTGTCTGGATGTCTTACCAGTACTACTTTTGTGAGTACTGAAGAATCAAAAGCACGAGGAGAATTACAGAATTATGATGTCATTTCACATAACTGTCCAGCGGTGATGCATATACATTGTTAAGGGTTAAATATTGTTAAGATAAAATACAAAGTTACAACACTTTTCTCTATTTAAGAAAAGTAAAAATAAGCAGTACATAATAAGAGCTCATGATTAGCTCCCATATTTCAAAGCAAAGGGAAATACTAGATTACCTTAGTAATTAATTTTTCTCATTAATTAGCAAGGCTAGAGTGAGGCAAAGCCTTTCTTGTATGTTTACGTCGGTGTGCAGAGCCTGTAGAAATTAAACCGTGGGTCTGAATTCCAAGATTCCTGGAAAGCCTTTGAGGCTGGGACAAACTCGGAGCTCTGGAGCTTGAGGATTTTTTAGAACTGATGAGTGGGAAGTTATCCTGGTAAGAAGTGTCAAAGTGGAATTATTACTGTGTTTATGAATATATTTACTCTTGCATATGGCTGTTCTTTTTCTAGTCTAAGATGGCTTTTTGTCTAAACCTTTAGATTGCTTCTGAGAGAACGTGGTTATGCCACAAATGTCAACAGATGACCAAGTCGCCTTCTGTCAGCTGCCCTGCAGTAACTGGCCTTGGGCACACTTCTTGTTATACCCAGCTGCAATATTAGTTGCAGAAAGAATGATTTATTTCACTGTTAGAATGGGCTAAGAGCATACATCCCATCTGGTATAACTGACCAGCTGTAACTGATAAACTGTTAAAATATAGTAGCTTGGATTCCAGAATCTCAAGATGCCAAATAAAATGTGTTTTTTTGATACCTGTTTAAAAAAAACAACCCCCAACAACCAAAACACCAAAATCCAAACAGCCCCCCCCCCCCCCCAACAAACAAACAAAACTATCCAGTAAACTATACTTCAGGTATAGCTTTGTGGGCACCCAAGCCCTGAAACTGTAAGCTCTTGGTAGAGAGGCTGTGTATCTGTTGGTGGTTAGTAAGACCCTGATCTCTTGAGTGGGGTTTGTGGGTGCCATCATAATGCTTTGAAAATACCATGTGCCTTGGATAGGTCTTCAGGATACTCTATCACAGCTCTTAACTTCAATTAAAAGAAATAAAGTGGATAGATCTAGATCTTCAGGGCTGTTCTAAGGGGGAGAGCTCTTCCAATTTTGCCTGTTACTTCTGAGTGAGGACCCACTCAGATGTGCCTAGGGAGAAAACAGCATAAGCGTCAATTTCTATACAGCAGCGTAGTTCTTTTATTCTTATCTTTCACTGAGCAAAACAGTTAAGTATACTTTTAAGAACTTACATTAATAGCCCTGGTAAAGTCAATTCGACTGTTTGTGTAGTACAAGTCAACATATGCTTGTGGCTTTATTGAACATTGAGTTCATTAGTTTGTGCTAACACATTAGTACAAAATTTTCATGGGGTCTTCCTTTACTTCATGTGTTGAAAATACTAAATAAAAAACCCTGCCAGCTAAGCAGTGTGATGCTCAAGAGTTCAATTTACAGATACCTCTCTGTGCTAATTGTGAAGTATTGACATAAATGAAAGAAACTACTTGTTAAAGCGCCTTTTGCAATGTATAGCAGTTATGTGTTCAGAAGGTGATTCATACCATTTGGCATTTATGATGAGTTTCCCTGCCATTACTGGAGATTACGAAGTATGTAATGTATTTGCACCACGCTGTGTTACTTTAGATTTGATGGTGGAAAGGGAAGGAGAACCATCTTCAATCAACTGAAAAATCAGGCCTGTTTTATGAATCAGTTAGTATTGAATTTTTTTTACTGTATAGTAAAAGTTATCCTTTACAATAAAATGCAAATATTTAACCATCTTGCCTATAAGTACATCAGTGACAGTGTGTGTGTGGGAAACCCTCAAGACTTCTTTTGTGTTGAAAAGTTGTGTACATTATAACTAATAAAATATAGCAGACTTGGTGTAACTGAAAGTAGAATTCATAGTAAGAAATCTAAATTTGCAATCTAAATGTGTAAGGTCCCATTTTGAATCAGCAACTCTTGAGTTATACAGAATACTGCTTTGATTTGATGCAGGATGTGTTTCTAAGTACAGCTCCCTTTAACAGTGCATCAGATGCTGCATCTCAGAAAACTGTCTCGTGCTTCTGTTTTGAACTGAAAGTTGTGGATGGTTGTGTTCTGTTGTCCTAAGAAAACTGTGTTTAAGGGCTTGCACAGTCATTTCATGCTATCATAAAGATGGCTGTAATCTGTTAGATTATAAGTCATGATTGCCTGGCAGTTATTGGAAATGTCTGTTAATTATACCAGGGTTTTACAAAAGAAAAACTTTCTCACTCCATAATGGTTCTGTAGGATTGTCTTGATAATGGTTTGTGGGAACCTGGAGAATGTGCTAGGTCCATGGATTAACAATGCTGAATGGAAGGCAGAGAAAGATTTTTTTTTTGAAAAATTATTTATTTTGTGAAACGTTAACAGGCACGAGCCAGTCCAATATCAAAGGCAGATTTTTAGAAAACCATTAAAATGTCTATTAGGAAGATGAGGATGGTCTGAATCGGTCTCCGGAGGAGGAGGCACCAAGTGAAGGTTTCAGATAGGCTTATTCTCAGCGCAGTCTAAAACAGTCTGTGTGAGGCTATTTAGCTTAGATGCTTTGGCTTATCAGTCTAGAGGTTGATATCAGATCTCCACTTAGAAAGGAGTAGCGTTTTGTTACTCCCAACAGTATTAATACAGCTGTCAAACTGAAGGGATAGTTATAGCACTGCAAGATGTCCACTGTGTATTACTATAACTGAAGTGGACTCTTGGGAAAGTCACAACATGCTAAGTGTATGTGTAAGGAAAATAATGTTAATTAGTAAATGTGTAAAGTAAATCTCCAGGCAGTAGTCCCACTGCTCTCTCTAGGCAGGCTGCCACTGGGCTTCTATGAGAAGTAAGGCGTAGCGTAGGAGGACATGAAACTAGAGGAGAAGTTATCCTGAAATTACATTCTGTAGATGAGACGTTGTTCTCTGGCAATGACCAACTATCCTGTTCTAGGAATGCCATTGCATGGTGCTGATTCTAGATGATAGAAGAATATCCCCTGGTGGAGTTGCATTCCGCTTAACTAGGTGGAGTGCAACTAACCAGATTTATGATGCTGGAAGGGAGCATATAGTAACTCTCCAACTACATGCCAAGGTGGCTTACAACAGAAGGAGCCTAGATTATCTTTTAAGAAGCGGGTAGAGAAGTGCTGGTAATGTAGAAGGCTACTAAAATAGTGCTGGAAGCAACACCTGAGTTGCTAGATAGAGGTCTTTATTCTTAGCCTTCTGCAGCATCAGTCTGCACTGTAATCTCAATACCCTGCATAACGACAAGCAGAAAGGGCACGTGGGGCAAGATGACACAGGCACTGGGATTGAAGTCCATAATATTGCTGTACATATGGAAGAAGTTGATGAAGGTCATGTAGAAAACAAGGAAAAACTGCCTGAAAAGTTAGGTCCAGTTCAGGCAGGAAAACAGAAGAATAGGCAATCAGACCAAAATAGCAATGTTTCTATGCAAATACTAGAAGATAAGGTGGAGGGACTGAATGCTTAGTTGTAAAGTAAGCTATTTACCGTATAGGTCTATCATAAAGAAGGTAGCTATCAGAACGTACTATGGTTTCTGTGGAAAGCCTGCTAGGAGGAACAGTCAAAAAAGTAAAATGCTTGCAGCCAGTGTGGAGAGACTCAGAACAAATGCATGTCCCCTAACAACTGCTTCTCTGACCCTTGAAAAAGATTTTAAAAACGGTTAGCTTTGTTGAGCAGGCTGTAAGGAACAGAAAGATATCCTTCAAAACCTGATGTGTGGCCCCTCCCCCCCAGAAAGGTGAAAATCAGGCAAATTAAACATTAAATGTACGGTAAAACAAGCTAAAGCCTGATGTTATTTGTAAAAGGCATAGAAGCTTGTCATAAGTACTCTTTCAAAAACATCAGAAATGGGAGGGCCATTGGGCTGATAGATAACTAAGATCTCAATGAGCTCAAAGAATATTGCACTGGAGCTGGAAGGGTATGAGATACTTGAGTTCACTGTGCAGGAGCTTGGATTTCCAAACAAAAATCTCTCCTCTGTGGGGAGAGAAGCACAAGGTCCTATTGAGGCACCTGTTCCAAATCGAAGTGATGCTGGGACAGTTGTTTTTTTTTTAAGAACAAAATTATACACATGAGTTACAGCAAATTCTGGATGTGCCCACATCCTCTGGAACAGGGGTCCTCAAACTATGGCCTGTGGGCAGGATACGGCCCCCCAGGGTCCTCAATCCGGCCCCTGTATTTACAGAATCCCCCGTGCCCCCCCCCACCAGGGGCTGGGGGGGAAACCAAGCAGCTGCAGATGACTGCCTGCCACTTCATCCACGCGCCAGACCCCTGCTCTAGAGGACCTCTCAGTGTAAAATTGCTGAACAGGTAATTGTGTTTAACAGCACAGTACTGCTGGGGTAGCAGTGAAGTTGTAAGTGCCAAAGGTGATGCCAATTTTTAAAAAGGCTTCCAGAAAGCCTATAGGAAAGAACAAGTCAAGTATAACTGGCATTTATACCAGCCAATTTGCTGGTAAATATAGTGAAGAAAACTAAGGGATTCATGGACAAATGCAATACCAAGAAAGAGAACAGCCTCACAGGTCTGGTAGAGTTCTTTGAAAACACTGTTGAGGTTGTGAGTAAGTGTGATCTGGCTGATGCAGTACACTTGGGTTTCAGAAAGTCTTTTGAGATGTACTCACCAAAGGTGCTGACCAAAATGAAACTGCTCTGACATAAGAGGAAAAGTCTCTTCTAGACTGATTGTTGGTTAAAAGATGGGGTAGGAATAAATGACCTATTTTCGCAGGGGGGCGGACATCACCGGTGGCGTTGCGTACCATCTGTGCTAGGTTTAACGCTAGTCGGTGTATGTATTGGTGATCTGGAAGAGTGAGTGCGGAGTGATTCTAACTTAATTAGGGTAGCAAAAATGAAAGCTAATTATGAAGAGCCAAAGAGGCATCTTGTGATTTTTAGTAACCGGGGATGAAGCTTGCTGCTGATACTATGAAGTAATGCATGTAGGAGAGAACAATCCTGCTGTTATTGAGACTGTTAACTACTAGCACCAAAGGAAGTGACGGTGTAGACTGCTTACCATGGTAAATTGAAGCATTGGTTGTGCTTAGGACTGGTCAGGAAAAAAATAAAAATAGGGAAGAATGGCCAACATAACAGAAGTCTTCTATGCCAGTGTATAAACAGCTTGTGCTTTTATCTTGATCTCTGGGTGCAGTTCTGATCCCCATATATAAAGGAAGAGTGAGGGGAGGAAAAGGAGGGATAATAGAACTGGAAATGGGTGGCAATGATGATAAAGAGCAATTAAATAGATTGAGAATCTTCAGCCTGGCAAAGAAATAGCTAAAGATGAAAATGATAACAATCTGTATAGGAGCGTAATGGAAAAAATGAACAGGGAGTGCTCATTAACTGCCTTTCGTAGTACAAGACCCAGAGGGGATCAAGTAAAATTACCAAGTGACAGATTCAGATGTAGTAAGAGGTTGTATTTTTTTCATAGTGTGTAGTGTAACTGTGAGCTGCTATACATACTAAAAATGTATGTAGGTGTGGGCTTTCAGTGCAAAAGCATCACCTCTTGCTTAGAAAAACACAAAGCCTAGTCCCTGAAGGCTGGGGAGGGATCTTGACCTGCATCCTTGCAAGCCTTCCTTGTTCTAGTGCTCCTTCCCAGACCTGCACTCAGCTTATGCTAAAGACACAATATGGGAATAGATGTATCTTTGGTTATTAGTATGTAAAATGAAGACAAATTGCAGTACCCTAAAGAAAATGCTGACCATATGCCACTCCAGATGCATAACCAAATTATTGGTGAAGAAAATGTGTTGAGGAGGATGAATTCTTTTCTTGGGCCTAATAACTTCCCGAAGGAAAAAAAAGTTAGGTTTCTTTGAAGACTGTACCAGTCCTCATTATACCATGTTGATACATGAAGTTTAGTGCCTATACAAGGGAGTTGAGATTGTTTGTTCTAAGGTGTCAGCAGTCGTCTTTAATTCTGTGCTTGCTCAGAGTAAGTTGGGCATTTGTTACTCCTTGCAGTTTATCTTCAGATGGACTGAATTAAAAACCTAAAAGCAAAAATAAACTGGAAGAGCTGGGGATAGGCTTACCTATATAATAAAATGAAAAATACAGTTTTTGAGTCATGAACATGGAAGGTGGAATCTGTTCCCCTATAAATATGGTGAGATTACACATAGGTTCTTTCCTTATCCAAAGATAGAAGGACCAAAGCTATATTAGACTTGGACTAAATAAGGACTTGGAGAAAATTCATTATTAAGAATAAAGGATAACTTGGCTGTTAGACATGAAAATGACATTTAAATATTAAAAGGATGTGGAGGTTATGAAGCGAGAATTATGTAGTCATCCAGCCCAGTAACAAATGAAATGAGAGTCTCCCAGTGGTAAGGCTTATGAGCTTGTGTGAACGAGGTACAGAATCAGTGCAAACACGGTGCTACACCCTGTAAGGAGTTACAGGAATGGGTGTTGGGGTACATACAAAGGTTAACTCTAACCTAGGAAAATTAGTTGTCTTGGGTTCTTGTGGAACCCTGGTTCTGAAATAAAAAGATAAATCATACAGAAAGAGATCATACAATGTTTTTTAAATTACAAAAGTTAGGCAATAGAGCCAGTTTGAAAGAAAGGGTTAATTATGTATCCCACCAAACACTCCCGACACATCCCCCCTCTCTCAAGAATGGAGGAGGGAGAAGAATTAGTCCTCTCATTAGTTCAGCTATTTTAATGATTTCCTTGAATGCTCTTTAGAGTTTTCCTATGTGTTCATCAATTTCAAAACATTCTTTTAAGAGTAATTTTTTTCCATTCTGATTTCCTATAATGGGATATGATACCAAAGGAAAAAAAAAAGTGTAAGAAAAATCTTGTTCTTTTTATTTGGTAATTAATGTAGTTAGGTAATGAAGCTGAACCACTGGCAGTCTGACATTCAAGGAAATTTTGGTCAGCACAGGTGACAGTAAGTTTTGGGTTTTCCTTTTCTAAAAGTAATTTAGTTCCAGACACCATGGAACAGAACTTTGCTGGTAATTTACTCAGAGGGTTAGACTTTCCTATCTATTTAAACCCATACTTTAAACCATAACACATGGTCTTAAATAGGTAAGAGAATTCACCAGCCATAACACACTTCTCAAGCAGTATTTACGCCAGTGTTATCTCAGGAAGTGGGCACTGCTGTATATATATTTATTTTTTTTAATTAAATGAAATCAGTTCTTTGTAAAGTATTGCAGTTACACTTTTCTAATGCAAAATCCTCTGAGAAGACAGGTTCTATATTTCAGTATTATGAAACTTCTGCATATGCACCTTTTTTTTTTTCCTTTTTAATATCAACTAGACTTGTATTTCTCTTTGTTTTGGGGAGAGTGGCTGGCTCTGTAGTTATTCTCTAACGCTTTACAAATAGTTGATTGTACTTGTTAGTTTTTATCTGGATGGTTCTTAGTGTTCCTGATAATTGAGGTGGTTATATGCTCTATAATAAAAATAATAATAATTCTGAAGTCAAAAGGAAAGTCACATGCTGTCCCTGACTCAGATTTCAGTTGTATGAAGTCTGTGTTCCTCACAAATAAGGTTATGAATTCTTATGAATACCTTCTATAAAATGGAAGGCAGAGCCCAAAGTAAAACAAAAACCTGGTTATCAGGTCTCTGCTGAGCTCAGTGGCCAGGGACAGATAAAATTCTGACATCACCTCCTACAGCTTTGCATCTTGCTGGCTCCTGAGAATGCAAAGAAATTGCAAGTCCTTTAATTTCAGAGCCTGAGCCTGTTGTCAGTTGCTTTTTCTCCTTTTAGATATTCCACCTTTTCCAGTTTTGTTTCTCTGTTTTTTTTCTTTGCTTCTCTGCAGTTTTACTTTTAATCATCGTCCAATTAAAAAAATGTTACAGTTTTGGTGGGTATTTGGTGGTGGGGTTTTTTTTTAGTTTTTTTCTGATTTTGACCTATCTCAGTGTTTCTTCAAACTTGTAAACGTTATCTCCCTTGTTCCTTTACTCAATGCACAAACAATTTCTAATTGGAATAAATATTTAACAGCATATTGGAGATACAGACATAACAGTGCTTTCTCCATTGACTGAAATCTGATCAGTTTATGAAGTTTAAAGAAGTTCAGTTAAAACAAGCTGGGCTACCATGAGTGGTAGTGTGCTGCATCAGTTTTCTGATGGCAAAAGCCTTGTGATGGGTATTCAGTTTAACACATTTTACCTCACCAGATAAACATGCATATGATCAATTACAGAGACCAAGTCAGTACTAGCAACTTCTTAAACCATGTTATCTGCTGCTGATGTGGGCATTTGCATGTTAAATTAGGGATCTGTAAAGGCGTAAGCTTTTGTCAAGTATGGTGAAGATGTTTTTGAATGGGAGGTTTCTGTGTGGAGGCTTGTGATTTCTAAGGCTGTAGCATAAGTAAGTCATAAACTCTGTATGCTTCGTTTAATGTGAATTGTTCCTGCAAACACAGTTGTTGAAAAATACTAAAGACCTCAAGAATCTTCTGATTTCTCCACATTAGTGCCAGCCATGGCTCCACTCGCTCTCACTTGCTATGGTTCACTTCTTTGCTGTATATTTTCTGCAGCAAGTGAAGGGCAAGGCTGCTCGCCTGCAGAGCAGCTGTCCTGGGTGTCAGGTTAGCGCCTTTAGAGATGGGAGACCTCAGCTTCTTGCCCGTTTTTCCCTTCAGACCATTTGGAAGGAGTCCCACTCATCTGCTGAAAGAATATTGTGATAGGCGTGCTATATATATATAAATATATATATAAAGAATGGGCGCATTGGGCCCTTGGGAGGTGATTCTGAGTTGTGGATGGCAGATGGAAGCAAGGCCTTGGCCTACAGCACGGAGTCCAGGTGAAGGCAGGGTTTAAGATCCGTGTCTTACTTGGTTAGGGCCTGGGTTAGATTGGTTAGGCCTGGGTTGTCTCCAGCTTTGGCCAGGCATTCTGGTTTATCCTGAGACCTAGCTCTTCCCACTGCCTCCATAAGGATTCCATCTATCTACTGCAGGGCTCTGACTTCACTTTGGGTGCTGCTCTGCTCTCAGGTAGCGCCATTGTGCTGGCTTGTATCGGAGCCTTGTATTTAATCTAGCATTTGGACTGGTGTCAGCAAGATGGAATTTCGAGGAGCTGCAGCATCCCGAGACATTTTGGGGCAATATGTTTCCTCATCCTTTTTCACCAGCCTTGTGTTTCTCAATTTTTAACTCACAAAGACTGCCAGTAAGTCACATCTCTATGCTGTGTCCAGCTAAAACTTGAAATCTGCTCTACCATTATTCAAATGATTTTGTGTAAATCCTTGTTCGTTGATGCTTCCATTGCAGCAGTAACTTTTTGTTCTAGTTCATCCTTACAGATTATGACTCGTAGATGGCAACTGAGAATGGGAAGGCAGAACAGACATACAACCTCCCTTTCTGCTTGAACTTGGTCTATATGTGAATGTTACCAAAAAAAAATATAACTGGTTAGGTGTAATTTTGTGAATTAAAAATTATAAATATTGGGCAGTCAAGGGGAGAAGATCTGGTGAAATCAGAGGTGTATTTCACAGTTCTGCCAAATGTCACTTTTAGACTCCAACATGCAAAAGCTGGCCCATTGCAGCATAGTCATTGTGATTTCACATGAAGTGGGACATTAGGACTAAGGTGGATGGAGGTAAGGATGTAAATAAGACTTTTCAGGGCTTGAAGTCTTGGTGATTTCTGTGAAGAGTTCTGTGGCATTTGCTCTGTGTATTCCTGCCCCCTCCCCCTTAAAATTGTTAAATCAGGACCAGTTTCTTTTGGATGGAATTACACAGCTCTATTGTTGAGAGAATCTTCTATTTAAAATAGTAACTTTCAAGTGTGAGCTTCAGTATTGTCCTACAGAACCAAAAAATAATTGCAAGAATTATTGAATTGATGAATATGAGCTGGCAGTGTGCCGACGTAGCCAAGAAAGCCAATAGCATCCTGGCTTGTATCAGAAATAGCGTAGCCAGAAGGGCTAGGGGAGTGTCCGAACTAGGTTTGCTTTAACTAGCTAGCACAAGTAATAAAAGTAGTGGAGGTGTATGAACCCCAGTAACAACTGTCAGTCTCAACACACACAAGGCCTCATCACAGGCTTTATATAGCTTGTGCTGAGGCTGATTAAGTCATCATGCTCTCTACAACTACCTGAAAGGAGGTTGTAGGCAGGTGGGTGTTGGTCTCTTCTCCCAAGTAACAAATGACAGGACAAGAAGGAATGGCCTCAGGTTGCGCCAGGGGAGGTTTACATTGGATGTTAGGAAAAATTTCTTCACCAGAAGGGTTGTCAAGTTTTGGAACAGGCTGCCCAGGGAAATGGCTGAGTCACCATCCCTGGAGGTATTTAAAAGTCATGTAGATGTGGTGCTTGGGGACATGGCTTAGAGGTAGACTTGGTGGTGCTAGTTTAACAGTTGGATTTGATGATCTTAAAGATCTTTTGTAAATCTTTTCTTTCACAAAGTCTTTCAGTGAAAAGAAACACTCTTTTTTTAAAAAAAAAAAAAAATTAAACCTTTTTTTAATTCTTTTTTTTTTTCTTTTCATAGATAGACCTGGAAAATTTCAACATGAAAAAGGATTGCTTTGCATTTTCAGGGCTGGGGCATGGAGGAGAGTGGTAGTAGTGCTCATAATGAGTTTTAAAATGTTCAGAAGGTAGCAGTCATTCCAAGAAGTCTGCTATAGGTCCTTTGATTCAGCAAAATGTAGGAAGCTCATAAGAATTTGAAGCCAGATGGACTACTTGCTGAAATACTTTGCTGAGCTGTTCATAAGCTGTGACTGGTTCAATAATCAATTTGAGTTTTATTTCATTTTAATGACTCAAGTTAGAAGAAAGTTTTGTCCCACAGAAACTTCCTTTTGTTTTACTTCTCATTAAGTAATGTCTTGAACATAAGAAGAGCTGATCAAACCTGTGGATGGTATACAGCTGGGAAGCTGGAAAGTTCTTAGGTAGTTAGAATTAAATCAAACTTGTCTGTGAGGCTTTTGGAGAGTAGTATGGTGTAAAAAAATGTAGTTTTAGAAAGAAAACCATGTAGCCATTCTCAAAAGCACAAACATTAAGTAATTTGATGAGCAGTGGCACTCAGGCAAGAATTTTGAAGCTAGCAGTAGAGGTTAATTAAATTTTTCAGTGGGAAAAAGGAATGTGTGCCTACAACTCACGTCCATCAGGTTCTTTACATTTAATGCAGTCAGAGGTTGTGACAAAAATTTATCAAAAGGTCTAGGGAGTAAAAAACAAAAGGAGAAGGCAGCCCAGGCCAAAGACATAATGGCTCCGTAACTAAACAGATATTATTAAAAAGGTCCATATAACAATCATTTTGTCAAATGAATCAATACACATGATTCCCATTTTTCATCTGAGTTTTGACTGCTACCTAATTACTGAGGGTTTTTTTCCAATTTTTCTTCGGTGGTTGTGCTCTGGCAAATTATATCCATCTAATTGTCTGCATTTGAACTGGGAAATATTAAAAAAAATGCTATGGATCTTCAACTCTCCAATTTAGTATTTTATACAGAAGTGTGTCAGAACTAATAAAAAGTTTTGTCTCTTAGGCCAAACATTTCTGAAATAGCACAGGACTTTCCTCAAGTGACAGTTGCGTGTTTTCTTGGTTACGTGATGAAAGAAATGCTGCTGTCTTGTTACTGAATTTCATGTTGCCTACTCTAGTTGTCTCAGATGTTCTTTTACCTTTTTCATTTCCAGCTTGTATTACTCTTAAGACCCTTACAAAGAAGCTTCTCTTATTTTACAGGCTAGTTCCTCAGTTACTGTTTAGTTACCTGGGTTTTCCACCAACTCTACCGGTGGCCTGCATGACACCTTGAAAATGTTTTTTCTCTTCCAAGGTAGTCACTTTACTGTGATTTTTTTTTTTATTATTCTGAATGTTAATCTCTCTCTGATTAACTTTTTTTAATGTTAATCTTTCTCTTATTAAGGTGATTTTACGATTTTACTGAAATGTTCATTATTATCATCCTTTTCCTCTCCCTCTGATAAATCCATTTTATGTTCCTACTTTGTCAGGCAATACTTTTCCCGCCTCTTTTAGGCAGTCTTAATTTTTGCTGGAGTATTAGTTGAAGGGAAAAAGCTTTGCTGACTTTGGGGCATTTCACAAAGGCTTTTAGTCTAGTGGGAATACTGTTTCTTCCCTGGCTAATGGAAAATGATTGGGGTTTCTAGGGCGATTCTGAGTTTCCAAGTTAGGCTTTTTTTCTAAATTGCCCTCCAGAGGAAGCCATGGCTTCTGCAGATGATGCCAGCTGAAGTATCCCTTCTGCTCTTTCTGCAGTCCTGTAAGTGAAGGGCAGGGGCTCTTTTCTGACTCCTGTAGCTGCAGCAAGTATGGATTTGATGGCCACGGGTGAAGAGCTAGGTCTGCCTGCCCATGGTAGCTGGATGTATCAGGAGAGGAGAAATAAGATGAATAATTAAGAACTACATCTTTTTTTTAGGTTACAGGGCCTGGGTGTTTATGTCAGCTTACAGTGTACGCTGGATATAAAAACATACCCTAAAGTGTTTCAATACTGGAGTTGTGTTTCCGTTTTTGGTGACTGTTGGAAGTCAGAGATCCAAACAGTTTAGCTGGGATTTTGTCAGGGTGCTTCTCGTATAATCATGCAGCAAATACTTGGTGGCTGGTGTCATTGGTTTCGTATTGTAGTCATTAATTTTCAGCATAAAAAATCTGTCCAATTTTGCCATGCAGAAAACTGTGTATCTGTCTTCCCTGAATTGAACAGACTTTTTGAAGCTGGTATGTGGCTAAAATACTATGTGGTGCTGATACAAACTTGTCACTAATGAATTATATTTAACTCAAGAAATTTAGTTCTCATAGGATGTCCCCATCTTTGTGCTTAGTGTGGAAAATGTTGAGAGTTCTATGGAAACAAAGCTACCTTTGAGACCCCAGAGGCCTTGTTCATTACTCCTTTATGTGTGGTGGCATGAGGTCTGCTTCTAGGCTATTAGATCAATAATTACTATTTGCTACTAAGGATATACTTGATGCTTCACAATGCATAGATTTTGGGACATCTGGAAGAAAATGGTGCCTCTGCTCTAAAATAACTTTTTTGTAGAATACAAAAGAATCTAGACAACAGATGAAGCCTTTTTTGTGTGCTGTTTCTCTTAATTCATTATTTTCTCTTCCCCATTATATCAGCTGTTAGTCTATCTAATCTCATTCAGAATGTTTACCTCAAATGTGTGTACTTGTATATTTTAAAGCTGAACTCCAAGCTCACATCTGTAATATTTCTGTTACTGGTATCTCTTGTAATTCATGTAGAAAGACATAGCTTAAACCTAAACAATAGGTTGATTAACTTAATTGCATTTCTCAGTTTTTTCTGTAAGTGGGTTTAATGTTTATACTTCTTGACCTTGCTATTCTTTTGCAGATTCCACTCAGCCCTACATTTCTATGAGTATTTCAATTTTCTTTTTATGTTTTCATTTTCTGAGTTAGTTTTTATATACATACTGGAATTGGATTGAGGGCAGTTGAAGTATGCAGAGATGTACAGAGAACCATGGCCTTGTGAGGCATAGAATTAAATGGCTCATTTGATGCCAATAATTTGCTTAATATTATATGTAAAATCTAAGTTTAGAATAAGAACATGGGGAATTCCTTTAAAAAGTGAAACAAAAGCAGGGAAGAATGTTAACAGACAGTGATTAATTACTTTATTGAAAAAGGGGAGCTTTTTGTGTCTCTTCTTGGTTTGAAATGAGTTGCCATCTGCTGAGAAGGTAGAGACTGGCAGAAGACTTTCCTGTCTTACTAAGTTGTGAGATCAGGAAATAACTAAATTTACCATGGGGAGTTTACCTAACTAACCACAACCTTTTACTAAGATGTTCGCTTTGTCCTCACATACAAATTTTGAAATAAAAATGCCAGTACTCATGTGTCACTGATGGGAAGTAAAAGGCAATATTTTGGTCATAGTTGGTAGGAGGCGAGACTGACATTCACATGAATTTTCCCCAGTTACAGAATAAGCAGAAAATATTTCATAGAAATAAAACTATTTCTTAAAATTTCTGTCATACTAGCCTGGCATTGGGAAATGCTTGTGCTTCCCCACTCTTGATGCTTGGTCTTTAAAAGTAGTTTCCTTTAAATAGGAAATATGTTATTTGTTTAAAATGTTATTTTCTTTAGATTTCAGTCTTCAGCTTTAGCACAGCCCTCAGAATCTTGTTTTCAAGGCCAGAAAGATCCTCACACTATCTTTTAAACCCACCTGCATGCCAAAGGACACAGCAGTGTGCTCAGCAGTGATTCTGCTGTGTTCAATATCTTGCAAAAACTTAAAAGGAATGACAGAGAATGTATTGCTTGGACTGGTACTCTGTTCAAACAAATTATCCTCACTGATAATTTATACAGACTTAAATCCTTAAGTCTCACTTGAAGTCACTTGGTTTTTATCCCTTAAATCACTTGGGGCTGTTTCTATTTCTTATCCACATTTTTTAGCAGCTTCTGCATACAGTTCTGATGTCTTATGTATTCTAGTATTGATCTCACCATACAGATCGGCAAGCTTATTTCTGTTAGGTGTCTAGAGATTGCCCTAATTCTTTTTTGCCATAACACTGCCTGCAAGGCACACATAAAGTGATTCCTTCAGTGATCTAACACTTCCATGAAAGTAGTTGATGTCCGGGTTATGGTTTAAGACGTGTACCGATTTTCTGTGTTCTTAGAGGAGTATGACCTTGCATTTGCATTACAGTTTGCCTCTGCTGTATGTTATTTGTGTATGCAGATGGAAATCTGGGGACCTACCAAGTGTGGTTGGAGATGTCTGCTTATATAGGGTATCTGAGTCTTGTAGCACTCCTTTAGACATGGTTGTACTGTGTGAACCCTGAGAGTAAAGAAACAGTGCTAAACTGTGTTATCTGTAACTCCTTGCATTTTGTAATTATTTAAAAATGAGTTGTCTACATGTATGCTTACTCACATTTAACATTATGCTTTGCAATTAAGTCAAACTGTAGTTTCCTCTTACGTAGGGAAAAACTAGAAAAATTTTACTTTTTTTTTTTTCCCCCTGCAGACTGTAGGAGCTCTTAGGAACTCCCCTGTTCGCAACTTGCCCCTTTGCTATCTGTTTCAGTCTTTCTGCTAAGTTAGACTATTGGTTTTTTTCCCTAAGCTAGAGGATGCCCTTATAGGCTACTGTCGCTTTCTCCTGTGACCTTCATCACCTGCAGTCACATATGTGTGGTACCTTTGTTAGAGGGTACAGGTGCTAGCCTGGCTGCCTGGCTGGTTGACTGCAAAAGCAGGTTTATCTGGAGACTGAAGGGATGAGAGCTGCAGTGCCTGGTGTTCAGGCCTCATTTGGCCTGATGGCTTGCAGTCATCTGTCTCCTGACTGTGGAAGAAGGAGAGTTAAAATGCCTGTTTGGCATATCATGCCTTCTGTTCATATCTGATACATAAGCTATGTTTTGGGAAGCGGCCTTATGAAGTAACTCCACAGTGTCTGGCACCTTGTACTAACCAAGGTTATGCTCTGTATTTATAGAACCACTTTCTGGAGCCTTTCAAAACCTGCTCAGAGCTGCTTACAAGTCAAATAACTCTTCTAAAGTTCTGGTTAATTGAAATTACTTTGGAAATGTAATTGCATCTTAAATTAAAGCAGGCATTCATCTCTTCCACAGGTCCTTTGCCTCCTGGTTGAACTTGGCAGATCTTTCTGAAACCCATGTGTGGTTGTTAGTAACTAAACACAGGCAGACTAAACCAGGGCTTCCAAAGCACCTTGTCTTGTATAAGTAGTCTCGTATGTCCCCCTGACTCGTGGATAATGGCAGTGGTAGGTAAATAGGTACCAGAGACTCTTAACTGTGCAGTGTCCTAGAAGTCCTAGCAGAGCTGCCTGACAAATTTGGGAGGAGATGCAAACAACATTTCTTCCCTTATGATGGGATATGAAATGTTAGCTTTTGCATGAATAAAGTTGGAACTATTGATCTGTTTTGGGCAACTGACAAATCAGGATCATCACAGAGCTGTTCAGCTTCCTCCATGTGTGTACTTTTTGTCCATTTAAAACCCTTTTTTTCAGCCTCTTACACATTGCAATAATGGTTGGCTTTGACAGCCACTCTGTGTTCCTGGTGTGTGGTGGTTCCCCATAACAAGCTATGCTCCCAGAAAAACGACTATAGAGCTTCAGCCTAAAGACTTTTTTCATACAAAAACTTATTCTGTATTCCTATCCAATGTAAACTAGACTGGGGCTGTGCAGCTGCTGAAGTCTATATGTGGCTTGACAGGACTGTTTATGTAATCCTCTTTCCCAAAGGCTACTTCAGTGCAGACTGTGGATTTGGAGATAGCAGCCTGTTACTGCCA
Source organism: Falco cherrug (assembly GCF_023634085.1). NCBI lineage: Eukaryota > Metazoa > Chordata > Aves > Falconiformes > Falconidae > Falco > Falco cherrug. The sequence goes on from NC_073698.1 coordinate 81,200,809, forward strand.
CTGTTTTCCCTGCAGCCCCTCTGTTGTCACTCTGTGTATTGCTCCTCAGGAAACACTGTGCTTGTGTATGGGTTGTCACCACCAGCATAATTCAGTTTGTGTAGGTCCCTGCCTTATGTATGCGTGAGTTGTTGCTGGGGGTAACTGAGGCTGCCTATTAGCGATGTGAACTATCTAACCAGTAATTGCCCATTCCTGGCAGTTGTCTTCCCATCCCAGAGGGCAGGTGAGGATACAGACTGTTGTGTACGGTATGTTCAGGAAGTCAGATGTTTCGAGGGAGCATACAGGATTTGCACAAGCAGTGGTGTGCTTATGTGAATTTGTGCTGCTAGGATGTGCAGAGCCCCTGTGTGCGAATGAAGGGTGACGCTGTTAGGGTCTCACGAAGACGTACACAGGGCTGGGTCAGGAGGCTTAGCGTCATGGTGCTTGGCAGTGCCATGCTGTCACATCTCTTTGACTGTGGAGCAGGGTTTTGAGAGGCTGGGGGTGTTGTCTATGCTCCTCAGCTAGTCCAGTCTGTTAGGTGACCATGAACAGCAGTCCTCGAGGAAGTACTGGAAACTGGAGAACCAAGTTATAGTGGAATACTGGGACTCCCTTATCTGTTCCCCTGGGATATGAAGTTGCTTACCCTAGAAAACCGTTTTTTGGATGGGTGGGGGAATTCAGAACCCCCACCACGCTGAATTTTTGCTTTATTTTTGACCTTTGGGGAAAGGGACCAGAGTTGCAATGCAAGAAACTGATCTTGTCATTGGGAGCTGGGAAGGGACAAAGACAATTGCACAGCAGGGGTCTGTTGCGCAGGGTATGTTCAGGCAAGGTGGCCCAGAGACACTAAGCAAGGCACAGGGTCTCACTAAGGGGTATGGCTTGGCACTGTAGCCGTACTGCCATGGTGTAGTGGGTCGTCTTCTTTTATGTATAGTTTATTGGTGTGCACGCAGAAGGCCAGGTCACATACAAATGAAAAGGAGCAGTTACCTTTCTCAGCAACTGCAGGATGTGTAGGTTGCCCAGCTATAGATAAATTAATTTCTAGAGGAGAGGGCAGTGGAAAAGGAAGATAACAAACAATGGAGCAAGCATACACAATCTACTCCTGCAGTATTAAATCAAATTCAGAATAGAAGATAAACTTTATGTTACTTTAAGTTTTTGAGACTTAAGTGTGCAGCATACTAGAAATTGAAACTAAAAATGAAGTGTGGTGTGAAAGCTCAGACATGGTTGTGACTGAGGTGAGGTCCATCTATAGACTATTAAAGCCTCTCAAAGCAGACCAGCTGCAGAGAGTTGAATCAGTTGTTTCAGGTAAAATTATGTGGAATATATTTAATAATTTGTGAACATGTTATATTTTTCTGGGAAAATGAAGAGTTTTATTTCAGAACCAAGCGTTTAAATTCACAGAAGGGGGAAAAATCACACTATTGTATATGTCCTAAAAAATCGGGGAACAATGTAGATCTGAACTGCTATTCCCAATAGGATTTTTCTTTTTTTGTGTTCCCTAGTACATGCTAAAAATATTTTCAATATCTTAGCATCTGCATTGTTATGAAAAATGACATGTCTTTGTTTTGTTTTCAGCTGTGTCATTCTTGCATTACATTTTGTTCCATTTGCTTTCTTCAGTTGGGATGTGAAGTCATTTTCTTTTGTCAGTTGTAGGCCTAATTGCCCTGACTCCAGAACTGCACTGTGCACCACTTGGAAGAAGTTATTTCTTTTGTTCTGCCTCAAAAAAATGCAATCTGTATGTTGGGGGATATGGAGTTACTTGATTGTGAAAGTGTCTTCTGGTTGGCGGAGAGGGACAGAAAACAGGGTAAAAATAAAGGGAGCTAAGCCTCTTTTAAAGGTAGAAAGCATGAGGCTGAAGAAACACTGGGTATGCATGTGTATTTTGCATACTGCTGTGTATTAGCACATCTGATCTCAGAGGCACCAGCGTGTCCCATTGCTTTGAACCGGAGAATGGGATGCATGGATAAAGTAGACTCTCTCATGCTTGTCCATGCCCCTGGCAGACTCCTAAGCATCCTGCAGCAGAGGAAGATTAGTGAGTGTAGGTTGGCTGCAGTTCTGATTCACATATCAAGTAAAAGCAGCATAACAGACAAGAAGTAGGGCCAGACGTGCTGTGCCATGCTTTGGAGCTGGCATGCTCTGGTGGGGTCAGGCTGGGTGTCTTTGCTGTCTTCTGGCCTTCATGTGGTTCTCGTACTTGTTTGCCTTTAATGGAGTTGGACTCAATGATCCTCATGAGATGCTGTATGAACACAAGAAAGGGAAACATTAAGACTGACTGGTAGTGAGGACAAGATGGCAGTAGGTGAGGGGGGACAGCCAGGGGGAGGTCATTAGCTGTTGAATGCTTTTGCTTTCCAGTACACTGCATGGAACACAAGATCCTGGGTTCTTCTTTCTCTCCTAGTCTGGGACACGGCAAAAGATGATACCCACACACTGGTTTTGGTTTCTTGGTTGACTCAAGCAACAGAGCTGAGTTTTAATGCTTTTACTCAGTTTCTCAGGTGTGCAATTGTCAATAAGTTGCCACAAAAACCCACAATTTGACTGCCTGGTTTGATCATTATTTTTCCCTCTATAGTTGAAGAAACTTTGCATGTACACAATGCACTTTAAAAAACATGTTAAGGGGGCAAAGCCAGGCTGCCAGCACTGGGAAATGCTGAAATCGAGGTTGCATGTGTTACTTTAATTCTGCTTCCTTGGATGTATGTGTTGGTGGATGATCTTCTAATAAATGGTAAGTATTGGGGGGTGGGGTGGGGTTGTGGGGTTCTGTTGGTGGTTTTTTGGGGTTTGGTTGGTTTTTGTTTTTTTTTTTTTTCCCCTAGAAGAAACACTCCTGTGGTGAAAAGATGGTGTTTCAGGGATAAATCAGGGTTGTGTAGTGCATGAGATGATCACAGATATTCCTGAGATGCTTTGCTTGCAGAAAGTCATAGCAGACATTGGGCTGCCCTGGGCGACTTTCTCTTCCCAGGAGGTTCTTGCCAGCTGCCTCTATCTGCAGCTCCCCACTTCTGGGCAACAGCACTCATGACAACAGCAGCCTCCAGGACTTAACATATGTTTAGTGCCCTCCCTTAGAAAATCCCTAGAGGTATAGGGGATTCCCTTTTTTGTACCCCTGCACTGAGCCAGCAGTGTGGTAGCAGTTCCTGGCTTCATACAAGCTTGCCATGTACTTCAAAGGATGTGCTGTGCTGTGCGGACAGCCTTCATTTATCATTTTGAAGTAGCCAGCATCCCACTAATGGTGTGTGTGCTGTACTTTGGGAACATCTCATCTCCAAATTTCTTCTTGTCACAAGAGTGGGAAGGTGTGAATGACAAGGCTTTGGACAAGGACAGAGGAGGGTCTCATGGCTAAGACATCAGATGGTATGAGAGAGAGCTGAATTCAGGCACTGCTGCCTGTACCACAGAGTTCCTACATGTAGCTGTAAATTTCTGGCCAACTGCTCAAATGCCGGTGTGTGTCTTGTTTTGTGGATTTCCAAATCAATGCCAGGAGTCACATGGTCATTCAAAGCCAGTTTTAGATGGTTTGCTTTGAGGAATTCAATAAAAGGAACAATAAGGAGTAATAGGGAGTGAGACTTAACTACTGAATAGAGTATGTGAGTCTGGAAAAATCAGACAGCCTGAGGTCTGGAATGGCCTAGTGTTTGAATTTGCAATTTCAGGTCAAATATAACTTACTGGGATTCCCGCCCCGCCACCTCCACTAATTTTTATATTCCCCAGAGAGCAATGTGCTTAAATAGAAGTGATTGAAACAAAAAAAGGCAATAAATGTGTCAGTTAATCTATAGCTCTCTTCTATATTAAGTTAGTTTTAAATAGCATTAAAGGCTCAGTTTAGCGAAGCACTTAGTAAGGCATCTAACTGCATATTTGAATTGAGGCCAGGACTGATAAACTCGGATACTGTGTGATAATACGTTCTAATAGCAACACTGCATCCACAATGGTTAATGTGTATGTCCCAAACAGGGCTGTATCTTCCGTCGGCTGATATTTATGGCTGGAAGTTTCAAAGCTGGTTTATTTGGGGGTTTGATTCACACATTTCCAGTAAGAACAGGATACAAAGAATTTTATTTTTTTTTTAAGGAATGGATTTGTAAGGAAAGAATATTCTCTGTTTTTCCCAAATACCTGATATCTGCACAGAGCTTACTCTCATTTTGATTCCTTTAGCACATCATTATTTTTTTTTTTTCCCCAGTGGTTTTTGGTTCATTTGCTGTCCCTGTATGAGATCCAGTTACAGCAGATTTTCTGAAAGAGGGTTCTGGGACTGGAAAGGAAAGCTGCAAAGGAAAAAGCATCCTTTAACTAGACTAGCATTACTCATTTTTAATTTATGGGGAAGCATTTAAATTGTGTCTGGAAGCTCACTGTAATGAGGCTCTTAGAATTAAAAGAAAGACAATTTGCTAGTTTTAAAAGACACAAAAAGGTTAAAGACTTCCACAGCTTCCAAAAGGTAGACCTGTGGGCAGTTATCCTCTTAAAAGCAGGGATAAATATTAAACATCTCTAAAACACACGAATGAAGAACAAGAAAGGGAACCTTTGTGCAAGGAATAGTGTAATTAAGAACCTATCTATAGGAGACACACAAGATGTACCTAAAATATTAACAAAATTTTTGAAGTCTTGCTAAACTCATGTGAACCTGAACTATCATAAAGAGAAACAATATTAAAAGATACATTGTTTTCATCTGAATTTCCAGTGGAAAAGTACTGACATTGGGGTTTTGGGTTTGATTGTTTCTTTGTGTTTGTTTTTTTCTAATTCCTGAAAGTTTTCAAAGTTATTTCTTGTGGCTGGGGGAAGAGCACCTTGGCCAAATGTTATTGTTTTAAAATATCGTAAATCCTTCATAAGTGTACAGAAAATAATATATTTTAAAAGTGTGTTTTCTTTAGCCTTGTGGATTGAGTTATAATTTCAAAACTTAAAATCTCAGTGGCTCCATTCCCTTTAAGTCTCTCTGTAAATCAAATGAAGAGTCAACAGAATGCCACACTTTTCTAAATGAGGATGGTGACTTCTAGAAAATAGTGTCTTTAGGGTATGAGAAAACCAAAATGTATACATTAAATACAAAATAGCTTTTATAGCAAGAAAGAGTATATTTGATTATTTTAGAAAAAAATGTAATTGCATTTGTTTTTAATAGACCAGTGAAGTCAATACATTCGGAAAATCCTTGATGGGAGAGAATAGTGTTTCCCACTGTATCCTCATAAACAAAGCAAGTAGTGTTTGGGGTTTGTGATGCATTTGATCAACACATTAAAATGATTTGAATTCTAATTTAATAGATCTATTACCTTTTTCATTTATGGAAAAAGAAAATGAAGTTGTCTCCTTTTTAGCTGATAATTTGTGACCCTCAGCTGAAGGATTCTGTCTGGAAATCCTACCACGAATTGAGCATAACAGCTGATAAAGTACAAAGCAGTATTTTGCTTTACAGTGATAAGGCACTTTTCTACTCTGCTGGTTATAACAGTCTTAATTTTGACACTCTCTAGGGACAAAATTACCATTTCTTTTCTGTATTTCTGCTAATCTTTTAGTGATCGTAGCTAAATCATAAGAAACACTAATTTCAGTTTTTCACCTTTTTCATTAAAAAGAAAGCCTAAGTAAGTTTCATGAAGATTACTCATAAATATATCTTTGCTAGGCAAAGTACCCAAATAAGGAAGTATAACTTGATTTTGTCTTTTTTTTTTTTTAGATGTTATCATAAAAGTAATTATATAATTTCATTTCCTTTCCATTTCCAAATCTAGATTCTGGTTTATTTTCTATATGCCTAAACACCTAACTCCTGTTTTTAAAAATAAACCAGCAACAACGATGTAAAGATTTTTTCATTGGCAATGTGATCCTGTATTCCTTTATTGGCCCATCTAGTGTGTAGCCCCAACTGGCTCGTTGTAGAGAAATGGTATGTGTATAAATTAGAATATGTTTTAACCAAACAACATTTAAAAGAGTAGGCATGTAGTTTTCTCTCTCCATCCTGGAATAATTGTTCTATAAAAATTATTTTTAACCATTGTATTCTTTTGTAGCATTTCAGACTGAAAAAAAAGCTAGGAGGCTGATACTGGCTTAGAGAGTAATTTATTTTTTTTTCTCCAGCTTTCACAAATTTGTTAGACCATTTGAATATTTGTTTGCTATATATCCCATATGCTTTTTATGTATGTGTGAATATATATATATTTTAATATATATATATATATGGGATATGTATGTGTACATATATAAATATATGGGAGGGTGTATACATATATACACACGGATATATATATGATACCTATAAAACTTCCTCTGTCTCTGTCATTGTGACTGAGACAAAATGTCTTGTCTTCAGCGGAAGTGCCTCTCTTAGTAGGTGATTTGTAAATGTAGTTGTCCTGTGTATCTAACTACCCTCCTGGAACTACCCCTACAGAGAACATACTAAGGGAATATTGATGGGTGATTCATATGATCAAATAAAGAGCAGGGATAAAATTTTGACACAGAAGTCAATGGCAAAAGCCCTATTGACTCCAGTAGGATGAGAATGTGTGGGGAGAGGATGCACAGTAATAAGCTAGCACATTAAATCACCATTGCCCCCAAACAGACTTAAACTTAATGGCATTACATGATGAAGAGTAGTGAAATAATACAAGGAATCTGGGGCTGTTTGACATGGACTTGCTATACTTCTGACGCATGTCCTTGTGCAAATAACTACACATGTAAGTCACGCTAGTATGGTTGCTTATGTGTGTAGCATTAAGAAGTTATGCATGTGGCCAAGATCAGCCCTCTGTAGCATAGTTGTCCAATCCTTTGGTGCATACTGTGACTTATGTGGCCTGTATGAGTGCTTAGATGTCAAAATTAAAGCATATGTCTCAGGCCTTGCAGAATTGGTGCTGCATCTGTTGAGTCCAACTGATCAAGCGTAGATGGTGTAATTCTGGCGTTCCTCTATGTGATTTCACTTACAAATGGGCTAGGTTTGAAGCATGAACCTAATGTTTTGTTGTGAATTCAGTGAGTAATAACGAGATGTTACAATCCTGCTTATTTATTGTTATCTAAGGAAAGATTGATGCGTTGCTCTGTACAAAATGATAAAAGTAGAAGTTAGCATCTAGAATATCACCATCTAGTCTTTGTGGTATTAGAATATAATACACAGTAGTGTTACAATTTTAATACTCAATTTATTCAGAACATATATATTAATCTTGTTTTGAAAATGTAAAGCTGCATACTTGGTAGTTTACAGATACACTAATTTTGCTAAGAGTTGCCAAGAAGTAGTTGACAGTTTGGACCAAAGATTACTGTGGTTGCTATGTGCAAAAGCCTGGAACAAGCCAGCGGGAAATAATACCAGGGTGGGAAAGTATTGCTATGGTTACAGAGTATTTTCTTTGAAGGAGAAGTGGATAACGCAACGAGAATTGCTGAAACTTAGGTAATGTTGTATTATACAAAAAGTAAAAAGACTGAAAGAGAAAAACTGTCTTGTGCTCATAATGGCATTTTGTTAGTTTCCAGCAAAGAGGAATTTAATTAAAGTAGGAGTAATTTGAGAAAGCTTGTTAGAAAAATATACTTAACTTTTATTTTTTAAAAGTGGAATGCCAGCACAATATCTTACATATTTTGGCTCTGTCTTTTTGTTTTTTAAAAGAAAAAGATTTTTTTTGTCAAGTGGATTAAGAATTTGTTGAAAAAGAATAAAAGTGTAATTATACCCGACTAATTTAATTCATGTAAACTTTTAAGTCAGCTTTTCCTTACATTAAAAACTGTAAAATAGCTGCATTTTGCAAAAATACACGTAATACAAAATGATTATAAAACACAATAAAAATTGAAATAAATAATAAAAGACTTCTTTAAGTGGCGGTGTAAATCTCAGTCATAAAATTGGGAAACATCCTTTTGCATTTATAGACATCCTCTAGAATTTAGTTGTAATCACCTCTGTTGGTTTGATCCTGCAAATCAAGAAATAGGAGTCTACTGTACAGCTCAGAGTTTCCATTTTGATGTTTGGGAGGATCCTCTCCTCTCCCCCACCATGCTTATCAAGTGGTACAGCGTGAAGCATCCAGATGACATGGGCTGGACTATGCCCAGATCACCCTGACCCACCAGCCATTCAGAAACCCTCTGCAGGGAAAGGTGGGGCTGGGGACCAAGCAGTCCGGTGGGAGGGACAGAACAGATCTGTGCTCTAGGACCAGGAAAAGCCAAATTTTAAGAAGTGGCTTTTTCTTTTCCATGTAGCTACGATACTACGTTTATCCATCACTCTTTAATAGCCATGCCTCTGAATGCTGCATTGTTCAGCTGCACTTGAAGGCCCATCACTGCCGTTCACTTGAGTCTGGTTGATGGAACCAGATGTAAAAGACAAAACTCCTGAGCTGCATAACTGTACTGAAGGTCTACACCTGACCCTCGCTAATGTGCCAGCTTCATTCCTTGTCTGTGCTGGAGGGTGTGGAGCAGAATTGGTTGTGCTGGGAGGTAAAGGATGGAAAGAGGCATAGATGGACAGTATCTCTGCTCACAGGAGTCTGCTCTCCTTTAGAGCCTGACTGTACCATACCACATAAATTGTCCATGTCACATATCTGCCCTGGGCACATTTTGTTGAAGGTAAGGAGGAGGAGGATTTAAATTGTTGGCTGAAATATGTTCAGCTAATTGTGACTGTTTTCTGTAGTTTTAGTGCTGTTTTGCCTGTACTATGAGATACGGATTTGACACTTGGAGGTGAGGCAGTGTCCCTTTACTTTGCTCTTGGCAAGTATACTTAAATGTGGAAACAGCTTGCTGTACCTAGTAATGCAGACCCTGGCTATTACAACTGAGGTCGAAGACCCTCTTTAAGATAAGATTATAGCTTTGCCAGAAAAATCCTGACTTTTGTGCAGTGGGGACATAAGATGTATTGTGAAGTACAGAGTGGGGAAAGAATGCTCCTAATGGGGACAAAGTATACGGGGGCTGGACTTCATCTGTGTAAGAACACTGAGGCAAAGACCATGAGGAGAGAAATCCAGGACAAAGACCTGAGATGGGGAAGAAGCAAGGGAAGTGAAATGAACTGGGGAGATGAGGGGTGGCCACTTGGGCAGGAAAATAGAGACTTTAAGCAAGAAGTCCCAAGAGGGAGATGAGAACTGGGATTTGGAAACCTCATGGACTAGAGACTGGGATGAAATGAGGAACTGGGGACAGTGGGAGAGCACAATAGTGATGAAGGCCAGTGTCTGAAAGCTTAAGAGTGAATGAAGAGCAACTCTTGTAAGGAAGAAACAAAAGGTGTAAAAGCAGAAGATATCTAGGCTGAGGAAATGGGTCAGAAGTTGTGTGCAACTCCAGTATGCTGCTCTCTGCTGTGAAGAGCCAAAGTTTTCTGAGTATGGCCTACCATCTCTTCCTAGATGTCTTTTGTAGCTGACCCACTGTTAAAACGATGACTTACGTGGAAAAGAGCATCCTACTTCTGTGGTTATTCCTCTGTTAATACAAACCATAGAGGTTGTAGTGTGGATCCAACTGTACCACACTGTGGTCAGGCCATTTTCCTATGAATATTTGTTCTACTTTTTTTCCCCCTAGGGCTTTAAAAATATACTGAATAAAAATACATTGACTAATAAGGTAGTAAAATAATAAGATAGATGTTAAAAGATTATCCAAACTCAGAATTAATTTTAGCAATGCTGTCTTGTATCACAGAAATACTGATTATATAGCCACGACAGAAGATCTAATTACATGTTCCCATAGTATTTATTCCACAGGACTCCCTTCCTCCACTCACTGCTTCAGATGGATTTGCATGGGGATGCATCAAATTTGACAGCTATAGACTGAAAGATGTGTTGTGAATGAGAGAAGTTTGCAAAGAAAGAATGATTTAAGGTAAGGATGACTGAGTGCTGCCCAGGGACACTGTTCCTGCCTCTATCATAGAGGTCTGCGAGATGTCCTCCATTGAGTCCCTTACCACTGTTGAAAAGCTCGTTTCCCTACTTCCCCCATTTATGGCATTTTCAGAGCGTCTGACTGTGATTGTTGGCAGTGCTGAGCAGTCTTTTCCTTCAGTGAGGTCAGTGATAGCTGCATTTTCAAGATCTCTTGACTTGCAACACACAACATTGTGTGGCTGGACACAGCTTATTCAGAGGTGATTGCCCCTAGCTAAGAGCCGTTGGAGGGTTTTGCTGTGGGGATGGCTGAGGTGGTTTTGAGTGAGCTGCTGAACCATTGCAGTTTACAGCTCAGCCTGTTAAGGTCACCTGGCACCACTTCTCGTTTTCTTTGCTATAGCTTGAATCGGATGACTGTGGTCATCTGAGCCTTACTATCTTTACACCTCAATTCCCCAGGTGTGAAATGAAGATAATTCTTGTTCCTTTTTTTATAGGGAGATCGTGCTTATAAATATTATGGAAATAATTTTTACAGTATACATACAGTGGTGATAAGCCTGTGAAGAAATTTACTGTCTCAAAGCTGGAGTTAAATATGATACAGCAGGGAAGTGTATGGCCATGTGGTGAATGGCAGGGTAAAGTGAAATATCATTTTGCTCATTGAACAAACAGATAATGATCTTGTGCACAGAATGAGATGGACCTGTACAGGCAAAACCCCCAAACCCTAGGTTTTGAACAATAACTGAAGACTGATATTATGTTGTGTGCACATGTGAAGAAAGATGGCCTTTAAGGTGCACAAGGGTCCTTCAGTCTGGCCCCACCTGCCTTTTGAGTGCTCAGCTTCATGCTGTTTAAGGTAGCTTTATGTGCACTGTATGTTTTTAGAAGTACTAGTATTTTACAGACCTGTATGCCTTTTTACCTTGTTAATAATTCCATAAAAACAGTAAGTAACTGGGAATACTAATTCAGTGATAATGCTTACCTAACATAATTTGTTTAAAAGAGTTCTAAAAAGCTTGTTGCCTGGCAAGTCCACATGTACCTCCATTGGGCCAACAACCTGAAAGACACATTTAGAAAGTAATTGAGATAATCTTTCTAAAAATTGTGGGTCTTGATCCTATTGTTTAGGTGTAATGGACACTATATTTAAAGACTAGCATAAGCAAATTTTATATTCCATAGCACTTGAAAACTCTTCAGTCTCTGTCCTGCTCTTCCTCTGCATCCTTGCTTGAAAGCTGGCTTTCATTTGGTTTGCCAAGGTCCCTCCTTTCTTTTGTTTTCCCATGATTCTCCAATTAAACAGGACTTGATTTAACTAGTGACATGCTATTGAAAAAGTTAGGCTTCTGGCCATGAAAACTGTGAACAAGCTATTTGAATTTTAATTAATGGCTCACATTTGTAGAGGATAAGGTTTTAAAATAAGCTGTTGAAACTTCTTAGAGGGGGAAAAATTAGTGACAGTTTCTTGAAGGCCAGAGAACTTCAACTGGTTTATTTTTTTTTTTAAGACAACTTTCTTGATATTATGTAACATGCTTTAATTTTTTGATACAGTGCCAGTAAAAGCAAGTGTAGTCTTGTGCAGAATGCCACTCCTTATTAATTATAGCATTGAATAGCTATGACAGCTTGGTCTAACAAGTCCAGAGACTAGGGTGCTTGATTACTAGTCATCAGTACGTGTTTATGCTGTTAACCTGAATAATCCTGGTGACGTAACACTGAACAACAGGGAGCCCCTGATATCCACCTTCTCTTCTACTGGGAATCACTGCAGGACTTTTGAGTATAATCATTCACAGAATCACAGAATGGTTGGGGTTGGAAGGGACCTCTGGAGATCATCTAGTCCAGCCCCCCGCTAAAGCAGGTTCATGTACAGCAGGTGGCACAGGATGGTGTCCAGGTGGGTTTTGAGTACCTCCAGAGAAGGAGACTTCACAACCTCTCTGGGCAGCCTGTTCCAGTGCTCTGCCACTTCCTCATATTCAGATGAAAGCTCCTGTGTTCCAGTTTGTGCCTGTTGCCCCTTGTCCTATTGCTGGGCTCCACTGAAGAGTCTGGTCCCATCCTCTTGACACTCGTCTTTAAGATGTTTGTAGACTTTGATAAGATCCCTGCTCTGTCTTCTCCAGAGCCCCAGCTCTCTCCACCTTTCCTCATAAGGGAGATGCTCCTGTCCTCTAATCACCTTTGCAGCCCTCCGCTGGATCCTCCCCAGCAGTTCCCTGTCTCTCTTGAACTGGGAAGCCCAGAACCGGACACCACTCCAGATGGGGCCTCACCAGGGCAGAGTAGAGGAGGCGGATAATGTCCCTTGACCTGCTGGCCTTGCTCCTAATGCACCCCAGGATCCCTTTGGCCTTCTTGGCCATCAGGCCACACTGCTGACTCATGGGCAACTTGCTGTCCCCCAGAACTCCCACATCCTTCTCCGCAGAGCTGCCTTCCAGCAGGTCAAGCCCCAGCCTGTACTGGTGTGTGGGGGGATTGTTCCTCCCTTGGTGCACGACCGTCCACTTGCCTGTGTTGGACTCCATCAGGTTCCTCTCCGCCCAGCTCTCTGCCCTGTCCAGGTCTGACTGACTGGCAGTGCAGCCTCCTGGTGTACTGCCTGTACTCCTGTATCTGCACTCCTCCCAGTTCTGTATCGTCAGCAAACTTGCTGAGGGTATGCTCTGCTCTGTCCCCTCATTCAGATAACTGATGAATAAGTTGGACAGGACTGGACCCAGTAGTGACCCTGGGGAACACCACTAGCTACAGGCCTCCAGCTAGACTCTGCACTGCTGATGACTGAACCCTCTGAGCTCTGCCATTCGCCAGTTCTCCATCCGCCTCACTGCCCACTCACCTAACCCACGCTTCCTGAGCCTATGTATGAGGGTGTTATGGGAGACGGTGTCAAAAGCCTTGCTGAGGTCAAGGTAGGCAACATTCACTGCTTCCCCTCGGCTCTCCAGCCAGTCATTCCATCATAGAAGGCTATCAGATTGTTCAAGCATGTTTTTACCTTGGTGAATACACGTTCACTTCTCCTGATAACCTTTTTTGCTCCACATGACATCCAGGATGAGCTGTTCCATCACTTTTCCAGGGACAGAGGTGAGGCTGACCAGGCTGTAGTTTCCTGTGTCCTCCTTGCCCTTTTTGAAGACTGGAGTGACATTGGCTTTCCTTCATTCCTCACACACTACTCCTATTCTCTGTGACCTTTCAAAGACGATGGGGAGTGGCTTCACAATTACATCTGCAAGCTCCTTCAGCACTCGGGGGTGCATCCCATTGATGCCCATGGATTTGTGGGTGTCAGGTTCACATAAGTGATCTGTAACACTATCCTCCTTAACCAATAATCATTGCTTGAGATTTCATAACAAGATACTAGGATGCTGAAAAATACTGATCAGGTGTTCCAGCAGACAAATGCCAGACAGATATTCTTCCTGGTTTTGTATACATGGAACAAACATTCACTTGCATAGGAACAGTCCAGGTATGAGAGAGATGTTTTTGTTATGTTTGTGTGCTTACATACAGCAGAATGAGATTCTTCACAAGTATGTCACATAATAGCCATTAAGCCCCAAACAGAGGCTTTAAGGATGCCACAATCACAAAATTAGTATTGTATATCAAACAGAAGATCACAACACCAAAAGCCTGAAACTACAGCATGCTATGATAACACTGCAAAAGAAATGAGAATAATCATTGGTACTGTGTGTCTGATTGGCCTTTCTGAGGAAGCAGAATACATGCCAATGTACTTGTGCTGCTGCTAGTCCCTGAGGAGTCAGTTCAGAGCTACAATACCCCTGTGCCTCTCTGAGCCAAGTGATTGAGTTCATCTTTTCGTTAGATGTGTGATCTGGAGATGCTTTTATTGTTTTAAGAAGTGTGTTGATAATAAAGAAGAAATATTTGAAGATACTTTTCCCTTTTTCTTCTTTTTTTTTTTTAAGTTAGAAAGATCATGAATCTGTAAATATTTCAGAGTATAAAACAGGAATTGAAAATATGGAGAGCACTGGAAAAGATGCGAAGAAAATCCAAGCAGTGAAATTATTTTTGTGTGACAGATTCTATGAAATTTCATTAGTGATATGAGGCACAGGTGTGGGACCCTGTTATGTTTTGGCTGATTTGTTTGTGATACCAGTGTTCGAAGGGTCCTCAGTGAACTTTGCACTATAGGAAAAGACACAAGGTCTCAGCATTTGTTTCCCTTATTATGTAGTGGTACGATGGCCTAGATTTTCCTCTATTCCCTGTTGAAATATAAGTAGTTTCTAGTTTATTGCTGAACATAATTGCTTTTGGTCTGGGACAGACAAAATATACACTTGTGTGAATAAAGAGGTTTTGTTGTCTTTTATAAAGGGAAGGATTACTGCAGTAAGGAGGAAAGGAGGAAGTCAGTTGTAAATTGGAGCACAAAGCTTCAGTCAGCTGACTCTTCTCTGTCACTCTCGACTTCTGTCTTCTCTAGACTGTTTTGTTGTTGATTAACAGCACATAGGACTGAGTGTCACTTTACACACACTCAGCTCACCCAATTTATTTAACTATGTGCTTCAAAAAGAGTCACGTTGTCATTTGGGTTGCTTAGGGTGGGGTTTGGTTGCCTACACATCATTGTCTAGTGCTCTTTGAGGTGCTGCAGCATGGGACATGCAGGTCTGGTGCAGATCTTGAACCTTTTCGAGTTTAGAGGACTGGCTGCAGGAGGTTGGGAGACATGGCACCGGAGACTTGGACTGGAGGAACTGAATTAAAGCAATAAAATTGAAGAGAACTTGTGGTTACTGTTTTTGTTATCAGTGAAATGTCTTGTTTTGTAACTAGCTAGCCCATTTGGCAGTAGATTGGCTGATAATGAGACCCAAAAGGAAATATTTTCTACTCTCCTTAGCTTCCTATGACAGTTTGACACTTCAGAGACTGCAGTAAGATGCTACTAGTTCATCAAACTCAGAGTGCTCTTGCTGCTTCTATTCTGTTTGAAAGCACCATAAGAACATCCTACAAATACCTGAACTTTATTACTTTTAATTATGTAAATGTTTTATGTATTTTTCCCCTCTAAGTTCTCTATTCTAAGGCTGATCTCCCAAAATGCTGAAAAACTGGTGAAGTAAGGGGGAGAAAATGTCAAGGTAACAGTATTGAACTGTCACTAAAATATTACCTCTTTTACTCCAGGGAATAACTCTGTATTTGAGAGAGAGAAGAAAGTAGTGAGCCTGAGGTTGTCAAGGAGGGAAGGAAGGTAAAATCCCCTTCGTAAAGTCCAGCCTGTAGTTGAAAGTAAGAAACAATGATGTTAATGAAAGCAGTATGCACCTTAATAGAAGTATGCACCTTTCAATAATTTCTTGAAAAACCTGTACATCTGAAGGACCTACGTGGGCAAGTGCAAAGCCCTGCACCTGGGGAGGAGCAAGCTCAGGCACCAGTACGTGCTGGGAGCTGCTTGGCTGGAAAGCAGCTTTGCTGAAAAGTCTCGGGGTTCTGGTGGACACCACGCTGAACATGAGCCAGCAATGTGCCCTTGCCTTGAAAAAAGCTAGCAGTATCCTGGGCTGCATTGGGAGGATTGCTACCGGCAAGTCAAAGGAAGTGATCCTTTCCCTCTACTTAGCCCTGGTGAGGCCACATCTGGAGTGATGTTGTCTAGTTCGGGGCTCCCCAATACAAGAGAGACAGTAACTGGAGAGTCTGTTGAAGGGCCACTAAGATGATGAAGTACCTGGAGCATTAGGGTGCTGATTGACAGTCGGCTGAACACGAGCCAGCAGTGTGCCCAGGAGGCCAAGAAGGCCAATAACATCCTGGTTTGTATCAGAAACAGTGCGGCCAGCAGGGCTAGGGAGGTGATCGTTCCCCTGTACTGGGCACTGGTGAGGCCGCACCTTGAATCCTGTGCTCAGTTTGGGCCCCTCACTGCAAGAGGGATGTTGAGGTGCTGGAGTGTGTCCAGAGAAGGGCAACGAAGCTGGTGAAGAGTCTGGAGCACAGGTCTCATGAGGAGCAGCTGAGGGAACTGAGGTTGTTTATTCTGGAGAAGAGGAGGCTCAGGGGGACCTTCTTTTTCTCTACCACTACCTTAAAGGAGGTTGGAGGCAGGTGGGGGTAGGTCTCTTCTCCCAAGTAACAAGTTACAAGACAAGAGAAAATGGCCTCAAGTTGTGTTGGGGGGTGGAGTTAGACTGGGTATTAGGAAAAGTTTCTTCACTGGAAAGGTGGTTAAGCATTGGAACAGGCTGCCCAGGGAGGTGGTATAATTACAGACCCTGGAGGTGTTTAAAAAATGTGTAGATATGCTGCTTAGGGACATGGTTTTGTGATGGACTTGGTTAATAGTTGGACATGATGATCTTCAAGGTCTTGTCCAATCCAAATGATTCTATGATTCTGTTTCTTCTGAGCAAAGGCTGAGATCTGGGACTGTTCAGCCTGGAGAAGAGAGGGCTTAGGGGGGATCTCATCGATGTGTTCAAATACCCAAAGGGATGTTGCAAAGAGGACAGAGCTCTTTTCAGTGGTGCCCAGTGACAGGACCAGAGGCAGTGGGCACAAACCAAAACACAGGAGGCTCCATCTGAACATTAGGAATCACCTTTTCACTGTGAGAGTGACTGAGCCCTGGCACAGGTTGCCCAGAGAGGTTATAGAGTCTCCACCCTTGGAGGTATTCAAAAGCTGCCTGGACCCAATCCTGGGCAGTGTGCTCTAGCTGGTCCTACTTGAACAGAGAGATTGGACCAAATGATATCCAGAGGTCCCGTCCAACCTCAGCCAGTCCTGATCTTGTAGTTGTGGTGACACACCTTCTCTACCACTGTTCTTTACCAATGAAGAAGGTGGAAGCTATCATTCTGCGGCCCTTCACTACTGTTGTGTCTGCTTCTGTTTATTTAGCCCTCAAAATGTCTTCCAAAAGCTGTTTTTAATTTTTGACATTAATTTATATTAAAGTCTGCAAGTTACTATTTCTTTTAAAAGCCATAGTTAATAGTTCTACTGTTCCTCTGTAGTAGTGAAAGGTCTGTGAGTAGTTGCTATATTTGTGCTGCATTTTACAGTCTCCATGATCCTGATACTTGCTGATACAAGCAAACAACAGCTAGTATGGCAGAATACCACTGCTCTGTGGAACATGTCTACTCAATCTGTAGTCTGTTAGAAAACAGCTACCATTTGAGGCAGAACAAATATCAAAACTCTTTAAACATACCTAAGCTCCTAGATACAAATTTTTATACATTGTCTGATCGGACTTTTGGTATACTGTGATAAGATGGATTATTCTTGGACAGTTGAACATTTTTCTGATTTCTTTAAATTTTCCTTTTGCACTTGATTGTTACCTTACCATTACTTTGATGTGTATTTATATAAAATTCCATTCATTCTTGCCTAAGGCCATAATGTTTTGAGTTTTGAGACAGTGATGCATACTGAACAATGTACCAATCTGATTTTTATTACTGTATTAAAGTCTCTTTTGGTACAATGCTACTCCTCTCTTCCCACCCAGCCTTCCTTGCTTGTCTAAGTAGCAAAATGCTGATTTAGTTCCTTGCACTTGGAAATGTTGTCCTGCTTATGGACATTAAGAGATTTTTTATTTTTGTTTTAACCTACCTCCAGGTAGAATTAGTAATAATCTTTCTCTTGTGACACTGTTGTCTCTGAAGTAATTTGTTTATGCTATTTGTTCTCCAAAACACTTGTGATTAGGTAGTGACTCGGTAGCCTGGATGCTCTGATGAATGTTGCTAGTTTGGTGGACATACTCATGCTGCTTTACATCAACAAGAGAATTTCTCCTGTAATGTTGATTGAAGATAAATACTTAGAAGAGGATAAATTTGAAGTGTTTGTAGCATTTTTTATTTCTTAAACTGCTTTTTTGGGTGCAATTTTTAAAAAGTGAACTGTCATGCAATCTTTGGAAGTTTTATAAATATTTTGTGGTTTTTCCTCCTCTTCCCTCCTGCCACAAGTTATCAAACTGTTAATGGTCATTTGTCTGAAATAGTCTATTATTTACAGTTAACCTGCTTGCTGTGAGCTGGGCTATATTAATTATCTTTAAGAACCGAGTGTGGGGTTTTTTATATATGTTTTGTAGTTCAGTTCTCCTCACAATTCCTTAGGGACTGCAAACTAAAAATATGGTTAACTGTACGGATTGTTCTGGTTGCTACAGAGCATTTCCTTATTCCTGTAAGGACTTGTTGCAGGAGCAGCTCTGAGTTGACTGAAGAGCAAATTTTTGGCTGAATGAAAGTCATCCATCTAATACCAGATCAGGAGAGCATCTTTCTCAAATAGATGCTATTGGAATAAAAAAATGTTATTTTGAGAATTAGAAGTTTGAAAGTCACAATCAGAAAAACTACTACCACGGCTCTGCAAGCAAGCTGACTGGTTTAAAAAGCCCAGGAACATTATTAAGTTGACCACTAGCAGTATCTCATCTTGCAAAATTACACCTAATGTTATCATTCCATCCATAATGTTCTAGCCTGGGGACATGTTTTTGTATCTCAGTATTAATAGGCTTGCTACCACATAATCAGTGAACATTGCAGTGTTCAAGTTGCAGTGGGGGCCTTGGAATAAGAACTGCATCTGAGTTCATGCCAACAGTGCAAGACAGGAGGACACCTAAAAGAGACCCACATATGTAAAGATATTTAGGATGGCTTTTGCTCAACATTATAGAATGCTGTCTGTTCGGCAAAATGACTTAGACATACAGTTTCTTGAATTTCACTCTTTTAAGAGCTAGATGTTGGTTCAAATGAAATCTGACAAGTTTATTAATGTTAGTGTACCAGTTTTTAATGTCTTGAAAACTTTAAAAATGTATATTATAAATAAATCTCTTTCCAGGCACAGTATGTGCTTTTCCTGCAGCAGAGAAACATCAACAGATGTACTTTGCTATTCTAAGACAGATTCCTTGAAAAATCTTATTCAGAACCTAAGTTTGTAAATTATTCTGGTGAAAGTTGAATTAGTGGATCCCATGGTTTTTCCCTATCCCTGCAGAAAATACCTGTGCACCACAGTTTGTTAGGTTGAAACTTGCAGCACTATTGAACCTTGTGATGCTTGTTAGTATAAAATAAGGATGTTAGCCTTTTTGTTGGGCACAGGACTATAACCAGGGGATGAAGCTCTGTTCTTGCCTCAGTCTCCAAGCCTTTCTGTATGACCTGGAGAAAAATCATTTAGTCTCCTTGAGGCCTTACCTTCTGCACCTATAAATCAGAGAAAAGTTCTGCAAGTACTTGTTAATGAGGCCTTTTAATTCCTGAGTGTTTTCATGATGTTTTGGAGATCCTGAAAAGGAAGGTGCTGGATAAAGGCAAAGAACAGATTGCTATGTTCTGCCTTTTCGAGATTGGGAAGTGCAATTTGGAAAACTTACTGTTGAAACTCTGTTTCCTTAATATATCCATCATCAAGCATAAACAATTCCCCCTGCCCACCCCCACCCCCCACCCCCCGACTTACTTTTATCAGTTTTCATTTCTTACTCCTTTGGAAAATCTCCTAGAACTGGTCTATGTGTTTCTGCTAATTACTACTCTATGCCATTTTAGAAAAATGAAGAATAATTAATTAGTTAGAGGAACTGGGCAGTAAAAGGGGTAGCTTTTGGACAATTCATGGAATAGTCGGTGCCTTTTAATGGTAGGGTACTTCCTCTGCTCATGAATTATTCATTTTAATGCTTTTGTTATAATGGCGACAGTGTTCAGTCTCTGAGGCAGTTCTGGATAGCCTTCCTCTGCTGAAATACCGCACAGCAGCAGCTACCGTTTGTTTTAGAAACTAATGCATCCAAGTCAATAACATAGTAAATGTATTTTCATGATCAAGAAAATGAGAAAAGGGGAAGAATAACAATGTTATAACTAAGAAGGTCTGTTTTGCTGAAGGGTTCAGTTTGTTTACTTTTCTGGGAACTATTTAGGGAAATGATTTAAAATAAATATTTTTACAGATTATTGTGTTTAGTATTAGATGCAAATTATATCTATAATGAAAACAGACATCAGTGTCTGCTTTGTATAGTACTGCACAATAAAAGGCAGTGTAAAAACACTCACTGTACATAAACACATCAAATTTTTCTTAAAACTAATGTTTAAAGGTCTCTTTGAAACAGTTTCTTAAGATGAAACATAACATAACCACATAACCCACACAGAAAATGTATCTGAGTCATGTGCGTACAGAAATAAAAGTTTCTTTGTGGTATCTAGTATCAGTCTTTCATTAAAGCATGGACTTTCCTAAAGAGAAATTCCAGTACAGACAGTTAAGGGTTCTCCCCCCTCTTCCCCCTCCACCTCCCCACGCTTTCCTGACGCTGACTTAAGCCCCTGAGTCTTGCAGGGTGCATTAGGGACGGTCCCCGCGTGGAGCGGGGAATTCAGGGCTGGGGACTCCATGATACTGGTCTCAGTGGACAGAAGCACGTGCTCTGGTACAGTGTGTTTGCTCTCTCTGATGTGATTTTAAAAAGGGGTGTTTTCTCCTAAGCCATATACGTACTCCTAAAATGCCTTCAAGCAATAGATAAGTGCGTGTGGGGGACTGAAGCAGTGAGCAGATAGATGAACGATTAGGTCATTTGGATTAGGATGGAGGGTTTTTTGTGCTGAACTCTCTTCTCATTCCTTGCTGATCAGATTCTCTGCGTACACGGAGGGTTGAAACTGTCTAAGTAGAGAAAAGAAAACTCCATAGATGGCTATAGCTGCAGAACTATAAGGAGCGTTGAGGAAGAGAAGTTTGAACTGAAAGTATATGTGGTTTCGGGGAATCTGAATCATGCAGTATTACTTTCACTTTTTCTAGGCTTGTATTTCCTATGAACAAACCATCGGGGAGATAGAAGTTCTGATTTAGATAATGTCTTGCAGTCTTTGGAATAACACATTCTGCTGGAGGGGGAGTCCTTTTGGCAAAGGTCGTGCTCCGTGAGTGGAGAGCTTTCCCCACTGCCCACATTTGCATTGTTTCTGCTGGGGAATGTCCACTTTGGGCCTTTTCCTTGTGAATTTTTCATATATTTAGGTGGCTACCCCATGTAAAATGGAAGCACCGATAGGAACCCCTCCTTTCCTTTTTCCTGTAGCTCTGCTCAGACCATTCTCTGTTAGCATGGTAGTGGTACAAAGTGTGTGGTCTTTCAGCTCTGACTAATGCATTTTGTACTGTGTGACTGAAAATGCCTCGTAGTCTGCCAGGGCTGACTGAGGGTTGTGGAATGTGGTGCCTTTTCTCTGTTTCTCTCTGATTTATTTTTTTTTTTTCAGTAGAAGTGTGTAGGCAGCTTGCTGAGAAACCTCAAGATGCAGGGGAAATGCTTGTACGTTGTGGAATGCAGCTTCCCCTGGGAGACCCCGGCCGGGCGGGCAGTGAATGAGCAAAGTGGAAGAATGAGAAAGGGAGGAGGTTGGAGGCAGGGACAGATAGGAAAGAGTGAGAGAGGAGGAAGGAAGGAGGTGGAAACGGAGGGGCCCGTTTCCCTTTTTCTGAAGCAATGACAGCTGGTTCTGTCCTGCCTCACATGACAAAGTGCTGTGGAGAGGAGTATTTAAGCTGGAAGCCAGTGAGCAAGGGTGGTCAGCTGATTTTATTTTAATTTTTTTTCCAGGGTTTAGTCAGGTGATCATTGATGACTAGTCAGCCCACCAAGAAGGGACTTCAGCGCACAGGTAAGAGAGCAGCTGTATACTCTTTACGTGTAACTGAGCAGTCTCAAGAGGGGAAGATAAACAGCCCTAACATTGTTTGAATAGTTTTTAAAAAAAAATATTCCTGACTTGCTTGGGTGTGTAACAGTGATTGTCTCTTTCAATGCTGCTGCTTTTGCTGTTGGTCTTGTTCTCGCATTTTTGGTTGTTTTTTTTTTTAATTTTAAAAATCTGTCTTTAATTAGAAGCTTTATTGGAAAAAAAAGACCAATTGTGTGTTGCTAAATATAGTCCTGGGTATTGCATGAATGTTGCGTTCTGTTACTTTTTGAATAAAATAACTTTCCATAACGTAAGTGTGTCAAACTCATATTTAGAGGGGAATTCCCAAATACTTAAACTATGACTCATAAAAAGTTAAAGGACCAGTACAACAGTTCAGGATAAAAACTGTTCAGGCTTGGGTAGCTGCTTTTGTATGTGTTGGTAGTTAAATATGTCTTAAAAAAATCCTGGAGATGTGCAAAACAATTCTGCTGACGATAACCCAGAACATACATAGCAAAGGCTAAACAGATGACTGGAGAAGAGGATTGTTTGAGCACTCTCGTTTTCATGCATCTTTTCTTTCATTGTTTGTATCTAAGAATCTGGTGAAAGAGTCTTCTCACGTGCTGAGGGTGCTTCAAAGGGCTCTGGCTCCCTAATTCCTTTTATATAATGTCTTATAAAGAAAAGAAAACAGAAACCAGTAATAAGTACACTTACTATAAGTGAAAAATTACAAAATAAAAATACCTCGTGAGTGTGACAGATAAAAGTGGTTTTCAACTGCTACTATGCCTGGCTAGTGTGCCACACTCTCTCCTCTTTAAACATAACCGTGTCATGTGTTCTCCCTTACCATTGCTTCTTTTTACTAAAAGATCTCATATACTCTCTGAAATTTTGAATTACTTGTATTAAAAATGTGTTCAAGAGTTTTTAAGATGAAAAAGTCAGACAAGTGTTTCCAACTCCCACCTGTAGCTCTGAAAAACTCCTTGTGGTCTAGGGTTGAAGGCAATTTTATTTTGAAAAGCTGTCATACAGATTTCCGTATTTTGCTGGTTACCTTATTCCTGTCTACTATTTTGCAGTATTTAAATAAAAACTACTTGAGACATACTTTTTCCCATCACTATATGCAGTGTTTCATAAGATGCTGATGCTGTACACAAGAGAGAGATGCATGACTTTCCAATTACTTTCAATTTTGTGATGTTTCTCTTTTCTCATTGTTAAAAGCATTTCTACCCATGACAAGCTGCCTGTGGGATGTTGATGTTGTCTTACAACAACAGCTGATGCTTAGATGCTCAGACATACTGAGGTTTAATCTGGGCAAAGGAGACACTGAGATGGGATATTGGGATAGGTGGAGGACTGTGTCTGTTGACTTTGGTGGACCTTTATCACATGGAACCCTGAGGAAACACCCAGCTTCAAGTGACAAGACTAGGAGGGTTATTGCAAAAAGCATGGGAAGCATCAAAGAGGTTGATAGTGGTAACAGTGTACTTACAGAAAGGGATAAGAGCCGTGAAGTTGGCTTTCATACTAGATCACGGCGCAGAGTGCATTCTTAGGTTTCAAATACTCTTTGGCAATAGTTCTCTACTGAAGGATTTCAAGACATATTTTTCCCATTTTATGGGATGGGAGAAGGAGAGGTTTCATGAGGTGAGGAAAGATTAGTGAAGTGAAACAGTGTCAGGCAATAATGAGTGGTTAGCAGCAATTGCTCTGAAGAGACTTGTCTACTTGCCATGAGGGCCAACGAGGAGGCGCTTGCTCTTCAGTATTCCCCTTCTCAATGAGAACTGGGAGTTGCATAGGCTTTAGGCTCTGGAGAAATTAGGTATCAAGTCTGAAAGTACCCCAAGTTACTGTAAGCTGTTCCACATTGGCTTCATCCTAAGCAAAGTAATCTTTTATGAATGGATGCAAACCTTCTTAGGTTTCATACAGTTGTCTTTAGGGGAATTCCTGGCAGGTGGGCTTGTCTGGGCTGCACGCTGCAGAAATGCTGTCAGTGCACACGCATGAACAAGACAGTTCACACACATGGGTGCTGCTGTGGTGTGAAAGGATCGGACATGTAAAACTGGAATGGGTAAATATAAAAGTATTTCAGAGAGTACTGATTTCTTGTCTTTTTTTTTTCTAGTGTTTTTTTTTCTGTTGTTGTATGTTTGCTTTTTTTTTATAAAAAATACCTATGAGGTTTCTTTGATTTGTTGATTGTCTATGAGCACTAGCATCTTTAAACTCCTGGCAAGGTAGCCTGTCTAGTTCAAATGTATCTCACAGATAGGAAATATTTTAATTTCAGGTATATTTCTGCCTTTTCGTTTGTGTTTGTAATATGTTTGCATCTGAAGAGAGGGGTTTGTTTAAAATATTTCAAGTGCGGTTCCTAGATTTCCACTTACTGATGTGAGCATAATCTCTTTCAAATAACTTCTGACTTTTGATCACTTTAGGTCATGTTTATTTAACCCTGGCATTGCCTAATGATCATGACTGCCTTGAAGCTAAGTAGGAAAAAATAAATAACTTGCCAGCAAATGAGGAACTGATTCTGTGTATATGGCGTTATAAAGGATAACATCTGCAGTATTTGATTTTCCTTGGAGTAGTGGAAGAAGAATTAAGAGTTCAACAGCTGTACTGAGTAAACTTGCAAGACCACGAGCTCTTAACACCTTTAAATAGAGAGATGCTTACTTCATAAATAGAATCAGTTTAAGCAAGTCAAGAAAAATCCCAAGAAAGAATAGCTGAATCACATTATTTTAATGAAATATTTATTATGATGAAGTGTTTTACTATACATCTTCTCATAGTCTGTTTTTATTGACTTTGGAGAGCAAAAAACACAGATTGTTTTGTTTTGTTTTGTTTTTCATTACCAGAGAAAGAGCAGACCCTGCAGTTACTGATTTTAGTAAGACCTCTATACTTGTATTTCAGGGCTTAATTTGACACCAAAAGAGTCATTACTGAAGGGGTACAGCCCACTTTTATTTCTGTTGGACAGTGTTCTAGTTGTTTAAAACCAAAATGCTTCTTTCCTAGTTACGAGCAGACTTATGAGCACAGACATCAATCTGGAGTAGGATTTTCCACATCTGAGGAACTGAGAAGCTTAGACGTTTTTGGTATTGTTCACATGAATCTCTTAGGGCTTCAGTCGCACACTAAAACTCAAATAACCTCGTGAAATTTTACTATTGCCAGGCAAAATCCTTCTTGTGCCTTTAAGATCCTCTTAGACGTATTATTTGGTAGTTTATTGCGCTGTTTTAATTTTAAAATAGTCCGAAGGCTTACTGCCTTAAGTCGTTGTTATTACTGCAAACCGAGCAGTGCAATTACTGGCTTTCCCTCCCGGCCTGCGGTTGCCGCCGCGCTGGCCCTACGGCGGGGCTGGCAGCCCAGCCCGGGGGTCGCCACCCGGCGGCGGCCGCCCGCACTGCGCCGCCCCTGCCCGCCGCCCGCCCCGGTGGCCTTGCAGCGCGACAGTCATGTGCTGCTGGGCTGCGGGCCTTCCCCGCCCTCCCCAGAAGAAACGGGAGGCTGTTAGAGGCAGCTCTGGCAAGTTCCAGTTGTAGTTTTCTCGCTTCTCGCCGGTATTTTGTGCGCGTTTGCCGTGTCAGTGCAGATCACGTGAAATAACGTGCTGCAAGCCGCGATGAGCTGTCTGCAAGGACGTACGTACTAAAGGTACCATCCACCTCGACAAAACCTGGTGTTATTCTGAAACAGTGAAAGGAGGCTCTTAAGAAGTCTCTGCTTACTGAAATGTGACGTTACTGTTAGCAGTCCAGATTTAGTCTTGATGCAAAAGCAGAATCCTTTGTAGTATGGCTGGCTGACTGGGAAATGCAGTTTGTAACACTTCCCGGACTCTGACGGACTACAACAAAATGTTAGAAATACCTAAGGTTTCCTAAATCAAGTGCTTTGTGTTAGTATTTAGCATCAATATACATGAACTGTTTCCCAAATCAATTTTGCTTTCCTCCTTAGCAGTTGAGAAGAAAAAAAAAAGTATCTCTCATGGCTACATGCATTGATAGAAGTAACAAGCTTCTAAAATAGTGGTGAGCTCTGACATTTAATCACTCTTTCTGATGAATGATTATTCAGAAGTGAAAGTCCTACCACAACATGCTTTTATTTCAATTGACAGCTGTCACTGCAGCACATGCTCAGAACCTCAGTAACATGGACTGAATATCCAGTCAGTTCACCATGGGAAAGAAATAAGCAAGAAACTAAATTTGATATTAGAATGCCTCTCTACCTTTGGAGCGTCCTAAGAATAAAGTGGATACTCTATAAAATGCAAGAGCTAGCTGTATGAAACTGGTTACATGGGAGTTGTCACTGGCAGCTTACCATTTCCCCCTCCTGCCACCACATGTACAACTTTGACCAGCAATAGCAGACTGTGCTCTGTGGAAACTGATGAGAAAGATTTTTCTGAGCCTGAACACAGAAGGTGCCATAACAAGCATCATAAATGTCCCGTATGATAAAATTGCTAGAGATGAGGAAGTACAAAAAGTTAGTAAGTGATGTTAATGATGTCCAGAATTCTTCAGCAAAATCAGGGCTCAGTGCTTGCTCATGGAAAGCGAAATAAGACTGAAATGAAGAAAAAAAAAAAAAGCTGCAATTTAAATAAAGCAAACTCGACCTTGATAAGGTGTTTTTCTGTTGGTTGATTTTTTTTTCCTTGTTCTTTCAGATCATAGCTAGCTTTACAGCTAAAACCTTTACCTTTTCTGAGAAATTTATTTGTGTGTGTGCTATTTTAAAAATAGCATTATGATTTGTCATTTATTAAGAGGAGAATATGCGTAAGCCCCCAAATGGTGACCTGCAGCTGAGGTTGGCAGTCATTTACATTTTAACAAGAGGAGTCAGAAAATCCACATTAGGGGTGCTTTCCCAAGGGCTGTATTCCAAGCTCTTTAGTATTACTGTATATCCTGACACTCGTATTTAGTTTGTTATTCAATCAAAATGCATACTAACAGAAGCAACATATTATGACAAGTTAATATAGTTTGTGCTGTGCAGTGCCACTGCTCAAGATGTTGTTTTCCTGAGGATTTCTTTTTCCTTAAAAATATAAAGGCTTGTTTTTATTGCACATCGTCATAGCAGTAGAAGCTCGAGACCCTCTTTTCCAAATGTTTTCTCTTCATTTATGTAATTATTATATATCCGAGTGTGCACTGCATGATAGAAAAGTTTTAATCCTCTAACCTCTGTATTTCATGTGATACAAATTGATTGCTCTTTTCCAAATACGACTGCTCACTGCTGAGGAACTACTGAGTAGGAATCGCTGCTCTTTGGAGCGGGGTATGCAGTCTTGTTCTCTCCAGACCAGGACATTTGCTCATGAGGAGAGGCCAGTTCTGAAGTGTTGCAGTAGATCTTGCAAATGGGTAGCTATGGTTTTAATTGTGTTTTAATCTCCATTAATCTCCAAAAACCATGCTCAAATGGTACAGTTGGTTCTGGGCAATGGTTACGTGGGATCTCTTGTTGACTGCTCCATATGAAAAATGTGTATTTCTCCAAAGAATGTTGAAGAAATTCATTTCAGTGGTTCACTAAATTTAAAGGGTCTCCTATAGATGAATTCTTTACCGAGTGCTGTTGTGACAACTATGAAGATGTAAAGAAGCAAGACTTCCCCGCAGCCCAACCTGTTCATCAGGTCACCGAATTCCTCTTTCTTTGAGGAAGAATGAGCTGGAGATTTGAAGTTTTTTGATGGAACGCTTTGTGCAGTGGGTAGCTCTCATGCAAACCATTGCCCGATAGGGGATGTACATTGCATGCTGAAGCTGAATATTCTCCTTAATTGCAGACAAAGCTCTTTTTGGAACTTCTCATCAGACTCAAAAAAACTGCTTTGTAGATACTGGTGTAAATGTTGGCTGAGAAGGGGGTGGTGGGAAATTCCCCCGAGAAACCTGCCTGGCTGGAAAAAAAAAAGAGTTGAGCCCGGCGACCCACCGTGGGAATGTGCTGGCCGGGGGCAGCGGCCGGTGCGTGGCCGCGGGCTTTGCTGGTGTCGGGCAGCTCTGTCACAGGCTGCGGGGAGGGGGGCGGTGGGCTTGTCCCGCACCAAACCCACGGCGGGGGGGCCGGGCCGGGACTTGCACGCTGCCCCCGCGAGCCCCCGCCGCCGGGGCCGGGGGAGCGGTGCCCGGGCGGGGCGGCCGGGGGAGCGGTGCCCGGGCGGGGCGGCGGGGGGCCGGGGCGGGCCGTGGCCCAGCGGGCAGCCCCGGTTCCCGTGGCCGAGCGCGCCGGGCCGGGCAGGGCGGCGTGCGGCGGCTGTGCGGGCGGGGGCGGGATTGCAGCGTTTCAGCTGCTTCCCCTCTGCCACCTTGTCAAGGTGCAGCCCACGGCGCTGCCGGCGGCCGTGCCAAGCGCTGCAGGCTCATCTCGCAGACAAGCTCGGCATTTATAGCTCGCCTCGCTGTAAAAAGAGAAGTAATTCTGGGCAAAATCTAAAGGATCTCGGCATTAACCCGCCACCCCCCGGCTCCCATGCAGGGGCAATGCGTTTCTTTGGTCGGATGCTTTTAATTCCCCATTAACTTCATGCACATTTATGTCAAAGCACTTTTCTGGGAGCAGAGCCTTATAAGTAACATCTTGGGGTAAGAATTGTTCTCTTTAGCCTCGGCCAAGGTGAGGAAAGATGTGTGTCTGCCCCTTCTGATTCTGTTCACTCTTCTGTCTTGCTGCAGCTCTGACTGTCCCCTGCACTCAGGATTT
Source organism: Falco cherrug (assembly GCF_023634085.1). Classification (NCBI taxonomy): domain Eukaryota; kingdom Metazoa; phylum Chordata; class Aves; order Falconiformes; family Falconidae; genus Falco; species Falco cherrug. The sequence continues at coordinate 81,229,448 of NC_073698.1, forward strand.
TTGCAAGACTTTGGCTGCAAAGTGGTGAACAGCTTGTTGTTACTGGTGCTTGTTTCCCCCAGAAGCACACGACATTTTTTTAATTTAAAGGAATAACAAGAATTTGCCTCTAAGTAGTAGAAAATATTCGCCTGAAGTTCTCCTTTCAGCTATGAAAGTCCAAAATAATATTAATTGCCTACTCTTCACTCCCTTTGTTCTGTAAAAAGCTTAAAGTTGTTATAGATTAAATACCTGTCAATTTCTTCAGTATTAGTACCGCATGTTTTTGAGAAAATACAGGCATAGAGTGGTTTACAATACTCGGATTATTTTGTTTTCCTGTTCTATTACGTTTATTCTTCAAGTAATAATGTCCAGTTAGTCAGCTACTGGGTGGACAGGCTGAATAGATTCCAACTTTATAAATGTTAATGCACATTATGACCAGCCTTGAGTAATATGGATGACAGTATAACGTTCAGTCAGAGAGGATGCCTGAACCATTCCGTTACAACTTTGCTATGTACTTTTGGGGAGGACATACGTGTTTCTCAAAAGTAGGAAAGAATCTGGTAAATGCAAAAAGCCACTGGGGAAACGCAGCTTTGTTTTCCAAGGAAAACAACAGGCCAAGTCTTAAGAGGTGGATTCTCCTTTGAATTAAGCACCTTGATACATGTGATACCATACCTTCATTTTGAGATTTGGTGTCTTCTGCTTCTGAAAAATCTTACCCTGAGTCTGCAGCCATTTTGTAACCATTACCTTGTTCAAAAATTGAACCCTGCTATGGATCTTAGGAAAAAAAAGAAAAAAAAAGAAAAAAAAAAGAAAAAAAAAGTGAAGCAGCTGTGGATTGATACTTACAAAACTGAATTGAGGCAGCAGCAATCCTCAAATCTTGTTGACTTAGTATGAATGATACTTGTCATGTGTCCCTATAAATATGAGCTGACATTCGTTTATTCCTTGCTAATTTAAGCACAAGTATTGTCTCGTTAGATTGTTTAATCCTTATTGGAAAAATATAGGCACTTTATCAACCAAAGATGAGAATGAGAATTCGTCTGCTCTTTATTTGTTAATATAATTATTTAACATGTACATCTGACATTTGGAAACTTCAACTGAAATTAGCATCTCTTAAATGTGTTTGCCACTAAGATTTAAATGGGTTCCAGTATATTTGTTTCATGTAGTGGAGGAGGAGGGGAAGTAACATTTGAAAGTTATCACTGCTTGCCTGGATGTATACAAATGCTACCATATGTCTGGAGGTTTTGTATAATTTATTAAGATGAGAAAATAACCTAATTGGTCGTGCTTGGATTAAAACTAAAAAAAATATATCTAAAAATGAAGTAGTACTGCTCTGAGAACTGTATTGTGCAGTCCATTCAGTGTCTAGAGAAGTAAGAGTGATTGTGTTGGCTCTAGGCACGATATTGTGAAATAGCAATACAACAGGTATTTTTAAGGTACCATGTGAACAGGAATACTTTAATGTACTAGCACCACTTGTCTTTTAGACTTGAATGAGGATACATTTTAAAATAAGTTGGGTATAGTATATTTTTAATCTAACCTGCTTCCGAGAACATTTATTTGTGGAGGCGTGTAAGTGGCTAGCTGTCCTGGACTTAAATGCAGGACAGTCAGAGCTTGCAGGAAATAAAAAGATTCCTGGGTGTGGGGTATATATACTTTTGTCAAACTTCACTGCATCTGTGCGATGTTAAGTGCATCTTACGAAAGGACTGTTGTGGGACAGGAAGGTGGAAGCAGAGCTCTCGGTCTACCTAAACGTGCAACCTTTCTTTATGAGTGGGTTTTGAATCTGCAGCCAGCATGCCCTTCATGGCCACGGGTGTGGGTGAGCGCCAAGTGATGATACTGCATGTGCAGTGACACCTGGAATTGGCTTTGGGAGGTATTTAACTGAAAGGTTTCCCTTGTGAAAGAGAGCAGTTTGGGTGCTGGGGGCGGGGGGCGTTCAGTAACAGAACTGATGGTGTTCTTAACATGAAGGAGGGAAGGTATGCTGGTCATTTTTTGTCTGCCTTTGCAGGGTTTAGTAACTGTTTGCATGCATTTTCCCAGTGGAGGTCTGTGAATGAGATCTTAAGGCAGTTGAGCAAACAAGGAGCTTAAAGGGCTTTGATGAGAAGTTACCAAGGAAGCGCTTTTGGGACTACAGGCCAGACAAACCCTTCAAAGATTGTACGGAGCTCGCAGTGGCTTAAGGAATGATTCAGGTTTGTCAGTTTAATTGCAGTAGCAATTGTGGCATGGCTCCCTTTAGAAAGGGTGTGGGTGTGTAAGAGAAAGAAAACATTAGGGGTATGGAAGCAGGGAAGTCATCCTCGCAAACCTGTTCGTTACTCCTGGAGGTTTTTTTGTCTTTAGTTGCTGCTCTGCTGTTCATGCGCTCTCCTACATGCACATACATCCATGCTGGTCCTTCCTCTCCAGCTACAAGGTGATAGGATTTCCATAGGAGTGTTTCATAATTGTCCCTGTGTGTGGGTGGGTGATAATCAGACAAGGGATGTTGTCTTCTAGTGCCATATTTGCCAAGGTTCTCCCTGAGAAAACCAGTAAGCAAGTACCCTGCTGACCCAACCTCTCATAACACTGGTGATTGCGGAGTGGATAGCATGAGGATAAGGCAATCTCAGCTCTTTCTGCAAGCCCTTCCTAGCCAGATCTCCAGAAGATTTTCCTTAGAATAAGATAGCTGGCTTAGAGCAGAAGATTTAGTATTGCTGGAGTGCTCTTTGTTTGGAAGTGAATATTTCTGTTGAGCTTTTCCACGTGTGTGTGTGGAGTGGCTCTTCAAGATGTCATTTGTGGACATTTTTTGCTAGGGAAGAAGTTCTCCCAGAGCAGATTTTCAGCCATAGTCACGTGTCATACCAGTCAACATATAAAACGGGCGGATGTACCCAGAGCTGGCTGTTCAGGCAGATAACGGTAGGCCAGTATTGTCCCTGGTTAAGTGCCTGATTGCTGGGCAGGTCTGGGTCACCTGGCATTCCTGGTTTTGATTCTTGGTTGGCACCATCTGCAGAGGTGTCCAGGCTGCTTGTGGAGGCTAAGAACCATGGACTGGGAAACTGAGCATCTCAGCTCTGTGCTGGAGGAGGCTGGCTGTGACTTGGATTAAGGCTGTACATCTCTCTCCTAGGTGAAATCTGTTTGGGACTTCTCCGAGCCAGGCTCCCCACATTTTGTTGGGCAACTTCTTTCAGGGATGAGTATGTTGGGTTTTTGGAATACTTACGTGACACATAGGTGTTTGAAAGAGTGCTGTTATAGACCAGGCTCTGCTACACTGCCTTGTAAGGTATGTGTTGACAGTTTTGGTCAACATTTTTCAGGGACAGTCTGTGATGTGCAGCTGTCCAGACTGCCTCTGGTGTGCCCTGTGGGGAGGAACCAGTCGGATCCTTGACTTTCCATCTGCCTTCCAGTTGGGGTACTCTCAGAATGTCTCTGACTGTGTATGGTCAAGGAATTCGGCCTGAACATGCTGGGAGCATGCTAACAGGGTAGTGGAAATGCAGCCATGCTTAGCAGGACATGACTGCTGTTAGCTCACTGGTCCTAGCGAACACCACTCCGCTACCCTGCAGTTACTCTTCAGTGCAGTCTGCCTGCTGTCTGAAATATGCTGTTGGATGAGTGAACTGATTAATTACTTTGGAGGAGCTGTAACACTGCCTCTTAACCCTGCAAATTCTGCATGCAGGAAGGGGATCCCCTTCTGAATTCTCTGTCAACTGAGCCCCATATACAGGGTGAGACCACTGGTCCCTAAGACTTCAATATGCCTCCATTTTCAAATGGGCTCCGGGAGTAACTGCTGCAGTAAGTCAAAAGGATGGATGAAGAGGGGGAAGAAAACCTGCTGTTATTTTTGGTGTGACATAAAGCTCTTTCTTACCACCTTTTGGTAAGGGAGAACACCGTGTAGATCTGGAAATAGAAATAAAATTAGTTTAAATTGTATTACATTAAAATAACATGTTTGTCAATAATAATATTTTGATCTAGCATCTGATACTGAGCCAATTGGAAGTTTATCTTTTAGGAAGAAGTCTTACCTCAGCATTTCTTCCATTCCTATTACTCTTTTTTTTTTTTCAGTGGGAAAATTTTCTGAATTCTAGTTTTTTTGAGAGATATAGAAGACATTTCTTACCCATGCACTCCACACAAAAGTACTAGTGTGTTGTCAAAGTCATATGAAGATTGTTCATCCCAATGAAGCAACTATGAGATACCATACTTTTCACATGACTCTAGATATGGAGGAATTCCATGGTGGCCAAGCAATACAGCATTTCTCAACCTTTGGGGCAAGGGAATTTTTTAAGGTGTTTCCTGTTTTTCTCTCAGTAATAGACCTTCATTTGTTTGAACTTTAATAGTTGGGATAGAAAAGAACAACAGGCTACATCCCATTTTTCAACTTAGGGAACTTATCTGGAATTACTGCTTGTACATTTTATGTGATGTTTAGATTGTTAAAGAACAAAGTGATTAAATTACATTATTTGGATCCTCTGAAGTTTTTCTAAAGATCTGAGTATTGTTTGGTTTCAGTACACTTGCTTTAGTGTGTTCGTTAAGACTCTTCATAAACAAAACACAAACATTATCTTTATTACTCACAGTGCTGTTGCATACTTGTGGTTTAGGTTTTGCCAACTATTTGCAATGTATAGCCACAGACTCTGTCTGGGTGGCGTAAACAAAAACAAAGTCTTTCTGTTCCTATCAGGACTTGTTTTTTTCAATTAGGTGCAGTAGTGTATCATTAGGTAGAGAGGGAAGAGTACGCCTGTGTGTGTGACTCTCCTTTTGTGTGAAGTGGCAAAAAACCACATCAGAATAGATTTACATGCATCTTATTTGCCATAAGCACCCACAGCATGATTAATGTTCTACAAGAGAGACAGACAACACCATCTCAGCCCCAAGAAGCTTACAGTCTAACACTGATAAGACTTGCCTTGTAATTGAGGAGGTGTGAAATTAATTTTGTGTTTATTAGTATCGTGACCCTCCTCTGGATGTAATTCTGGGGTGCAGAAGTCATTGTACGCATATGAATTAGCCTGCAGTGGCTTCACTAATCCATGCAAATCAAATGCTTCCTGTTAGCTGTGTATAAGGTGCAAGATCAGAATTGTCTCTCTTCCGTGTTAAGACCTCTCCTGGAACATGCCTTAAAACAAATTTCACATAACAGGTTTCAGGAATCACAGGTTAATTTAAATGCTGACCTGTGCATCCATTCCAAACTCACCAAAAAACATAGTCCTAGACTCCTTTTTCAAGTAAACAGAGCAGTGGAAAAAAAAAATGAATTGCCATGGAGGGCAAGCAATAGTGTGTACCCAAGGCTGTACTGTGCCTTATGAGTTTTGTAGGGAAAAAGCTCTATATTTTATTACGAGTTTAGTGATGTATAATGTTCTTGACTACAACTGCAATTTCCTCAGTCATCCACACACCCTCCCAGCCTTCCTGTAGTTTTCCTTATAGGATCAGAGAAACAAAATATACAATCATGGAGAAATACATGAACTTTGTTTTTGATCATGTTCCCATCCCATGCTTCAAATTTTATTTGCAAATGTTGGCATTTTCAAATGGAATTTCCCATCAGTTTTTCTTGAACAGTTTCAGCAGTTCTAGAAACGTACAGGATGTGTGACTTCTTGAAAGCAAAGCAGAATTTCAGTTTTCAGTAGGTACTTTCAGAAATATCTCAAGCCATTGAAGTAAATAAGTATTAGTAATGTATGTACTAAACAATAAAGCCATTGAGTTTACAGGATGTGTTCTACCAAAATCAGTGGTGTTTAGATAAATCCCTAATGACATTGCCAAGTGCATAAGTATATTTTTTTCTGTACTTGGATAAAAATTACTCTTTGCCCTTGATCTGTTTTTGTAGCCAAAGCAGCTAAATAGCAGGCTCCCTTTTGAATTTGACAAAATGAGACAATTGAGAAAAGCTGGTAGGAAAGACACTTCCTAGCAACTAGTATAAAGCCTCATAGCGAAAATATACAAAATTATATTATTTATAATAATAATATTACTCAAATCATGATTAGTATCTGGGACTGGGGTGTGAGAGCTTTCTGCTTAGCAGCTGGGAATGTTACTGTTCTGAGCTATATTGATACAGAGTGATTTTTTGCCAAAGAAAAGTGTTCTTTTCCTTTCTGAAGCTATCTAACACCTTCAAGAAAGGGCAGCTATTTGCTATGGAAAGCTGGGAATTAACTTTACCAAGCAGCATATATTGTCTGGAGAACAGTTGTATACCAAAATAAGGAGGAGGAGCATTTGAGGAGTTTGGATTAGTAGTTAGGAAATTATTTAACCAGAAATGTAAAAAAAAAAAAAAAACAAAACACGAAACCAAACCAAAAACAAACAAAAAAACCCCAAACCCCAAAAACACCCTGTGGTGATCTGTACTGTTGTGTTATAAATAAAGATGACCACAGATATGGTAAAGATACTGGTTTGTCCTTCAATGAGATACTCAGCATCTTCTCTGACCGACTTGTGGCAACTTGCATTTTATTTCTACTTGGAGCTTATCCTTCATTGCAAGTAAAAGCTATAATTAGGGATCATCAGTGATTTTTGTCCTGGGAAAAGTGAGGGAGAACTGATCTTTCTTGAGAGTGTGAATATAAAGAAAAATTTCTTACATGCTTATAATACCACCACACCAGTAAGCAGTCTCAAAATACCAGTGGCTACAGAGTGGCACCGGTCTCTTTGCATCAGATTTTCTATTGCTAGTTTTTGAGGGATTTAAAAGGTTTGATGGAGATTTTCTGTTGCTGTGTTTTACAGAGTGATTCAGGTGAATGCTGTTGTCTAATAATTCTTCAGTCACGGGTGATTTATTGCAAAGCGGTCCCAAGTTACTGTGTTCCACTTACATCCCACGTGTGAGGTAAGACTGTGAGGTGCTTTTAAGGCTGTGATAATTTGCATGAGACATGTTCAAATATGCCTCTCACCAAGCACTGATAAGTTGGCTGGGTTTTCGTACTACCTGGCAACTGATGGAGGCTTAGATGAAATTGGGTACTGAGTGATACTGAAAAAAGGGAGGGACAGCTTCCATCAGGTAGCAAGGAAGTTGTCTGGCCAGCAAACTTAATGTTTGAGATGGTCAAAGGGGACCTTCCAGCAGGAGAGTTGAGGGAACTCTAAGCTGTTGGCCATGAAAATTTGACCACCTGTGGGAAGATCATCTGTCCACCAGGTCTCCATAGCACCCATTTAGTTTCAGTTTTTAAGTGATAGATTAACTGTTCTGAAGACTGCTAGGAGATGTCAGCAGGAATGAAGTTGGCTTGCATGTTGGCTTGAACATCAATGGGGTGGCATCAGCTGGCAGCGGGCAGGAGCCCCAGCCACCGCTTCCGCCAGTGCTTGTGACCTCTGGCTGGTGTAAGAGCAGGGTGAGGGTAAGACCTGGCTTCAGAGCGGGTGTTGGCTCCCTGTTCACAGCCCAGTTTGAATGGGGATTGTAAAACACACACACGCACACGTTACTCTTCTCGGGCCTTGGCTCAGGTTACCCGAGAGATCTTCCATTTTCTTCCTTCCCCCACATACGCCACTGGAAAGTCACAGCAGCTGCTCTTCCACAGAGGTTTTCTGTCTATTTGGGAATCATGGCTCGTGGTTCAGCTCACTTCCCAAACATGCTGTATACCAGCCCCTTCTGTAGAGATTTTTGCTGGGCACGTGCAAGAGAATTACTGTGGGAAAGATCTGGAGTTGTTTAGGGGGAGGAATTGATTCCAAATGATGTCTTGCTGTAGCTTCATTGTATTATTCAGACAATGAATTAAGCACCGTTTTCTCCATGCTAGGAACTTGAAGGCAAAGACTCAATACCTTTTCAGTTATCAAAATCAGTGTTTTCTTACCTAGTACAAAAATACATATGTCCTTGGCTATCTATCTAGCTAATAATTAATAATGTGTGGTTTTCTTTCCAAATATCTATGTTGGCCTCTTTAGAAAGAGGTTTTATGTTCTGAGCCCCTTACAGGTTTCCCAGTACCACATACTTAAACGGCTGTTCCAAAGTGCAAAAAATCCAGTGTAACACACACTTTTCCACAACTTTATCTCACCTTTATAGGAAAAGACAAAGGGATATCCACTGTTTTTCTGTTTGCATTTTTCATTAAATAAGTTGTCTTTATTAGAATGCCTAACAAAGTGTCTGTGCTAAAGAGGTAAAGCATGTACTCTGTGGACTTTCATCCTCAAGATAGCCCTGACTGATGAGATTACATGTGGTTTAATATCTACTTTTCATTATTAGCAGCAGTTCTTTTGCCACTGGAGCAAAAGGGCATCTAACAGATTAAGCAAGATTTTGCTGAAAGATGCTAATCTTTTGCTGTTACAATAGGGAAAAATTAACAGGAAGATGAAAGTAATTGAAAGGTTTTAATTCCTAAGAATTTTTTAAATAGATTATATTGATTAACAAAATTGCTGCATCTTACAGCAGAAACTTTTTCGAAGAAGGCAGTAATTGTAATTAATTTTTAGTCTGTGCCACATATTTGATGATAGCTCTGATTCATGCTATTATATTCTCTCTTCCTTCACCCACAGCAAAACAAATTTAATTTGATTCATACCCTTAAGAAAAAAAAAAAGAAAAAAACCATGCAAAATTACTCACATGGTTATGATTCAGCTCTTGGCATAAAACCCTGTCCTCCTCCATCCTCCCCTTCTCCCACCCAAACCACCCCCACCCTCACCCACTGTATATTTATGTCACTGTAGTCTGAAAAAGTTGAGTAGCTCTTTAAAAACAGAGCAAATGAAATCCTTCTTCAAGCTGCTTACTTATGTTGATACGAGCCTAATAAGACTTCCTTTTCACAAGTGGTATGGAGGCAGCAGCAGCACTCCGTTTTTCATGTTACTTTAACAGACAGCAGTACTGTATTGGGCTTGAAACGTGATTGCTTTTAGCAGTTTAGCAAAGCCTACAGCAAGCGATGCTAAAATTGCTCAAGTTCTTGTATTTCTAAGTCTGTCTTTCCAAAAAAAAAGACCTTTGAGGAAACCATATATGGAGATTCTTGTTGAAATGGAGTACCATAAGAGCTTACCTAGGTATTATTTTTGTCTTTTTCTTAAGTAGTGTTAGACCATTTTTAGACCATAACAAGCTTTTCCCCAAGAAGAGATTAAAGCTGCACTGCTTTCATTTCACAAATGTATAGCAGTGTGTCCTGTTTTCTACAGTTTGTGTCGGATACCTCTTTGTATGGGCGATGGCAGTCTTCTGGCTTCACCTGCTGCTGGAAGTATAAATGTTATGGTTCTGCTTGCCATTGTATCTGACAAGCCATGGTTCCTCAGAGCCAAGGGCTCAAGTTCTGTGATCAGACACTAGAAGCATTCAGAGGAGATTTTTTATACATGAAAAAGAGATGTTTATGGAGATCTGGTATGTAGAGGTGATGCAGTCCAGCAATCCCAGTGGAAATTAGGAGCTCAGTGCCTCTGAAAGCTGGCACGTGCGTTTATGTATAGGACACTGAGCACAGAGGACTTCATGCACACTGATGCTAAGAATCAGTCACATAGGTACCCCAAGTTGCCTAAGTTGGTGGAAAAGTGTATTTTTAGCCAAGTATGCTCACACAGCCCTTCCACTCTTACTAAAAGACACAAATAGGTGATACTTTAGGATAGATATCAAAGGGGATTTAGAAAAAAAAAAGGGGGGGGGATGACGACGACAGGGGGGATGTTCTTGGAGCCTAAGATCACTTGTTTACCCAGATAATACTAATTTAGTAACTTTCTAGTTGAATGATGTATCTTTCATTAGCTCTGTGCTTACAATCTTTACTTTTTCAGTAAAGGCATGAGATACGCCAAGGAAAAGAGGATCTACAGCAGGGAAAAGAGGAAATTAATTTCTTCCTCTCCTCCCTAACATCCCCTGCTTCTGTATAGCTACTGTAAGGAGGATATATACACACAGGTCCGTGGTCTGTGACTATGCACCTAGTTCACACATCCCAGTGATGCTGGGTGCTTCCCTGTGGGCTGGGTTCTTCCCCTCTGGCAGAGGAGGGCCTTCAGTGTAATTAGCATTAAGGGTGGTGTCAGTTTACTGTGAGGCTCACTCCCTTCCTCAGGGAAGCATGAAGGATGGAGCATCTGCTCTTTTCCCCAGTCCAGAGGTGACTTGCGTGTTTTTGAGCCCTGGTCACAAAGTACTGTTATGAATAAACTTGACCTGGAGAGGGAACACTGGTCTGCCCGTGTGGTCTCTTTGTGGCCTTTTCCCATCCTTCTCTTGCATCACTGGTTTATGCAAGATGGGAACTATCTAGCTTGGGCTGTATACCTCCCTGAGGAACAGGAGTACCTAAGGTGTGGTAGGCGGTGGCCTTCGGCAGCACTGTGGGGTCCTGAAACCCCACCTGGATCAAGCCCTCTTGCTTGTGTCATCAGCTGGATGGTCCCTGTGTCCAAGACCAATGATGACCATCTTAAAAGGAATCAGGCAGTTTACCCCTTGCGTTTGGACTGAGACACAAAGGTGAGAAAGTCAAAAGGGAAAAATAGGGAAACTTCCTTATTGGGAGAGGAGAATTGCTGACTACAGCAGGAAACAGGCTTTGATGGAACAATAAAGAAAAGTCTCCTGAGGAAATGGTCAACAGAGAAAAATGTAGGCAAATACGCTGCTCAACTTTGTCTGTGAGGTGCACAGAGTAGGGTGAAGAGAAGCCTTCCCTTTCACATTCCTCATTCTCTCCCTTCCTGCTCTAACTGGGTTTCTGTGTTAAAATGAAGTACCCCTCTCCCAGAAAGTACAACAGGAAGAATCCAGCTGAACTTCAGTCATGCTTACATAGCCAAGTTGCTGAAATTAGACAATTGTTGCCAGCATTCAGTGATGCACCTTTCTGCATTCCTTTTCTGCAGCAGGACAAAAGTCTCAGCCTCTAACCCAAATCCCTCTAACAAAAGCTGAAATACTATCACCATAAAATACACTGACTCTACCAGAGAAGTCTTTCTTAACAAGGTCAACAATGAAAGAATGTCTTACCCCATTAGACACCAGCTGGTATCATTTTTGAATGTTATGTTTTAGCCACATAGAAGGTGACTACAGATCATCCAGCTCGGTACAAGGTTGGAATGAGATGTGCAGCACACTCCCAGAGTTGCAGCATGGGACAAGGAGCCAAGAGCTCCTTAGGTGCTGCTCAGTTCCTGATGGAAACTTCTCTGATGTTGGTCAAGACATTTTAAGTATTCCTGGCCTCTCCTTTTCTCATTTTCTAATGGAGACTAGAGTCTACCATTTCACAGGGATATTATGAGGATTTTACCTTAAAATGTACTTCTGAAGTATTTATAATGGTTAATCAGCTTTTCCATTATGGAGTACTTACGTTATTTGGCTGGCTTCAGCCACACGAATTCACACAAATGCTATACATAGAATACTTTGGTGGAATATTTTGTGTTTGGCTCATCTGAGTCACGGTTTCCATTCAAAAAGATCAGTGAAGTAATTTGATTGTTTTAATCTAAATTATTTTCATGAAGAACCTCATAATAAATGCTTAGGGAAGAGCTGAGAGCTGCAGCGTGATAAAATCATTAGGCTTAAGTATCTCATCAGAGTCAAAGGCAGATACAACTGCTGTCTACCAGCAAGCTGCAGAATGGAAGAACGGAGGCATTTGTGGTATAGCACAGGAAAAGGAAAAGCACTGTTTTAGCAAGGAGAGGACAATGCTGATGATTTGATGTTGTGCCAGCAAGCTGGCCCTGAATAAGTTTAAGATGGAAATTTTGAAAAAAAGGGTCCAACTATCAGAAGCGACTTCTGGAACAACCTTCCAATGGCAGGAGCTGAGGAGGAGCTGCAGCTTTTTGAAGATGGAGATACAGACACGTGCAAAAAGTCATCAGAGAGGTGTTGGCTGGTTTGCTTTCCAGTTCCTAATTTCTTCAGCTGTGTCTGTTGTCCTAGTCTCTTCTTCAATTCGGTTATCTATTATTAAACTTCCAGTAAGAGTGGGCAGTTTGTCTCTCATTTTTTATGTTAATAGAAAACCCGTGGCTGTTTTGAGAGAGATTTATTCACTGTCCCTCAAGAAGATGGAACAGGTAACTCTCCATAAGCTAATCTATCTATCTGTTACTTACACTTACTAGCTTAATGCTCATGACAGGATAAAGACTAAAATTTTTAAGTATTCTGATATCTTTATTCTAATCAAATCACTTTAATCAAAGATAAAAAATACCACCTAAAGGTTAAAATGTAGGATCTTTTTCTTAAAAAATATTGGAATAGATGAAAAAATGGTACCAAGTCTTTATGCACAAAGTGTGATATGTGAGTGTGAAATTTTTATTAGGTCATCTGCCTTTAGTTAAATATAACATTTTTTTGTTATCCTCATACTATTCTAGGATAGGATGTTTTTGTCATTTTATGGTTTCATTGGGCTATGGAATATTCCAAACAATTTGAAAATGTGGTGAGATTAGTTTTCCCTTGGGTTTGACCTCAGTAAACTTATCTTGCGGTAAAACTAGACTTCTTTGTCTTTATTGTGTTTATTACCTCAGGACAGTTGTTGTGTTTAATGAACATAATGTGAAGGGGGGGAAGGAGGGGATTGGGTGTTTTCTCTTCTGCTGGGCTTTTTTTCCCCTACCCCCCAAGAGCAGCTTTGAGTCATTCCTCCAAGAGGTCCTACTCCCCGTAGCTAAAGAGGGCTGTTGTTCTGTGGAACAGGAGGGTGGGGGAGAGGTGATTTGAGTCATCTCGCCTGGTTTGTCCTGGCATACGTTTCCTGCCCATAAATCGGGATTGGCAGGGCTCGCCAGTGGCAGGCGGCCTGGCCGCCGTGCTGGTTGTACCCCGGCAGTGTTGGTGGCCGTACGCAGTCCGCTAGGGTGCGGAGGCGGAGGCGAAGGACAGCACAGGCAGGTGCTGGGAGGTGTCGGGCTGTGTTCCTTGAGGGTTTGTGGGCAGGTAAGGCTTTTCAGCATTGCTTTTAAGTGAGAGCCTGGTACTTTATGTGCCGTTCATCTCTTCTCGCAGCAATTCCTCAAAATAAGAACGTGGAGCATGTGTGAGCATGGGCGCGTTTTTCTTGCGGGAGGCTTTTCTGGCACGAGGAGCCGGTAATTGCTGGTTTTTCAACGCCTTGCAATAATTCCCTTTCTCAGCGACTCGCATGATCTGCTGCACACAAAAGTTTTTTCAGAGCGGTGCCGGCACACCGGTCACCGCCAGCCTTTGCTCTGCGAGCCATTTCTACCTTACACTCGAAAATATCTGCGTATGTTTAACAAACAGGGCTCCTTTCCGCGGTGAGGTGGAGGGTGCCGGTTCTCGCCTTCCCCCTGGCCGTCCAGCGCCTCGGCAGGGGGAAGAGGGAGGCGATGGCCGTGTAAACCCAGCCTCGGGGGCGAGGATTAGCGTCCTGTGCGCCAGACATTCCTCCCGCGGAGCCGCTGGCCGGCGCTGAATGCGGCCGTGTCTGTGTGAGGCGAGGGAGTTTCCTGCTTTAAATCACCAGCAGGCTCCGGCTGGGCGTTCCCGCTCCCGCTCGCTGCCCTTTTTTCCTTCCCCCTCAATGAGTGTCCTTTGTGTAACCCCGCTAATTCAGAAAATTCTCCGCGGTAATTGGAACTGCCCCGTCACGTGGCTGCCGCCCGCCGATTGGCCGCCCTTAATTGGCGGGTCGCTATAAGAGCGGCGTGCGGCGGCGGCGGGCGCGCAGCGCCGTTCGGTTCCCAGGTTGGCCCCGCTCCTGCTGCTGGGGCGGGCGGTGGGCTTCGGGCGCCGCTGCCGCCGCTTCGGCGGTGTGGCCGGCTGGGCTTCGGGCTGGCGGGGCCGCCTGTCATCAGGGAGCGCCGCTGGGCTCAGCACGGGTGAGTGCGGCGCGGCTCCGGGGGAGCGGCCGGCCCGCGGCGGCGCGGCCGGGCTGGGCTCTGTGGCGCGGCCGTGCGCTCCCGCCGCACCGCGCCGGGGGCGGGCGCGGGCTGGGGGGCAGCGCACCTGGGGGCCGGGGGGATGCCAGAGCTTTCCCTTCCCCCCCCCCCCCCCCCCCTTTTCGCGGAGGGGGAAGTTTCTGAGGTGTTTCTCGGAACCCTGTCGGGGTAAAAGTAGCTCCAGCACGTGTGGCCGCCACTTCCTCGTCGCCGTCAGCCCCGTTCTCCTTCCCTCGAGGTGCGAGCGCGGCGCGCAGGTGGGAGCCGGGGAGGGGGGCGCAGGCAGCGCGGGGGTCCTTCGGCCATTGCTTTTCGTACGTGGAAACTCAAGTGACTTAAAATCACTAGCTAGGCGAAACCGCTTGCTTTCTGCATGTTAAAACTAGATGTAGCTGCCCACGTGCCTGTTACTTAATGTCCTCTAAGTATTTAGAAAAAAGTAATATAGTCTAGAGACGTTATTTTCTTCAAGGTATAGAAATCTAGGGAGAGCGCTGTATATATCACTATTCAGAATGTTGGTTTTCACTAGACTCTTGAAGAAACCAAGTTACAGTGTGGACGTTTCTTTCCATTCTACTGCAATAGGGCCCATCAGTTGGCACAGGGAAAGCTGCCTGCGAGTCAGATGGGAAGCCGTGCCTGTAATAGATGGCTGACCTCCCCTGTTCATCGATAAAGAGCAGCTATATTATGTGGAAACTCACTCTGTTTCAAATCTGCTGTTAACTTTGAGCTTTATTTTTACTTTCTTTTTTGAACTGCAGCTTCTTCAAGATGCATTTAGAAAGCACTTTGGTTGCAGGTTAAAAGGTGTCACCTAGAGTATGCACTTCTCAGTTGGTCTTGGTGCATAAAACACTGGTGGTCTTATTTTTAAATCTCTTGCTTTCATCTGCCTATTCCCCATATGAAGATTTTTTTTGTGGAAAGGAGAAAAAGCAGCTACTGTTGAGATTGCATTTCTGTCTTAATTGTTCAAAGGCCTTTCTCTCTTTCCTAATACAATTTTCGGAAGCTCTTTGAACAATGCTGTACGTAAAAATAGAGCTCAAGGTTGTTGTGTAGCTAAATTTATTGCAAAAACGAGTAGGAAATGTCTAATAAGAGAAGCAATAAAAAGGATAGATTTTGAGATAAGCATGTCTTCTAGAGGTGCTATGCCTTTGCAAATAGGGGAGAGCATAACCTAATTTCTGATATCGGAGTCTCCTTCTTGGCTCAGGTGTGGCTGGATGCCACCTAAGGAGAAGACTGTTTTAAGGCTTGAGCAAACAGCTCCGAGGTTCTGTGTTTGTGGTGGGGCTGGGGAGCAGCTCCCTCCCTGCAGCTGGGTACGTTTTTACTTATAGATTTACCAATTAAAATTCCAGAGGAAGAATTCATAAGGTTAGCATTCTTGCTAGAGGTCCCCCAGCACCCTTCCCCCCACTCTCCTCAAAATAAAAAGCACGTACTATTCTGCTTAAACAGTCAAAGCTTGAAAAAAATGTAACTGTAGTCGATGTGTTGTCTATTAATAAAATGATTGGGCACCTCCCACTGGGTTTCACTCACCTGTTTTGAAATGCTTGTATGAGGTGGAGGCTGACTGATTTAAGTGTAAACTGAAATTTCAGGAATTAAATAAACATGTTCCAGTCTAATTCTGTTTAGATCATGTCTGTTACTTGTATTTTGGTTTGTGTCATACTGTTGACTGTTCCAGTTTATTCATTAAAAAAAACCCTTACGTTTTGTAGTATATGATCTCATGCAAAACCACATTTTATGCTTATTCTGTTAGTATGTTTTTGCTGTCTGATTTTTTTAACATATGTAATGAAAATATTTGTTCTAAAAAGAACGCTTGGAAGTACAAAATGCTGGGAGGGGGAAAAAATCAGAAATTTAAACTGCCACAATTAAACTGCTATGTATCATAATGACTGTGTTTTATTAATTATTGCAAGTGGTGGTGCTTAACTGATGTAGAGAAGTGCAGACATGAGAAATGCATAAAACTAGCACTTTTTTCTATGGTGACAGTGGTAGTCTGTGTCATCTAGCACCTTAGATGCTGAAAGGGTTATGTGGCTGGTTCGCTTCTGTCCCAGGTTTGTTCAATCGTTTGGTAGCACTTCAGCAGTGGATGGATTCTGTAAAATATTTTGGTTGTATGGAGATGCTTGCCTGTGTGATAAAACAGCACTGCATGGTGTGACCCAGAATTGTCAGATCACAGCAAATTCTGGACTCCTTATTAATTTTGGTGTTCTAAGACAATGTGCCGGTGCATGCCATGCTTCTCTCATGTTTCACACATAACACACCCACCTCCTGGATCCAGATAGCTTTTTCCAAACAAATGGGTTTTCAAGTGAGGGAGATAAGAAATAATGGCTACAATGACCTATGGAAACTTCCAATGCATGTGGTGTGCCCCCACCCCCATAGCCTCTTGAACTGGTTAGATTACATAGGTCATTTTGATGCCTGAATAGATTATTTTTTTCTCTCCCCTAAAATGTGGCAGTAGGGGATTGCTTTTGCTGGTACGATGGTTCACCACCTCTTAGAACATTACTAGTTTGCCCACTCAGGAATTGTTTTTTGGGTTAGTTGTTATACCTCTAGATAGCCTTAACTTAGGGAAAGGTTTTAATAGGCAAGGATACTTGCTTCCAGTATCTGAAGATGTTACATTTATTATATAATAAAGGGAAGGAGGAGTTCCCTTTTAGTTTACTGATCTTGACTGCAGTTCTTTGAGCAGTAATGGGTTTTTTTCTCCTTTATGCTCTAACTGTGCTGAGGTTTGAAAACTGGATTCTTTGTGTGAGCCATTCTATATCAAAGCAGAGACACTTTGTTCATCCATCTGACTTTAGTACAGATCGTTCTTATGTACCTGTTGGAAATGCAGCGTAATGTGACTGCAGTAGTTTTCTTGGGGGGTGATCACGTTGCTATGCCTGATTTGATTTGTTCTTAAAACTTCCTTCTCACAGCAAGAGCTGAAAAGTTGAGCTGATGTTACTTGTTTCCCATTTCTCACAAATCCCAAGGAAACACCTTTGAAAATACATGCGTATGAGGCAGAGCGCTTGTATAGGCTTGTGGTAGGCTGTTAATATTGCTTTAAATATCTTACTGAAAATTCTCAGCACCAAAGAAGTTAAACCTCAGCTGCTGGATGGGCAGGCTGAGGTGGAGTATATATCTAAATAATCCTGTCTCCTACGCAGATGATAAACGTAGTGATAGTGGCATCAGTTCACAATGCCAAATCATCATCATCATCAATTCATTTCTGTGACTGTGTTGTATTTCTTATAAAGGCTGATGAGCAGTAAAGATTTAAGTGATTTACTGGTACAAGTAGCTTATCTTAGAATTTTAGCAGTCACAGGACAGAATCTGCTTTTTATGGCTTGGATAGATGAAGCAAGCTTTAAGAATGAATTGACTCAAACCTTGAAGAGTTACTGCATGGCTTTGAAGTTGATGATGGTGTGATGACCTACAAATAGGTGTGAAAATGAAAGAACTATATGGTGCATAAGAGGTTCTCTGGGCCATCATCCTTGCCAAAGGTTTAGGCTAACTGTTTTTAAGCAAATCCTGATGGCTCTATTTCTGACCTCTTCTTGCAGATAACCGGCATGGGCATACTGTACAATCCCTGCAGAAAAGCTTGCCCAACAATAAAGGTGCTGCCTAACCTGACTACTCCTAGTGATAAATTTGAACTGCAGCTATTTACTGAAGAACAGCTAAGACCTCCTTTTCAAGCTGATATGCTTGTGCGCTGTTATATCCCCCCACTGTCTCAAAGAATCAGATTATCTTGTTCCTTAAATAGGGATTGGGGAAGGTTGGACTGGGTATGGCTCACAGGAGAGCACTGTCTGTAATCTTGTAGAAATTATTCTGTTTCTAATGAGTCTGGGTTTTTTTAAAGGTGAAAATTTTCATCTTTGACTATAGTATATGATAGCTGGATAACAAGCATCTAAGTTCAGGGAAGAAGCTGTAGCTGTTCTCCCAAAGTATATTGCATTGGCACAGCTTATGCTATATGTTATAAGATGGGGTACTGAACTAGGGAAACTATCTGACAGAATTACTGCCCAGAAACACTGAGCAGGCAGTATATATTTCTCAAATGGAAATACTTGCCTACTTTGTGTACCCCTGCTCAGAGTCTTCCCTACTCATAAAATTGGCTTAATTTCTCTGTTAGAGCACACGATGGTTGATCTGTTCTAATGTGCACTCAAGAAATAAAGTAAGTTTTCTCAGCCAGAGTAGTTCTGTTACAGATATTGCTGCTCCGTTACTGATCGCACTCAGAAGCCATGTTTTTACCTTAGTGTCATGTGCATAGAACTTAAAATATTTGGCTTTGCCCTGATAGCCAGCCATGCCAAACTTACTAGTGCATGCATCCATGTTGATAATTTATGGCTGTCTCCAAAGATCTCTGTAGAGAAGGGAGGAAAAAATCCCTCTGTTTTGAATATATGAATGATTATTTGTGTTACAGCAATACAAGCTTGCTTTTAGCACTAGGCAGCGATGCCGCTCTCCCAGTTAATCTGCAGACTTTGAGTTATTCTCTACATGTTAGTCACCAGCTTGAAAAAAGATTGTTGGCCTTCTAATGGCTATTTTAAAGTCTGTTTTTACAATAACTATGCCTAATACATTGTATCTTTCTGCAGACTTTTGGGGTCCTTCTTGCACATTAGCTTGTGCTATTGAAAAGTTATGCTCTGTAGTTATTATGTGATGAGATTTATCTGTTTCGTAATCATCTTGAACCAGATGTTTCACTTTCCTTCACCATCAGAAATACCTACTATAAATAGGTGCATGGTGTTGTGCAGTTTTGTAACTGTCTTGGTCATGGTGAAACTGCATGTTTATAAATCAGTGCTCATTTTAAGAGCAACATCTGGTGTAAATTTTGCAGCCAGCTGCTCACACCTTAAGGAAAACATCACAGGTCTTGTAAAATACAAATAATTATTCACTAATCTTTTGCTGTCCTTGCCTAACAAGTGTGTGGTTGGGCAATAAACATTAGATGGTTTCTGCTAGCAAATGTTGTCTTATCTTCACTGAAAATACTTGGGAGTAGTTGTGTTTGAGGGGCCTGTGTTGCTTTGTCATCTGAATTTGGGGGGGGGGGGGGGGCAGACATTAAATAAACACCTGAATAATGCCATTGAAAATATTTTAAAAAGTCAGACTTCACTTTGTAATGTTTGTATACAACCTGACTTCAAATTCTGGGCTTAGTTAAAAGGTATGACATTGTGATAAGGAAGGTTCAGCATTTGGAAGTGCACTTTACGGGGTGGGATTTGAACGCTTTGAATGGGAGATGATTGTGTGACTATGAACATGTGATAATAGTCCTGGTTTTGTATAAAAGCAGGAGATATTTGCAAATACCCACCTGCAAGGGGAGGCTAGTAAACTCACAGAAAAGTGAAAAATTCAGGGATGTCATGAGATGGGATGTTTGACCATCCTGATTGTTTCAGAAGGCATCTAGAGAAATCAGAATTGAAAATTTTGTCTTTTTTTGAGCTGCTTCCTTAAATTAGTTAGCATGCTGGAGGATTAAGCTTTCGGGCAAATCCTGTGAGTTGGAAAAGTTCTGACCAAATTCACTAGTTTGTAAGATGACAGCCTTTGCATGGGGGAAATAGTCATGCAGCATCAACAAATATTTAATTCTTCAAACCTATGGCCTTAGCTAAGCTTATGAATGAATTCATGAGAGGTGCAATACGTTGATACTTGTCCTTAATGCCTGTGTTTGTAGTACCACCAATCACTTACCAGTGCATAATTATTTCTAAATCATTTGAATGTCTCTTCAAAAGTTTCAGGGTATTTCCTTAGGTGCTTGATAAAGCACTGACCTCTCTAAATAAGAGTAACTGTTCTGATGGATACTGTCTGTGCTTTGAGGATGTGTGCTAGTAGCAATCAGTTTGCACTGTGGTTACTAATGAGCCTCAAAAATGAAGTGTGCACTTGACATAGTCCCTAGCAAATGAAAAGAAATACTGATATTATTGTCAATAATTGGTGCTTCCAATTTACCTCTAACAGCAGCAAAACCAGCCTTCAAGAAGCCAGCTCCCTAAATGTGCAGGTGTTTCATCAGACAAAATGACATGCGGGCAAAGTGATACTCCTGGTGGGGTTTGGTGGGTGGCAGTTGAAGCAGGCATGGGCTGCTGCAGCTGGGCCGGAGCCTGGCTGGGAGAGCTCTGCCCCTCCTCTGAAATTCCTCAGGGAAGGAAGGAGTGGACGGGAGGCCTCCCTCCCCACAAGCAGCTGTGGAACGAGGATGAAATCCAATGTTTATTCTTTCTTCCGGAAACTATAGGAAATGTAGCACTCGTGTAAGTTGCATAATAGTATTTGCAGTTGCGATAGGGAGAGCCTGAGTGGGATGCAGAGAGAGTGAAGTGTTGGAAACTGATCCGCTTGGAGGAGGGAAAAACTGCAGTATGGGCTGTGACAGTATTAAACTGTTCTATCGGGGAACTGCCCTGATCCATCCTTAAGGGAATTTTTCCTCTGGTTTCTGAGCACCTTTAAAAGGTTTCTGAGGTTCAGTTAGTAGGTGCCAGCTAAACTATGCTGCAGTGCAGCGTCCTTAACACTTGGGAGTAACTGTTGGTGCAAGTAGGCAAGAGGATGTGCGTTGTGGCTGGGGTGAGTAACTAGAAGTCAAGTGACTGGTTTGTTTCCACGCTACCACTGGTTTGTTGCCTAGCATGGGCAATCTTCTGGTGGAAGTTGTCTGTGATTTGTTGGCCCCTTTTTCTTTTAAGGGAGTAGTTCATTTGCATGCTACTAGTTGTCCTGTCTCTTCCACTGCTGTCAGCTCCAGGAACCTAGCTCCGCTTTGTGATGCTTGGATGTCAGAGGTTGAAATGACTGCTGATACTCAGGCTCACCATCTTAGCATACAGGACATAAATACTGCACTTGATCTAACAGGTCCAGTGTGAGCTTGACTTTTAATAGCAATACTGCTCTAGCTGGGTGATCACCTGCCTCTGGAACTGCTTAGAAACTGTTGAGGAATATCAAACAGGTCTCACTAAGACCTTCTGTAATACAGCAGCTGGAGAAGGCAAAAATCTCACTTCACATTCAGAAAACTGAAGTGCTTTCTCATCACTGGTTTATGGCTGTAGGAAGAATGAACTTCTGGGACTCTGAAATCCACGTGCAATCTTAGTGGAAGTGCAGTCAGGATGATGGTCAAAGCTGCAACTGCCTTGCTGGCTTTGTTCAGCCATTTTTGGTAGGCACAATAATGGGGAGGAATGGTGAACTGAATGTGAAAGGTAATGTCTTGTGTTCTAGTGGTTACATTGGTAATAGCAGCAAGGTTACTGTGGGTGATACCTTTATGTAGTAAAAACTGAAATGTATCACTTGTTTCTGAAGCCAAAAAAAACCCCTTATGACTGTTATCCTATAGAGATATATCTTTCTTGGAAGTTCTGTATTTTGGTAGCACTGTTACATAGAAAAATTCCTCTGAAAGATGTGGATCATACAGTAGAAAATGAGTACAGAAGGTGCTGTTGTATTTTTAATAACAAATCACTAATTGCCTCTTAACTAAAGTACTGTGGTATATCTTGCTCTCCTGTTAGGCACAAAACACATCTGCTTAGGTTATCTGATCTGGGAGGGAGGGGGGGAAAAGCTAATTTGACAATTCCAGTGCAGTATTTTCCCCAGAGTTTCTGCCTGAAGAGGTGCATGTTGTAGCCAGAATGTCCCTTGATAATGTGTAACTTCAGAAACTGACTGGTTTGGTTTGGGCACTTTGAGTATACTTTTGCTGCCTGATAAACTGGCCTACTGGAACTTTCTGACTTCTTGGCTGAGGTTAAGAGCATGTCATTCTGTGGTGGAGGAGCAGTATGCAATTCAATACCACATCAGTACACCTCAATTAAAAGGTGCCTAGATATGGGCAGGGAAGCTTAGTCAAATATTCCTTTGGGGCGGGGCGGGTGGACATGACAAAATACTTCTATGCTGCAGATAAAGCTGCTTCTTTGTGACAATCTGGAGAGCCAAAAGCATTGGGGAAGCCTGTTCCTGGGATGTCAGATTAATTGAAAGGGTTGCATTTGAAAGTCCAGTTAGATATGAGTACCGAAGGTTGTAATGGATATTCTGAGCAGTGTTGTTCTGTAGTCAGACCAAAGGGGTTTTCTTTCTGGAATTCAGCATTTATGTTCCTTTGTTTGCAGAGTTGCTTCTTCAGCATGTTGTGCTTGTAAGTGCAATTGTTATGGAATTTAGAAGATAGTCTTATGCTTTGGGGATGTGCTGTTAACCAAAAAATTGTTTAAAAACTTGCCTAGCAGACACCTTGATTTAAAAACAACACACCCACTTCATTGTGATGCTATTCAGGGAAATGATTCAGTGCAGTTTCGGTGGGTTTAAACAATGGCTTAGTGGCACACCTATTTTGTAGAAAGCTGACTTCTAAATGGGATGCCTGTTTTCTGCAAGTCTATACATAGCTAACAGCCGCAAGGTGATACTTGGTAGTACACATGTCCTGTACAGAGCCTCCTTTACTGCATACTGTTTTCCCATGCACTGAAGATTGCCAAGTAAATTGGAAATATTTGAATGATTTGTTGGATCCTTCAAATTTCACTTTTAGAACTGTCTTACCATGCAGTAAAACATAACTAGGGATGAGTTGATTCATGTGCAGTATGTACAGTCAAGTCCATTTGAAATAGTACACTAGTTTATTCTATACATAGGTTGTAATAGCATTCTAGGTCATGTATTTTTATTTCTTTGTTCATGGCCAGTTTGAGTTGAAAATAGTAAAATACACTGTGAAAAGCTCATGGTCTTGAGCTTAAGTTCGGTCTTTAGTTCTGTGCATGAATTAGTGTTCTGCAATAGTAGAGCTGACACTGATGGTGAGCGGCAGGCTGTAGTGATAAGGATGCATTGTGCACACACCTTCATGCCAAGTGCTGGCATGTCAATACGAAATCTCTAACGGAGGTCTCTCAAATACAGTGTGAACTTTGACTGCTTTAATCCTGCCAGTGTGCATCTTGGGCACAGATCTGAGAGTGACTGTGCAGTGGATGGGTACTGTACAAATGAGTCAGTTCCTGTTCCTTTGGCTGAAGCTTCGTTAGGAGTTCTCAAAAAAGTTTTTCAGAATGTGGATGTGGTCAACATAGTCATTTTCCAGGCATCTTAAAGGAAACCCACATCAACTGTGAAAGTGAACTTTGAACTCCCCTGTCCTGTCACTAACAGAACTTGAGCAGTACTGGATGGGAATGCTTGTTTGCTTCAGTCTACATTTTCCCTTGCAATTTGTGCTTTTTGGTCTTGAGACTAAGTGCCCAGTTACTTTCAGGAGAATTTCCACTGATGTGTCTGTGTATGACTGATTCACTACTCCACTGGTGGTATGTCAGCCAGGCATGCAGTTAGAAATAGTTTCTGACAAATTTTAGGCCATGCTTAATTGTTCAGTACACTAAAGTTGAAAGCAGTTAAACCCACTAGAACCTGTAGTGTCAATTCCCAGTTATGGCAAGATGTGGTACAAAATGCTTCACTTGTACTGCACCTGTTAGGATTTAAGGTATAGCTTTAGCTGAGTAAGTTCTCTTGAAGGCATGAACTATTCAAAGGGGTCTCTTATTTGAGCTGTCAGATGGATAAATTTAACTGAAAATGTTTGTATTGTACTCTGGATCTTTGTCTATATAGAATGGCTTATTTTTAAACAACTTTACCATAGTCTTCCTGACTTATGTAGTGGATTTTTTTATGTATACTACTTGTGATTATGTACAGATTATACAAGCTATGAATGTACCAGGATCTAGGCTGTGAATGGTGTTATCTCCAAAATGACTGTTTTAATACACTTCCTCTAGTTTATTGATATATGCAACTCTGCCATCTAATTGTTATCTTGTGCTGATGTTTGTATTTGTATAGTGCACTGGATTTCCCCGTCGGTTACCCAGTGATGCTGCATGAGGCATTCTGCCAACAAAAGGGAGATGTTTCCCCTGGGAGCCTTCAGAAGGCTACTACAGTGGGATGGTGAAGTGAGTCTCCAAATGGCAACGTGCACTTCATTTAGAACAAAGTGCTACTATATAGATGATGGGAAAATGTTTTGAATGTGTGTAGGAAAAAATATAACTCCCAGGTCTTTGTCTCTTATCTGGAAACTTGTGCATTTTATATATAGTGTTAACTGCTATATAGGCAGAAAACAATTTGAGTGGGAAAGCTGTGTTATATCCGTAACACTACAGGTTGTCAATGAGTGAATCTGCTTTATTAGTAAGGGATTCAGCCTTCCTTACAGTTTTTGACAGGAAAAGGAATTGTTTCGTGCCTTCAGATGTTCACAGCAGTGGTTGTGACTCTTATGGGCAGAGAAATAGAAAGAAGTAAAACAGTCTGAAGCTGAGCACGCCACTAGCATAGAATGAAAAGTCAATACTTGTGCCTGTCATCCTTGCTGCCTCTCGGAAGTGTTCATGTGTGTCTTTGTTTGGGCTTCCCCCTCACCTTTAGAGTGAGGGTTAATGAGACCAGCTGTTTGATAGTGTTCCTGTATTACTGCTGTGCATTACAAAATATCGGGTGTATCAAATATACCAAATGGCTTATCAGGGCAAATCTACCTGGTCTTTTTAAAATATCCTTTAATAATAGTTAGAATTTTCTAGTATAATAGCAGTTTAAAGACATCTTTCATTTTTCTTCTCTTCATTTGATGTTAAGAATGAAAGTATACAGTGTGAGATCTGAATTTAATATGGCCATGTTTAAGTTCTCTTAATGTCATTTGACCTGTAGGAATCTAGTTCTAAAGGCTCTGCTTCAAAGGTTAAATTTAATTGCACTAATAGATCTGACACATTCCTGACTGTTGTGCAGTTTGTTTTGCTGTGAATGTAATTCCTTCTTCAGGTAACCTTGCTTTTAGACTACTTACTGTGAAAGAAGATAGAACGCTCTGCCACTTGTTTTCTGTGATTACTACAAAGATTGCTTTTTAACAATTTTTTTAATTAAATTTGTTGTTTATTATTAATAATATTAACAATTAAACAATATGTGTACTGACACACTGAAGTCAGTATGTCTTGCAGCTGTAGAGAGATGGAGATGCCCTCACTTGCTCAGAAGTGCAGTCTTCATTCACAATACTGATGCAAACACACCTGTGTCCTCTCCTGTAATTCATACTTGCTTTTAAGTTGGCTTGGAGTTTTGTGCTTTCTAAATGTTTGTAGTGTTCAGATGAACAATAGGGTTTTCACTTGGCTGGTCGTCCTCACTGTCCTGCCTGGATTCTTGGTCTTTAAAACTCTACTTTTAGACTACACTTTGCCACTTTCTTCATGCGGCATCTTTGGTAATGCAAAAACCCCCTTTGGGCAGAAAGTTGAGTTAGAGTAGGCCTGATTCAAAAAGGCTTTCTTGTTTCCTCTAGCTTACTGTGGATAATGCAGTACTTGAATACCTTAAAAATACTGGGGTCGGGGGGTGGGGACAAACAATCCCACAGAACTCATAAAACTTCTTAGAGGAATACCTGGGACTTGCTCATGTTCTGCAATCGTGTTAGAAGTAGAAATGAATAATGCTTGCATTTAAGATAAGATGTCCTGTTAGGCAGCTGAATTTAATTGTAACTAATCAGTGCCCATTGCAGCAACTCAAATTGGATTAAGTCAGTCAGGTATAGGCTGTTTCTATAATATAGCCTTTAGTCATGGTCCGTTTTGAGGAGTTTTTCTAAGTATGTGTTAGGAGAGGAATCATGGCTTCTCAGCAGTTTTCCACGTGGTGACTGAAATCCTTTTTGTGTGTATTATGGGCACTTCATGCACCCTTGAAGTAGTGCTTATTTGGACCAGGCTTGGAGTCCTCATGGGAAGCTCCAGTTAAGATCTGCTGTTGTAATGCAGCATACATAGCTCTCCAAGAAGAGCTTCTCAAATTGTAGAATGAGTTTATTCACCAGTACACACGGTAGTAGTGGAGTATAAATCTCAAAGTTTCAGTAGTAGGTGTTGCTTACTATACAGATGAAAACTGAGACCACCTTGTGATTGGTGTAGTCTACTGGTCAGTCATAACCTGAAACTATTAGCAATCTGTACAAAACTAAATATTACTGATACTTCTTACTATTCAGGATTTCCCTTCAAGAGTCCTTTTTCAAACCCACTGGTATTCTAGTCCCTATTCTTAGTATTGTGAATTCCTGTCACTGTAGTCTCTGCCTGCCCTGAATAAATCTGCCTTTTCGAAAGATCACCTTAGTGGCGGACAGTATTGCTTCCCATTTGTCTGTTGTGGATGTATTTTTGAATCTGGGAATATTCCTGAGGTATCTCATCTGAATGAATTCGATACTCACGTGAGCCACTCCTTGGTTCTTTCCAGTTACATTTTACACAGCAGCAGTCCTTGGCTAACTTTTGACCTGAAGGTGGTCTAAAAACAGTTAATGTTATGGAAAAACTAGAAAATGAGCAGGTAAAACAGCCTGGGGATTGAATCTACTGTGGGAGAAGATGCTTCTCCAGCTGGTGCCACATCTCTTCTGTTTAATGGTGGTTACCACTTGCACGAAATATTTCCACAACTTCAATCTTCTCTTCCAGGTTTGTATTTTCCTTTTTGAAAGGGATAAAGTAGAAGTTAAATCCTCATCCTACAATGTGGTCACATACTTTTTGATCTATTAAATGGGATACTGAAGAAAAGCCATAAAGCCACAAACTTATCTCCCTCTTCTAGTATTAGTCGTCTTTGTATGTTACAAGTAACCTTCAATTTATCTGCAGTAGTAGTATTGTCAGAATCTCTTGCATCCTTGAGACTTATCCCAGGCTTTTGTGCATTTTTACCTTAGTTATTGCAACATCTTCTAAAATCTTACAGACTAGCAGTCACAGAGTGTTTTTGCACTGATGGATGCAGCCACTTGTTTTGCCTGTCGTAATTATCTGTATCATGTCAAGCATGAGAGGGTGGTCTGGCTTTGACTTGTGTGTGTCACTCAAATGTTAATAGCCTTATTAAACACCTCAGCTGATGGCCCAGGTAGTACAGGCCCAGATCCAAATAGGTTCTTCCTGCTTAAAGAAGGTAAAGTATTACTGACGGCCATCTAGCTCTCCTGCCAATGTGCTTGTTTGCCCATGTTTAACTAATCTTACTACTTCAGTGCAAGTGTGTGTATGCCTGTATATTTATACATGGGGAGGGGGCAGGGGATCTTCATTTAAATGGTTCTTTCAGTAGGATACAAAGTTGTTTCCCTGTGGACTCTTGATCCTCTGTGTATTTTAAAACTGCTCTGCTGGTGAAGTTGTAAAGCTAGGTCTGTGTGACTTCTTCAAAAATATGCCTGGGAGTACCAATTTGGAGTAAGATACGTATCTTTTAAAAGTATTTATCAGTATTGGTGCCACTGTCCCTTACACATCGCTATTTCTGTTTTCTCTGAAGTTAAATATAGAATACTGCCTATCTAGAGTTGGGTGAATTGGTATTTGTAACCTGCATGTGACTTGCTGATGTGTATTACTTCATGCAGATTTAATATCAGTAAATATTAATCCTGGTTTTGTAGAATAGTTGTCTATTTTGGGAAGCTTCTTAGGACATTGTACCAGTTGCTTTTCTGCTGGGCATATTTCTCTTCACCATTTATGGTCTAAAGGAAGCAAAGTCATGTGAGCTGTGGGATGAACATGTGAATTTAGGTCTCTGGCATAGTAGCATGCTGTTGTTGTGTGTTAATCTTCAGGCAAGATAAAATATGTCCCTGGCTTTCAGATTTCTCTTGTAAATATTTCTTTACACTTAAAGAATTGTGAGCCTTTGGTGTTGTGAGGAGCTTCATGTTCTAAATAACTTGGATAACACTTATCTAGAATACAAATTCTGGTTGAATTTCAAATTTTCTGACCTTAACTGCATCTGAACTGTAATCTGGCTGCTGTGTTGAGATTTCCAGGCTCCTGAGGGCTTTAATGTTCTCCAATGTTTTTTAGATATTCACCTTGACACTAAAGGTGTGTTCTTGAAGTTGTAGACTCTGCATTTTCTTAATTTAAATGTGGATAATGTAATACTCAAACCTTCCTAATAAGTGTAACTTGCCCCTTGTGTTTCCAGAATAAAGCTTGGTGCTGTATAAGGCAACAGGTGTGACACCTTGGGTGGACTTCTCCTTTTGTTTGGATGGGTCTAGCATTTACCAGGAGAAGGAAGGTGACTGCCACCTCAGCTGTGTGTCTCAGAGGGTGTGAGAAGGTGAGTCAGTCATAAGGAAAAATGATGCCTGTAGTCCAGGTTCCCTATCCTATAGGCTTACAACTAATTGATTAAAACTTGTATCTAGGTAGGCATTGTATAATCTTGCTGGAGAGGGTGGGGAGGGGGTGTGTAGTTATTTTCCCTGTGGAAGAGTGAGATGATCAGAAACAGCTTAGGTTCACAGCATAAATGTGGTAAACCTCATATTACATCTTGTTGAATGTGGGGTGGGGAGGGCTGTTTGCCTTCTCCAGTTGCGTTAACTCCATAGGAAGGCAATTAAGAAGAGAGAGTGGGGAACAGGACAGTAAACAATTTTTATATTCACCACCCTCCTGTTGCATATTAGGGTGTGATACAGGACCAGGTGGCTTTGTAGCATCATCTCTGTAATTGAATAATCAAGTGCCTTATGTTGCAAAGTTCAAGTAACATATGAATGCTGTTCTCTTCAGGTAAGTACTAACTTGCACTTGGAAGAGTAATTATCTTTAAAGTAGGTCCTTGAGGAGTATACAGAAGGATCAGGCTGTCAGTCCTGGGAATTAGCATTAGGAATTGTTGCAGCTTGGCTTTTTATCTGACTTCTGGATCAAACTTGTCTCATCCCTGCCATGCTTTCGTTTATTCACTAGTCTGCCATTTGACATTGATACTTTCTTCCCCTGATATTCTCCACACTTGGGTACCCAGCATGAATAAATAACAGTGTTACTAAAGATGGAGGGGGCCCTGTTTCCCACACAGACTGTGTACTATGCAAGCCTGAACTACATGGTAGCTTGAATAGAATTGCATAGTAAGGACATAGTAGCGCTTTCAGAGCCCAGCCATCAAAGATTGTGCTCTAGGGGTATCGAGAGAGGCTTGTTTGCGTAACTTCAGCCAGCCTCAGAACTTTGTGTAGTGTTTAGTCTTAATCTCAGCTGAATCATATCTGCCTGCAGTAAACATAGTGTTTTGTGTTAGTTTGTATTTGTTTCACTTGGATTGCTATTCAGACTGTTAATACTTGGCATACAGGGGGTGTGCTGTTGCAAGGTATAGGCATGGTGTTTAGAAAA
Source organism: Falco cherrug (assembly GCF_023634085.1). Taxonomy (NCBI): domain Eukaryota; kingdom Metazoa; phylum Chordata; class Aves; order Falconiformes; family Falconidae; genus Falco; species Falco cherrug. The sequence continues at coordinate 81,258,955 of NC_073698.1, forward strand.
AGAAAATTAAGCTAGCTAAAGATTTGATAATTCTTTGACACTTGTTGGATCTTGCTTATCTCTACTACAGCCTACAGCAATGTTGATACGCTGTGAGCACCAGCTCTTTGCCTCTTCCATATATGTACTGTTACCCTGATGTATGCCCATAATACCCATGTGCAGTGAGTGTGGCCAACCTATCACACAGGGGCTGTCGACAGTCTGTGTCTCATGTCCTGTGTGGGCCTGGGTTAAAGAGAGGAACCCAGGGGCACATGTGTTTGGGAGGGGGGAGTGTGTTTTTTCACTATGCCTTCCCCTCTCTTTCCAGCTTTGTCACTCTCCTGCACTGTAACCGTGCCTTACTCCTAGAAACACTGGTTTTGTGTCCATGCAAGCAGATCTAGCTGTAGGTGTTTCTGTAATACCATTAGTGTGCAGAAAGCTACCTTCCATATGTTTTGTAAAGAACTGAGCTGGAGTCCTCTGGCAAGGTGTTTAACACTGTGGACCTAAACATAAACTTCACTGGCACTGTGTGCTGTCTTTATATAAAATTACCTTACTGCTCATAAAGTTGTGATTTGGTGAATAAGTTAATTCATTTTCTTGTATTATATTACCATCCAGTGGATAGTTACAGCACGCTGGGGTATGAGCACTTACTAACAATAGCTAACAACTGAATGCTACTTGCTTGCAGAGCAGTGCGGTCCTAATGCAGGCATTACAGAAAGTGCATTACTTATTAGCATACAGAAGCTGCTGGCTTAACAACCTTAACTCCTGCTTATACCCTTCCATGGAAGTTTCGTGCCACCCTCCAGTGTTGTAGGTTCAGTTATTCGTTATTCCATCAGTTTCAGTGAACAGATAGTTTAACTCCATATCAAACATATTTTATTTCTGCCTATTCTGAGTTGATCTGTAGGGGTTTTCTCTGCATGCTAGAATGAATAATTATTTACAGCATCCTTTAGGGTTTTTTTTTTTTACAACTAGGCTGGTTTCTTATCTATTTGTATCAAATCCTTCAATGACTGTGACTGAAGTTAATTCAAAAATAGGTCCTGGTTAAAGGTAACTGTGTTTATCAGCAATTAAGTTTTAAAAACAATCTAGCTAGTTGGCCTCTGAGAATGCAAGTGGTTTTGCCTTTAGGAAGTGCTTTTAGAAGGCTGTGCCAAGTCTATACCTCCCTAGGCTTGCTCGTACTAGTGTTCTCTGGCAAAGCAATTTTAAAAATGTCTTGGGCAGGATTTTCGTAAATCTGCTAAGCCCAATCAGAAGCTTCACTTAATGGAGCAATGTATAAATAGTGCGGAGAGTCAAATGACCATCAGCTGGTCTGAATGGGTTTGACCACTACAGTCACAGGGTCTGAGGTATGCAGGAGCTGGGATCACTGAAAACATGCTTTGCAGAGATATCCTGGCTCTGGCATAATTATGTAACTGCAGAGGAATTCATGTGTGTAAGAATGTGTTTTAATTAGACACCTGTACTTGATGCTAGTTGCACCTTCTCTAGCATTACTGTGGGCTTTTGAAAAAATTACTGGCTTGGTTAACTTTCCCATTTCATTTAGTGCATATTGCAGTGCATAGCTGAGCTCCACAGTTTTGCACTTCCTTTATAAAGGGTATGCCTGCTCAGTTGAAACAATGCACTGGTCTGTTTTACTGAAGTCAGAACTTAAAACATAATGGCTCTTTTGCTGAAGTTCATATTAGGTAAGTAGAAGTTCCTGGCATGCTTGGTAAATACTGCAATTCTGTTGTATTGTGTGTTAAGCATGGAGAAATATTTCTTCAACTGCAGTGCCAGTGCACTGAAATTTAAGTGTTTTGGCTGTCCCTGGTGATGGCTGTTGTTAAATCTTGGTGAAACTGTCAGTTCTGAACTTGCAGAGATGCTGGCTTTTTGTTTGGGAAGTTACTGAAGTCAACATCCAGGTAATGACTTCATTGAAAGCATCCCCCTACCCCACTTAGAATCCGTATTGTGATATTTATAAGCAAACTAGTAATGACACCTACTTCGTTGACACCTGTGGCAGCACCGCCTGGAACAAAAAATTTTTACCAAATTGAATAAAATCACGGGAACTGTTGCTTAAACCCAAGTGATTGGAATTTCCCTTTTTCCTTCCTTGGTCTCGAGGCTGAACAGCTTTCCCTCCCTTTCCCTTAGACTTTAATGCTTGGCAGTGCCATCCCTATCCTTAAAACATAGTAGCCTATGGTATGACATACTCCCACTGCAAAGCTGGTTGATGAGGACCTGTTTATTCTCTCCTGTTAATTCAGCAGCTAAGCTTTTGATAAAAAATATATTTGAACTGGAAAAAGTACAGCAGTGTATGTATTAGTTAACCCTTCTTGTCTTGATTGACCTACTTAAAAAAAATCAGTCATATTAGAGATAACTTGATTCAGCAAGTGAAGGTAGGAGTCTGTTAGGTGACTCCCAAGTGTTCTAGTTGCCTGCTGTGTTGTGCACCAAATACAATCTAGTAGGTTTTTTCTAATTTTTACTTGATCTGGTCATGGGCCTCAGTTGCCTCTTGTGTTTTTGGCAGTAAACCTTCATACAGTTCACCAGTGTCAAAAGCTTCACCTGTTGGTTTTATACGTGACAGATGGTGTCTCTTTCTCATAACTTGGTATTTCTTGCACTCAAGAAGCAGTAAGACTCCTGTCTCTGCAAGATCTAAGGATCCATGGCCCAGGCTTATGGTATAGCTTGATCTACAGCTTAATGTTACATACAAAGAGCTCCCACATCAGAGGCGCTCACAAACCACCTCCCTTTCCTGTCCTGCAAGAGCTCTGAACTTGATGTGACAAACCCTTTGTTGTCTTGGGGGGTTGGTTTGGCCTTTTCTTGGCATGGGTGTACCAGTGTACCCCACTGCTCTGGTGGTCTGGGGGTGGTCAAGAAACAGCACTTGGTGCTGCCCCTCCGCGTAGCCTGCCCTGGAGGGAGGGTGTCTGGGTCTGAGGCTCTCCTCCTCCCCTCCCTTCTTTAGTTGCGAGGTGTCTGGCTAAAACTCACAAATGACTGAATAGTTGATAATGTAATTTCTTTATTAAAACAGAAATTTCTCATTTACAAATAGCATTTGCAACACCAAGAGTCTTGTGAGTCTGCTCTCTGAGCCTCTCTGCTTCTCCTTGAAGACCCAGTGACTGTGCTTTGTCTGACTTATCCCAGAGCCTGCTTGATTGAGGATCAGAGGGGAGAGATTCCCTCCGACTTCCTTGGAAGTGCCTGTTGTTCTCCATATGGGATGGGGTAGGATGACCCTTGCCTCCAGCATGCTGCTAGGCCCCACCTGAGAGCGAAGCTGGGGTTGTTGCTTGCTCTGAGGTTGGGAGTGGTTAGGCCTAGGCTGGAGCACGGTGGCAGTACGGTAGAGGGCTATGCTGGCTTGTCTTGAGGACAATTGAAGCCAGGGAAGTGAAAAAGTGCTGCTTGCAAAAGGAGAGAGAAGTGGACAGGTTGCAGTAAACTAATTGTGCAAATCACTGAGGTGACCTCTCCAGCTGAGGAATGCCATTTGTTTCCTGACTTCAGTGCTGCTGCTCTCGTGCTTCAGTGTACATGCTTATTCCTGGCAAACCTGCCAGTTGTGCAAGCTCCAGAGGTTAGCATAGGTACTGTATAGGGATTAAATAATGTTGATTCATGCTTAATAAATGCTGTTTGTGAAACTGTTTTGGAAAAGTTCAGCAGGGCATGGATGCACCTCCTGTGCTTCTCTTACAATGGGTGTGTAACCGCAACTGCTCTTTCCCTGAAGCATTTGATAGCAAGCTGCTCTAGTTACTTGCTTTCCAGTAGTCCAGTCTTTAATCACTGATTATTGCTATATTCTTGTCAAATGTTAGTTGTAAAACTGCTCTAAAAATTATATTAAAAACATAAAAATGCTCTTAGTCGGTCATGGTTCTGTGTTTAGAAAAACAATTGTCAGGCCAGTGATAGTGTTAAAATACTGTTGCTAAATTTGAAAGCCGTGCAAGTTCCTAAATAAATGTTTTATTTAAACACATGAAGTACTTAATGAGAGGTTTTAACTTGAGGGCCATTTTTTGTTTGTCTTTGCAAGAAATATGTCAGTATCAATAATGTAAAATTTTAACGTTTGGTCAAAGACTTCAAGGAATTACCTAGGGTGTATTTCAGCACCATTGGAAGGCTAAGCTAGGCATGTATCCACTGGGATTTTTCTCAGATGTGCTGCACTATGCTATGGCAGTTCCTGAGCTGGTGGAGAGGAGCTGGGATTCCTTCATTTGACAGCAGAGATGAAAGGATTTTGAATCACCATGAATGGGAGTTTTTATGCAAAGACTTGAAATGCTGCACTGTTTTCTAATAAAGTTAATGCTAAGCAGCTCCCCTCCTTCTCTCTGCTTAAATTATGTAGGAATTGCACTTTTTCCTCACTGCAATGTGGGATGTTTCACCATTTCAGGATTACCTCTGTGCTTTTAAGCTTGCTTTTATTTACTGAATACCTTTTCTGACGGGGTAAGGACAGCCTGTTTTTTAATAATTCATAGCTTCTCATATAGTATTGAGAATTAGAGGAGAAACTTAAGTGACTTTTGGTTCTGCTATTATTTTACTTCACAAATGTGAACATTTCTTATCTGCTTTTGGGAGCGGGTCTTTACTAACATGGCAGGATGAAACAGGTTATTTCAGAATAAAGATAGAGAAATGCTTTGAGTACTTTTTAATTGTAAAAGCTAATGACTACATACCTGAGGTGACTCTGTTCTGGCAACACACCATTCTGTTTGCTGTCCACAAGAAATCTGTAAAACTATAGAAAATGCTTTGTTAAAGCAGGCTTGTCTGCAGAACTGTTCCATATACTGATTTCTTTTTTTTCTAATTATTTCTGCAGGTCATGTCGGATTAATGCTGTGGATCAATCAACCCAGAACCTGTAGTTGCCCATCAATCGCTCAGTAGTCAGTGTAGATTCTGTCTTTACAATCAGCAGCTACATCTGGCTACTGGGTCTCTGATGACATCTCATATCGTCTATCTAGACTTTGTGTTGGATTTTTATCTTCTCTCCTGGGTGCAGAGCAATTTCACAGTGCTAACAAGTTAACGTCTGAGGTGTGGCCCCAAATAAAGGATTGGATACCTGTTGGATCTACTTCACAGTGGGAATCAGATTAAATGCCTGGATGTTGTGTATTGGAAAGCAACCTCTTTTCTATAGCCTAGTCTTGGGGCTTGTAGTAGTCAAAACTGATGAGAGTGTTTGCAGCTATGAGCCAAGATCAGAGCTGGACTTCGTTCTTATCAATGAAGATTCTTTAACTTCTCCTGCAAAGTATAGGTGTTGAAACAGGCATCTGGGCTGATAGTATGACTTCTGTCCGTTAGGGGAGCAAACATACTGTGAACTGTGGTGTGCACAGCTGTGTTTTCAGTTGTATGGGAAGATTGTCCAGGTTTGGGGCATGAACCTGGCATACAATGTAGATTTCTGTGTTTGTTAAGCAACAGCTACATTGTCTGCTGGGTTTCCAGCTGCCTGGAAATACAAAGTGGAGGGTTATCTGCATGAGTTTTTTTGGTCACATTACCTCCCTTGCATCTCTGAGGAAGATAATGCAATTGATGTCCAGTTGCTGCCTCCCCCTCTGTCCTTGCACAAGGGATCCAGCTGGTGTGAACTAGAGCTTGGAGCCAGGGTAGATCTGAAACTAGTTAGGAAAAAAGTTCAAGGGATTGAAGTGTTTGCACACCTGAGCATGAGTAGCAGTCAGGCAGACAGCAACTCCTGCTACCTATGTAACTATTAGTTTGCTGTGGTAGTAGTGCTTCACGTTTTTACTTTGGATGGAGAGCTATGTATGTGTGTGCTGTACAGGTAGGGAATTTTTTGGAAAAGGGAGTCAGACTTTTAAAACTTCTGTTGCACACATGGTTTATACACAGGAAGTGCCTAGAAATAACTGGGGAGGAAAAAGATAATGTCTTGAGTGCTGATACCAGCTGGATCTTTTTTGAGCAGCACCAAAACTAGTGTGCTTCATTTGTGCACTACATCCAGCCACGCAGTGACAGAACAAGCAGTTTCAATTTGAGAAGATTAGGCCTGGAATAGCAGGGGACAATTGTCTTTTCAGACCTGGACTACAGTCACAGTAGTAAATGGGGAAGCTTGTACAGCATATGTCTACTGTTAACCCTTCATTGGCAAGCTCCATGCCATTTGCACTTTCGCTGTGGAAATTGGGAGTGTTGTGATGGGCATTTGAAGAGCAAAGGAGCATACGATTTGGCTAAGCTTGTCTGTGTGTTGGACTATATATGGGTGGCTTTAGGTCAACAGGCATCCAGAACTCTTCTTCTTGAAGGGCAATTCTTCAGGAGGCAGAAGGGTTCAGAGGTGAGTGCTGCTTTTCAAAACTGCTTTTGATAAAACAAATAAAACTCCTTATACAAAGAATTGTGTGTCTTTTCCTGTTTATCGAGCTAGGTTTGCACAGTCTTCTAGGACCAATGGAATAAAAGCTGTTCATTACAATACCTAGTGTAGACAGCCCCTCAATACTTGCATCGGCCTGAGTGTGCCCAAGAAGTATGCATTCAATTCCACATTTCTACATTAATTAAAAATGTACAGACAACTGCCTACAGCCAATAGTTAGTGCATATCACTTCCCATTGAAATAACTGGATTGCCTACACAGTTTTGAAAGCTGCTTGTTAAGGTTAAACAAGTGTTTATCCTCCCCATTATGTTGCTTTCCTCAATGCTGGTGTGTTGGCATCTAGGTCCCTGACTTCATAAAATTGGTAGACTTAGATATAGCTTAGTCTTTTTTTTTTTTCTTAAATTAACTGGCACTCTCAGCATTGTTACTGATACTGTTTCATGTAGCCCTCTGAGTCCTGACCAGCATATGCAGATTGGTCATAAAAGGCAATATATTACTCTGCAAAGTTTCTGTGGCTCATTTGGCTTCAGTAGGATTAAGATATCAGCATCTTTTACAGCATTGCTTTGTTACTGTGTTTATAGTTGTTCAACTCTGCTTTTAAGGATTCATGTCAGAATAAGGTACATATACCCCAACTGTTTATTCAGCAAGTACAATAAAGCAATTCAAAAGCGGATCAGTCTAATGTTTAGCATCAAGCCCCTCTCCTATTCAGTTTCACTTCCCCACTGTGCTTCAGTTAAACTTATGATGTTGAAATCCCCTTTGTGGGCAGGTACTTCTGGTTCCTCTTATTTGTCTGTCATGCTACTTGCCTTCGTATACAGGCACCTTTAAAAAACAAAAAGCACATACCCTTCTCTGTTACCTTATTCTGAGGTTCTTGGTTTATTTTCAGTGTAGTGTAGCTAATAGAAGCATGTAAAAGTGGTCACTCTTACTGTGGTGTTTTTTTTTTTTCTTCTGTATGGATTTCAGTGAAACTGGCATGAATAAACACCTATCCCTTCCCCCCCCCTGCTGAGGGTACCATTACTACTCCTGTTTAAGCTGCTGCTCTCCACATGTTTAACCTTAGTGGGGTTCTTGGAGTTTCCATTTTCTTTGAGCTTTCAATCCCAACTGGAACCTGGGCCATATTTATATGATGCTTCTGTGATGGGATACTCATGGGTGGGAGGACTGACTAGGGTGCATGCTGCTTCTCAGAGGGAAGAATGAGATGCAGGCTTTTGCCTGGCCAGAACTGTCTGTCTTGTCACAGCATCTCTGAGGCCAGGTCAAGGCAGTAGATGGTAACACAACTGCTAAATTACTTTGTTATATCCCTTTTCCAAGAGGGGGAACTTTGAGTCCGGTATTCAGGCTTCTTTCTGTGCACACACACACGCCCTTCTCAGCACAGTTTACTAAGTAAATAGTGGGAACTACAACAGCAGTGGCAGTTGGATCTGTTTGGACTAGTAGATCAGAGAAGATCACAGCACTATCATAGTTTTGCATTTTCTGTTGTCACAGCTTATGTAATGCTGTTCCACGCTGATATTTTTCCAGTCCTCTGACTCCCTTTTAGAATTGACTTGAATATCTATTTAAATCTTAATACCAGGAAGAACAATATTTTTACTTTCTGGCTCCAGATAACTACTAGGAAAGCCTCACCGCCTGCTATTTCTCTGTTCTGTGATGAATACTTCTATGAACTCTTAAGCTGGATTTTCTTGGCTATGTTTATTCTTTCTGTGTAAATCAAGATTCAAAGTACTGAAAGGATGCATCTGCTCTGACCTTGATGCACTTAACAGCACATGCTGCCAATCAGTATAAGATAGTGACAAACCCATTCTGTAAGTTTCTTCAAAAAAACTGGAGTCATTAAGTTTTTAAAACAGCAATAACAAATACTGAGTGTGGGGGTAGCATACCAAAAAACAAACGTGCTTTAAATAAAACAATAGTGAATGAGTTGCCTGAGATGCGAACAGTAATTCCTAATGGGAGAGCTGCATCCATTGAACAGGTGGCTTGTAATTAAACTATGAAAACTTCCTGTAATTTGGACCTCTGTTACTGTCCTGAATAACTGAGCAGATTGTGTCTTGTGCACAACTTTCTGGGGCTCTTTAGTTAATGGGGGCTGACTGGGCTGTGGCTGTCTTCCCACCTCTGCTCAGCACAAAGGAATTCCCTGAGGACCTATCTATGGAGGGTCAGGGTAGAAGGAAGGTAGTCTGGGTTTCGTAGCAGTCTTTTGAAAACCTTGAAGAAGGCACTTTTTTTCTTTCCCTCGGTGTGAGCAAGCAGTTTTCCAAAGGCATAAACACGCCTGGGACTCCTCACCAGAAGTAGCCTTTTAACAATGTACTTTGGTATCTGACTTGAATGATATTGGGGGGAGTGGAATGTGAATTTTTGACTCCATAAATACTCCTCTGAGTTAACAGTGAAAACTGGTCTTCTGAAGTGATGATACAGGCAAGATGGATAGCCCTGAGACCTCTGTACTGTATGTATCTGGGTCTTTAGCATAGGGTTGTAACACAAGTCCCTCTGGCATCGAAGTGCTTAGAGGCAGTGCTACAGCGTTTGTAGAGCCTGCCTGCCATGGAGTGCTTTGTGCTGTGATGTGTCTTTTTACAACAAACTGGAAAACTCTACCTTGGTTGTGGGTGTATGCAAAACAAAGCTCCACTGAAAAAGCATGGAGCTAAGTGGTCCTTGGCATTGGAGAGCCCCGCAGCTTCTGAATGTGTCCTGTCCATGGCTAACTGGCTGCTCATAGAAGCACTTCACCAAAATTGTAAAAAGCCTTGAGATCCAGTTTAGTACTGATGTTTTCTCTTGCTGTGTGGCTTACAGCGTTTAGTGGTAGCTCAAAGATGCTGAATTGTTGTAGGAGATGAGAGGACCGCTCTGTTTTAAGGAAGTGGCACACCACTGCTTGGCTAGTATGATAGTGGCTGCAGCAGGTTAGTTTGAAGGCTTTGAGGAACAGTTGCTGCTCCTACACATTAAAAAACTTTATCCTTGTAAGTTGGTAATTTTTCTAGCTACTCTTAAAGTTTTCATTTGTGGGTTGCTAAGTAACACCTGCTCATACTTGATCTTCCATGTGCTCTGAATGCCAGTCTTCTATGCAAAACACCTTTCCAAAATTAGGGTCTGTCAAGCTCCTGAAAGGTAGTGGTGCTGTGATTCAAATCAATCATGTTGCCTGCTGTAGGTGTTAATTCTCCCATCTAAAGACACTTGCAGAATCGCTAATATGGTGAATCTCCGATTCTTTCTAGCTACAAGAAAACAGCATCTACTGAAACACATGCTAATTATGGAAGAAGTAAATTGCAGAGGGCACGCTTACATTATCACTATAGTGAACAAATTGATACTATGTCTCTTCCAAGCTTAGTTTTGTTGTAAGTGCTGAGTTCTGAAGGGACCTGGGCTGAATCATTAGGTGGATAGTTTTCCTGTGCCCCAAGGCCAGCCGATACCCCAATAAGTAGGTGCTGAGGATTTTAGGAAGGGGCAAGCACTGGAAAGATGTGAGGGGAAGGGTTGATGAAGAGTATAGGAAACTTTCCCTTTCTTTTAATTGGTTTTAATTCCTAGAAAGAAGGATCTGTATGTTCTCTTCCCCCACATCTAGATATTCAATATACTATTCCACTAGACGTATGTGCTATACCAGATACTTCTTGTGTTTTTCTTCCTGTGTTTGCCTGTGCTTGTTCCCTGGTTGGTTGTGTAGTCAGGGCAGGTGAGCTGTGCCTGTTTTGAGAAGACTGTCAGCAGCTGAACAGGGCATCATTAATACTGAGACCAGGAGCTGCCGTTACTTCCCTCTGTTCCATGAAGTTTGCTTGAGCAATACACAGAAGGGTCTGTCTTGTAGACTTACATGGAGCAGTGAGATAACTGGGTAATTACAGTTTTGCAAAACATCCACATAAAAGACATTAAAATCACAGCAGCGCAGCCAATAATACTTCAACTATGTAGCTGCAGCCTTTCCAATAAGCAAAAAATGAATGAACGTAAAAGTAAACAAACCTGCTGTTGCCTTTTGTCTGCTTCTGTAAGCCTAAGGCACTGCTGCAAAAGCACGGTGGCGGTGTTTGTCATGGTTACTACAGAACTGACTCATGAGCTGTAGGATTAGGAATTGCGACAACCCTTCCTAATATCTCTGTCTATTTACTAAGATAGGTAGATTAGCTAGATAGATAAAGATGTGAAGGTAAGTAGTACCTGTTGTTGACTGGCCTTTCTGCGTGCTTTGCAGCAGGTTCTTGATCTTTTCAGCCACGTGTCAGTCCTGGGTCTGACAGCTCCCCAAGGGGCATGACTTTGCTGCTAACAGCTGTTTAGCTGTTCTCAGCTGTTGGTACAGTTTATGCTGGCATACTGCTCACACATTTTGGGTGCTCTTTTGTGCAGAGTTCGCTTGCTTGCTAAATGGTGCTATCAGCTTTTAGGCTAAGGCATATTAAGTTGCTAAACTAAACTAGCATAGGCGCTTGTTAACAGCCCGTGGCTTACCTGACACAGTGAGAGAGAGGTAACAAGTCCTGGGATGGTTGCGGTATGTGGCAGCAACATGGAACTCACTGGAGCTTCCTGAGCAATAAAGGCTGTTAATCATGCAGTGTATATACCATCTGTCTTGTTACCAGTCCCATGAAACTTTTATGCCATTCTCAAAGGCTAGTGCTACTCCATTTTTTGATTCACATGTGGTGGATAATGATGAAAAAATCATTCGAGATATTGGTTAGAAGGTATTTCAGAAGCCAGTTTTTCATAGAGGGTTTTCACCTCAATTGAACTTTCTGGGAATTTAGAAAGACATGAATTTACATGGTGGAATAGGCTGCCAAACTTCTGGGTTTCTTTGTGTTTAATAGTGCTACAAAAAACAAAATCCTTCCAGTGGCCAAACTCCCTTCAATTCTCCCCTAACAAAGACAGTGTGATTTAATGTGCTCTCTTGGATCCAAACTTCTGCTGTGTTGCAGGACCACAAAAGAAAGTTGCTGTCCAGAATACATGTTCTTAAGTGTGTGGGATCTTCATCTGCCCCATAATGTCCCTGTTTTGCAGTTAAGGCACAGTGAAATTAAGGGCCAGCCTTCCCCCTCTCCCCACTTCCCAAGTGAAAATCAGGTTTGAATGAAAGTCTCTGAAATGCTGCGTCTCTTGAGTGGCTTCTCAGCCCAGAGGGAAGGAAGGCACGTCTCCAAAACCTGCAGAGAACTGAACGTGAGTTTGTTGTCTACATTTAAAAGAAATTAGAAGGCAGAGGAGAGGATCTGGGTTTTGGAAGGCTTTGGATGCTGATCAGAAGAGAGAGTTCTTGCCTTTACTGCGACAGCCTATATAAATTAGAGTAGAACCCAAGGAGGTAGGAGACCCAAATTTATTACTTGCAAATTGCTCTGACCCCTAAGTTTTAGTCTGCTTGGCAGCAGAGGGATGCATTCCTTTAATAAAGTAACATTGTTCTGCTGCAAAGATATGGAAGTTCATACATCCAAAGAGTAGAAACACAACTGTGATTTGGTGGTCAGAACATGCATGACTGAGAGGGTGGCTTGCAGCAGAAAACCTGCTCCACAAGACCGCTGGGCATGTTGCAGTAAAGAGTTACTGAATGCAGCAGCCCCAGGAGCAGGATTGTTGCAATGGTGTTTTGCTTCTCAAGGACCTCCTCCTAACAATACATTTTGGTTTCACCTCTGTTGAAGGATGACATGTGCTTGGTTGCAAGTGAGAGAGGGCACAGGACTGGAATCTTCCTTTACTTCTGCTTCCTCATGATCCTCTGAACTTTGCTACTCCCTGCCCTAGAACAACCATAGCGGGAGTATGACCGCTGCCAAAATTTGGGAGGTACAAGAGACTGAATCTGAAAATTCATCAGGTTTTTATTCATTTAAAAAAACCCTAAGTGAACAACAATATTAATTTTGTCAGTTTCTTATGCACCACAGTCTCAAATCAAATGTAATACATAAAGTTTTGGACTCAGCAGATAATGCTGCAGCATGTTCTCAGACACAGCTGATGCTTTGGCTGCCCATAACTAGGACCCTAGGGACTCCAGCTGGAGTTCAGTGGAGTCTGTAGTACAAAGGCAAACATCTCTATAGGTATTCACGATGTGTAGTACTACCAGAACAAGAACCTAAACTCCCTCAGAAAGGAATTTAACCACAGATAGAGACTTCCTTGAGTGCTGTGTTGACATTCATTGTTTATCTGCTCAGACTAGTCATATTTGGAAACACTGTTCTATTCTGACATATGACTTTTCCCAGGAGCACCAAGGCTCACAACGAAGATTTCACAATAAAGAAAATTCTGTTCTTCTTTGTGGGAACGTTATAGTAAAGCCATGACAACTCGTTTGGCACAAGATTGGTTTGTTTTCAGCAAGGATTCCCCCTCCCCCCCATCCCTACATATTTTTTAATGTGTTTCCATGTGTTGGGGGTTTGTTTTGGTTTTTTGATGCCTTTTTTTGGCCCGTCACCCCCCCACCCTCCAGGATGGGGGTGGATCATTTTGCGTTTAGCCTCCCAGCCATCCGCTTAGAAGCCATGCAAACAGGTATGAAGAACCCCAGTCCAGGCTTGTGTGTTTTGGTGTTGCCACCAGTAGTGGAGCTGCTCCTAATTTATGACCACGTGAACAAGTTCAGCATCAGGCCCTTAGGATCTGCTCAGCTGGTACTGCACTGAAGGTACACATCCCGCTCCAGGCGAAGGGGGGGTCATGGAGCAAAATACTGAGAGGTGACATGAACACACAGGCAATAGCTTAAATACAAGGTAGCAATGCAAAACCTGCATGACTGGAAAGTTTTGATGTATCTGCAGCCGTTAGCAAGGCCAGTAAAGATCAGATTGCTAGTACCATTCCCTGGCTCAGTGCTGATGGCATGTTAGTGCAGGGTATGTTTGGAAGTCAGTGGTACTTTTGGAGGTTGCAGTTCATACGTCAAATCTTTTTGGAGGTTTTTTTTTAACTGCGCTGCATACTTTCAAGGTGAAAATTATTTCACCCTATTACACCAGATCTTTTTCCAAAGTACCAAGCTAATTAACCAGATTACAGTATGTTGCACTAGGGATGGCAGTCTTAACAGCTGAAAAGTCATTAGGCTTTTTTGCAGCCTTCCCTGGATATTAAAGTAGATATTATGAGCAGAATAACACATATGGTGAAATCTGGTCTTCACTGTAGTTCTTGGAAATTCTCTCTGTGTTTGCAGTTTGCACTCACCTAAAATTGCTAAGTTACAAAGAGGGCGGCATTTTCCTCCTTCGGTGTTTGCTGCCCCAACCAAATACTCTCACTGTGCATTCTGGAGCTGGAAGAAGCACAGGGTTCTACTTTCAAAAAAGAAAGGAGAAAGACGGGAGGTTTTCAAAGATGTGACTTTGTGAGGATAGCAAATAAAACCACGGTAGCATTGCCAACACTTCTGAATAATTTCTGCAAAGAGCTGGTAGGCCAGCCTTAGTCTGAACGTGTTTGCCGCATGTTGCTGAAACTGTAGTTCAGGTTATGGTGCTGTTACTATTATAAACCCGAGGAAGTGGGTGTTTATAAGTGCAGTCAACATTCCCTCTGAGCAAAAAACTGGCCTTAAAAGGGAGTTGTCCCAACGGCAAGAGGGATTATTTAAAGAAAATGAAAATGCTAAATTTTTGCTGTTTGGAGAAGAAAAAAAGGAAGCAAAAGCAGCAATGGAATATTAAAGCGTTGCCCACACACGAACTTTTTTTTTTTTTTTTCTTTCCTATTGTGGCTTTTACCCAAAAGATAATCAGTACAGCTAGTGATCATTTGTGATGGAAAATGAGTGAATTGCCTTTTCTGCATATTTAATTAACTGGTTTTGTTTAATTAGGAAAAATTGCAGTAGCACGTCAGCAGAAATGCATTGTCACCAGTAGCATTACAATATTCTACTGCTCATAGTCACTAAAGTCAAGGGCAGGCTCTTAATATTTCATTTTCACCTCTGTTTTGTTCAGTAGCTCCCTAACGTTTTACTACTGCACCAGAGAGCAATGGTGGTGAGTGTGTTCAGGGGACACGCACGCAACCTGCTGCTCTGGGGGAGAGGGATGCTGCCTCCTGGCTGGGGTGGAAGCCAGGAGGGAGGTGGGCATGGGCAGTCCTAGAGCCGTAGGAGCCTACCGAGACAGGCACTTCCAAAAATAGGTAACCGCCAAGCAAGGCTTAAATCACGCTTTTAACATTGACATTGACTACAACACAACCCATAACTTCATGGGAAGTTGCAGGCCACCAAAACCCTTCTTCAGACCTGGCTTTAATTAACATCATTAATAAATTGCATGCTTTCCAGACATCTCCCGTTTCCATGACATCTGTTTCTCTGCTTTCAGGTCTGGCACTTTCTGCTCCTTTTAATCTTTCTCTTGTGCCTTCCCTGCACAGGGATGCTCTTAAGGCACTTATTGTCATCAGACAGAAAGTGATGCTGCTACTGGGATTTCTCGTTCTTCACTGGAATTTCTCTTTCCCTCTCCAGCTGCTGATTATAGCAAGATGCTGGCACTTTCTGTCTGCTTCTCCTGGGTTCCTTGGCAGACGGGTGCTTTCAGAAAAATCAAGTGCAGTGCTCCAGTTGCATGCTCACTAATGCACGTGTACTGTGTGGCAGGGGGAAGCTGAGGAACATCTGCCCAGGACAGCTAGCACTCAAGTCCTGTATAGTACATGCCTGAAAATCCCAGCACCTGTAGTCCTCTTAATATAAGAGCTTCTCTCAAGTGAAACTTTTAAAGGAAAACCATGCCTTGAGCCCTTGGGATTGTGAAGCACAAAGTAGCCTTTTTTTTCGTTCTGAGACACGAAATCAAAAAAACCCTTCAAACTGTAACAACTTACTTTAAAATGTATTGACAAGCATGGGGAGCCAGAGAAATGAAACAAGACTTTTGCAAAGATTGTTGAGGCGTTGAAGGGCTGCAGTCAGACCATTTGTATCACACAGTTACGAAATCCATGCAGGGCTCCTTGTGGCTGTGGCTGCAAATCAGTCCCTCATACCCTTCCTCCTGCCATTCCGAATTGTGTTTGCATCCAAGTTGCTTAGGTTGTGTTTGCTAGGAAAACTTCTCTCCCCCAAAAAGAGGAGAGCAACGGCAGTCTGTAGTCACCAAGGAGGGTTGAGCATTCTGCAGGGCCAGTTGTAGCCACACCAAAGCTACGGCAAGCTGTCATATCTCAGCCTTATTGTGGCCTCATTGTGCGGTGGCTGCAGTTCACTGTGCAGGGTGTTTCTAGCAGACAGGACAAAACCAAGGTGAAATGCACCCAGGGTTACATAGCTGTGGTAACCCAGCTGGGTAAACTGCTGTGGTTAAAGCTAATTTGATGTGGCATTTCACCGTGCCATCTTTGTATCACGGTGCTACCTGGCTACAGAGTGATGCTGTAGTTGGAGCTTTTGGGTCAGGCTGAAGGAGTAAGAAGCAGCTTTTGTGTCTGTGCATTGAGCTCTCTGTCTAGGTAGTTCTAAGTTTCATAAACTTTTTTATTTTTTATTTTTTTATTATTTTTTTTTATTTGTGCTAGTCTGCCCATCACAATAGATCATCATTTTTGTTGTTCCCCTAAAACTGAGAGTTAGTACTGGGAAGCCACAGAGAAGTCATAGGCAAGAAGTACAGGAAATGTAGAGCTCTGAGAATATTTTCTCCATTGAATATTCAAAGTGGGGACATTAAGGTGGAGAGTTCAGGGGAGGATAGCAAATTTCCTGTAGTAACTCACAGGGGGTGAGGCTGGAACTGCTACATCGTTTTTGCTCTTTTATGATCAATTGTGATGTAAATGCTGATGGCTGCTTAACAGGCAAAACAAAGTAGGGGAACGATGAGTCATACATACTCATAGCTTGTCTGAACAAGTAAGCAAGTCAAGTTTCATTTAAGTGCAGCAGAACTTTCCCCCCGCAAGGATTGTGTTCACAAGGCAGGGCAGTGGGAGGCTGATGAGGGCTTTGGGTTGGCATCTGTGGACCCCTCAAGCAGATGATGCTCACGATACCAAGGCTGCCCAGGCTCAGCAGCGATGGTCCTAGGGATACTGAACTTCACAGGACAGTAGCCTTCACTGGAGTATGTTGTGAAACATGGGTGGAATTTTTTTGTATTGATTTTAAAGGGCACGGTCATATGTCCCCTGATGTGTGAGAATATATCCTTCCTGTGGAGAGAAAGCACCTCCAGCTTTCCAGCAGTTGAGAAGAACTGGCTGGCTGCCCTTCCCATCTGAGAAGTTTAAAGACTCAGTCTCCCTACCCTCACAGCAAGGTACCTCAGGAGGCTTTTCACTCCAGTGACTGCAGCTCAGATGGCAAAAGTGCCCTTAACATTTGCCTTTCAAAGCATCATTTCTCTATTTCAAAAAATTTCTCTATTTGTTATCTTACATGCTATTGCAATTTTTTGTTTGGTTCCTTTAGTAAAAGGACTTTCTCCAGCAGCAGAGTACTTCCATTCTGCACAAAAGGAAGGACATCTGTACTGCCCGTTAAAGAGACAGCACTTGTTAGGAAGTTGGTAACACGTTTCCCAGTGACTTGAGCCCACCCAGGAATGAAGCCCAAAGCGCATGCAAATCACTGCAGGTATCTGTAGTGCAGCAGCATGAACCTAAACTGTAACGTCCACGGCAGGTGTACCCGTCTGTAGCTCAGAACTATTGTCCTTTTCCCGGCAGGTATTGTGAGGGCTGATGGGAAGCCCAGTCCAAAGCTGCCTGCTGTCAGCTGCTGGAACATTACTGAAACAGGCGGAGGGGAAACAAGTTGTGGTTGTTCAGCCAGAAATTGGGGGAAACTGATTTCAGAAACCAAGGTGCTGTGTATGTATATAGCAAAGGCACAATCCTTTGGAAATGTGCAGTGAAAACAATACAGTTAGGAACATACTGCAAAGGGAACAAGAACATAGGTTTGCAGTTTTGAAAACTGCTGTTTGAATAAGTAATCCAGTTCCCAATTCAGAACTAAAACAGCCTCCCTGTTAGTGCAGTGCTGCAGTCTGCCACAGCTGGCAATGAGACTTTTCCCTTTTGGTTGACTCTAGGTTTAAGTAATAATAAGAATATGCCTGAAGTGCAGCTTCTCTTTACAAAAGGCCTCTTCTGCACAGGATTTATTAAAGGGCTGCCCTATCATTTCAACATTGTACAGTTACATGTTTTTTGTAAATGCCACCTAATATGAGGTGCCATTTGAAACAGGAGTGCATTTTCTACCTAAATTTTTGGTAAATGTATCTTGGGCATCTGCTCTCACTCCCAGAAAGTCATTTTGTACTTAATCACCTGGCTAATAAAGATTAAAGGTCTGATGCAGATCTTTCTT
Source organism: Falco cherrug (assembly GCF_023634085.1). NCBI lineage: Eukaryota > Metazoa > Chordata > Aves > Falconiformes > Falconidae > Falco > Falco cherrug. The sequence goes on from NC_073698.1 coordinate 81,276,835, forward strand.
ACAACTGGTGACATAAATCAGCGGGAGCATTACTGACTTCAGGCTTCTATTTACTTCTGGTTATATCACTAATTAAAACTTTAATATTACTTAAGGAAAGCAGATGCCAGGTAAAGCAGTGGGAAATGTCCTATTATTCAGTTAATAGGGCTTCAGTGAGTCAGTCAAAGGCTGCCGCTCCTGGAACAATTTAGAAAAAGTTGATTGAGGAACGCAGGGAGGTTTGGATGGACCCAGTGTCGCTGAGCAAGCCAACCAGCATCGGCCAGCAAAACACCGGGGCACATCAGTGACTGGGAGGAGCACTAAACCACATCTGGGGATTTCTGAGAGCAGGCATTTCGTGAAACAGCATTGCAGTGTCGACCGTGGTACAAGAGACGAGTTTTGAAAGGAACAGAAATAATCAAAAGTGCAGCTGATCCCAAGGTGAACCAGGAGCAGTGGAGCAAGGAATCTCGACCATCAATGTTCAGATGTCTGAAATAGAAAAGTTCTGAGGAAAAATTGCAGAAATCAATGTCCAAGCAATCCTGTGCATGACGTATGAGTTGCTTATGAAGAAAAACCAATTCTTTTGCTGAGTTCAGCCAGACGTGCAAAAGAATCCATCAGATTTGGAATGAGCTGTTGGATTGATTAAACACAAATGTAATTAGTCTTTTCTCTTTTGCTCGATGGTTATCATTTAAAATTATGAGGGAGCAGGAGAGAGCTCTGCTGAAAAACTACTGTATTACGCTTGTGAAAGATGCATGGTGGCTCTGTTTATAGACTGCTCCATAGCTGTAATCTTGAGCAACCAATAAGGAGCTTTACCATCAGCAAAGCTAAATAAGAACAACCTAGTCATTGTGTCTTGGTAGTTTGCTTATTGCTGTAAAAACACAAAGTGCTCGTAATTATTTATAAAGGATCTAGAGTGCACTACGGGCTCCTGTGACTGAAGGAGCTGTCCTCCAGTGTAATTTAAACTCATTCGTAACCACAGCCACAAGGTTAAACTGACCTTCTCTGTTCTTCCGAGTTTCATCCCTGAAAAATGCACTGAACTCCCACCCCTGCCAAAACTAAGGATGTTCCCTTCACACCAGTTTTAAGGCCAATACAGAACCCTGTCCCAGGTATGTGACTAAGTCTTAGTCATGTAAACAGAAGTTTTTCATCTTGAATAAGCCAGTATGTGTCTTTCCTTCTCTCAACATATGACAGATTTTTCTCTTGAAAACTATATCCTAGTGGTATGAAAATTAATATATCAGCCTCAATCCTTCTTGATGACACTGAAACACCCAAACCAAAAGAATGAAAAGCTTGAAGGAGACACATTGTTCTCAGACCACTACAACAGAGAAGCAAACCACTGCATAAAATGTCATAGCAGGCCTTATGAAAGGAACCAAGAGCTCGAAAGAGAGCTCTGTCCTCTCTGTTCCTTGAGTGTCTGGGATCTTCCAGTGTGCTCTCCCCTGGGAAATGCCAAGTCAGGAGCACCTGACCCGGTGCAGAATTTTTGACTGTGATAGGCAGTAAAGAAAGGTGTTTAGCAAAGCTCAGAAAATGAGATTTTTAAATTTGGGATTTGGCAAACACTGCTCTGATTTCTTACTCTTGAAACACTGTGCTGTGGCGTCCAATTCCCACATAACACGACCGAGTTGCAACTGAAATTTAGGTACTGATGGATACTAAGCTTTGAATAGAAGTTAAATATATGCAGATACACGTGTATATATCCTTAGAGAAGAAGCTGCTGTACTGGCTTCACTGACGTGTCTCATCTCATGGCTGTCATACAGAAAGGGGAAACATACCCGTGACCGACAGGCACATATCAGTTATTTTCAGGCTCTGTGATGTAATACTTTTTTTCAGGCACTATTGCACTAAGTTTCTCTTTCTTGAGTTTCTTTTTCCTCTAGAAGAAAAAGAAACTTAGCAAGTGCTGCAAGGCACAGTCAATCAATGCCTGGATTGTGTCCAACTTACTCAAGTACATGAGAATGCATGGGAGAACTGGGCTGATTATTAATAAGTCAAGCCTTACAGAAAGTAAAGGAACAATATCAGCAGCTATTTTAGATGTTCTTCTTACTTACTCTCAGTTCTTTAACCCGATTGTTTAAAGGCATGTTCAACTAAGTGTGAAATGTATTTATCAGTTCCATTACACTGCCGGTTTAGTGTCAATAGGAAATTCATTGTATCAGAGACAAGATCTTCATGGGCTTTTTAACATAATCTGCAGCACAAACATAATCCATCACCATTCAGAGTGGTGAAGAAATTTTTAAAAAATTGAGGAGGAAACTTAAAATGCCAAATACCTATGTTAGTGAGCTCTGACTGACAATTAAAACATCTGAATGTAAATGGTAAAGAGATACTCTTGAAACATCTCCAAGCTACTGCATATATGTCACGTGGTGGGAGAGCACTAAACGTGTTCACAGCACCAATCTTACCCCGTTCTGCCAGACTTGCTCTCTTAACGTGAGCGGTATGATAGTTAAAGCAGTTGAGGTGTCCCACCTACGCAAGGTGGGACAGCAGGGAGCATTTGAAAAACATAGTCTAGTTAAAGGTCCATTTCTTAGCTACACCCTTGGTATCATAGGGAACAGAGAAGGCAGAAGACAAATCATGGTCCTGCATCTTCACTTCTCAGCTGTGAGCTCACAGCTGAATTTTTGTTGTTTAGAGAATCCAGCTCCTCTTGGTGATTCCTCATTCCTGCTCCATCCAGCACCTTGCCTGCTAAGATGTTGCTGCAGCGTGCACTGGCGTGGCCATCTTAGCTCAGGATAGCTACTCTGAGTTGCAGGAGCATCAAGGTGAGGCCATGCAGGCTTCAGTACAGGCTGCCACCAGAGTATAATGATGAGAACTTGCATTTTTGTTGTATTGTATTGAACAGTGTATTAAAAGCCCGTGATAGTACATCTTCACTGCTTCAGTGCTAGCTAGCATAGATAAGCTATCCCTTCATTTTACTATGTAGACAGATTCTTTCCACATCTTTCTTCCTCCCACTGGCCCTTCCATAGCACAGTAGGATTCTGTCACACTCTAACATATTTTTCTCCCCATCCTCACGTTTTTCTTTGAAAATGCTCATCGCAGGGAGTGGTGGTGCTGAAGCTTAGTGTTATGCCATCTGTTTAGCAATCCCAGCCTGGTTTCCAATAGCCCACCTGAAATGCATGGATACCCCCAATCTTTCCTTTTGCTGGAGCACTGGCTGAACAAGCCACCTTGCTTCTTACAGGTGTCAGTGACCACAGCCTCCTGAGCTCATCAGTAGGGAGAAAGTCTTGTTTCACAGCCAACACTTGCGGAGTTCCTGTCAGCTTCTACAGAGCCAAGATTTCACCCAGGATATCTCAGCTTCCCCCACAAGGTATTGCAAAAGCACACATGTAATCCCAGCGTGGGTGATAGGAGTGGTTAGTACAGGACCCCTCTGTGGCCACACCAGCTTTCTCCAGGTCCAAGCCAGACTGCATGCACTGCAGCAGTGCAGCCAAGTCTTGCATGGTGTGGTCTAGGTCAGCAACAGCAGAGCAAATTTTGCAGATCAGCAGCTGGATGTAGCTCTCCCATTAATGGAGCTGGGGATGGAACATGAGGACTATGCAGCTGCTATGACAACGTATGCCCCAGGAAGCATGCAATGCGTAGAGCAGTGCCAACTGGGCGCTGGAGCTCCTCAGTTATTCAGCCCAAGCTGCATAAAATAAACCCTAGGGACATAAAATACGGCCTTTACTAGGAAAAGAAAGGAAAAGATCAGGAACAACAAAACCTCCATATGCTGAATATCTTCCACAGATTCCCCCAGAGCCTGGCAAAGTGCAGTGCCAAAGTGACCCACTAACACAGCCAAACAAATCTCCAAGTGCTGGGCACCAATTCATTCTGAAAAGTGACTGCTCCTAGTTTAGGACCAAATATCCTTCTTTGCCATTAACGCTCTGTTTTTGGCTCCATCTTTTGCCATCATAAGCATGAAAAGCAACCAGGAAAAAATAAATCTGAAGGAAAAGTTAATAGCATGATATTCTAATTAGCAAGTGTTCCTCAGAGCGCTAGCCCCATATAATAGCTACTGACCCGTTTGGGTATGTTTTCAAACACTTTTTCCTTTTTGGTGTTGGCTTGTTCTGCAGCTTTGGATTAAGCAGTTGCCTTAAAGCCTTCATTTTAAAGCATGCGTTGCACTCACCCATCTGGCAACTTTATGTTGTATAATACAAGGGAGCGCACAGTATGTGGCATAAATTACAGACAAGAAGAATGCAACAGCACAGCATGTAGGGTAAATTAAAAGCAAGCATTCTTCATGGCCCATAGCAGAGAAGGACAGAACAATTTTGCATCATAAATACAGGAAAAACATGTGTTTTAAAATAAGAATAAAAAAACCCCAAACAGATATGCCCTTGGAGTCAGGCAGCTTGTTCCTGGTGGCAGCACAACCATGCAAGACCACATAAAGGAATAAAGAAAGGAATAATGCTAGATAACAAGAGGTAGTGGATTGCAGTAGGAGGACAAAGAAAGAAACCAAATGCTGAGATGGAGCAAGCCCCAGTGGACTTCTAAAAACAAGAGCACAAATTGAAAATGAGAGGAGCAGAAAGCACACATAGATCTGAAGATGGAAACCATTCTCATCGTTTTTTGCGGTACGAACACATGTAATGCACAGCATTTGTTAGTTACACAGCATTTAATATCGAAGGGTTCATAAATGGTATCTACTGACCGTGGCTTGGTGAAGTCAGCATAGCCCCAGAAGCCTTGAGTTTCTGCTCTGAAGATCCAGAAATGCTGACCATCCTATGCCACCCTTCAGCCTCCGGACCATCAAGTGGGCACGTATGTACTTGTGTGTGTGTGTGTGTGTGTGTACGTGTGTGTGTGTACGTGTGTGTGTGTGTGTGTGTGTGTGTGTGTGTGTGTGTGCATGCACACGTGCATACACAGGGGAGAAAGAGTGGGACAAATTGGGTTCATGAGCAAACCCTGCTTGCTAGCACATGCCAGAATATTTCCTCTGTGCCTGACCTGTCCGGCCCTGGGTATCCTACTTGTTGTAGGCAAGGGCCTGATCCTGTCTGCAGGATCCTTCTTAGTGTGTTTTGCTGTCACCAGGCGGTTAAGACAGGTGAGGTCTGCAGCACCCCTGACCAAGGGGCATGGTGCAGAGAGCAGTGTGGTGGCATGGAGCTGCGACACTGCACACTTTCTCCTACTCAGCACTGACCTTGCAGGGATGGGACAGGTGCAGCCTCCCCACCTGTGAGCTTTCACGGCCGCTTACACCAACCTAGGGCAGGGCTGTTGCTCTTCCACTGACACGCCATAGCCCTCCCCTCATGTCAGCATTGGTGCTCATATTGCTGCCATGTGAGTCACTTCTGGGAGGTAATTCTGCTACATTATCTTTACCAAAAACAGGTTATTTGTTTCAGATTGATCCTACTCTGCTCCTTGCTGGGATGCAGTTACTCAAGCCGTGAGCCAGTTTAAGTCACCAAATGGGCTATCGGGGGTCTGGATTGGAGGTGTGTGACCGTGGCAACTTCAGTTTAGATGAGGTTAAACTACCATGGAACGGTACTCTGGCTCTGTTTTCCTTTCCCACCCTGAGTTGTTTTTGTCAATTTAGAGTATGTTTTTCTCAAGGCAGGGAGTGTTTCCCATTATGTGTTTGTGCATTGCCTAGCAAGTTGGAACCCTGATCTGAGGTGGAAACTTGAGGCCCCACCATAGTATAAATAATAAATGTAACACAGTGAAGAACAGATGCATTCACATATGGTGTATTATAATTCAGACAAATAAAAATTCTTATGTTGTATGTTAAAATCATTCTATATATGCCACAGTTAGCATAAGAACTGAAAATAAAAACAAAACCATGAAGAGTCAAGGCATCTAAGAGTACGTACCCTACTGCTGCATCCACAAACACAGACTCCTCTGTGCCCAGTCCTCATTGCCAAGGAAGTCATCATGCAAGTGTCCTGTAACTTTAGTGTTACCCTGGTTGTGCTGTCAGGGTTAACATTAATTTCAGGATTCCTTCCCAGCCTAAGCAGGCATCTCCCTATCCAGCCAGCCCCTTGACTGCATATACACCCTTATGAGGCTGTACATAAAATGTCCACAATGTCTTCATTTTACATAACTCCCGAAGAGCACACCATTTTTGTGTTTTTTGAGAATGCAGTCTCTAACGGTACCATGGTCCCAAGGCAGTTTAGGTTTCATTCCCACTGGACTGGAAGTAGGGATCATTGTGACAGAGAGTATTTTTTCCTATGTTGTGCTGTCATTGACAATAATAGCAGCAACAGCTATTTGCAAAGAGGAAAGTTATTTGTGGCAATTTCTGGAATATAGTATTATTTAATTCTTTTGGAAGAGGAATCTTCAGATAAAAGAAAGAGATAACTTTTAGAGAGTTGTAGCCACATGGTAATTTGAAGCTGAATTGTATGAAATACGTTAGGATTTCATAGGCTGACAGAGGTGGAAAAAAATTCTTAAAGCATGTCTAATAATTTCTTTCAAAATCACAGTAATTCATACTTTGCTATGTCAATTGTCAGAAAATTCATTCTTCATATAACAAGTAAATGCTGTGAATTCTGGGAGGTTGCTTTATATACTTCAAAAATAATGAAATGGTTTAATTCCTGTTTTAAGCACCAAATTCACATCAGGCTATAAAGTCATGAGCTTTGCCTCCATGATAATTAACATTCATAAATACAGACTTAGTGAGGCTGCCTTTCAAAGGGATGATGCATTTCAGGAATACAAATTTACATATACAAACGGGATATACCAAACCTAGCATTTCTGACTTCCTGGGAATAAGGTTTAGCAATTTGCATCCTTGCACTAATCAATGAAGCACTAACAAAAAAAAGCAGTTTGGACAATTGCCGAAAGTACATCACAAGGAGGCGTAAATCAAGGCAGTAGTCCCCTATGCCAAGCATCCATTAGTAACTAATGTTAAATTGAAGTGAACCTTTTTACAAGCAAGAAAAAATAGGCAATCCTGGAAATCGTTTTACTAGCAGCTCTTTATCCCACTTTTCCTTTCCTTGGCAACTAAAGGAAATACGGTCTAAGCAATACATTTGATACCAAAGATCTTATATAGTGTCCACTTTATTAAAGAGTTTGAAAAACATGCAGAAAATAATGTAGATAAGATACATGGTGCCAAGCAAAAGTTATCACTCTCCACCAGCTGTTGCCCAGCAGCAGTACATTTGTTTAATAGGTATTTGTGACTGGCTTCTTTAGATACAAAAATTAACATTCCTGCATCAGTCTCAGCTGTCTCCTTGATAAATCCATTCTAGCACTTAGATGTCAAACACTGATCATACAGAGGATCACAAGTAGTGCTTGGACGTAAGCACTAGTGCTAGCAACTTGACAGTAAGGTAGAGCTGAAAACCATCTAGTATTTCTTCATTCAAACCAAACTGGTTCTTGCTGGTACGGTGAAAATCTGTGGGATTAGGTAGTTGAAGAACAGGGCCAGACTCTCTCTAGCCAAGTGTATGAACTCAAAAGTTTATTTAGGTTGTGGAACAGGGCCAGTTTACAGCACCTAGGGATCCGATCCCCACAATCTTGTTTCTTTTAAAAGTCAGAATAAACCAGGATAAACTCTTCAGTCCTAAACTTCAGGTTGCCGGAGGAAATATTTTGAAAGGATTTTTGCTCAAAACGTGAGCATCTCAAAAACTAATTTCTGGGCATGTATTTGATGTATTATTAGAATTGCTGAATGTAGTATGAGCATGTCTTGCATCCTATGTGAAAAACCATGTAGCCTGCAACTTTCTGGTACTTATGCAACAGCGGATCACTTTTCCAGTAACGCAGTTAGCACGCACAACTGGAAGTGCTAGCATGCTATGCTACATTTATTTTTCCTGAATTCTAGCATGTAAAACCTGGCAACCTTACCTCGGCAAAGGACTGCAAGTTCACCAAAGCCTGCAGCTGATCTGAGCGTTAACCCTGCTTAATGCGGGGAATACCCCAGTGAGCACCCTGGACCTCTGTAGTCTCCACCAGCACCATGGCAGGACAAATGACCATGACCAGCTCACTGATAGCCAGCAGAAAGCAGCCTCCTTGCTTAAGAGGCATTCCTTAAGGAAGGCAGTCTTCACCAGGCCTACCCATGACACCTTCTCCCTCTGTCTCCCCACAGCAAATAGTGGGATGGGCTAGTGAGAAGCCAGGGTGGAAAAAAAGCAGATCATAGCCTGCTCTGCAAATCACCAGCCCAGCGTCTGTTCCCACGTCATAGAACAGGGTAAGGCAATCAACATACAGCCAAGGGGAACACCAAAACAGATGTACTTCTGAGGCACAGCTCCTGACTTAGGTCCCCGCTTTCCTCTCCAGCCACACATACTCAATAACATGGCGGGCGCTGGTGGTACTCTCTTTGCTGCTTAGTTCCTCCACAACCATACATCAGCTCTTATTTACTGCTTTACACAGCTCCTTTCTCTTTTCTTCATGTATCTCTGCACTGCTATTTGGACATCCTTACTCTTGCAGTGAAAATTATCACCACTCATCACTCCCTTCTCTGATTTTTTCACAACCATCTTTCTACAGTGAGAAGAACATGGTGTCTGGTGGGCTCCAGCTCCCATCCAGCTGGCTTTATCCTTTTTAAATTCTATGTCTCAAATGATCTTAGCTTCCCCTCTCTAATCCTGGAGCCCTTTTTTGGACTTAGTATGAATCACCATGAAAAAGAGCAACAACAAAACTTTCTCCATCCCTTTTCTTCCATTTGCGCACGGTCGGCGGAGTTGCTCAGTGCTTGGGATCTGGTTCATTTGGTGAACTCCTAGTGAGTCACCAGGAGTACATGCCGCAACCCTCTGAAGGCGTCTTAGCCACGTGCTGACCTACTCCAGCCCTGCATAGCTGGTGGGGTCTCATGGGGCTGCAGCGGATGAGTCCACAGTCAAGGAGTCAGCAGCACAGTGATAGCTAGGAGGAGCCGTGGTTTGGCGGTAGCTTCTTTCCCGAGGCTCCTTGGGTGTCAGCAGATGGCTGGGCACTGAGCAGTGCTGCTGGCCCTGGGGTCGCACTTCATGTTACGTCTGTGCGTCTGCAAGGCCAGGGCCAGTCTTTGTGTGAGCAGAAGAGCAAAGAGCCTGAGCACGCGCGTGCGGAGAAGGCAGGAGGAGAAGGGGGTGTGTAAGGGGAGGAGTTGTTTGAAAATAGAGCTCATAACCATGATTATGTGTTTGTACACATGTGGATCTGTAGGATAAGAGAGAGACCAGCTTGTTCAGTAGAAGTGATAGAAAAGTTTTGTGATTTTGATTTCGACAGTTTATCTGAAGATAGCTCACTACATCTTGAGCAGTTCACAGAGTAGCTGAATTATTTCTTTTCCAGGGTAGCACTTTGAGAAAAGCCTTTCTGTGACTTTTTATGGTATTTTTCTACTTGCTGTGGTATTCACAGATGTTAAGGGATGTGGGAGAAAACAGGCCCTCTAAATCCATAATCACTGTATGCAGTTACATTAATGAATGTCACCATTGATAAGTACTGTATGTTATATAACCAACCAAGCATTACCCAAACACTGAGCATTTTTATATGAGCCATCAGAGCTACAAGGAGACATTTTGGTGCCGGGAGTATGTCCTCCACTCCGCACTCCAGCCAGTGTTTTCCCAACTCCAAAGCTCCTTCTGGCCCCCACTGCTGCCTGCACATCTTGGGTTGCAACCACAGTGGCAAGAGCTGGTACTGGTCTGTTGCGTTTTCCCATGTTCAAAGTGCCCCTTTCACCCTGCTGTGTCTCTCCTGCCCATGCAAGCCTTGCACCCTCCTTGAAACTGAGTTTTCCTTCTCCTGGGAATGAGTCCTTGGTCTTGCGTCGCAGCCTATCCGATTTGAACAAGTTCATTTTGCATGCACTTATTGTGTGACAGAAGACATCTGAAGTATCTTCCAAAGATGAACAATCAGCCTCTTCCACTGCATTCAAGGGGAGATTTGCTAACAGCTGTACAAAAATTGGGCTCAAACCCTCATCTGAAAGACAGATGAATAAAAAATGCAACAGACATTGCTGCTGAAAATAGATAATTTCTGATTCCCACAGCTCTCCCTTTGTGGTTTAAAATAAGCCTTTCTGCATTAAGACTGCAGTTTTCAAACCAATCAAAGTAAAAAAACCAAATGTTCTTTCTGAGTGTTGTTTCAATTATGTTTCCATGAGTGTATGAGTGTACATACTTTTGATGTGTGAATTTTCCCATTAGATTCAGATTACTTTGGTTTGGACACCATCGATGAGGCATACCCTGTACAGTGGCAGTGGGATTAGACCTCTGATTTTTACCTCTGAGGGACCAAAGGAAATGATTCAGCAAATTGGCAAGGTCCTGTCTGATTGCAAAACTGCGGAGCATTATCAGTCCTTGGGATTCAATACCTATCCCCATGCCTTGCAGCTCCAGATCAGTCTGCTAAATGTCCATGGTTTCAGGGTAAGGAATTAGCACATAGCTTTTATTATGTGCGCTACTCCAGCACAGGGCTTTTTGCATGGCCCGTATATGCCTTTTTAGGACTGCTGGTTAGTCATTACTAAGAGTATTTATTACTCCTGTGATTGAATCAGCTGCTGCCCAGAAGCATTACCTTTCTGTAATGGACTGATGTTACTAGTGTTTTTCAAGTTAACAACAGACACCACAAAGATTGTCCTGGCCACAAAGAAACTTGTGGAGGAAACCAGAAAAAGATAACTTGGAGGAGTAAGATTTGGGGTAGCCTTTCAAGAAGCAGCAGATCATCTTCTTTTCAGGGTAGAACTTGACTCATTTATGAGAATGACTTTTTCATAAGTTTCTCAGGGGTTTTCTTCCACTTCTGTGTTCCCTGACTTCCACCTTAATAGTGCTTTAAGCCTACTTTGTAGAGAGGGAACACAACAAAGGCTAAGGTGGACTAGGCATTTGTTTTTCTTCTTTTGTTCACTCTCGCCTCTAGTGTTCTTCATCTGCAATGGGCAGCAAGTGTGAACCATGTCAAAAAAATGAAATGTCAATACAGAAATAATACCGTTTCTCAGGGACAATGTGAAGAGCAGGAATACAAACTTAGGTCTCAACAGCAATGAGTGTTCCTAAATTAGTCTTGAAGAAATGCATTTCACCTAGATAAAATGCATGAAAAGTTACAGATTTTAGTATTATTTGCTCCTCTCCCTTGTCAAGTACATACTGCTTTGCTGACTGTGGACCATGGCTAGGTAAGGAAGGTAAGTTTGCTCTATGGAAATCGTAGTCATTGCCCCTGTATTTCCATTCAACCACTCTCCAGTTTTTGATGTCCAACCCTTCCCATTATATTATGGCTAAATTAGATCAAAAGTCTATTCCTATGGGATTTTGCTACTGATTTCAGTCAGAACAGGATTTCATCCCAGGAATGCCCACAGCCTGGCAACTAATATCAACTAGACATCTGTGGTTTATACCTACCCTGGCTTCGAGGGAGTTAAAAATTTGTATACAAAGAAACAAAAAGAGCTGCTTAAAATCTGATTTCCAGTGCAAGTCATCATTTACCATATGGTAAGGTATTTATCCCAACTACGTGTTGTTGAGTAAATCATAGGGGTTTGCGGGAGGTGGGGGACAAGGAAAGGGGTTGTTGTTTTGATTTTAAAGTTCTGTGCAGCGAACTGTCTCAGTAAATTGCTGTCATTGCCATGGCTGTGAACCAGTCTGCTGTGTAAGTCTGATTGGAACAAGCCCCCAGAAGCACTGCCCTTTTTCCTCCCCCTCCCCACACCCTTTCTGTGAGGATGGCAAATGTGATCGTCCTTCAAAGCTGGGCTGGATGCTGGGACCTTTCATGCACGACACTGCCTTAGCTGATTTACAAGCAGACAAGACCTGTCAACCGAGGCACAGGAATGAAAGGCAGGCAGCTAATACTAGCATTTTCAACTTTGTTTCAACCTTCAGTGGTGAAGAGCAAGTTTGCCTTGCGATAGTTGGGCAACTCAAGTTGCCAGAAAGGCAAATATCCAATATACACCCACTGGCCACCTCTACAGGGCTTTATGTTGTAGTTTGTCATTTATTTCTGTGGCTGGTACTAATTTTCAGTTTGTCATCCTTTGACTCATAGAAACTCTTCCTCTTCAAAAAGGATGCATCTCCCTGCTGACCATGGAAAAAATGTGGCATGCAATTCAGTCCTTTCCTGATAGCACCGGAGACGAGGAGAGGGCAAGTTAGAACACCGTGATGAGGAAGTTCTGTCATTTCCAGAAGGAAGCATGATTCACCGTGCAGAGCATTTTTGGGAGCCTGAATCAGAGCTGTCGAGGAAGTCAGTTCTTGGACAGTTTAATGTTTAGTTTAACTATGACTTTACTGGTGAAATGTGTGCCTCTCCCCACAGCCAGTGGGTACGGCAAGATCAGATTACGTGCCACCGAGGAGCAGGCAAGAAAATTGCCAAGGAAGTGGCTTTCAAATGTTTCAGATAAAATAAGAAGTGGCCCAGAAAATCTGTCCTTAAATGTCATTGCAAAGCAGAGCTCTTCTAAAGCAGATTTAAGGGAGAAATATTTTCTCACACTTTTCCAGAGCACAGTGCAGGCGGTGGGAGGGACCTGCAGGGTAGCCATAAGGAGCCTGCAAGGGGAGGGCCATGCAGCAAGCTGCAGCCGGGCTCCTTCCCAAAAGGTCTGGAATTAGTGCACTAGTGGAGAGGTGGTTTCATTAGTTATGACACAGACCCGCTAAGTAAAGCTACCCACAGAAAGAATGAGTTAGCTGTTAGCTGCCAACAGGCTGCAGGATAAATTCAAGTTGGTTTTAATCACCTATTGCACCCTAAAGGGATTGCAATTTGGTTAATGCAGTGTGTCCCCCTCCACTCCCTGCATGCTCCCCCTCACACACATGTGCCATATTGCAGGAAACAAGATTAGACCAGGATGTATTTCCATGCTTTTTTGCCTCCCCACCTTCCTTTCTCCCCCTCAGGAAAGACAGAGACTTATTGGCAGTGTGTTACACACCTGGGAAGGGTCCTCAGTTCAGGAACTTGGCGTAGTCTTGCTCCGCCACAGGTCTGAAGTGCTGTCCGTTTTGGAGCAGGTGCCAACTACGCCTTTTCTCTGCAAATGTGGTTTAATAAAGTGGGGTGAGAGAAGAAAATCTATGCTATTACAGATGATGATTAGCAGACTGTTGATATGTTTGTGTCTCCAGAGGCATGTGTATATCACTGGGCTTGAGCAGAGGGAAGCAGTTATTAAGACATATACTGTACAGGAGTATACGCAAGCATCCAAAACATAGCGCTGGAGGGTGGTGTTTATGGTCTGTACATTTAAATAAATAGAAACCATCCTTCACACTCGCTCTTTGCGCTCTGTTGCACTGGGATTTACATTTCTGGCCTCATGGATAAGGAAAGGCTGAGTATCTGGGAGAGGCGAGTTCTTATAGGATGTGGGAGGAGAATGGGATATGCGGAGCATGCCTACGCATCCCTTGAAAACGTCACTTGGTCTGGGAGCCAAAAGGTAAGGGAGGGAGTTTGCTGACTATGACACACGGTGGGAGGAGATCTGGGACACAAAGGAGTCATGGGTGTGAACCAGGAAACAAGCCCGTGCCCACCCAGCTTTTTTGTTTGCTTGAGGAGGATGTAAAATATGCTTACACCAGTTGTGCTCCAGCTCCAGCACTAATTGTTAACAATAAAAGGTCACCAGAAAACAATTGCTGGGAACCAGAATTACACAAGGGGCTTGGGTAATGTGATCACTCCTTCGCGGGAGAATGCCATCCCGCCAGGGAGCTGGGTACCGGGCGATCCTCGGCAGTGACTCCAGGTCAGATGAGGAAGGGAGGTGCGCACTTGTGTCAGTCAGACCTCCCCCCACACCCCACCAGCTCCCTGCTCCCACACGGACAGGCACGCACCAGGCAGTCTCTTTCAAGCTGATTTAGGCCTTATTTTAGGGAGTTTAAATGCAAGGTGAAGTGCTCTTCTTTTCCCGATTATCCTGGGAGGAAAATACTGGCTTCGACTTCCGTTGCTACGGCAGAGTTGGGCCGTTAAGGGGGAGTGCTGGTAGGCTGCATGGCAGGAACAAGGACTGCCGTCTGGGGGATGACTGGGGTGAGCTGGAAGGCTGTTAGCATAAGCCAAAGGAAAAAGAGGGAGGTACCCTTCAAAGTATCTTACTCCTTCCCAAAATATGTTCATACTTCATGAGTATGAGTACTGCTCAGGAAGAATTTCTAAGGCAGCATTAAATTCAGCTGCGTGAGCATCGGTAACACCAGCAAGGGCTCAAAAATCCTGCCAGCATGTTGGGTAAGTACTTTGGCAACCCACCCATGCCAGCTCTCTGCTGTTATGGCTCTCTGGTCTACTTGCCTATGTCTGCTTGCATAGTCAGTACACCATGGGCTGCTCTCTGGCCATCTTGCTAGTTTAACCTTCAGGACTGAGCAAAATTAAAGGATGTCTGAACCAATGAGAGATGCTTTTAGGCCATGTCCATGCTGAGGAATCAGCCTGACTTGTTGGACAGAGGCTGAATCCAGGCATTTCAGCAGTTAGTAGTGGGTACAGGTATAAAAATGCTAACCCTGTGTGGAGGTGGAGGCATTCTGGAGCACCCTATGACTGAGCAGCCTCAGAGCCTGCCCTGCCTCCGCACTAGGTCCACACAAGTGCAGCTATTCCTAGATGGTCCAAAGACAATTACTTATCTTTTCCTATACCTTGCTCTTTAAGAAGTATGTGTATCTGGCCCACCCTCACCTGAAGTCCTGGTCCCTGAGCTTTCTGTTGCTCCATCCATCCAGAACAGTACAACTTTGCTGACCCCGCAAACACTCCCCTCAGCCACCACAACTGATATCCAATTCCTGCAACCAGACTTCATAGCCAGGGAGAGAGAACACAGATCGTGGGACAGATTTGAAAATCAGTCATTAGGGGACAGTGCACTACTGTTTTCCCTTCCTCTAGTGACTGCACATGCCTGATCCCCCCATGCAATTTCGAAGCTGTTCTCTTTGGCGACGGGGCTCAAGTCTGTTAAAAGATGCCACACCAAAAAACAATTTCCCAAAAGCTCCACCAAGCCTAGAGACAGTGGTAAGGATGTAATGCTTTGCAAAGAAAGGAACAGATGACCAAGTAACTGCTCCATAGATGTTCAGTACAGATAAGTTTCTCAAGAAAGCCACAGGATTAGCATGTAGAATAGGAAGATGGGGGTAATAAGCTCTTGAGCAGCTGAAAGACACTGTGAGAAAGGTTAAGTGATTTATGTGAGGAGAACTTGCTGAATTCTCAATCCTTCCCACATGCAGTTTCCTCATGTGAAGGATTTTGCTCTCTGCAGACAAGGAGAGCTCAATGAGTGCCAAGATGCATCATCTTGTCCTGTGTGGCTGTGAGGTCTGGGAGTAAAAAGGGGAAACAAGATTAATTTGGGGCCAGGTTCTCACTGAAACACCATCATTATAAATAGTTGAGTCAAGAGGCCTATAGTTCCCTTTGAACGTATACACTAGAAGCTGCTGGAGCATGTCTGGTGTCATGCAGATGCTGTATGCAAGTCATACAGTCTGGGGGCTGTGGTGTGCCCAGTACCAACGCCAGAAAAGAATTCAAGAGCCAGAAGACTGTAGGTGGCACTGATATTTTGACTATTGATGAATCTGGCCCCATGGGGTTCAGTTTGGTCACAGCACGTAAGACAGATGCAGATGATCTGGGGAAGGTCCAGAGCACTGTAGCAATCACCACAGCTTCAAACAGTATCTGTGGGGGGAAGACTGGAAAACCTGTATTTGCTTACTGTAAAGAAAAGGAGATGGGAGACAACACTGAGAATATCTTTAAATATCTAAAGGATTACAACAAATGGCAGGAGAATACAACTGTGTTAGCCTGTGGTGAGCTGCAGAGGTAGGGAGAGGCTTAAGCTGGAATAGGGAAAATTCTTACTAGACACTAAGGGAAAAAACCTCAAGCTTTGTGACAGTATGATTATGAAGCCCTGTGATGGATTGCCTGGAGAAATTCTGGAGTCTCCACCACTGGATGCCTTTAAGAACAGGAAAACAGCAGCCAGGAAGGACAAGGATGTAGCTGATGCTACCGCGGATAACCTCCGGAGTTCCTTCCAGGTAGTACGCAAGTACTACAGTGAAGAAGAGGAAAAAACTATTTTCCAAGTTTTCCCTCATTCATTCCCATTTCCGCCTGTATCACTTTTCATTCCAAATGCATTAAAATGAGCAAAATCATTCCTCTGTTAACATATGACTATATAGTAAAACCCATGAGTTAGGAAAGAGCAGGTCTTGTGAAAACAGAGGATATGAAAAATTGTACTTTTATTACAGTGACCAAATCCTCCTTTTTCATAGAGCAGGTCTGATTTTGTTCATTTGCTCTTACCAAGCAGAATTAATGGTTACTGTTTTCTATAAAACAGAGCTTCCATGACTGAAAAAAGTCATTTTACAGCACTCAGTGTTCAGCCTATAAAGTTTAAAAGCTGTATGAGGAGTTTTACATTTTTAAACATTTACTTTTTGGTGAACTATAAAGATGAGTCTTAATGCCCAGATTTCTGAATCAAAAAAATGCTCAAATGTCTTTGTCAGCAGGGCAGTGAAACTAAAGCCAAAATACCACTAAACAAAAGATAAAATCTGGGATGAAATGCCCTAGCCTTTACTGGCATTTGTGAGAAGTGCTGCCTCCTCATATAGAGATATGAGCAAAAAGTGAGTCCTGCCACCATGTCTTACCGATGGGTATACTGAGTGAAACGGGCCTTAAATAGGCCAGTTTAAGTAGTGCAGTGCTGTGT
Organism: Falco cherrug; assembly: GCF_023634085.1. Lineage (NCBI taxonomy): Eukaryota > Metazoa > Chordata > Aves > Falconiformes > Falconidae > Falco > Falco cherrug. The sequence continues at coordinate 81,293,798 of NC_073698.1, forward strand.
GCACTGGGGCTTTTATCACATCCTTTTGATAAGAAGATCTTTATGACAGTAAGTGTAGATACTTACTGTTATACTGAAGGATGAGTTCCAGCTTTTGTCCTAAATTCTACCTCCTTATCCTCTCTGCTACATTTTTAGCAGCTCAAAGCTTTTGGAAGCAATTCTTTTTGTAATTACAATTGTCACATTTGCTGATATTACTTCTGTGGTAAAAAAAATAAATCCATGTTAGATTGAATAACCTTTTTCTTTTTTAATCATTTGGATATCCATTAGGTGTAATTTGAAATGCAGCCCTAACCCTCAGAACTAACAGAGACACCCCAGAAGGATCTGAAAGAGACCTGTGAAACAAAATCAGGCCTCAGATGACAATTAGATCTGTAAGGGTCCACTACCCACATCACTTTTTATGGGCTCACAGTCCATGGTTGCAATAGAGGTCTCAGTGAGTAATCTAAAATTGGAAGAAAAAAAATCCAGCGTTCAGAATGTTAAAAGCATCAATGGCCTGGAAAGTGTTAATGTGACTGGATTTGAAATCTCACACTTTCTTGTCCCAAGAGGGACATGTGCATGTGGGCACTCTGGCAATGCTTAGGTTTGGTCCAAAGAAATGATGCCCCATGCTGATGGTGTTCATAGATCCTGCAGTCTCAGATACCTTCATGTCAGGGGACTAAGAGGACAAATTATTTGAAGCAAGATGATTAAACATAGCTTGAGGTCTTGGCGGGGGAATGTACACGTATTCAGATTTGGCTTTCCAGTTGTTTTTCCTACTATGAGTAGGTAGCATAGTGTATGCTCACCACCAGCAGCCCTAGCCTTCAAGCACTGTGACTGAAGAAAAGCCCTGTCAGTTCCTGCAGACCTAGGCTTCCAGCAAAAAGCAGGCATCCCCCACATGGCAGAGGCATCCATTAGAGCCTCACAGCCTGCTGAACCAGGGCCCATTTAGAAAAAAATCATTCTTAGCATGTGAAGTTTTCTGATATCATACAGAGCCTGAAATATGGTCCTAGCTTTTGATGCAACGGGATTTCAGGAGCCTGAAGGAAAATAAATTGCTAGATTGGTAGCAACCATGGTCTACATTGTAAGCAGTTATTGTAAGATTAGTGTCTTTTCTAGGAAGGAGGGGTAGGGATTGCAATATTTATCTAATATCTAACATACAAATGTGTATAAGCATCTATATTTCAGTATTACCTGTAAGTGGAAAGCAGTCTAACCAAATTCCTTTCCTCAGGGCACTGCTTACCAAGTGTACTCCCTGTCCCATCATGTGTGCAAATCTTCATCATCAAACAAGAACTTTCTCTGGCTGGAAAGCAGTAACTTGTAATGCAAAGCATGCCAGTGTATGTCAGCAGTATTACTCCCCTGGCACTGCTCCTCCCTGTTAATTGTAGAGTAGAAAACATTCTTCTTCAGGCTTTTCCTCTAACTACCCCAGTGCGAAAGCCAGAAACCATGGACATTTGTGTGGAGGGAATTTGGCAGCTGAAATGCGTGGAAGCCTGGCTCTGGCATGAGCATTTCCAAGAGCAGCATCTGGACCCCTGGTTAACTTCCTGACTGATCTCTTGCCTCAGACAGGATGCCAACCATGGTAAGTGCACCAAGCATAAGGGGGAGGGCTGGGCAGAAGCTTGGACATTTCTGACAGTTTTAAAAATAGCAGAGCAAATCCAAAGCACATTGGCAGAAAGCATGTAACTTCAAAACTCAATTGGAACGTGCCTCCTCCTCCTGATTGTCTTGCAGATTATTCCACGGGTTGATTTTCTGCCTGCCCCAGCAGCAAAGCCACAGCTGCAACCTCACTTACACAAATGGGTGAGTTGGGAGCTCAAACAGCGAGTGTATTTCTGGTGCATCATGAAGCAACAGCTTCATGGCTCAATTTATGGGGGCATCTGTGTCAGAACTACTGTGATGCTTGCAAAGTCCATCAGTGTTTTGATTGTATGGGGCAAGATGGTTGTTTTGTATGTGGCATTTTCCTTATTTCCTCTTTCAGAAGAAACCTTATAGTGGCTTTCCAAAACAAAAGGAACAACGGTCCTGTTTAGGTTACCTCTCAGTTGTGTGTGCATGTGTGTGTGTGGGGTGCACATATATGTGTATAGGAGAGACTTTCCTGGTCCATAGGACTTTAGTCTGTGCTGACTCATGGGCTACAGGTGCCTGCAGAGTTATTAGGTTCTTCTTTCACCCAAAAAAATCCAGCTTCCTGACTGTTTGGCTCATTCATTGGTAGGTGTTAGATTAAAACATAGTTTGACGTTGATACCTGTCCATTGACCTACGTAGGGATAACTCTGTGTAGGGACTAAAGCAGCTGGCAGTATGTTATTCCAGTACCCCGCTCCTACACAGGGCTTGTACATCCCAACCCACGCTCAGCTCTCACCACCACAGTGTCTTGAGCATTTAGGCATGAAAACGTGACAAGGCTTCTGTAACTTCTCTGGGACCAGAATCCATCACTTTTCCTGCACACCAACAGCCTATACATACACAGATGAAAACATGCAAGTGTTTGCAAACTGGATAATTATCATCCATCACACCCTTTCTACAAAAATCACCCACTTTGTTGATAAACCATTTCTCTTTTCATCATAGGCAAGACTAATGCTTTATGTTTAATAAAGTATTTTGTAAGTGGGAAATAAATGGCATCAGATAAAAACTCTTGGTTGAACACCTGATTTCTCTTGTCCTTGTGCTGCTCTTTCCATTACTATTTTTCCCCTGTCATTATTGTCTAAAGGTGAGGAGAAGAACAGAAGAATAACAAAAACCAAAGGCTGTTACCCAAGATGTACATTGCATCCTGAGACTCATCAGCACAAGTACAAAGTTGATTTCCTGCCATGACAAGGTAGCAAGGAGGTGTGGTGTGCCAGAGGAGGAAAATGATCTTTTTACAAAGAGAACCTCATCGCAGGCAATTTTGTTACCAGACACAAACACAGGGAGTTAAAAAAACTTCTAAAAAAATGATCAGGTGCAGGGTAGAAGGATGAAGTCAGGACTTAAAATCATTCTTCCAAAATGTGGCAAATAGATTCTGAATTCTCACCGTGTCTGGACTGCTGGCAGGTGACTCATTCATCTGCAGCATGGAGAGATGACTCTTTAACACTGCCCATCCATAGGACATACCACTGACAGGAAACACTGGCATACTTCAGTCACTTGGCAATTCTCATCAGGCCATGAAGGTGTGTTAGTCACACTCTTATTGACAGTTTTTGATACTTGTGCTTTGCAGTAAGCAATGAAGCCTTTGCGTCTCAGAGACACACTCCCCCTTATAGTTGTCGTGCAAAGAGTGAGACTGTAATATCTTAAATTTTGTTCCAGGTTTGTCTGATAAGTGGGCGGCAATAGTTAGAGGCCAATTTGTGCTTTTCCATCACACTGTCTAGACATATTTGCAAGCACTGCGTTGCCTTAAAGAGGAAAGGGTATATCATATATTACACAATAATGGGTTATTTTTACTTGTAATGCATTAAGAGGCTGTTTTCAATCAGAAACCATTTGATATGAGGGTATGTTCTGGACAATAAATGGAAAAAGTGGAGCATATCCTTTTTTTTTTCTGTTTTCACACAGCAGACAATAGCCATACTTTCCATATAGACAGGAAATGGCTTAGGTTTATATATAGAAATACAGTATACTTTATATGCATACATAAAGTATCGATTTGTTTAAAAACTATCACTGTATAATTGGTTGAAGCTGCAAAATAGATACACACCTATGTAAATGCTTTACTACAACGCAGAAAAGACAAATCTGGAAACTTTGAGATTCCTTCCCATCAGACTGAAGACATGACAGGCATGGTATGAGGGTCATGTGCCATCCAGCAGTCACCCAAAGCCACCAAATCTGGTCTGTTCGGCATCTCTGTATCATAATTTATGGTCCCCCTTTGCTCCCACAATATCTTCTCAAAGGTGTATCTTCTCACCTACTCTTCATCCTACCACTCCTAACGGGGTACCAATTTATTGTTCTTACCGGCACTGCAACCAGCAGGGCTGGTCTGGGGCCCGGTTTCTGTTTAAGGTTGTGGAGGTCCCCAGTCCCATAACCCCCCAGCTACCTAGCACCTCTTGTAGCTTGGGCTGTCCACTGTCCTCTTCTGTCCTGGGATCTGGAGAAGGTGCCCTGCATTTCTTAGGAGTGGGGCACCCCCATCGCAGAGCGGTCTTCTGCATGGCCACATGCTGTCTAGGGCCACCCTTTCCCCAGTGAAGTAATACATAAAATCACTTTCCTGGGAGGGCAACAGCTCCCGGGTGGCAGCTAGGGTGGTTTTTTTTGTTGGGTTCCCCCCCCCCCCGCCCCTATTTTTCTGTCTCTGCACATGCGGTTTCCTGAGGACACAGACATTGGCACGGTGGTGAGCTGTTCCTGGCTTGCTGGAGTCCAGGCCACATAAGCAGTTAAAGAACCTCTGCTTCACCACTACAGTTTAACAGAGCTAAGTCACTTTTTGACTCTAGCTTCTTGCAGAAAACATTTGGATTGTTTTAAGATGATTGCCACCAAGCTAAGACACTGGGAGTTAGGAAGGCTAGGAGTTACGTGTTTAAAACTATGTTCATTTCAAATTGGATGAATTTCTGCTCACCAGACTATGATCCACAGTCAGGCATTATGGTCAGATTCTTTAATACATTGGCAAAAGTGAATTTGATGGGGACGGTCACCAGCTGGACTGTGATCTGATAAGGCTGTCTCAGAGAAGACACAGAACAAATACGATCGTTTTTTTCAGGCACTGTAAAGAGATCTGTGTTTATTCCAAAGGGCTTTTTTTTTTTTTTTCTGTGCTACCAACATGTAATCTTTCACTTGACTTAATATTTCAGATTTGTTTGTTTGCTTTTTTTTACATATACTAAACCCCTTAATAAGGTTCTTCAGCTTTGTATTTCATGTCATGCAGATAACAAACTTCTCCAGTGTTCCTCTTTAGATTTGTCAAGCCCCACATGGCCTTTTTGATCTTTTTAATACATTTTTCCCAGCTGTTTTTTAATGAAGAAAGCAAGAAGTACGTAAGAGTACTAGGCTACTTCCAATTGCAACCATTAATGGCAAAGGTTCACAAATCCCGTTACAGATAAGAAAATAAATATCTCTCTCAAATCTCTCTCTCTACCATGAAGCTGCGGTGTAAGGACTGAAATACTCTCTAAGCCATAAAAGTTGAACTTGGAGTGAGGAGAACTCCAGCCGTCACCTGGCATATTTCATTTGTTACAGGCCATCTGTGTGCATCATCAGGGATCTCAGGAAAATATTACTCAGCTGTCTTTTATCTCTGTCTAGTCTAGCTGGAGCGTGGGTAGCAGAACACAAAGAAACGGGTTCCTAACTTCAGTCTGATGGTAAAAGATGCTGGTAACTAATAGAAGCAAATGTTTTGTATTGATCAATAATACAGAGCTATAACCCACTGAATCTGCTGCACATAGAGCATAGTTTAGAAAACAAATAATGAGATTCTTCCTTCCTAATAAGCTCTTTATTGCTTGTTGAAGTGGAATGTGAGAGTAGAAAGTAAAGCTCAGGTATCAAAAGAAGTGGTGATGACGGGTTGAGGGGGGTCACTTGTGAAAACAGTGGAAATCAAATCAATTAGGCCTGTCAGCTGGAAAACATCATGGGGAATTAACACTTGTTTGTCTGGATTCCTGCAGCCTGAAAAAAAGTACACAAAAAAATGTATTCAGGTAACAAAGAAAGTGCTCAATGAAAATAGTGGTTTAACTAAAAGAAAAAAAAGTGTTATGTAAGACTTACATCCACTGACAAATGAAATAAGTAACTAAGATAAAACGTTAAAAACAGCAGTACACTTTTAACCTTTAGAGGCAAATGCATCTGTGCAGCAACAACGGGCAGAGGTAAAGGTACCACCTCTGTAAACTTTAGGGCTCATAAAGAGTAGAACCTGGCAGGGTGCTGCTGAGAGTGGTGAGATTTTGCCTGGTTGCCGTGAAACTGAAATTACAGCTGGTGGCATAAATTGAAAAGGCATGCAAAAAATCCAAGGAATATTTGGATCATGGGGCTACAAAGGAGGGAAACCTTGAGGGCAGAGGCATTCAGGAGTCTGGATCTCAAACTCATTTCTGGTTTATTTTGTTTTCTCTCACTTCAAGTTTGAACTGTACTGAAAGACCCTTCCCTCTACTGCAAAAGAGCTTTTTTTTTTTTTTTTTTTTCATATCGCACTCCAGGAGAGCAAAGATGGTGCCAGGGCAGCTACAACCACAGCTTCTACTGGATCGGTGCCTGACTGAGGAAAGCAGGAATTTGGGACTACGGTCTCCAAGGCCTCTGACTAAACTCATTAAAACTTGGACACAAACATTAAGCGGTAAGATGCCTTGGCCCTGATCCCCTCTCCTCCCCTAACTCTGGCAGACACCAGGGAGTGTCTCCCAGCCCCTGCCCCTGGGGCTGCCAGAGGGGTGACTGCCAGGGGGCGAGGTAGGGATGCTCTCCTGCATCAGCCTGGACTATGCAGAGCACAGGCCAGGTTACCAAAGCCAGGGGCTCAAGGTCTACCTGCACACAAGCCCCAGGCTGCCAGACAGGCTGATTTCATGGGTGCTTTTTATCACTGGTTAATTCGTGTAGATTCTACTGAAAGACCCCCAAGGCCCAAGAAATACTGTAGGAATAAGCAATAAGATCAAAACATTTCAACAACTTTCACTTCTGCTAAAATAGAAGGGGCTATTGAATTACTTCTTTATCTCTGAAATTTGAATGTACCGTTGCTGATTTGTAAGTGCTGTTTTTCAGCGTGAAGTGGTTGAGGTAGCACTGACTGGATTCCAGAATAACAAAAGCAATTGTTCTTCCCCTGTTCTCGTGTTTTATATTCCTACTACACATACACATTCTTGGCACACACTATGGTTTTTACAGTGCACAATTTTTAATGCAATTAAAAAAAGAAACAATTTCAAATGGCAGGAATAAGAAGGTACAATCATGAATGGCTTAGTACTTTTCATTCAGAGGGAAAAACATTTCTTCTTACTGTCTAGCAGCTTTTGAATCACTCTGTCCAGTGTTTCAAGAGTCATGGACATCTCTAGCTGTAGCTTGAACTATTTTATTTCTATAATCGTGTATAAATTTTTTTCAACTCTTTTTTTTTTTTACTATACTTGGATGAAATAATAGAAGAGAGAAGTGTTGTTTAACTTTTTCTTTGTTACTCCAGCCATTAAAAAGCCCTGGGCACCCGTGCTCTCACATATTTCATTTTACAGTGAAACTGGGATATTAAGTCAACTAACTTAGACATTTCAATACAAGTGAAATACAACAAAGCAAGGGCTAACTTGTGGCCCTTTACAGATCAGTGGCAGAGAAGGTGTGGAAAGATGTTTGGAGCTCCCCTTCTCACCCCTGTTAACACATGCATGTTTCCTAAAGGAAGTGGTGATTACACCTTGTTGTTGGCAGTGCAAAGCTTAGTAAATCTTTACATTTTCACTATGGAAGAAGGGAATTTCCTCTTTTTTCTGTGGGCAGCCAGCCAGTGAAAGGTGATGGGAAATACATGACATCCTGTTCTGTCTACCTTTCATCTTTCCTGTTCACAGACACATTTTGAGCCTGACATGCAGGTGTAATTAAAAACAGGTTGATCCCATGCACAGCTCAGCAGATGCATGCAAAATTAGTACCTGCTGTGAATCCAAGTACATTGGCTTTATGAAACAGACAGGTATTTTCAAATTGTCTCTTGTAACTGCAATAATATCCACATAAGAACAAAATGGATCATGTGGCTTTCACTAAGATAGATCGGCTCAATGGCTAGTGCTTTTCTCAGTAGTACTCCAAGTAATGAAATGCTAGCTATACATGCTAACGTTTTCCGAAGAAGCTAAAAGTATTACACTGGTGCATTTCACACTTTAAAAAAAATCCCTCTTTTCCTGCATTTCCAGGGCATGCTCCTCATGCAGGCAGCAGTGCAGCATCTGCATTCTCCAGCTGGCCGCTGCTGTGCACCAGGGCTGGGGCTGGAAACAGCTGATGGGCTGGTCATCCTCCTTTGCCATGGTCTTTAAAAGATGTCTCTGAGGAGGATGTAGTTCTGTTGTCTACTCACTGGCAGCACATCCTTGGCATGCCTAGTGCAGCTGCCATACCTTCTTTTCCCTAAGGGAGCCAAAATAGGAGAGGGAGATGCAGGCAGGAGATGCTTGCTCTGCAAGCTACCTTGCCCTGCTGTGCCATAAGTGATGAGGGACTATCGCCAGAGGGGATTCTAGGTGGGGACACATGCCAGAAGTGGCAAAGAGCAGAGGCTGGGGCCATAAAATTTGATGGCATCAGAGCTTTCAACTGCAGTACTTCACATACATGCCATGCTGGCTCCTCCCTGGCAACTGGCACCAAGAAAAACACAGTTAAAAAAAGATCCATCTCTTGTCATCTGCCTCACCAGCAGTTCAGGCAGGTTTTGTTGCTTTCAACACTGGGGCAATGTTGGCTACTAAAATTCTCTCTGCTTTAGTTTAGCGATCCCAGACCATGAGTAGGAGCAGTCATTCACCTCAGACGAGCGTAGCATCATAAATCTGTTCAGCTGCACATTTTAGCTCTGTGGTGTCAGACAGGCATAATTAGAGCTCCAGAGTCCAAGTGCCACCACACTAGTCTTACAGCAGTGCAATTGCCCACGCTTTATGTGAGTCATCTGGTGGGAGAGGAGAATTAGGCCCAACATGTCTAGGCTGAAGCAATGATTTAATCAAACTGCTCCTTCCAGCTCTGACAAGTGTCTTTTTATGCTTCGTGGTGTTTAGTTTGAAGTTGCCAGTTGGAATTTTTCACACCTGTGGTTTATTTAAGCCCTTATTCTACCGTAGCTCTCCCATTTAAGACAATAAATGTGTCCCGTAGAGCTGTGAAGTATTAGGTGAGGGAGACATTTATGTGCAGGTGACGAAAATAAATGAATGATACATGCAATGCTACATTTGCTATTACTTTCCAAATACAGACAACTGCTGCCCATGACGTCCCAACACAAAACCTGCTGTTAAATGTAGTAGGGAGCACCTGGCTGAGTCCTCAAAGTATTTAGTGTGTCGTTTGGCTATTCATGCAAGTAAAATTTTCATACCATATATAAATATTCCCAAGAATGATCACATGGGCTGATTGTGTTCATCAGGAACATTTAATGAGATAAAAGGAATAACTTCAATTTAATGCCATCACACCTGAGATCAGAATTTACTTAACAGAAAGGAAAATGGAAAATATTTACAGAATAAAATTTCCCAAAAAAAATAGGAAATTCCCACTGGAAAAAACAAAGGCGGGCAATGCAAGCAGATCAGACATTGCCATACTTGAAAAGTGGAGTTATAAAGTAACCCAAAATGATTTCAAACAGTAGAGATGGTATGGTGGGTTTATCAAGATTTTAATCTACAGATAAGCAAAAAAAGGAATGTTTTTAAGCATTAGAAATTATTGGAGTTTGTTAATCATTCATTTTCAAAAATCCTGTCTTCCTCCAGAAGTTTAAAGCTAACCAAAGAATAAGCAGATTTATCTCTTTGAATCACCTTGCTTCAGACACAGTAGAGCTTCCATTGTCAGGGGCAGCAAGAGACTAACATTTCCAACTTCCATTCTTAGGTGTAACAATTCAAACTGATAATTCAAAAAATAAAATAATAAAAAAAAGGAAAGAAAGCAACAAATTATATATTACTTTGTTACAGCATCTTCTTTTAAGGCATTTTATTTAGAACAGCTGCGGTTTCTATCAGTTTCCATCAGTGTCCTGCTCATCTCACTTGCACTGTCAAGATAAATGCTTTTTAGATGCACGTGGCTGGACCTTGCATTTAAACAGGCTGTAATGTCCATGGCCAGAGATGCTATGAATAATTGAAATACCAGAGAATAAATAGTTTCACTAACCATGTATTGCCTTAAATAATCAGAGCATCTGGTAGATCCACATACATTTAATTAATTTGCTGTTGGTTTGCTCCATTGCATAATTAACTATTTAATTTCATTGCCCTCTGGATTTGCTCACTAATTAATTATCCCTTGCTAATTCATCAATCAGCTGCTTGTGCCTCATCTTGCTTTTCTAGCCACCGTGTTTACCTTCTACTCTATTGTAACAGGCCTCCTCCCTTTGCTGTATCTTCCCAGTTTCAGTTCCTGGTTCTTTCTTTTCTCTGCTGTCACACATTTTGCCTGCCTCAGCAGTGGGCCAGCCCAGCCTCCGTCAGGGCACAACAGGCCACCCCCAGAGACAGTGGACATGGCCAAGCACCGCATTCAGGTGTTGGAGAGAGTGGGGGCCTCACTGACAGGGCGAAAGCTATCTGAAAGTGCAACGAACCCAGGAGACAGTACCATCCTGGTTACAGTTCATTCATTTTCAGTTATTAAAGAAAACATAGCTCAACTAGGGGGACATAATTTAGGATAAATGCAACTCACAGTTCTTTGAAATGGGAAGGATTTAATGACTTAGGGACTTGCAGTCCCTAAGACAGAAACTGCTCACTGTCTGTCTTAAACCTACCATTAATGTTTCGTGGCATCCTGCGGGTTGCCAAAAACAATGCTATATGCAGCATATAACCAAAAATTACCGAGGAAATTAGATCCTATGGGTGCACCCAAATCTGTGCAGTCTTAAATAAATAACTAAATTTATTTATATATATAATAAATATATATATTTATTATATAGCTTAAATAAATAAATAAATGCCTAGAATACAGATGTTTTCCTCTCCACTAAGAACTGGTGTGCTCCTCGTCTAATCTAGGCTCATTTAATTCTCCCAGAAGTCTTTAAAGCTACTTCTACTAAGCATTTTGGATATTTTTTTCTCACAAACTGCTTTTGTGAACTTGCACTGTCTGCTGCAACCCGTTCAGTCAGCGAGGTTTAGGAGTGGGATAGTGACTCTGAATTCAATCTTCTAATGTTAGATTCTCATTATCTAAGTATAGCCAATGCGTTTTATTTCTGTGAAAGCTTGTTTGGATTTCCGTCTGCTCCACTCTCTTCTGGTTTACATTTCTCATCTGAATGCTGTCCAGAATCTGGTGCTTACGCTACCATTCACCATATCGCTTTTTGCTAATTGCTCCCATATTCGGAAGAGTCACGTGTGCCAAATTGCTGAATTGTGACTGTACTTCCAGGCAGCTACTAGCACCTCCCCAAAGAGGCAATTAAAACTCCAAACAGTGCAGGGGCAGGAAGATTGCCTATGAGAGTCTCTGGGGGTCCCGCATTTCTTCAAAAAGGTCTTTTTTGTGTGTTTGACCTTTCTAAAAGAGGGAATATTTTCACTGCTGAATTTTTGTCTTTCTTTCAGCAGACTGAAAGGCTGTTTCAGATGATCATTACTTGAGATGATCAAGCAGTGTTCACTTTGACTGGGTGGCAGTTCTGCCCTGACATTGATTCGGAGACTGAAGTAGGCTCTTCGTTTCATGCATGTGAGGAACACTGCTGACCTCAGCAGGACTGTGTATGCCTTTAGAGGTAAGTATGTAACCACAGGTCTTGATGAATTAAGTGACTTTCCTTGAGATTGCTCCTAGAGGTTGATATCACTCTTGGAAAGGAGGCTTAGGCAACTAGATCACAGAGGCTCAAAGAAGAACAAAGTGGGGCTAGTTATTTCTAAAATCGAGTCCTAATTACCTGCTTTCATAAAACTTTGACAGGATAGGGCTTTTTGTTCCTATTACCAAATAAAAGGAACAAGATCCCTTAATTCAGTATTCGTCAGTATTCTAGGTAACATCAGGTGAACATAGCAGGACTCAGGCAGATGCCATTTCTGGAAACACAAAGAACCTCCTGTGACTGAAGAAGCATCATTAAAAGTAGTAAGAATAGTGTTTTCAAATTTAGTTCAAACTACTGGGTCATACAGGAATTGATTTGGCTTATATATAAGAGAGGAACTGATGGGAAGAAAGAGGAAAAAGAGCTTTCTGCTCTGTGCTGATGAGCATCACGGAGTAACTCCATGTCCAGTCCCACATATCCTCGGTGGTCTAGGGAAAGCATCTCTGAGCCCCAGGCCACCCAGGCTGGGTTGTGTTTCCATCCACCCTCCAAGGAGCTTCCTCTGGCTATGGAGGGAGCCTAGACAATGAAAGTTAAGATGTTCATCTGCCTTAAATGTCCACTGAAAGCATCTCCATACAAAGCTTCACTCACATTACAGCCGGACATATGTTTTTGGACATGTGTCTTCCATTTGAAAACTAGAAGGCTGAAAAATGCTTCTGGGTCTTCGGAGAGGGGAAGGAGATGGAGGGGACAGAGGATGAAGCTTTTACAGCATCAGGATCCTTGAACCAGTCCTGCACCACGGTCACATATCTCTTCCATTCTCAAAAGCTCATTTTTATGCTGCAGTATGTTTACCCAGGCACCTTCCTACACACAGGGAGCAGCTCAGGCCTGGCAGCAGCAACATCTAAGACAAATTGTTCAGTGCTGGGCAAAGACCACAGTCAAACCCCAACAGCTCTTGGTACTCCAGTTTGCACCTCGGCAAAATAAGTGTATCCATTCACCCCAGTGGTGGGATCAGCAATAGATCTTTCCATAAAGATGAAGAAAACCTTCAGGAAAAGGGAGAAAGGCTGTTTTTCAGCCAAAGTATTCCACTTTTCTAATTTGAAAACCAGTAAGAGGGAGGACAGCATGAGCAGTCAGTGACTGACGGGGAAGGTGAGATGCTTCAGAGGTCAGGTTGTCCTATGGCAGCAGAAATGCCCCTGCTTGACAGGTGTCAGCCCCGAGGCGTCCCCCCTCAGCTGGCCACCAAAATCCCCAGAGCGGAGGAAGGCTGGAGCAGCTGAGGAGAAGTGAAGACATGCGGGTTTGCGGTTGCCCTGGCAAGGCTGGCCTGGCCCAGGCTGTCTGCAGTGCCATTGCCTGAGCACAGCCCCGGGGCAGTGGGGGGGCTCAGTTATACCCAAGGTCCACACGTTGATCTTAGGAGGCTAGAAAGAACATCTTTTGCAGATTCAGCTCAAGTTTGCCAAATACATGGGATACTTTGTCTCTGGGACTGGTTCACCGGTGATGGGATCAAGATGCGCAGGAGCATTCGTGCACCCCCTGCTCTGAACCCCGGGCTCCATGGTGAGTCCGCCGGGAACCGCCGCGGCCGATCCCTTTCGCCTCTGCCTCTGCCGGCCCCATGAAGGAAATGTCGAGGAGCGAGGAACAAGTGCAGATTTGTCTGGTTCAGTAGCTTTGAGACAGCACCTGGCAACGTAGCATAGAGACAGACACGAGCCTTCAAAAAAAGTTGGCTCTGGCCCACGGCGAGCGCCAAGGCCTGCCGGGCAGAGGGTCCAGGCAGTGGGCAGTTTCCTGAACAGGCATTTCTGGCATAAGGGGAACCTGGCTGAAAACAGTTCCGTTTTAAATCACTTAAAGATATATTTGCTGGGGGAAATAATTCCAAAGAGGGCTGTCACTGGCCCCTTTGTAGGGAGAGGCCTGTCACGCAGGCAGTGATGCTGTGTGTCGTTCCTCCCTGGTCTCTGACAGATTTCTTCCCCGTCTCTTTGCCCTAACTGTTCCCTGTCCCCCAGTCATGGGTCCGGTGCCTAGCTTGCTTTTGCCCGCCTCTCCCTGCTGTTGCCTTCCTCTTCTGCTGCTTCCTACCAGCAAATCAAGGCAGGTGAATTTTTGAACTATCGAGGAGAAAATGGCCACTGGCACCAGGCCAGGGACCTCCCTCACCTCTGGCTGCACTCAATCCTTGTCAAGTCTCTGGGGGGTGGCGGGGGGGAGGGGGGAGCAGCCAAGTGAAATGCTTCAAGCTGTGAGACATTTTCTGTTTATGTTGCAGGCCAAACCTATTGGCTTTGGACCAGAATGGCCACTTTTGTGGAGGCAGATAGATCTGTGGAGAGAAGGAAAGTAGTGTGTATTCCTGGTCATGCTGTTTTCCCAGGGAAAACAATAATGCGGGGTAATGCTCTTTCTGCTGCAGGCTGCGTGCTCTCCTGCTTGGCTGGGGCGATGGCTGGGAAAGCTGGCATCGTCCTGTAAATAGGGAGCAGCCCTCAGGTGCAAAAAGTCACCTCTGTAGAAATACCACGCTACTGCAGATTTTCCTTTTGGGGGGCAGATTACTCAGAAGGAAGTAGCAAGGCAAGCCGGGTGTCATGTGGAATAGCTGAAATTCCTTAAGTTCCTTTTTGCCAGGATTTCAAGCTGTGAAAGACACATGATCTCCACTGCTTGAGCCCATAACTGAGGATTTTCCCCAACAAAGATGAATAGGTAGCTGTACAATTTTATTTATTTTTTTTTCCTACATCTGCCAAAAGCCATAGTAGATTCTGAGTTAAATCATTATTTGAGCATGCATTTGGAAGCAGTAACCTCAGATGGGATTTATCAAAAGGAATATATTACTCCTTACCCTCAGGAACTGATCTGGCGTATGATCACTTTTAAAGAAAAATACAATTAATTCAAATTCTGGCTCCTTTTCTGCTATTCACACTGTCACAGAACCCCCTGAAAACAGGGGTTGAGGTCCAGCAGCCTCAAACCCCTTATTGCTGTATTTGGTCTCAGCCAGGGGCCAGTAGCAAGCTGTATCTATAAATCTGTCTTGTATGGCTGTAAGGAGCTGCTGACCATTTTCATGTGGATAGGTAATGAAGTTTAAGTACAGAACAGCTTCACGCTGAGATTCGCTGATTCATCAGATGCAGATGAGATGGGGAAAGAAGAAGCTTTGCTCCTTGCTACATCAGTGATTTGCTAATTGTCCAGACCAGTCTGTCAAAGGGCATCTGGTTAACTGAAGAGGCACTGCCATTTTGGAAGAGAAGAGGGCTGTCACTAATCTGTGCAAAGAGGTGTTGAAAATGACTCTTAAAGTTAGAGAACAACAGCCTTCAGGTAGGGGGTAAGAAGGTTTGAATTTGAAAAACAACTGTAGGAGGCACCAAAGGAACATGGTGTAAATAAAGTTTAGCATGTTTTACTAAGCTCTAGGACTTCGATCTCCTTTAAAGAAAACTAATTTGCTTTTATTTGTAAGCCATGGCTTTATAAACCTGTGCAATTCTTGTTACCTATTCCAGATTTTTTTTAATAAGTATCTGAACTGAACTTGTCAGGTTTAATGTCCAGATAATTTCCAGATAATTAGCTAACAAAGGCATTTCACATAGAAATCCTCACTGTGTGTCTGGAGCACCCATACAAAAAGCCAATATCTCTGTGAGTTTCTCTGCAGTCTCCAAGGTCTCCACTTTGTATGCCTCTGATTCCCAGGTGAGCTTGAGAGCTGATAGTGCAGGAAAAAGAAGGGAAGAAGTATTTCCTATGACCCCATGCTAACACAGAAAGACTGCAGGGCAGTAAGGAATATGCCTGTATCTACAGAAACTTTGCCACAGATTTTACTCAGGGCCAGGATTTTACCTATGGTCTGTCAAGCTGTTGTCTGGCTTGTGGACCGAGTACTTTTGGAGCACATTTGCCTGGCATGGATGACCAAGTTGGCAATATGTTGCTAGGTCAGCCGTGGAAGCTGCCTGGGAATGCAGGCTCAGCTGCTTGCCCCCTGTAAAAAATAGGACAGGTAAAAGCAAAAGGTACTATGATGCTAACACAGCTTATTTCACTCTCACCCGTAGCTTTGAATGCAGCCAATTACTGCTAGTGAAAAGCAACTCTATCATCTCTATTCTACTTCTTTTTTTCTTCTAATGCAGATATCTACAGCTTTGTGTTATTGCCTTAATTTTGGAGATAACAAGGAACAGAGAAGGAATGTCACCTGTCCCTGATGATACAGCCATTGTCAGACCCATGAGGGGGGCTCTGAAATACCTTGCTCTTAGTCTTGTTCTCATTCCTTTGGGTTACAAAGACGTGACAGATACAGTACATATTCTGTTCTTGCGCTGTGCATAGCAAAATCAGACAATTAGGAAGACACTTTGAACATGAAAACTGAAGACTGAATAATCCTGACGTACTTTTTGCTGTTTTCTTTATTTTTTAATGAAAAAAGTGTTTATTTAAACTCTGAGATAAATCCTGTCTATCTGCCACCAGGTTAAATCTGATTTGATTTCCTCAATTCTTCTCTGTAAAGGCTTTATTTCTCAGCTTGTATTACATTGGATAACAGTAGAATTACCATCACATAATGTTAGTCTAAAAATACATGTACCATTATTATTATCAAATAGAGATAAGTGTGCGTTGCCAAGTAAAAAGAAAGCTGTGAAATATAATGCCATGTACAAGTATTTTTTTCATGATTTTCCAGAACATGAAGGATAGACATGGGCTGCTAGATACTCAGTTCTGATGGATAAATGCAACAGTGGTTTCCATAGCTATGCAAGGTTTTCTATAGCACCCATCACCATGGTATCTAAGTATATGTTGCTGCTGCTGCACACTTTTGTCTGTGGTGTACTGAAGCAAATCAGGTGAAATAAATAAATAGAAGGTCCTTGAGTCTGGCCGTCCATAGTGTGGAGTGACTTGGGCCAGGTTCACTTTTTGAAAGAGATTGTTAGTTTGTCTTTTCACAACTGCCCAATTGTAAGCCTCTTGTTTTGGTGATACCTCATGGTAAGGACATCTCTTGTGCTGTGGGTTCAGTGGCTCAGCCGGTGCCTCCTCCACAGGCCCAAACACACAGCTGTTCAGGAAATGACAACATGGGCTTGATGGAGACCACAAACAAGATCCTCAGCTATGGACCAAGCCAGGCTGCTCTATTCAATCTCACTGACTTCTTCAGGACCTGTGGATCCCAAGATCCTGCCCACTTCTTTTGCTATATGTCAGACAAGTTTTCTGGCAGAGTGGACACAAGAAGATACTTCTTCCTCCAAAAGGACGATCATTCTGCTTAAAGGGAGGCAAACCTCACTATCTTTGGACATGCTGGAGCGATGCAATGCTGATGAAATATTTTTAAAGTGATAAAGGAAAGTATCAAAGCTCAGAGAGATCCACTATGCAAATCCACTGTAAATGCACACATACAATTTTGCATCTGACATCAGTTTTAGTGGTTCCCTTTCCTGGTCTTTCTAGCTGAAGACCTCTTATGCAATTGTCAGGCTTTCATCTTGTCTGCACTGAAGAAAATGTAGGACTTGGGAACTCTATTTTCCCTATTTTTGGAGATTTATTCAGATTTTTCTTTTGTCAAGAAGATTTCCTTTATGTTCAATCAGAGAGGTTTAGGTCTTACTTTTACCAGACCATTGTTTGTCTTCTCCATTTTAATGACAGAAGTATTTCTTGGGGATGGTCTGATGCAGTTTTCATTGGCTCAAATATTAAATAATTGGTGTGCTATCTCATCCTTGGCTATACTCTGTGATGATGCACATGCTGTCTGTACTTGGAAAGCAGTATCTGAACTCAAAGTAAGATCTTCATTTAATGCAATCCGTACGCAGCATAAGAACATGCACATTGACAACCCTACTTTATGCATTCGTATCAGGAAAATCATGGGTGCAAGCTTATAACTCAGCTTTGCCTGAGACCAGATGAAATACAACAGTAGCTAATAATTTTGAAGCAGTAACAGTAGTAACTAGTAACCCGGTCTACAGGTCTTTCTCTGAGAGGAGTTTAACACATCTCTGCATGAAGATGCCACGATCAGGCCTTGGAAGGCATACAGCCATGTCTGTACATCACCGTCCTTGTACAGCACTGGGACAGAGGTAAGAAGCCTTTCCTCAGGTCACAGTTTCACAGATGCTTTCAGACTACACAGACCAGCATTGTCACTAATAAAGCAGTCCCACTGTCCCCCAGCACCTCTTCCTTCCTCCACACTCTCCTTTTGCTTGAGTTGACACAAATATTTCACCAAAGCTGTTCGGAGAAGTGACAAACTCACTCATACAGCCACTTAATTTTAAACCTGCCTGGTGCCCTGCTCCAGTTCATGCCACAACACTTGTGCTTGAGGAAAGAGATGACATTAGGCAAAAGACTTTCCAGCTGGGAACTGGAAAGCATCACTTCTCCTGACAGAAGCCCTGGCTAATTCCTGGTTTAAGAGAATCGTGAAATTGTGGCATTAAGGAAGGGTTAACTAGCTTGTGCATGCCAAAACAGGTAGTTTACTGACCCCACTAATTGCTGAGCCAGGTCAGGTGTTTCCTCATTAAATTCTGTTGTGTGAAACCATCTTACAGTGGATCTGTCACACAACCTGTTTTGAGTCCCAGTGCTCAAGTCCTTTCATCCATGGCTTGCAAATTACCTGCAGGACTTCAGGGGATAATTCCTTAACCAGCCCTTTCAAAAGGACGTGCATTTTAGTGGGGGGAAATTACAGCAGGCGTTTGTAGTACCAGGTTTTTTAGCTGACCTATTTCTGCTAGATTTCTCAGCACATTGTCACTGGTTAGATAAAACCTCATTAGGAAAGCTGGCCCCTCTTTCTGATTGCAATGTTCAATTTTGTATTCATGGGTCCCTTTACTGTTTTCTGCAGTTCCTAAAAAAATCTTCCTGAATTTGGGGCAGGAAAGGGAAATCTGAATGCTCCCTCTTAGTCTGCACTAACAAATAATGTAAAACTCAGATTCTAAAACTTCCTATAAACCCAGATGTTTTGAGAAAAGCTAGGAGCCTCTGCTCACAGTCAAGTAGGTGGATATCCTGCAAGAGCAGTGATTACTGTACAATAAACAAATCAACATGTCTTATGTAATTAGCTTGAGTCTTTTTTAGAGAAATATCTACAGTGCTGAAAGATCAGGCCAAGAAAGCCACCCTTCTCCACACACACACACACACACACAGACGCACAAGCAGACACGAGGGCTAGCTAAGAGGACGCATCAAAATAGCACCTCAACTCCAGCTGAAATCATGCTCCCTTTTCTTTCACTGAGCACCCACCACAAGGCTGGAGATGGTTGGATTTGTGGGAAAAATGGAAAGGAGACCCAAGAAACAGATTTCCTTCCACACCCCCTGTCTACCTCACCCAGGGCCAGAGACCAAACAGCTGCACCAGCCACAGGCTGTGAGCAGGGGGGCTGCCGCCCATGTCCGGGCTCCCCTCCTCATGCTGTTTTAAGCTTGCACAAAGAGCTGCTGATAGCAGCAATGTCCTCTCCATGCATGTACATAGTACTCATATCCCCTGGTTTCCTAATGGGAGTGGGCAGACTCAGTGTTCGTCACCTGAAATCTCACTTGAAACTTGCAAGGAGAATGAGGGGGGGACAGACAGTAATACATTTGGCATTAAAATTTGTCAATTAAATCTGCAAAGACTGACTACCTTGGATTTTTGCTGTATCACACCCTAGCTATGCTCTTTCAATGCCTCTGTCCTGCTTCCTTCTACAGTTTTTGCAACAGCCTCCTGTACACACGCTGCCTTGCAGAGCACGACAGATAATTTTCTGGGTTTTATTAGCTTTCTGAAAACACATGGAGCTGGGCTCCTTCACTTCAGCTCCCTTAAAGTTTAATAGGGTGTCTATTGTAAAGCTAACTTTTTCATTCATTTGCTCATACAGGGAATATTTCCTTTGAACAGCAGGCATGTTCTGCTAGAAAAATCCCTTTGGGAAAATATGAAGCTCTGAGAAATGTTCTGTCCTCCCTCAAAGAGGTCCCTTCTGAACACAGACAACTTCTACTGCTGTTTAACTATCAATAACACCAACCCGCCACCCCCGCTGTACCAGTATCTGCTGAAGTACTAAGCTCTGCAGCAATCTGTAACTTCCAGTGCCATGTAAGCAATTAGCCTGATTTTAATGTTACACAGGTATGTTACCAACAGTCTACACAGGTATGTTACCAACAGTCATCTGTAATTCTTTAACATTCTTCTCAGTGTAAACCACCTCAGAGGCAGGGTAGCCCCTTTTCTAAGGAATTTCAAGAAACGCTGAGTTAAAAGCCAAGGAGCAGAGAGGCAACTTTTCAAAGGAAAACATACCTCAAGATTTTTCACTAAAAAAAAAAGAAGAAAATAACAATATGAAAGCCTTCATTTCAATTTAATTCACAGTGTAAAAAAGCTTAATAATATGGCTGTCCAAGAGAAAGATTCCAAAGAAAATTTTTATGGGAAATTTTTAAGCTAACTAAATTTCTTAAGATTGCACATGATTAACCAAGTATTTCTGCAGATTTAGAGTTTGAAATGCATTTTTACACTTGAACCCAAATGTTTCAGTTGCTCAGGGACAACATAGGTGCATAGGATGCAAGTGGGTGCTGAGTGAGAGGAAAGGACAAAACCTTCTCATTCATTTACTTTAAAAATCCAAAATTCAGGCTTCTGTATTTAGGATCAAAACCTAAAAAGTGTTCTCCTATATGTTTGGGCTCTCCCATGCGTGATGCCATCAATGCATGTGTTTGCAGCAGCAGCACATGAATTCCCATTGTATGCACTGTTCCTTTCCCATTGAAGCTATCCCCAAGGACTTCTCTTGCAATGGGAACAGAGTAGGCCAAGCTCTATTTTCAAGTGTCACCCTGGCAACTGCTTTCCCTTCCACCTGGATGTCACATCAAAGAGGCATTCCTTCCACCTCTCAGGTTTAACACAAGCCTTACAACTGCTGGGAAGGTCTCACAGCCCCAGCCCTGGAGATTGGAGAATATTTTTCCCCATGCCTCCCTTTTGAAGCTGTCGAGTATTTAGTTTTCACAAAGAAAACCAAGATAATGTGGCCTAGTTACACTTTAAAAAATCAGAAATCAATAGGATTTTTTTTTTTTTTTGTGATTCTGAATTTCTCTTGGGATACTGAGATGCCTGAGGTTAGCAGTACTGCCCACAATTTAGCCCAGAAATTTGATTTTGCATTTCTGCAGCTGGTAAGTGTAATAGACTTTCCATGTTATTTTATTTGAGTACCTATTGGAAAGCCATATTGTCTAGCCAGCGCAAGTATCCAGGACAGTGGGATGGGAGTTTAACCTTCCCTCCTCTCCCCATGGGAGGCTGGGCAGGTCACCCAGAGCAGCGCCTGCTCGCTCCCCTTGCCCCAGCCAGCCCCAATCACCTCTGCTCCTCTAGCTGTAGGCAGCCACCCACACCGTGCCCCAGCGCTGAGCATCCTCAGCCGTCACTTCTCATGCACGTGGCAGCAGCAGCAATAACATCTCTGCAGGTAGGGGAGAAGAAAGGGATTTCCACTAGCGTTTTATTTTATGTTTATTTTGTTCCACTTTATTTTTGTGTTACTGATGCTCAGTGTATCTCTTGCTTATAGGGTCACTCAAGCTGGAAATTCACATAAGGTCATTCAAAATACCAGGAGTAATCCCAGGCCAATCAAAATCAGAAACAAGATCTTCAATTGTAATTTTTTTTCTGTGGCCAGAGCTGCTCAGCGGAGAGAAAGAAAGGACAACATATGGCCTCTTCCTGAAGCAAATGTAACAGCTGTCCATTGCGCATGCCTTAAAGCACTTTCCACCCAAGCTCCTCATAGTATTTTGACCTGGTTAAGTATTATAATGCCTGTTTGAAAAACAGGGAACCTGTGGCCCATGGGGCTTCCTACAGTCACACAAATTGCCTAAGATTCACTTAAGACTGCAAGAAAATACCATATGCCTTCAGTTTTTTCTTTTCTTCCATTGACTATTCCTTGTTTCATACCAGAAGGAAAAAAATAGGAAAAAGAAAAGGTGAAAAATGGGACCATAACTAAGGGAAACCAGTTATTCTCCCACAACATCAATGAAATGTTCCCACAGCTCATTACTGGGTTCACAGCTTCCCATCTGCCACTACTGGCAGAGGAAACCAGTAAGTATTAGAAACTTTAAGAAACTAAACAACACCAGAGGTGAGAAAGCAGCACGTGTGTTTCTTGCTGCCTGTTTAGGATGGTGACAGGAGGGAAATGTTCTTTTGATCCACTGTGATCTCTGCCCAAGTTGCAGTACTTGGAAAAGGAAAACTGATACCCAGCTTCCACACACACATCCACCGCCGCCACTCCAGATATTCAAAACTGCTTTTGCCCATACTAAGAAACATGCAGAAGTGGGCCAAAAGCCAGGTGGGTGGAAGGAGGATGTCTCAGATTCTCAGCTGTAAATGGGAGGTGCCCAGCTGGCGGTGACTGGTACTAATGGTGAGAAGGTGAGGGAGCCTGCGCTGTGTTCTGTGTTCCTTGTCAGGGGCAGTGTTTTAGGCCATCAGAACAAACAAGCCTTATTATAGGTGGGTCTAGAAGCCTGATTGATTTCCAAGCTTTCCATGACCATGGAGGAGTCTCAGCTCCCACTCAGTCATGGAGTTTGAATGTGGGTAGCCACCCTATCAGCTACAAGTGCCAAAATTTCACCTCTGTCTCCCATCTTGCAAGGAAAAAAACCAACAGAATCACCTTTTAGAGAATTAATTAACAGACAGTTTATTACAAACCACTAGTGAAGCCAACAGAATTTGAGTGGAAGAGGAGATAAAAAGGCAGCATCATGTTAGCATAATTGAAAAAGTCCTAAATCCACAAAGAAATTGTCCATTTAAAATGACATTTAAGATGCACAACAAAAAACCAACCCAACAAATCAACCTTCGCTATAAGCTCATCAGTACAGTTGCTCCAGATTAATGCTGATATAACTGAAATCTGTATCCCACCCACATGAGAAATCTGTAATGAGCAGGTGGGAGATCAGACATGGTTCTATGGAAAATTTATATGTATCTAAAAAAACCCAACCAATTCAGCAATGCAACACAGCTAGTTGATTTCCCATTCTGGGTTTGTTCCCAATAGTACTTTTGCAAAGTTGTGGGTTTTTTCCTCCTTCAGGCAGATTTCAGTTGCGTGGAGCAGCACAACCTCCCCTGGTGTGCACTGCCAAACAGCAGCAGCCGGCTGCCACAGGCTGCTGGTCTGCAGGTTGCTGCTCCTCCCCAGTCACCACCGCAGCGGGGTCAAAAGCGAGCAGCATTCAAAGTAGGATGTGCCACCTCTTTACATGGCGTTACTGCTGGAGGGGGAAAACGTGTGGAGGGATGGAAGAAGCCTGTATTCTTTCAAGCAGAGGCAGCTGAAAGAAGGCACTGAATGGAGAAAACATTTCCAAAGTGCTATGGTTCCACAAAACCTGCTGAATGTCTCACAGTACCAGGGTTACACAGAATTGGAAGAAAAGGAAAGTAAGTGGAGAAACAGAGTGACTAAAGGTATATCAGATCTGACACTCTACAAATATAGGAGACAACTGATAGAAATCTAAACCATACTTCACTCCGTGTCTCTAAGCAATGAGTGCTAGTGAAAAAGGACACAGATTTTGCTCCTGACAGTAACTGGGTCTGATACATTTGATATGTTTAACAGTTTCCAGTATTCTCAGGCAGAGGAGGGCAGCAGAAATTTAGCAATCCCATATTCCCACCACAATGAAACATGTAAGACATTTGTAACACATTTGTAAGATGAAGGTACAAAAATGAAGAAGAGGTTACTGATCTAATGACTGATCTTGTAACATGGACTGGAGAGAGGATTGCAATGTAAATATGGTAAAAACCCAGCTTTGGGGATGGCCAGGAGAGCCAACATTACCTTCAAGAGAGAGTGTCCAGCAGCAGAGCTGCCAGGAGCTACAGAGGGGAAGGGACAGTGCTCTACTGAAAGAGCAGTGCTTAGGGAGCCGCAACACCACCAGAGCAGTGTGGCTCAAAGGCACTCACAGCTCAGCATCAGATGGTCCTCAACACAGCACAGTGTTAGTAGCCATAGTGACTGGGCTGCCATAATGGTTTCTAACTGCCTATATGAAAACCATATATATGGCTTGCTATGCATTTAATTTTAGCTAGGGAATAAAAACGAACAGTTGGGAATTTTTCCTGTGAAGGACTTGATTTCAGGGACAGGGAGCCTGAATAAGGTTGCAGAAGCCAGTGAAGCACTCACATGTTTCTTGCATGTCTTGTTCTTTCTGTGAGCTCTGCTCCCCTTTCCTCCTTAGGAGGGGGTGCACCTTGCAGTTTGGGAAACATTGCTGTAGGATAGAAACTGGAAGGTAGGCGAGGAGCTGGAGGCTGTTGCAGAGAGTGTTTTAGTTTGACAGGGTAGGAAAAAATGGAGCAATCTGCAGTAATGGCAAGGGAAAGTTTTGTTTTGTTTGGTTTGCTTTTTACTCTGGGCAACTCTTTTGCTGTTTTGTTCGATTCCCAACCTCTCCCTCTCCGGTATTGCTCCATCCCTCCTCAGCCATCCCCTTATGCCTCCCACTCACATGTTCATTAAGGATTAATTATTTCCTTTACACTCATCCTTGCCAGCCCTGGCCTTCCCCCCATGCTCAGAGCTTTCCCAAGCTCCTTCAGCTCTGCACAACCTAGCTTCTGCTCGCTTAGAAATCCCCTGTTTAAAGCAAACAAATCTCTGTCCAACCAGCTGGGACCATTTCTTCTTCCCCTCCCCCAGGGGAAACCACTATCCCAACCTTAAAGTCAGACCCTCCCTTGACCTTGACATGGAGGGTCTACAGCCACATCACTCAGAAAGCTTCACATCCCTGCCATCTAATGCACCTGGACTCAGAAACCTGTTTATTTCTTGTGCTGGCCCTGGGAAATTGAAGGAAGCAGCAGGAAACCCTATGACCAGCCTTTATCAGATCAGTCTGATACAGGCAGAAACTAAACTGATGCTCCCTGTTCTTGGGCAGCCCAAGGGCTCGCAGGGATGCCCATACCCAGGGGGATGCAGCTGAGCTGCCCCAAAGCAGTGTTGCCACACAGGCTGCTGTGCTGGTGGTAGTCCCCAACCCAGCCCACCCCAATACCCAGAGTCTGGATAGCTGCAGTTCTGGCTTGATTGCCAGGGCTTTGTCCATCACCTGTAATGAACAAACTGCAGTGCAGCTACATAAAATATAGCTCATGTGTAGGGGAAGTCTGGAGGCAGGAAAGGGGAAGACACAAATCATCCAGGCACAGAGGAAGAGAAGATGAGGAGGGTAGATATTTATAATTTTTTCCCCTACAAGAACACCTACACCTTACCTGCAACAGGAGTGTCAAACATTCATATCAGCTAGAACCTGGGGTTTTTGGAGGTGGGATTTTTGTCTGGCTTTTTCCTTTTTAAAGAAAGTGTTTCTCCATCTCACTAGCTGAAACTTAAAGAGCCTCGTGAGAAAGGGGTAGCCCCTTCACTGCCACCCAGAATTAATATGTTAAAGACAAAACAAATGTGTTAGTCTTTGAAATGACTATGAGGCTGCTAGCTGGAAGAGCTGTTTGCATGTTAAATGGTATGACTGCCTGAAGACTGCCTGAAGTGTGAAAGGTGTATATACAATGCAGACTAGTACAGCAGACTCTTTTCTCCTTATTAGTAGCTTTTTTTTCCCCCCCCTCATTCAGAGCCACACGTCACTGGGAAAGTAGGTACTGATAGTGTTCTTCCTTTGCGTCCCAAAACACAGAAGGGTGTTTGCCTAAACATGCAAGCACAGAAGCAAGACTTGTGTATTTTGTATAGGAAGCTGCTTTTGTTTGCTGCCAGTAGGATACACAATGTGCTCTCTACAGGGGATCAAGATGTAGGGCTGTACAAACACCAAGCAGCAATACCTTACATAACTGGCCCTGGGGGAGAGTTGTGTGTCATGAGGAGAAACAGTTTTGCCAGGAAAGGTAAAACACAAGAGGCGATGTAGAATTCATGGAAGAAAACAAGAGGCTGGTGGAAAAAAAAAAAACCCACAAACCAAATTATCTGTGCAGATTATCACCAGACAGACCACTCTGAGGAAAACAGCCGCAGAGCTATGACTACAGGTTCACAGTAGATTTATCACTTACGGCAGCAACTGCATCCATAACCCTTCCAGCGTGGGGGATTTGGCCAGTCTACCAGCACCAGGCAAGCAGGATGGCTCGTGGGGCTCTTCCCGTGCCACTCAGGTCCCTTGGTGGGCACCAGTCTCTCCCAGATGGGGTTAAAGGACAGGAACGCTGCAGAGCCAGGACTGGCTCTAGGGTGGGAGAAAGCGGGTTACTGTGAGTCTGGTCGGGGACACAGGGACGGGTGGTGTCCTGTGAGTCAAGTGCTGAGCCAGGGAGGACCAGGGATGTTTCGAGACCTGCTAATGCACTCCCACTCCTCCCCAGGGGACTGCCTGGATGGGGGGTGAGGGCAAAGCATAGCAGGCTGGCTGTCCCCAGAGTCCTGGTCAGAACCTCTGTGCTTATGTGAAAAGTACTATGGGCCTACATGTAGAAAATAACCCCATAACGGCATGACAGTGTCTAAGTTTTGCACATGGATGAATAGACAGGTCCCTCTTGGATAGCTCGGCATGGGAAAGGGAAACTTTCTGGAAAGAGAGAGACTGGATGAAAGAGTGAAACAGGCTTGTAATTTATTGACAGCCTGAAACTATTTGTAAGAAGGTCACTCACTGCTGGATCTGCTGAGAAATTCGGCCCATTGCAACCAGCAACAGTTTTTCTAAACCTTAACAAAGAGCAGACAGTGACAGTATCACAGACTGTTCCACAGAGTTCCTGAAACTGCAGATGCTCTGGTTCTCCCTGACGCACAAACACCAGCTTCTTCCTTTTTAAGCTACTCCACTAATACTTATTTCTGTCTGGGAGAGCCAGGGATTTCAAATGACCTCTCAGAAGTCTTGCAGACCACGTGGAGAGCAGCTACATGAGAGCAGCCTCACCAGCACTGTCCATCTAAAAGGAAGAAATTAAGACCTCCTAGGAAATGAAAACCAGCTCTTCCCTTCTGCAGCTTCCCACTAGCGTTGCCTTCAATGACAGTGCCCCTCTATACAGATATGTTGGCAATGCAGGATATTGTTAGGAGCTGAAGGTCTTAACCAAGGCATCAGTAAACATCCAAGCCAAACAAACTTAACAGGCTTTTTGATGAAGTATGTTATTCCCATCACTTCAGTGAGGGTCCTTCACCTGCTAACAAACATTCATCAACAATCACTGCAGACAGAGTTTCAACAAAAAGATGGAAAATGTAATGTAAGCTGGAAGCAGCAGTGAGCTGCCAAACTGTTAAGCAGGGAAATGGGTTTGATTTTTATAGATGTCTTTTGCACTTCAGAGAAGTACTGTAATTGCAGATACCAAACTGAGTAAGAAATAACAGTTCTGCTGCCAGTGCAGACGAAACACTCCCCAAAGCCTGTTATTAATAGAAAAGCAGGGACATTGCCAGCAAGATAAAAAGGTCAGGAATAACGTTTAGATATTTTCCAACTAAAAAAAAAAAAAAAAGAAAGAGAGAAAGAAAGTCGTTCTAGTCATATTCCAAGGTGAAGCAGAAGTGCAGATTACATTAATACTGTATTTGCACTAGGCTGAGAATACAAATGCATGACCATTAAATATCTATGGAGCAACAAAGTCTAAGGCAGACAGCTGGCTCTGCAGCCCTGCTCCCAGCCCCAGCCAAGCTGCCCCATCCCAGGGCCTGCAGCTGGGAAACAGGGACTGCCATTGCCTTGAGTAAGAGGTCTGAGGCCTGGACTGAAAGCGCTCTAAAGAGCAAGGGATTTTTAGTATTGTTATTGCTGAAAGCAGTAGCGCTTTGCCGAGGGTTCAAAAACAAGTTAGGAAATATTCCAGATCTGCTCATATACTTTCTCTGTCTTTGAAAAATGCTCAGAAACTTTTAAAAAAAAAGCCAAAAATTAAATCCCACACACCACAACCCCAAAATCTGAAGATAATCTAGGGAATAAAAGAAGCCCTTTCCTCAAAAGATGCATAACAAATTGTTTTTCTCAAAAAATCAAAACCACAGAAAAAGACCTGTAACAAACCACGTGGAGAACAGAAGCCTAAACGGGATTTCTAGAAGAATTTCCATTAAAGGACGGATTTGTAAGAAGTGATTTTGCCTACTTCTTTGCAGTATTTTTTTCTTATGTACAACCTTATTAAAAAATGAAACTATGGAATTGACATACCCTCCATCTTTCCCCTAAAACTGTTTTTTAATAGCACTAACTGAACCAAAATAACTACCCGAAACCCTAATTGTAGTCAACTCTATAGAACCTGAACTCAAACTACAAACATGAAAGAATGAAATATTTGATCCTGGATTTTTCACCTTCACATTTATGCTTGCAGGTCAAAGACAGACATTAAATCTTTTTTCAGAAGTATTTAAAACCCTGAATCCGAAATTATCTGCAGTACTGCCCTAAGTGTTTGCAGAGTTGGAGCTTAACATAATTCTGAAAAATGATTAATTGGTAACCTGTAAGGAAAATTTATTTAAACTACAGGTGCAGAACAATTTTTAAGCATGCTGTTCTTTGTAGCACATAACACTTTCTTCTGGACAACAAAAGAAAATACTCCTAGCATTAAAATTATTTTTAGAATTTTACCTGAAAATCTTGAAACTACAGTATTTTTGTCAGAACATTGATAAAACAGAAGTTCAGTTCTCCTTACCATATACTTTTAAATATTTTAGAATGTAACCTCAAGAAATTACGACTTCAGATATATTCCTTGGTTCCTTAGTAGCCTATAAAACTGTGTAAAAGGCATGCAAATATGACAATGAAATACTGACTAAGAAAAATTCAAAATTTAAAACCTAACCTACCAATAGAAATCTATAATTATTCTTCAATATTTTTAAAGCACTGCAAATACATTAATAATTTGCTGGAATTACAACTTTATGTCTATCTCCTTCAAGGCAGTAGGGTATGACCAATAGGGAGAAATAAGTGGTTCCTACATTGACAGGAAAGCTTTGCTCTCAACGTCATTACATGATAAAATGGATAGTTTACTTAGGTAGTTCTATGGTTTAGTGAAATCATTTATCTCTTCCAAGATATATATAATATTTTAAGGGGCTTTATTCCAGGCTAAGCAATTTTTGATACAATTTAAGAGATTATATAAGTTGCCAACACATCTTTAAGGGTCAGCTTTCTTTTTGATATATACTGCCACAGTTCTATCATATAGGCTATTCAATATGAAGAGTAAAAAATATTTGTGTAGCCCTCTGAAAATAAGTGTTTAATTAGCATGTTTTTATCTCTAGCTGTGCAGCTCAGAAAGTATAAAGATTATTTTAAAAAAGAAGTAAAATGTCAGAAGCTCAGTAAATGCACTATAATTTATTATAATGTACTTCACCATATACTTTACTGTAGCATAGCATTTCATTACGGAACAGTTTTCCCAAAATGTATTTGATATTAAAACTCAAAATGATTCAACAATTGAAACTGAAATTTAAAATCTATTTTTGTTTTTTTAAAAAATTAGAATTCTGTAAAAGTAAGTGTGGATTTTTTCATATTTTTCCTTTACAAAATCTAATATCTGTACAATATTTATTTTTTTTCATGCTCCTCCCATCAAAACCTCAGTAACACACCACCACCTTTTTTATTCACAGATTCCTAGAATGGTTTGGGTTGGAAGGGACCTTTAAAGGTCATTTGATCCAATTGCCTCAGCAATTAGCAGGGTTTTCACCTAGGTCAGGTTGCTCAGAGCCCTGTCCAACGTGGCCTTGAATGTTTCCAGGGATGGGGCATCTACCACCTCTCTGGGCAACCTGCTCCAGTTCACTACTCTCATTATAATTTTTTTTTTCCTTATAGCTAGGCTAAATCTACCCTGGTTTAGTTTAAAACCAATATCCCTTGTCCTATTGCAACACACCCTGCTAAAATGTCTGTCCTCATCTTTCTTATAGGCCCCTTTAAGCACTGAAAGGCCGCAGTTAGGTCTCTGTGGAGCCCTCTCTTCTCCAGGCTGAACAACCCCAAATCTCAGCCTGTCCTCACAGGAGAGGTGCTCCAGCCCTCTGACCATTTTCATGGCCCTCCTCTGGACTTGCTCCAACAGGTCCATGTCCTTCTGATGTTGGGGCCCCAGAACTGAACCAGGTGGGGTCTTACCAGAGCAGAGGGGTAGAATCCCCTCCCTGGACCGGCTGGCCACACTTCTTTTGATGCAGCCCAGGATTCAGTTGGCTTTCTGGGCTGTAAGCACACATTGTCAGATTTAATCCACCAGCACCCCCAAGTCCTTCTCAGGGCTGCCCTCCATCCATTCTCTGCCCAGCCTGTATTGGTAATGCAGGCTGCCCCTGCACAGCTGCAGGTGCTTGCACTTGGCCTTGTTGAACCTCATGAGGTTCACCTGAGCCTGCTTCTCTAGCTGTCCAGGTCCCCACGTTCTACTCTTCAGATAAAAAACAGCTAACATTAAGGCATGCAAATTGCCAACAATCTTGACTTTCGGTGTTAAAAATCCTGAATTATGAATAGTCTCAAAACCCAGAAACTCCTGGATCAGGAAGCATTCCACACAGGCTGGCAAGAAGGGGCATTTAAGGGAAATGTCTTTTTTTTCCCCTAGAGTGAATGGACATGAATTTTCAGATCTGCCTCTTGTGTTCTTTGATCTGCTCTTTCCTTTATACTTTAAATAGAAAAAAAATATCCCACTGTAATCTGAAATGGGTTCAAATCAAAACAGGTCATCTGTGCAATGCTGCTTGTACTTTGACAAGGTCCTCCCCCTGTCTCAGCTA
Organism: Falco cherrug; assembly: GCF_023634085.1. Lineage (NCBI taxonomy): Eukaryota > Metazoa > Chordata > Aves > Falconiformes > Falconidae > Falco > Falco cherrug. Next base: position 81,324,491 of record NC_073698.1, read on the forward strand.
TCTGGGAGCAGTTCCCAGCCTCTCATGCAAGTTGGGGCAATTCTGCATTCCCTATGCAAAATGAATACTGCATGACATACAGCTTGATGAGAACTCAAGGATGTTTCAAAAACTACAGCAAACTGTATACTTTCAGTACACCAGGCTAAGCAAAAGCATTCCCTGTTTAAATGCATGATGTTAGTGCATGGAAGCTGGGGACACGATACTGTGTTAGCCTTGAGCTGCAAGACTCAGTAGCGTACAGGAAGGAGAGAATAGCAGAAAGGATTTCCTTTACATATACTGGGCACAAAAAAATATCTTCAGCCAGTAATCTGATTTTGGACTACAATTAAAGAAAAAAGTTACACAAGAGATAGGGAATTAACAGGTTTCATGCCTTCATGTCAATCCAAACATTAATTTTGGGTGCCATGTCTATGCCATAACAGAGAGTGAAGTCTGCAGTTCAAGTAACCAAACATCTTTTCGCATTGCAGGAAAGTCTGTTTCTATTAGATGAGAAGCACAGAGAAGTTCCTCATAGCACATATGCTCCCGAAGGCAATATTAATTCATACTAATGACTACTATAGAACGACTATAATAAAAAATATGACTAATAATTCATTAATGATTATCTTAAGTGTCTTATTTTGCATAGATGTCAACCTTGTGCCAGTTACTGTACAACACACAGCAATCAGTGAAATATCTGCTACCTTACTGTAACCTACTTAGCACTGCATTGATCTTTGTCATGCTCAAGGAAGTGGCCAACATGAACATTTTACTACTGCAGCTAATACCAGAGGCTATTCCTTTGTTTCAAGCGGAAGGTGCTCATCTTTTAAGCCCTGAAGCTATTGATTTCATATCTCACTGTTTCCCTGGGTGGGAAATACTGTATCATGCACCAATGCTGTCCATATGGATTTTGTTAGAATGTCCAGTTAAAATACATAAAAAAGACCACCTGATATCCAAATACTTGTCCAAGTTTTTAAGAAAACTATTTCAAATGTCAATTTCAAATTTCAAGCACATCAAAACCACACTTTTCACTCTTCTGCTTTATAATTTTAAATTGCAGCCAATTGTCAACAATAGTAAGGATAGAGAAAGGTACAAAGAAAGTTTCCTTTTGTCTCTATACACAAATTAAATAATATTTTTAATGTGTAAAATTTCCAAGGAGCAAATGCCTTTCTCCAGTAGCACTGCCAGAATATTATGGATTTTCTGGTCCCCTCCTGCCTGCACTCCTCCATCTTCGATGCTTGCAAGCCATGCATCGTCCAGAAGGTAGCTGGTGAGATAATTGTATTGATTTCCTTCACCCCTCCATGTTCTTGGCTTACCTTCTTCTTCCACATCCAGCTTACTTCACTTGCTTTGACAAGGGTTTACTGTCCAGCTCTAGCCCTGTTACCCAGACAGAAGCCCAGCAGCAGAGTCAGTTCCCACCTCCCCTCTCCTGTGCCTGATCCGAGTACTTGTGCGTTTTCCTCTGCTGATCCTCACATACAGGGAAGGCAAAGTTGCCAGAGTCTGTAAACCCATTCCTTTTCCAAAAATACCCTGCCATGGTGGTTATCACTGGAGAGTACTGTGCTGTTGTTGCCTTCCCCTGTTCATAATCTGCTCGGTTTCATCCACCTGTTCCTGACTCTGAGCACTGCTGCTCATGGGTTATGGCACGTTGTGCCTAAGCACACTGTCAATAAAATGAGTGGCCAAATTAGGAAGCTAATAGGTCAGAAATGGCCACTCAGGAGAGCAGAAGCAGAAGCAGCCTTTAAAATATATCAGCCTGGAGACCTCCAGCTTTCTTACTGCAGTCTGTGTCTTTCCTGGCACCCTTCACCACAAAAGGGAAATGAGGAAGGAGCCATGGGCACTTTTACTTTCTATATTAACCAAAGCGGTTTGGGATACCCCTTTTTTCCCTGCTTATCGATTGTGAGTGGGGTCTCACAGTTTCTGTGAAGATTTACAGAGTGTGGCAGAAGGTGGGGGTGTCCCACGCGCAGTGGTGCAGCCTTGCCTTCACTGCTGTCCCTGGGACTGAAGCTGCCCTGCACACAAGACGGCAGCAGGAATGGGGTCACTCGCCCTCTTTGCTGGGGAGAAGTGGGTTTGGGTTTACTCTTTTCTCTTGCTTCTTTTTTGACATCTGGTGCTACCACACAGAAGGCCTCAGCAGCACAGAAATCAGGCAGTTTCTCACAAATCTGCATTTCTCATGAAGCTTTATTCCATCAAGATCTCTTTATTTATGCATAAGAAGGATGCTCCCATTAGTTTGGGCTGGAGTCTAGGCCTTTGGAGATGTGCATTTACTTCTGGTTTGCCCCAGGCTTCTTGTGGCTGGGAGAGGGCAGTGTCACCATGCCTTACCCCAACACGTGCAAGGGAAATAAAAGAGCCCTTTCATACTTCACCCTGCTTCTGGGAGTACAAAATATCTGGGAGGCGTTCAGCTGTCACACTGAGTGCTGTGGAGAGACAGGGCTGAAGGCTTGTCACAAGGACTCACCCAAAATCTTTTCATGATAAAAAATTCTTGCTGGGTTCAACTAACCTAGTGGTTTTCAAGTGTTGCATACAAGCATTTGGGCTCGACGAGCTTTAAATGACCTGGAGAGCATGGGTTGGACAAAAACATGCCTTTTGAATAGTTCTGGAGGGTGGGCTACCAGGCTTTACATTCCCACACAATTTCTCTCTTTGCAGGTGTCAGCAGGCACCCCATGGTACTGGGTCTCCAGCTCCAAGGCATCATGAATATAATTAATTTTCCAAACTCACCATCTATGGTCATGAAGACAGAGTCTAAACCATTCATAGATGTGCAGGAAAGCTTGACTACCTGTAGTACATACTTAAATACATGTGTATACATATATACCTATATGTATGCATATAGTTTATCAACTGAGCTACGAAAATGTATTACATTGTCCTATAAGACTGAACAGTCAGCAGCTGCCTGGGTGCAGGAATATTTTTTTAAGGTTTCAGAAGGAGAAAAGAATTCAAATTCATCTTTCATCATGGAAAATAATAATTTTGATTCCAAACTTCAACACAGCAAAAACCTTGACAAAGCAGAAATCTTGAGTCCTCCATATGTCAAATATGAGACTCCAAATGCAAGTAAGCCTTTCAAAAGTTTACAGAAGGAATGGCTGACCACTGCTTTGCCTCCCAGTCCCCTGTTTTCTACCCTTTTTAGATAACAGACTAACTTCCCTATTTAGAGTTGAAACTGTAAAGCTGGTCTTTCAACATCACCAGTCTGCATGCTGAATCCTAAGCTTATATTTACTGACCTGGAAAAAAAAAATCCCCATTACCTTCTGAATCAGCAATCATTTCAACGCTGTGCAGAGCTCACAGAAGTAGATACACAAAATTTAACACCAGCAGAAAGCACATGAGTAGTAATCAGAGCGATGAAGGGCTGCAACAAACAGTTTGATGAACCTGAAAGCTTCGTTGGAAGAATACTGATAGTCCATTTGCAAGTGGGAAAACTGCCTGAAACTTCAGGGTTGATTTTTTGGGAGATTTGTGTAGAGGCTTCTGTTTGTTTTGGATTTCATTATGGAAAAATAACATATTTATTTATGTGTTTTACGGTAACTTGTGCAAGAATGAGAAATGCAAAGCAGTACACGAAAAGCAGTTAAATGCAGCTCTCCGTAAGAGTGTAAGTCCTTTGAGACAGTAAATACATGAAGAAAACTGACAAAATCTAAACATCTGATATTTTGTGTCAAGACATCATGCAGTGCCCAGTATGTGGTCTAGAAGCACCTGTATTATTACTTATTGGAGAGAGAAGCATATTCCTACACATAAATTTTATGCTCTAAACCTAGATGAAACTAGATCATCACTGGGGTATAAATAAGCCTGTGTGCAGAGGCCATCCATAGTAAGTTCCAGACCTATGACTCAAACTCCAAGACACCAAAGGGTTACAAACAAATAATGTGAAAAGTACATGCAGACTTACTGGCAGGCAAAACCTGAATTTTGTAAACCTTGTACACCCTGATTATCCCATTCAGTCTCTGAAGTTTTGTTGAGGTCGTGTCTGAGCATGAATTTGCTCTAACTTTCTGTTTTGTGGACATCCTCAGGAAAAAGGGTGAAAAGCTGAGGACTGTCAAAGACAGTGAGGTACCACATTAAAAACACAGCAGGGCAGAAAGATGTAATTTTGTGCTAGGCTGCTATAGCATCTAGTCACCCTTGAAATATCTCATTTCTGTCATGAGCAAGTCTACTGTATGAGTGAGTAAAAGAAGTAGAAAGGAACAAATCATTCTAAAAATTCAATGTGGTTGATAAGGCACCATAAAAAATTCCTCATGTTTAGCATAAGCAAACAGACAAGACATTATGCCAAGAGAAGGATGATGAAATGTTCCATCAGTAGAAAAGGATATGGGAAGTCCGCCTGAGAGAAATAGATGAGAAAAATGGAAACACTAAGAAATGGGGAAGACAAACAAATGGACCCAAAGGTACTGTTAGTGGGCAGGTAAGGGGCAGACTTGGTTTAACTCTGGCAATCCTGTCAGCCACATAAAGTCCTAACTGAATTAAAGCAGGGAGGCATTCATTCAGATTTTGCATACCCCCAATTTGCTGTGAAAGCAGGTTGTAGCGAGGTGGGTGTCAGTCTCTTCTCTCAAGTAACAAGCAATAGGACAAGAGGAAACGGCCTCAAATCACTCCAGGGGAGGTTTAGACTGGATATTAGGAAAAATTTTTCACCAAAAGGGTTGTCATGCACTGGAACAGGCTGCCCAGGGAAGTGGTTGACTCACCATCCCTGGAGGTATTTAAAAGACAGGTAGATGTGGCACTTAGGGACATGGTGGTGGACTTGGCAGTGTTAGGTTTACAGCTGAACTTGATCTTAAAGGTCTTTTCCAACCTAAATGATTCCATGATTCATGCAAAATTGCATGTTGGGTGAAGCAATGGGGAGCCAAACCACCTTGGCTACCTTTCCTTTTGCCCTCTCCCCATGCCCTTCTCTTAGCCTTTTTTATATTAAAAGTTTGACATAACCTTTGGGGTGCCCTTGAGCTACTCAGCAACAGGTGAATTTAAACATGAAGAAAAAACCCAAACCCATGCTTTTGAAAGAGCAACCCAGGCATGTTGCAAAAGTCTTTTTCTTCTTCCAAAATGAAAGCTGAGGCAGACCTACTCATGTCTATGAGGAACCCACAGACTGCCCAAGCACCCTGGTGGTGCGGCCAAGCCTGGGTTGGTGAGCCAGTCCGCATGGGGTGGTTGCTCCTTGGCGATGCCCCTGGACCAGTGTGACTGGGGCTGAGTGGCAGGTACACTGGTCACCCTGGAGGGATCCTGGTCCCAGCCTTTCCTCCCTGTCATGCTATGCCAGCCTTATTTATACTCAGGGCTGCTGTCATGGTGTTCCCTTCTGCTCTGCTGTTGCAGCTCTGTGATCAAACCAGTGCAGAGAGACAGCTCACGTGGCTGGGGGAGCTCCATCTCCTGCCAGCCCCACTCTCCCTCCTGCCGGCACCCACGCAGGCACTCACTGAAGTGGGTCATCCCAGGCCTCCTTGCTTTGCGGGGTGGCTTCTCAGCTTCTGGAGAATGACTGCCGCCTCTGTACTTTAATTCTCCAACTGTTAGAAGCATCTGCCCTTTGCTAGTTCTCGATGCCAGGAGCTCAGGGAACTGATTTTTGAGGATGAATGTATTCCTCCCTCTCCCTCTCCACAGCTCCCCATTTCTCTTTTCAACCCACCTCCCCCAAAAAAAACCCCAAACCACAATGTCTCTGAAAGCATCACTGTAAAAAACCTCAACTGTAAAAAGGAGGGGAAGGAAAAAAAGGAAAAAAGAAAAAGAAAAGGCAAGAAACGGTTTCCATGGCAAATTTGCAGGACTTAATCTCAGCACGAAAAGAAGAATTTTAATATTCTTTCCTTGTTTTAGAACATGCTGGATAGCAAATGAAATTGTCTGTTGTGTGTTGGCTTCAAGGGTATTGCACTGATTTATGTCCATAGAGACTTTGTCCATTATTTTCTTATTTTGTTCTCATAATCAGAAAGTTGCTTATCACTGCCATGTGAAGAAGATTAACATAATTTAAATCAACAGCTTTGTCCAAAAGCTACTCAGAAGCTGGCAGAGTTTGCTAGGAAATAACCAAGGTCTAGAGGTTTCTCCCTTCTGAAACTCCCTGTCGAAGCACTGATGGCAGTGATGCTATTTGGTTCTTCCAGATGGTATTGGACACCCGTGTGGAAATTACCCTTTCCTATAATGCTCCAAAGGTATTTTCTATAGTGGCTGCCAATATCTCATTTGTTGGTGTTGTGACCCAAGACACATTCACTTTATGGACATAGCAGGACAGACTTCAGTTTCCACTGGAATATCAACAGTGTCACACTGCTTTTGGTTTCAAACACTTATTTTTTCCCTTGTATAAATTCAAATTGATCTGGGAGGAGACAGCCTTTCTGCCTGGCAACAAGTTAACACACTGTCCAGTTTTGCAAGTACAGATATAAACACATTCAAACAAAGCCTGCAGATGATCAAAGATAATGAAATAAATGGATCTTTTGTCTTCTGTTTCTCCAATGTTCTTGATAAATAGCTCCTATACCACCCCTCAGCTCCACCTTCTTCTGTGATTCATACAACTTCAGGGGAGATACCAGGCACTAAATCTTCTGGATATATTTAAAAAAAAAGCAGCATCCTTCCTGTTAATAAAACCACCTCTATACTTTACTGACACTTACATTTCCTAGCATAGCACTCCTTTTCTTGAGAGACAATAAAAAAGGGAAACATTAGGAAAAAATCTCAGTCTGCATTTAATTTACATAAGTGAAACAAGGTTTTTGACTTCTGGTTTTCCGCTGGTTTACTCCTGTTACCTGGAGGGATATTTATGTAAAAGCAAGATCAGTATTTGTTTATTTGTAGATAATTCATTGAACAAAATCCTATATATTGAAGTTGGACTCGATGATCCCTATGGATCTCTTCCAACTTGAGATCTCTTGTGATATACTGAAAAAGGTTAACATGTACAGGTGAAATTAAGTTACGTGGGAGCTGATGTATTCTTCAACTGTAAACACTTCTTCCTTGGTCATATGAGAGTATATATGCTCCTCTATATTTTGCTAACTTCAAATGTTTTTCTTGAGACCTTCACCACATTTAGTAATTGTTTGGCCTCAGTACATTGAGTACATACATATGTCTAAAATGTCAGCAAAAAGCATCAGGGATTTTTGAGATCATGTTTGGCCTCCACAGAATAACCGCTTACTGGAGACAAGAGAGAAAACAGTATTTGTAAAAATTAATATATATGCAGATATGTTACAATTTCTACACAATGTTCCAGTAAGAAGTAGACCCAACATGCAAAACTCAGATCTATGTTTTTGAACCACTTTGCATTTATAAAAAAAGCCATACAAACCCAAAAGGATTTGCTTGGATTTGGTCATTTGTCCTAAAATACACTCATGTAAGAACTAAAAGGATCAGTCAAACTTTATACCAAGATCAATGTCTGCACTTTAGGGTTATTTATTATCTGTGCAGTGGCAGCTCCTAGAGGTTTTGGTGCAGGCCTGGATGCTTTACACCTATGGGATTAATTCTGTTTCATTATAAGCTTATACAGATCTAAACTAAGGAACTTGTTGGCACCACCAGAATAAAAATAGTAACAGAAATGGCAGTTCCTGCTCTAAAGTGCCTACAGCTAAAGTTTGGTGGGATTTTTCAAGAACAAACAATACAATAATCCTAGATAACTAGGTATTATGCTTTTAACAGACAAAGGTAGGATTGGCTGCTTCTTATGACTAGTGAATACAAATAAGTATAGAGTAGGTACACGCTTACATTATTGCATATACTTTTAAAATGCTTGTGTAATTATGTATAATGTATATTTAATTGTGCTATTATATTTTTTCAAAAGTTGTAATAAAAAGCTTAATCAACAATACTTAAATGTTTAAAAGTGCATGTTAAAATATTAGATGAATGGGAAAAGTTCATGTTGAGATAAAATTTTTCAAAGAACATATATGACAGAGGCACCTTAATTCTGTTTGGTTGGCTCAAAATCTTCCCAGAGTCTTTTGAATACCTTATTATAAATTTAACAAATTAAGCCTAAATGGAATAGATTCTGAGAAGGATCTTGGGATGAGGAAGAAAAGTGTTTAAAACCCATCTTAATCAGAACATAGTGAAACTGGTATCCATCTATAAATCACACTTCCGCCTCTTAACTTCTTTTCGTATTAGTGACCAGTGAACTGAAAGAGAGAAAATCATTTGGCATCAATAAAACGTTTTGTTACAGCAGGTATTTTTTCAATACATTCTCAATATAGAGAAGCTTTACTTTGGGTATATTACTTGCAAGTCACAGATGGCAGAAGACATGAAACTTCATTTGGCATAGCTTCTCTAAGAATCCCTTCACGTGTTAGTCAGCACCTCAATAAATTATTTTTGCAGGTTAATCAAATCGGCATTTGTCCTTAGCGCAATGCTAAGCTTAAGACCTGCTTATAAAGAACCTGATGATTTCATTTATTTCAGCACACCCAAATTCACACGGTGGCTCTAGAAGACATTTTTAATTGATGGTAATTGCATGTGAACCTCCTAATGAGTCAGATGAGCTCTTGCTTTCCTTCTGCATTCCAATGAATTCATCTGGGTGTGGGAGCTGGGGAAAGCTTGTTAAATATAGAGCTCTGGCACTGAAAGACGAATGCAATGCTGCAGGACTGCTGCTATTTCTTAAGAGTTTGGGCTGGGTGAGGGGTGTCCTCATTATCATTTCATATTCTTTCATAACTTTTTTTCTAAATCAAATAGCAAGCTAGAGATTGTTAAACATACATTAACATGATTTACTTGCTGCCTTCATTTTCACCTTCAGAAATACAGATATTCTGTATTTGTGTGTTTCTTTTCCAGACAGATGCCACTACCCATTTTATAGGCACTTGCATTAAAGAGGTTAATCTCATTAAAAAGTCTCTAAAGCACAAAAGTTACAAGAAAAGCTGGAAAAAATTCTACTCATTAGTTACTGAACTAGTTTTGCTGAAATTTTTGCAACAGAGTATCTCAGTGCAATTGCAAGTCTCTTTCTTGGTGCATTAAATACAGCTAATATTAACTGAATAAACAAAAATATGATCTTGAAAATATTCACATGTAATATCATCACCTGTCATCTTCGTCAAAAGTAAAACTGCACAGTATATGTGGATCTTTACTTTTTACATACTGCTCATCTACAAACAGTGCACAGTACACATATTTCTGGAGGTGATATACATTGATTTGAATCATGATTCTACAGATTTTCTGGCCAATCTCCACCCACACACACAGAGTACACTCCGTATCTTATTGTAGCTTTGCTTAATTCATCACGAAAATGCAAGTAGGGCTGATCCAAAAAGCACAATATTTTCATCTCTATGTGAAAGCTCTGTAGGAGCTCTCTGGGTAACTTTGGGCCACCATCCAAGTCTCTGGACTTCCAGTCTAACAGTCACCCAGCTGGAAGACTGCTTTTGGAAGTGCCATTTGGCGACAGCACCATTTACTAGGTAGCAGAGAATCTGAGATTGGCTTCTTGTAGGAAGAAGTTTCAAAGATCAGAGAGCACTGCAATAATGCAACAGCTGCTTAGGAGTGCAGTCCATGTTCTGCATGTCAGAAATGTCTTCATGATAGGAGACCAGTAAATTTGATGTGGAAAATACGTCAAAGTCATGTTGTGGTCTTCAGAAGTAAAGCCTGGCTGCAGCAAACTCACAGCCATGACATGATGAATAACATTTCTAGTTCATTTCAAACAACATGCTCTGGCTAAATTGTCAGGATATAAATGAGATTTACCTAACAATTAATACATGCTGTACCAGCTCAGCACATCTTTTCAGTTGTTGCTTTTGGTAACATTTCAGACAGCTGTGTGCCAAGGGCCAAATTGTATAGAATTCCTTGCAACTATTAAAACGTGGTCACAGAAATTTAATTATGTCCAACTTCAGGTTAGTACTGGTTAAATAGGCCAGATCCCTGAGCTTAATTTTTTTACTTTCTCAGAAAACACTACAGAAAGTAGTACAGGTGTACAAGAAAGTAAATAAGAAGGCAGGCATGTCTTCAAAAGGAAAAAGAGCTCAGGGTGTTCTTTCCTAAGGTTTTAATTTTAATGCCTTCTTTTTCATGGAGCAGCTGCAGTGGCAGGTGATATATAATAGCTTGCCAGTGGCTCTGCTGGTATTTACTGAGAGCAGAGGAGTGAGATGATGTGAGTGTCCCAAACTTGGGTTCAGGCTGTGGTGGGGAAGCATCTTCTTCCCACTCTCCTTGAGCTTTTGTTTCTCTGTACTGACTTATCCCAGTCTCCATGTTTGTGGCACTTTCTTCCAACAGTTGTTGCCTTTGCCCATTTGATCAGTCCTGGGCTACAATTCAGCATTTCCAGCCCCCATCTCTTCATCCAGCCCATTCTTGTCCTCTTAATTTTCCTTCTTCTATCCCCCCGCTCACACGCAACTCAAACACACACTTCACACCCATGGTCCCAGGTCCCTCCCTCTGGTTTCTCATCTGACCTGCCTCTTCCCCCATCATATCTTGGCTTCTTCACCTCTTCACCTGGTCAGGCAAGATGTGATCGGTACATGTCTATTGGGCTGTTTCTCTCTTCTGACAGAAAATGGAATTTGGGATTTATGCCCATAAAACAGTTATATAAACTATTGCACCCACGACCTGCTAACAAGGGTGAGGAGGTGGTGCTGCCCTCTGCTACCTGTACCAAAACCACTTAAGTGATTCCCTTAACAAAGAAAACTGAGAGTTATTTTCCAAAGACAAGTAACTAAAAAAGCTCATGAGTAAGGCCACCATTCCTTCTGCCTATGTGTAAATGTCATCTCCATGTTTTCTTCTGCGCTTGATCAGTTCCCACAGTTGCTCCATGGCCAGCTGCTTGCTGCCACCCCTGCCGGCTCCTTCCTTGCCTGAAGGGTGCAGGGCACCTGCCTGAAAGCCCCGTTCATATAAACAGGACGGGAGTGAATACAGTGCACACACAATGGGGTATACAGTATTTCTTGGGATCAAGCCCTCAGTCACAGAAGTCCTTGAACCTTGCTCGTAATTATCCACTTTTCTCCCCCATCACTGGAAATAATGTGCCTTTCAATTCCACGTAGCTTTACATTGCCCTGCATGCTTATTATTCTGTTGTATTTTAAGTGCTCTTCCAGTTTTCCCTCTGCATGTGACCACCCACTTCTCCACCTACAGTCTCTATAATGTGATTTCTATCTGCTGTATCTTATAATAGTTTAAATTATGCTAATTGTATTCAGAGATTAAAGTAAAAATCAGTACAACTATTATTCTGCCCATATACTGTACCAGTGCTGGTAGTTATTCTCTTCAGAAACGAACATGGCTAATAAGATAAGAAAATTACACTTGCATACAGTTCATCAGTTTCATATTTAATTAGTGAGAAAAAATTATTTCCATGTCTTCTTATTGAAGCAAAATTAACTCTTTTGCCTCTGATTACGCTTGCTGTTGAAACCCCAGTTCATACCATGCAAAGTGCTCTCCACACCAGCTTAAGATTCAGTGTCTTAAATCACTTAGGCTGTTTCAGTACACATATTCTTCTAGAAATGCCACAGGCAAACACACCTGCATGGCATCACGGTGGACCATGGAGGCCATGCCTTAGCAGCAAGCACGCTCCCAACAACCTCGCTCGTTATAAAAGCACAAGGAGTTCATTCCACACACATTTCCTGGTCTAATTTTGTTAATGTGTCATGAACAGCCTGGTCTCCAAATCACTCTCAAATTTAAGATTAAACTTCTTAAACATTTACTGTGGCAACAAAAAAAGTGCTTTCAGAATTTAAGATGGCCATGATATGCTGTCAGAAGAGGCCAACACACTCCCACACTTGCTATAAATAACAAAGCAGAACACAAGTACAGGCTAGATTTAACTGAATTTCTTCAATCGCTGCAAAGTACACTTTGCTACATGTTGAAGAGATAATGTGTCACAACACATTTTGCATAAAGTGAAGAATCTATCTATGAGAAACACTTCTGCTTTGGATTTCCCCCCAGCCAGCATCATGGCAGGGACCCTCTCACTAAAAGTGGTCTAAATCTCAATCTCAAGCAAGTGGACACCATTTCAACCAGGCAAATAGTCTCAGCCATCTGTATATGGGTCAGATTTGCCATGTGGAGCTTTATCCTGGTTGCAGGTGGATGAGCAGAGTGCTCTGAGGGCTCTCGTACTCATCTAGTCTCTCCGACAGAAGTTCTCAATATTTTTTTTTAGAACCGTCTGGTTAGTTTTTGATAAAGCCACAGGTGAGGGCAGAGAACCAAGTCTGCTGGAAGGGTATTGATTTCATTTGCATGTCACCTTCCAGAATATTCAGGGCTGAGGTTTACAAAAAGCTTTTGTTGGCATTGGTGAAGCCCCTGCTGAAAAACCAACATTGTGTCCTGTGAAAGATGGTTCAGGTGCAAACTATTTAGTGTTAGGGCCCTTCTGGACTTCATGTGTCTTAGGGTTGGGAAACATTTGGAATATTGGCTTATAAAGTTCAGTTTGCTTGCCTGGATTCACTAAAATCTGAGGGCTCTTGGTTACACATTGCAAATTTATTCAACTGTGACTCCAGAGCTTAATCCACCACAAGTGACCCAGACCTGAACCAGGTTCATCCATGTCAGCACAAACTGACCATTCCAGTTAGCCTTTCCTTTTAACAGCATTTTATAGCCATCTCCACACGGCCTCTGATGTAATTGCTACCAAAAAATGTAGGGCAATGGAAAATCAATCATAACTATTATAGATGCTCCACCTTTACTGTTATTGGACTTTCATTCTTCATTTTGTTTGTGTTGTGCCTCTTTTTCTGATCCTGCAAAATTTATTTATTTATCTACTACTCAATATGTTGACATGCTTACTATACCTTGATGAGGTACAGGCTACCTGTCCTACTGCATATTAAACACTACAATTTTAAGTAAATTTAAAATTAGATATATTTTTAATACAATCCAGTATATTTATCTAAAAAAAACCCAACCTGGAGAAGTCATACTGTTCTACTCCCTTCCCCATCAGTTTCAAAAGAGTATTTATAAAAAACACACACACATATGTGTGTATGGTTATCCTCCATGTCAACAGGAAGACTTATGGGTGAAATCTGAATCTTAGCACCATTGTAAAACCTATGGTGCACTTGCCTAGAACATCAGGAATATCTAATCCGTTAGCACATGCACAAAAACCTTTTTTTGTAATACCAAAATCTGGCGCTCTGCCTGGGATGTTGAATTTCTTTCAATATAGCATGGTTGTGGGGATTTAAATACCTGATTTATAGTTTTTATCATTCTCCTTAGTGCGTTGAAAGTGCTTCTAAGTATGTGACTGATGAAATCAGCAAAAATTTGGAATGGCCTGAATTTAAGAGATACAGATGTGTTACAGAATGATATTTTTTTATAATAGCTGCAATTAATTATCCTGGACCATTGCAATCATTACAATGGACAGTGCTTTTGGGAAAAATATGTAGTTATGTTTATGTAGCGCACCCTAAGAAGCATAGCTGGGGTAGTGCCTTGGCACGAAATTACTCAGGGCAATCTGCTTCAGCACCTTCATCTGCTTAAAGTGATTATTTGTCCCTCCCTTTTCCTCCTAGAGCTTCCTGTGTCTATGGCTTCCTGGACCTCCAGGACTGCTCAGCACCATCTTGCCCATCACACTCTGCCATGTCTGTCTTCCCACAGGGGGTCTTTCTTCTGCCCCCCACTCCCTGGGGCCATGCCATGTCTTTACACCTTTTTGGGGCTGTACCTTCTGTACTTCCGCTACAGTCCCAAGCCTAATGTTAGTCCTTGCTGTTTGTTTATCGAAGAGGTAGGCTCACCCTGCCAGGTGCTGTGGAGAATATTAGTAGGGCAACCCATGGTCTTAAATAAGAGAAAAAGCCAAAAAGCTGCTGCTGTGCCTGGTGAGGTAGAGCTTGTGAGCACCGCCAGCAAGAGAGTTTAGCAGAGCAGTGCACAGCACGCCAGGAACAGAGCACATCCCAGCCTGATCATGAGTTACTACACTCAAGCGTGTGCAAACATTCAGCTCATTAGCAGTCCAGTGTAAACTCCTGTCCCATTATAGTCAGCATCAAAACTCTCCAAACCGCATTAATGGAACTATATTGGCACAAGTTGCCTTCACCAGGAATGGTAGTAAAGAAACAAAGTTTAAAAACAGTTGTTTCATAATAGTGACATTATTTCTCCTTTCTGATATTTTTGACATTGCTTTTCAGGAAAGAAATTCTATGCTTTCCTAGCTTATCAATAAGTAGCTCTGTATAAATTATTCCCATTAATGATGATGTCTTCCTGATTTGGAAACCTCAACCTGAAGCGTGTGATAATGGTTCTGTTAACATTTTTTAACACAATCATTTAACAGGTTTTGTAGCAGTAGCATCAACTACAGCTTGTCAGCCCAGTCATTATTGGGTAAAAAGGTGTGCGGGAATAGCTGGAAGTTGTAGGTCCCCAATCAAGTTTGATCCCACTGTCACTGTGGCAGTGCCCATGTTCTAACTTGGCTTTACCTACCAGGAGTCAGCCAGTCTCTGAAGTCCTGGACCTTGTTTTTAATGGTATCTATTTAAGCTTCCTTGAATCTCTGATGCTGGGTCACTCAATGAGCCGTCTGTGTTGCCTTTAAGGAAAAGCATTGAGTTTAAACCCTTCCCTCTGGAGGGGAAGTCAAATTCTACATCAGAATTAGCAGTGATAGGCTGTGGTCCAGATCTGAGTAACACAGTTTTACAAGAGGCTGGGGCTCTGAAAATCAAAAAACCTGATTTCTTCCTCTGCAAAACTGAACACCTCAGTAGATCTCAAATGCTTCTTCAATAAAACAGGCTGTCCCTGGGCTCCTCTCCATTGCTATAACCTCAGCTGGGCACTAGGGATCTCTTTGCACTTCTCCAACTTTCATTCTGGTCTCTTGCACAATGCTGCCACAGACCCTCCATGTGCCTCCTGGGGACCCTCCATATGCACAGAAATGAAGAGAAGGCTCAGGCTTGGCAGAAGGTAGAGCTGAACAGTTTTTTTCTGCTGATGAAGCAACAAAATGTCACGGAGTGATTTGTTTTTGCCTGAAGAAATGATTGTGGTGTGGCAGGAAAGCAACTGGTGCCAGAAAGTTAATCATCAGCCCTTTTGCACACTTGCTTCCCACACTCTGAAAATTCAATTCTGTATGTTAGTGCAAGCTTCTCATATTGCCATTGCAACCATGAAACCAAATACTCTGAAGTGACCGCTCTGGACTTTACCATAATTTTTGCTGTGATTTGTCTTAACTGTAGTCAAGATGTTGCCAGGTGAATTAAACCACACAGCAGATCACCGCTGAATTGCTCAAATTAAATTACACTTCAATATTCTATTTTGTTATCACACTGAAGTATTAATGACCAAGCTCATCTAGAGATGCTCAAATAGAAAACACTGCCACTTATCACATGGTCATAAAGAGATTATTTGTAGGGAATATATAGTTAAACGCTACAGAAATCCTGACTACTACTTAGAAGATGTCTTTTTGGAAAGGACTGGAAACGCAGGGAAACCTACAAATCTTGTGCGTTGAAAGCTCAAATCCTAATTATTCTTACTTATTGATATCTCATAGCATGATTCCATGCAGCTGAGGAAATAAATCCCTAGCCTCCTTATGAGTCCAAGAATAGCTCTTTCTTCACACAGCAATTGATGAGAGCCTTGCCCAGATTAACGTGAGTGCTTTCTAGAGCACTCTGCTTGGAGGATCTCATCTTTCCAGTATTTGTTATGCTTATCCGAACTTTTGTTTAACTCCTTTGCTCTCTGCGTTTCTCTCTGAAATACCGATTTTGATCAGAGGACAGAAAGAGGGTGGAGTTTTCCAACACTCGAGCCATGGCAGCTTGGACTGCAAGGATTAACGACATCAAGGAAGAGGGCGGCCACTTCTCTAGAATCAAGCACTTCACTGGCACTGCTGGGAGATTTCATAAATGTTCACAGCCATTAGCTAATTACAGACGCTTGAATCTCAGCTTCTCTTTTACAAGGCCTTTCTTTGCCCCTTGCCTTGTTACAGTTTGGACTTCTTGTTAGAAAACATCAATAGTCAAAAAGTTAAGGAAGTTACAAGCCCCATTGATCCATATCACTGTGTCTTGGAGCTAATTACACGATGCTGCTCTATGAGACAATTTGGGAAAGCCCAGGGTATGTTTTCACGGCTGCACAGCCAGAGTCCAAGGAGGTGGGAAGCACATCTGTGGGGTTAAGGTACACACACACACACACACACGCACGCGCACACACACACAGACACGCACACACAGACACACACACACACACACACAGACACATAGACACACAGACAGACACACACACACAGAGACACAGACACACACACCCCCCACCCCCCACCCAGGTTTCAGGTTTATTTCAAAACCCGTCTACCCTAAATAACACAAATTTGGAAAAAGCCTCCAGCTACATTCCTCCTATGCAGCTATAGATGACATCTGCAGCAAGGCAAATATACAAATTAACAATGAAAGTGTATCTCAAATTCCCTGAGACTGGAGGGTTGGCTTTCTTTAGCAAAACTTCAGTTCTCTTTTTCAGATACTGGGAAGAGCTGGATTCAGTTGCAAGTAGCTATTTAGCAGTCGGAGTGCAGTGGTGGATGCTGAATTCAGCCTTAGCGCTGGTCCCACAAACTCACTCCTTCCTCCCATGGGACTTTTCAGTGGCAGGGGTGTCATGCAGTGGGACCACAGGCTCTCCCTCTTGTGCCCTGGATGACATCCGTGTTCTTGTCACATCTTCTTCCTAGAGAAAGTCAGATGCTTGGATTATTTGTTGGGACAGCTCATCTTTCTTCAGTCAGCCAGGCACACAAATGGTGCTGGAAGGGGGAGCGTGAGGTGTTGAACTCAGCTCTGTGCCAGGCTGGACCCAGAACACAATTTCACTTCAAACCAGTTTGAAAGGAGAGCTCACACATCTGAGATGTTCTCAGGACATTTAAATAGGAACAGCTTGAACCTCCCTTGGTAGGCAAAAGTAGGTCAACTAGTATCGTCAGAAGAATAAACATTTGGGTGTAGCAATTTTCTACAGGTGTATGGTATCACTTTCAGTGTCATGACTGGGCAAAATTTGGAGATTTAGCAGTTCTTCCAATCCAGGAAACATGTGGCTTCAGTCATGGTTAATCATACTAACGATGCTGTACAACTTCTCCCTTGCTTGAGGCTAAGACAGGTCTGGAAATCAAGAAATACAGTTCTGTTTCTGATAAGATTTGCCCCTATATTGTGTTTTCTTCATCTGAGATATATGAAGCACTTATTAAATATGAATTAGCTGATCTTGGCAAGGTGTTTTTGAAATAGATGAATACCACTCATATCTTTATGCTGCAAGCTGGGGCAAGGGGAAGCTATACAGACTGACTACTGTCACATATTAGTAGAATCAGGACATCTGTCATTTCATTATAGTTATCTAACAGCAAGTCGTTCTTTAATATTTCATCCATAGGCTTGTGTGCTTTCAGTGAGCAGCTTGTGTGGCTCTTACTGAGCTAGCTTTAAACTAAATAGCTTAGAAGCAAGGTAGCTGTGCTGGTTTTGAAGCCGGGTTTCTGCCCTTTCCCAAATATCCATCATCGAGATGATGGGTTTTGCAGTGGTTGCTGATTTTTCAGTGTCCCAGGTATGTTATTTAAAGTTTCTTTGTGAGTTGCAGACTACATATCTCAGAGCTTCCCATTTACCCATAGCATCTCCAATGGAGATGAAGCAGTTCTTTTCCAGGAATTAATCATATTTTATACTCATCCCAGTAGACTCTAAAGGGAACTCAAAGACTGCAAGAAACTTTCCCATTACAAGAGAGTTTCAGCTCAGAGGTGAAACCCCACAGCTGGCTGGCTGGCTGGCTAGCAGCTCTTCACAGCATCTAAATTTCACAGCTATAATTCTCTGTTTCCAACAGCAACAGTGAAGACACCGGTGAGACTGGCATGCCTTTACCACTTCATCCTCCCAAGTTAAGATTTTACTCAAGATTTTCAGACCTGGATCTCAGACACGGTAGAAATGAAAAAAATGCCGAGCCTGTGTGAGCTTACCATGCCACTTATTTTTATACACAACTTCTGTTGAATTAATTTTCCCCCTGCAGGCCTCATAATAGCTTTCTTGGGCCTCCCACAGACCTTTCTGGGGTCTCTTTTTGCCTCTTTCCCTTCCATGAGCATGGGGTCACCAAACCTGGTGAAGCAACAGTGACAAGTGGCAAGCAGTGCATGTTGTCAGCAGGGCATAAGCCACCAGGCTAACACTGACAGCTGTCGTGCTCATGTATTGCTCCCTGGCTGCACCCTCTTTACAGATCCCTGACATTTCACTCCTGTTGAATTCTTGCACTCTCTGTTTCTCCGAGTCCTTCATTTTTCAGCACAGCTTGTGGAACAGGGAGGAGGGCTGATGGCCCATGGGATTTATGCACAGGATAGAGGTCCTGAAAGCTGCAAAGCATGGAGTTGTGTCAGTGCACAGGAGCTGGTGGGGCTGTCACCCACACTCCTTGGTTTTGTGGGCAAGTGAGGATGCTGCAGCAGGGGCAGAGGAGCAACTGTGGCCACAAGCTGACCCCAGCCTCTCACTGTTGGCACCTTGTTCTTCTTGGTCTCACAGGCAATGCATATATAGGCTCCAGCAGGCAAACAGGACTCTGTGGAGGAAGCTGAGCTCAGGGTTGGGCCTGTCTGTGCAGGACCACCTACATAGTAACCTGTTGAGGCCCTAAGGGAAGGGTCCTAGATGGTGAATGAGCTTGCTTGAAAGGGCAACCAGCCAGGGCTTTAGGGTTTTGACAGAGCAAAAGCAGCACAGCACTGGCCTGAGACAAATGCATCTCACTGTGGAGCAAAAGCCAGGCTCAAGATGTATCACGCATAGGTAACCTGCGCTTTGCAAGACCACCTGGGACTTAGCACAGGGCAGTGCCCATCCTTGGGACTCTGCAGTGGCATGCAGCATGGTGGCCTGCCAGCCCTCTCCTTCAGCATGCTTCGCTGGGGGGGGGGGATGTATCAGGATAGGTATGTCGCTGCCAGCATCCGTGGGGAATCCCAAGCCTAAAACCCCCATGAAAGTATTTTATATCCTCACCTACAGCAATATTGTAAGCTATAAATTTTGCATGTGGTCAGTTTTTCCAGAGCATGTAGGCAGCTGTCAGCTTCCTAATCCTGGATTTATTGGCAGAAATGAGAGGAGAGAGGAGGCTCTCATCAGGGACCAAGAGGACAAGCCTATTCTTGGCACTTCAGAGGACTCACCTGACGGTGGTTAGATGTGCTGGTGTCCCCACAGGCTCCCATGAATGTCAGTCTTCCCAAAGCTGAAGACGATCCACCTCTGCAAGCAACCCCCCTTATGTTTCCAGTACAATCCAGCCCTCAGTTTCCATCCCTTTCTCATACCCACGTACTGAATGGTAATTCAGCAGCAGCACCCTCACAGCTGTTGAGGAGCTCAGGCAGAGAAATCAGCCCAAGCTCTATCTCCTTGCAGGAAACCATTTCCAGGGCAGCGTCTGACCTCTGAAGCAGAAAAGGAAGACTTCGGGAGAACTGGCTGTGATGGGCTACAGTTGCACTCTGCCTGGAATCGAGACACATCGGGAGCCAGCAAACCCCACCTGCCAGAGGTGGAAAACACAAATAAGGGCCTCCAAAGACCCCGGCTTCATTTCTAGGACTCCCCTCGTCCCCATAAACCCTCACTCTCCAATAAAAGCAGCAGTAGAGACTGCAAAATCATGAGCTGGAGTTGCCAGCATTTTCCAGTGTAGCCAGCTGAAAGGTACAGGGGGATTTTGCTCGAGCAGGACAGCAGACCCAGGGTGAATGTGTGGCTCTGTTGACTTGAGAGACACACCTCCACACCTCCAAGCTCTCCCCTCCTGCGGCACGGAAAGAGATCATAGCATTCATCTGCAACACCTTCTTTCTGCTGTGGCAGGAGTCCAAAGTACCATGGAAAGCCATCAGATAATGGTGGTGCTCACAGGTTGTTCCAGCTCCTGGCTTTCCAAATCACAGCTACTGGTGCCAGGCTATGATTTATTATTAAATAAATGAGAGTTTCCTCACTGTCCTCTATGGATTTTAGCATTTCTTTCAGAACAAGAGGATTGTTTTTCTGTTTGTACCTATGAAAAGAAAAAAAATGCCTTGGAGTGCTTTTCTATGAAAGCCAGACAAGAAACCCAGAACTGGTTCCTTACATTATTCACATGCACTCTGCTACCTAAAGACAGTTGAGCTCAAGTGTCTCACATTGTGCAAACATGTGAGTATCTGGCAGAAGCACATAACTTACACATCGCTGGTGTGAGTGAGTGGAACTCTTGCATCCAGCGCAGAGCAACAAGTATTATGCCATATAAATAAGTGACAGCTTTGGAAATGAATTCATTTTAAAAGAGCCTGTCAAGTTGAAACCTAGCCACTTTGCAGAAAGGCATTTCAAAACATTTTCAGGTTGATATCTTCCCTGAATTTTCCCCATCACTCTTAGCATCTCATTTTTGTGTCATTTAAAGTTGCTTCCTCTTGTTCTGTGGTGAAGAATCCACACCAATCCCCCAAAAAGCTACAGAGGATACAGAGAAAAACCAATAATCTGTGCAGATTTACATGATAAGGCAAAACAAGGAGCCGTGTTGTGACTGAGGAAAAACAACAGGAGAAATCCATATGAATAAAGCCGGTCAAATAATGGTTTCAAGAACCGGGAGAGGGAAGGCAGGAGAAGGTGTTAGATGACTTTATTCTTGTAAAACAACTAACATACCTGCAATAGAATTGAGCCTCCTCTGTTTACCAGGACAAGCAACTCCAATCCTGCAGAGCTGTGCTATTTTAATTTCTTAAAGTTATTTTATTTTTTTGTTACTGACTAACAGCACAGTTTGGAGCCACCTTCAACATGTTTTGCCTTGGTGCAGGGAACTGGGTTTTCATGGTGTTGTCTGCAGCAGCACTGGTTCCAGGCAAGAGGGTCTCAAAAGGCTTTTTTGCATTTCCCACTTTGGCTTCCTCCAGAGCTAAAAACCGAGTCTGTTTGAGCATAACTCACAGTTACCTCTTTCAGATCGTCTGTAAAATGTTAATGTACTGTGTTCCCATTTAAAGATCCCCTTGCACTGCAAGAGCCACGTGAAGCAGTCTCTATAGACAGGAGAGCGCCCAAATTAATCTAACGGGGAAGAAGGAGGAATAACGAACCTTTACAAAAGGCACCGTGAAATCCACCCAGTGCAAAAGCCCGTTCGCCGTGTGGGCAGGCGGCACCATCAGCCACGGGCGACACTGTCCACCCTGGTGCCAGAGAGCCGCTCCGTTCCGTTCTGTGAACCAGGCAAGATGTGACTCACGCAGTTTGCTTGCAGAGAAGGAGGACCATCTGCTAGTCATGAGCAGATGACAAATGCACTGCATTGCGTCTTGTCGCTACTTCCAAATTTGTAAGTAAACACATTTTGTAACCTCTCTCAGAATGTTTGAGAGCTTCGATAATGGAAAAGTTTAAATTTATGTAACGCACGGGGGGGAAGGGGGACATGCTTTATTCTGAACGGGGTTCGGAAGCGCCCGCTCCGACCTGCTGCCGGTTCCGACCTGCTGCCGCCCCCGCCGCTGCCGCCCCCGGGCGGGCGCGCCGCTTCCGCGGGGCCAGCGCGGGCGGGCGGCCGGGCCCCGCGCTCCCCGGGAGGCGCCGCTGCGCGGTGCAGCCCCGCCCCCTGCCGGCTGCCCGCCGCCCCGAGCCCGGCCGGCCCCGCCGCCACCGGGACATCGCCGCCCCCCCCCGTGCGGCCGCCCCGCGGCCTTTGCCTGGGGTCGCAGCCCGGCCGCCCGAGCCGTGCCGCTGTCACCGCCAGGCCCCGTCGGCGTCCTGACGCGGGCTGGGGCGGGAGCTGCGGCCTCCCGCAGCGTCCGGGGGCCGCGGGGGCTCCGCACCGGCAGCGGCAGCGGCAGCGGCATCTGCGCCCACGGCCTCTGCGGCTCGAACAGCTCGGCCAAAACTCGAGCTGGTGCCCGTGCACCGAGTTCAGGCTTGCATGGCCAAAGGAGCCTGAGGAATTCAGGCATCTGTATCCACTGGTGCTCAGCTTGAAGGCTGAGAGAAGCAATGCCAGGAGTGACCGGGAAACGCTTGGCTTAGCAAGGGCATTATGTGGTCAAGGTACCTCCATGGGCTTTGAAGGGCAGGAGCCCATGGGAAACAAAAAATTGTGCTAATTACAGCTATGGAAGCCGTACACTGAATGCAGACACAAGGCGGCCCAAAATCACAGGACCATCTTCATCTTACATGAGTCCAGCTCTTACTGCTCTTAGACGTGGTACAGTCTCTATTGAGCGTAACTTCATTGTTTTTAGAGAGGGACTGTCCTTTTCCAATCGATCTCATGCTGAGTAAACCGCTTTGCTCTGAGTCTCTGCCATCTGGACCAGACAGACAGGAGGATGAAGGACTAACCGTGCTGCCTCTGAAAACGGCGAGTGGGGGAGCAGGGTGATGGTGAACCCTGTGGCTGCACAGTTCACATGTTAGCTAGCCCAAGGAAACCCTCTGTTGCTGCTCTGCCTCCTCCATCCCAGCTCTTATGTACTCCATGGTGCATCTGCCTGACCGAATTCCCAACTTTGGTGGCTTTCAGCACCTCTGCTTCTTCTGGGTTTCAGCAATGCTGATCTTCCAAATGCTGGAAGATGATGCAAGATGCCCCAGCCTGCCCTCAGTCTTCTTGGTGTTTGTTCACACCTGAGTGAGGGGAGCAGAGTAGCTAGAGGAAGAAAATCAAGAAATCAGCAAGAGACCTCTGCAGAGCAGCTTGTGAAATCACAAGAAGCGATGCACGGCCCTAGAGGGAAAGCACCTGACACTGGCCATGCACCCAGGAAGCCATCCATCATCCTCGCTTGTTAGCTTGTTGGCTTCTCCTCCTTGCTCAAGTCTTCCTTCTGCAGATGCTTCTCTTCACCCACTCCACTTTCCAGGGACTTCTGCATCTGCTTAGCTCTCCTGCTTCTCCTTGTGTCTTAATGCCACCTCTCTGCAACCTCACCTTCAAGCACAAATTCAAATTCTCTTTCCCTGTCCCTGCTGATTTAGAGACCTGCTTTCCTGCTCCATCTATCCCAGTGGAGGCCTGTCCCCTCTGATGCCACCCAAAAGACACCTCCCCCCTAGCTGAAGCCCAGTATGGTGAGAGCAGAGCTGCTCAGCTGACAGCCCTGGGGCATAGCACACGGCCTCAGGAGCATGCTGCCAGTCCCACAGGCATCTCTAGGAGACATCTTTGGCTCAGACTTCTTCTCACATCCTCAGTGATTTTGTTTTTTTTCTGGATACCGTCTTTACGCTATGGCCTTTCATCTCCTTTCAGCTAAAATTCCTGTGCAGGCTTCTGGCGTTTGGAATCTCAGCTACTCCCACTTCTTTTTCTTTCTGGCCTCGGCAAGCACTGTCTCATCCAACTTGTATCCAGCTCAAACACTGCTATGAGCATCCTTTCCTCATGGGTGGCTTTGGCTCTGCTGCTGCTGCCTCTGCCCCTCTTCCCCTGCTCTGCTATGTGCAGCAGAAGCCCCTTTTCTCTGGTGTCAAGGCCCCCCACTCACTAAACAGATATAATTTCTGCCCTCAGGTAGCTCTTAATACAAGCCTCACTTGCCTACTTGATAGATTTTCAGACAGGCACCTTTCCCATTCACTCCCACCACTCCTCAGGGGTGTGAGACGGGCACACCGTAAACACCCATGCAGCCGCTCCCTTGTCTTCTGTCAAAATCATCATTAAAAGCCTCCAAGATGCTCTCAGAAAATCTTTACTGTGGACTGCCCCAGTGCTGAGCTTATTTCTGATCTGCCAAACACTGCTGTTCTATCATTTCCTTCTGCTTTCCCTTCTCGTTGCCTACTTTGTCACTTCCCATCGCTTCTGCTTCGGTGCTAAGGTCTCCAGCACAGAGCCCGTCTTTTTTCCTTAACCATTCAGAACTCGGTTTGGTGATGTCCTGGACCTTGATTAAGGTTCCTATGAACTATGGTGATATGAACAGTAAATCATTAGGATCGATTCACTGATGCTATACTGTCACTCCAGGCTTTCACTACAGCTCCTGGTAGTAATTTGTGTTTAACTTTGCTTCAGCACCTCAGTTCTGCAGGTAGGATGTGATGTTAGACACTTCTAATCATTGCTGGCATTAAAAGTACTGGTAAATAACCCATAGAAATAAGTGCCATAATTCCTTGTCTCAGAATGAAGATACTGATTTCTCTGGTGTTACATTTTTTAACCCATTTTGCAGAAATTTTATGTAGCTGTTTAACTTTCATTTTCTTCCAGCTGCTAACCCCTCACCTAGTTCAAATGATTCATCCCCACTGCATTCACTGCCCAGGAATGTTGGCTTTCGACAAACTACAGCAAATAATGTAAAATAAACATGAGTGTGCTTTCATCTCACAACAATCTGGGTTAAGTACATATTTCACACACTGCACCACAGGATATGTTAAATTAAAATCAGAACCACCAGATTTAAAAATCCAATGCCAATTCAAACCAATGCAGAGTTATTTCTGTATTCGCTTATAGGCAATAGTGGGCATGAGTAACAGCCATTGCTTTGTTAACCCTAAAATGTGCCGTTTGACAACATTTTTCTCCATTAATTGAGGAAACCCAAGAATTTTTATTTGAAACTACTCTTAGTAGAAATTGCTCATGTGCTGTTGAGTATCCTGATCTCCTTGAACAAACTGGAGAGCCTACAGATAGTTGTATCACCATCTTCCTCTTATTTTAGTTTTCTACATTTTCAAAATTACTTTCAATCACACTCTGAAAAAGCAACCTGGAATGGCTTCCTTGAAATGATAAATGCATTTTTAAATGTCTGCTGCTTCATGCTGCCAGAATCAAGCAGTATGGGTCTTGCAAGTATTCATTTTCCAGTCAAAGGATGTAGAGGAGTTACATTTGAACAATTGAACAATTTTTACTCGTGTAAAAAAAAAGGTTGCGGAGACTGGGATCTGACCGGAAAATATCCATGTACTGGGCAAGACTCAGATTTAACGCACTCTGACTCTAGATTTCCATAGTGTAACGTTTTGTGAATCTAGCTTCTCATTCCAACAACACTAGGATAGGAATCATGCTTGGTTGTTGATTTATTTTGGAGATATGCAGAATAGGCATTATATTTACTTTAGACTTTAAACACAAGACTAGAGATTCCCTAGAATTTAGAAAGGCTCTCTTTCAATGCCATGTTGCTATGTTTAGACTTTAGTGGAGTCTAAAAGTCAGAAATTAAATTCTGGGGCTAGCAAGAGGAAAGGAGAAAATTATTGTAGTTCATCTCTTTTCTTTCTCCATGTTATGGCTTGATGATACTATTGCTTTTCCTCTGCAGTGTCTGCTTGAAGAGATGAACAGGGACATTGTGGGGAGCTTTGCTAATGCACTCCTTTGACAGCAAGACTCGGCTTTCTCCAAGTTGTTTGGAAGGATCTGCACTTATGGGAATGACTGAAGTATCCTGGGGACAGAAAAAGAAACAATTTCATTTTAATAGGTTAATGGTTCCTGGATCCTGAAGGATCTACCACTTGCCAAAACAACTGCTTGCTTTTCTTCTTTCAGCTTTCATGCTGCTGTAAAGCTAGACATCTTTCCCTGACCAAGGAAAAACATTGACCTTTACTGGTATTGACAAATACAGCAGAAGACAAATCCAGATACAAATATTTTCACCCATTGCCACAGAAACTCTTTGAGAGCCATATAGCCCTGTCTGGTCAGCTGAAATGTGAACGCAGTCCCTTGGCTGAGAACGGATGGAAAACCTTTCTCTCACTAACAAAGCAGCACTATGTGCTCTTCCACCCAGCACAGGAGGAGAAACATCTCTATTCCCGCAACCCTGCTTTGTTCCTCTTTTACGTCAGGTTTTGTGTAAGGAGGAAAGTGATGAAGCTTACTCTTAGGACTAGAGGCTGAAGGAGGTGGTGATAAGAAGAACAGAGGAGTTGGTTTTAAAAGATGTGCAGGTTAGGCATTTTATTCTAGCTGAGACTTCAAGAGACAACTGAATGTTTGTATTCCCAGAATTAGAACAGCTTTTTTACAGCTGTACTGCTGTAATTTAGGTTTAGAGCTCAGTTCAAAACCCAGTACTACCACAACTGGCACTGGTAAAGAGAAGAGGGTAAGTAAGCTAGTAGTTTTTCCTCCTTCAAAATTAACAAAATGATAAATGTCAGGATTTTCAAAATTACAGAAAAATTTAGCCTAAGGGATTTTCTCAGTTGACTTCAACAAACTTTGGATCCAGTCCTTGGAGACATTACTACTTCTAGAGCAAAATGTAACAGCAAAGGAGAAAAGCACAGAATTTCATAGCCACTGTAGAGAAGAATTAGATCTTACCACATTCCTGTGGAGGTCTATATACTCAATGAGAATAGCTTTTCAGCTTCTTTCAGTGGCTGAAGCCCTTATTCTCTAATCTCCAGTTGTGCCTATATTACAGGTTAGGGGAGTGGTAGAGCAAGCTTGAGCCAGGAGATGGGGAGCAGAAGCAGGTACATCCTCAGAAGAGAAGGCGGCCAAGGGAGACTGTAGTTCAAGTTTTGGTCCAAGCACTTCTCTTTTCTACTATTGATTGATAAATTATTCATAGTATCTCCACAAACCAGCCCACTACAGAGCTGTATGGAAACCTGCCATGGTAACTTCTTTCCCACCAGACAAAAAAATGTTGATTTGTTAAAAACAAAGTTTTTTATCTAAGTGGGGCAAATTCAGAGAGAATTTATTTTGAAAATCACATTTTTAGAGAAAGTCTTCCAAGAGGGTCTCATCTGAACTTTCTGAAAGCAAATGTTTCGGTTTTTCAGTATGAAAAGACAGTTTACAAGGGTTTGACTTTTGTTTTATAGTACATGAAAGAGAAAATTTTTTTCAAGGTGGAGTAAGAATAATTCATGGGGGTTTTATCAAAATGAAACATTGAGAGCAGTTCAAAAAGGATTTTTTATGGATGTGTTTGAGGGGTTTAGTTCGGTCTCACAGGAAATTTGGGAGAAGAATGGAGTGCCTTTGTTCCATTCTGAGGAAGATAAACTTTTCAAACCCACCGCTTTCCCTGTACACCAAAAAAAATCCAGCTTTCACCCATCCCTGATACTCAGGAGCCTACATCTTTTGCAATGGCAGGGCTGGAGCTGTGCTGTGGGTGCTTGGTGGGAGTATTGCCAAAGAAAAGCACTGTGCTGTCAGGGGAATAGAAACTTCAGCTTGTGGGTAGGAGTGGGTGAGCCTGAGAATTACCCATGCTTGTCTGAAAATTGGCAGCCTGGCTGGAAAGCATCCAGGATCTCCAAGTGCCCAGAGTTTACAGGCCAGCTCAGGAAACAGCCCTCTTTAACAGCTCTGGGACACCCGGGAGGCCTTTTTTGGTTAAGTGCAAACCTTCACTCACACGCACACACCCCACCTTAAGCAGCGATCTAGTCATTCTCAAAGAATGTCTTAAAAATAATTAAATGACTTTACATCATGTTCCAGGAGATTAATTTTTTCTGCCTTGCGTTTCTTAAAGCTACCAGTGTATAAGGTAGCATGTCAAAGTAACAAAAGGTCATACATGGCACTACTTGCTGCCTCCAATGAGGAGAAGTAGCTTGGTACCTTATTACGTCTTTTCTTTGCTAAGGAGAGGAAAGGAGAAAACTGCAACAGTCTTGGTTTGTGCTAGGTAGTATCCCCTGGTCTCTTTAATGCAAGTGCAGGATGGTGCATTTGGGATTGCTTTACCTCCTGGATGATGTGGATGTCTTTCAAACATCTGCTGAACCTTAGAAGTATGTCCTCCTCAGGTAGTATTTGGAGATTCCCTTCATTTGTCCAGTACTTGTAAAAAAACCCCAAACAAACAAAACCAGATTAAAATTGAGGAAAGACTCTAAATAATGCCAGTGTGGTATCACCTGCTGGGCTTGGGAGGCTGTTCTGGTTTTCTTTTCAGTTTTTTCACTTTCATGAGACTTAAATATCCATATTTTAGGAGTATCTCTGCTGAAGAAAAAAAGCGCGTCATCAGCAATAGGCAGAAACAGCTGCTAGAAACAGTTCTTGGAATAACGCACTGCGATTAAATGCCTCTATCAGAAAGGAGGCTGAGTGGTAGGGCAGGTCAGCCAGCACCTGCAGAGAGGTGCCTTCAGGGCAGGCTTGGCTTGTGCGTGGGCAGCGTGGCCGCCCCATCCAGCCTGCCCACAGCGGCCCAGAGCCCTGCACCATGGGTGGTTGGGGTGCTGAGTCCTGTGTCACTGCCCAGCTCCGCTGACGGTGGCCTGGGACCCACACTTCTCTTTCCCTCCCTGTTATGCCACTGTTACAAGCTTTTTTTTTCTTTTTTTCTTCTTTTTTTAATGCTTTTCAAATCAGCTTAACTGCGATTCTCAGGAGAATCTCAACTTTCTTTTCATATTAGGATAATGAAAAATGTAGATGTCGTTTTTGACCACTATTTTGTATCACAACCCTGTGTCTTGGGCACCCCAAACCACAGTACAGATGCGGCTCTAATAAGCTCTCTGGGGCAAGCTGCTAGTCTCCTTGGGTGGAAAAAGGACATAAAGAAGAATAAATACCTTGGGATAAATGAAAAAGCTTTTCCAAATTTTTCTCTCTTTTCTCAAGTGCTTGATGAATAAGATTATCAAGGAGGAAATAGGGACTGAAAGAGAAAATGACAGTCTATGGTCTTTGTGTCAGACTTGGAGTATGAAAGATGAGAAAGGAAAGAAAGAGACAAAAGAAAGGGAAGAAATAATACGAAAATGAATGAAAGAGAGGAAATGGTCAAGATATGAAAAGAAAGTGAGAGACAAAGTGGCTGAGAAAAGGAGAAGAAATTTTGAAGGAAACATGTCAGGCTGCAAAATAGTAGCTGTACATGTCTCTAGTGGAAAATAGTCATTATGGGGCACGTATAAGCAAATATGACATTAAAAATTACACAATAGCAGATAAGTACAGGCTGTGTAGGTCTGGATAGTTCTCCTCCAAATAAGGCAGCTGAAAAGTCAGTGTTCCCTTACTGCAGCTATTGTGAAGCTAAAGTTCACTTGTACTGAAATGTTTCCTTACTTTGTATCATAGCCTGATAAGTGATTTGTTCCACTGGGAGAAAACCTTTTATCACCACAGCCCATGTGTGTTTTGTTGGCACAGTATGTGAAGTCTAATTATTCAATATACTTTTTCAGCTGCTGAGTATTTGTTTGAATTTTTAACAAAGGCAGGGTAAAACAGTGTTTTTGAAAAATTCTAGTTTGCACCTTCTCAGCTCTTCTTCTGCTACTTTGTCTCTCTGTTTACAGCCAAATCCACTTCCTGAAGCAGTGAGGTATTGCCACCCCTAAATCAAAAATCCTTTGAGTGTTTGTAATACCCTGCTCACCCACAGACATACCACTTCTTCCACTGGCCATTCCCACTGCCACTGTGCCAATGGGCTCTGGACAGGCCCTTCAGTCACTTCTGCTTTCATTGAGGGACCGCTGCAGGGACTACGCACGTAGCAGGCACCAAGTGCCATAGCTGCAGTAGTGCAACTGGTTCTCCCAATGCTAGTGCAACCACTGCTTGATGATAGCTTTGACAACACTCTTGCACTTGTTAAACTCCTCCTTTCCTTGATTTCATATGCTGAATGGTAGACAAGGCCATAATCTGTGATCTTCCTACCTTACAAGCATCTTTCAGCCATATGGTTTAACAACCAGGTGTCCTCTTACAACTAAAACTACCTGGCAATGGCACAGAACTTTTCCAAAATGTGCCATGTAAATATGGTGGCTTTTTCAAGGTGGCTTTTTGTTTCCTCCCTACTCTATTTACACAGTTACTTATTTTGCTGGATTTTTTTCTCTTCAGTTCTTGATTAATACAGGCTTTACATTAAAAAGAAATGTTAG
Source organism: Falco cherrug (assembly GCF_023634085.1). Classification (NCBI taxonomy): domain Eukaryota; kingdom Metazoa; phylum Chordata; class Aves; order Falconiformes; family Falconidae; genus Falco; species Falco cherrug. Next base: position 81,354,793 of record NC_073698.1, read on the forward strand.
ACCTTTCCTTTGCCTCTGCAGACATGTGTGCATCTGTTTAAACTGAAGAGCATCACAACTTTCTAGTATAAAGCATGTTATGTTTTATGGTAATACTACATTTGACCGTTTTGACTAGTAGTCTTTGTAACTGAAAAGTACATAGAAGTTGGGCAAAGGTTAGGCAATATGTAAACATCATGCACCAAGAAAGGCTGGTAATAACGGCTGTAAATCACAGACTGGGTAAAAGCTGATGGTGGACTAAGCCGTCATTCAATAAAGAAACAACTTTCTTCCTTTGCACCCCTCAGCATCCCTCCCATTTAATGATGTCTACCACAATCAAAACCATTCCCAAGCTACTGACCACATGTCTTGAGATGTACCCCTAGAAATTTCCTTGGAGATAAGTTGCAGATCAAGATACCAGAGCGCTGGTTGGCTGCAGCTCTATTAAAAATCAGTTAGAGAGGGAAAGTAAGGAGAAATCAATCACACAGCAAAAAAGAGTGTGGCCCAGGGTAGAAACCAGAACCCAAAACTTATTTAGGACAGAAAACTTACTGAAAAGTCTAACCATCATTTCCCAACAAGGAAATGAACTTGTTGTTTGTTCCCACTGGTCCAGGAAGAAAAACAATGCAGGATAAATAAACAGGATCACCCCAAATAAATATTTGCCTCTGAGTGTCAGCGTCAAACCAGCATCATCCTGGAAACAAACTGGCAAGATCCTGAATGTTGTCTCTTCTGCTGGGATGAGGGAAATACTGCATGAAGCCACTGGAAAGCATATGGATTTACGAATACAGAACTGGGACACTGCAATGAAGATCTGTCTTTCCTTAATTTGCAAAAATTCTCAGGTCTAGATAAGAAAATGCCAGTAAGAGAAAGAGAGTAGCCTAAGGTCAGTGTCACTTCTCAAGGTGACATGCCTTCCCCTTTCTCTGAACCAGTGCTGTTGCCCTGTTGAGCTGGCTGGAAAACTAAGGAAATTTTGCCATTTGAAACTGTTTACTTTTCAAACAAAAAGACTTTCAGATTTCCTGCAAAGCAGAAATTTCATAATTCTAGCAGCTGTGGAAAATCCTTAGTGCACTATTCTGAGTCTTCATTTAAAACGTGGTTATGTATTAATACATGGGCTTTCATTTTTCAATTGATTAAAGGCCTGGAAACAGTAGTACTAGTCAGTGACTTGACCATGGACCACTAGCGATCCCTCTGAATCAAGGTCCTTTCCAACCCAAACTATTCTATGATTCTATGATACTTAGTGCAAGCATGTTACGGGCATCTCAGGATGGTGAAAAGGATGAGGATGATGTTCAGTGGGCAGCCAGCAGGCACAGTGGGGTGATGACATTATGCTGCTGAAGGGTCCATCCATCCTTCTGAGCTCCTTTCTGCTAGGGGGCACTGAGAAATCGCAGTGCTGCTTGGTGCGGGAGGTGCAACTCAGATTTGCACAGACATGGAGAAGACATAGGAACACAGATTAGCTACAATTCCTGTAAAAGCTTGAATTTTGACACATCTTTGTATCTCCTCGCTGCCCTCTTCCATAACAAACCTTCTTTTAATCCAGTTATTATATTTTAGAGGTACTAATGGGAAAAGACCTCTTGTGTCACCATTCCTATCCCCCTACTACCACAGGTGACTACATCCTATAAGGATCTTCAAAAAAACCTGCCCAAACTCAACCTTAAAAATGTTCTTTTGAACAACATGGCTTAACACAAATATTGAAACCTGAGGTCATGATATCATTCTGACTACAAGCTTTGAAGTAACCTTTGAAAGTAGTACAAGAGGGCTGTTTTCTGCCATCAGATGACACGTTATTCTGCAATGACATTCGCCTTCTCTCTGAGTGTGGCACACTGCGATTAAGAAGTGTGTTGTTTATCTTCTGCTCACAGTCACTTGTAAAGGTCTTAAATACCTGTGCCAAATGACCAGCCATCCTGCCTATTCTCCACTACATTGTCGTTCAGCTTTATGTGATTTTAACATTCTCGAGCCAAATCTGAATGCGTGGGACAGCACAGTACTTGTTCCAGACACGTTCATGAATGCTGAGGTAGGATTTTATAAGCATCTCTGAAATCCCGTGGTACATTCTGTTATGATCCCTCCACCCAGAAGTTTTATGAAACAGTCAAGTTTCAAGGCCAGGAGTTACCATCACAATCATTTACTCTAACCTCCTGCATAACATCTGCAGTATTTCATCCACTCAATCCCTTAATACCCCTAAGGGAATCACTGTTCCCTCTTACGTGAATGAACTCTCCTGTGCCAAGTAACTTCTGTTTAAAGAAAAAATATTCCTCAAGAAAAAAAAAACAACCAAAACCCAAAAAACGTCCACCCTTGCTTACATCACCTTTCAATATCAAATACCTTCTCTTTACATAAGGGCTAATAAGCTATAAGCAAGCCATTTGCTGACTTCATCAGTAAGTTAAACAAATGGAGCTTCCACTCTGTCTTTGTGAGGTATATTTTTCCACTTATCTGAGGCTTTTTGTGCACCCTCCTTGAACTCCATCTGGTTGGTCACATTCATTATTGAAGAGGATGCCAGAGCAGACACAGCACTACAGTGAAGGTCTTGGAGTCTGGCTCAGCTGAGATACCCAAAATATGGGTGTCTTGCTAAGGCTATCCCAAGGGCCAAACCTCTCGTCTGGAAATCTGTAACACATCTTCTCTGTGCTGCCCATGAGGAGCTGAGAAATACAAACTGTTTCTTTGAACCTCCATGAGGAATCCAGGTAAAAAGCAAAGGTTACAGACCAAAGCTCTGGGGACAGGAACAAGGGAGAGGGCCTGCTTTTGAGGACATTTCTGTCTCGCCAGTCCTGACACAGTTACCTGTTTAGGAGATAGGGTTAATATGTACATTGTCACAGCATTAAGGAGCTGCAGATCAGGGTCAGAGCCCCACTGTGCCAGACATTACAGATCCAAAAGCTAAAGCTGCTCCCTGCTCTGTGAACAACAATTTCTGTCATGTTTTATGCTACAGACTCAGAGTGCTCATAGGGCTTTTGTTTACTGTTTGCCCCACTGTGGTTCAAAGTAAAAATTATAGTAATGATTGACCTAGTTCTTCTGTATTTATTTTAATCAATGCCTTGTCTGCTTTCTTCCAACCCTCCAAGAGTGTTTCTAGTGATACAAAGGGCTTGTGAGATAGGATATCAGAAAGCAAGTTGCCAAGTCTAGCAGACCTGTATATAGTAAAAAGTAACAGTAAAGACTTCTTTTTTTCTTTTCTTTCCTGACCTATATTCATTCCTGACCTATATTAGAAAGATGTGTACAAATATTAATATTATAAGCAAAACAAGGAGGATCAGAAACTTTGTATAGATATTAAAAATAGTGATTTATCACTTCATCAGATTTTACTTCCCTGTCTAATTCTCAGTCACAGCTCTGCTCACCATGCCTGGATAGTAAAGGTGTTCAGTAAAGAAACTGGGACTAAACTCAATAGGAAGCAGTTGTGGAATACTTTTACCACAGAGCAGCTTTGTGAAAGCAGAGGTTGTATTCCTTGATTTCACTGTGGAAAAGCAGTGCTGGGATGTAGATGAGGAAAAGTTATTTGATACATGCTGTTATTCTTTACTTTATTCTCTTAATAATAATGGATATGAATTCAAACTGTGTAACTCTGAGTTTGTTTACAAAGAGGTCAAGGAGTGAAGGAGATGGCATCCCATCTGAGGTTTGACTTACACCGTATAAAGAGATGGGGAAAATGTAACTGAACTTAATTCCTATTTACTATGGTGGATTTTGTTTCTGTTCCTTTCTAGAAACAAAAATGTGGTCTATTGTTATTTAAGAAAGAAAGGCTGTGATAAAAATGATGAAGCAAGAGGTAGAGACCATAACGGGAAGATTCTGGATGCTGATGGCCTCTCTTCCCTAGCTGCTCTCATCACTTTTGGTTTTATCCTGTGAGGAATCAGCTGGACTTAATGCTTCCAGCAAGAGGAGTGAGCCATGGGCTTCTAATGTCTAAACGTCTTCCTCTGAGCTGTACAATGTATGCATTTTTGATCTGTGCATGTACATGTACACACATACAAAGAGAAAGTGAAAGATCATCCCAGCTCTGAAAAGGTAAATTACTAGACAGCTTTGGAACAGCAGAAAGCAAGTAATAAGGGGCCTTGTAATCACATAATTGGTAATCAGTATTACAGAGTGTGATATCTAAAATTTACTCCTATTTTTGCAATGAAATAAACAAGTCACAGAAGAAGCAGCAGCTCCATCATTCTTCTATAAGACAGCATTGGCACTCCAAAGGACATGGTGGCCATGGAGAACTTGGTTTTCATGGTCATTAAGTACACCTGATGAGTGTCAGCACCATTTGTGGTGCCCTGCAGAATACAAAAAATACATTTTAGCTCTCGCTGAAAAGAATTTCATGCAAAGGCCCAAGCCAGAGCCCCCAGGAATTAGTGGGGGGGCTGTGAAGTCAGTCACAAGACTACAGGACTTTCCTAATGTCGAAATACCAGTCCATGAACAGAAGTGACCTGGACTCTCAGGATTGTATAAATCCCACTGAAATTCACCTTAGAAATGCCTCTCTAGGTGTTGCTTCTGAAAATGCTGTGTCCAAGAACAAATGAAGGTGACCCACCCTGTGGAAAGTGTACTGAGGGAACCTCAGGCTCCTTGAATGTCACTGGATTTAGACACCAGATCTTCTAGCCACACAGTGTCCCCAACTTCCTGCTTACAAACTGCTTCAACATTGACTCAGTAGGAATAACACCATCCACTGAATCACCCACCCATCCACAACACCTGCTTCTTCCTTAGCTATTACGCCTTCCCTGGAATGACTCAGTTTAGCTGCTGTGAGCTTGTGGGATGGGAGAAGACCATACCGTAAGACACACGAGCTGAGGGGTATGCAAGGCCCCCTACTAATTACTGGCTTTCTGCAATCTGGGATGCAATAGTCCCTTGTCCACTCCCTGTGACTCTACACAGTTGGGGGTTGTTTTGTAACTTTTCCAGCCCTGCCTATCTGGAACACTTTCCTGCCGAGACACTGACTCACTTCCTCTTTAGGAAGCTCACCCAAAATCCTTTTCACTTGAGCTTATAAACTATTATTAACTCCATCTGTAAAGCAAAACTTTACTCATCAGTAGAGCTAGCTGGGAATTTTCCAGTGATACACACTTTTTTATTGGAAGATGTTGATTTGTTAAAACATAAATCATTTTTAGAAACAGGCCAGTTTTGCTTAGGCTTTCATCAGAAAAATTGCTTGCATCCAGAGAAAAAGAACAGTTCAGCTTAGCCAAGATGCTAGCAGTTAGGTCACTGACATAGCAAAATTGGGCTTTTTGGCAAAATAGGGACCTGAATCTCGTTCCCCTATCCTACACAGTGCCATAGCAACCATCATCTCCTAGGACGGAGCAAGTTCATGGCCTCTCATTGATGCTTTTTGTAATTAAGTGAACTGTCAGTGGCACAAGGACTTGGTCCTGATAGCTGCCCCGTTTTCCATCAGTGCTTAATCCTTAGATGACTGGCACTTCAGGAAACCCATTGCGTTTTTCCTCTTTCTCATTTTCCTGAGAAATTTCAAAAGGTCTCATGTTGTTCCCACTGAGGAGCAGGATGCTTTTAAAATCTTGAAATTTTTCACAGAACAGGAGAACTTAAAAGAAAAATAATCCAGATCAGTTGTCCTTACTGTTTTTACCAATGTTAGTCCCAAGCAGCAGATCACTTTCTTAGCCTTAGAAACACACAGGCTGTAGCCAACATGAAGTGTTTTTCTTAGGACTGATGGGGAATTTCTTTGTGATGTACCTCCATTAGAAAAGAGACCACATCAGTCAAAGTGTTTGCTCTGAAATGCTTCATATTTATTAAATTTCTGATGAATGAAGTGATGGCTTCCTGTGGTTGACAGACACTCCAAATTTGTTAGAACATCGGCACAATTACACATTTGGATATTACTACAGGTAAAACCTGGCCCATTCCCCATGTGTTATGAGCTAAAGAAGCAAGACTCAACTGGCAAGTGTGGCTTTTTTTACTTCGTTTTTCACCCATGGCTCACGATTAATGTCTTTCAGAAGCAGCTTGAGATATTTACTTAAAATCGGATTCTAATATTTAGATAGATATTCAGTAGTTTATTCTGCATCTATATTTCTGTCTCTTTGAAAATATGCCTTTGTTCAGTAAGAGGAATGCCATTGTCATCTGAGCTATACCCCTATTTTGTATTCCTATAGTATTGCTTAGTAGGAATCATGGGGCTAATGGAACTATTCCTACTTGTTTTGGCTTTGTAACCTGCTACTCATCAGGTGTTGAGATTCTGGGCATCTTACAAACTACAGGTTGCTTCCCATCTAACAGCCCGGAAGCCCTGGAACTGCTAAGTGCCATGGTCCTACAAGAGCAATCGTGTGCTGTCCAGCATAGCTGCAAGCACCCATTTGATCAAAACAACCAAAAAGGATGGTACACATCTTTCTGAAAAGCAAATGATTTGGTTGCTATTTAGGCTGGAATAGCCTACTGTATGAGGACACACTTTGTTCTAGTACTGTTTCCTTAACTGTGAGACTCCATAGTGAGAAAGAGCTTCCTTCTTCTAAGAGAACTTCATCATTGAAGAGATCTCATTTCTAGGGAAAATGCTTGTCACCTATTTCTAGAAAAGACATTATTTCGAGAAGGTTTAGCCTTGACCATGTCTGCTTTCCACATATGTCCTGTGGACCCATGTTTACTGCTGGAACAAAGGAACAGGGGAGGGAAATGTCTGTGCAAATGAAAATTTCAACCCGAGAGCAGAGTCTCAAACGGGTTTGACTGCAAAGGAACAGGAAAGAAAAAATCCAAACCAATCTGCCTTTCCCACCCCCTCTATTTGTCAGTTGCTCCCCCTCCTTTAGACTGTCAGATTTCACTCCCATTCTACTGTATGGGCGCATAAATCTTGCCAGAAATGCTTCACTCACTTAACACCTACCTGCTGGAGCTTAGATTCAGAGAGAGGGGGAAAAAAACAACCTCAAACCCTGGCAATTCTTATAAATCACAGTGTTGCTAATCTCTTTTCAAGAGAGTCAAATGTAAAGTCATGTTCCTTCTTGTGAAAACATTACTAGCCTGTGGGTGTCAACACAGCCTTCTTTTCCAAGAAATCTGTTGCATCCCACAGTGACTCTAGAGAAATTGCACTCTGATGACAGTGAAGAGAGGCTGCTAGAAAAACATCACACGCCAATTCCATACAACAGCAACCTCAACAAGCACTTGTTTTTGTAAGATCAGCTCTCTCTAGTTTCACAAAAAGCAGAACTGAACTTCACCAAGACACATTTTAGGGGAGTTGTTTTTACAACGTCATTGTTGCAAGCTCTTTCCCCACCCCAGAATCACATTTTCAGCTTCCTTATTCATTCCATGCCAAGAGACACTACCCCATTTCTTCACGGCTCTCATGAAGAATAAAAAACAACTTCAGCTACCTGGAAGCTACCTTTACACATCTTTCTACACCCTGTCGTCTAACAGTGGAACTATCCTCCTTCCTTGGAGTACACCTCCTCAGCACCAAGTAGGTCAGCCAACGGCAACTACCCTGTTTTGATAAAGGTCATGTGTCCTCCTGATGAAAAGACCATCCCTGGTCCGTCCAACCCTTGCAGAAACCCATCTACTCATGAGATCTCAGGAAGATCCCATGCTGTTTCCCAGATTAGTACCTGGAAGGTGTCCATAGACCATTCGCAGGGAAAGAGCCTTTTCCAGAAAGCATTTTTACAAGAAAAAAAGAGATGCTTTATGAAGAGAGGGTGGAGTCTCGGGCATTTAGCATCCAGAATATTACCAAAAGACAGCACCCATGAAGTACTGTAGTTGCACTTGAAATCACATGGAATGTGTGACTCCCCTACATTAGAAGTTCCTCATTATCAAAACAGGAGCATCCTTCGAATTCATGTGCATGACGAGGAGCACCATAAACTGACTTGAAACCCTCCTAGTTCCTGCATTAACCAGTCTGAATCATTGGAGCTTACAATTTTTTTGTGTGTGTTTTGTTTTTATGTATTCATCTGTTTGGATAGAGAGAAAAGTTCTTAGATCTATTTGTGTGTGTTAGTGTCTAGAGCTTCGACCATAACTTTGCCTTGGCGGTGTTTCTGTCCAAAATAATGACTTGCCGTGCGACAGTTTCGTATGAAGTCATGGGGCTGTTTCAGAATGCTTCACTGTAGCTGACCCTCCCGCTTCCCTCTCAGCAGTTACCCCACTACCAGCATGAAGTCAAGGCACCACCTTTCCAGACTGCCCGGAACAGGCAGTAGCACATGCCACAGTCTGTGTCTGTCAGCCGATGCATGCACACCTTAGGCATGAACAGGCAAAGCTTAATGCCTCACAGCCCTTAATGGGCAAGTTCACTGGCTGACAGATATATGTGTCACCATGTGTTACTTCATTACAAGACAGTTTGTTAAAAAATAAACAAACTTCGAGCTACAAAAAAAATAAAAATAATTAAAAAAATTTGTTCAAATGCAACTATTCATAGGGAAGTAAGTGCCTGCTCAAGAAGAAAAGAGGAGGCAATGAGCTGGTTCCACTTAACACATTGTTCTTCACTTTGACCTCCCAAACAGCTGGAGGAAGAGGCCACCTCCTCCTTCTAAAGCTCACCCTCTCACTTCATTATGTAGTGGGGAGGTCTGAGGAATTGCTGCTTGAACACTGGCTTTGGTAAAACTTCCATATTTTCTCTCTCCTTGTTTGTGTTTCCATCTCTTCCGGGTTGCAGGCTGTACTTCCAAGGCTCGGGAGCAATCAGAGCAAGAGCTGGCTGTGCAAAGTGGCTCAGGGCAACAAACCCACCAGGGACCTCACCAGAGTCCCCACCTCGCAGCATCAGCTGGCACCACTCCCTGGTCGCATCTCACTCTGGCTCCCTCTACGGCGCATCTGTCTTGCAGTCCTCTCCCAAATCAATTTCTACTTTGATGATCTAAAAGTCTGGAACATCTGAAAAACGTTTTCAAAACCCATCAACAATAAGGCAGGAAAAAAGAACAGAAGGAAAAGTTGCTGGAAAATTAATGAACCAACAGATAAAAAAAGCACATACATGTTTTAGAATGACTATTTGAGGGATTGGGGAAAAAAATTCATTTTCTATGAATTGTTTCCTATTAAAAGTTTGTAGCAAATTGTGATCCCAATAATAGCATTGGCAAGCTAGCATCTGTTTTGTTCTGGTTCATTAATCCATTCTGAGAGGTGACAGCCCATATCATGATTTCTTGGCAAGGCAAAGAGGCAGTTCTTTGGGTAAATTGTAGCTCCACTGACATCACATGGTACCATGATAATTTACACCACACAAGGGCCTATTCCACCATCTAAATTCCCTTGCCCATCACATTACAGTTTGTATCCAGGCCAGCTTTCCTTTTGTGGTTAGCATCCTCATCGTTTATTATTTACTCTGTGGCAGAAGCTTGAAGTCGCAATCAGGATGCCATTTGCACAGCGTTAGGTCCTGTGACAACATACACAACGCTATTCCAAAGAGCTTTCGTTCTTATTCTGCTACTATCTGACATATTCCTACACCGAGTCCATCCAAATAGATTTTCACCAAGTGCTTAAATGGCTGAGCTTCGGCCAAGAAGGCACCATAGAATTCCTCACAGTGGCATGCTAGATGAAATGTTAGTATCACCAATTCATCCAATTATTTTTCAGTAGAAGCTGGGGCCAGAAGGGACTTTGTACGTCATTACTCTTGATATTACAGACAATTTTGTTTGGAGTTTGGTTCTGTGGAAAGAAATAATAGTTTGTTTCATTGACAGCAGAGGACAAGTAAAAATTAGTGCATTTTACAGGACATAAAAAAGTCCATTAGAAAATTATGTTTAGAGAGAGACATTTTTCATCATGCAGCACAACTCTTCACCATGTTTCAAAATAAAATATTGATGAAAAGCATATAACTAAATTTACCAAACATTATTTTTTGAGTCATCTGTAAGTTTAGAGAGATTATAAGAGAATAATTCTGGAATGTGATGGAGAAAAGAAGGGGGATAGTAGTAGTTTAAATTATATCTTTTTTTTTTTTTTTTTTTTTGTCTCTGCTTACTGAAGGAGTTAATAATGGCTTACAATAAGTTGATTTTGGTAATGATTCACTTCCATGCTTTAGTTCACTTCTTGCTCCTGTCAAACTGAATTTCAGCCCAAATCCAAACCATAAATATGGGCACCTGAGGAATTCTGGATTGCTTGAGATCTGTATTCAGATCTCAGTTCTGTATATGAGCCAGGACAAAAATCTAGATCTGAATGCCCTCAAATGCTACTGCTCTGCTTGTGGGTCCACCTATCCTCAGCTGGGACTTCTCTCCACTGGAAAGCCAATTATTATTCAGGGAACAAGGGGAGGTCGATCTCCTCAAAAATACTTACAAAATGACAGTTGAAAATCTTGAAATGTTTCCTGAATGCTTGTGGAATCTGCCTGGAAGAGACTCTCTAAACAGAACTACCCATGAATCCAAAATCCCTTTAAATTTTTGTTGTAACTCAAGTTAAATTTCTGGGTTATTCAAATTTATGCAAAATTGAGATAAACTTCCAAGATTCAGTCACTTTTAATAGCATGGGATACAGACTTCTCAAACCTGCTGTGAAAGCTGAAACCTGGGCCAGCTTTTTATCCACAAGCTGAACTTCACATCAGTAAAAAGTACATCGTTCTTTTCTCTCACTTCCTATACTGTTTAAGGAAAAGAAAGATAATACAGGAATATCCAGGACAGCCAGAAAAATTGTTTCTAAAAAACACAGTCCTTTCTCATGCTGGCACTTCCATTTCAATCAGATGCTTTGTTTTACACGTTTACCAGCTTGCGTACATTTGCCAAATCTACATGGAGGGATACACAGTCTCTTTACCAGCAGGGTTAACTTCAGAGGTGACCCAGGAACCTGCTCAGCCAAGCCCTTGCCTGCAAGTCAGAGGCTGAGGATGGCTGTATTGGCACCTTAACCCATACCAAGCCACCGCTGCCAACTCCACACAGGATTTTTCTAACTCCCTGTTCCAAAAGAAATGTCTCCAGCCAAAATTCCCTCCTGGCCTGCAAATATGTTCAGGCATACACCTCCGTGCTGTAAATGAAATATCTGGCGTATTGCAAAACCATACTGAAGGAGCCAACTGGAACAGAGCAGAGCTAGCACTGGGAGAAGGTGTTTGAGCTGTTGAATTTAGTGACTACGCATATGTCATATCCAAAGGAGCATTATACATTTCACTTCAATAGTCATGTTGGTGGGTATCAATTTATCACCTGGTCTTTTGATACCCAGTAATGGATATTTTGAGGAGGACTTCTTGCCTTATGTGGAAGGCAACTATCTGTTATCCTGCTTGCAAAGGAAAACAAAGTCCTTGTGCCATCCACTGACTTCAACAATAAAAGATATAAGGGACGTGAAGTGTCCTGTTTAGTTCCAACAACATAGCTATTGTGCCCTGACCACATCTTTTTAAGTCCAGGCCAAAGAAAGTGGGACCAGCCTTTGAAATTTCTAATGAACGCCAGTCAAAAGACCGCAGGTTATACATGCCTTTGGATACAAAAAACATTTCTAAAGGGGCTGGTATGAACAGTTTAAAATTCGGTATTATGCTTTCCTGCTTTCTAGATTTCAGCACTTTCTAAGGGGCCACATTAGTAAGGAGGAAGAAACCAGAGAGAATTAAAATTAAGTAGCACGGATTTTGCATGTTTCTTAATGAACTAGGAGAGCGACCAAACACCATGCCATTTGGGGCAATGACAAGACCAAAGCATGAAACCATGAACTTTCATTCTAAGAGTCAGTTGTTACTGAGAACTGCCTGAGTCAGTGACAACAGTCTGATTTCTGATCTTTGGTATACATGCATTCAGTTTTATTCCAATGTCATACATGAGGTATTACCTAAAAGTAGCCTGAAATAATGAAGTAATCCTAAATCTCCTCAGATAGCAGTAGCAGAGTATCTAGAAGTCCTGAAATGCTGTGCAAGGTTTATAAGGCACTGTATCAAACTTTTAGTGGCAGAATTTAATATTACCATCATTTTCCTCCAGATTTTACTCTCTTAAGAAGTTGGCAAACAAAAGAAGAAATGAAGGCTGGATGATTCCTCAGGAATCATTGGTCTATTATTTTCCTGAGGGCATGACTGTTTACACCCAACAGACATCTGTCTGATCTGGTATCAAGAATCCCCAGCTATAAAGAATCTATTAAGCTTTTGTGGAACTCAGCACACGGTGATGCAAATTAAATTCATAAATGTGAAGAGCATCTCTAAGGTCCCAGATGCCTAGGAGCACACAACTGTGTAGCAAATTATGGGAGGTAGCACCTGACCATGTAAGACACGAGGGTCCTTCCTGAGAACAATTCATACTTGCAGCTGAGCCTTGCAGGCAGAAGATATTCCTTCTACTGCGTCCCAAATAGGCAGCTCTTCCCCTCTCATAAGCCTGAGCATGAAGCAAGGAAAAAAGCTTTTAAGAGGGGAGGAAAAGGAACACGGCATCAGCTTGGGAAAACATAGCCACTTTGTATGGGTAAATAACAGGCTTCCCTGGGCCATCCTTACAAGCAGTCCGTTAACTTAATTTCATACTTTTCATGTGCGGGTGCCCAACAGACGAAAGCAACTTCTACACATGGGAAGCTTGCATGGGCTCCCCATTGCTTAGAAAGAAACTCTTCTATCCCAGGTGCTTTTCAGACCCCACTGTAGTCCTTTGGGATCTCACTTCTAGCTCTGACACTTTCCCTATGGGCGTGCAGTTTGCTGTGATCTGCCCATGTGAAGTCTCCACATTCGGGTTTTCCCTTCATTCACCGGCAAGGAGAGCAAAGGACACGTTTCTCCTTGGAGCTCCTGCCTACAAGATTTACTATCTAGAATACGTCTGGAATTTTTTCCTCATTTGCCACCAGGTCCTTTACACTTTAGGTACTGTGCTGTCATCTGAGTGCCCAAGGCCAAGCCTGCTGTGATGCATTTTACATGATAAACAAAATGAAGAGCCTTTGGTGGAGCAGCCTCCTCAGGAGAAAGCACCAGGACTTTTCTAAAATCCTTGGGCAACTATTGCCAGATCCTATAGCAGACTGCAGGCCCAGCAGGAATCTGTTAATCTGCGAAATTTTGGGCTACAGTGTTAGGGGACAGCTAGGGATGGCTGCTTCCTAAGGAAGGAGAGCCAGGAGCCTAGCCTCATAGCAAGGCATGCATCAGCTCCGGGGCTCATTGCACTCACTGTGCAGTTCCCTGGCCAGGCAGAAAAATAACCTATTAAAAAGAAAGAAAAGCATAGCTGTTTCCTGACCGAAGGAGCTGAGTTAATTCATGGCAGTGGCTGAAGAGCACAAAGGAAGGGCCAAGACCATGCAGACAGGAGTGGGGATGGGGTATGGCATGAGTAGAGGAGGAGGAAGAAGGATGCAGGAGGTGTTCTTGGAGGTGACAAACCATAATATTGGTTCACCTGCTGTAAGTGAGCTCATGTTGATCACATGTTGTGCTATGTAGCAGGCGAAACCCTGGCTAGCAGCTATATGGAAATGGAAGCTACACATCCTACCCTGTTTAGCCCTGTGTAATAGCATGAGATGTCTCCTCTCTGAAGCATCTTTGTGCTTACAGTTAGATAAAAAGCAGTCCTACGCTTGTTCTTTCCCTTTTTACCTACTGATGGGAGTAAAGAGTTTTTTATCTCTCGAGCTCCAAATCACTGTGCTTATGATAAATCTATCAAACTCCACTTTAAGAAAATGCAAGACATAGGAAGTGTTCACAACAGTCAAGAGAGATAGATTATCACATCAGACAGTCTTGGCAATATTTATAATTTTCCATGCATTTATAAATTTCATGTGGTAAGCTGACTTACTATACAACCCAGAAAAAACAAGTTGGCCCAGCTTGGAAAGATCTCATACGCTTCAAGGTATTTGTCTAGGCTCACCGAGCTCATTTTTGGTTTTGCTTTAGAATTCTACAAGGACACAGAACTAACCACACACCAGCTATTTAAGATGAGGCAATGTGGTATTTAAAAGTTTAATATTGTAATCTTATACCCGTAACTTGGGCCTGCTCACCCTAATATACTTTCCTTGGAGAGATCTTTTATAATCATCTTTGGGAACTGCATATATGCTGTGCATGAATCTTGTCTTTAATCTTGCATGTTCTATTCAATTTTTAAAAGCTAAAAATAAGTAATAATTCTACATGTTTAAGGACAATATAAGCCCAAATATATATTAAAAAAGAAAAAAAAAAACCTGCAGGAAAATACCCAAGCAGATGAATAATGCCAACATATATAGAAATGAGATAATATTTTCAGCTTAGTGGTTTTTTACTGTTTTATTATGAGAGTACAGGTAGAGGTTTAATACTCTTTCACATAGGTTTTATGCTTTTTGGTACATGACTGACAAAACACTCCTTCAAGAGAATGAAATGAAAACTGTTTTGTTTTTCTTTGTAGCACAGTCTCTTTATTCTTGCTAAAGCACATTACGATGGAGAGTAAATATTTTTGTCTGATTAGTTGGCCAAGTTTGCAACAAGATCTGGATCCTGTCCCTGCCAGGTGAGTTTCTGAACCTGCTAGGGTCAAACCCCCAGCTGATGCAGAGAGCTAGAAACTAGTCATGCTGAAGGCAGTCGCCACCCCATGCCATTTTTCCAGAACAGCAGGTAAGTAGCTACATATCCATGGCACACGTGGAGTCCTGGTTTCATCCCCAGATGATTTCCTTTGCAGCTTTGCCTGAGGAACTGTGTGTCTCCTGCCCTGCCTAGTCTCCCCTCCTCTTTTTCCTTCTCTCCCAAGCCCTGATGAAGCACCATGTTTCTGTGCAAAGCACACTCCTGTTTTTTCCCCCTGAAGCATACCAAGTGCAACATAATTCGTTTCCTTCATTCAGTTCAGGAGGAGCATCAAGTGAGAACCTCAAAGAGCTCCATATGTTTAGCCTGTCAAAGAGAAGATTGAATACTGTTTTATCATGAGTACCTTATGTACTTTAATGGAGTAGAAGCCAAACATGAATCAGTATCTGGGAGTTAAATCTGGAAAAACTGAAATGAGAAGTAAGGCACAGTGTTTTAAGATAATGATTAATGATTTGCACAAACTACCACCTGAAGAGGTGAATCCCTTATCTCAAGCCCAGGTGCCTTTCCGGAAGACATGCTTTAGGCAAATACAAGATGTGGAACCCAGGTTAAGGGCAGCTGGGTGAAATTCTTTGGAAGTCAGACTACTAGTTTATTTGGCCTTGAAGTGCAGATATCTACTAATCGCTTGGGTTTAAAATGTATTTAACTTGAATACAAAGGATTCAAGGCAGAAAAATATGCTAAAAGATTAAAAAGTCAATTCATACTTTATACCATTCAAGGCTGGTAAGCCACAAGAAAAGATGATAATATTCTCTTCACCATGGAAACACAAATACACTAAAGAAATCAAAATGTTGGTTGTTGTGTGATAGAAGAAAAAATGGGACATGAGGGCTGTGAAGTGAGTTGTTAAAAATAATAATAAAAAAAAGTAAAAAGAAAGAGTTTGGGAAATCTGGGTGACTTTGTTACAGACAGAACATATAAGGACCCAAGGACTCAGTTTGTAAAACGCATCCTGTAGTCACAATGGGAGGAAGGCAGTGAAAGACGCATTTTTAGGGAAAGATACTGTTAAACTCCAAAGACCACATTCAGAAATCCAGGCATGCAACAGCAAGTCAAGGAGGAAGGTTGTAAGGTTGCATGGCAAAATGGAAGATGATGAAAAAACAAAAATCAAGCTATCAAAAAAGTTGGGTCAGCAGTTATTAGATTAAAAATTTTATGCCATTTCACAAATCTGAACTGATTTTATAAACATTCACTTCTCACGTGACAGTGGAAGGACAACAACATGAGGTTGTTGGTGACCATTTTTCAACTTGGCGACATTTTCTGTTGCTAGGACACAAAATTATTATTAGAAATAAATGCGTAAACTGACTATTTCACTGTGCGTACAGAAATCAATGCCACAAACATGAGGAACTACATACAGAGAAGGACAGTAATAAATTCACAGCTCCTGTTTTGGTTTCTGGGAGATCAAGGTCCCAGCTCCTGCTCCAACCCCTATTCCCAAACACCCTTAAGCAGATGTTTTGACTGGGAAAGACCTATGTGAATTCAGCCCCCTACAGTGCAAGCATCTATATATGAGAAAAATATTTGGATTCCCTTTACCGTTGATGGGGAGACAGACACTGCGGCATGTCTCAGCTTATTTACATGCCTGAAAAAGGTCAGACAAGTTGTGGCCAAGAAGCGTCTCTGTGGCTTTGCTGACCCTAGAGTCTAGATGAGACATAGAAAGTTGAGCAGGATGAATCCTGCACTTAGTCTCTGTTCTTCAAATCCTTAGACAGCAGTATTTCTACATCTCACTGAAAGATCACTAGGCTAAGTCCACAAACAACTGTGAGAATGTTGCTGAGCTGAGGCTGGTGAAGCAGGGTGCTGCTGACACCACGAGAGGAAGGAAACTGGAGCTAGCAGTTCTCAGAAAGAGATGGATCACTACCCATTTATTACCCTATATGCCTGAAATCTTTTGGCCTATAAATTATGAAATTGTACAGTCTCATTTCTCTCCAGCAACTCCAGACTTCCAAAGGAAGTTGATGGCAGCTTGTCTCTAATAGTCCTCAATTTCCAGTACATTTTTGCTCTACCTTGTAAAATATTTTTCTTCCTCATACAGATCATCTTCATCCTCTTGGATACTGTTTCTTCTCTCCCTGGATAAATCAGGAATAAGTTGGAGTAAGTAAGGGCTGAAGCCCCTTTTGCTCTCAGCAGCTTCTGAGAGGGCTTCCCAAGGTCGCAGGACACTGCAGCCTGTCACTAAGGGATAACGGGAACTAGGTAAGTATCTTCTGCTTTGCTTTTGTTTTTTCTTCTCAGAAAAAAGCGGCTGCTTTTTTTTTTTTTTTTTTTTTTTCTTCCTTAAAGCAACCACAGTAGTTAGCCAATATTGAGTACCTCAAGGGTTGTTTCTATTGGGAAAAAAAGCTGGTGCTGGAGCTGGGTGCTTTGTGCAAGGCTCTTTATTGAAAGAGGATGTCAGGAGCCCCATTTCCCTGAACTCAGCATGGATGGACAATAGGACACGGTTTCTATTTGAAGACTCTTTTCAGCCATCACAGTCCGTAACACAAGTTCTTTTTTCCCTTGGTCTCTCTCTCTCTTCACAGCTTTATCTTAACAGCAGATGACAAGTAATTTTTTGGTGTGTCCTCATTTTCCATCTCTCTATTTCTTTTGCTGCAGACAGGACACGCACACTCGGCTAGTATGTATTAATTCAGTCCCTAGATCTTTTTATTCTCTGTGTTCCATTCAGACTACCATTTAGATGGGTTTCTCCCATCAGGAATAAAGAGGGCATTAATTTTTCCAATGTTTCACTGACTAGAAGGTATTATTCTCACCAGATTCAAAGCAGAGATGTGACTGCACATGGGTCAAGGACAAGTTATGCTGAGGGCCATTCACTCATCAAGATTGTAACACCTCAGCTCGAACTTCCTCAGCCTCTCCACTTGACTTGCTGGCACGTGCAATGACAAACCATGAGGGCAAGTTTGTTTCCTAATGCAGATGAGTTCCAAGCCAAAAGCTTCATTTTCCGAAAGCTGTGTCATAGCAGTTTATGTCCACTTGAGATGCAACTCTCTCTCTTAAGGGTGCAAAGTCAAAAAAGTGCAATAGTTCTCCCAAACGTGAAAAAGAATTTATATGAAAATGCTGAAGTACTTATGCAGTTCTCTTTCTATACCAAAAAGACTACGTTATTTTGTTGTTAAATTGCTTGTTCTCATGCGGTATGGCTTATACCTGATTTCATCCCAGCTCACTGTTCTGGAAGGCTATGCATAAAGGACAGGCAGGCAGTAAGTAGATCATCAGCAACTCATAAGATAATGTGAGACACGGTACACAACAAAGCATATACAAAAGCTTCAGTTCAGTTCCTATCTGACCAGATCACTGCTTGCTTTGTTGTTTGTTTTCCAGGTTGGGTTGCAAATAGTTTTTTTTCCTGTCAAACCGAGCCTCCACATTTAAAGAGCCTCCTAAATCAGACCTGTGATAGACTAGCATATAAAACTGAACAGTCCAAATACAATTTTCTAAAAATGAGGTCAGAGAAATCCTGTCTATGAAGAGGGTCAAACAGTGGAGAGAACAGAAGGGGCGGGGGGGGGGGGGGGGGGAGCTGGGAAGAGTATGGACATCTTTCCTGTTCTCATTTAGCCTGAATAAGAAATCAGGGAGGGGAGGAGGGAGGGACGAGTAAGACAGAACTAGAACAAAACTATTTCAGGCACCTTTATGACTGACAATCTTTATTATTTACATATAAAACCAGACTGGACAAAGCACTAAAAATACACTGTATCTCATTGGGAACAATCCTATACCAGCAGGGAAATGTAGCCGTTGACATAAGTGGCCTTTTTCTATCATTAGCCTCTATGATTCCATACCCATTTCATCCACAGCATGCATGCTTCTTACAAGTCTCTCTGTAATAATAGTACCAGAAATACAAACGACTGTAGTGCTCATTTTCTACCCTACTGAGGAATTGGCACTTTTTAATACTTGTCATATTGGTATGGACATTGATGACAGACACCCTGATGCTCCTCTCTATTCCACCAGTTTTATACCAGCATAATTCAAGCAGAAAAAAATGTACAAGTAGAATGCAGGTTTTGGGGTGATTTCTACAGACAAGAACAGATGACACATTGTGCTACAAAACTCCCAGAGAAGATAAGCACTGTTATCTGCCATTGATATAACACGACTTACCCATTAAACAACTGCCTTGACTTTTCCACCTTCTCCCAGTTCTCCAGGTCTGGAGTTACCTGTCTTGATTATACTAAAGATGCCTTGTCAATCTTGCAGCAGAAACTATTTTTACAGGGCAAATTCCCCTGACCTGCTAATAATAGGGAATCTTCATTACCAAAAGTATGAGTCCTATGAAGAGTTTCAGTTAACACCAGATTAGTCCTTCACTCTCTTGGAAGGTAGAAGGCCATACAGGCCACCTACTGTAGGTTTTGAACCCTACAGAACATTTGAATATCATATGCTGTCTTTCCCTTTTGAGGTCACCACTTAGCAGGAGACTCCAGCTTGTCTAAGTATGTGAATACTCTTAACTGAAGACAAAATACTCAGGAACTTTGTTCAATCAGTCTTTTGTTCCAGCCTCTTCCCACTGTGGTAGTCCAGAGATCACCTGTGATGTGGCTTTCTGATTTCTCTGTATTATTAGAAGAACTCACCTGGCATGACATGCAGATCTGTGTCAGCCAAGTATTGTCTAGGTTGACATTCCTCTGCATGCATTCAGCTTCTCATCGCAGGCTTGTGGCTTTGTTGTTTAGTGTGGCCGTCATCAGGGAGAGGGGGACCTTGGGCTTGGCTGGCCCACATCTCTTATTGCAGGTGCTCTTGCAGGACGTTGTGAAGTCCAAAGGTCAATCCAAATACAAATGATGGTCTCAGAAATATTTGTAATTCCAAACCAGCATCATTTCAACTTGAAGAGATATGTTCTATGCACAGACTGCCCAAGAGCTCTTTTCTCCCCTTCCCTCAACTGGAAAAGGGTAACAGTTATGTCAGAGTTGGAGTAGGTTGCCCGTAACACATTAATCATGAATTCACTTCAGTTGTTTCTGACCCAGTTATATCAATTTAAAGAGAGAATAAAGACTACTCCTTATGAAAGCGTACGCTTCCTACTCAAGCTGTCTAGTCTGCAATGTTTAACATTCAACTTGACTGATGATTATTGCAGCACTATGTGCATGGATGGGTGTATCGAATGCCTGCCGCTTCCTCCACGTGCGTTTTGGATTCTGGGCACCCGTCATGCCATGGCTTAACAGTGGAAGCAGTGGCCAAGGCAGCTTGCGCAAAAGTCCTGAAACAACGTATTTTACAAGCTGAAATATGAAGTGGTAACTTCAGGAAGTTTGTTCATGCTTTGGGATAGGTGAATGAGGGAGGAAAAAAGTGTATGGGTACAGGACAAGTGGATTATTTAAGCCAACAGTCCAGAAATGCAAAAGGACATCAGGTCTCAGGAAGAGCCTGAACTGGACTTTATTCCTTCATCATCAACCACAATAGTGTGGGTGTTCTGAAAGCTACGAAGTCCTGAATTTTGACAGGAAATTTTAGGCTACCACAAAAAAAATCTGTTCAAATTCATCTTCACCAACACTTCCATAATTTAACAACTTGCCAGTTGTATAATAAAATGAAACTGGGCATGTTGCCTTATGTTTGGCACTTTGGTTTATTTGCAATTTGCATAGGTGCACAAAGATCATTGGGCAATGATGGAGGAGAAATTCACACTGCTATTGCAGGTTCTTAGATTATTGGTATTCTTGGACAACTGACGTAATGTCACACGAAAGCTGAGAGAGCCAGAGGGCTTTTTAAAATCTGATTTTCTAAGCTAACGAGGTTTGTGTTTGTCCACTGTATGTGTCTTCTTAATTATGTACAAATATGAGTACCTGGTGATACTTTTTAAATCTGTTCACTGATTTACAAGGAAAAAATCTAAAAGGAAGAGGGGAAGAGATGTCAAAGATACAAATTTCAGCCAAATCCATTAAAACAGGCAGACAAAGAGCATTACAATCTAGGGGGGAGGGGCGGGGAGCAAGAAAGGGCAAGGGGAAGAGGAAGAATGAAAGACAGATTTTAAATGTCTAGTTATGGGGAAAACTTCAGTTACAGTTCATATCTTTGTAAAAATTAAGTTGATCAAACCCAAAATAAAACCCACAGTTAGCTAGACTTCCTTTATTTCAGTGCTTGGGGAGTTACTTGGGGGTTTGGTTTCTTTATGCAATGACATTTTCCTGCACAGTATTCCTGACACATATTACTCAGCTACATATAAAGGGGCTTAAACAATAGAGACTGGAATATTTAGTGGATAAATTTAGAAGTGATGGAGGGATTCTGCTGTACCAATTGGACTTCACCATCTCCCTTCCCTTGGCATCTAGAGAAAACTCCATTAGAAAAGCAAGAAAGCATGACAAAGTAAACCACAATTTTTCCCCCACTGAGAGCTTCAGACATATAAATGAGTTCTTGCCAGATAGCAAGTGAGATTGTATCATTTCCAAACAACTGACTCAAAAAAGCCCCACCTAACACAGGCACCTTGAGAGTCTTCTCAGATTCAAAATTGCAGAGATCATTTTGCAAAAGTAAACTTTGCTCTTGGGTTACAAATGTTTATGCCAAATTTCAGTTTCAAATGCTTTTGCATGTGTGTGAGTATGTGCGAAATTATTAATCCTTGAAAGCAGGAATTCATAATAATGGAGTTATTGACATTTTCTTGGCTCTAACTTTACAGATGTGATGCTGAGAACAAGAAATATTCCCACTGTTCGATGAAAGGGGTCCCCAGGAAAGACTAGCAGTAATCATTCTTCAAGCAGAAGATGTTTTCTGTCATCTGGTTCTTGACAACTATAAAGGTCTTAATCTGATTTTTTTACACTATTTCTACACTATAAGAGATGGCATGATATATCACACAGTTTTCAATGAAATCCATATACATAGTGATGAGATTATAAACAAAGTATGTACACAAATGTTTGTGTTTTAAGCAGCATTGTGAAGTAGAGGTTCACAACTGCACTTGTTGGCCTTGGTTAATGCAGAAACATCATTGCTAGTGCAGTAGCTGAAGTGTTTCGGAGACAAATGTCAATATTCAGGCAGAGGATGAAACCGGTATTTGTTTGCTAGCATAGAAGAACTGTTATTAAAAGCTACCAAAGTTAAATGCTAGCACTTCTTTTTTTCCTCAGTTATGTCAAACTAAGCTATTTGAAAACAGAAATACCGGCAATACAGTGTGATACTCATTACCAAGTGTGGAAGATCTCTAAATGAAGCACCAGCACTACCTCGGAAAGCAGGGAAGTTGAAGAGCCCTGGCAGGATACGGTCCTTTCCCTTGAGCTCACAGCCAAGCTCCGTTCTCCTGTTCCTCTGCAATGGCAATGAGTTTGGGGCCCACCAGGAAAGGATCAGAAAAAGTAACCAGTGAAACTTTCATTGTTGGGGGAAACAAAAGCCTTGGAAATGTCTTTCCTTTGCAACACAGTGTGGTTCAGTGACCCCTGAGCTAAGACTGGTGCAAGTCAGACAGCCCAGCACCTTTCTCAGTGGGGATAACAGCTTAGCCCCACACAGGCAAGGCACCAGACTCAAGCTATTAGGCTTTCACCAGCAGGACTGCAATGATGCAGCTGTGCTGCTTCCCATCCAGAGGCAGCAGGGCTGCCAGCACCTCTGCAGCGAGCTCCGAGCAGTGAGTGTCTCTGATGTGCTCACGGTCTCAGGGCACAAAGGTATTCTGCACACCCCAAGAACATGGGTCAATGACGTGCTCTGATGTGGAGAGTGGAGATCATTCCCTTCCCTTCCCCTCTTCTTTAGGTCTGCCCATTTCATAACCACTTAGGAGGAAGATGATAAACACAAGCCACACAAACCCTGGAGCTACTGAGCCAATAAGTAAAGAACGTACCAATCCAACACTCTGCAACTGAACATTTCTTTTTCTGTTTTCTTCTTATTCAAGCCGTTTTTATATTCTGACCTGAATCAGCATGGGCTCCCTCATTATCATCTCTTAAGTTCCCAGAAAAGTGCTTTCCTCTGCTCTCCTTTCTGCAGGATTACAGCCATTCAGCCACATGGAATCCATTGCCTGCCGGGTTGCAACATGAGACAGGGCAGCACCAGACAGAGAGTCAAAAATAAAAACTGATAAAGTTATAACTGCCAATGTTTGCATTAACAAATCTGTAGTGAGGATGAATCTTCATAACCATACCTCAGTACTCGAAGATTATGCATATGTTTGAAAAGTAGGTTTGACCCTCTGGCCATTCCTCCCTGACAATCTGTACTGCAGAATTGCAGCAATTTTTACGGGTACAAAGACCTGAACTGCATCATAGCAGACCTGTTTGCAAGCAAGTGACCACACTGGGAAGTGTGAGTTTCAGGCTATCTAATGACTGTATCAGCACGGATGTGTCATTGCTGTTCTCACAAGGCATCACAGAGCCTTGTCAAAGTCATGTGAGAGTGAGTGAGAAATCAGCTGAATCTAATCAGAAGGAATGGGATAATTAATACGAACTCTGTAAGGAACTGTTTGTAAAGTGATATGCAGGGTTCTCTGTTTAGCGGCTCATTATTCAATGAAGCCCTAGTAAAGCTTCACTGTCTCCACAGAGCACAATGCAAACAGAAAAACAGCTTCATTTTCCCCATCCTGTCACTGTAGTCCGTAATTTAAGCTGATCATACTTTTCCATTTTTCACAGAACTTTTCCGCAATGTGAGTAGGGGCATCTAAACTGTTATTAAAATGTGCTAGCTGAGGAAATGAAGGCAAGCTGGCTGGAGAGGGCAGCCCCACTGCTTTGTGGCTTCTCCTGAATCTGCTCAAAGCGTGAGGAAGCAAGCAGATAATAACAGTTTTCGGGTGAGACACGGAAAGTATTGGTGAGACAAGTTCTGCAAAATATTTCAAGCTCACTTGGGGATGTTTTCTTAGAAAGTAGCTTGCTCTGAGATAACCAGATAAACCCAGCATTGGCAGGATATGTGGATTCTCTACCACCCCATGACACCACACTGGATGCAAAGGGAAATTTCAGTCAGCAGAAGAGAGGGAGGAAGAAGCATCAAGCTGGCTGCTGCCAAAGGAATAGTTCCAACATGACATGATATACTGCTGCTGTCACAAGCCAACCAGTACTGCTTCTGCCCCACCATCCACCTTAAAGCATGGTAAATACTCTTCCTTTCCCTACTGCCAAGGACTTGTTTGCTAATGGACTGCTGACAGATGGGTGAGAACATTTGTTTTATTTTTCTCCCTTTTCTTTATTGCTAGAAAAAAATCCCCAAACCATTGGGAAGAAACAAATGTCATCCATTCATTCATTTCTCTGCAGTCTAAGGAAATACAGGCAACCCCCTGTGGATTTAAATAGCCTATTTCAATTTAAAAAAAAACAAACCAAAACAACCAAAACCAAAAAAACAAACAAAATCCTACTGTGTCCTGTTATGTGAAATGCAACAACATAGCATTAGGCTTTCTTCCAAATTCTGCAAGGAATACAGTCATGTAACAGTCTCAGGCACATCAAAGCTGTGCTCCATAGCTGCTGCTGGCCAACAGCAAACGAAAGACCACCACAATTGTAGGGCAAGGACAGATAATCAATGTGCCCCAGGTTTTAGTGTGAAATCTAGGTAAGAAACCAAGACCAATACAAGATCAAAGACAATTTAGCTGGAGAGCTGCACAGTGAATGCTTACTCATCTCTATTTCTCTCTTTTTTAGTGTCTACAATCAAAATGACTTTTCTTCCTAGAACTTCTGCAAGTCTGCCAGAGAAGTCCTGGGCAGAAATGTGTGTGCCCATGCAGGGTACTGCATGTTCAGAGGCCTTTACCCATCTTCGTTGTGTTGGACTCACTATGCTTGGCAAGAACATCTGCCTAGGACTCAGATTTCCCAGCTATGTCTTCTTTCTCTGCCCAGAAACTCTGTCCAGACAGGATCTGAAAAATACATGTCCATTTGGACTGCATTTCTACATGTTCAGCAGTCCAGAAGGAGTGATACTTCCAGTCAGAAAATGAGACAAGATCATCAAAACGAAGACACATGACAGCTGTGTGTTTTCCAACACAGATGGACTGGATGCATGCTCCCTTGGAAGACACTTTCATCTTTATACCTCAGTTTCAATAACTTCTATCACAGACTGAGGCCCGTTGTATCAATTCACCCTTGTTTCAGCAAATCTCAGCTCAACCTAGGGGGTGAGCTCAACCTTCAGGGTCCTGTTAGTGAGCCCTGACTGGGAGCGGAGAAAATTAGAGTGTGCAGCCTAACTGCAGGGTCTTGGAGAATGAAAGGTAACCCCAAACGCCAAACAGCAATTAGTATGCAAAAGTGATGAGGCTTGTCGTACATGTAAGGGATGTCTCAGTGGAAAGAGAGAAACAGAGACCAACCTTAAATCCTTTGCTGATGGTGATTCAGAAATGAACAGGGGTGCAGATCGAGGAGTTGCGGGTTCCTGAAACAGAGCAAACTGTACCACTGAATTCAAGCAACACAACTGAAGCACCCGATTTCCAAATAAGCTGCAGTTTAGTCAAGCTGTCCTAAGAGCGGCAGGTATGTTTGCGTTAGAGTTGACATTTTCTGGAGCATGTAGCTATCACTGCACTCCAGCAGAAAGGCAGCAATACCAAGAAGGAAACAAAAACCTTTCCTAGAATAAAAGTTTAAAACAAAAATAGACTAGTCAAATGTATTTTTCCCCATTTTCTTCTTCCTTTTTCTCTATTTAGCCACATTAGATCTGTTAGAAGGATTTCTTTTTCATTCACGTTTCATGAATGCAAAAACGTGCAAAATGTGTAAATTAAGGATTTATGGCAGCTGCCAAAGCCAGGAGGAGAAAAGTTTGTAAAAGTTAGTGGTTTCACAGATCCTTACAGCTGCATTTTGTTTGTTTGTTTGTTGTTGTCTGGTACATAGTAGATTCTGGTAAGATTCTCCAAAACTGATGTTTTTATGATTTGAAGCACTCTGTATGTTATTTATGTCAGAATCAATAGAACAGTTTATAAAAAAAAGATGTGTTGCAACAGTCAATTCAAACAGAGCAATTTGTATGCAAGTGGGATTGATCAATCCAATAAAAATGATTGCCAAGTCTCCTGAGCCTTATAGAAATACTTTCAATAAAGGCATTTTTAATAAAAAAAGAAATGAAATGTGTAGCAGCATAGGATTCAAATGGAAAGCAAACCTTTTTTGAACAACCGAGGAAAAGAACTTACACTTTGATTAAAGGCTGTTATTCATTCAATTATTGATACAGAGTATGGATATTTCAGTAAGGAGTATAATTTATTTTTAAATCCTGGATTGTTCAGCTAGATACCATTTGTACATACAGCTATTTCAGTGGAAGTGCCTAACCCCAGGATAACTTCTCTTCCAAGACTTAGGGAAATAAGGTGCAGTTTTAAGCTTGTATTCTTGTATCTCCACAGTAAAATATAGAAATATCTGGTCAGAGAAGGGAGATGATGGAAAAATGTTTCCTTTCACTCAGCACTCCTTTAACTCATTGGTTCTCAGAATCAGGCTGCTGCCGTACTAAGCCTAACAGAGATGTAAGAATTTTTGCTCCTTATGTGTCAGAAAGGGTTTGAAATACCAGTCTAAGAAGACAATACTTTCTTCGAAAAAAACCCAGATTTCCTGAGATAGAGAATGCAGTGTATCTGAATGCCGTTAAGAGAGTCACCCTTCACTGGAAAGTAAAGCTGATGTTCAGCTGAGTCAGCATTAGTGGCAAAGAAACGCTGCTTCCAAGGAAGGAAGGAGAGGATGCCTCTTTAGATTTGGGTAATACAAGTCTTCCTTCCTTCTGACTGTGGCAGGAAGAATTGTATAATAGGACTCCCTCATTCAAGTTGTTTTCATCATGGTTGGTTTCATTCCAGTGTCAGAGGTTGGGTTATGACATGACTGGGTTACATGGTGATACCGTAAATGTGATCTGCAACGTGTCATTGCCTCTGCACGAAGCGGATGGGCACTTGCCTTGCCATGCCCATGTCTGTAACTGATTGAAGGCAGTAACACTGCCATTTGCTATGCACATCACATCTGTTATCACGCAGTGACATGAACTCATGTTGTGATGACCTGCTTACACATCATCTCTGGGTAGATGGGGAACGCTTGCCAGAGGGTTCTTACATCACAAGATGAAATAGCCACGTTTATGCTGAGTTTTTTCCTTACACTGCAGATAGATTCAATGAGCGCCTGCTGGTATGCCAGTTAGGAGGAAACCTAACTTGTTAATACTTGCTTACAAAGAAAGTCCTCACTCAGGGTTCTCAGACACAGATGCTGTGTTTGTAAGTCCTTTCCAGGCTATGGCCTGCGTGGGTCTATGGGATTCATTTTTGAAATTACAGTTTCAGTGAACAGACTCACCTTTTGCTGTCTTACCTTAAATTTATAAGCCTCTTTGTGAACCCAGATAAAACAATCTCCTGCTCATTCACCAGAGAAAGAGATGTGCCCATCCAAACTCTGTTGCAGGTCGGTGAGAAAGGCAGAGTAGTTGGGTTACAGAGCTAGTTGTTGTAGAAGCCATTTCTCCCATCTACTGCAATTCCTTTATCCTCTGGAAAATCATGACTATTAGCTGTGCAATAATTACATCAGCAGGAACAAAATCATAGAACTGAGGCCTCCCCACCACCATCACAAGCCCAGATGTTGGAGACAAAACAAGAAGTGTTGCCACTAGTCACCATCAGGCAGACTTAGGCTTACATATTTGTGAAGTACATAAAATGAATAACCTTTGGCATGATACACACTTAGTCATTAATACACAAAACCCAGTCATCCAGCTTATTGTTTATCTTACATTGCCAAACTGCTTTCGTATTCCAGAAAATAAGTATTCCTGTGAAGTCATCCCTCCCAGGATGCTCTCTTTTCCTAGATTATATCCCTTTCAACTTGGGACCAAAAGTCTGGATAACAGCACAAAAAAAGCAATAATTAGAGACATATTTAATTAACCTCTAACATTTAGTCTCACAGGTACAAGAGTAGTCATTCCTGATGTGAAGGTTGCCAGTGGCATACGGCAGCATAATGTAGGTCTGTGTGAAACAGAAATAAATGAATGCCTAAAATGAGTAACCAAGCTCACAGTGAGAAATAGGTGAGGTAATTTGGAATATGAGATCAACCAGTAATCTTTTGACATTGCAGTATCATTTTTGTGAGCTATTTCTTTATCGAGGAGAGCCAGAACAATTTCAAAAGCCTGACAGTGACTACCATCAAAGAGGAATATGCCTTTACTAAAAGTATTTATTTCCTTCTCTGATGCCTAGTGATGTGCTCCATCAGATTCAAGTCCACTAGAGGGTCAAGGAGGCTGACTCAGACATCAGTTTCACAAAACCAGTCTGGAGACACACACTCTGATTTTATCTTCCAAAAGACAGAATTGTTATCATAAACTCTCGAACTTTCACTCACATGTGCAGTGACTCATGTCGAACTATTGCCAGTACACACTTGCTTGATTTCTTCTTCTGACCATCCTCAAATTCCCCAGATTTTTCCTGATAATTTGTTAGTCACACATCTTTCTATAGAATTTGTCCATCAGAAAACTGTGCCTTTAAATAACTCAATCCTCTGTTTTGTGGCATTTTAAAGCAGGAACAAAAACCCTAAAAGTTTCATTTCAACAATTTCTTCATTTTGACCTGCAGTTATATTGCAGATCACTGCTCTCATGCTAGCAATAAATTTAAACATCAAAACAAAATGCTACAACTTTATTGAAACTGATACCTGTTATTTCTGACATAACCTAAAAAGGTATTGTGCCAATGATTTAAAATTGTGAAATTTTACTGTGCTTTGGAATGAGAATCATTGGCACAGTACCACAATGTTCCCTGAGGTAATCATGCACATTAACCACAAACACAGATAAAAAAAATTTCAAAAGCAATCTTTGTATGTTTTCCTGACCACAGAACACATGGAAGTAAAATATCATGCATTAGCCCTTTTAATAAACAGTTTCAAATTATTGCAAGTTCTGAAATTGACATTTCAGATTCAAAATCCTGGATTTTGGGGAACTGCAGATGGAGAACTGGGATCCAGCAGCTACTTTGTTTTCCACAGACAGTGCTGACATTACGATGCAGTCATTTGATGTGACAGGGATCATATGCATTCCCAAAAGCAGATCCTTGGGCTTACAGTCCTTGAGCAGTCATAAAAATAAGATGTCTCTTGAGACATTTTGAAGGTAAGGCTGGAGAGAGAAGGGCCATGTGGTTTACACCACTCTTGGATAAATCCAAAGTAACCACCTCTTCCCATGATGCACCAAGACCATTTGTAAAATATTTGGTTCTCTTCATGACACTGGACAGAGATGCTATGCTAAGGGAGCAAAATAGGAAGACAGTATTTGGAGCTTTACCACTTTCCAGAAATATGATGTTTTTATGAAAATGCACTCTCAAGAGCATCTTTGTCATAAAATTTGGTTTTGGTGTTGGGTTTTCTAACACACAGCCCCAACACCTCCACCCCCACCCCGCCAGCTTCTGTGTGCCCAGGAGGATGGCTGCTTGAGGGGCTGCCCTGCAACATCCTTTCTGTCAGAAGGATCACAGGCACTTTATTGAAGATTTACGCAGCCTTGTCAGTTTGTGCCTTTAGGGCATCTGGTGTTTAGTCACAGAATTGTATGAAGGAGGCCTATTAGGCTTAATTTCTGCCAAGTTTTGCTTCAGTTAGTAGAGATGCTCTCATTGTTTAACATCCATGCAAAGTATGCCCTAGTACGGTGTTTTCTGTCCTTCTTCCCTCCCTTTCCCACATCCTCTCAAAGATCTCCTCCTCCTCCTCCTCCTTCCGCTCCTCCTCCCCCTCCTCCTCCTCCTCCTCCTCCTCCTCCTCCTCTCCACCTTCCTGCAGCACTAAGACCCATGGCAGGTGTTACCAAGAGCCAGCAGTGCCAGCCTGTCCTTTGAGAGCTGGGGCCATTGGGGTGGCCATGCCATCTGGCGCCTGCCGCATCGCCTTCCTGGCACAGCTCCTTGCAGGAGCAGGGTGCGGCACGCAGGGCTGAAGCTTTTGATCTGAGATCAGAGGTGGGGAAGGAGGCTTCACTTCAGTTCCCTTGCCAGCCAGAGCGGTTAATCTCTACCCATACCTGCAGCAATAAAAATCAGCATTTACATAACACCTGTGGCTCACCTTGGAAGCACTCTGCCAGCATTGAGCAAAGCCCATCCTGGCCTCGGGTCAGGGGATGCTCCTGTGCCTGGAAGGGGAACTCCTCACTAGCAGGGTGCAATGAGAAAGGCCCCCTGCCCCTTTTGGGGTGATGGCTTACCCCCCCAGTGAGGGGCTGGGTGGGTTTGCACTGAGGATAACACAGTGGTGGAGGTCAGCACCCACCTGCATGGGGCCTTACCACAAGCAAAGACTGTTCTAGCCACAAAGAACTAAAAAAGCTGATTTAAAGTGGTCTCAAAGCAAATCTTTACTATTTCTCCCACTCCTGTATTGCATATAAAAGAAAAACCTTGAAACGTTATTTCTTCTGCTTTCTTAAAAAAAATGTATCTAAAGATGAGCCTTGGCTTCCTTATTTCTGCTGTAGGGTTCCTTGGAGGGCTGGGAAATGTGGGGAGCTGCAGCATCGCAAGCATCAAGCAGTAGAACCCTGAGAAACAGGAATATATTTCATGTAAAATGCTGCTTGTGTTAACATCTCTTCAGCACAAATGTCTGCAAGAACACTCAAGGGACAAACTCTCTTTGTGGAAATTTCAATATCTCTGTCTCTCCTCTGCAGGCAAGAAGGATTTCTTTCCAAAACGTGAAGAAAAAGTGTGCGACATTCTGGATATTTCTAAAGGAGAAAAATAAACAGATAGCATTTCAAATGAAGTATTTAAAATATTTACATTGTTTGGAATGTGTTAGGTATGATAAATTAGTAAATGTATTGAGAATTATCCATCTATAGAGAGAACTCTGTATGTTATATATAGATGTGTCTATACAGACAAAGCGAGATAGCAGTAATACAGAAATAAATGCATTGCACAGACACATCATAGGACACTGGACTAGAAATCACAAAACCTGGGATTAAAGCCTCACTGTGCTGCTGAGGTTTGGTATCATCTTGGGGAAAGTACTGACCTGCTTAGCGGATGAAAGAAAGGCTGTGCATGATGTCTACCTAGACTTCATTAAAGTCTTTGACACCATTTTACACAGCATTCTCCTGGTGAAACTGGTTGCTCATGGCTTGGACAGGTGTAGTGTTCACTGGGTAAAAAACTGGCTGGGTGGCCAAGCCCAAAGAGTGGTGGTGAATGGAGTTACATCTGGCTGGTGAGTGGTCACTATCACACGTGGTGTTCCCCAGGGCTCAGTATTTGAGCCAGTCCTGTTTAATAACTTTATCGATGATCTGGATGAGGGCATCAAGTACACCCCCAGTAAGTTTGCAGAAAACACCAAATCGGTTAGGAGTGTGGATGTGCTTGAGGCTAGAAAAGCTCTGCAGAGGGATCTGGACAGGATGGGCCAATGGGCCAAGGCCAACTGTATGAGGTTCAGCAAGGAGAAGTGCCAGGTCTGCACTTGGCTTATAATAACCCCACACAATGTTACAGGCTTGGGGATGAGTGTCTGGAAAGCTGCCTGGTGGAAAAGGACCTCAGGGTGTTGGTTGACAGCCACCTGAATATGAGCCACCGGTGTGCCCAGATGGCCAAGATGGCCAATAGCATCCTGGCTTGCATCAGAACTAGTGTGGCCAGCAGGACTAGAGAAGGGATCGTCCCCCTGTACTGGGCGCTAGTGAGGCCATGTCTCAAATACTGTGTTCAGTTTTGGGCCCCTCACTACAAGAAAGACATGGAGGTGCCGGAGTGTGTCCAGAGAAGGGCAATGAAGCTGGTGAAGGGTCTGGAGCACAAGTCCTGTGAGGAGCGGCTGAGGGAACTGGGGTTGTTTAGTTTGGAGAAGAGGAGGCTCAGGGGAGACCTTCTCACTCTCTACAATTACCCAAAAGGAGGTTATAGCGAGGTGTGTGTCCGTCTCTTCTCCCAAATAATAAGCAATAGGACAAGAGGAAATGACCTCAGGTTGCACCAGGAGAAGTTTAGATTGTATATTAGAAAAATTTCTTTCACTGAAAGGGTTGTCAAGCACTGGAACAGGCTGTGCAGGGAAGTGGCTGAGTCACCATCCCTGGAGGGATTTAAAAGCTGTGTAGATGTGGCACTTAGGGACATGGTTTAGTGGTGGACTTGGCAGCACTAGGTTAATGGTTGAACAAAATGATCTTAACCGTCCTTTCCGACCTAAACAATTCTATGATTTCTCTGTCTTTCCCCTCTCTTTGCTTAAACTGTATCTCTAAAGACTTTCAATTACCATGAATTAGTGCAGAGCTTTTAACTGTGGGGATCTCTAGATGCCATCATCCTCAGTAGTTCAATCCTGTTCTCTTTTTGAGTACTATCTGTTGAGGACAAGGAATGCAAACGAGTTAAGTACATTCCCTGTAGATATAACAGCTTCCAGATTGCAAGTCTAACAGTTTCAGTTCCCTCTAGTTTACAAAAGACTGTGCTTTGAAATGTCAAATTTCAGATACATTTAAGCAAAAAACTTTTGCCTAGGTAAGATTTAGAAATGAGCAGCAAGAGTTTGTACCCTTATGGATCACAGGCCTTCCCATGCTGCACCTCTAAACTCAGTAAGTAAAAACTTATTTAACAAGATCGAAACGAGGAGGCCCTCATGTCAAAACAGAGCTATAAAGATGAGTGTGTTTTGCAGCAGACAAATACACAGTCCTGGCCAGCAAGCTGATTTAATTGAGGCTGGTTTAAAAAAACTGAGCTTTTCATCATGACAGAAGTCTTTTCGCTTGTATATCTTGGGAAAATGATTCGGCAGAATTCAACACCAACTATTAGCTAGTTAGTATACTTATTTAATTATTGATATAGGAAGAGTGGGTAGGAGTGTAACTGTGCAGCAACCTCTTTCTAAGGGAGCAGCAGGAACCCGCCAGGGTCCCCCATCCTCCCCACTTCTTGTGAGCAGGCAGATGAGCTCCAGCCTAGCTTTCTGGTGGAAGTAATAATCCCCACCAGCCTTGACTGGGTGCAAATGGAGACAGTGCTCTTCCAATTCTTCCACAGCCATCCTCACAAGCGTGAACATCAGAGAAGTAGTCCTCCACAAACTGGGCAGACCTGTTACCTAAGCAGGAGCAAGGAAGAAGTATGGGGAAAAGGGAAGAGATTGGTATGCATATATGAAAAATTAATCCCCAGTAATGATGTGCACATTGAAAGAATTTGCAAGCATGCCTTACAGGCGGGGGTATAGCAGGTGGCTGGGGATATTTTTATGAATTCTTTCTGAATGCAAGGAACACAAAGATAATGGAGCATTTATGCAACTGCATGCTGCCTGGCTATTTTCCATTTCTTAAAGGCTTAGATATTTGAATTCTAGTGGTCTGGCTATGGATTTTGTATTATAACTGGTTTATAATTTGTTTCAGGTATTTAAGTTTTATGTTGTCAAAGACATTGAAGGTAGAGTGAAATGTGCTTGTTTGTGTGTGTGTATATGTGTTTTTGATAGGGGAATCAAATGTTTATTATGATTCAGCCATGATGCTTGTTAGAACACTCTAGAGTACAAAAATATACTGTCTACAGCTATGCAGTTCAGATCTAACAACAGACAATTCACTCTGTATTGATTGCTCCTCTGAAAATTTTCTGTGAGGAATACATCTCCATAAAACAAAGGAGAAAAAAACCTCTAACAATATGTAACTTCAGAATAGTGATATCACATCCCTGAGGGAGAATAGCATAGAACAGTTTTTCCAAGGTACATGTAGGGAAGCAAATCATTATTTCTACTGGACAACTCTGCTCTGGTCAAAATGTCATTTGCATTCACTTTTGGTTTGATTGAAACCTTTTCATTTCTCCTGGAACATCTCCTAAAGGATTCTCATTCAGGGTAACTATAGTATCACCAAATGACAAAAGTAAAAAAGGAAACAGCATATGTCCATATCTATGCACGCATATATGCGCATATGTATGTTTTGAAATAGCTAAGCTCAATCCCTTAATGCGACAGGGGTTAGAGGTTAAGAAAACATACATCAAATGGAAGGATACTACCTAATTTACTAATCCAAAATATATTCATTCTCTAAGGCCATATATGGTCCTTTATAAAGAGCAAGAGTGTACACACCCTATAACTTACCCTACCTTCCTGTAGCTCCTACTGTAAAGAAGAAAAAAAGTCACTCAGAACTCCACCCAGATCTTGGGCTAATTCAGAACAGTCTATATCTGCTTCTTAGGTTAAATAAGCATTGAAAGTAGTTCCTTCCTCTCTGCAGAGCTTGAACTGTCTCCCTCGTCTGCCAGACTCCTGCCTCCAAGGGCTGAGCAGCTTTTCAGCCTTTGCTGCCCTGAGCACATCTATCACCTTCCCGAGCTCCGCTGCTGCCCCCGAGCAGCTCCCGTGCTCTCGGCCAGGCGCTGCCAGGAACAGCTGATCAGAACGGCAGCCCTTGCCAACACAGCATGTCGTGCATGAAATGGATTTAAATACACATGGAGGTGTCCGTATTCCTTTGGGAGAAGAGGAGCCCTGTGGAAGGGCATGTGGCAGCAGAGGTGACAAGTCCAATGCAGCCTGGACACCTGAGCAGCTTCCCTTCCAGCTCAGGATGGTGCCAAGCCCCAGGCCAGCACCTCCTCTCCTTCACCAAAGTCAAGGGGAACTTCTTAGCAGCTGAGAAAAAAGGCAGGAGCTAAATACCGGCATGGGAGAGAGAGCGCAAACCTGTGCTTTGCAAGATGGTGACAAGCTTTGGTGAAGAATTCAACCTTTTTTCCAGAAACAGAAAATCCCCCGTTTGCTGTGGGACTGCTCCTTCTAGGCTCTTTCCCTCGTCTGTGGGCAATCACATGGATGCTCATTCTCTCCTCTGCTGGAGTTTCTCTCAAAGGCAGCTGCAAGGGTGAGACCTTTGCAGCGACTTTGAGTACACCAGCGTATCGTGGCCAGTCTATTGCACAGAAGGCTGGGCAGTAGGGGCTGGTCACCTGGCCTCTAGAGCAAGATAAGACATTTTCACCGTCACCATCCAAATCAAGCATTGGGCTCTGTTCGGATGATCTTTCTGCTGCTCCCTCTTGATTAGGTGTGCGGCAGAGCTTGAACTACAAGGAAATAAGACACCATGAGAGAGAGAGAAGAAAGTCCTCCTCTTGCTTTTAATCTGCTTTTTAATCCTCTCTACTTAGCAGTGGACGTATTGGAAAGAGTTCAGCAAAGGGCCACAACAAAGATGTTTAAAGAACTGAAGTATTTCTGTGAGGAAAGACTGAGATGGGACTGTTCAGTCTGGAGATGAGAAGTCTTAGGAGTGGTCCCATCAATGTATATAAATACAGAAAAGGAGGGTGCAAGGAGGACGGAGCCAGGTTCTTCTCAGTGATGCCCAGTGACAGCACCAGAGGCACTGGGCACAAACTGAAACACAGGAGGTTCTGCCTGAATACTAGGAAACACTTTTATTGTGGAGGTGACTGAACACTGGCACAGGTTGTCCAGAGAGGTCATGGAGTCTCCATCCTTGGAGATATTCAAAAGCCATCAGTACGTGGTCCTGGGCAATCAGCTCTAGGTGGCCCTGATTGAGCAGAAGGAGTTGGCCCACATGACCTACAGAGGTCTCTTCCAGCTCAACCATTTGGTGATTCTGCAGTTCGAGCATGCACACACTTCCCAAGGCTTCCCCTTTGCTCCATCGGTGATGGCGTTACTGACCTGCATGGATCACTATAGACAACCTTCTGCAGGCTCACACACATGCAATTTTGATGATGAGGCAGTGTGTGCCGTTGCCTTTTTCTGCTTTTTCACTGCCTCTCATAAACTTCTCCCTGGTAATCTGACTGATGGAGGGTACTACTCGAGTACCTACTCATATCTGTATTACAGTCTTAAAATGGAACTGCAGCAATGTTCATATACTTTAACCAGTGCCACCTAGATAACTTTTATACAGACAACACTGCAGCCATCACAGGGCAAAGCTTGATGAGATCTGCCAAACCTACCTAACTCTCAAACTGTTTTAATTAGGTGCAGAGCTGAATTATTGTTTACTAGTTGTGATTAATCTTGCAGAACAAAGAGGCTGATGTGACAGACATCGCAGAAAGAGACAGTCATCATCACTGAGCACTTACAGTGCAAGTCTTAATGATGGAAAAAAGAATTAAATTCTACCTTTGTTTCTTCTCAGACTGCAAACTGAATCTCAGCCATTGCCTGACTTGTTTAAGATCACACCATAGGTCTGTGGCAGAGCTGGGACTAAATCTAAATTTTCTAAATCCCTTTCAAGTGTTGTAGTCACAGCACAATGATGAAGTATCCTCAGTTTTCAAAACTATTAATGATTTCCAACACTGGATTCATAGAATCATAGAACATTTTGGGTTGCAATGAACATTAAATATCACCTAGTTTCAACCCCCCTGCCATGGGCAGGGACACCTTCCACTAGACCAGGTTGCTCAAAGCCCCATCCAATCCAGCCTTGAACACTTCCAGGGATGGGACATCCACAGCTTCTCTGGGCAACCTGTTCCAGTGCCTCACGACCCTCATAGCAAAGAATGTCTTCCTTTAATCTAAATCTACCTTCTTTCAGTTTAAAGCTATCATCCCTTGTCCTATCGTTACATGCCCTTATGAAAAGTCCCTGTCCAGCTTCCTTGTAGTCTGCTATAAGGTCTCACCAGAGCCTTCTCTTCTCCAGGCTGAACAACCCCAGCTCTCTCAGCTTGTCTTCATATGAGAGGTGTTCCAGACTTCTGATGATCTTCACGGCCCTCATCTGGACTTGCTGCAACAGGTCCATGTCCTTCTTACGTTGGGGGCCCCAGAGCTGAATGCAGCTGAACTTCAGGGAGAGTCTCATGACAGCAGAGTAGAGGGGGAGAATCACCTCCCTTGACCTGCTGCTCATGCTTCTTTTGATGTAGCCCAGGGTATGTTTGGCTTTCTGGGCTGCAAGTGCACATTGCCAGGTTCTCATCAGCCAACACCCCCAAGTCCTTCCCTCAGGGCTGCTCTCAATCCGTTCTCTGCCCAGCCTGTATTTGTGCTTGGGATTGCCCTGATCCACATGCAGAACCTTGCATTTGGCCTTATTGAACTTCATGAAGTTCACACGGGCCCAATTCTCAAGCCTGTCAAGGTCCCTCTGGATGGTATCCCTTCCCTCCAGCATGTTGACCACAGCACTCAGCTTGATGTCATTGGCAAACCTGCTGAGAGCGCGTTCAATCCCACTGTCCATGTCTCTGACAAAGATGTCAAACAGCACTGGTCCCAGTATGGACCCCTGAGGAGCACCACTCATCACCCATCTCTACTTGGACATTGAGCCATTGACTGCAACTCTTTGAGTGAGACCACCCAGCCAATTCCTTATCCACCAAGTAGCCCATCTGTCAAATCCATGACTCTCCAATTTAGAGACAAGGATGTCATGCAGGACAGTGTCAAATGCTTTGTACAAGTCCAGGTAGATGACATCAGTTGCTCTTCCCTTATCCACCAACACTGTAAATCCATCGTAGAAGGCCACCAAATCTGCCAGGCACAATTTGCCCTTAGTAGAGCTATGCTGGCTGTCAGCAATCAATTCCTTATTTTCCATGTGCCTTAGCACAGTTACCAGAAGGATCTGCTCCATGATTTTGCCAAGCACAGAGGTGAAACTGACTGGTCTGTAGTTCCCCCATCTTCCTTTTTTACCTTTTTAAAAATGGGCATTCTGTTTCCTCTTTTCCAGTCAGTGGGAGCTTCCCTGGACTGCCATGACTTCTCAAATATGATGGATAGTGGCTTAGCAGCTTCACCTGCCAGTTCCCTCAGGACCTGTAGATGCATCTACCAGGTCCCATGGACCTGTGCACCTTCAGGTTCCTTAGGTGGTCTTGAACCTGACCTTCTCCTACAGTGGGTGGATTCCTGGGAATCCAACATGAGGCAGGTTGAAGAAACCTGGTTTACAGAAAACAAATTGCTAAGAAGTCTCAATTTTGACATAGGAAAACTGAGTCACATAAAATTAATAGCTGCATTTTAAAATCTTGGACAAAGTCCTCTTTCTTCTGGAGCTGCGGAATATTTGGTTTCCACTGTATTGACTGTTTATTTTATTTTTTCTTTTTATTGTTTATCTTCTACAGTTAACTAAAGAAAGATAAACAAGAAAAGCTCTTTGGCTTCTCATATTCTGAGTGCTCTTACTGCCAGTCTATTATCCATACTTGAATACTGAAACAATTGACTGTGTTATCACTAAGTGGAACCTGAAGGCCACAATAAAAACAAGGTACTACAATATTCCTGACTATAATTTTTAGTTGCCATGGTGATACATTTGGACAGTGAATAGACTTGTTGGTCTCTCTTTCCAGCAGCATGGCACAGAGAGAACCACACAGTCCTTTTTTGAGGCATCATTCAGCAAATTTGGTAACTCTTTTGCTTGAGAAGGTTGAGAGGGCTGGACTGTACACAATGTGTGAAAAAGTATCTACAAAATGGGACTGACTCAGCTCCAGAGCCTTCCCGTGCCCAGTTCCTGTGCAACATCAGCTGGATGAGTTGCACGTCTCTATGTTCCTGTTTGCAGAATGGAGATCATGACGCTGCTCTCCCACACCAGTGTTGCCTGTTCATCGGAGACTGCACTTTCTCCTGCTCTTTCTGTTTATATGGAAACATTCATTCTGCTTCCGGTTCTGGCATCCATACATTAAGGCAAAGGGTGTTTTAATGTAGCAAAATAATAATTATTCTACAGCAATACTATAAGGATAATATGAGATATTTCCCTAGAAGTATCTTCAAAATATTTGAAGAAAAGTGAGCAGAGGGCACATGAAAATCTTCATTTTCTTTGACCCATGTGACTGAGATTGGAAACATATGCTGCTAGCTTCTCATATGTGCACTCAAAGAAAGCAGAACCAAAATGACAATATAGCTGGTATGGCTCTGTGCATCAAGTAGGCAGGCAGGGATTCAGCTATTTATTTTCTAATGGTTGTTCTATAGCTTGCATTTGAGCTAAGACTCTCACAGGAGTCTTCAGTCTGTTGCCAGTGGGGCAGATTTCCAATTCTTTGCAGCCATCACATGAGAAAAGAAAAACTTAAGGTAGAAAAACAGAATTAGAAAGCAATTCTGAGTCCTTGAGAGGCATAGATGGCAACTGATCTGAGAGGTACAGCTCCGCATGGTCATCTTCTACAAACGCTCACAGATGGCCTTACCCTGAGCCACCCCCTTCACCCCATACACCCCAGTTAGCTGTGCTGGCTGAGAAAGTTTCAATCCGTTCAGATCTTTATCATGGCCCCCTTCTCTTCCCAGCATGACGGGTCATGTGTGCTCTCATCCCCTCCATGTGCAGTGCGGGGGCAAGCTTTGGCCCTGGGCAGACATCCCTGTGGCAAGACAGCACCAGCAGGACAGGTGGTTGCAGTGGCAGCAGATGCTTCTCTGCCAGCTGTACATCTTCTTCAGGCTTCTCATCTGCAAACCACCTTTGGTCCCACTGGGTTTGCATGAACGCTCTTCCAGACAGTGGTTACAAGGAGTGTGGGTAAGCAGCACCTGGGCAGATCTGAGAGCAAAGAGGGGCCCAGGGCAGCAGTAGTAGGGCACAGGCTCTAACTTCGCCATTTGTCCCAGCTGCCTGCAGAGCATGTGATTGCAGCAGAAAACACCTGGGGAAAGTGTTTTGCCCAGTAATGTCTTCCACCAGCACAGCCATTCATTCAGCAAACATCTCTGCCTGCTGCTTTATGTTCCCCAAAACAGCCCAATTACAACCCATTGCCCTGCCTGCTGCCTAACACTACTCACCTTGAGTAAAATCAGGCAGTGATTTAGTGACACTAGGTGCAGGCTGGGGCAGATCCTCCTGTCCATATTCACTGTGAATTGTGTCTTAGGCACAGGGAAATCAATGGGATAATGAATACTAATTAGTAGCAAGTCACAGTGGGAAAATCTGGGAAAACATCTGTCCTTGCCCCAGAAGTGGGAGTTCCTCAGGTCCCTGCCATTGTCATGCAGTTTGGGGGCCCTCATGATCCTGAGAAAGCAAGATTTTGAATATTTACAATAGTATAAAAATTGGCCCCCAAAATAACTTTCTCATCAGTTTCACTAAGCCCTAATTATAATGTAAATTGCAAAATTTGAAAGGATTCAGAGACAAGCAACAAATACGACTAAATGGATTGGAGGACTGATTTATGAGAAAAGATTAAAAGACCCAAGAATTATCCAGTTTGACTAAACGATGACCATGGGCCTGATCTTGCAAACTTTCTCCAGAGATGGCTTTCCATATCAAAGTGGAAGCATGCTCTAGAAATACCTACCATGTCCTCCAGTGAGAAATTTTGCAAATCAATATTCCAAGCTAAGGCAGAGGGGAGCATTAGTTTTCATCTTGCAGCTAGTGAAAATAAAATTTCTAGTGTAAAATCTCAAAGGGTGTTTGCGATTTTGGGGGGTTTTATACATGGCGGGGGGGAACAACAACCAAAAAACCTCCAAATTTATTCACATCAGATAGAAATGTGGCGGTATGTAAAATACTTGAGATCTGGAAATGACCTGCGTAACAGGAGTGATAGAAAAATTATGCTTTTCACTTGAAAACCTGGTAAATGCCTTTATTTGTAACTTTCTGAAAGTAAAGAAGAAATCCTCAGCCTCTCCCAAAAGTCAACAGCCTGAACTGATGAACTGCACCTTTGCATGGGTACTCCACAGATTTTTAATGCTTTTGAGGATCTACTTGAGCTATAGGTGACATTTTAGAGATACACAGATGTCACAGGACCAAGCATACGAAACAATTCAAATGACAGAAGAAAGAAACAGGAAACTGGGAGATGCAGCACTGCAAAAGGAAAAGGGGAGATGCAACATCAAGTCTGAAACTGTCCTCTCACTCCATGGCTTGGTTGCCTCCTGGGGTACTGGGCTCTGCTACAGTCAAGCCAGCCTGCTGCTCAGGATGGTCCTGCTCATGGTCCTTTTCCTCTACTTGCGTTGGTACCTGGCAGAGATGCCATGAAAACCAGTCTTTGGGGGCTAAACTGGTGGAAAGCTACTCTCTATTTCTGGTAGAACTGGGTTTTGGTTTGTCTTTTTTTTCTAGTTTGTCTCTCCAGATCTCCTCACTGTAGGCTTGGCCAAGTGTTGGTGCTGAAACAGGGGGAATGATGGTGGGACTATAGGGTCTACCTGGGGAAGTCAGAGGCTGGCAGCATAGGTCTTTCTGGAAGCAGCTAGCTGTTAGATTGCCAGCCACATCATAAAACTGTCCAAGTTACCTAGTAAGTTCTCTAATGTTAGAACATAGACTTCTGGCACTGAAAGTATCCTCTTGACTGTTGTGCCTAAAAGGTTTTCTCAGCACCTTTGAGACAACCAGTTTGTGAAGAGCCAAAAGTATCCTTGTCTGCTCTACTTAGGTCTGCAGCATGGAAAAAACAGGTGTAGTACATCACCTACCAAAGCATGCTTTCATTACTGCTTTAATAATTATCACAAAATGAAAGAAATAAGATTTGTCATAACTGTCAAATAGTTTGTCCCGAAGAAAAAAATGAGGTGGTATTTTTCTTAAAGTCAGATTGAAATGCTTTACTTCTGAAAAAGCAATCATATTTTTGTTATATTTGTGAAACATCAGAAATTTCAACTTCTAGGTTTTTCCAATTAAAAATTAGCCTACTATTCTATAAAGCAAAACAGTTTTTAAAGTGTTAGATGAATCAAGATCAAAACCAATACTGAGTCAAAAAGTAATCAAATTGGAATCAAAACCAATACTTGGATGGATCAAAATGTAGTATAATGGCTTACTCAATAGTCAAAAATAATTTAAGTTTTGTGTTTTGGCTCAGTCTAAGCAAAATCTGACTCTTTTCTCTCTCTCTTCCCCCGTCTATCCCCCCCTCCCCCCCTTATCCATCCCCCAAATCCATCACTCATCAGGTTCTTGCCTTGGGTAGCTGATCTCCCTGTTGTGCTAGAGCCTGGCTTAGACAAAGATTCAGTGCATGACACAGTAGCTCTGAAAAATAAGGTGCAAGTAAATTAGATCACCAATCTAGGCATAGTAACTGAAAAACCTCACGGTACCCATACCAAAACCAAACCTGGCCCAGAATGAATTGTCTATATGAGTCGATATTGCAATGCAGGCTGGTGATAGGAAAGGATGTTGACATGATGTGACATCCTCAGAGGCATCAATCTGCTGCCCTACACAACATACCTGAGAGAAACAGCACGTGAGAAACAGAGTCACCATTAAAAAAACAGAGCTGCCCACCTTGGGACCCACCTGTACAGCTCTGGAGAAGGCAGTTCCCAGCATTTCCAGGAATGACCTTGGTGATTCAAGACATCCAAATTTATACCCACAAGCAGAGCAGAAACAAAAGCCCTGCCTTTTTCAATGGCCCTAAAGCAAAAAAAACCAAAAACCAAACCACTATCTTTTCCAGAAACCTCACAGCTGCTTATCTGAAGCAGTTCACGACAGTGAAAGAAGTGGATAAATATGTCATGTAATTCTGCAGTGTGGTTTTTTAAAGGCAGGCATGATTTCACTTAGGCAAGCAAGGGAAGAGTGAGTCAGCAGATGATTTCGTAAGAGTGCTCAGCAGCCGACTCCAGCACGGTGGCTACGAGGACAGCAAGCGAGGCAGGCTGGTTGGTGGGCTGGGAGGGTGCCAGCCGTGATCCTAACCTCACGTAAGACACAGCCAAGACTGCAAGTCTCCAAAGTCAACATGGAGAGAAGCAACAGCTGAGGAAAACTGCTGAGGGAGGGAAGGCTTTTGTGAAAGGAGCAAACGCTGTGGGAGAAAGACCCCAAAAAGTCTTTGCAAGCCAAGATAGGTCCCCCACGACCTCCCTCCTCCCTCCCATGGCTGCTTCCATTGGCATCTTTCTGACTTCAACAAAACTTCCTCTTGAGAAGGAAGAGGATGAGAGGGAGAAAGGCTCTGGCAGGCTCCCCTTCCCAGCTCCACTTTCACATACGCCTGGGTTGAGGAGGGGCCCTCCTTACCCCATGGAACAGGGGTGATTGCCTGCCAGTGCCAGCATTGCCCAACCCACCGCGGTGCCTGGGCTGGAGCCAGCTGCTCCACAGCTGCACAGGAGCCACAGCACAGCAGCCGTGTCCAACTCCCAAGTAGTGTTGAGACAGCTTCTCTCCAGCCACGTGCAGGGTTTCCACCCAGGAGCTTGCAGGAAATGCAGGGAATGGTGCTACAACGTGTGAAAAGTAAAAAGAGGAGCTCGCTCGGGGCGGGTGAGGAGCAAGTTAGCTCTACAACAGGCAAACGAGGGGCAGGTGGGTGTCCTTCCCCCCCCTCTGCGCTCGGGGAAGTCAGGGCTTCCTCCCTCCGTCCTTGTGCTGCATGAGGAGAAAGCAGGAAAAGGCAGGGCAAAGCCATGAAGGACTTCTGTTACAGGTACCCACACAGCACCTCCATTGCCCCCGGGGAGATGAGTCAGTCACCTGGGGAAGAAGTTGCTGAGAGGCACAGCCTTGATAGACCATTGCCACTGGCATAAATATTGAACACAAATGTCATGTCTGAACCAAACCCAAGCAACAAACACTGAACCAAACTTCAGGATACTCATGAGGAAATACGAAAGCACCCTCTGTAAGAGTAAAGGAACTAGTGAATAAAGGACAGTAAGCAAGGAGAAAATGGGAGGAAGCTTCAAAAAACCGTAGTTTTGTTCACAAAATTTGGGTTTTTATCAACAATAGTTTTTAATTTTTTAATCAATGCTTTCAGGTAAATTTTGCCATGTGAACTCCATCAAAGTAGGCTTTGATGTCCTGGTCTGATATTGCTCTTCTACTTGATATTTGCTTTGGTTATTCCTGCACAGGTTCACACTCACCATTAAATTCCTTTTTTTTTTTTTTTCTTGCAAGAAATTCATAATCAGCTTCCTTGAAAAACTCTGTAGTTCAAGAGTGCCATCTTGAGGTTTACTGAATACAAGGACTAGCATGTTGATTGAACTAGTAGTATTCAGGTAATTAATTATTAGTGAACCAAGCACCTAGCATTTAAAGTATCATTTTAAAAAGGTGTGAACATATGTACCAAGGGGTGTTTTCTCTCTGCTGTGTATTACCTGGAGTTAAGGGATCCAGCTAACAGAAATGTCACTCCCAGTTAAGATTTTCAAAAGCAAGTAATAATAGTGAGTGTTCCGCTTTGGGATATTCTGCTTAAAATGCCTTAGGAGATACCTAGTGTTCAGACTGTGCTACTTCCAGCCATCTGAAAATCAATGAACTTTCAAAGTATTTTAAGTCAGGCACCCAAAATGACTAATCATGATTTTTAAAGGTTTGGGTGGCTTTTTTGGGGTGGCTTTTTGTTGAGTTTTGGTTGTTTTGGTTTGTTGGTTTTTTTGTCTATAAGATGTAGATTTGCTTGTATTGTTAATTTAAGGTAAAGCTAATGTCAGAGGCAAAATAAAACTGTAACTTTCAAAAATATTTAAAATCTACATGGGGAATACATTGGATTAGATATTCATGTGATTTAAAATAAAGGAGAGACTATTGTGCTTTGCGGTGTAAGTTTAGGAGGTATTATGATATAATTTTCTTTGTACAGCATTGTTCAGACACTAGTAAATCTATCACTGCAGGAGAGCAAATGAGTAGATTGTTGTGACAAACCATGCATAGGTTGAGTATTTACCATTGAAAGTGGGATGTTGCTTTTCCTTCTTCCTGCTGCAACTGCCAGGTGGCTTTTGGCTTGGGAAAAGGATGCAT
The DNA here is from genome assembly GCF_023634085.1 of Falco cherrug. Classification (NCBI taxonomy): domain Eukaryota; kingdom Metazoa; phylum Chordata; class Aves; order Falconiformes; family Falconidae; genus Falco; species Falco cherrug. Next base: position 81,399,722 of record NC_073698.1, read on the forward strand.
GCCAACACGTTCACAATAAAGTGCATTAAGGATGAGGCGCCACAGGAAACCAGAGACCCTCAAAAATATACATTGTTAGCACCACAAATAACCCATGTTTCCTTGTGATATTTTTCATTTTGAAGCTGAGCAAAAAAGTAAACCTTTTTGAAACCATCGCCCTTGATGTGTATTCCCCAGTTATTACCACCACCTGAATTGCACGAGTACGTTTCGTTCCTTTTACAAGAATTTTAGATTGTATTAGGTGGGAAGTCCTAAAACGATAAATTTGACTGGAGTCTAGATGAAGAGCAATCTACCTCCAGCTACGTAACAGCCAGTCTAAGGGAAGAAGTCCTGTTTGTTTTCTAGTGCAGCAGCAGACTGCAGCAGAAAGTATTTTTATCCTCAGCATTTAGTACAGCAACACATCTCACAAAAGAAATCCAGTATCGGCTCTGATCATCTTATAACTATCAGGGACTGAGTCATATCCTGGTCTGGAAGGAGGAGCGGGTAATAAACTAATTTCCCTTTCACAGCAAAGAAAACCCTGAATCTGAATTATTTTTCTTGCTTTGAAGTACAAAATACCTTGCCAATAAATCCCAGCGATACGACAGATCTTCCAAAGGGGATGGGAGCAGCCTGCCACAGCCTATGGACTGTGCTTCCCACACAGACCTGCCTCCTGCCTGCTGACCGCAGCAGCGCCCGAGTCACTTGGGCTGAAAGAAAAATACGTGGAGTGGTCCAACAGAGGCTGAACAGGACAGCCACAGTGGAGGGGCTTGGAGCAATTGAGGTCTGGCTCCAAAACAAAAGGCCGTTCCAAAGGTCTGGATCGTGCTAAGCCTATTCACAGAGAATGACGCTTTATTCAGAAAGTAGCCTGTGGTATTTCTTGAGGAGTGATGTACTACTGAGCATGAACAAGGAGGCAGAGTCTGTCTCTGTAGGAGTAGGAGATCGCTGGGACTGAGCTGTGAGCTGGTTCACTTGGAAACTCTTGCTTGGGTATGAGCCATGTCTCATTTTGGGTCTATTTTGGGTCCCACCATAGGCAGGCGTTGCCTGCAGTCAAGCTGGACTCCTTTCTAGGACAAGCCAAAATGTTATTCTGTCTTCTGGAAGGGCAAAGAGCGGGAATAGCACAATAACTAAAAAGAAATTAAAATTTAGTTGCCTCTTAGCTTTAGGGAAGTTCAAATAATTTTAAGCTTGCCACTAATTTTTATGATCAATTCCCAGTGACAAATGGGAATCCAATCAAAAGGTCCAAGAAGATTTATGCAAAAATTAATTCCACAGTCTGATCAACTCCTGAAAGGTGTTGAGGTGTTGAATGTGGAAGTCTCAAAAATTATTTAGCCAAATGTTATGTTTACAATTGCCAAAGAGGGATGAAATGTGTACATCTTTGAAAAAGATTACATTTTATACTTTGATTTAATCTGTTAATATCCTTTTGAATGTTTCATAACATTTACAGTAACCATTGTATTAACAGGTTTTCTTTGAAGATTTTTGTTCTAGTTTCTGTGGTGTTTCATAACAAATCTTACATGGGCTGTAAAAGAACGACATTGTGTCCTGTTGTGTCTTTACATTGTATTCTAAACAAAGATTTTTGCCTGAGTTAATATAAAATCTAAATATTCTGGAAAATTGTAATTTTTGGAGCCTTAAAATTGCTATTGATATTTCTCCTACGGGGCCTCTTGTTCCTTTGTCTTATGCTGTATTTTTATAAGATGTCCCAGGTATTTGACATTCATATTTATGCCTTTCTGCAAACTTGATCTATTATTATAACTTAAAAAATAATTTCTGCTACCTTACAAAATAAAACTTACATTTAAAATTTAAAACTTCTTTTCTGACAAAGTTAATAAACTTCATTTTGTGAAGCGATAAATGAATAAACAAGAAACAAGGTTTGCGTTACAACTGTTTTCAAAGTAACAAAAACTGAGGAATAAGATCCTTTACAAAACACAAAATAACTGACAAGGACAAAAAGCAAAGGAAAAAAGGTACATGGAGTTCAGAGGGGAGTTTCAACAGCTGTATACTGCAGAGAAATCTAAAACTAGACTGCAAAGCTGTTGATCAGAAGAAAAAATTAGTGGTTTAATGCTGCTGTAAGGAGAAGCAGCTCTGAGGAGTCCTCTTGCTGACAAGCCCTTGCAACCTGCTTGCCTGTCTGTGGGTCTTGTGGGGTGTCCTCTTCCTCACTGAAGGGTCTTCTCCAGCTTGATGCTCTCCAGCTGGGCCAGCGCTGTCCTCAGCTGCAGGACAGAGGCAGCATCTCAGCGTTTGGGTCCTTTGTGGCATCTGCTGTGTACCCAGATCAACATATATAGGGAACAACCGCTCGCCGAAGACTAACTTATGCCAGTGAGCAGGGTGGCTTTCCCAGCTTACTATTCAAGAATGAGACTGAACCACACCAGTCAGGAGAAAACAATTTTATTGGAAGGAGGAGAGCAGCTCATCTGTCTGAGTTAAGCTACCGCGGTAGTGATTTGGAATGGTAAATACTGGAATGTTCCCTGGATATAGTTGTGAGATAAGAAAACCATTAGCAGTTCCATAAGGTATTTCTGCAAAGGAAATGCAAATAATTTTTTAATTCCTTCATGTGTAAGAAGTATTTCCAGGAGATTTTAAATAGCATCACTTGCTTGAGAGTGAAGTGTTGAAGCTCATGCAATCAGAACAGAGTATAGAAATTAACAAGTAATAGAAAAGGAAACTGCTGTTTAAAAACACTCTATCCATGCACTGGGAAATACATAGTGCACCATCAGTGCTGCCATCAGCAAATGCTAACTGCATGTTCTGAATTGCTCTGTATAGCTCTCTGATAAGCTTATGCACATATTTCTTTGCACTAAGCAAAGAAACCTTAGAGCAGGACCTACAACAGGACTAGGACCTTAAAGAAGGATTGTCCTTGAATGAACTGTGAAAAAAATAAAGCCATATAGAACCCGTCTGTAATCTTCCTACCTTTATGTATTTTCTAATCCAATTGCAAAGCAAGATGCCAAGTTCAGCTGCCAACAAGCTGAGGGTCTAGAGCTACAGAAAGCTGGAGGTGAAACGAGGAGACCTAACCAACCTCATGAGCAAATGAGTGTAAAAATCATTACAAAGAGAGTGTGCGAGTGTGTGTGCACGTGCAAAATTTTGCTGTGTGAATAGTGGCACATATAAATACATATACTCTACATTGCAGCTGAAGGCATGATTGTTTTATAGTCAAGCCTAAAAGTATGTACACAAATGGGAACTGGCAAGTGTGTACAGGATGTGAAATCCTCATGGTGTGAGGAGACATGATGAGTTACATTCACCTACACCAGTCATCAGCCAAGCCAGCACTACCCACAATACAAAGCCAACAATATCAATTCAATCTAGATTAAACTAAAAAGCCTAATTGTAAAGTTGCCAATACTAAAAAAAAAACCACCAACCACCCAACAAAGAAACAATTTAATATTAAATGCATGATTCTGTGTGCAACATCAGCTGCCTTGAGGGGATCCACTGTTTCCAAGTAAAAACAACAGTGTTAAAGCTATCCAACCTCCAGCCACGCCTCTTGTAGCAAGGCTGATGCCTTCATAGGCAAGGTGCTTTGCACCAAATCATATTGCAACTGTGGACATGGTGAGGGGGGAAACAGCCATGGACTAGGGTGCAGAAGGGATAAAACTATACAGAGAGCTGTGCAGGCTATTTTCCTTTGGTTGTTTTGGTCTTACTGCATGGAGAGGTGTTAAGGTTACCTGTTAACAAGTTGAAGATCCAGATGGGAGCAAGGCTGTAACCAAGATGCCTGTGGCTGCTAGTATTTCTAGATTGCTAGTGTTTCTAAAGCAGAGCCATTTAGACTTGTTCAGAAGCAGTTTTGACAATGTTAAAATGATGGGAGGTAGAGGAAGTTTGCTGAACTCTTCTATCATTGCTGCCATCAGTGGGGCTGATAGTAATTGTAGGAAATCAGTGCAAAAAAGCAGCTGCAAACATAGGCAAAGCCTCAAGCTATCAAAATTACTTCTGAGCATTCTCTGTAGAGGAATGCCCAGTCTCCCAGGAAACCAAGTTTGGCTGCATCCTCCTGTTGCCATTCATGTGATGTGTCAATACTTATTTATAATTGTATTTTCTGCACTTAATGGAGTCACACATTAACTCCTGACTGCAGCTTTTTCTTTTCAAATTCAATGGAAACACAAGTTTTGATTTCCCCCATTTCTGATTTATGATTAAGATACATCTCTGCTGAGAAGGCTCATATGCTGTCACTTTTGAACAGAAGAGCACTAGGGAACTTCCAACTTTGAAATTAATTACAGGAATAAAACCTTCTTTGCATATTTTCTAATTATTCTTTTCTTTGTTAATGCCAAATAATGCCTTTAGCATCTTCCTGGAAAAAGTCTCATTGACCCTGCTCTGTGATTACGGTGCTTTTATCTCCCATCTGTGCTGTGAAAGCTACAGGCCTTCCATTTCCAGTGCAAAAGCCTCCAGAATTAAAACCATTAGTACAAACAATAAAAAGATTAAAAAGCTGTGCAGGTACATGATACAAGTCATATCCAAGGCAGCCTTATCCAGTCATGGGTGAAAGGAGGGAAGAAAAAGCTGACATGCCTTTTATTCTGTGACTGTTCCTATGATCTCAGCTCATGAACAAATTGACCACAGAATGTTGTAAGCACTGAGAGAATTCACAAGCACTGAGAGTTCATTGGCGAGAGGTCTGGACAAAGGTCACATCCCAATCAAGGCTAAGATCTGGAGCAAAGCAATCATGCTGCTTCTCTGGTCACACTTACTCTCTGTTAATATTTGCCTCAGTTGCAGAGGAGGATGTCACGGGGCAAGGTGGGCACATCCACTCTGACTTGCCCCAGAAAATCTTGCTCTGAGAAGTAGGAGAGCAAGGAGGATCCTGGAGAGGAAGGTGCATCACCCAAGATGGGTGATGACCTGGGATCAGAGCCAGGAAGAATGTCTGGCTTCCCAACCACAAAGGACCAGGCCAGGAGCACCCCTGGGTGCCAGACCCAGCAGGCAGCAGGGCCCCCACACCCTGCCTGTCCACTTCTCCCCGCCCAGCATGGGGTAAGGGCAGGGATGCGTGTGATCACGTTTTTATGCATAATTCAATCACCATCCAGCATTGTCAGGTGCTTCTGGGAGGAAGTTTTCATATACAGCAACTTTTGGCCAGAGCCCTGGGCATGAAGATTCACAGCACAGTGGCACCCTGTGCCCATAGCAAGTGCCTGGCGGCTGCTGCTGCTCTGCTTTATGGATGAGATGCTCCCTCCGGATGGGAGTGGTCTCTGATCCAGGAACAGTCACTTTCCAGGAAAAGCAGAGGATAGCCTGTGTTCACTTCGGACATTTCCATCCCTCCTGCCAGACCATGTTCTGTGCCCACCAGGGCAGGGGCAGCAGCACGGCCAGGCAGGCTGGCAGAGCAGGATGCTCAGGACAGGGATGTTGGCATGCTCCAGAGTGCCTGGTGCAGCGAGGTTGAACTGCCAACATTATGAAACTCATAGAAAAGTGCAGGCATGTACTTTTTGCCGCAAGGACCTCATGTCAGACCTTGCTCTTTTTTTTAATCTTTTTTTTTTCTTGGTTTTGGCTCCACAACTTGCTGTTCCTGTAGTTTGTTCTCATGATCCCTTGAGTCATGCTATGGTGCTATGAGCTGTTTGCAGAAGACTTGGCAAATAGCTCCTATTTCACTCGCTGTGTGATTTAACCATGGCAAACCAAGGGGCATGACATTTATGTGGGTTAGTGACCTGGGGGCCTGGAAGCATTGGTGCAAGCCTGAAGGATGATGAACTGTTGGGTAATGGACAGTCAAAAAGGTACATTGAAAGTTTAATTGCAAACATCTGGGAAGCAGTGACTCTCTCAGCTTCCCCCTCCCCACACCCCACCCCACCCCCTGCTTAAAAAGTATTAATTAGCTTTCCATTGCTTCCCTGGTATTTTGTTCTATTCCAGCAGAGACTAAAGCTTTTCTGGGTGAAATATTAGTGAAATGTCATGGAGGATTATAGGCAACATGGCACTGGGTTTCTCCCTTCAAACAGGACCCCAATGGCTCAAAACCAGCTTCGAAGCAGTAACATCACAGCAGCAACAGCAGCAATAAATGTCTTATAAAAGCAATCAGAGCAAGTTCCTTGAATTTTAAGACAATGTGTGTAGTAGGGAAAAAAAAGAAAAAAAAAAAAAAAGAAGAAAAAAAAAAGATTCCCATGTTTTGAAAGGTTCCTTATGCAAAAAAACTCTACTGTTTTTTGGCAATTTCTTGAAGGGTTTGATGTTTCTTGGGTTTCCTTCAAAGAAGATGAATAGAAACCAGTCAGAAAATGAGCACATTCTTTATAATACCTAAAATGAACAAATGTGAGGCCCCAGTCCAGGCCTGATCCACTTTAAAATTAGGTTGGCCTGCACTCTTTATTTATTTACTCCCTCAGCAGCCCAAGGGAATATACTTAGTGTGTGAAGTGTAGCACGTGCCCTTGCAAGAGCAGTTTTTATGCCATTAAAAGGAGAAATGTAATACTGCAAATGAAGAAATGTCTTATTAGAATTGCATTTACTTCCCCACAAATAGCAACCAAGATATTTTTTTTAAACATATACCTACAATTCTGGCTTCCAGATATATGCTGTCACTAAAAAAGGGCCCACAAGTTACCTGTGATGTGATCTATCATCTTAGGGTGTGTTTGCAGACTATTGGAGAGATGCCTGAGCATGGAAGCAAAGTGGTTGTGGGGGAAGCAAGAGGTAGGGTCTTAAGAGCTGGGAACAATCCCAATTTATGAGCAACTCAAAGAACAACAGGGACGAGGATGGGACTCTCATCTCTGTCCTCACACAACTTCCACCAACAAATACTCCTCCCTACAGGCAGTTCTACCACAGCAACAGCTAAGGATCAAAACCCAACCTCCACCTTTGAAATAACTTTCTGTTAAAACTGGTTTTAATAAAATGAGCTTTGGAAAATTTCACTTCTTGAAATTACAGCAGAATTTTTTGGTTGGATTTAGTTAGTATTTCCCTGCTTTCTGATCCACATTTTGCTATAATCAATAGGTTATGGTCAACTTCTTTTATCTAGGTGAAATTTTGCCTTCCCGGGTTAGGAAAAAAGAAGTGGGATGTTTGTTGTAAAACACTGTCAGGAATTCCCCCAGCTAATCCTCCTTTGCTTCTCTCTTGAAACTTTGAGACACAAAGTATTGCTTTTGGAATGGGGGTAGTTTGCATATTGCAGCTGAGGAAAGCACCACTGTTTCTGAACTCTTGAAGGCAAAGACAGTCTAAGGAGGCAATTGCAGGGTTCCATTGCAAAGAGCTGTTTAGGTTCCTACAGACTACTGTGACTATCCAAGCCAAGAGAAGAAGTATTTTATTTACAATTATTACAGAGGAAAGTTAAAAAATGCTTCTAAGATGGGTAGCTGCCCCATGAATTCGCTATCTACAGATTTCAACAATCAGCCAGCAGCTGAAAGAGCCTCTGAAAGTTTTCACTGCATTGCTGGCTGCCTCCTCTCACCAGCTATCTTCCTGAATGAGGTTAAATAAGGACAAGCCTTTAAAACTCTGGTATTTTAAAACAAGTTACCTTATTTTTTGCTGATTTGGCATCTATTTCCATGGAAACAGAAGCAAGAACTAGAAGCCAGCAGCTGAAGTTGGCTACACCACTGCTCTTGGCTTGTTCTACTTCCATTTCCATGGAAACTGATGTAAGATCAGTGCAAACAAGGCAAAGTTTGCTTTTTTTTCTTTTTTTAATTAACCCTTTCTTGATTTTCCACTTCCAGATTTGTTTGGTGCCAGAACTGCAGATACAAAGTCACTGGAAATGAGGGGAAGAGTAACCCATGTACCTTCATGAATCTGTGCATGGGTGTTTGACTGCGTGCATGTGTGCATGCTCTGCTTTCTAACATGGATCCTCAAAGTAGTCACCAATTTACTTTAAGGATGCTAAAAATCACAAGAAAATAACTAATGTACAGGTGAGTTAAGGAAGAGGGGGAAGAGCAGCTGGTTATGTCCCCACATTGAGAGGACACCATTCTGCTACAGCTCCGTAGTCTCCTGAATAGAGGTATCCAGGATGGAGGAGTGCACCGAGTCCTGGAGCTGCCTGGCCATGCTCTCACAGAGGTATCCCACCTGCAAGGAGCTCCACAAGGCTCTGCTCTGCAACCTGTGCCAGTCCCCAGGGCATCCCAGCCAGCGTAAAGGCTACTGTGTCGGGCGACTGTTTCACAGGGAAAACAGCAAGTGGGGAAGCAGAGATGGGAGTAGAGAAAACAGCACGGGAAGGAAAAAGAAGTGCATGACATAAGGGAGGCCAACATGCATGGTTGCCCCCCATGGAAGTTAAAAGCAGAAGTAATCAACTGGCAATGGAGTAAAGCAATTTAATGAGAAGAAATGGCACCTCCTTGTTAATTGCTTTCTAGGAGTTTTCTATAGTATTTCTCCTCTGAAGCCATGTAGTCTCCATTTTGGCTACAAAACCATTGAAACTCAGCTTTTAACATTACTTTCCCCCCACCCCCCCAAACCTAACAATGTGCAGGAGCACGTGTGTCAGGCCTTCAAAGCTGCCTGCTAACATGAGAAATTTAATGTGGAGCCAAAGCATTACAGATTGTGTTACAGAGTTTGTACAGGCTGGGGTTGACCGCTGCTCATGGAGCACAAGTTACTCAGGTTTTCTTTGAGTTCCTGACTCTACCTGGTCTGAGATTAAGTCATGTTTAGGGAATTGATTCACTTACTCTGCTTCATTAACAGGGATTTTGGTACCCATCTTAGAAAATCTGGATCCAGACATGTAAACCTCAATGTAATAAAGCATTGAATCATATACCCAAATCCTCCACAAGCTGAAACAAATGTAATTTATGTATATGCTGTACTGCTTCACAGTGTTGGACACCAGACACCAGTGCTTACATGTAGAAGAGGTTTTGCAGATTGTAACAGTCTGCTTAGGCCTGGGGTGTTTGGAGGAGTCTCCTCCATTCGGTTGCTTTTTCTTATAAAATACAAGGAGGAGAATAAAATGCTGGTAGGAGAAAATGGCTAAAGAGAAGGGAGGTGGTCTAGGTCACACATCTAGCTACCAAAATATTAAACCAGCAGATTTATAGCCAGAGGAGAACAGAAACCAGGGGTTTAAGAGAGATATGAAAAAATACAAAGAAAATCAATGCATTTCATGTCTTGATTCGTTTTTCCTTCCAATTAATGCACTTCTAGATTAGGCCACTTTTTAAGAACCTGTTCATGTTTGCACTGAGTGCAGCAGCACCCGGTTTGTATCAGCTGTGATCCAACCTAAACAGGAACCAATGCCTTTTGTATTCAATTCAAATGTATTCAATTCATTATTCAAAACAACAACAACAACAAAAAAACCCCAATAAAAATTGTTAATACATGTGGAAAAAGTGTCCCCACTATTGTCACCTGCAAATGTCAGTTGCATTATAACAAGAACATTCCAGACTGTAGGGTTGTATCCTTTGCTATATGGGAGAAATAAAGGTCACTGCCTAAAGTGCACTTGTACTATTAAAACTGATACTGGAATTTCCTAGTCCAAGCACTGGGTATTGCCCAAGACCACTCCCAAGGTTAGTCAAAGCAGTCTTCATATCTTTCTCACAAACGACCTGACCTCCCCCTGCACCCAGACAGCTGGAACAATACATCTGACAGAAAATATGGATTACCGTAATCCTACCCACAACTAATTAACCAGAGACTCCAACCTGATGGACAGAAACCAAATGGGACCAAACAATTGGTACCTAGAAAGAAATACACGGTTTGACAAAGTCGGTAGTCTGCCACTGGATCAAACATCTGCCCTGTTTTATTCTTTCAGGGCATATCTTTCTAAAGATTTTTTCTTTTCCAGGTAACAAATTTAGAAGCAATCTTTTCATACTCATCTTTTAAATGTCTTTCATTTTGGTCTTGGAAACCAGGCTGCTACTTTAACAGCTCCGGTTCATTAGCCAGCCCGTTCCAAGAGTGTTTCCCTGCCACACCACTTTTATTGTAGATGACCCTGCTTCGTCCTGCTTCTGCCTCACAGAGGAATTTGATTGAAAATCCGAAGTTTCAACACCAAAAAGTCTGCATTATTTTTAATCTTTTTAACTGCTGGGACACAAATCAATAACACATATCCAAGAAAAATACTGTGGGGAGGTCTTTCCCTTCTGGAAAATTGTATGACATTAAAATCTTTCTTATTTTCTATAGAAAGAGGATCTTATTTATTTTGCCTGGGGAGGGATGCTTTGTTTCTTTGCTGCAGCATTATCAAAGAAAATCACAACGCACGCACCCATGTTTCAATTGCAGTCATGTGGACTTGGACTACACCTAAGGAGCTGCTTTGCTGAACAAGTGGCCCAGAAGCACACGAGCTGCTGCTGCTTGTGTTTGCAAGGCCACTGCAGATGAAGGGCAAGTGCTCCTCGACAAGGAGATTTGTTCCCTTTCCAGACAGCTCCTCCTCGCCTCTTTCCTGCGTGGTTTGTGCAGGGAGTGACAGCACACCCCAATCTGGTATGCAGCCAATTTTCTGTTCACTATCATTTTCCCTTAGGCTCAAGACCCCTGTATCTCATTTTCTGACTGCGGACACTGATGCATCAAAAGATGGGATCCTCATCCACACTTTTTGCTGCTTGGCATAATCTCCCTTACATGCTGCAAACACCACAGTAGCTGATAGCATTTGGTGGCCTTTTGTACTGACATTTCAGCCTCTCACGAACTAGAACTGGCCTTATCTGTTGGCCACAGTGCCTGAGGCTTTTCTTCTAGCTGGCTTTTTCTTCCCGCTGCCTACCAGTATGCAAAAGCAGAGATTTCCAAACAACAGGTTTCCTCTTCTACAGCAGAAGAATGGAGTCAGGGAGAATCCAAAAAAATACTACATATCCAGAACAACAGCTATTTTCTTATATTATTAGAAGAGTAGATTATTGATGCTTCTGATAATTACATCCAGGCTAATCAAACAATAGGAATTATTTCCTGATGAGGCAAAAAAAAAAAAAGAAGTCAGATTTTTATTCCTGTTTTAGTACTTCCATTTATTCAAAATGTAGAAAAATGCATGCGTTCGCATACAATGTCCAAACTTCTCATAGTGAATTGAAGTGCAAAAATACTCTACCAGCTCAGGCGTGGTGTTTCACACCACTCACACCTCAGGATCCCCTTCTTCTGTCTGTATTTGTAGTCTGGCAGTAGGTTTTGTTTGCTTGCTTTTTTCTTCTCCTCTCTCTTTCAACTTTCTGCAAGAGAAAACAGGAAAGAAACAGTGTGTGGAGAACAGGACCGTATAACAGTTGTTGTCCATTGCAAATCCAACTGGAACAAAAATTTTCTGTTGCAGATCACTTCAAAACAGATGTTTCTTTCATAATCGTGCAATCAGGAGGAAAATGCAGAAAAAGGAAGTGATCGCATCCTCCCAAATGTTATGAGTTTTGTAGCATTCAAAAAAGACACATTTTTCATTTTGAAAAAATTGAAAATGTGTCAAGCTGCTCTAGCTATTAATCCACACATCCAGCCTGAACAGGGATTGAAGTGATAAGCAGCTCGAAATCAAGTCCGCGCTGGTTACTTGGCAATAGTTTAATGATTATCTTGGATGTGATTAATGAAAAATACTATTAAGAATAATCATGTTGCACCACACCCTGAGCTGACTTCCACCCTGTCCTGCAAAGCTGCTCTGTGTGGCAGCCAAGGTCTTATCCGGGCCCCACAGGCAGAAAAACCCAGGCAGGGCCCACCGAGGACCTCAGGAAGAGCAGGGGCCTCTCCCAGCAAAAGTTTGATTTTTCCTGTATTTTGTTCCTTTTCCATGCGTGGCAGAGAGGTGCAGCCCTCTTGCAGCCCACTAGGCAATACTCTGTTGCTCAGCAACCCCATACTCGCTGAGAAGGCTCTTTTACAGCAGTAAACCTGGGCCAAAGAGGAAAATGAGGTGACGTGATGCCCGAAACCTGCTGCTTGGGTTGCCCAGGCAGCACGATCCCTATGAGCAGATGCAGGTCTGTAGCAGCAAGGATCTAGCAGCAATGTCAGCTGAGGAGCAGCAGTATTGCACCTTCTGCTCCTCTGCATCTGGTCTGTTCTGAAGCATTTAGTGGTGATTACCCAAAATTAATTAACTAACTAATTAATTTGAAAGGTCTCCTGCTCTGCAACGCCATTCTAGTGTCCCAGTTAGACCTAGAGCATGGTGCTGGCCCTCTATTTTGTTTGAGGTGAGCGATGAGATAGGGAAAGGGTAGCTGCAAGGCTCCGCTGGGATGAAACCCACCCTAGGAGCTGCTCACAGGCAGGTGGATAAGGGGTTGGGGTGGGAAGAGACAGTGGAGAACACCCGGATTGCATTAATATATTGGGTGGAGCCTGGGAGGTGGGTTAATTAAAAGGTGTGTTTCATCCCATGAATATGTCAGAAAATCAGCCTGTCCTCCATTCACCTCCTCTGCAGACAGGAGCATGGAAGGGCAGGACAGGTCTTTTCCTGTCTCAGTGAGCAGTTGAAGCCTGCAGCCATACCTCTCCAAACCTGTAGCCATGGGAGTCTGTAGGGACTGGGTGGTTTGGGGACCCAGAGATCCACTGTCCCCAGAGCTGTAGCCAGGTGTAGGGCTGTGCTGCCTAGTAGGTTTCCATATCTCGTGGCATGTGGAGACAGGAGAGGTCAAGGCACAGAGGCTAAATAAATCCTTTTACCTCTGTTGGCAGGTACCATACCAAAATCTTTTCTGTACTTGGTCTGTCTTTGATGGGGTAGTACATGCGTTTTGGTCGGTACTAGACATTTTTAGAAATTATGACTTCCAGAAAACTAGCTAGGCTTTTCTGTTAGGGCCACCAGCTCCGTGTTCTCATGTGGTTAATGTGTTACATAGAAGTGCTGTTTTACAAGGTTTGTGAAGGTCCTGCTGGGTCATTAGGGCTAAGCCATCAGCAGCTCCAGCAGATCCCACTGCGATCAGTCCCCTGAAAATCCAACCTGCTACTCCCACCTGGCAGAAGCAGAAGATCTACTGCAGACCTGGCTGTTTGCCACCTGACCACAATACTGATATGCCATGTTACCAGAAGGAGAGGAAAAGCAATACAGGTTTGACATCACCTGCTGGACCACCTCATTAAAAGAGAGGCCACTTTCAGAAGCGTAGCCCCTCTCACAACTCACAGCAAGCTGTGGTTTCCCAGCTTCCATTTCAGGCTCTCTCAGAGGTATGTGTACTCATTTTTAAGCTTTTTTTTCAGTGCTGTAAGCATGACTGAGTGTTTCCTACACATGTTATTTGTGCTCAGGGACAGCCCAACCTGAGCAAAAATGCTTGAGGGAATGAGGAGGCTCAGACCCTGGGGGCAAGTGAAAATGCCAGCAATAAGCTCGGTGTGGATGTGACAGACCAGCTCTGACTCTTTGACTAAGAAGTTGCTTTTATAACACTTGAAGATGATGCAGGTGTGATACACTGTAAGAAAACACAATTACACATGTTGTTCCTAGGGAAAGACAAACATTGCTCTACATATGCCTGAATTACACAAAAAGTGCAAGAACAACACAGCCATCAAGGCATCATTAACTGAACAGAAACCCTGCTCTCCGTGTAGTGGTTTTTTGTACCAGTGTGTGGTTTGCAGTGGGAAAGGACCGGTTACCAGCCCCTGAGGCTGAAGCTTTCTCCTTTCCATGGGTCGCCATGGGGCAGTGCAGGCTGATGCACTGGGAGATGGGAGCCTGAGTCTCTGCTCTTAAAACTATAACAGAAAATTGAAGACTGAAGGCAGACAATTAAATTATTAAAGAAATTGAAGGATATGCATTTTATATAATACATAATGAAGATAAAGACAGATTTCTGGCATTTAGATTTGGTACCATCAGGGGAATAGCTGGGCAGGGAGCAATGTGAATGCAGCCAGTGTTGCAGAGCTACTGGCAGGAAACAGTGGGAAGGGCTGATTTCTGCAGAAGGGAAAGGAACAATGTACCAGCAATAGAAAATGCTAGGGATAGACTTCTGGATGTGGGAAGCAGTTAATACTAGTGTTTAACTCTCATATGGCTCTTCCCACCAGCATATTTCAGAGAGCTTTATACTGGAATACAAGGCCAAACGTGAACATGGCACAATGCAGAGCTGCACACTGAATGCACTCGCTGGCATACCAGCACCACCCAGGCCCTCTTGTTTCCGGCACTGGCAGGGTTCGTTACATCCCACATCACTCTCAGCAGGGCTCATTATCCTCCTCTGTCTGTGCTGTGCCCTGCAGACAAACCCTAAATGTCACTATCTCCATTTTGTGCATAGGGATGCACCGGTAGATGAAGCAACCTCCCACAGGGGCACAGAGTTGAGGAGAGACCCCAGATCTCCCATGTGCCACAACTAATGAGCATCTATACTTGAAAGACCTGCCTTGCACTGTTAGGATCATCCTCCTTCAACAGCCTCTCCAGAAAGCAAGGGGTGATAGCAGACCCCAGCTCACAAGTCCCTTAGTCCCATCATACTGTGGTTAAACACTGGAGGGGATAATAAAGGATGGCTACAGAGCACCTTTTTTTCCTTTAAAAGATGTGCTAGAAAATGGCTTGCCCACACAGTGTGAGTAGTCCAGCTGGAGGGACATGAAGTCTCCAAAGCCTGTCTGCCTTTCATTGCTCCCATGGTGAGATATGGTCCAGGAGAGCCTCCCACATCAATCAGAACATGGCAGTGGAGGACAGGAGTGGAGCAAAGCCTGGTGCCACCACTACGTGCTATGTGCTGCAGTGTCTGGGGCCAGGGTACAACAAGGAATGTCCCTTCAAGGTCTGCTTTCCTAGCCTTGGGCAGCTGCCTGTAGCAGCCTTCCAGGGCCTGTGCCAACATCCCAGCTGCTCTGGGCCCTGGCAGAGGTGTAGTTCTGCACCCAGCATCCAGGACAGGACAGGTAGCCAGCAGTTTCTGTAACTTTCAAGTCTTTGGCCTAGTGAGAACAGCTTTGGGAGGTGATCGTAAGAGTTTCTAAGCACATTTAAAACCTCTGGTGAGTTTCCACGTTAGCCCCTGTCCATTTCTCTAGCTTCTTTACAATGCCAGGACCATCAGGAAAAGCTATCCAAAAGACTTGCTGAAAAGCCCCATTTTTCAAGAGCTGCTAGAGGCCGTTATGTCAGCTGGGTGTTTTGGAAAGTTTCAGGCTATCCTGCTTTCCATGGCATGAAACACTGTGGTGCAATCGCTTCTAAACAACACTATTTTCAAGAAATAAAACAGCGATGATTCCACCTGACAGTCTTTTCAGCATTTCTGTAAGAAGGGGAAACTGAGCCAAGAAAGCATCGGAGAAGTCAAGCGATACGCCATCACAAATCTCCAGGAATAAAGCAATGCTAAGGGTCTGTCTTGTGGTAAAATGCATGTTTCTGCCACACTATTATTCCTTCCAAATCACTCTTTACTAAGTGTCCTGCATGTGCCCTTTGCTCCAGTGACAGGATATCCTTCATTTGTCTGTACAAAGTGCAGATGAGCACTTCTTCGTGTTGTTTTCCAAGTCGGCTGATGGGAGGGTCAGCAGGGGCCAAAGCAGCTGCACCGAGTAAAGGAAAGGTAACCATGGTAACCCAAGTTATCTGCATCCTCCATGTATTTCCTTCTCCCCACCCTACATCATAACTTTCCCACCCAAACCTCAAACCAATAGAGCCAGTGACCAGCTGGCAGGATGGGGACTGCAGCAGGGTCTCCTGCACCCAGAGTGTCTTGCTGTGTTTCGGGGCTCACTGCTGCAGGCTGAGGTCATCAAAAAGAGACTGAAAGCATAGAGAGGGGTAACTTGCAAAAGGCAAAGCTCTACACTACTGTAGATGGGGCGCTGGATATGTTGCCTTTGCTCCAGAGTTGTAGATTCTTTGATGTTGCTCCTGGTTTTGGCTCTGAGCTGTAACCCTTCCACAGCAGCAACAGCTTCTCCGTCTGCACCCCACATCAAACCCAGCTACAATTTTGGCCGGACTTTCCTGGGACTTGATAAATGCAACGCCTGCATTGGGACATCCATTTGCAAGAAATTCTTTAAAGAAGAAATAAGGTCAGAAACTCAGCACAGTAATTTTTAAAGCATTCTGCATAGTAACTTGAAAATTGCCTGTTAGTATTTCCAAGTACTGTAATGAATGACAATGCAAAGAGTAACTTAGCACACAGTTGCCATTACAGAGCCTAGTATTTTCATTAATGTCTATAAGCTGCTGCTTTGTCTCTTTTCTTTTAAAGCCACAGAAACATGAGCAGATTTCAGCCCTGAATTGTAATTTGAAAGCAGGAGTAAAAGGCACAACTTCCTGCATAGAGAGTGGCTCCGAAACAATTTAAGGCAGTGATGGGGGAAGGGAGGAGGGAAGGAAGAAATCAGCTTGTTTAGATGTACTGGAAATACTTTATTATAAGCAACCAAGTAAAGGCAAAGGGGGCATAACTTTGTATGCTCCCAACGGGCTATAATAATACAAATGTATAAACATGCTATGTAATTTTGTACCAGGTGCAACAACACAAATGTGCAGAATTTCACGTGCATATTAACTAAGATCAAAAGTAACCTAAACCTGCCTGAGGCACGAGGACTTTCGCCCATCAGGTTACCGACACACTTGAAAATAGATGGGGCTAAATTATTAGCACGCTTTTGGGAAGTTTCTGTGAGAACTGGAAGGCAGAGGCAGAAATTGCATCTGCCTTGAAGTCGATGAGACACATTCTGTCCAAGCGGTCATCAGACTGATCCAATCAGTTTTAGGCTCAAAAGCAGAGTGTATCTGACAGCAACAGGGAAAATGTTGCCAGTGTATTTGAGGAGAAAGTTGAAGGCACTGCTTGGCAGAGGAAGGCTTTATTTGGTCTGATATGATTTATAGAGCCATATGCACTTTCTTTTATAGATATAAAAGGCTGGGGGAGAATAAATGATTACAGTAAAATTGTATTTTTAATGCTATAATGTAAAGTAGTATAATATTGGACAAATCACCATTTTTATCTTAAACTATCCTATAAAATGTTGCATAGTAAAACCATAACAGTTTGTCTGAGATGGACTTGTAATACTGAACATCCATCCTTCCCTCATTGTCGCTGGAATAAGGCAGCTTGTGGCTTTGCTACACCAGGGCATCCCTTGCTGCGGCACACTGGGGGTCCCAGCCCTAAGCGCTTTGCAATTAGCGTGCTCAGCTGGCTGACACAGGCTGGTGTGAGTCTGCAGGCTGGGGGGGCATTTGGGGTGTGGGTTGTCCTACATTTTATTCTCTGCTGCATGGGACAGCACAGGAGCTGGCTCCTGTCCCATGCCCCATCCTGCTGTGGCCCCTTTGCCACTTGCCTCTGCAGGGTTTTTAGGGACCTGCTGCCAGGTGTAAAGCAGCTACCATATGTGCAGCTTGTGGCAGGTGCTTGGTTACTCCCAGTTAGGTGCTCGAAAGGTTAGGGCTGCGTAGCTTCCTTCAGCCCTGCTGAAAATAGCAGTAGCCTTCTGCAGCAAGCAACTGCCTCTGGCTGGCTGGTGGCCAGCTGCATGCTGCACCGGGGCACAGGAAAGAGGCGCTACGTGAGCAAAATCAGGAGGCCCCCATGCTGGCTTTCCTCCCAAGGACAGTGGGAAGGGGGTGCGAGGGTGCAGAGGGTATGAGCAGGGTCCAGGAGTCCAGAGTCACAAGCATGTGGGAGCACGATGCTTCTGCCTCAGGGAAGGTAGAGGGGCTTCCTAAACCAGAAACTTTGGGTTTTCTGTCCTGCAAGCCAGCAGTCAGCTTCCCACGAGCAGTGCAGTACGCAACTGATAACACGCAGTCCTACTCTGAGCGCTTTGGAAAGGGTAACTTCAAAAAGTGTTCTCCTGAGCAGTCGGTCAGCTTCAGGCTTTTCTTTGCAGGGGTTAAACTTTTTCTCCCGCTTGATTTCTTCAACAGCCAGGATTTTTTGGCAAGTGGTAGGTTAAATGGGGGAAATTTCAGTGGCACTTATGCTCTTTGATCCATCACAGTGTACCTTTTCACATGTTCACAAGGTGGATGGCACTTGGGCTTCTCTGTGTTAATCCTCATTAGAACATGCTTCATTAATTCTCCTTCATTTCTGGGAGCTGTGACATGCATTCGCACTGGACTGAAGACTAACAAGTAAGAAGCTGTGGGTTTTGCTCCCAGAACGGCTGGTGACTCATCTTGTGCTCTAATGTTTTTTACTTCCCTTATCTTTGCCCAACTTTATCCATCTGTAAATGAGAATACCAAAGCCTGCCTACCAACTGTCCTGAAAGCAGAGCACAGCAAAAGTGTTCGTAAACATTAGATTTTCAAAACACTGTGGAACTGAGCTGACCAAAACTATTTGCAGACTTGTGCCAGCACTGGTGATGAGCTTTGGCCAAAAGTAGTGGGAAGGAAGTCTGAAAAAGCTGGAAAGCTTGAGTTTGATGGAGTTTTATATGGCATTTCTTTATTTTTGGTTTCAAGGCTTAACTTACTTATTTTTTTTAAAAAAAATAAAACTCCAAATGCAAGCAAAATTATTTTGGCTAAAACAAAATATTTAATTTCATTCAGAAAAAAAAAAAAGCAAGTTTGATTTTCTTCAACAGTTAGTTCTGGGTTGATCTAAAATCTTTAATCTGTGCCTCAGTTATTCACACAGATCTTAGTGAAAGTCTTAATTAAAGCACACTCAGGCCCTTAGCTAAAATGCTTCATATGAGAAGAGTGAATTGTTGTTACAGCACTTGATGATGAATCTTGAAAGTATCTAGCAAGTGTGCCAGGCCAATGCTGTGCTGCCCAGAAATGATGCCAAATACAGAATTGCTGTGGTCCATGCTGGGTTCCCAGGCCCGCGTGGCTCACCCCTGGGAGCTCTGTGGAGGAAATTGCTCCATCCGTGCTCAGATTAGCTCTCAACCATGGATTTCACACATCCATGTGCTGCTTGCATGCAAGAAGTGGTGCTTCCCTGATATCTGCCTGACATGAACTCCCCTGAACACACAAGCTTGAGCCAAATCAGAAGGCACATTTGTGTTTAACTTTAAAAAAAAAATCAACAAAAAAACCAGAAACCCAGCCCATAGCTATCTCTTCCCTGTACGTGCCTGGCACGCAGCACCTCCTTTGCAGATTAGGCACTGGGAGCGGTTGTGCTGCACAACAAATCACAGTGAGGCATAGAAATTACTCTCTGCTCTTTAGTTCTAGCTCAAAACCAGACCAATAAAAATCCCCAAACCAAAGAAAGTGTTTATTTTCATGTCAGATGCCCTAATCGTACAGAAGCTTCAAATTTCATGTTGGGCAAAATGCCCAAATGCCTGAACCCTGCTTGCGCCAGGGGCCAGGCTACTCCACTGCTGGTCAGCCTGCATCTCCATGGCAGTTTTTTTGAAGGAGGCACATGGCCAGAGCCAAAAGCCAAAGCAGCGCAAACAGCAGCATTTCAGGGAGACTGGCTTTCCCCTGCCCTGGGCACCCATGCTCGTCCCAGAGCTGATCTGCACAGTCTCCATGGTGGGGAAGGGGAGCAAGGTGCTGCCTTCAAGAGTGGTCGTGGGGAGGAGGCCAGCTGGTCTCTGATCATGGAGGGTAGTTAGCATCACTGAGTCAGTCATTTGACTGAAATCAGAGGAAATTAATCTCCCCCTTCCCCCCCCCCCCCCCCCCCCCCCCATTTCTCTGTGCCAGTTCCCCAACTGGAAGTTGAAAGGAAAGATCAGCTTCAGCTTTCAGATACGTTACTGTCTTTTCATCTAACTCCAGCTAGCTGATCCTGCAGGGAACTTATTGCCTCTCCTGTTTCACTCCCGAGCTATGGGTTTTAATTTATGGTGAGATTAAATTAGGACGTGTTTTTTTATGCACTCAGGCAAGGAGGTTAAGGCAGGAGATTTTAGAGGCAGTGAATGCATGGCATTGGCCAAAGGTCAGACTTCAACCACTTTCCAAGAGCAGGTTAAAGACACGCTTACAAAACAGGCACCGTGCTCCTCAGCTCCTGCATGTGCAACTCATGTGTGGGTAGGGCTGAGGGGGCTGCTGAAACAACAAAAAAAAAAAACCTAATTACCCAGCCCATATGCTCCCCTCCTGTGCCTGTGTAGGGGAAGCAAATTAGTGCAAGATCTCCATGGCTACAGCAGTGCCACACGCCCAGGGCACACGTCCCCATGTCCCCCCATCACACCCCAAACTCGGCTGCTGCCTGGAGAGGTCACTCGTCCTGGCCGCTCAAACACAGTCGGAAATGTCGGGGAGGACCCGTCGACCCCAGTATGAAGCCACCACCTCAGAACAAAAGGTTATTTTGATATTCCCAAATACACTTCCCATCAGGAGGCTTTGTTCTGTAGGGTCCCTTAAAGTGTTGGATACTCCTTTTTTGGGCCCCTTTCTCCAGAATTAAGGAAATCTAAAAATTCCTGGGATTCTTCATGAACCAAAACACTACAGCCCTCTCCCTTCCATCTCCCTCTCTGTCTGGCCCAAAAGACCCCATCTGGGTGTTTTGCCCCTTGTGCCATGGCACTGTTTATGACAAGGGGTGGTTTAAGCGGGAAGCAAAGACAGACATTTTTCCAACGGGCGTTTCCTCGGCCGATGGCTTCATCCCACTTGCCTCACCCCGGCACCTGGGGCTGCCCGCCCGTGGCCACTCGGCCTTTGCCGTACGATGGCAGAAAGCCCCCGGGGCTGGCGCGTGGTGCAGCGACCGCGCTGGCGCTGTGTAGGTGTCCGTGTAGCTTGTTAACCTGCTCTCCGTGGGGCTCTCGTTTTGGTTTGGCAGGTTTGACACCTGGCTTTCTTCTCATTTAAAGCTGCCCCCCAGCTACCTGCTCAGCTACTCGGGCAACTACACCGACGATGCCAAGAGCTGGCGGATGGTTGACATCACCCGGCTGACCTCCAAGTACCGGCACGACCGGGCCGACAAGCGCATCTGCATCTCCCTCCTGAAGTCCAAGACCTGCAGCCTGGAGCGCGCCCTGCGCCGCACGCACCGCTTCCAGAAGTGGCTGCGGGCCAAGCGCCTCACCCCCGACCTGGTCCAGGTCCGTGCCTGCAGCCCCTGCGCCCCACAGCAGCGGGGGGACAGGGAGCCCCAGGGGGGTACCGTATGGTTTTTGGGTGGGGGAAAAAGGGTCTGAAGGAGACGTGGCTGCAACTTGCCAGGTGGAGGATGAGTTTGGGCAATGACTGGCTCTCTCCCACTTGCCCTGGCTGGTGGAGAGGGGGAAGCCCCGTGACCCCCCCCAGCTGAGCCCACCTGCCACAGGGGACAGGCAAAATGGGGCCTCACTGGGAAGAAAAGCACTGTGGCCCCCAGTCCCTCCCCAGCCATATGTAACACTGCAGCACAGCCTGGCCAGGGCTGGGGGCTGGGGTG
Organism: Falco cherrug; assembly: GCF_023634085.1. NCBI lineage: Eukaryota > Metazoa > Chordata > Aves > Falconiformes > Falconidae > Falco > Falco cherrug. Next base: position 81,421,288 of record NC_073698.1, read on the forward strand.
AGCTCAGCCCTGGTGAGGAGGGAACTGGCAAGGATGCTGGCTCCCAGCTCCCCATGCAGGCTGGGGCTGAGGGCCCATGGAAAGCCATGTTGCCTGCTGGCTTCAGGCACAGGGATGATGTAGGGCTGAGCACAGAAACACAGTGACAGCTCGAGTGGGGATATTTCTCCTGGGTTTTTTTCTACTTTTACATCATGTCTCAGTGCCTTTTTTTTTTTTTTTTTTCTTTTGGTCATAATGCTGTACCCAAAGGGCAGCCCATGCTTTGAAAAAGGATTTTGCTTCAGGCCAAGGACTGGGGCAGCTTGGACCCCTCTGCTTGTGGTTGGCAGGGCAAGCAGACGGGTGGTTGGAGCCAGAGCCTCGATTCCTCATCCTCCTGCCATTCATAGCAAATGATCTCACACCCAAAGAAGCATGCTGCCCTTTCTATTGCAGTCCCGGGGTGTCACAGGCAAAGCCAGGACAGGCACATCAAGGGGGTGACTGCCACCAGGTAGACAGGTGGTTGTGATACGGGGAGATGGACACGCGGGCAGGGCTGGAGGGGCAGAGTGGGGAGGTTCCAGAGGAAAGTCAGTGTCTGAGCGCTGGCTGTGCTTTGGGATGCCACAGGCAGCTGGGGATGGCCATGGGGCAGGCGAGTATGTTTTGCAGGTGCTGGCTTGCATCTGAGAGCAAAAGTTCCCTCCACAAATTCACAGGCATCCCCCACCCCTTCAAACAACAGCAAAGCTTTTCAATAACCACTGGCAAGGGGCAGGATCCAGAGTAGAGGCTGGATATACTCTAAACAAGACACTGAGAGGCAAAGAAGGATTATTCCAGTACTTCTCCCCCTTTCAAGAGAGAACTGTGTGAAAAAGGGATGACTTTTTTTTTTTCTATAAAGGCAACTGCTTCCTCCTGCCTGCACACTGCCACATCTGCTCAGCTTTGCTGAGTGCTAAAGCTACACTGCTTTAGTTTTTTCCACTTCTGTTACCCCATGGAGCAGCGTGCCTGAGGAGGGACAGTGGGAGACCCCAGGCAGCAGCACCAGTGCCGGGGCTAGTGCTTGAGCTGCACCAAGAAGGACTCACAGTCCCACACAGCAGGTCGCCCTGAAGCCAGCACCCTCCCAGGGGGTGAGATGCAGGATGACACAGGCTGGACAAGGAAATGGTTTTTTTTGTAGCAAAGCTACACTGTACTTTGGCTAATAACCTCAGAAGAGGCACTAGGGAGAGAGGCAGATGTGCATCGCTTCCACTCAGAGCATCCCTTACCTGAGCTTGTGGGCCAGGGCAAGGAGAGCTCCTCCCCAGGGTGGCAGGCAGCAGCTTCCCAGGCACCTGCTGGCCACGGCTGGCCTCCGAGGCAGTGCTACAGGGGGCTGAGAGAGGCCAAGCTGGGGTGCCAGGTCCTCCAGCCTTGCTGGAGTGTCCAAGGGGTTTGTGCAGAATTGTGCTGCCCCCACAGCGGTGCTGTGTGAAAGGGAAGGAGTCGAGTGCTTAAAACTTCCATTTGCTGAGCTGGGTGAAAAAGTAACTGGAGAAATGTGGCTCTATGGTATCTCACATCTGCTGTAAAGTTAAATCATTAGCTGAGCCCAAATCCTTCTCCTTAAAAGGCTCTTGACGTGCTCTACAGTTTTCCCTACCGCATCCTCTCTGAAACTGAACTCCTGGCTGAGATGTTTGGGTTGCACACACACACTCGTAGACATGAATACACACATGCACATGCACACACAGCACCGTGTGGAGGCTCTGGCTGGGGCACCCCGGCCTTGCACCTATCCAGTTTCTCCCGGGCGCTTGAATTTCTCTGCAGCAGTGGGAAGCTGAGCTGGCCCCGGCTCCAGGGTGCCTCTGAAGTGAGCTTGGGAGCCAGCCCAGGGGGACGTGCCCAGGGACAAACTCCTTGGACACTCCAGCAACCCCTGCTGCTTTTGACTTCGAAAGGGCACAGGCTGCTGCAGGGAGGCCCAGACCTTTGCACAGCAGCCTGAGAATTGCTCCACTCACATTTCCATGGTTCTTTGGTTCTGTAAATCAAGCAAAGAAACCTAAACCGGGATATAAATCCCTTCTAACAGCATATAGGCTTCAATACACAGAGGAGCATAGCAATCCAGAGGCCGTGGAGCCTATCCCCCCACCTCCAAATTTTGGCAGCAATCACTATTTCAGATTGGGCACATACTCTGCAAAATGGCTGCTGGTCTCAGAGTGGTCTGAATTGAAAAGCAATCTGCAGCAACAAAATTTCAGTCATAGAGCGTGTGTGAGTTAGTACGTAAGAACCGTGTCCCCCCAGCCTAGTTGTGTGGGCCTCCACAGGGTATGGCATGTCCCTTCCAAGCTATCCAGCCCCCTCAGAGCCAGGGATCCCCTTCTTCTCTGCCCACCCCACCTGCCCTCCTCAGAGCCAAAGCTGCAGGAGTGCTTCTGCCATCCCCCCAGCCCAGCGCTGCACCCCCTCTGTGGTGTTCGCTGGGCAGATGCATGTAGGCAACCCAGCATGACCCATCAGAGGGAGGTTTCTTGGGGGCACCATATGTCACTGCAAAAACTTACATGCAGCACTGCTTTTCTGGCTCCCCCCTCCTCCCCTCCTCTTTCAGAGGTGTTAACAGTTCTTTGTGTCTAACATGATGCCCACCCTGTCTCACAAAGCTGCAGTTACCCAGCGGTCTGTGTACTCCGCTCCCTGCAGTTCTTCCTACATAGGAGCACCGAGGAAAGCTAATGGGCTCAGGTAATTTTATCTTATAAAACAGAGAATTGCGAAAAACTGTAACATGCTTGAATCAAAATGACAGACCATGAAGTAGTGTTTTTTCACTTTACACTGCCTGCCCTGCCTGCCCCAACCATCAACTGAGCTGCCTGCCACAGTGATTATTTCACCCGCCGCAATGAAAATCTTTATGGGATGCAGCAAAGTCTTCAGTGTTAAAATCTAGCCCACCTTGGAGATGAGCAGGATTTAACGGGGGCTCAGCCTGCACAGTAGCCCCAGCCACCCGCTGCTTTCACCCAGGAGCTCATCACCTCAAACGGCGCTGTGTGCTTGTCCTGTTGGAGGGAGAGAACAGCAAAGTGGATTTCATCACAGATCACCCACAGGGCAAATTACAGCCCTACTTACAAAGCATACCCTGAAAAATGCTGAAGGCAGACAAACGAAAGCAGTACCAAGGTGAAGAGCCAGCCATTTTTAGCCCCTGTCTCTAGGATGTACTGTTTGAAACTACTGACCTGCACCTCTGCCCGCCCTCAGCAGATGTGCCAGTACTGGGGTTATTTGGCTTCCGAGTCCAGTGCATATCACTTTGCTCAGAGCACATGGGCAGCAGCTCGCTGATCTGGCAGCTGGTCTGTCCTAGGGAAGGATGGGCATTATGGGGCTCCCAGAGCCACCTCCCAGACCTGCCACCTCTTTGACGTGGTACCTTATCATCCGAGACATGCTTTGGTAAACCTGCTGGCAGTGGGGATGAGCCCTGTAGCTTCACAGGACATCCTTAATTTCATTCTTTTGGGGGTGAATGAAACCCTTGGATTCAAATAGGCAGGAGCTGCAGGTGTTTTGACACCTACATCCCAGTGTTTCTTCCTGGAGCCCTCCCTAGCCCTGGTCGTTTGGTCAAGCTGCACCCAGGCAATGGCACATGGGGCAGGAGGCAGCTGTGCTCCTGATTTGTGTCATCTCTCCTTGGGCTGGCTGAAGAGAAAGCAGAGTGAGGAGAAGTTGTCTTCCAGAGGTCGTCTTTACGTCAGTGGGGATTCTGGGTGTGTCTGCACTAGACATGCATACAGATACATGGGAGTTTAAAATGCATCACATACTGTGCAGTAGGGAGAAAAAAAACCCCACAGCTGACTGCAGGTAGGCTTTGCAGGAACTACTCATTACCAGATACAAAAATGTGGGTATTTAATCAAAGTAACTAAGAAGCTTTCCACATCAACCACAAACGTCAGGCTTATTCTCTGGGGTGATAGGACGCTGCAAAGGGCTTAAAGATAAATATCTGATGAATTTAAGATAAATCAGTATCTCCAGTGTTCTGAGCATGTGGTTTTCAAATCGTTTCCGTCGACAGTTTTTGTCTGACAGTTTTACAACTCCAGCTCCTTTTCTGCTGTAGGGATGTTTCCACCAGTTTGCCGGAAGGGAGGCCCCACTCCACCAAAACACTTCAGCAGGCGCTGAAATTTACACTGTTGGCTAGCTCTGCCGAAATCAAAAGGCCCCACTGCCCAGTTTTGGTGGATCTGGGCTTCATTACATGGTAGGAAGCTGCACCAATGGTTGATACAAACATGGCAGCACCCAGCCCTGCCCCTCTGCTCCTGCACCGTTGCTGGTATGCCTGGAACGGTTCCTCAGGAAATGAGCAGCTGTGATCACCGTGTGCAGCACGTGTCCACATCTGTGTTAAGAGGATGAGCTCTGACCTTGAAAAACATCCTAATTACAACTTCCATGTGTTCTCTGCCACTGTGATTTCTGTTCCTACTGTATACTCTTAAGGGTCTCAGCTTTCACGTTGCAAACTCCTGGAGACAGCAAGGCTTTCTAATTTTGGCTGCAAATATTTGCATACACACTGAACTGCAGGAGACTCTCTCCACCATTCATCTCTTAACACAGTTCTGTTCTGATCTTCTCACTTCTCCTCCAAAGGGAAAGTGACAGAGTCAGCCACAACGTGCCAGCAAGTGCTGCAAGACAGAAATTCATAGCCATCCCTTCCTCCCCCCTCCTTCTATGGTTTTAGGTAATCACCTGAAAAAAATATTTCCTTTATAAGGCTACACCAGAGGAGAGGAGTGTATGAAGACTTGTAACTAGAACTGGGGAGAATTATTTTTGACAAACGTTTTTTTCTTTTAGGGGTGGAAATGGTTCTTTGGTTGTTGTGAAACAATGCTCCACTTGGGATTGAGTTCCTCAGGTAGTCTTGACCAGCTGTTGGTGTTCAGGGCTTGTTTTATGCAACCCATGGCCAAGGAGGGAGTTGTTGGGACCTCACTGAGGCCAGCAGGAGGCAGAGGAGGAGGACATGAGAGATCCAATCCTCACTTTCCACCTCTGACCAGGAGAGCAGCACACTCCTCCTTTCCTTGTTTCTCCATTTCTTTGTCATGGCTGGGTAATTAAGTGTTTTATGCCAAATGAACAGCTCGCACAGGAAGGCTGAGAGAGACCTACCTCAGAGTTACCAAATGACTTGGGGAGATCCTGAGTCAAATCTTCGCTCTCAGCATGAAAAATGGCAGGGAGCAATGTAAGCTTCAGTGCCCTTTCCTCTGAAGTACATCTCCCAGCCATCAAATTATAAAGAAAAACCAAAAGAGTAAATTTGTCTACTGGGATCATTTGGAAGAAAAAGGCTTAGCAAAACCCTGATTCCCTTCCCCAGCAAAGGCATGGCAGGGCAGCACTTCTGTGCCACGGAGGGCAACTCTCCGTACAACCACTTTCCTTGGCTGTTAAGGAAGACTGACTTCAAAAAAAAGAGGTCTTTTTGACTTTGAAGGTATAAATTTCTATCCCAGCCATAGATTGCTTGTGCAATTTTACAAGCCAAACCTTCAAATCTAAAAGGTGAAATACAGTGATGGCTGGCTCCATTAGCCCAAGAGTACATTTATTGCTGGTATTTACAAAAAAAAAACCCAAAACATGCACAGGCTATTCAAATTTGGTTTTGATAGTTAATGCTCAAGTTTATCAGAGAAAGAATATATCCTGTGCTTGTACCCACATACAGTGTTTATTTACACTTTTAAAGCATGTTTACTGGCCTTAGCAAATAGTATTTCCAAGAAAGCTGCCCCCAGGTTAAGCAAATAGAGAAGCAATTCAAAGACATTATTTAATGAGGCAAGTGACTCACCAGCTTAACGACAGGGAGGCCTCTACCAGTGAGCTGGGATGCCAGGGCTGGAAACCTGGGTGGAGGGAGGAGGCTTGCTGGCATGGAGCAACGTGGTGCTGCACAGTCGGGGGCAGATGAGGTTTGCAGCATCCATGTCTGTGCCATGAAGTCTGGGTACCATTTCAGAAACCTGAGTTGTGAACAGGCGTTTTTGGATGGCTCATTTTATTTTCCTAGGAGGGATTTGCTGTAGAGGTCCCTCTGTGCGCCCATACCCTTCAGCAGCTGTGCCACAGGGGGCAGAGAGACCCTGGGCAGAGCACAGAGGTACCCATACCTCCAGCATGGGCCAAGCACATCGTGACAACTCAGGCTGGAAAACAAACATCTTTGTTATCTTTTCCCCTCTTGCCAGGGCCTGTCTAGCCCAATGCTGCGCTGTCCATCCCAGCGTCTCCTGGACAGGATAGTGCGGCGCTATGCTGAGGTGCCAGATGCTGGCAGCATCTACATGGACCATCTCACCGACCGGGACAAACTGCGCCTGTTGTACACACTGTCAGTGAATTCACATCCCATCTTGTTACAGGTACATACCACCTTGCTCTGGCTTGACATGCCACCTCACAACCCCTTGCAAGCAATCCCTCACATGAGATGTGCACCAGCCACCAGCTGTAGAGGAGTCCCAGCCCTCACCTTTGGCAAGCTCCCTAGCCTTCATAATGCGTGTTCCTTCTATAGGGTTGGATGGCTGAAGCCAGGCAGATTACAGCGATGCTCCTTGCATCAGCCTGTGAAGTTGTGGACAGATACAGATGCCCAGCCCATTAAATAAATCAGAACTCAGACGGGTTATTGCACTAAAGCACTGTGAAAGCCAGGGTTTTACACATCCCCAATACTCCAGTGGTATGTTTGCCTTGCTAATATATTACTTAAAATCACAGTCTGTTTATAAAAGAGAAAGTGCATGTTTTGGTGTTGAGGTTGAACACGGGCTTGGGGAGCACCATTTTCCCAGGCATGTGCCAGCACTGTTTTCTCTATTTGCATGTTGCTGCTAAGTAGCTCCATGGCAAAGCACAGCTTTGCAGAGCTGTTCGATGGAATCTGAAATACAACTGAGCTCAGAGTTTGAAGGCAGAGAGCTGGGAGGCCTCACACCCCTCCCCGGTCGTCTGCTGGCATGCCTGGCATGTGATTCCTCTACTTATGTGTGTCACCGAGGGACTACCCTCGCTTTTCCCCACCGCCACCCCACCTCTAGTCCTCATTGCTGTTTCTTGCAGCCCTCTGATATTCCATGAAGAAGACAGGCAGCAGCAGCAGCATCTATCTCCTACCCCAGACCACCACTGCCTGGGCAGCACACAGGGCTCTGCCTGATCTCGGGGAGGGGGAATGGTGCTCATGCTCTGTGAGCCTCCTGGGTGTCATTCAGCCACCTCAGCCATGGCTCACTGGGGCATGAGGCTGCAGCTCTTAGAACTTTAAAAATACGGAAATGCAGCTTAAAGAGGTGAGAAAAATATGCTGAAGAGAAATAGCTTGATTTTACCTGGGTGCCCAAAATGCCTTCACAGCAGAAGGGTGAAGCAACCTTAAACATGAAACTGGAAGAGTTCATAACCCTGCCTTGGCAGGGTCTGGGGTGCTGGGGAAACAGACAACTTAGAATGTAAATAGCAGAAAGCCTTGTGTTGGCACAGCTCCTGGCATTATTCCACCTGGGATAACTGCACTGCTAGCACAAGCTGTAGTGATGCAGGGAGCCCAGCCCAGGTGTCCCCACTGTAGCTAACTCCCAGCACTTCTGTCCGTGAGACTGCAGCGTCTTACAACATGGCCAGGCAGTTCTTATAAACTAGCAAAGACTGCTTTAGCCCCACCTCACCTCCAAGCCATGACTTCAGCTATGCTCAGGAGGGACCTATCAAAGGCTTCATAAAGACACCTAAAATTAGCTTTTCTGTGGCTAAAATTTTCATGAATTTGACGTCTATTATTATCTTGGACTTTTTGGTTAGTCTCCCTCATGGAAAAAATCTTGAAATATCAGATTCTTCTTCCTTAATTAAAAAGAAAGGGCGGGGGGAGGGGAGAAAAAGAACAACATCATAGCTAGTGCGGGATGGAGCAGCACCTTCCCCGGCTGCTGGGGCAGGCTGTGGTGGGGAAGGTTTGTGGGCTGCTTTGGAAAGCAAAATACAACGCTGCTGCTGCTGCTGCTGCTTGAATCCCTCCAGGGCACTTGAAAGTCCTCTGGGAGGGAGGTGTGTCCCGTGGGCAGAGTGCGGCGGCCAGAGGGCAGGGGCAATCTCCCCATTCCCGCTCTCCCTGCCAGATCTTCCCCGATGTGGAGGGATGGCCCTTCCCACGGTACCTGGGCTCCTGCGGGCGGCTGGTCGTCAGCGCCAGCACCCGGCCCCTGCGCGACTTCTACGGCGCAGCCCCCGAGGTAGCTGCTGACCTGGCCCTCCAGCTCCTCACCGTCCTCCGCTCCATGGGCACCAACGACCTCAACTATTTCTTCTACTTCACCCACGTGGACGCTGGCACCTTTGGCGTGTTTAGCAATGGGCATCTGTTCATCCGGGATGCCAGCACGCTGGGGATCATCGACAAGGAGGAAGGTACTCAGCAGGCTCCATGGCTGCGCATCTGTCACAGGAGGGCTTAGCGAGGCAGGGGAAACAAATCTTTCACCTGCTATGCTCAGCTCTGCTGCTGATTTTTTTTTTTTTTTTAATTAGCCAAACACCACTTTCTAATTTAAATAATAAAAAGTATACGAAGAGATTTACTGACAGCAAAAGCATCAGCAGCTCCTGCCATCCCGGCTCTGAGTTGGGAGGGTGACACGCATTTTGTTTGTGCAGTCAGTGTTTTGGTGACCCAGTGTGAGTGCTTTCACCCTGCCTGGCCCCCTCTGTAGCTGGCAGCAGAATTCAACATGCATGGTGCTGAATGCTGTCATTTGAAGTCTTCATAAATCACCTTTTTTAAAACTTCTGCAACACAAATGTCAATATGTGCAAGTAGAAATTTCATAACTTCATTTTTTTTAAGTATTGGGTCAAATCAGATTTTTTTGGTGCATTTGTCACATTAGCTATTATTATTATTATTATTATCATTATCATTATTAAATCCCCTTTCATCATTTTTACATAAAATTAATGGTTACTATTCAATTTTCACAGGTTACATTGGTCTACTCCTGGAAGTAGAGCTAGTCAAAGACTATTCCTCCAATAATTTAACAATTTCATTTTGAATGTTCAAATTTTCAAAAGGCCTTTGCTCAGCTTGCACATTCAGTTGAGCCGATCTCAAATATTCAGAAGCAGCTGTCAGAGAATTTTCCACTGGGTTTCTTTTCCTTGTCCCAACAACTATTACTGTTAACTTGACTCCAGCTAGACGAGCTGTTGTTGCAATTTAATGATTTTGGGTAACATGGAAAAATTGTGGGTTTGGCTATTTGTGGTAGTTTTTGTAGGAACTCCACATTTTAGGTTAGTACAGCAGTGCTTGTTGTCTCTGCATCAGTTTGACTTGACAGGCCCCTCTCCAGTTCCTCTGTCAGGCGGTTCTGTAGAGCTCTGTCATTCAGGAGAACACATATATTTCAGGAGTGGGGAAACTGGCCCATATACAGCTACAGCACAGAGTACTTTGTGGTGAAAGATAGCTGTATCCTTCAGATAGCAGCAAACCCTATGTTAATACAGACATACAGACATATGTCATTATCCAAGATTTAGCTACTGTGCTTGTAACAACTGGTTTAATTGTCTCCAATAGGGAGCCAGCTGATTGACGGCCAGCAGGAGTATAAAGATATATTTAGCTGTTTGACTGTGGACTGCCAGTCTGCATTTGTGTCCTGTAACTCCATCAGAGAGAAGCACAGCCTCGTCATGGTGTGTCAAGAGCTTTTGCCTAAGCTCCTGAAGGGGAAATTCCTACAACCCGTGCAGGAGAAAATAGACAGCTTCCTGCAGCATTGCGCCAATGGCCTCACCGATGACCAGGGTGTCAACGAGGCGCTTGCGAAGCTGGCGGAGCTCCTGAAACCTCTGCAGTCTTGTGATTCCCGTTTTGCCTACCGCTACCCTGATTGCAAATACAGTGACAAATACTGATGGCTTCGGAGGAGGAAACCCCTGGGAAGGACTGGAGCAGTGTCAGCCCCCTGCCAGTGTGGGAAGCAAGAAGGAACCAGGGTAGCTGGAAAGAGCTGCACCAGATCTGGGGCTTCCTCATCAAGGCGGAGGAGGAGGGAGCAGAGTGCACATGGGATTTATTGTTCATCTCCCAGAGATGCATTTGTTACTTGGGATGTTAGACATGATGTAAGGCTTATGGGTTATTAGCATTATCATGAGTGACAGGAGCTACAGGATTAATAAATCTCATTCACGTATTTTGGCCTTGGAAGGGTTTTCCATGCCATTTGTTAAAAAGAAACCCCCCAAAGGCAGCATGCTCACAACTAGCTGGATAAAGAAGCTTTATTACCAAGAAAGTCTTTCTTATTGAGGTGGTATATACATAACGTGGGATGGATGGAAGCATTTAAGACTTCCCCTATGGGGATTTTTAATGTACTAAAAATCATAGATAAAGCGAATCACCAGATCAGTTCTGCACAGTCACCCATCACTTTTATAAAATATTTGAATTTTACTACTTCTATAGCACACAGAACAGAAAGACGCAATCAACATTAGCATTAAAATGCTCAAAGGTCTCATGTCTCTTGAGACTTAATTTCTCTAATCCCCAAATATAATTACTTTTCGTCATTCCCAAGTTTATGGGTGGTAATTGGAGACTAATGAGGCGGTTTGTTTTAAGATCAGGAAAAAACCCACTCCAGGGTGTGATTGTCCAGTGGATACTTTTGTGATTTTCCTCTAAAGAAAACTGGAGGAACCATTTGCACAAAACCATTCAAATGGGAAAATTGCCTGAAGAACAGAAACAAGACAGGCAGAGGATGGGAGATCAGTTTACCCTGAGCCCGATGAGACTTGCTGAACACTCATTATTCCAGTGTAGGTGCTGGGGAACCCCCCGAAGAACTGGGGAGGTCTAAGTCCTGACCAGCGAGAGGTACAGCCATCCTCATCTATTTGCCTTTCAAAAGAGGAATCAGGAAACCAGCCCACAATGGAATGACTCAGGCACCTAAAATTCGGGGTGGTGGGCTCTTTTTTTCACAGCAGTGGCCAACCCAGGGCTAGACACAGGTGCCCCATTTTGTGGGAGAAGGTTGCAAAAGTTGCAGAGTTGCAATACACAACTTTCTCACCTTGCATCTATCTGTCAGTCCCCATCCCACTTGCTCTTTGCGCAGCATCAAAGGCCCACGCCAAACCTTCCCTGATGTCTAGGGGACTGCCAGACCTCACCACCCCAAAGCTTTGGGGCTTTCTCCTGGCATCCGGGTGCACAGGAGTCACAAGCAAATTTGATTGAGCTGACTCAGAAACTAGACTTTCTGGATCCCCTGTAAGTATTTTCATGATGAAAACAGTCTTCCTCTAGCCATGATTCAGAAAAGAAATCAGGAACAGCAGAAAAGCAGAAAAAGATGTGAGTGCTTTTGCATTCCTAATCATTGTATGGAGTTACCAGGAGCAGAAATGCAAGTCAGGATTTTGCGCTGGCTGTGGAGGGGTTCTGTGTGTGCAGAGCACCTGGCCTGGGCTTCAAGGCAGGTGTTGCAGACAGATCAGGCATCCGAAACCACACACAGGTCTGAAACTGGGAAAATCTGACCCAGGACATTTGTTTTGCCTTTCCTCTTGGCATGAAGCATCAAGTGCACCTTTCACCTCTCAGGAAGTAGAAACATTGAAAAGAATTTGTAGGTAAATTTAGCTCCAGGCCCAGATGGTCTGACAGCAAAAGTGTTTAAATATACAGCCTAAGCTATGGCTGCAGCCCTCTTTCTCGATTTTAGTCTATTTCTACATCATGGCTCTCTTCCAGTAAGAAAAACATGTCCTTCGCTGAGATCCATAAGGCTGTCTAACAATCTGTTGTCAACAGTTTTTCTTGAATCTGTCTGCATCACCAATCTCTTGGTCTGTGATTTTACCTGATAGGTGGGCGTTAGCCCCCAGGCCCTTCCCCTCCAACGAGTCCCTGCCATGGTGCCAGATGCCAGCTGCCTGGCACGGGGCTGGAGGAGCTCCCGCTTCACCACCACTCCTGCTAGGGTCAGCGGTGAGGTGCTGCCCACCTGGGCTGCCAGCTGCCAGCATCCTCTCAGTGCTGGAGGGCAGCCTTCTTCATGCAGTCCTAACTAAAAATGCACACCACAAAATGCCCCAAAAGCACTAAGGTGAGGAACTGGCTGGGTCCACCCATGCTCCACCCCAGCAGAAGTGATTTGCCAGCCATAGGTCGGCGGAGGTGCCTTTGCAGCTGCTCCGTGGGTCAGACTGGCCTCTGACTCTGCACTGTCTGGTCTAGTAATGGCTTGACTTGCACTGAAAGGAGGAGCAGGCCTTGCAGCAGGGCTTCACGCTGTGTTCACTGTGGCCTCATGTGTCCTGGGCATTTTTCTTTCCACCACACACATTTTCCTTTTGGAAATGAGCTGCTCATCTGCTGTACAGCTCTGTGCAATATGTCTCCTGGGCAGTAGAGCATCTCTCTGCTATTGAACCAGCTCAGGGAAATGCAGAGGGGATGCATGTGCTCAGCATCTTGTAGAACAGCAGGAGCAAGCCCAGATCTCTTGGGTCTAATCCAGCTTTGGGCAAAAGGACTGAGAGGTGTCACATGAGCTTTGGATGGCCCCCAATAACTCGTGATCCTAAAATGCTGGGTGTACAAAACCAGAAGAGTTGTGGTCTTCCTTTGCTGCTCGGACTCAGCTGGGAAGAGTGCAGCAGAAGCGCTGAGGCACGTGGCATCTATTTTTGCACAGCTTGATTCAAAGTTGTAAAGCTGAGACGAGTCTCCCCACCGCTTTCAATAGACTTTGGTCTATTTGGTGCAAATTTAAGTTTTAAAAACCCATGATTAAAAATAACAGAATCATGGATTTAAAAATTATTAAAGCGTTGGGAGCTGTGTTCACTACTGGTTTCTCTTCAGACGTCAATTACAAAGGCCAGGCTCATGTAAGACTGTGACTAATATGCCAACCATAAAATCAGTCCATGGCTCAGAGAACAATAATTTTCCTAAACTAAATCTCATTTCCCTGTATTTCCCTGGCCTTTTTTTTTCGTTGCCAATTTTTTCTCTTAATATTTTCCTTTTTCTTGGCAGTCAGGCCTTGGAATCTGTGCCCACCCTGTCTGCCAGCTCCAGTCAAGCCTTGAAATGCTAGTAGGCCAATCTCCAAAAGGATGTGAAATTAATTTATAAATGGCAATTATTTTAAACCTAATCCTTCCCAGAAGAACTCTCGAGCAATTTTTTCCTCTCTGCATTCGAGTTATTTCTGACAGTGGTTTTGTGTGAGTCTTTGCAAACTGTTCCTGGTAACATCTTACCCCGCTTCCGCAGCAGGACAAGGATGGCAGCAGCAGCTTCCCCCAGCCCTGCGTCCAGCCTCAGCGCTTCCTTTGTTTGTGGGTAGATTGCAGATGCCTTTATGTCCAGCTGTTTATTGGGTGTCTCTCTTACTGCCCCACATCCCCCCATATTTTCAAAGTTTTCCTGTCAAGAGGTTTGTAAAACTGTATTTTCTGCCATATTTTGTCTAGCGGTGTGTTTTAACACTACTCATTCCTCAGGGGATGAGGGCTGCATGTAGGCAACCCATAGCGAGTGCCAGTGCCACCCAGCATAGTTCACTGCTCCTCTGAGTCTCATCTTGAGTCAGCACCTTCACACGTGTCCGTGGTGCTCACACGGCTGCCCCCTGCCCCACGCGACCCCCTGGGAAGGAACAGCAGCCAGTGGTAGCATTAAGTTGTATTTTTCACGCACTTCTCCTGCCAAAGAGAGTACCCCAGCACTGCTGGTTGAAACAGGGTCTTATTAGAGAAAGTGGAGAATTGGTAAAAACTGGTTCCCTTCCATGAGCAATGCACCTGGTGCCTATTCACTCTGCACCCTGGTCTGCATTCAGTCACACTCTTACTCAGATGTGGCTGGTGCGCAGGGGAAATGGCACTGAGACAGAGCCTCTGAAGTGGCCTTGTCCTCCCAGATGTCACAGGTATGTGTGTGTCCCTTGAGTCGGGGCTGTTCTGACACCTCCCAGCACCTCCCGACCACCTCAAGTCCAAAGGGAAAGGAGCGTGGTGGAGATTGCTGGGAAAACCCATGCAGGTGTTTGAAGGTAAAGTGTCTGGTAGCATGCAGAGCACTCCAAAACCTTCTAGCGGGGGGGGACTTTTATTATCACTGGTCCTGGGGGTTGGAGGTGCAGGTTTCCCACTCTATAGCTTTTGCGGGTCATAATTTCTTGCCCCACTTTACACCACCCACACTCCCAGCTTCCCACAAGGGGCTATCCAGAAATTATTGTGGCATTTTGGAGAACTTGGATCAACAACTCTGTCCACAGGAGCAGCCAGACAAGCACATTTCATACAAGTGTCTTTCCATCAAGCCAAGCCAACAACAGTTGTTTGCAGGTGCTTTTTATTTGTCTTCTGGTTTTCTGAGGCTTTAAGATGCACTTGAGTCCCATTTGCCAATTACTTTCTACAGCCAGGTGCTCTAGATACTTTATTGCTAATTCTTCCTAAGTGAAACCTCAGCTTCTCCTATTATCACATGAATCTGAAAAGCAGAGCTTTAACAAAAATATTGAATGTCATGAGATGTTATGAAATCACAAAAGCCAGCAGCATAGCATTCTGAATTGGTTCACTAAGACACATTAATTCGATTAATAGGTGAGTCTAGCTGCTCCTGTATCCTCTGTTTCCCTAATTCAGTGCTGAATGGAGCTTGGTAGCTGTCCTGAAATTAAAAACAAACAAACATGAATTTCAGGGAAAGAAAAACTAAACGAAAACAGGTATTCATGGCAAGGCCCTTGGGGGGTTGGGGGAGGAATGCACAGTTTCTTCCTTATGGATTAGAAAAAGTGGCCACTCACCTGCTCTCTTCTGCATGGGGATGGTCTCGGCTGGAGGATGTTGGTGGGTTTTTAGCACTGCTCCTCAAGGAAGACTTGAGCAACTGACAAGAGACCTGCAAGGAAGGGTGAGGATGACCCAGAGTAGGTCCAAAAAAAGTGAAGAGAGAAGAACAGACAGATGGGAAGCTACAGAGGGACACCTGACGAAGAGGTTCAAACAATTTGGGGAAAAAAACCCAAAAGGCAATTAAAGGGTGGGGCTAAACTGTTCTGCAGGTGAGCTTATGTGGTAGTAGGCTAGATGGGCTGCAGTGGGAATAGCATGGGAATGGACAGAGGAGCTGCAGGGTCTCCACCATTGGGACCCTTGAAGCAAGAGCAACATGGCTGCACATGGCACTGTACTGGGCAGGAGGCAGGCCCCAAGACTGCTGGAGACCCTTCCCCGTGCAAGGAGTAGACACTGAGGTAACCAGAGCCCTTTGCCTAAGTTATCTCTACCACGTGTGATAAGCTGTCAGCCCTTAAATCTGTGGTCCGCTCCTCTTGCATGGAGGCAAAATCTCCTAAAGAGGAGAAGTTAGAGGTGTTTGGTGGCTAAATCCAGAGGATGGTGGGGTTACCCATCTGTGTGTAGACCACGAGGGGAAGGGGCAGCAGCAATAAGCTTATTTTCTCATTGAAAAAAGAAATCCTGTGTTTCTGACATAGTTTTACTTGCAGCATTTTAAATTTTTGCTCTTCTGGAGCAGTGAAAGGAAGTGTCCCTTTTTCCACAGGTCTCCAGATGGAGCTGAAGGATGCTGCCTGCACTATAAAGTAGCCCTCGCTGCTGCAGGCACCCCTCGCTCTTGTCCTAAGGGCCATCAAAATCCCACCACTGAGTTTCTCACCTCTCTCTATCAGCAGGCTGGGATGGGGCTGGCTACACAACCTAACCTTCAAAGGGAAGTAGTAGGCAAATGTTTCCTCAATAGGAGAAGGATGATGAGCTCGGGCAAGAGCCAGAGCTGTGCTTCCTTCACCTCTACCAGCTGCCCCTGTAGCACTTCTCCAAGCCTGAGTCCCTCACTTCTTTAGAGATCAATGCCTTGGATTAACATTTTTTTTTTTTTTAAACCAATCTCTATTCCTTGCAACATAGAGCATAAACGGCAATGGTTAGTCTAAAGCAAACTTTTCAGGGGTTTGAAGAACAGGAATACACCAGCCTCTTTTCTGGGGACGTGGAGATTTAAGAAAACAAGTTTGTCAGGTTTTACAATCCTATAGTACTACTCAGCAAGGATGCATATAGCTACAACCCTTGCCTTACACAGTTCATTTGATATATTGCATGTAAAGATAGCTTTTTAGACTAACACCCACGGAAGTGTCATGTAAGGTTCAGTGTATTATGTGTTTTAAAAGGACCTTGTCAGTCATACTGGATTTTTTTTTCCTTCCTTTCAAAATTAAAACATTCATTTGGATAAAGGCTGTCAAATTCATTCCTCTAGTGATGCCTTAAAATAGTGGGTTTTTTCTTGCTCTGAAAAAATAATCAAGACACTAGGAATAATCTGAGACTTTTCAGAGGGATGAGAACCTCCCTCTGCTCGCATTCTTGGTACAGAAACGGCAAGAGAGAAGATCACCTTTGGCTTTTCATTCCACTCTGGCTGGAGCAGCTGCCAACATTCACTCTTTCCCCACCACCTCAAGCTGGAGATGGAGAAAAGAAAGTGCCCTTATACGTTTGCACTATATCTACTAGCAAAACAAAGCAGGGATTTGTGTACAATTCAGGTACCGCTGAAGGACAAGAGGAGAAAGGTGTTGGAAGAATGATGCTGCTGGAGGAGGGAGTGCTGGGATTAAACATCTCTTTTCCCAGTCAGGGCACTTGTCATCATTTCAGACATCCTTGAAGGGAGTCGCTGCATCACCGCTGGTGTTTCAAAATGGAAATCCCTTCAGCAGGTGGGCAAAGGGTGGGAACAGTTGTCCAGGTTTCAGGAAACAAATTATTTATCCCTTCCCATTTCCACTCATGGCACTGTTTGCTCTGCCTGTCCCTTTCCACTGGAGAGGGGGACCCCATGGGGCACCTTTGCTTCATGAAGGCTGCACGGGATTAAGCCTCCCAGGTGCCAAAGGACCGAAGCAGCTTCCTGATGAGCAAGGCCAGGGGTGATGCCCAGTGCTCAGGGGCTTTCTGTGTAATGGCTGTATTGCCTGGGGATGAACATGGACAAAGGGTTCCCCTTTCTGTCTAGAAGGGTGGAAAAGAAAAAATCCATGTAGGAAGTACTTTCATTGAATTCTGTGAGCAAAATGACCAGAAAAATCTAACAGCTATTGACTTGCTTTGTCAATGTGCTTTGAGAAAGGGTCTCCAAAGTTCAGCTCTTTGACTTCTTTTTTCCAGAAGTAGTGTTGGGGTTACCAGCTAACGAGTATTTATCGCTTAACAAGAGAGGGCGTCCGGCTGCAGGGAGAGCAGGGAAGGGCTGGCCAGGCAGTGATGAACTTTATGGTTGCACGTCCCTAGGTAGGAGCCAAGCAGAGCTTTCTAAAAATACAGCTTTTGCATGACTGAAGGATTATATATACAGCAATATAAAGTTGCCAGTGAAGGAAGGCAGAAAAGAGTAGCTTCTGAATGGAGGATATGAGTACGAATATGACCTTGAGGTTCTACTGAATAATAAATATATTTACCTAAAAAAAAGTCTAATCCCTCAGCGCTGGCAAATCAAGGAGGACGTATGAAATGCCAAAAGCTGTGGAAACAACCAGGACTTTTCTAACTGGACCAGAGTCTTCAAAAGACTGTCATCCCTGGGATATCTGTGTTCATGGGATTTTATGAGAAGGGTTGTTCATAAATCTGACAGAAACACAAGACTGAACTAAAGGTCAGAGGACTCAGTACTACAGAGGTAAAAATAAACAATTACTGGAAAATCTGTGACTGTGAAGTCCCTCTTCTCCCCACTGCAGACTCAGATCTGTGAGCACACCCATTCCTACTCTGAGACACTGGCCAGCTTATTCTGGAGTAGCTGGGGGCAAAGGCCCTAGATGCAGCCCCCTAAAGTCACCTCCTGCTGCTGGACGAGGATGGAGGGATGCTGCATGGCAGACAAGTGAAGTTATCCACAGGGAGGCTTGTGGAGGCCAGGTTTGCAAGTTGCAAGGCCAGCTGTGAGCTGCTTCATGACTTAACTTTTTAAGCTATATATGGAGCCCCACAGGAAGGCATGACCTGCTGTGACGTCTGCCCAAGTGTTTCCTGAAGAGCCTCGCAATCTGTTTAAAGGCACTACATTAGAAGTTCAGAGTAAATGTGTACCAACAATAAATAAAAAAATATATACACACATACCCCAGGTGGCTAAACAACAGCACAACGGAGGGATTCAAAGCAAACAGACACCCTTCAAAAAGTAGTAATCAAATGCAGAAATCAGGCAAATTGGATGCAAGACTACAATAAGGCAGCCCCCAAAGAGAAATCCAAGAAGCTACTTGCTGGTGGTGTGGAGGCTGACAATAAACCCTTTCCAGAACACATCAGAAGCAGAAAGCCTGCCAGAAGAAGTGCTGTGGCCAGCACGCAGTCTCAGCACAAGGAGGTCCAAGAAATTAAGAAATCGGTATTTTGCCACGATACCCACAGGCAGCGTCTCAAAGAAGAAATAGGAATAATAGTTTAAGTAAATCTGTTAAGAACAAAATCAGGTAAAACCCACCCTACTCTCCTCGTTTGTCAGGGTAAGTGGCCTGTACATGAGGGAGAGTGGGGGGTTGTGCACTTCACCTCAGCTAAAACTTTGATGCTGTTCTGTAGGAAAGTTGGCAGATAATGGGTGCGGTGGAAATACTACCCAGTGGGAGAGAGTGAGGAACCCTGCTTAGGGTGTGCATGACTTTGTTAAAGGCAGATGCTCATCCAGGGACTCCGTGGAGCTTAGCCTGTGAAAGGAGCCTGTGAAAAGTTGGGTTTTCAGTGCAGGACAGAGGAAAATGGGACAACCAGACGGGCATAGGCATGGGAGGATATTCCCAGGGGGGGTCAGCCTTGCAAGATGCCATAAGCCTGAAGGGAGGCGACTGCAGAGGAAATCTCCACCTCAGGGATTGTAGAGTAGTGGGAGGACACAGGGGAGGAGAAGAATCCCTCTTCATCTTGTTTCTTACTTCCTCCCCAAACACAGCACCAGAGATTTTGGCCAGATGTGTCAGCCCACATGAATTTCAAATGTCACAGGAACACCCAGGAATGAGGACTGGGGCTCCTGGGGCAATATCTCAGCTCGTGGCTTGGTGCCCACTTCCAATGACCAAGGAAACATCTTCCTCAGTGGAAAAGGAGTCTTAGCTTTGCAATGTCCATAAAATTAAAGATGTGAATAAATTAACAATATTTATTAATGAAGTTATTGTGACATAGCTACTAATGACTCACTGTCTTCTCAAGGAAACACCCTAATTTTCCACTGATACCTCTTTTTGGAGGAAAAAAAAACCACTCAAACTTGAAGGAAATAAGCTTATTCTAATCCAGAGAAACCATCTTAACATCAGCGTTGTGAGTGGGAGGGAGAGAGCAGTGCGTCATGGCATATGGGAGCTTTTGAGATCCCACATCTATTAAAGCATTAGTTTGCCAGCCTAGCCACTCTTCACGCCTGGATATGTTCATTCAGAACAAACCTTTGTCATAACCAAAAGCAAGTCATCAGGCAAAAATGAACCTGATTTAATTTTAGAGGGCAGGTACCCTCAAGAGACCTTTTATTTCAACATCTGAAACAGCTTTCAGTGGCTGTACATAGATTAATACAAGTTTCTCTCCTCTCATAGAATAAAATGGTCCAAGAGAGTAGATCTGACCTTTGCTTGCTTTTTAGGATTTGGAAACCTCAGGTTCAGGCAATTTGCTTTCCTCCTAGGTAAGATCATGAGCCTGTCCCTCCTCCTGTCTCTTCATGTCCTTCTTGCATTTTTTTGAGATATTAACTACCATGATCATGCTTTCTTGACGTCTTACCCAAAACAGCTTCATCTGTGGCTGTAAAGCTGGTTTTTTTATTAACCATCCTGACTCCCTTGCGTTTACTGAGCTTGAGTCATTCCTCCAGGAGGACTGCAGAGACCCCAGCCTCCTTGCTAAGGGGCAATTACTCATTCCAGAAATGGGGACCTTTGTGTTTTCTGAACTGAAATGAAAGAGGACTTCGGTGAGCACCACGTGGTGCTTTTGAGATCCCACATCTATTAAAGCATTAGTTTGCCAGCCTAGCCACTCTGGTGAGCACCCCAGCTCTGCCCGGGGGCAAGCAGCCCAGGAGGAGGACACCTTTCCTCACCTTGAGATGAAATGAAGTGTCGTTGTCACCCTGTTTGCTCCCAGGGGACGTCCCCGCTGCCTTGGCTCTAGCTGCCAGGTCGCTGCTCTCCCGCAGGGGCCCGGCTGCAGAGGAACTCTGTGCAGGCATTGCCCAGACCTGGGCTGCTTTGGCATCTTGGAAAAGGCAAGGAAAACTATTTCCTAGAGGTCACCACAGCTGGAAAGGCACCAGGGGAAAAACTTCCTCTGGCTGCATGCCAGAGGAGACAAAAGCAGATTGTGAACAGAAATAATTAGGTCATTATCACTGAAACCACTGGGTCCTCCAATTCCAACCCAATTAAGGGAGCATGGCAGGGCAGAGAACATCATGGTGTGAGGTGCTGTGCTTCTGCTGGTGCTGCCCCACATCAGATGAGATAAACTCTGCTCAGGGGAACATGTCATCCAAATAGACACAACAAATACATTACAGAATGCAGAAACTGTGAAGGAGGTTTCATTGCAAAAAACGCAGATGCAACTCTTTGTAGTACATCTCCTATTAATTGGATCACAATTTCCTGATAATCAGTGCAGACCTCAGGGGAAAAGGCCATAACAAAATAACATCCCCTCCAGCGTAGCTCCTGTCCCGCGGCCCTTTCCCAAGTTCCCTAGAAGCAGGAGATGCCCCTGCCTGCTGATCTCAGAATCCATCACCACACAACAACTGCACATCATTAAATTGAAATATTTGCCACGTGAAGTCACCTAAACCCAAGCTGAGATACAGGGGAGCACGTCAAGAGCACCCAGAGATGATCAGCAAGAGGAGCAAGATGCTCTCTGACATGGGGCAGATGTCCCAGTCAGGGGAGCGTGGTGCAAGAGGGCATGAAGCCCAGCCTGGCGTGGGTGAGCAGCCTCTGTGGGGGAGATGTGCAGGCTGTAGCAGAGAGGGGGAAATGTGGCTGTGCACATGTGTGCGGAAAGAGCACACCGCTCCAGCTGAAGAAGTGAGGATGAAACACAGATTTTCAGATCAGTAACTTGAGGGGCAAAGGATTGAGGCAGGAGAGGGAAGGATGTGACCTGTGCGGCAGGGAAGCGATGACTCTAGGCAGAGCATTTTAGCATGGCAAGAGGCAAATGTGAGAAAACCAAATAAAGAATCAGAGTAATTCAAGTTAAACCAACACTTAGAAGAGCATTTCAGTAATGGGGACTAAGTGGAGGAGTGTTGGACGGACATTAAACCTTCACAGTTTTTAAAACTTTAAGACACTTAATGCTTTCTCAAGACAGCCCAAGCAAATGAGTCACTTTGCAACAAGACAAACAAATGCCTGTTTTAAAAAGAGCTATTTTTCTTGCATCCTGGTGGATTTGCCATCATCAGTGACAGCCACAGATCTATGTACAGTATTGAGCTGATTACTTCATCATACCTGTGGTCTGGAAGTTTCTGCTGATGCCAACCTGCTCCTCAAACCCAAATTCTCACTCCCCTTTGAGCATTAAATACACTGAGAGAAGGTGGTGAGCATGGCTGAGACACAAGGAGTGTGTCAACGCAAAGAAAGGCTATGCTAAGGATGCTTGGCAGTGACAGCATGGAGATAAACGCTAAGAGCAGGTGACATATATTTTGAGAAAGAGATGAGCACAACCACTAAAAAGCACCAAAATGAACACATTAAAGCATACAAGACATTCAGGAAGCTAAGAGATTTGCCAGAATGCAGAGAAAGATGGTTTCTTCCATGGCAGATCGAGAGCTTGCCAAAGTAACTGGAGGAGGAAGGAGGTGCAAAAAAAGACACGGAGCAGTGAGCAGCTCTCCCTTTCTATGTAAGATTTTTTTCCCCCTGTGTTTTCAAGTTTTTGAAAGCAGGCACACCACTCAGCTTCTGGAAAATGAGAAGAAATGAATATCCTTTCTCCCCAGCCACAGAAAAACCCACTTTCTTAACTTAGATGTCCACCGCTGCCCTGTATTCCCTGCCCCCGCAGTGCATGATCTGCCTGGGGCTTTGCTCTGAAGGCAGAAATGCTAAATGTGGGTAATGGCTGGCAGGGAAGAAAGGGAATGGTGAAGCAAGATATGCTCCATGCCTCTATCCTCCCTCCAGGTGCCGCAATCTGCCAGCACGAACCTCCTTATCCCTTCCCAAGACCCTTTCTCAGTAGAACTTGGAGTTTTCCGTCACAGGTCTCCATGTTTCCCATTTGCCTGGCAGCACCCATCAACCCAGCTGCTGGTGAGCAGCGAGGGGAGAAGGTGCTGAGCCACCCCAGCACCGTCCTTCAGCAGCCAGCATGTCCACTGCGGCTGTCCCTGCTAACGCCAGCACCCTCCGGGTGAGCTGCTGAGCCAGAGGAGATGGGTGGTGGGGAGGGGACTGGCCTTTGGTCGAGCTCCAGGGTGTGAACATTTCCATGCTGAACGCCAAACTGATTTTTCTAGCACAGTGTCCACATTAATGTACAGCTTTGTATTGTCCAGCATCACACCCAAAACAACCTGTGGTTACAGCCTGGAGGGAAGGAAGCCACGGGCTGTGCTGGCAGACTCTCGGGCTCTTACCCAGCAGGGGCAGTGGGACCGGCAGGCTGGAGAAACACCAGGCGGCACGGGAACAGCCAGCTCCTGGTGTGTGCAGGGCAATCAAATACCTATTTAAGTGCAGCAGTGCTTCATTCATACAATGTCATATGTTCTCCCATCTTGTAGTCGTGTAAATAAGCCACAGACAGCATTATCCACGGTATTCTTCATCACACAGCAATAATTGCTAAAGGCTCCATCAAGGTCTGTAAACAGCATCTTGCACTGATTTTGAAAATCAGAAACTGAAGTTGCACGTATGATAATTGCCAGCTGGTTTTGTTCAGTGCTGGAAAACTCATCCCACCTTTGGTTTTTATTGTGTAGCTGCTGAAGAAGTGGCTTTTCAAAGGTATCATCAACTACCGACACACATATTGTTTCTCTGTTAACCAGAACTGAGGGCAGATCTCTGAGCACTTGTTCAAAGAACGTTTTGCTTGCCCAGACTTTTTCCCTGCTAGACTTTGCTCCTTTTCTTCTTGGTTTCCTACCGTTAAAAAATTGTATACTTTCACCACTAAGACACTTCTCATAAAACCAGTGATTTTTTCCCCCCTGCTTTTTCATTTTTCTTTTTCAGGAGAAATATTTTCTTCTGTATCTATCTCAGAGACAACCCTGTAGAATTTCTGACTGGGGCACACAGGTAAAAGCTGAAAGATGCTGAAGTAGAATTTAAACGTCAGGCTGGAACTTACAACCACACGGTTACAAACACGATTCAGTGCACACAGACACAGCAATTTCCCTCATCCGTGTCTAAGAATACCAAAATCTTTTGTTGCATTTGAGTGCCGTGATGGATAATGATCAAGGAAACTTAATCCATTTGGAACCAAAATGTCCAGCAGCCCATGATCTGTTGTAGGCTGGTTCTTGGCCAAAGTGCAGCGTTTTGCTACAAAACATGTTGGCACCACGCCACGTGAGTCCTTGGGGGGCAGCCCCATGGGGCACCGCTGGGCTGAGCCCACACCACCATTTCTCAGCAATGTTATACTCCGTCAACCTGTTGCTGAAACCGGTTTGTCATTTTTAAATTTGCCAGGTATCAGGTATCGGCACCCTTATCTGATGACCGCATATCAGTATCCCCGAGCGGCCCAGGCACTTCTGCCTCTAGCGCACCCATGATCACTTCGCCACCTAAAAGCTTACCTTCCCGCGTGGTCTCACCATGCTTTCAGGGTTGCATCAGCCTGGCAAGCATAAGCAGGCAAAAGGTTGGGCTGAGCATTAAGAACCAACAGCCCTACCCCCCCTGACATACCGTGCAGCTCCTGCTGAGCGGCCTCCCCAGGCTGACCCAGCCCCCGGGGATGGGGGTGAGCGCCCAGTCCTGCCCTGCTCCAGGCCCTCCTCAAGCAGGACTCTGGGAAAACTGCTGCTGTGCTGCTAAAAGGCTCTCACGCGGTGGGGGACCCCAGCAGCCACCGTGCTGTAGCAGGGCGGGTGGCAGGGCTGGCCTCATTTGCCCTCCACCACGCAGCAGAGCCAGCTCCACCTTGATCCTCCTTCCTCCTGATGCCCAACACAGGAGCTAGCAGAGCTGCCCTCTTTGCAATTAATACATCCCCAAGTCATTAGCATTTAATCCAGGACAGCAAAGGTAACACCGGCGTTTTGTGAGCAAGACAAGGTCCTACACATAAATACAGAGCTGTACGTCTGCCCCACATGTGCCAGCAGCTCCCAAGCCCCTGGAATACACCTCCAGACCTTCAGCTATGGGGACATTTGCCCTTTGTGGTGGCCTTGGACTACTGGAACCAAATGGCAGCAGACGCTCCTCTTACATTGTGCTGGACACCCTACCCAGTGCCACTAGCCTCAACCCCCCCTTTCTCCCCTGGAAACCCTCCCCCAAACCCTGTGGCAACTGTGACTGGCTGCTGATTATTTTCCTTGGCTTTTTCCACAGCCCAAGCGAGGCCATTCCTGGTGGCCCATTTATCCTTCGCTAGCCAAAATTCACTCCTATCAGAGGTCCATTTTGCTTCTTAAATAGGTGACTTTTGCACCCACCTGAAACTTGCCAGGAGGTGATCAAGCCTCCTGTGCACCCACTGCCACCCCTCAGCCTTCTCCAGGCACTGGAACAGTCCTTTAAGTTGCTGCTGCGAAGGTCAGCCAGCCATCGGGACAGCCCACTGGCAGTGATGTAATGGAGAAAAAACCCTCAACCGCTTAAATTTCCATATCTTAAGAGCTGAACAAATTAAAACTCTAGCAGCAGTCAGGACATGAACTGCACGTTTCACTTTGCATATGGCATTGAAAGCTAAAGATGCCTGACCACCGCCACAAGAAAAGTCCAGTTTCCTCAAAGGACTACTCACTTTCCCACTGGTTTGGTGCTGAAAAGTACAGAGCAGGAAAGAGGTGAAAGTATTCTTTTTATTCCTGATCATCTTTCTCTGTGCCTGGAAGGCTAATATAAACGTTCAATTAATATAAATGTCACTGGACACATCTTACACTATTTTTTCTCTCAGTCTTCTCTTGTGGTGTCCTTTCTGCCCCTTTAAATGATTTGAAGTTTTCACACGTACTTTACAGCCAGCTCTTTCATACCACATTTCAATGTTCCTGTGGACTCTGGCAATGGCTGGGTTATACCCCTTGGCTTCAGGTGGGATTCTTTCAAGTATCTCCTGGCTCTGTGAAGTAAAGGAGTTAGTGCTTTAGCCCGTTCATTGCACCATTAGTCCATCAATTAACCATTGCCTGGGCTTTGCTACTTTTGAATTGCTCTCTCCTATGCCCTTTCTGCCTTGGTCTTGGTTTTCACCAGCTTCAGTCCCAAATCACGTGTCCCTCCCTACATCCTGGGCAACAGCGCAGTTAAGCCAGGCCTGAAAATACCTATCAGAAAAAAAATAACTGTGGGATGTGTCCGAGAGTGGTGTACCATCCTGCTAGAAACTGGAGCATGCTGCCTTCTGCCGAAGAGGAACCAGCGCCCTGCAGGAGCTCAGGGCAGGACAGGAGGGAGGCAGTGGGCTCTAATGATAGATCCATTCCCATCCCACCTCCACACGTGTCCCCCAGCTGCCGTGTACACCCAATGCTGTGCCGTTCCCCAGCAGGGGCAGCAGCAATTTTATTTTAATGCTTTTACAAGGCCCATGGGAACGGGGGGCTGGCAGGGACCTGCGAACACCAGTGCCCAAGCGGTGAGGCTGGAAGCTGAGCCACCTCGCTGCCGTCACTGCGAGGTGACTTTTCCCTTCTTCCGCCCCTGCGGTATGCTTTTATGGTACCTAATCTTTTAATGGGTGCTCACCTCTTCGCAATCCCTCCCTCCCACCTTAACACCAAGTGGTGGGACAGCCCAGCCTGCTGGGACTGGGCCAAGGACCACCGCTCTGGAGCCAGGCAGCTGACACTCACTGACGTTACTCTGGCCAGTGGTGACAGCTCCTGTGGGGCTCAGGGGTTGTCCCCACGTTCCTACCCTAGACACGCAGCCCTGCTGCACCCCACCCCAGCCCATGTAACCCTCCCGCGGTGTGGGCCCTGCCCCAGGTGCACGCGTAGCCTGCTCTCCCTCTCCACCTGGTATTTTAACTTCGCACATACCTCCTGGCCCTGACAGGAAACCTGACATGTTCCCTGCTCCCTCCCCTGTTACCAAGTGTGTCCTGCTCTCCCTCCTTTTCGGAGGAATGCCATTATTTTTCTGGAATGAAGCTGCCCTGGGACCTGGTGGGCCCCCACGCCCACATGGCTGCCTTGCTAGCAGCCTGCTCCCTGGCATCTTGTGCCTTCCTCCACAGGGTCCGGCAGGTAGCGGCCCTGCAATGAGCTTGCTTGACCTTGAGCTTCAGCATGGTCTTCAGCTTGAACTTGTCTGAGCATCACCTGCATCCCTCCTTCCTCTGCTGTAATCATCAACACAACGGAAGCAGCCAAGATGGCTTGTCGCAGAGGTGGATCATCACCCTCGGCCACCTTTCCCGCCTTGCTGCATCACTCGCTGACCTCCCAACCAGTGTTTTCTCCATCTGGTCCCCACACTGGCTAAAACAGCCATGGAAGATGAAGCTTCCCTACCACCCGTATCTGTTGGCCCTACCTCAGCCATTTAATTCGTTGGGCCATGACTCTGCTATGGATCCACACAAGATGGCTCTGACCCTGGGGAGCTCAGGTTTAAGAGCCCTCTTCCTAGCCCTCTGCCAAATAACGTTTCTACTGCAGCCCCTCCCCAGGATCAGGCCAGCAACCAAGGATGAGCACCCCCTTCCCATCATCTCAGTTGAATGCCTGCATCTTCCACCCCCTAACCAATTAACGTGTTTGTGGCCAGGATCATCACCAACCGGGGAGTCCCCAAGCCCTGCCCACCTTTGTTGCAAGAATCTGCTGTACTGTGCTGCACTTGACTTTGCCAAGCTGTACTCATTTAAGCAAAGCAGCATCATTTATTACTGCTTGGGAAATCCTTCCAACTAGCCAGGCACAGCTTCAGTATACTTTGTCTTCAGGATCACTAAGTTATCTGCCAAAAAAATTCAGGAATTTCGGGGAATTTTCTGTCACTAGGTACTTCACCCTTTCTAGTGATCTTTCTCTAATTTACTTATATCGCTATCAGTATCACTACTTCTAAAATATAATCAGTGGTAGGACTTCACTTCTCCATAAAAGCAAAGAGATACTGCTCCCAAGTTATGTACCTGAAGGAAAGCTTAAAAAAATCAAATGCTCGGTTGAATATATTCACAGAATTTAAACGAGGCTCAGAAATACAGGACTATTTCTTTATGGGATTCCTTCATCATCCAGCTCCTCCAGGACAGTTCTCAATCCACAGTTCAGCAGCATATGTTGCTATTTATTTCTAATTCCCTTTTATCTTTAATTGAACTTTTTTACTATTTTATTTTTTAAACAGCCATTTGTATCTCTGGTTTTATCCAACCCCTAATAATACCTTTTCTTCTATTAGTCTGTATCTTCCAAAAATCCTTGCAATAAATGCCATGCCTTTGGCCATTTTCATCCTCTTACACTTTGATTTTTAATCCGCCTGCTACTGTGATTTGTAACCACAAACAAATCAGAACCACTTGCAGTAGGCTCAGCTGTGGAGCTCAAGGGCCCCAAGACTGAAGTTCCTTGGAAAGCGAGTTAGTCCCCTCCATTTGGTTTAGGACTCCTGCCTCCCCCCGCCCTGCCCACTCACTACACTTGGAATTATCCAGAGATTATAAATGTTTCACCTTGTACCATGCGCTTCATAATTTAAGAAGCAGAACTGCTTCGTAATAACTACAATTGATAAAATATTAACTTGTGCTTTTTTTAATAAAAATGAAACAAAAGCATTCTAAATCATAGCAGCTTATAGATCAAAACTGTCCATTGGTTAGGAGCATAGTGTAATTAAGAAGTATGAAACTGCAAAATACTAAAGCCCTGCAGCAATTCAAATTCACGACAAAACTTTCATGCACAATGAGCAATACTGCCTGATGCTTTACTGATTTGGTCTACTTGTTCACTGGTGAGACACACATTTTCTTCCTTGGTGATGGCACATCCTCTTTTCCAAAGGGGAGGAAAGGTACAAAGCCCTTTTAATTAGCGCAGAGTAGCTCTTTCCCTAGTTAGCAATATTTTTTTACAGCACTGAGAAACGAGGACTTTTTGTTTACCATTAGTTGAGGTAAGTTATCTTGCTTTTATTTGGGTTTAAGACTACTGTAAAGGAGTAGCTTTTCAGTTGCAGCATGGTTTGTCAAGATTACAATATTTACGACTGCATAAAATACATAAGTAAAAAATTATGATTTGTAGAGTTCGTTATCAAGAACTGAGACTTACATCTTTACAGAACTGCAAATACTGGCTTCCTAACTGCTAGTTGATAATTTTGCTGGCAAGAGCATTTGTTATGCTTTTCTTTAATCTCTATACCCTTTTGTCCGACTGTTGTAAGAACTAGCAAGAAAGTCGCTTATAGCTATGGTTAAACTGTTGTAACAGCATTAGACAAGCTGTACTGATTCTTCATTAAAACACCCTTCGTTTGAAGCTACAATGTAAGAGGCGATTCTTTTTGTTCAAAAGAAACTATCAGCATGCTCTGTGCCTTTAACACTTCACATTGATTACAAAAAATTTAACAATGCAATCACTAACATACCCCACTAATGAGAAATTATGAGAAATTGTTTGATGCAGAACCTTCTGCATCAGTCAACTCTGATCGATAAGAAAGCTATCAATTTTGAAATTTAGATTTAATGCATTTTCAAGAAGCTAATGAGAAAGAGCAACTTAAAATAAATACCATCATTAAAACTGCAAACTGTTACAATGATATATTATAAACTTGTCCTAAATAAACCTAGTGCTTCAAAAATTTACCAGTGAATTCGTATTACAAAATATGTGAAAATACAATAGAATACCACAAAACAACGTCCTTTTTTGGGGTCAACAATGACACCAAGATGATTCAGTCTCAACTTTTAAAATTGTTAATAGAACATATTGTAATATATAAGTTGCAATTTGGTTGAATTCTAGAGAACATCCCCATCCAAACTCAAATTTACTTTTTTCATTCCTCCTCTAAAACTAGTGCCAAACCTCCTGTCAAAGCCGGTATTTTCTCGAAGAGCTTTAAAGTTTAGCCGTTACTTATTTTCTATTACTACATTTTGGCAGCAACTATTTATTGGTCTGTTATTGCAAAAAGTGCAATTTAACAATAAACCAGTCTGAAGGTCATTCTATGTCTTGAGGATACATACCATATATTTCTTTAAAAATAATCATACTTTTGTAAGCAATACTTTACAGTAGACACCTCAAATCTACCATAGATGTAAAACTTAAAACGAGAAAAATTTAGTCTCTAAATCTTTATACACATATGTATATTCGAGTTTCTATATATATTATATATATACACAAGCACAAGAGTATATATAAAATATATATAATCAGATTCAAAAAAGAACAAAAACTGGGCACTGTACATAAAATCTTTTTAAAACTCAAACAATAGAAAAACTTTAAACATTAAACAATTTTAATAAAAGTTTCTGTACAATGCTAAGCAGTTTTATTTACATATAGAAAATGTAATAGGAGTAGTGTTTGAAATTACAGAACTCCTTAAAATTTCAATGGCAGGTAATCTGGAAAAAATAACAGCATTCCATTCACAAATATTTTCAAGCAATAAATATGTATTTATAAATAGTGTAAATTTACATCAAGATTAGAAACAAAAATCACAAATCTGAAGTTTATTCCTTAGTCTATGTGCAACCCATTTATCTTTGTGACTTGGCTGTTAATTGTTTTAAATTTTATTTAGGAACCAAAAGTGTAACCGTCATGGTTTCAAAACAAGACAGAAAAACATAAAAGCAGTAAAAAATTTATATCACCTAACTCTTCACATTAAAAAAAAAAAAAAAAGTTGCCCAAAGAAAGACTTAAAATTTCTAACTACCTTACAAAGAAATGACCAGCTAAGCTAGTACTTTTTCCAAGGGGAATTCTGAAGGGGAAAAATGGATGAAACCAACTCATCAGCCCAGAAACAGAGAAATACAAAAGAGGTGGTCTTCAAGTCAGTAGTCTGTATAATGTTGCCAGTTTTGTCAGATATATACAAAACATGGAATTATTTTTTTGAAGTACAGCTGGATGAGCTTTATTTGTTTTGAGTTCTGGAGTAGGAGGCAGTGCTCTCTCCTGTCCAGTTGGTTGACACTCCGCACTTGGAAGGTTGCATAGACACAGCTTTCAGCCAGCAGCCTTACGGGATAGCTACAAAAATCAGTGGTGCAGAACTGGGTCACTTCCTGAATATCAGAAAAGTTTTCATTTAATGTCCATGAAAAAATGTCAAGATGAGGAGGATGGCAATGGAGGAGCCTGAAAAAGAAAACATTAAATTACCTTTTCTACAAGGGTGTAAAACTCAGTTGTTTAACCAAGACCTGCACAAGCTGCAACTATGAGACTTTGAAGTCACACGCACTTCTGTTTCTACACCTCAGAACTCTTGCAAGTGGACACCAGCACTTTTTTCCAGCTTACTCAAATACAACGTGTATTTTATGACTACTCTGCATTAGGATTTTGCCTGTACTGCAGACTGGAGCACGCTGTGGGGATGTCTGTGTTAATATGATGTGAGCTGACAAAACAAGTCCCATTGTGGCAGGAAAGAGCTCCATGTGGGCTCAGCATAGATAAATCTTTATATAAACTAAAACAGGGATTCTCAACCTGTTCACCGGGGGGGGGGGGGGGGGGGGGCACTGTCCATTTGTGCCTCTTCAAATGCCTTGCAGGCTTCTTTTTTTTTTTCTTCCCTCTACCTAAACAGTAACATATAACCCTGAAGACAGGATATCTGTGGAAAGGGTCTTAGATTCTCTGATATGAGGACAAAATTGGCTGGTTGGCTTTTTCAAGTCCTGGAAACACCAGCACAGTGCCTCAAGGGTGAAGTAAGCTAGGTGCCTTGCTCCTGCCTGCTTGCAGGAAACAAGGTCTCGGAGATCCCTAACTATTTCCCAGTATTGCACTTTGTGGCATTACCATCAAAATACTGAATCTTTGATGACATTTGCTTCTCTTTTCCTGCTGATCAGTCCTGTCATCATGTGGAACCCCTTCAAGTAGCTGCTCACAATCTTTAAAGACACTTTTAAGTCATACTGTGGTACCCACCTATGAAACACTAACACTAACCGATGCCCATGTTTGCTCCCGAACACAGAGCCTCTGTCAGGCCTCTATTACACCTCTGCCACCTGAGATTACCTTCATCCTGTGACTCGAAACAAACCTTAACTCTTCTCCCAGATCTGAGAGATGTCACTTTTAGGGTGTGACTCTTCTCAATCGAGACCATATCCCCTTTAAAAGAAATGGATGTGTACACCAATTTCACAAGAGAACAATTAATAACGCCCTTTAGAGCTGCAGGTATAGGCTTTGGTGGGATCTACTCACAGGTTGAGAACCCTTGTTCTAGGGACAATATCATCACTGTTACCTATATAATGTTATAAACACAGACAACAAAATACCCCTCCCTCCCCCCTCTTTTCTATACAGAAACGTTCTTGCCCCTTTCCACTCAACTGGATGACATATCTGAGAACGAGTTTACTTATATGCTTTTCTGTAACAGATCACCACTTCAAAATTGCAGTATTTCACAAATTATGACAATGGGCTCCTAGAAGTATGAAGTTCAACCACCTCAGGCTCTGTAGGACCAATGAAGATGATTAAATTCAGAGGACATGGTCCTGCACTCTTGCCAGCCTCAACAGCTGAACCTTGAGGCCGCAGCTCAAAAGGCCACAACTTATGCTAGCATTACAGGAAATAACTGTCTAAACATACATTTTCCACAGCACCTGGAAATGAATCAAAAGGCACAGCCGTTTCTGGGCTGCTGTATTTAACTCAACATGAAATTCTCATAACACTTCGTCCAATGTTTGTCTCCTTTAACAGAAAGGCAAGGCTTAAAAATAAATCCAGCATCACTTTAATTGTGATTACAAACAAGCCGTCTTTGCCTGAAACAATGAAACCTGGGTGAAATGTTAGGACAGTTGTGCTGACACAGTTCAAAGCAGGAGGCTGCCATATATAGCACAAAGCTATAATGGCAAAGAGGCTTTTCGCTTTAAATTGAAATGCAAAGGAGGCCCCAAGCCAAAAGACAGAACTGTTTGAGAGCATCCGCTTGCTAAGCAGAAGGACAGTGCTGATTCAGGAGGGGATGGGTGGGGAAGGGGAAGGGAAGGGGTCTGAGTGCATAGGATGCTCTGCTGCTATACTGACTTCATACCACAACCAATGTATTAGAGATGCTCTTGAACCTGGTGCTAGTTTCTCCAAGCTTCACTGTCCTGATTCTTCCCATCTCCATCTGATCCAGTTATGGTCTTCAGGTGATCTCTATTGGATTTTTAAAGCCACAACTTTATGAATTGTAACATCATACTTTTCCTGAAAACTCAGCGGTTATGTTCTGCAGTAAGTTACTGTACTATTTCACATAATTCTGACTCTTCAGCATTTTGTTCTGTAAATTTCACACATGACCCATACCTCCACTTGAATCAGAAAGTCCACAGTACTCATGCAATGGAGTACCAAGACAGTCTACAACTGCTTTACAAATAATGTACTTATGCACCCACTTATTAATTTGACTTACTAATGTAAATTGATCATAGACTTGCATCAAGTCCTCCATTTTGTACTGTTCTAGCACCACAAAATTTTCCAGGTTCGTGCTTATCTTTCGTGCACAGTCTTGGCAATGTACAACATAGGTCTTTCGAGAATTGCTCTCACTAGTGACAAAAAGCAGATCAAAGACTTCCACCTATTAGATAGGAAACAGAAAGTGAACTGTTACAATTTCATTTTTTAGAAGTTGAACGATGAAAAATGCATCTTCTTTAAGATTTAAAACCTTACCCTGTGCATGCAAAGAGAAAAATTAGATTTGTTCAGGGAAAAACTATCCTTCTAAGGCTCAAGCAGAGAAGCAAAATATTGTAAAACCACCAATATTACACATAGGTGCCTGCATGAACAGTGCTGCGGGAAAGCTTTTGGTCAATGTTGACAAAGCAGGATCCACACTCTGAATAGGCATTCCTCAGTAAGGTGGCGATTTATAACTATTATACCTAATTTTCCTTTTTAAAATTTGTCTGCAAATGAAGTTCTTGATTTATTTCCTCACTACTGAGTTACATGCTCATCCTGCCCAAGAGGGTCAGTCAGAAGATAACTAGAAACTGATTTTCAAGGGGTAGGGTAATTTTTATTTTCCTTTAAGCTTCATGAAAACTATTATCCAGTACTTTAAAGGAACTGTTATCAGAAAGTAGAATCAAAAATTTCAGAAAAAAGGTATGTCCTGTGAAGAAAATGTACTTAAATTCTCTCTCTTTTGGGGCTGTTGTTTACTTCTAAAATGACAACAGACACACCTTTAAAATGACGCTCAGCCGATCAAATTATATGCAGGAAAGGATAACAACTTTTTATAATAACTGAGAATTGAAAATCGACCTAGTGAATAACAATGTTGTGGTAGAGACTGAAGAAAAATACAGCCTGTGTCTAGAAAAACAGCTTGCTAAGCTCTTTGAAGACAGTACTGCATCACATATATGTGCTTATAGCATACAGTAGATGCTGCAACTTAAAAGCAAAATTAAAATAGCAACAAAAAAAAGACAGGACAAAATTTAAATAAATATTATAGTAGTATGCAAGCCCAACACATATTTTTACTGACCTCACAAATGCTACAGTAATGAGCTGGCTCGTCCTTTGCTCGCCCGTGCCAGACAATCTCTTTTCCTGCAGCAATTAGAGCTTCCCTCAGTGTCTGACACTGTTTGAGAGTTCTTAACAGGCAGTACCTGCAAACAAAAAACATTTGTCTATCAGGTCAATATTCAACTTTACAGCAAGATTCAAGTAGGCCTCATTTTCTTCCAAGACCCTGTACCCAGAGTTTCCTCTTCCTCCAGGGGTTCAGGAAAAGCTGGCTAATAACAATCACTGGACTCATGACTTAGGTAGGACCACACGCTTGTGGAACTCTGTGTAGATTTGCTCCAATTCAGTACTGCCCCTTGCCCTGCAAATGGGCTGTACCTTTCATTTTTGACTGGAATGCACGAATGCTTTTTTAAGCAAAACAAACCAATGTGTTTTCAAAAACAATTAATGTATTTTATTTTGAACTATGAACGTATCAGCAAAAAGTCAGTCTGAACTGCCAAGTTCAAAGTAACCGTTTACATTTACATTTTGTGTCATTGACTATAACCTATTCCAAAGAACTGTTTTAACTAACCCTGCTACTTCCTCAGCACTACTAAATTTTCAGTTATCCAAAATCTGAAAACTCAAGTTCTGACAGGAATCACTCTACAGACAGTGGGAATAAAACCTATTAACAAGTTATCTTCTGTGTAAAAGGAAAAAGAACAGACAGGTTGCTATCAGAAAAGGAAATACCTTCATAGGAAAAAAAAATTAACATTGGAAAACAACATTTTTTAAACACATTTTCTGAATGAAGAAAAGAACTGGTCAAATGTGAAATGGAATTTAACAACTCCCTGCCATACTTCTGTGAAGGATTAAAAAATATATATTGATTTTCATAATTTTATTCAGTTCTCTTCTGCAGTAGAAAATCTAACTTGTTTTCTAGCATTGTATAAACTACATACTCTAAAAAAAAAGAGCTGGCAAAATAGGTCACCAGATTTCTAAATTACAATGTTATTTACAATAATTTTTAGCTCTCAGCTATCCTATTTATTTGAGCTGCAGCCTTTGCAGCCTTTAATTTTCTCCTCCACAGGGTGGTTACGTTACATGCTCACTAGATGCAGAAGGAAGATTGAAAAAATGGAAGTGGAAGAATAAACATTGGACAGAAAACAAAGTGCTCAAGAGTTCTATCAAAATATTTTCATCTTGATCCTTCTCCCATTTTAAAGCCTTAAACTTGTAATATATATGGTCTGTATTAAAAAAAACCCACGTTTCTTTCATGTGTTTCCAAGTAGTTAATAGAATCTTAGGGTTGAGATACTCTCCTCTTGATGTTTTTACACTCAGCCTGTTCATCTTTACTGAAAACAAGCCTATGACTTCATTAATGCATTAATACCCTCACCATAAGGATAATGCAAACCTGAAAGTGTGTTTCTATGTTAAACATTAGGTTTTCATATACTGGATTTCCCGAAAATTACAACAGCTCATTTAGTTGTAACTCCTTCAACACTCTCGAAGTTTGATGTTCCTATATGATAGGTATATATATGCATATATATATATATACACACACACACAAAAATATATATGATAAGTCCTATATGATGATAAGGCCAAGCACACGTGGTAGATCATGTTAATGTGCTTCTGACAAGTGCAGTAACTTTGGTATAGCATTCTTTTATGCAATACTGCCCAATTTCAAAGAATCTTAAAAGCTACCGTTCTTTTCTGCTGCTGTCTGGAAAAGTCTTTGGGTATACCAAAGAGTGACCGGAAGCACATCTGCACACTTGCTACCATTGTTCTCCACTCTTGACTTCCAAAGAATTTTCAGTGTTATTTTCAAAGAGTTTTCTAGTGTCACAGTTGTGAAAAAAGAATTTCC
Organism: Falco cherrug; assembly: GCF_023634085.1. Lineage (NCBI taxonomy): Eukaryota > Metazoa > Chordata > Aves > Falconiformes > Falconidae > Falco > Falco cherrug. Next base: position 81,457,371 of record NC_073698.1, read on the forward strand.
CAAATGTAACCCACATATAACACCACTGCAATGTTTTCCAAATTCGTAACCAATGCCAAAAACAATAGCTAGAAGGTGAATTCCACCTCCCTGGATAAAATTCAGGCCCTAGTAATGGCACCTGAAAATGTAAAACAATTTTATACTGTCAAAGAATGGGAGAAAGCATATGAACGATCACTTCAAAAATGCACTGCAATTGCCTAAAGTTTGGGTAGCCCAAAAAAGCCCAAAAGGTGCCAAGTAGAATACAATGTTTAAGTTAAACAGTGTCAACTTTCAGTATTGTAAGCCTGCTTTTATTCTTGTACAGTGAGAATTCAGTCAAAAGAAATCTAGACCATACCTCTCAAATTCTTACAGGTATGGCATAAAGAGAGTAAGTGAATCATATCTAGTCAAATTCAAATATTTAAGAGATTTTTAAATAGATATCATCCCAATTTATTCTAGAAAGGCAGTAAGAAACCCACTGGAATATTCAGATATACAGTACAACTTTTCAAAGTATGGAGACCACCCCAAAGGCAATGCAAGACTGACCTCTTTGTATCCTTCAGTCACATACCTTCCCTAATGATACTGAAATGTATTTTATCTCGCTCCATGATCTTGTGCAAAATTATTTCTCCCATGTCATCACAAGTCATGTTCTTTTACGTTTCTAAAACTATTTTTTGTAAAAGAACTTAGTCTTTCAGTTACTTTGGAATTAATTTTTTAAGCCTTTATTACTATGTTCCCACTACCTCCAAAATTCTTCTCTTCCTCAGATGCATTTATAAAAGTCCTAAATTTCATCCAAGAGGTTTGCTGTTAATTTTTCTTTTCTTGAGGGTTGTGCTCTTCCTCAGCTGACTTTGAAATCATTTTGTCTGCCTTTGTCCCTGCTCATGATTCTAGTGCCTGTATCAAATTTTTAAAAAACATCTCATGAGGAAGTTTTAGTTTTTGCTCTGTCTTTTATCTAGCAGGAGAGCATCCAGTTGCACATTAACTAAAAATATAAGGAGGTCCAAAAGCAAAGCTTCCCTGTTCTATTTCTCTTCATCATTAATTTGGTTCCCAATATTTATATGTATGCTTAAATTTTAGTTTATCACCTCTGTAGCAGTTACTCTTACATAGTAACTGTGACATCGTAACAGTAAATCACATAGTAACAGCAGGACATATTTGTATTTAACTTTCAGACTGGAATTGCAAACTACTTCTTACCATTTTCCGAGAGCTACTCTTCTGCACTATTCTGATACTTAAGAAGCCCCAGAGACACAAGTCAAACTACCTAAACACTTCAGGTATCTTTGACATACCATTTTAGATACAGACCTGCATTTGGAAAAAGATGACAGCCGTGTCACTAATGTATTTTTTTTTCCCTGGTGACAGATGAAAAGTCAGCTATTCAAAATGAAATTCAACCAGCTGTATAAGGAATCACTATTTCTCAAGTGTTTTTATACACATCCATACACACCTATATATAAACACACAAATGCCTACATTTTGTACATAGTAAAATCCAGGAGCAGTGGACGATAGCTACTTGCCAGCTGGTGCTATTTTCCTGCAGACAAGCAGTCCATAGAAAAATTATGCAACTGCTTTCCTATCTTAAGGAGATTCATGAAAGTTTGTGCATTTCCAGCATGCTTTACAAAGCCAAGGTCACGTACTAGACTGTGTATTCCGATGACACCCATTTCTAGTAACAACTATACAGTAACTACAGAAGTGATCACAACAAAGACTTATCTCAGGTTACTGGTACCAGATGTCACAAAGCAGAGCCCATCATTGGGCCTTCCTCCCTTTTGCACACAGCATGCAACTTGGGATTTGGCTGACAACTAACTTTGGTGGAGGGTTTAATCCAAGTAAACCGAAAATGGTTTCAGTAGACTGGAAAAAGCAAATGTATACAAGACCAAAGTTTGTATCTGCTCCTCAGCATCTTTGTTTATTTGTAATGTACCCCTAAAATTTAGGTGTTTCACTAGAAAAAGCTCAGCTGCTGTCAGCCAGCAAGACAACACGAAGCCACCATTTTGTCCTCTGCGATTCTTCACAACATTTTAAGCAATTCTCTTGGAGAAGGATGCTGTGCTCAGTCATGTTTTTCTCCTTTTAAGCCTAAACCATGGCAACCCCCCCCCCCCAAACCTGTGCAAATGCAAAATACAGGTGCCAAAATATTGAAATCCTATTTTGCCAAAAACATTCCAGAACTGCTTTGAGCTTTACAATAGATGCCTGCTGGGCCTGGAAAGATCTATGAAGATAATTGTGAAATAGGTTCATGGTGTTTTTCTTCTTCTTCTTCTTTTTTTTTTTTTTTTTTTAATGGACTTCTTGAGTTCCCTCCCTCCCACATCCTGCTTCTTTCCTCCCTATTTCTCATTTCTAACTATTCACTTTCTCCTCTCCCTTTTATGACAGCTGGCATCCTGAATATGAGCACTAATAGCTTAACTGAAGGGGCAGGACTGTCAAGCCTTCAGCAAAGATTTTCTTTACCCTAGATACTAGATTTTAAGAAAGTATTCATGCATAAATGCTATTCCAAACTCTAGTTTTACAGTGACTACACAAACCTCCCCGTCTTCAACTTCAACATTCCTAGTCCTTACAAAGTTATCATGTCACCAATTCCACCATTCCGCTATAAATGTTCAAGTCTAAATCAGATTTTCTCCTGTAAAAAGGTGTCTCACTCAGATGGCATCAATAAATCCTACTGGGGGAAAAAAGAAATTATTGTCTTTTTTTGCAAGTTAACACACCAATTTTTTTAAGGTTCATTCAAGGCAAATTATAAAAGGATTCAATGCTTGTGGATCTCGTATATTGCTAAGACTAAGAAGTACTCAAGCTAGAAGCTCCTTTGGTAGGCTTAGGGAAACAAGAGAGTGCTGCTGCTAGAGTATTCTCATGATGACAAATTTGCTTTGGAATTAATTCCCCCATTTTCTTTAGGACAAACCTATGATATATGCTTAAATGTCCATCCATTCCTCAGTGGAGGTGTAGTGCTGCTGCAGTATGATTTATATTTACTTGAAGTTGCACTCTTTATAACGAAAACTACTAAAGATGCTCCAAGCCTGGAATATTGCTGCATTTTGAAATCTGTGTAAGAGAATGTCACTAAATTCAATCATCACTTTACACATCAGTTAATTCATTGTTCAGAAGGAAGAGCACAGGGAAAGAGGCTTTTCAATTCCTACTTTCCTTTATTTAAAACATTTATACTGGATCTCCAAATGATAGTGTGTGAGCACTAACGAGAGGTTCTAGAAATGTAAAATTAAGTTTAATTTTGCTGTAAAAATGGCTAAACATTCTAACTGTAGTATTTGGGTTGATGATCTAATTTTGTTATTTCTTATGGTATGTAGTCTGAACACTTTTGTTGTCTAAGTCAACTGTTTCTGTAAACTGGTATATTAGATCTATGGCATATTTAGTAAGAAACTTACATCATTCTAAAGCTATGTCACAATAACATCAAATAAAATGTAATAAAATTAATTGTATCTATAGACGGATTCTTTGAAAAACAGAATACAAAATAATTTTGGCTTGATTCTCAGGAATGGAAACGTCTTAGAAAAGATTACTTGCAAATGAGCTACTGTTTTAGGCTTGAGGACGAAAAGGGTACAGTAAATGTCCAAATAAATGAATAAAACTTACTTTATCATTTCAAAAAGCTTTGGATCTGAGACCTTGATATTTCGAGCCATATTCCATGAAAGATGAACCATGGGTACTATGGACTTTACGCTCTGCAGTTTATTCCACTCGTACCGTTCCACTGCCAATTTATATTGACAGGCTACACAAAAACAAAATAACGAAAGCAGTTAGTCAAGTTAAGAAATAAGTATCAACTGAAGCCAAAATAATTTGATTATAATAAAAATGCATACCTTTTAGGGCTAGATTAAACTTCATTCACAATGACCTATTCATACCAACTAAACTTGAATTCTGTAATTTATTTTTTTTAAAGTGTATTTATGATGCTAAAAATCCCAGACAATACCACAGCAGCAACAACTATCTGTAAAACAAGCTACTGACAAGCATTCCGTTTCTGTGCAGAACAGAGAGCAGTACTTCAAAAAGGGTTACCTAATAAATTTTCAAATATTTCAGATTAAAAAAAACCCTGAACATCTAAATTAACATCCCTGCCCATGGCAACGGAGTTGGAAGTAGGTATCTTTAAGGTCCCTTCCCACCCAACCCAGTCTATGAAATTTGAAATGTATGCATCTCACTCTATTCACTCTTTAACATTATTTTACAATGCTATGGTATATAATTTGTCTTGAAAAGGAAGACTGCACCTTGACAGATTTGTTGCAGTGAGTCAGACTTTTTCATTAAGCAGCCTACTCACCCTGCCCTTCTTTAAAAACTGTTTTACAAAATTTACCACAGCTGAACATGTGAGCTCTGCATCAATCAATCACACAAACCTATACATACTACTTATTGCACCATAACGAAATAAAAGACACACCTTGAACTATTTAAGAAAACTGGAGTTTTTTGTAAGTACATGCTTTTCAAATGCTTGACAGAATCTCATTTTAGCTGTGAAATTTCCTTTCACTCTCACATCTAAAAACCTTTTAAGACCATGGTTCAAAAGTAAAGACTTCTAGAACAGTAGGTCTAAAACCCCTAATACTCCTTTATGAACAAGATTTTACAACTGTTCACATTTCCTGATGCTTTCACTAAAGAGCAATTATGTATCAGTTGTCCCTGAAAAGTTAAGACTGGGCAAGTCCTTACACTCATATACAAGCTATAGCACAGTCTGCTGGGTAGCACAAATTTTGGGAGAAAAAGTTGAGAAATGGTCTACAAGACAAGAGTGAATGAACTAATCTAAGCATTTTATTCTTCTACTGTTTGCTATACAACTGTAATTTTTACAAGCCCATTAAACGAATGAGTCCAAAGACTGCATGGTTGCTGCTTTCTCTTCCTCTTACCAATGGAATTATTTTAAGGTTCAACACATGATGTTTTAAAATACAGTACATACATTTTTTTTTAATCCTGTAAAGAAAGCATGGTAATTTAGTAAGAAATGGCAGGTTCTGTGGCATATATACAGTATTACTACCTAAGTACACAGTTCAGCACAGGCACTATTCAACCATACCTGTAAGAGGGCCAACATTCCACGCAATGTTGTTGCACCAACCAATAGCCTGAACCCAATGAACAGTGCCAGCATTTATCCACACCAAATCCCCTGGTCTTTGAATAAACCTATAAACTGGGACATTGGCTTCATACAAATCTTCCAAGTTTGGCCACCAAGATCCCATTAGGAAATTCATATTATTCCTGAAACAAGAGGAAAAATAATCTTCAGCATTTATCAGCAGACACATTAGTAGTTGATACTTCAGTGTAATTACCTGCCAAAACTTATCACCCATGGTAAATGCTTTCTGCATCTCATCAGTGACCCAGGAGGACTGGTCAAAAGGAAAGTTTCATCTATAAAATTCCTGATCCTAATTTCACATCCCACAATACATTAAAACACTCAACCATCTAGCAGCCCATATGGAGTCAGCTTATGGCTTCCAGTTATGTTCTATTTTCCTTTAAGTTTCCCAGTATTTTATTAATGCTGAGGCAGAGGAGTCCTTGGTTCAGATCTAGCATGACACTGATGCCAAATGTTGTTTTTTTAACCAGACTGATTTTATATACAAACCGTATCAGCTCTTTAGACTGCTTTCTGTTTTGAACAATGCCAACCTGCCAGCTTGTACTGTCAATGTATGCACAAGAAGCTTGTCCACACAACAAGCAACCTGTTGACACCATCTCAACTATGATCCACAGGTCCATGCTACATTCAGCCAAGAAAATGTCAACTGTTCTGAGAAGCCTGAAAACCCCCACCACCTCTACATATGGATTTCCTAAGCATGAACTCTTCCACTATAGTTATTAAAAATACATACTTCTCTTCCATCCTTATACCAATTTTTATACTGTATTTATACTGCACCATAAGAGATCATCAGCAATTCAGAGTTTTCACAGTCAATTCAGGGCCTCTGTCATGGGGGTAAAAGGCATGTCATCATTAGAGACACTGCAACTGCATCAGTGTGACTAAAATTTTGAGGTGGCTAATCTTTGTAAAGGTGGATGAAGTAAGAACAGCTGTCAATAGGCAGGCAAAAAATTGAGAATACTGAGACACTGAGGTGAATTTGCAGAGCTCTGAAAAAGTTCTGAAGAAAAGCCAAGAGCTTAGACCAGATTTAAGTGGGCAAGATAAGAAAAGAAATCTCCCATAAGATTAGCTGCAGAGGCTACCACTGGAATACTAGCATGATGAAGGGACACAATGGCTTCCTTTTTTTTTTTTTTTGGGGGGGGTGGGGTGGCGTGGAATGGGGGGAGAAGGGTACACGTGTGCATGTTCCATTTGATTTTAAAACACTCACTCAACATAAGGCACAACACAGAAACCCCAGTCTTAGAGCTGGCCAAATACTTCCCCAACAGTCCATGCACCTCAACTTTCCCAGCAAGCTACAAACACAGAAGTGTATGCAAAGCATGCCATGGCACCTCTTGGGGTCTGAGTAAACTAAGCTCTCCCTCTAGATGCAGCAAGAAACCATGCCAAAACACCAATGACCCTGTACTTGATTGTGTACAACACGTATACCAATCATAATAAAGATTAATAGCATATATCACCAGGAAAATACTTCACTCCTAAAAATCCAGAACAAAACCTCAAACTCCTTCACCCCCAACCACAAACCCAACTTTGTTGCATCACTCCACCGCAATAGCCCTAGAAGCCGTTACAAAAGCATCACCATTCGGTAACAGTAGAGGTCAGCTTCAATATGCATGATAGAGTGCCTAGACAAACAGCAAGGACTACGATGGATTTTCTGATGTGGAGATGTAAAAACAGTGAAAACTGGATTGATGCCACGTAATACACACCAGTAGCAGACAGCCTATGCTTATACTAAATTTCTGCTTCCCCTTACGGTAGCATAAATTTGATTCTTGAACCTAAACGAGCAGTTGCTACTAACAATCTCTCACTTCTCGTATTTCCTTAATTCTGTGTTCGAAAAAAACCAAACACTGGACCTCATGTTAATTTTTGAAAGCAAAGCTATCACAGGCAATCCAAGTTTCTGTACATTGTACAAATACCGTATTTTTTATAAATTCTAGATTTTGCATTTTGACTTTTTTTAAAAGACTTTTCTGACTACGTGGAAAACCTTTAAAATAATGTCCTCTTAGAATACCCTCAGTAATTTCCCCCCTTAGGGCTCAGAAAGGGACAGAGAACTGGATAAAAAAGAGAAAAACAGCACACCCAGCTTACTTTTCACAGAAGTCATTCATGACACCCCAATAGCTTTCAGGGACAACAAACCATTCACAGTCACCTGGACCAATATTTATATTTACTGAACAAAAGTTGTTATTTTCTTGATGACCTGAAATTTAGAGAAAAACACACACACTTTATGTAAGGATACAACATAGTTTAAGTATTTGTACATATTTTTAGATGACACTTACACTATTTAGGTGCTTCACAGTAAAAAAATGCAATTAAGCTACCAGTGACAAGACAATTCTGCTTTTGTTAAGTTTGTGCAAAATGAAAAGCTGGAATCACCAATCTAACGAATCTGACCAATAATTCAGCAGTTCCCTTTTTGTAGAAATAAATGCTTCAAGATGTTAAAGCTTAGATTTTGTGTTTTACGATAGCTCTTGACAGTCCCAGTCAGGAGCAAAACTTCATGACTTCAGGCACTGAACAGAGAAGTAGTAAGAAAATCTTTCCAAAAGAGCTTTCAAAAATCAATGTAGAAATGCCAGTATTTTATCTTCTTTTGACAGCTGGAAAACTAAGCCATAATCCCCAATGGAATTTGCTAAAGTTGTACACTTCAGAAAAAACAGAACCTGAAATTTAGTCCAGATCCCTCAAGTCTCAGTCCAGTGCCCTAATGCAGCACTACTTATTATGGAGGGTTGAGTCCTATCCTCAGACAATAAAAAAAAATCAAAAAAGTAAAAGCATACCAATTTCTACGATTGGACAAGACCTACTTTGGAAGCCTATAAAAACTTCCAAGGCATGTGAAGTACAAATACTGTCCAAGTATATAAACTCATCTTTTTTCCCCATAAAGAATCCAGTATTACATGCAAGAGGTTAGCACGGTAATTACCTAGCATTGCAGAAATCCACACATTTCCAATATAAGGTAATTTAGAGTACTTTGCACCCGCAGAGTTCAGTTAAACAAGAAATTAAAAAAACACTGAGTATGTATAATCTTATCATGTTTAGGCATGTTGTAAGATACGTAAAATCTGCAGTATGGTTACATCAATACCACAGCAGTAGAACCTGATTTTTTTTCATGCAAAGAGATTATACTCACCTGGTGTTCTGCTTCCTGGAACCTTCATGTACAACTGCACCGTGTTCATGCCGAGGATGGTATGACCAACATGGCTTAGAAGATTTCCTGCTGATACCACACGTACAAAAGCAGGAAGTTTTGTCAGTTCATGGAGTTGCAACTTCCACCTGCAGCAAAATAGCAAATTGACAAACTGTGAATCCCTGAAACTCTTGAAAGAGTTCGGGAAATACAAACATTTTCACACAATTGTTAGTGTAGGAGATAAAGGAGCAGACAGCCTACTTCTATGTAGCTTAGTATCTCTTAGGGAAGTTGAGGCAATGCAATATTCTTACTTGACAGTTCGAGAAATTTGAATGACAATTGCATTTAAGAGTGAGCTCAAAGCCAGGGTGATTGGACTCACTCTTGCCGTTAGCCAGTCTGCTGCGATACTGTCAGGAAATTCTGCTTGCAATTTACACCTTGGTGTACATCATCTCCAAGTGAAATGAGAGCTGTGCTCTCCCCACACTCTAGCCAGCAGAAACCATTAACCGTGCTTTCAAGAGCCAAATGATATGATGCTACAACATATGTCAAGAAGACTGTCTAAGCATACCCTCGCCTGTGCACACAATTGCTGTTACCAGGAATGAAGTTACAGACATGCATGTGCCACAGAACTGGACACTCGGCATTAAGAAAAACAAAGATCTTCAAATAAAAAATCCAAGAACTTAAGTGCAGAGCTCTGTAATGTTACCCAGGTATCTGAGTTACTCTTTCAGTTTTAAAATATTTCCAAATATAATCACAAATCTGACAGGCTAGTTGAGGGGAAAGATAGTTTTGTAGCAAAAGCTGAGACTGCAGATCAGAACATCTGGCAATTACCTGGGATCATACAAGAACTATTTGAAGTATCAAAATCCCAATTCCCTACGAGCCTCAGGTTATTTATGCTCAAGTTAATTCAAAGTCTCTCTCCCAATGGCTTGTTCAGAGCGCTAGTTTATTAGCAACAATTTTGTATCTACAGGTGGAATTTCTTCAGAAAAAAACAGCATCGACATTTAAAATTTTATAACAATTTCTAATCACATACATATATACACACATTGACTATACCACAAAAGACCTCAGCATCTTAAGTGGCCCTTATTCCCCAGTTTCAAACACCATAACCTTTTCTTCTGCTCTGATGACTGAAGTAGATCAGAATTTTTGTATTGCAGCTGGCAGGACTGACAGCCTAAACATGCTGGATCTTTCATGGAAATATATACTAACTAGAGATAGAACCAAATAAAAAATTATTACTGGACAGTAAAACCATGCTTTCAGAGTATTTCTAATACTTCCTGATGTTATTCTGAGCTACCTTCATCTACTCACAAAAGGATATGTAGTCTAAAGAATACTTAATTTATTCCTTATTTCTTTGAGGTTGTGGGAGAGGTGTCATGGCTTATCCACAGGTAAGCATTGGTCTGGTCTTTATTACACATTTTGAACCCTGCTGCTGGACAGAGCTAAGAGCTATTAAAATGCGGAAATAGAAAGGGTGACAGTTGGAACAAAAGGAAACAAACAAACAAAAAAGTAAGAAAAATACAAACGAAAAAGAAAAAAACCTTTAATCTTACAATTTCTGTGCAAAGACTGAGAACTTGGTATTGTCAGAAGTAATTAGAATTGCAAGCAAACAATTTAAAGCCTCAGAATTAAACAAAGGGAATGTATTAGAAGGAGAACTAGAAAGAACAGTTTCTGATGGATGTTTAAGTTCCTTTCTGGAAAAATAAAGAACCTGGAAAGAAAAGCTTGAAAAGAGATTTTAGCATGAGAAAGACTCATAACAACAGTTTAAAGAGCAAAGGTAACAATTCCATTGCAGAAATGGGGTGTGCAACTGGAACTGGGTGTATCAACAGACTGACCGATGTCTGAGAAGAATGCATTAGTTTCCCAGAATGACTATCATACTGTAGAATACCACTGTGAGCAGGAGAAACTGTAATAACTTACTTCTTGTCATCTGACAGGTCAATGTTGGTCCCAAACTTGATTGTTTTAAAAGGTCCTCTTCTCCTCCTCCCAGAGCTGCAAATACAAAAAAATATAATATGTGAATGTAAAAATGGGAATGATGTAAAAAAACCACATAAAACCAACTACAAAATTATCAGTTATACCACACTTACTTATCAGAAGATGTGGATTCATTATCTGAGTGGTCCTTGTGGTGACTCTTCTTCTCATTTTCCTCCTGCAAAATACAATTGTGGAAATGGCTTTTTAAATATAAATAGACATAAAAGTAAGACTATATGTAAAATACATAAAGTGACCACAAGTTCACAGAGATAAGTACATTTGTTTCAAGTTGCTGGTACAATCTTTAAAATACCTGTATCTAACATTTTATGTTAATGTTACTGTTAAGAAAGTAAGAAAAATATTATTAGTCAAAAGCCGTTGCAAAAAACTCTTTGTGACTACAATCTCAGTGAAGCTCAGGCCAGGACAAAAGAAAATGTCTACATGGTAAATATTTCTGCCAGCCTACATTACAATTGCAAATGAGTATGTTGGTTTGTTTCATTATGCAGGTGAATTGGAATCCAATCTTGAGGAATAGCGTTAACTTTTCCAAACCACAGCATTTACCTTCTTTCAAAAGCAAGCAGGTATGCTGGTATGAAACTAGGATGAATAATATTTATAAAATTAATTTTATAAAATCCATTATATAACAAATGTTTTGAATTCTTCATAGCCCTATACTATTTCAGCACTGCAGTAACGAGGACCATGACTACCTGAAAAAAGTCTAGCCAATATTAAATGATGTAATTTCATCTTTTTAGCAGAGTTCACTCAAAACCCTATTCTAATGACATCTTTTTTGACAAGTATATGGACATAGAAGGAAAAACCTTACAACAAAAAAAGGAGGAATGAACTGCCTGGAGGCTACCCAAAGATCTCTGGCTTTGAATGGGGCTGTTGTTAAATCTCAAAGTGCCCTATGTACCTGAGAAAGTCTTATTCATCCTTTGAATAAAGGACAAAAAGAACCTAGCGATGATGGATTTATCAGATACTGCAAGGCATGTTAGAAAAGCAATGTAATAGTTGTTAGAGGAATAATAAAAAAAAATCACTTTCATTTGAACACTGTGAAAAGTCACGTAAGGACGCGTCAAACAGTGTTAGACAAAGGACACACATACACTCTCTGATTTCCAAGTGAAAAATGAAAATCATCATTCTGAAAATTATTTCATATATTGCATTTTTACCACCAATTTGTAACAGAGGAGAAAAAAATAATCAGAAAATCCTGCAGTTCACTTGGTGCAAATACAAAGCTGAGGCTTTCCTGCTGACAAGCTAGTATGTGACCAATTACATATGTTATTAAACATGTGTGTGTTCCTCTAATGCACAAAGTTTAAATTTAGGATTTCTCTTTCCTTTCTTACTGAAACCATTGCTATTTCTCTGTAACGGCAGTGAAAACTGCAGCAGTTAATTCCCCACATTGGTGTTCTCCCTATTTTCTAATTAACAACTGGTCAAGAATATGTTTTTGTCTTAGTTCCACCTTAGCCTAATCTTTTTATAACACCAGATAGCATAAGCCTCCAAGAAGTGCCCACAGCTCATTCCAAGGATGAACTCACTGTTTCAGCAAAAACATTAAAAGGCAGTACCAGTAAAATAAGATTTCAAGTATTTCCCTCTGCCACATATGTCTAACAACTTCTAAACTATAGAGAAAATGTTATGTCTGGAACGCAACAAAAGACAGTAGGAGTGTAAACTTCTAACAAGCCATAGCCAAATTAATTCAGGATACTGCAAAGCACAAAGAAATTTGCTTTCAAAGCCTGTGGGAAATTAGAAGCAATACAAGTTAAAAAAGAGCATCTTAAGTTATAAATAGTTTAATATTAATTTTGGCATTTTAATATGAAAGCTAAAGCTAACAAGCTTTTAAAGTATGTAATTACCAGGAGTTTTACAATAAGAAAATTTGATTTTATATGAAGCATTTGGGAGGAACAACCTATATACTATTTGACCCTCTATTCAAAACAGATTTTGTAAATTTACCTGTGTTCTTCATGCTAGTGGAATTAACCTCCTTCTCCTTAACATCTTCCTTTTGTTTTCGATAGCCACTATTAATTGGTCCCAGGGTTAGTATACAGTTTGCAAATGTAACTTAAATAGTAACAACGGACATACCCTTAAAGACTCCTGGAATGAAGAGGCCTGGTACTGTGCATATTTAGCAATTGTTGTATGAGATCTGCTGCTTTCACAACGCCAGATTTTCTTTGTTCCAGTGGGGTCCCAGTTTTCATCTGCTGGCTGCAGTAGTTGTGTCCTTACTTCTACTATGTGTTCATTATTTGCTTCTACCAATGTCTTAGTAGAGAAGAGTCCTAGATCTAATAAATAGGAATAAAATTCATAAATGACAGTTAAAATATAGTAAAAAGTTTCAAGAAAATTAATAAAGCTGTCTAAAGGTTTAAACTAAAGCACTTTTTCCCCCTCAGCCTTCGTAACACAGCCCACCTGTAGGTTAATAATTAACACTCATGATTAACACTCAAAAAGCTTTTCTGCACAGAACAGTAGAAGCTTGTAAAAAACCTGGCAGCATAGCAGTATGGACTATATTCCAAGAAACATTTTACATGCCTTGGGTAAACAAATCTACAAACATAAATCTATTACCAATGCAATATTTTTCAGACCAGAGTTTTATGAATGCACTTCTATCGTATAACGTTTCCTATCACCAATGAGTTTTTCTATCTACAGAGTTCAATATATTATAGACAGATCAGAGATAATTAAATGTAGAGCACAAAGACGTGTAGCCACTGTTTTAATAGGAAAAAAGTCTATCTGTAAGCTTCCATATCCGCAGCTTATCTCCTCTCTGTGCTAAACAACATCTGTTGAATTTGGGGGTTTTGTTTTTGGAGACAATTAAGATTAGAAAAACAGTAACTGAGAAATGACACATTACCCTAATTATTTGGAATACACAAGTAATACAGTATTACAGAAATAAAGTATCCACTTCTAAGAACTGAGAGATTTCTTCTTAAAAAACAGATACCTTTTTTCCCCGAAGTAAAAATACCATATTCAGTAAACTTACCTAATTTAAGCGCTCCAGCAAGGCCACGTATTACAGTAACAGGGTTGTTTGGATTTGTACAAAATTGATGTAATGGTGGAAAGAAAGCATCTCGTTTATTTTCCAACTGTAAAATTATAATGGAATATTAGATGCCAGATGAATTTAGACTCCTTATTGGTAAAATAAGAAAGAATAATTAAAAAAAATCACAACAACACAGAAAGAAGACAGGAACATTCTCCATTTCCCTGCACTGTGGGGAATGAACAGCTACATCATACAACCCTATCCGTGTTAAAAGTTGGGTTCTCTCCTGAAATTAATTTGTTACTGCAATTTATTTCTTGGCATGAATTATTCCCAGGTTGCTTCGGCTTTTGCAACTCAGGTTTCCTGCGGTTTCTTTCTTTATCTGACAGTAGCCTTGTACATTCCCTAAATTGACAGAATCCTCTGAAGAGCAAGATAATAAACTAACTTTCTTTTCAGAAGTCAAAAAGGCAAATTATAGAGATCATGTATACAAGAAACAGTATAATTAAAAACTACTCTCATAGTGTATCTCACATTAACCAGAAAGGTTGATTTGATGTTCTAATGCTTTTGCGCACCTATTACCTCAATTTTATGCTATAGTTTCTCCCATATTTTTTCCCTTTCTTTTTTCTCTTTTGTTGTAAATCTTTTAAAATGCTGACGACATCTCTTTCAATAAAGAAACCACAATACAGAGTTCCCAAATATTGGGACCCATGTTGACACATCTGCACAGTATGCTGCAGCATGGTGACTTACCAGCTTTGCATGGACTCAACAAAGCTGTGATGGACTTTTAATAACGTAATTAGTTCAGATGCAACACTTGGAAGCACTATTGCTTCCAACTTAATCTAACTCTGAAGCAGACTGCTTGGGCAGTACCAGGCCAAAAAAAAACCAACAAAAAAAAACCAAAACCAAAACCAAAAAACCCACCCACTTCTAGTCCCCACGATGAGCTGACCAAAGCTAACCTGAGGTTTCCACACTGGTTGTATGGACATGCTGTAATTTATTGTTCTGTTATCAAGGAAGGGGACATCCTATAATTTATTCTTCTATTACTGAGGAAGTTAGCACAAATTTTTCATAAAGCTATTGTAAAACTTTATTTTCAGAACAGAAATTTTAATGGTTGCATAAGAAAATACTATGCAACTAAAACCTGCCTTTTCCTAATGACATTTTGTTCTTAACACCACCTCTAATTTTATTACTGTTTTCTTTACTGTATTTTGAAACAGATTGTTGGGAGAGTTTAGTTTAATTACTTGCTTATTTATACCTAAACTTTCACTTGCAAAAACCATACATACATGTTTGAAATATTGTGTACTGTATCCAATGAACTGTTTTGCATATTCTGCTAATATTTTCAGTATTTTAAAAAAATACTCTGAAGCTGGTTTTCCTCTTTTTACTGAAATTCTTAATATACAAGTAGTTTAAGAGTCAAATTATGTCCCAAAATTATCTTTAAGGTTAGCATTTTTCCCACTTACACACTACTTGGGAGAGCACTGGAATTAGAATTCAGCTATAAATAGTGCACCTTTAAAATAATTATATTATGTAATTCAGATAATCAAACAATTACAAAAGACAGCCGGTAGAGTACTTCTACCATTAGATTTACTTACATAAATACTAGGTGTAGGTGGATTCAGCTTGTCCTTTGGCAAGGGAGGGTACGGTGGAGGCGGTGGTCGTGGAGGTGGGCATTTATCCAATAGAATACTACTGTTAGATAAGCCATTTTTACCCAGATTCCTAAAAGGAAAGAAGAGCTGCCTCTGTCAATACTTGACAAACAAAATGAATACATATTAGTGTAAGGTCTTCTGCAAAATAATGAGGTATAAGGAGAAACCGTACTTCAAGATGCAAATAAAGCTTATATATTTTAATCAAGAATTCTCAGTGTATAATTTGATATTATTCAAAATAATCCCCACTTTGCCTGCATCTGCAATATCACCACTATTAGTTAAAAATGTAGCCATTTTAAAGAAAGCTAGTATGACTCATTTGACAAAATTTAACAGGGAAAGCAGGTTTCAACTAGAAACAGAGAAGAACCTTATTACGTCAGCAGCAGCGGGTGGATGATCCGTTCGCAGCAGCGGAGAGAAGGCAGTCCTGTAATGCTGCACACAGCACAGTCAGAAAATGACAGTGCCTCAGCCAGAAAACTGCAGAGTCACAAAACCCAACAACTGCACTAAAGATGCTACATTGAACAGCCACCTACCCCCGCCCCGACTTACACATTCTGAAGCCAGAAGGAGCCACTGCTGCATAGTCCATTGTCTGAGCAACAGAAGAACGGACCTAGCCTGAGCGAGCTGCTGCACCAACACCCGTACGTGTACAGGAGTGAGAACCTTGCTTACTGTATTTGCAGCCTTTGGAGATTTCCAGATGTGGATAACCCACCGTATATGTGTTGACTTTTCCTGTAATGAATGACCTGAAAAATCTGCAGTCTGAGCTTAGTCTATATTCCATTTCCAGTCACTATCACCAGGAAAGTATTTATTAGCCAAACCATCCCTTTTTATTAAAGATGACTCAACTACTTCATAATTCTTCCAATTAAATACTCTTCAAATCCCTGTTCAACCCTCATTTGATTCACTAGCTGTTATTACCACCTCTCAACACCCCACAAAATGGGATGTTTCTAACACACTATATAGTCATGTATCTTTCTAAAACTCACCAGTTACAAAAAAGTTGTTCTGGTAACAACAATCTTTGGCAGAAACCACAGCTGACATATTAGATGAAACTCCCAGCAACAGAGCTTTGTCTCTAAAACACAGGAACTCTGATGCTGGCACTGAGAAAGATCGTAGAGCTGGGTGCCGGCATGTGAGAGCACTGCTTCAAATCAAGCCACCACAAATCACACCTAAGACTGAACTGATCTCAAGCCCCCAAGTCCGACTGACTGCTATGACAAACACTTCAAAGAAAATGAGCAAACAGCTCGCATACCCCAGGCTGCAGCAAAGACAAGCATCCTGAGAAACTGGTGCTCATCACAGCAAACAAGCTGGTCATTCAGCTCACAAATTATGCCAGCCTTCGAACTCATACACTGCTCTCCTCTGACAGAAGATCAGAGCAATACAGAGACATCTTTAACAACTGTCTCCAAAGCATGCTTGTCAAAACACCACACATGGCTTGTTCCTTGTGCTAGGTGAGTAATGCCAGAATAGATTGCAACCTCAAAGAAACTGAAAAAGCCATGCAGAAGCTTTGATTAGGCACCATCCAACCTGGCAAAAAAACTCACTGACCAATGCTTAATGTCTGATGCAGTTCTTGCAAAGAACTATTGTGTCATCCCCCCCCCCCCCCCCCCCCAAAAAAAACCAAACCAACCAGGAAAAAACCCAATACAGCAATATAAAATCACCATTATCCAAATAAATTTACCGACCACAGTTGCATGAATCTGAGATTCAGACTGCCTATACAAAGTGAAACTATAATCTGAACAGCAGGTATTAGAAGTAACTATGAACTCTGTATTACCAAACTGAAAACTAAAACCAAGAAAAGCAACCGCATAGTATTAAAAATCAAAGAACTTTGACAAAATTCAGTTTGCATTGATAAACAGTTCTCAGGCAATTTCTGAGGCAAGGAAAAAGTGAAAGACTGAACCTGAAGAAAAAGGGACATTGTTCAGAACTAGGGTGACTTAAGCTACTGTAGTCACAACAAGATAATCACCACAGCAAAAGCTCAGCAAAGCCAGGGTACGTTGGGTCTTCAGGGAAGTGGGACAGCAGAGAAGGGAGAAATTTCTGTATGATTAGAGAAACTACAGGTCTGAAAAGGCAAAGGAAATAGAGCAGAAAGCAGACAGTACAGAGGAAAAGATCAGATGAACAAACATATCTCAAACCCGACACCTGAAGCTGATACTACCAAGTATATGCCACGGTTTCCTATTAAGTTACTAAAACCCTTTATGGAAAGTTTGAGAAAAGGAGCCAAAGCAAAGCAAAGCCGAGACAGGAAAATGCTCATTAAGTGGCACAGGAAACAGACGGGTAGAGTATTTAAAGCTGTCTTTAACAGACAAATTTCACTCTATCATTTTTTATTTTATTTTTTTTTTTTTACTATGAATCTGAATAACTTACTAATAACAATGGAAAAAAGCTATTAAAGAGTAATGCTGTAATTGTTGGTGTAGTAACAGAAACAGAGTAACAGGGATTATAAAAACCACCACAGAAGTGGTAAAAAATTTACTGCCAGCACCTGAAATGAAGCAGTGTGAGCATCTAGTGTAGGCACCTCCACCTAGAGAAATAAGAGAATTATGGCCAGTGCAAGGGAAGTTAAAGACCCTTTTCTGACCATGGCAACCATGAGGAAAATCTCACACACCTCTGTTTCAAAAGCCTATTTTTTTGTGACAAGATTTCCTACTGTCTGGAAGAGGCAACAGATGCAATACTCAAGAGAAAACAAGCCTGATTTACACCCCAAAAAGAAACTGGATGCCTAGTCAACTACAATGCTGTGACAGAAGAATAAAGAGAAAGACATGTTTCATTCATTTAAATTGACTTTCCAGGGGGAACTGTCTTTTCACAGACCGTGCAGGAGAACACCTTTCATTCCCACAGAGAGGGAAGAGAAGGCAGGAGCAGCTGTCAGCCTCAGAAAGGCAAGGACAGGGGTGCACACTGACGTGCGGTGCTGTCCTGCGCCAACGCTGCAGCTCTCGGTCCACTGCCATCTGCTCAATGGGCAAAGGCAACAACTCATGCAAGTGCTTTACCGCGAGGACCAAACTCCAACTGCCATGCTTATGAGTGACACCAACCACTATGGATTAAATTGGTGCCTTGATTTCACGTAATTATAGCATCTCTTGAATAATCAATCATTAGGTTCATTACAATACACACACACACACACACACACACACACACCCCATTTCACTGCTTTCTAGGATACATTCCCACATCTTCTAAAAACAGGGTACAGCCTTCAGTCTTAGAGAACAACTTCCCCTCTGGCTGTACCAAAACCCAGTTAACCAGAAGCAAGTGCGACCCAGTTTGGTTTGCAACAATCCCCTGTCCTCTTCATTATGTAGCACTACTCCCTGGTCTGTGCATTTAGCAAGTATTAACATAAACAATTTACAGTTATCTAGGGATTTCTTGACAAATAAGAGACTGATGGCTTAGCCTGAGATGATGCCTTCATCCCTCTACCATACTTCTTCCCTTGAGTGTCTATTTTCACTGCACGCACAAATCAGTAGTTTTCAAGTCTTCTGGAACTTTTTCCGTTTTCCAAGAACTATAATAAAAAAAATATCTGTACGAACAACAGTTCTCTAGCCTACTCTTTCAGAGCTCACGGATGTATGTTATCTGGGCCTCTGACTTTAAAATGCCAAAGTTAAGTATAACTACTGTTTAACCTTCTCAATCACTGTGAAAAGAGTGTGTTACCGTACGTCTCATGGTGCGAACATCGTATCTGCTTTTTTCCCAAGCACAGAAGAAACATTTACTGAACTCTCATGCCGCTACTGACTATTCTAATAGCTCTGGGCAGCCATTAAGCATTAATGTTTTTTGTGTTTCTTGTTTTTCATTCTTGGCTACAGTTTTCCTCTTCCAACCTTTGTTTCTGAGTTTTCTAGAAATTCTTGGGTTCAGTACTTCTAAAAATACTTGCCCTTTTTAATTGGGAGATTGTGACTTCTTGACCATAATAAAAAGTTCCCAAACAATTTCCAGTTATCTATAATTTGTATTTTATGTACACTTTACAGGCCAAAACAGACTAAGTTACAATCGGTGCGCTTAAGCAGTTATTTTTGTTGTGGAGACAGTCTAAGTGAATTATCACTTAAGGATTAGCTACATGAGAATTAACAAGGTTTTACTGCTTAAGAGATTAGAGTTATTCCAAAGAACAACACTAATACCCTCTCTTCCCCAAATATAAATCACATTTAACATGAATAAAAGGAACTGTGGATTTTTGTGATACTCTATCAGAATTAATTAATCTACAAAGAATGAACAAAACATTTGAAAAATGTGCCTGCAGAAGGAATCAATTGAAGCACTAGGATGCACAGTACTTACTTGACCCAGACCTGATTTAAAAGAGAAATACCCAGCCATAACAATTAATTGCTTTCATACTGCAAGTTACTACAAAAAACCACAGAAAAGTGTCTGTCAACACCCATCACCGCAGGAAGGGGCCAGTTACTCACAAGACCTAACCTGGGCTCTCTGAGGCTCACCTTCAGCTCCTTCTACAGCCAGCAGAGAGAGATGAGCTCTCATAGAGGAATACAAAGAAGTCAAGTCAACCTTACATTATACTTAAATGCAAGCAATGCCAGATAATTATACAACCTGGTTATCGTGCAGTTCTCTACCCCAGCCTTTCACAAGCAGGTACTAGCTGGCAATACTCCCAGAGATCTTTCTTTTTAAACCTACAGAAAATCCTACAACAGAGTTGTGAATTTTCTGATTATGCAAATATATTTCTAGTAATTTTTGAATTCTGTTCTGGTTTTGAACTCAACAGTACAGGTTGGCAGTGAATTTCATAAGTTAATTATATGTTATGTAAGAAGTAATATTCCTTTTTTCTTTTCTTAATGACTTTTACATCTTTCTATTTCATTTGTTAATCACCTTGTTCTTAAGTTATAAGACAAACAGAATCACATTAATGACTTATGTAAGGAAAGTATTGTAACAAGTGGTACCAAACTTTTTCATATGATTGCTTTCCCCCTAAATTATACATCTTTCCTATGGTTTTTTACTTCCAGATAATTCTGCTTCCCATCTGCAGAATTCTGTATTTGCCTTTTAAAACAAACCAGAATGTCCTTTTAAGCAGTTTAGCTTTTGAAATCACATTATTTCATATTTTATTCTTAAAATCTTTGCTGTGGTGAAGTTTACTTGCCAGAAGTCACATACCTTTACAGCAACTGAACGATTTTGCTTCAAGCCAAAACAGTCCTTTCCTTACAAAGAAACCTCCCAATAAAACAAGAATTAAGAATTGCTTTTGTTGCTTTTGTTTTCAAGAACAGAAACAGAAACTTCATCTAGCTCCTTTTTCTTCAAAGTACTTCCCTCAAATAGATCTATGCTCTTTGCCTCTCAACTGCAGAGTTCCTAAACCAGTCATTCACTAATAGACTTCACTAAGCAGGCCTAACTGCCAGAGCAGCACCTTCAGGAAAGATCAGCCTAAGTTTGTGTTGAAGCCTGGGGCAGAAGCAGAGCCCACCGCCCAAGGAGACGTCTGTCCACTTCAGCCTCTGCATTGCTTTTCCCACTCCTGCTCACGAAGCTTATTTCCTATGCTGTGTACATGGCTGGCCATTCATCTTCTGACCCTTTTCCAAACTGTTTGGCCTAGACCATGTTCTGTTTGCCATCCTAAACTTTTAGAATTTTACAAGGTCCCTTGAGAGGCAGCTAATCTCTTCTGGTCTCCTGTCATCTCCTTCTCTCAGTTGGATCGCTCTCTACGTTTCCTCTTTGCACACCAAGCAAAAAGGACTATAAAAAGGCATGTTAGCCCTTTTTAATACACATTACCACCAAACTTTCACCTCTCCTTTGCCTTCCCCAATTAAGCTTAATTGGTAAAGCACTGAAATTCAGAAATCCCTTAAGAATTTTGAAGTTATTCTTTCCATGCATCACCATAAAAATGACAACAGCAACTTTCAGCTGACACAGAGTTGCCCAGTTACCCAGCTGGGCTCTTTAGAATTGTTTGAGGAACTCTAGCACGGACTTCTCCTAGTCATTATCAAAGAAAAGTTCTGTTTGGAGCTTTGCCTGTTCTTTCAAGGCTGCAAACAAGCTTTAATAAATAATGATAGAAAACAGCAAGTAAGGTATTTCTTATTTCTTTTATGAAAACAAAACAAGGAACTTCTCTACACTGCTTAAAGGAAGGACTTGACCTCACATCAGTTTTAGAAAGGGCAAGTAATGGACCCTCTTAACTGAGACGGATACTGGATTTTTAGCATCAGTACTCCAGGATGTTAATTAGATGCATCAGTTGAAACACAGGGCTAGAAATCAGCTGGTTTCACTTCAATAAACAGCTCAAGTGTTAAATCTCAAGTCTTGTGATAACATTTCATTAATTCTCCTTTCAAAAGGATTGCTCAAGGGGAAAAAGATACTTACATTTCTAGAAGTACAGAAAAGAGCTTCTGATAACAGTCTTTTTAAGGAGACCCGATACACAACTAGACAAAGCAGCACACTCCTCTTTTTTTTCCCATGTATTAACAATCGGCTTTTCTGATAACAAACTCAGAGCAGTTACTCCTAGCATATTTTCTTCTTTTAATCACACGGTTTTCACATATTATGTTTTTTTAAATGCCCTCAACAGGCGATTTTCTCTAGGAATCTAAGGAAGGATATGTAATTTAATAGTATACTCTTTTTGTCTGTTATTTTGCTCAGAGGCTTAAGAAAATTTAATTTACTATGTAGACAGTTTACCAAACATAATTTAGTTGTTTTATAACCACCTTAAAATTTACTGTTGCAATCAGTTTTATTGGTAGGGAAGACTAACCAAATCACACTTACACTTCCCAGAATCACCTCTTCAATTCTTTTTCCAACAGCAGTTTAACAAGATGAGCACATTTGTTACCCTACTGTTCTCCAGAATAGCATCTTAATGAGATTTGCATATTTTAGTCAATAGCTCAGCTACTCCATTTCTAAATTCCTTGTAGCTTTTCAATGAACACTGTCTCGCCCTTCAAGGGAAGCTCCTTGTAGAAGTATCAATTGCTATGCCAGCACCTTCCACCTGACCCCTTCTCAGCCTCCTAAACAACTCATTTCACCACGTGAATAGAACAGGTCTCTGTTAAATATTTCCTCAACATTCTCACCAAGGAAGACAAACATAAAGAAACTTTTCAGCCTGTGGAACGATCTTGCCCTACTTAAGCGCTCACTTTAGTCTCTGGCAAAACAAACCACTTGCCAAGTCTGTTCCTACAGACCAGACAACCTATTCACGTATAATAAAAAAAGAATCAAACGGAGTTTCCTACTTGGGAAGTGTTCTGCATTTTATGATACAAAGCATCTTCTTTCACCTATGGCTTCACTTGAGCAGCTTTTATTTATTAAGAGGACACTTGTTTACATAAAGCAAAATTACAATCTCCCAGCATTTATTTTTGCCTGACTACTTCCATTTTTCTTTCATTGTAACGCACAATTTCTGAACCCCTTTTCTAATGACTGCCTTTACCTTAAAAAACACAAAACTTCCATATCCTTGATGTTCCTTTGTTCTTAGGCAACAAGCAAAATCCTAGCAACATTAGCCTGGTTTTGGTGGTTAGTATTACTGTGTTGCTTCCTGATAAAATTCTTCTATGAGATGAGGAACATCATTGTACTGCAGTTCAGTATCCTGTAGTAGGTCAATTCTAGTTACATTGTGAATCAACTTTTGTGTATTGCTTAATCCCAAACTGCTAATAATTTCAGGTCTTTTGTGCTCCAAGCATAAATAAACCTGCAGGGTTTAAAAGACAGTAAAAATGGCTTCTCTCAGACAAAACTTTTTTAAAACCTGGAAGCATTTGAAGAAAAGACTATTTAACAAACAGACTTCTGAGGAATTTAAATTTATATTTATATATATATATAAAATCTCAATTTGTATTTTTATAATATACTATATATATTTCAATTTATATATAACAATGTGACTTAAAAAGTAACAAACACTGGTTTTGAAGTAAGCATATAGTGAACAGAGCCAAATGCAGAATAATGAGGAGGAAAATAAAAATGATTAATCTAGAGCTCTGGCTACATACATAAAAACCAAGTTACATCCACCTGTTCCTACCTGCCAAAATGTCTTCCCCCCCCCAAGAATACCATCAAGACAATAGGGCAACAAAGTGTATCAAGTAAATATTGTCGGACAGCAAGAAGAATATGCCAGAAGACAACAGAATGTAATCATCCAGCTCAGAGATGAAGCCGGAATGCCCTTCTGAACATATCAAATGAAACAAGGGTATGTATGTAAAAACTAGCAAATATTAATGCATTGAAGGCCCAATCCAGTGTAGCTCCAATATATAAAAGCCAGTAGTACTACAGGACAATTCCCCTCCCCCTGTGCACGATGTTTATTCTAGCACAGGTGTTTGGGGTTTTGTTTGTTTACAAAAAAAAAACCCCAAGCAATTACTTTCAGGTTTTCTGTTGTGGATAGCTTTTCTGCAATTCTTACAGTAATTCTAAAAATCAACATTTGTGATCACAAATTCACTTTTATACCTCAAGATACCATTTACAGAGATAGCACCCGAATATAATCAGTACTATGGAAAGTACTTTCAGTTCTTTGTGTTCGCATTACCTCAGACTGTGTTAACATAAAAGTTAACATGTAGTATTGAAGTTCACAGCATCCAATATATTAGTATACAACCACCTTCTACTATACATAAAAGGTTGACTTATTTTGCAAATAAGCAGGGCTTTCAGCAGAATATCTTTCAGCACTCTCACGTATAGGCATTTTTCCTTATGTCAATCATGCATACAGTATCTAAGACAAGGATGTTGCCCCCAGAGCTCTGCTCCTGAGCTGTCACATGCAGGCATGCACACCTTCAAACTCTACAAATTTTAAAACAAAGCAAGGGCTAATCAACTAGTTAGTACACAGCTGGGATAGCCTTGTCCACAAATTTATGCATGTAAATGGTAAGACATAAAAGGATGTCAGGAAAAATCCCCTATTAATATATAATGGTTATATTATACAGAGTTATTATTTCTATTATTAGAAAAAAAAACATGTAGACTGGACCTTTTGCGCCTATCAGGTAACCAGCCCTAGCACAGGTCAAAAACAGTAATAATAAGCAGAACAGAATTTTCACATATGGGAAACTGTCTGTCTCGTTGCCTTTACACTTTAGGCTTACTCTAAAAACATTACTGTGTTGCCAGTCCCACAAATTTTTTTTCAGAATCTCTTGTTATTATTAGAAGACGTAAGCAGACACTTCCCAGCAAGCACAGTTTGACTAGGAGATCCTGTCTGTCAACGTTGTAGAAGTAGTCCCAGCCCAGGCTGAAGCATTTCTTGACCTCCAAGTTGCTAAAAAAAACCCCCGAGTCTCTTCTCCACTTTTCCCATTGCTCATCTTCTTTATTATCCAGCTTCTAAGTCCTCTGCCTTGCTGTATTAAGGTGCAGACAGGCTGAAGAGGGAGCTCTCAATCAGAAAGAAAAAGGCACATTAACACTTTTTGAGCTGTCTGCAAACTAGATGGAGCAAAGTATTAGCTTATCTCCCTTGAAAAATGATTACAGGAGCCTCAAAAAATAACTACATGAACCCAAGTGAAGAACACTGTATAAAAAGACAAGAGACCAAATCACCACATTAGGAAGTACTTTTTTAAGGGTCAGTATTTCATAATTAGGGTTCCTGAATACTGTTATAAATTTTTATTACAATTTAAAGCAGAACTTGGTATCATCCCAGTAAGTAAGCTAAAGAAAGCACAGCTGGCCAAGCAAAAAGTAAAATTGACATGTAGGTCAAGGCATCTATAGGTTGGGACCATACTTTGAACACTACCCTTCTGCACTGAATTCCCAAGTTCGTGTTGGAGTCTGCCAACAGCCTCTGGCAGGCAGATTTGCTCTGCCTCTCCTCAGACATGGTTCGGCTAGAAACTCGGTAGCCAGCACTCAGCAGTGCTGACCTTGCCTCTGGCTCGTGAAGAGCCTGCCCGGCACACCAGCCTGGTGAGAGCTACACCACCACAGGGCTCTGCACCCGCTCTCCAGCTCCCAGCACAGGGGGAACAGCCTTGCACTTGGCTGCAGTAGAGTTTACATTTGATTAGAAAAGCCCCCACAGACACTTCCATATCACTCACAACAATTTTTTTAAAATTTCTTCTGGTATAACAAAGCCATGGTTTAAAAAGTAGGATAAAGATATAAAAATACCTTTATCAGCCTCCCCTTCTTTTAGAAATTAGGTATCACTAGGAATAGTTCCTCTGTCAATGAGGACAAAAGCAAAGACTTGCATTAAAGTCTTGTTGGTTTAGGCTTTTTGTAGTAACAGCACTCAACATTTTGCTACTGAACACAAACTGCAGATTTCACCTATAGAAAGAGCGTGATAAACAGCATACTAAAATGATCAAAGTGCAACATTCGACTAGAGGAATACACTTCTTATTACTTTCCCAAGAAAGCGGCATGCAAATTTCTAAGCAAATTTTGAAGACACAGATCAGCTAAGCTTTAAGAACACTTTTAAGTCTGTAACAATTTTAAGTGCATTTGCAATGCATTCATCCTAACACCAGACACCAAAGCTATTTTTATAATTCTACCAGCAAGAACACATACATGGTCCCAATTAGAAAACCTCTTTAACTCTCATTAAACTCTTCTTCATTTTTATGAATGTAAAAGGTACAGAAACTTCACTTGAAAATGAACATTACAGGATAAGACTTAATATTTGAAAGATGACAAAATAATCCCCATATGTATTTTTTTCCTTATCTAGGAAAATTATCTTTGTAACAGATACCTAGACCACTATCCCATAATCAGTATTAATCATCAAATCCCAGTACATTAGGAACTACTTTCACTCACAGTAACAGATGCAGCTTTTTTGCATTTAACTGATTCATGTGGGTGCAGTTAAAGAAGGATATAAACATGCTTTTATCACTTTTCTGTAATGCTCAAAAGCACCAACTTTGCCATATAATCCCAAATAAAATATTCTGGAGTAAGATATATTGAGATGGTAAAAATTCCAACAAGAATTCTTACACCATAAAAATACAGATAACATTTCAACTGCAAGAACTGTAAACACAGTTCAGTATGGAAAACAGCAGCTAAGAGTACAACCCAAATCATTCAATAACCATGTGCCTATGATTAAAGGGACTTCTGCAAACTTTAAAGGCATATTGTGCAACTTTTTCACAACTGGTGACAACTGTAAGACATGGATACAGAAATTACAGCACTCTAAATGGTCATAATTTCTTAGCATGTTGAATTTCAAATAAAATTATTTTGAGAAAGAAAGCAAATCTCTCCAAAGACTACCTAGAAAACCTAAGGACTTTGAGATAGTCTACACAGGGAAGGCTGTAAGTAGTAAGCACAAAGCATGAATCTGCAAAGCTAACTACTACCTGACAGGCTCCCTGCTAGCACATGGCGATGACCAACAGCACCCTGGCTTCTATCAGAACTAGTGTGGCCAGCAGGACTCCTGAGTGATCACCCCCTGTACTTGGCACTGGTGAGGCCGCACCAGGAATGCTGTGCTCAGTTCTGGGCCCCTCATTACAAGAAAGACATGGAGGTGCTGGAGCGTGTCCAGAGAAGGGCAACAAAGCTGGTGAAGGGTCTGGAGCACAAGGCTTATGACGAGCAGCTGAGGGAACTGGGGCTGTTCAGCCTGGAGAGAAGGAGGCTCAGGGGAGACCTTATCACTCTCTACAACTGCCTGAAAGGAGGTTGTAACCAGGTGGCTGTTGGTATCTTCTCCCAGGTAACAAGTGACAGGACAAGAGGAAAGGGCCTTGAGAGGTTTAGATTGCATATTAGGAAAAATTTCTTCACCAAAAGATTTGTCAAACACTGGCACAGGCTGCCCAGGGGCATGGTGGAATCACCATCCTTGGAGGTATCTTGAAGACATGCAGATGTGGCACCTGGGGACATGGTTTTTGGTGGACTTGGCAGTGCTAGCTTAATGGTTGAACTCGACTTCATCTTAAAGGACTTCTCCAACCTAAATGATTCTATGATTCTATATGAGATTGAGCTAGCTCAACCTACCTTTGAAGAAGTAATCACATTTGAAAACCTTTGTCTAAATTGTGTTTAGTGGAGTTTGCTCCACTTTTAATGGAATAAACTACCTTATGGTTAATGTATATTCAGACTGATAACATGGTGCATTAATATTGGACAGTTACCTACAGTAAGCATAGATTTTGAAGTTAACTAACTTTCCCATGTAGATAAAATTTCAGTGTATAACAACATAAAACTGTCTATTTCTGAGGAAAGGTGACTGAATGTCTCAAACTTGTCTATGTAATTAACATTGTATTTCTGCCTGCCAGCACATTCACACTCCATAGGCACTCCAAAATACCTATATACTCCAAAGATTTTTAAAAGAAACGTTTACCCTTGTAAGTAAAGACATAATTGAAAGTATTGTTGCCAGCTTTAATGGAAAATTAAGCCAGCCACTGAAATACTTTTCCATTGTCACCAAATGTATTTTGTGTTGGCATGTATAACATTGTCCATGAAAAACTCCTGCAATACTTTAAGATGCCTGAGGATCTTGCTCTGATGATAAAAATTTGCTCAGTGACGACACAGCACAGTGCAATAATAAGAGCAACACTATATGCAGAGCCCTGCTATTGTGCAGGATGTCTAAATATAGGGCTTGTAAGTGGTGTGGAGGGAGGAAAGTCTCAGAAGGTTGCACAATAATCACTAAGTCTTAGGGAAAAAATATTATTACTACTGTGGCAAAATACATCTTTCCTTGATGCATGGGAGTCTATGAAATTATCCTTATTATTGTTAGACCCTGCACCTAATGAAAGAGTTGGATTTCAAAGAGACTAAAAAAATGTGTTTGCTGGACATAACCATCAAATCCCAGCACTGTAATTTCTACTGGAGGTTCCTACCCTCTGACAACTACACCAGGGTCATACCAGTAACCCAAACTACACAACCCTCACAGATGCATCTGCTTTTCTTTGGAAAGCGGGAGGAGTTTACCTGCCATTTTTGGTGACTTAACACCACCGAGATAAAAAAATAAATAGCAAAGAAGCATACAGAAATGTCAAGGCGTGGAGCCTGGTGTTTCTCCTATGCTGCTTTTTAGTAAGACAGAACTAGGAATCACCAGAAGTGTTAAGGGAATGCATTTAAGCTGACTATGCAGATATAAAATGAGCCTGATCATTCCAGTGCTAACATGCCTGTCAGGAAGATGGGACTTACACATCAGAGACAAACGTTGGCAGATTTAGCTGCAGCACTTTAAGATACTACTGTCCTCAGTCCACCATCCTCCTCTGCCACAGGCCAATGGCTATTGCACAGGTGGCTAAATTTTCTGCATTTCTATACTACTATATCACTGTATCTATACCACTGTAGCTTAAGTATAACATCTTTGCCAGAAATCACTGCTAAGAAGCATTATGTGAAACTTCTATAATCTAGCCTTCCACACTCCATACCATCCTCTATTACTAGCAATGAAGACACCAGGGAAAACATCATGCAATTTGTACAATCACACTGCCAATCACTGCCAGGTTTCCTAGTGGCTGGCCCCACTTTTTGCCTTAATCCATTACACACCTGATCTAAAATGATTCAAGCTTACTGACTAAAGATAGAAACCAACACAACATACCTGCTAATCAACTGGAATATAAGATGGACCAAGACTTATACCTCTGAAGAGACAAAACTATCCACACTGCAGTATGACAGACTTACAACTAGCTGAAAGACTGCATTTTTAAAGCACAGTCCACCATGTGAACGGCTCCTATACTTGAGCTATAGGTACTGAAAGCACCATCAAAAAACCCGTTTCTGGGCAGAACTGGAAGGACAAGCTGATACACCAGATGGCTGTGTGACTACTCACAGGAACACAACAGGCACGAGAAATGAGCCAACAGGAACCTCACAGAATTTCAACAAAGGGAAATGCCAAGTCCTGCACCAAGGGAAGAGTAATTCCACGCAACAGTACATAAGAAAACAAACAAGAGGTGACCGAACACAAGAACAGCTTGTCTAGGCTGGTTGTGGAGTCTCCACCCTTCGAAGTATCCCAAAACCTAGCTGGATGTGGACCTGAGCAACCAGCTCTGTGTGGCCCTGCTGTGAGCTGGGGGGTTGGATTAGATGATCTCCAGAGACGCCCTTAAGGACCTCATACCTTAATCGTTCTGTGATTAGTTATCAATTTTGCAATGAGAACACCAATTTGTAACAACAAACCAAATCTGTATGACTTATTTGTAAAATAAGAAAGTACAAAAGGATTTTTTAGAT